>NC_088236.1:42300319-43567374 GCF_036934945.1 Oncorhynchus masou masou | reverse complement strand
TGGAGGGTGACTTAGCCCTTTATGGTGGAATCACTGATATCAATTAACTTGGCAAATTCTCCAACGTCCTCTTCTACAGTGCCTTGCGAAAGTATTCGGCCCCCTTGAACTTTGCGACCTTTTGCCACATTTCAGGCTTCAAACATAAAGATATAAAACTGTATTTTTGTGAAGAATCAACAACAAGTGGGACACAATCATTAAGTGGAACAACATTTATTGGATATTTCAAACTGAAGAATTATTCAGCCCCTTTACTTTCAGTGCAGCAAACTCTCTCCAGAAGTTCAGTGAGGATCTCTGAATGATCCAATGTTGACCTAAATGACTAATGATGATAAATACAATCCACCTGTGTGTAATCAAGTCTCCGTATAAATGCACCTGCACTGTGATAGTTTCAGAGGTCCGTTAAAAGCGCAGAGAGCATCATGAAGAACAAGGAACACACCAGGCAGGTCCGAGATACTGTTGTGAAGAAGTTTAAAGCCGGATTTGGATACAAAAAGATTTCCCAAGCTTTAAACATCCCAAGGAGCACTGTGCAAGCGATAATATTGAAATGGAAGGAGTATCAGACCACTGCAAATCTACCAAGACCTGGCCGTCCCTCTAAACTTTCAGCTCATACAAGGAGAAGACTGATCAGAGATGCAGCCAAGAGGCCCATGATCACTCTGGATGAACTGCAGAGATCTACAGCTGAGGTGGGAGACTCTGTCCATAGGACAACAATCAGTTGTATATTGCACAAATCTGGCCTTTTTGGAAGAGTGGCAAGAAGAAAGACATTTCTTAAAGATATCCATAAAAAGTGTTGTTTAAAGTTTGCCACAAGCCACCTGGGAGACACACCAAACATGTGGAAGAAGGTGCTCTGGTCAGATGAAACCAAAATTGAACTTTTTGGCAACAATGCAAAACGTTATGTTTGGCGTAAAAGCAACACAGCTCATCACCCTGAACACATCATCCCCACTGTCAAACATGGTGGTGGCAGCATCATGGTTTGGGCCTGATTTTCTTCAGCAGGGACATGGAAGATGGTTAAAATTGATGGGAATATGGATGGAGCCAAATAAAGGACCATTCTGGAAGAAATCCTGATGGAGTCTGCAAAAGACCTGAGACTGGGATGGAGATTTGTCTTCCAACAAGACAATGATCCAAAACATAAAGCAAAATCTACAATGGAATGGTTCAAAAATAAACATATCCAGGTGTTAGAATGGCCAAGTCAAAGTCCAGACCTGAATCCAATCGAGAATCTGTGGAAAGAACTGAAAACTGCTGTTCACAAATGCTCTCCATCCAACCTCACTCAGCTCGAGCTGTTTTGCAAGGAGGAATGGGAAAAAATTTCAGTAATCGCAAAAATTTCAATAATCGCAGCAAAAGGTGGCGCTACAAAGTATTAACTTAAGGGGGCTGAATAATTTTGCACACCCAATTTTTCAGTTTTTGATTTGTTAAAAAAGTTTGAAATATCCACTTCATGATTGTGTCCCACTTGTTGTTGATTCTTCACAAAAAAATACAGTTTTATATCTTTATGTTTGAAGCCTGAGATGTGGAAAAAGGTCGCAAAGCTCAAGGGGGCCGAATACTTTCGCAAGGCACTGTATACATGGCCTCTTGAAAAATGTTAACAGTGAGCTATGTTTGGCTTTTTTGTTTGTTTTTGCTAGCCAAATTGGCTAGTGTGTCTTAACTTGCTGGCTAATGGTGGGTAGCACGTGTGCCAGAACCTGCCCATTATTTTGAAATTGATAAGCCATTTTTTTATTTTTACAACTTGTTTTTATTGTTTTTCCCCAGTAAATAATCGAGCATAATTCAAATTCATTACATAGGCCACCAGTGGATTTTATGTAAGATGTCCTTGAGTGTCCTTAAAGGTATCTGCCAAATAAAATATATAATTATTATTATTGTCAATTTATATCCCTTTAATTTTCCCACCCCCTCGCTAATGCTTGCTATCAATTCTTTCTGATGATGTATGAATGTTTAGGCCAGTGCTTGACTTGGAGTCTATTAATGGTGCAATCTGCAAAAATTGCTCAACCATTTCCTGGTTTAAAAAACGTGAATAATTTGCCTAATTTCAGTTTATGTGACAAAACAAGCAATGTATAGAGTAAAGAATCATTGTACCATCAAAACCGCTGTGAAATATATTTTCAATAACCCACAATATTTATTTTCAGCTCTTTGAAGCTGGTTTACAAAACCGAAAGTAAAAGACTCAAAAGCTAAACTTAAGAACTGGAAGCATAGAAATAGCACACTTAGAACAGATCTACTGCTTCTTAGACTTGCTTTAAATGTGAATTACAGATCTATAACTTACATTTCAATGTGAATCTGGTTAGGTCACCCAAAAAGTTAAATATTGCAACTTTAACTAATTTACCACTTGGTGATGTCGCCAGTCAGGCCAAAACAGCTCCTATGCTAAAAAGGCATTATCATCAATGCATGGTTTAGAAATATATATAAAACACGGGAAAATCACATTTTTGACAGCACTGCACTTTTAAGATATGAGTTGAGTGCATTGCAATTCTATATTTCTTAACCTCTCTTTATTCATTCTTGAAATAGCTATCATAACCCATACTGTGGCTAATTTTGTCACGATAAATAATTTTAATGATACTGGATTACCAAAGTGTTTGGAAAAGTGAGGTAGTGTCAAGAAAGCCAGCGGTGAGATATAAAACACACAAACATCTGATTGAGCCCATGTGTGGGGAAGCGATCGGGAGAGAAAAAGACTCGACCATTAGGCGGCCATTTACCTACATTAATATGAAGTGCCAGCAAGGGCTGTATATTTCTGCTTTTCATTTTCCTCCGTGGCATTACTGTTTGTGTAGAAAACAGGGTCTCTTTGCTTTGTATGTAAAATAGGGGAGGTGTTGTTGCCTCTCGCCTGTCCTCAAAGAGCATTAATCAGTGGTGCTCAAAGACAGAAGCCTCTCTGAGGAGCAGCCGCTCACCTTGCAACGACAAGCCACATGAAAGCCAGCGAGGGGTTTTAAAGATAAGGTATAGAGAGAGAGCCTGTGCAGCAAAAGGGGGCAGGGGGGAAGAGCAATTCCCCTCTCATTAAAGATCAACCGCTCAGCGCCCGACTAACGAGCCCTTCTCCCTGGAAGAAAACAAACAAACACTCGGAGGTAACCATAAGACACAGGCACACGATTCTAGACATTAGCAGAGATGGACCCCGAATGGATGCTTTGAAAGAGGTGTGACTGGCTGTCAATCTTGTAGGGCTGTGGTGTGTAGCCTGAAGTGTATTATAGGTCAGAGGTCACAGGTGGTCTCAGGAGAGGGGGAAGATGGCTGAGCACGTCTGTCCATTCTTAAGAGTCCTATCTGTAGTCTTCTGTATGGTCTCTCTGTGGTCTCCGGCATGAGTCCAGGCTCCTGAAGACCCACCCCTGCTGGGCCTGTAATCCTGTTTTAAGAATGAGGAGGATGGACTCCTCTGCTCTGCCTTGACCTTTGGGTCTGCTCTGTGTGAGTGGATTAGCAGAGAAGGCCCCAAAAATCCCCACCGTCGCAGTCTGGAGCTGACCGAGTGACCCTGCACCCTGTGAGGCCCGGTGGAGCTTCACTATGGGTGGGCACCGGAGGCTGCATTAGCCCTTCTGTTCCCCCGTAAATGAGGTACGCTGATAAACACCAGGTAAGGGAGGTCACTTGGGTAGATGGACCCCCACAGTGCTACACAAAATGAGCCAGGATCACCTGCCACTCTCTAGGTCAAATGAGGGCTTAGAGAGGCTCCCCTCTCTTCAAATCTCCCCATGAATACTTAGACAGGCCAGACAGGTGTTACTGGGTGAACTCTCCCAGCTACAGCTCCTGTCCAAGACGCAGGTTGACGTTTATTGTCCTGGATGGGGAACTGAGAGATTTCACATTATATAGGCCAGGTGCAATGTTAAAATGGCTTTTATTGTAAATATTTATGAAAACAAAATATTTATAAGGTTATGGTTAGGTATTGGTGTTAGCAGTGTGGTTGAGGTCATGGTTAAGCTTAGGGTTAGGTTAAAAATCAGATTTTCTAATTTTGTGACTGTGCCAGCTTGTGACCACTTTGCAGAGCTACCTCCAGAACAAGATTCATGACGAAAAGGATTAGGGTTAGGCTATTGCCATCAAGTAGGCTTGGTTTTGATAGGGCGTTGTGGATGGGGGAGGTGGATGTGCGCAATCCCATGACTCGAATCTGAATGTTTGATGTTCATGCCTAAATGGAATGTTTTAACCATATACAAAACCTTAACCCTTCACCTCAAAATTATACGAGCAGGATTAGCAACTGAGGGTGTCAAAAACACTTTTGACAATTTGATATTTGGATTAGCAACTGAGTTTGTCAAAAACACTTTTGACAATTTGATATTTGGAGCAACTTCATAATAGTGTGTTTGTAGAAACGTGGATATGCTCTGACTCTGAATTCAAACTAGTAATACCGTGAGATCGTGTCGACACCCCTAGACCCACACTCCAACACCAAGCCCCTCTCGGTTCCCATAGATTTCTACTCTTAGCCAGTCACTAATTACAAAGGTGCATACTGGACCTTTAATCAACCCCATGGCCAATTGGCCTTTTTTCTGCCTGTTGTCCTCATGTTGAGCAGGCCTGGTGAGTAGCAACGATTATTAGATCTGTGGGAACATTCAAGTGCACTTAGTCTATTCAATATGAAATCTCTAGGTACAACATGTTTTTTTTTTAAATACAGTAGAAACTATGGGTGTGTTAGGTAGTTTTGGAATTAAGAAATTAAACATTTTGAACACAGAACAAAGTCCCCAGACAAGTGTGTTGACGGATGTAGATGGTTGTTCAGAACCAGGTTTCTCCTCTAAATAACCTCATCAAACAGGAGCGGATGACAGGGTAAGTAAGGGGTGTGACGAGCTGGGTACCTCACACAATGTCCATTGTCAGTCAACCCTACTCCTGGGGGTGAGGAGGGGGCGGACAGTGGCCCTTAGGTCTCTGCAATTGCCCTTAATCCGGCAGTTAATAAGTTCAGAGCGGGGCCATATGCTCCTATGCCGTGTGTGAGGAGGGGAGTGTTGCCCCATGCTACTTACACCAGGCCGGTGCTTTCTCAGGTACCGCCCCCCTATGGCCAGACCCTTTGTACTGGAGGATCAGCCCTCTCCATACTGTGAATGGGCCGAATTGATTAAACCCCACCGTATAATTGTCAGCAAATCCCACCGAATCATTTCCCATCCATTTGAAAAGCACAATGCACGTTTCTCCTTTTCTCCCCTTTCTCTCTCCTCCTCCTCTTTCCACGGCGCCAGGTTTGTCCCTGCGCGCCTCAGCTCTCTATCCCCCTGTGAGAGGAGAGGTAGAGGGAGGATGAGGTGGAGGAGGAGGGGGAGAGAGCGAAAAGAGAGAAAGCGGATCCGTCTCTTGTCTGTGCTCTGCTGGGGAGCTGGCTGTGGATGAAAGCGGGTGGCGGGGGGACGTGTTCTAATCTGTAGGCCTGGTGAGAGAGCGACGCGCTGCACTTGCCTGGCCTGAGCCCCTACCTGCCTGGACACAGCCAGTGCCTGGCCACAGCACCAGCACCGGCATTAATCTGGGCCAACAAGATTTAGTGAGGGGAGTGGCTACAAAACAAGGATTATTCTGTTTTTAATACATATTGTTGGGATATCTGGCATTTGTAAATTCAGAATAACCACTCTATGATTAGGACTTCCATCAAATTCAGGTTTAGTTAGCACTACACTTGTCCATGCTTGCAGTTTAGCCAATTGCCAATCCACCCTCAAAAAACATACACTTGTCACTATCTCAATCTATCTCCCAATCTAAGTACACATGTTCAACATCCTCTCAGTGATCTAAGGGTTCCCCACACAGAGGGCTATTACCCCCTGACATCAACCATTTAACCCTTGACATCAGCCATTTAACCCTTGACCACGGCTGTGTACATCCCGCCCCAAGCAGACACCAAAAATGCTCTCCACTGGAGATTGCATACCCGCATACCCAGAGGCAGAGTACTTTAACAAAGATAATTAGAGGTCCGTCTCCCAAATTATTACCAACAAATTAACTTTCATACTTGTGGAAATTCTAAGCTTGTTCACTGCTACAGTACACGCCTTTTAGACACAGTTATAAGGCAGTCTGTCTCCTGTCCTCCATTCGGTAAATCTGATCACGACGCCATTTTGCTTATCCCCGTCTACAAACAAAGTCTCGAGGGAAGTTCCAGGGGTCAGGTCTGTACAGCGCTCGTCCGAAAAAATCAGAATCCACGCTCTAAGACTGTTTTGATCACTGGACTGGAATATATTCCGGGTCGCCTCTGTGGATAACATCAATGAATATGTTGATTCAGTCACTGGTTTCATAAAAACATGCATAGATGATGTGATACCGATGGTGATCAAAATTTACCTGAATCCAAACCGTAGATTTATGGGACCCTTATAGGGAACCTGAAGGAAAGAGATGCTGCGTATTAACACGGCAAGGTGACGGGGACAATAGTTTGGTTAATTAAACAGTGAAATGACGACTTACGCAGATCGATCAAGATGGTGAAACACAAGTATAGGGATTAAAGTGGAGGAGCATTTCAGCGGGTCAGACACGAGGCGTATGTGGTAGGGGCTCCTAATGATCCAGGAGTACAAAAAGAAAGCCAGCCACATCAACGCTGCCCTACCAAATGAGCTAAACACCCTCACAGCACAAAGAAGACTCTGAGCAACCTAGGAGAGCCCCAGAGGACAACTAGGGCTACGTACGTATGGTATCCGTGGAGGACGTATGTAGGTAATTCAAATGTGTTAACCCTCGCAAGGCTTCCGGCCCAGACAGAATCCCAAGACGCGCCCTCAGCGTACAGTATGTGCAGACCAGCTGGCTGTTGTGTTCAGTCTCTTTCTAGCTACCCACACCTGCTTCAAGATGTCCACTATCATCCCTGAGACTAAGAAAGACAAGTAACTGAACTGAATGACTACCGTCCCGTAGCACTCACCTCCATCATCATGAAGTACTTCCAGACGTTGGGTCAAAGACCACATCACCTCCTCCCTCCCCAAAACACTTAACCCTCTCTAATTCGCCTACCGCCCTGACAGATCCACTGACGACGCAATCGTCATTGCACTGAATACTGCTCTTACCCACCTGGACAAAAGTAAGGCATATGTAAGGATGCTGTTAATCGACAACAGCTCGGCCTTCAATACCATAGTGCCATCTAAGCTCACCGCAACTCTCACAGCCCTGGGACTGAACTCCTGCCTTTGTAATTGGGTCCTGGTCTTCCTGACGGCCATCCCCAGGTGGTGAAGGTAGGCCATGCTAACAAGGGTGCATCCTCAGTCTCCTCCTGTACTCCCTGTAAACCCATGACTGAGTGGCCACACACAGTTCCAACTCCATCATAAAGTTTGCTGACGACATGACAGTAGTAGGCCTGATTACCAACAACAACGAGATGGCCTACAGGGAGGAGGTAGGCACTCTGATGGTGTGGTGCCAGGTAAGCAATCACTCCATCAACGTCAGCAAAACAAAGGAGCTGATTGTGGACAAGTTCCTTTGCATGCACATCTTGAGAAGCTGAAATGGTCAAACTACACGGACACCGTGGTGAAGAAGGCACATCAGTGACTCTTCAACTTCAGGATGCTAAAGAAATTCATCCCGTCCCAGAGGGCATTACAGTGTTCTACAGGAGCAAGATTGAGAGCACATTGTTGGGCTGCATCACGACCTGGTACGGCAACTCCATCGCCACGGACGACAAGGAGCTACAGAGGGTGGTGCGCTCAGCCGAACGCCCCTTTGGGTGCACACTGCCTGCCCTTCAGGACACCTACAACACCAGGTGTTGCAGGAAGGCCAAGAAGATTATAGTGGACCCCAGGCACCTGACCATGGCTTGTTCTCCCCGCTTCCTTCACTCAGATGGGGTAGTGCAGGAGCTTCAGGGCAAAAACTGGAATACTGGCTTCTATTATTCTATTATTCTGCCCCCAAATGGGTAGTGAAGACATCAAACTATTAAACAACACAAATGGTATCATGTAGTAACCACAAAAGTGTTAAACAAATAAAAATATTTTGGCAGTCCAGCAGTCCATCATCACTTTAAGACATGAAGGTCAGTCAATAAGGAACATTTCAAGAAGTTTCAAAGTTTCTTCAAGCGCATTCGCAAAAACCATCAAGTGTTATGATGAAGCTGGCTCTCATGAGGACCACCACAGGTGGTCATATAGGTCACAGTGGTGGGTAGTTTAAGGGGCTTTGGTGACAAAATGGATGGCACTGTGATAGACTGCATCCAATTTGTTGAGTAGAGGGTTGGAGTATATTTTTTAAATGACATTGTGAAGTCGAGGAAAGTTTACGGACATATTCAATCCATCCTTATCCCAGTCTGCTGTTCCCTCATGCTTCAAAAGGGTCACCATTGTTCCTGTTCCCAAGAAAGCTAAGGTAACTGAGCTAAATGACTACCGCCCCGTAGCACTCACTTCTGTCACCATGAAGTGCTTTGAGAGACTAGTCAAGGACCATATCACCTCCACCCTACCTGACACCCTAGACCCACTCCAATTTGCTTACCACCCCAATAGGTCCACAGACGACGCAATCGCAACCACACTGCACACTGCCCTAACCCATCTGGACAAGAGGAATACCTATGTGAGAATGCTGTTCATCGACTACAGCTCAGCATTTAACACCACAGTACCCTCCAAACTCATCATCAAGCTCGAGACCCTGGGTCTCGACCCCGCCCTGTGCAACTGGGTACTGGACTTCCTGACGGGCCGCCCCCAGGTGGTGAGGGTAGGTAACAACATCTCCACCCCGCTGATCCTCAACACTGGGGCCCCACAAGAGTGCGTTCTGAGCCCTCTCCTGTACTCCCTGTTCACCCACAACTGCATGGCCATGCACGCCTCCAACTCAATCATCAAGTTTGCGGACGACACTACAGTGGTAGGCTTGATTACCAACAACGGCGAGGCGGCCTACAGGGAGGAGGTGAGGGCCCTCGGAGTGTGGTGTCAGGAAAATAACCTCACACTCGACGTCAACAAAGCAAAGGAGATGATTGTGGACTTCAGGAAACAGCAGAGGGAGCACCCCCCTATCCACATCAACGGGAAAGTAGTGGAGAGGGTAGTAAGTTTTAAGTTCCTCGGTGTTCACATCACGAACAAACTGAATTGGTCCACCTACACAGACAGCGTTGTGAAGAAGGCACAGCAGTGCCTCATCAACCTCAGGGAGGCTGAAGAAATTCGGCCTGTCACCAAAAGCACTCACAAACTTCTACAGATGCACAATCGAGAGCATCCTGTCGGGCTGTATCACCGCCTGTTACGGCAACTGCTCCGCCCACAACCGTAAGGCTCCAGAGGGTAGTGAGGACTGCACAACGCATCACCTGGGGCAAACTACCTGCCTTCCAGGACACCGATGTCACAGGAAGGCCATAAAGATCATCAAGGACAACCACCCGAGCCACTGCCTGTTCACCCCGCTATCATCCAGAAGGCGAGGTCAGTACAGGTGCATCAAAGCAGGGACCGAGCGACTGAAAAACAGCTTCTATCTCAAGGCCATCACTAACATTGAGTGGCTGCTGCCAACATACTGACTATAAGAGTTTTCGTCTTAGTAGGAAGGATCGGAGGACCAATGCGCAGCATGCTAAGTGTTCATTATATTTATTATAAACTCAGAACACCAAAAACAACAAAGCGAACGAAATTAAACCGAAACAGTCCTATACGGTGCATAAATAAAACACAGAACAGAAAGTCATCACCCACGAAACACTGGTGGGAAAAGGCTACCTAAGTATGATCCTCAATCAGAGACAACTAACGACACCTGCCTCTGATTGAGAACCATACCAGGCCAAAACGCAAAATACAACATAGAAAAACAAACATAGACAACCCACCCAACTCACGACCTGACAAAACTAAAACAAAGACATAACAAAATAACTAAGGTCAGAAGGTGACACTGACTCAACTCCAGCCACTTTAATAATGGAAATTGACTGAAAAAATGTATCACTAGCCACTTTAAACAATGCACTTAATATAATATTCACATACCCTACATTACTCATCTCATATGTATATGTATATACTGTACTCTATATCATCTACTGCATCTTTATGTAATACATGTATCACTAGCCACTTTAAAATATGCCACTTTGTTTACATACCCTACATTACTCATCTCATATGTATATGTATATCCTGTACTCGATACCATCTACTGCATCTTGCCTATGCCGTTCTGTACCATCACTCATTCATATATATTTATGTACATATTCTTTATCCCTTTACACTTGTGTGTATAAGGTTGTAGTTGTGGAATTGTTAGGTTCTTGTTCCTGTTCCCAAGAAAGCTAAGGTAACTGAGCTAAATGACTACCGCCCCGTAGCACTCACTTCTGTCATCATGAGGTGCTTTGAGAGACTTGTCAGTAATAACTCGTTAGTTATTACTGCATTGTCGGAACTAGAAGCACAAGCATTTCGCTACACTCGCATTAACATCCGCTAACCATGCGTATGTGACAAATAAAATTTGATTTGATTTTGATTTGATTCAACTGGGCATATCTCAAGGGATGTGGTGATGATGATCTCCACAGTTGGATGAATAGAACATGATTTAGTTTGTGGAACATGATGCTGTGAGATGGTGCTACACTTAATTCAACTGATATCAAATATTCACATATCCAATTTGGTACTGTAGGGTTCCTGACAATACCTGGTCTGAAATGTAGAGCCCTCAGCCCCTATTTACACGTGGCATCGTTAACCTTGAGTTTAAAGTGTCAGACTTCAAAGAGTTCATTATCATCCCCAAATTACACATCAAAATTTTCCCTCTACATACCTTTCCACGGAGAATTTTCATGTTCACGTTATAGTGGAATTATACTACCAGCCATCAGCCATGCATTGGGGTGGATTTCTCCTCATCCCTGTCCTGTCTGAGTTGTTTAAAAATGATGTCCACTAACTGAACGTGAAGTCAATAGCCATGATCCCCCCTGGGAACCAGGTCTCAGCCTCTGACCCCGAGCCACCACAGTGACCTGACCCAGACATGTGTTGGTGTCCAGATGAGGTCACCAATGGGATGTTGTCAGGGATCGTGAGCAAGCAGATAAGGCCATTGAGTGTGAATGGGACGGCCAACCACCACGCTGTCCAACACCATCATGGGCTGACCTCTGAACCTTGATAACTGGCACGTGGCCTGCTTTAATAAGGGCTCAGACCATGCTACTGGTGATAATAACACTATTAAGGGTCAATGGTTAAGATGCCTGTTCGTCAAATGCACAACAAGAGGTTGGATTTGGTTGATTCCTTGGTTGACCATAACCACAATGGTTTTGAGTACACACATTTTTTTTTTATTGAAAGATTCCAATTAACAGCACAAGTAATTTCCAGATTTATTTTCCATTGAGTTATAATAAATGATTTACAGATATTTTATTTTTTATATAATGAAGGCTCCAACACAATGACAACCATTAAAACCACTATACAAATTACCCAACATGAAGCTCTCTCTTGGGGTAACCCCATCAACAACACATAAGGTCAGAGGTCAGTGTGGGAAGTGACCAGCACACCTTCAATTGACTGGTCAACCATCCCACACCACAGTGGAGTGTCTATCCCCTTTACATCTCCCTCCTCTTCCTCCTCCTACTCCTCCTCCCCAACCGACTGTCCTGCCATCCCTATTTGACCTGCATCTCTATCTCCCATATGGAAAGACCAGCGGTCTGAATTAGTCATACCCAAAGGTCAAAGGTTAAATGACCAGGACTGTTAACAAGGAGATGAGATTGTAAACACCACACCGCTTTTGAGCTAGTGTTCTCCCTCTTTGTTGATGACTATGAAATAGTGGAGTCTCTTCAATATTGTCGCTTGAATCCCTTCTGTTGGCTGATGCCTTGTTTAGCCCCAATGAATATAAGTTAAGACCTTTGATTACTTTTTGTTGTAAATGAATGTGTATCACTTTTTGGTGTGGACAAGAAAAGTTTGCCAAGACTAGGATGTTATCAATAAATGATCTGCAATTTGTGGAGCCTGTTCCACAGACCGGTAAAAGGGCATGTTCTGCCACACTCAGGACAGCTCCATCTCTATCATGAGCTGGTCATGAGCTGTCATGAGCTGTCCATACACAGCCTCACTCACCTCCTCAGCTCTATAGCTCCTCATAAGGGTTATGAATCTAATTAACACGGAGGCTTGCTTTGTTTGGCCAACCTCTGTTTACATAAAGGACCCTCATGGGACCAGGCCTGGGGGTCAAGGGGTCGCATTGTCGCTGTCAGAGAGCCTTATGACATTTCTTTCCCACGTTCTCCAGCCCCCATTGTCCTGGGCGGGGAGCCTTCTTTAGCGTTTGGCCCTAGGAGGTGGTGTGGCGTGAGAGGAGGGCCTGGGGGAGCTGGCCCCTTAGCGGATCCCTGGGAAACAGGCGGAACCAGGCGGGGCCGAGCCGAGCGGGGACAGCATGGGGTCATTTTACGGCTTGCTGCCCCTCTAAAGGGGTCTGGAGCACAGAATAGGCCCCCAGAGGAGTGCTGGTGTGGGAGAGAGCACAAAGGGCTGTGTGTGTGTGTGTGTGTGTGTGTGTGTGTGTGTGTGTGTGTGTGTGTGTGTGTGTGTGTGTGTGTGTGTGTGTGTGTGTGTGTGTGTGTGTGCGTGCGTGCGTGCGTGCGTGCGTGCGTGCGTGTGTGTGTGCGTTTGTGGAGTGGGGGGATTGTGAGTTTGAAGATTGAGAGTATTTGTGAATGCTTTAACCGGATGATTATTTTATGTACGTTTGTGTTTGTGGATCTACAAACATATGAGTGTAAATAAATAAGTGTAGGCATGAGATAGCAATGGGAGAGAGAGAGAGAGAGAGACCGATAGACCGACAAACTGAGAGACAACGTTACAGCGAAAGAGAGA
This sequence comes from Oncorhynchus masou masou, assembly GCF_036934945.1. Classification (NCBI taxonomy): domain Eukaryota; kingdom Metazoa; phylum Chordata; class Actinopteri; order Salmoniformes; family Salmonidae; genus Oncorhynchus; species Oncorhynchus masou. The sequence continues at coordinate 43,554,304 of NC_088236.1, read as the reverse complement.
GAGCGCGAGAGAGAGAGAGAGAGAGAGAGAGAGAGAGAACAGTGGCCAACCAAGGCCCGAGAGATATGTGCTGATGACACTGCTGTGATGTTGTGCTGTTGTGAGGCATGGATCAGGATTGGTCTTCCACATCTCCAAGTAGACAATGGAAAACTTAGGGTCGTGTTCATAGCAGAATCCATTTGAGGGGAATCTTACCAATATGTAAAAAAAAAGGGGGGGGGGGGTTAAAACTTATTTTAAAATCTTATTTACATTTTTTGCGGGGGAAATAATGAATCACTCATGACATTAGATATGCTGTAGATTAAAATACAACTTTAAATTTGGTGGAAGTAACACAATGTTTTATTATGTATGGTTCTTCTTTGAAAAGAGGAACATGACTGAGGCACGATAACTTCTTCAGCTGATAATGTTGAGGTGTTATCTGAAATGGTTTTTCACAAGGCTCGGGACATAGCTATATTGACACTGGTGAAACCACAAACCAAAAGAGCACATTAATATTCTCTGCTGTTATTTTCTATGGAGTTATATTTATGTAAATGTTATGCAATATATTGATTGCTACTGTACAGAGGAACATGATCTTGCAATATTCATATTGTGAGTTGCTTCTTTGTTAAATTCATCCCTGCTAAGTAGATGGCCATTTGCATTATGCCGCTTGTAGTCTTATGACGTCATTTGAAGCTTACACAGTGAGCTATTAAATTATGAATAGACGTCAACAAATGAATAAATAAAACATTTGATCCTGCCATTACTACCTTTACTCTGTCTACATACCAGAAAAATATAACCTGTTTTTCTACCTCATAATAAGGTCATCCTTTTTTAATGTACCCGTATCTTTCGGGTCTCTGACAGGTTTGCAGAGCCGGGTAGAGCCGACACATAATATGTTACCGGGGCTTTGTTGATCTGAGAGCAGAGCACACTCGCTAGCATTGAGAGATGACAGGGGAGAAAACCTCCCTCATGCCTGCCTTCCACCCTCTCTCGCATTCCCATGGAGAGGAAAAGGGGAAAAGGCATAACGTTTCAGTACTTGAGGGTGAAACACATTCCCATGTGTGTGAGGAGAGGTTCCTTGGCACTCCATCAGCCCTTTCCCTTTAGAGCAGGAGTGCTTATTTCTATTGAAGAATGGAAGCCATTTTGTTTGTATGCATTAGAGATTCCCAGTATCTCACAACTCCCCCAAGTAAAAAGAGTCATCTGAATTTCTCCTGGAATTTCCCCTACAAGTAAGCATACAGTGGGGCAAAAAAGTATTTAGTCAGCCACCAATTGTGCAAGTTCTCCCACTTAAAAAGATGAGAGAGGCCTGTAATTTTCATCATAGGTACACTTCAGCTATGACAGACAAAATTAGAAAAAAAATCCAGAAAATCACATTGTAGGATTTTTTATGAATTTATTTGCAAATTATGGTGGAAAATAAGTATTTGGTCACCTACGAACAAGCAAGATTTCTGTCTCTCACAGACCTGTAACTTCTTCTTCAAGAGGCTCCTCTGTCCTCCACTTGTTGCCTGTATTAATGGCACCTGTTTGAACTTGTTATCAGTATAAAAGACAAACAGTCACACTCCAAACTTCACTATGGCCAAGACCAAAGAACTGTCAAAGAACTTGCACAATTGGTGGCTGACTAAATACTTTTTTCGCCTCACTGTAGCTCTGTATTTCGGGACACTCATGCTTTATAACTTTTTGCATGGTTTCAATACTATTTAATTTGTAACATTATAAATAATTTATCAGGCATTAGTGAATTATAGAAAGTTGGAGGGTTGGGGAAATTGGGAATCTTTATTTTGATGATTGGACTATGAAACTGCAGTATCTGTTTCGAATCCAGGCTGCGTCACATCCGGCCGTGATTGGGAGTCCCATAGGGCGGTGCACAATTGGCCCAGCGTCGTCCGGGTTTGGCCGTCACTGTAAATAAGAATTTGTTCTTAACTGACTTGCCTAGTTAAATAAAATAAATGAAACATTTTTAAAAAATATATCAGACTGAAGTTTAATGAAACTTTCAATGTTCTGCTTGTTTATATCCAATTGACCATGCCTGACTGCTGTGTGTTACTTATAAACCCTTAAGCAAAATGTGTTTTTACTCTAAAATAGATTAATCTACACTGTCCTTGTTTTTGAAAGAAAATGAAAAATTTTGTCCATTAAAATAACATCAAATTGATCAGAAATGCAGTGTAGACATTGTTAATGTGGTAAATGACTATTGTAGCTGGAAACGGATGATTTTTAAGGGAATATCTACATAGGTGTACAGTACAGAGGCCCATTGTCAGCAACCATCACACCTGTGTTCCAATGGCACATTGTGTTTGCTAATCCAAGTTTATAATTTTAAAAGGATAATTGATCACTAGAAAACTCCTTTGCAATTATGTTAGCACAGCTGAAAACTGTTGTTCTGATTAAAGAAGCAATAAAACTGGCCTTCTTTAGACTAGTTGAGGTGCTGGAGCATCAGCATTTGTGGGTTCGATTACAGGACAGAAACAAAGACCTTTCTTCTGAAACTCGTCAGTCTATTCTTGTTCTAAGAAATGAAGGCTATTCCATGCAAGAAATTGCTAAGAAATTGAAGATCTCATACAAAGCTACTCCCTTCACAGAACAGCGCAAACTGGCGCTAACCAGGATGGAAAGAGGAGTGGGAGGCCCCGGTGCACAACTGAGCAAGAGGACAAGTACATTAGAGTGTCTAGTTTGAGAAACAGATGCCTCACAAGTCCTCAACAGGCAGCTTCATTAAATATTACCCGCAAAATACCAGTCTCAATGTCAACAGCGAAGAGGCAACTTCGGGATGCTGGCCTTCTAGGCAGAGTTCCTCTGTCCAGTGTATGTGTTCTTTTGCATCAATGGTGCTGCCTGTTCGCTTACAGTCGACATAATGGAAAGTGCATAGGGATGCTCTCTCTATCATTTTCTATGTGTTAGCCTCAAGGCCCATTCAGGTTCAGTTAATTAGGAGATAGTTCCAGCTGATGATCTCCCGCTCACTAGCGTCAGTGATTGAGATACAGGTCGCTATCCAATGTGTAATATAGTGTAACCAGCACAGGTTAATAAAAATAACAGATCTCCTCTGTCTATTCAGATGTCTTTGTTACAGCTGGCAATTAAATGCTACTGTTTCCAAATAACGAGCTTTCATGTTATGTGTCTTACAATTCATTCATAGCTTAACCAACAATGCACTTAAGGAAATAGAGTTAAGAAAATATTTACTAAATAAACTGAAGTAAAAAATAAAATAACAACACAGAGGGCTATATATGGGGGTACTGGTACCAAGTCAATGTGCAGGTGTACAGGTTAGTCTAGGTAATTTGTACATATAGGTCGGGGTAAAGTGAATACGCATAGATAATAAACACTGAATAGCAGCACTGTAAATGTAGTAAATGTGGCCATTTGATTAATTGTTCAGAAGTCTTATCAAATCAAATTTATTTTTCAAATCAAATTTATGTATATAGCCCTTTGTACATCAGCTGATATCTCAAAGTGCTGTACAGAAACCCTTATGGCTTGGGGGTAGAAGCTGTGAAGTAGCCTTTTGGACCTTGACTTTGCGCTCCAGTACTGTTTGCCGTAAGGTAGCAGAGAGAACAGTCTATGACTTGGGTGAGTGGAGTCTTTGACAATTTTTTGGGCCATCCTCTGACATTGCTTAGTATATAGGTCCTGGATGGCAGGAAGCTTGGCCCCAGTGATGTACTGCGCCGTACGCACTACTCGGTCAGAATCCTCAATGGTGCAGCTGTCAAACTTTTGAGGATCTGGGGATCCATGCCAGATCTTTTCAGTCTCCTGAGGGGCAAAATGTGTTGTTGTGCCCTCTTAATGACTGTTTTCGTGTGTTTATTGATAGTTTATTGGTGATGTGGAGACCAAGGAACTTGAAACTCTTAACTCACTCCACTACAGCCCCGTCAACATGAATGGAGGTGTGTTCGGCTCTCCTTTTCCTGTAGACCACGATCAGCTCCTTTGTCTTGCTCACGTTAAGGAGGAGGTTGTTGCCCTGGCACCACACTGCCAGGTGTCTGACCTCCTGCCTATAGACTGTCTTACAGTCGTGGGTGAAAAGGGAGTGGAGGAGGGGACTAAGCACGCACCCTTGAGGGGCCCCCGTGTTGTTGCCTACATTTACCACCTGGGACCGTCAGGAAGTCCAGGATCCAGTTGCAGAGGGAGGTATTTAGTCCCAGGGTCCTTAACTTAGTGATGAGCTTTGTGGACACTATGGTGTTGAACACTGAGCTGTAGTCAATGAACAGCATTCTCACATAGGTGTTCCTATTGTCCAGGTGGGAAAGGGCAGTGTGAAGTGCGATTGAGATTGCATCATCTGTGAATCTGTTGGGGCAGTATGCGAATTGGAGTGGGTCTCGAGTTTCCGGGATGATGGTGTTGATGTGAAGTGTTAATATTCTTTCAAAACATTCATGGCTACCGGCATGAGTGCTACGGGCTGGTATTCATTTTGGCAGGTTGCCTTTGCCTTCTTGGACACAGGTACTCTGGTGGTCTGCTTGAAACATAGGTATTACAGATTCAGTCAGGGAGAGCTTGAAAAAGTCAGTGAAGACACTTGCCTGTTGGTCAGCACATGCTCTGAGTACACATCCAGGTAATCCATCTGGCACCGCGGCCTTGTGAATGTTGACCTGTTTAAAGGTTTTGCTCACATTGGTTATGGAGAGCGTGATCACACAGTCGTCCAGAACAGCTGATGCTCTCATGCATGCTTCAAATTTGCTTGCCTCGAATCAAGTGTGAAAGGCATTTAGTTCGTCTGGTAGGCTCACGTCACTAGGTAGCTCGCGGCAGGCTTGTAATAGGCTTGTAATAGTAGCAAGCCTGCCACATCTGACGAGAGTCAGAGCCGGCATAGTAGGATTCAATCTTAGTCCTGCATTGACACTTTTGCCTATTTGATGGTTCGTCTGAGGGCATAGCGGGATTTCTTGTAAGCGTCCGGATTAGAGTCCTGCTCCTTGAAAGCAGCAGCTCTAGCCTTTAGCTCGGTAGAGATGTTGCCTGTAATAGCAGGCAACATAGCTTCTGGTAGGGATAATCGTATGGTCACTTTGGGGACGACGTCGTCGATGCACTTATTGATGAAGCCGGTGAGAGGAACATATTCCAGTCTGTGCTAGCAAAACAGTCCTGTAGCGTAGCATCCGTGTCATCTGACCACTTCCTGCTTTAGTTCCTGCTTTAGTTTTTGCTTGTAAGCAGGCATCAGGAGGAGAGAAGATTTGCCAAATGGAGGGCGAGGGAGAGCTTTGTATGCGTCTCTGTGTGTGGAGTAAAGGTGGTCTACAGATGTTTTCCCCTCTGGTTGCACAGGTGACATGCTGGTAGAAATTAGGTTAAATGGTTTTAAACGGGTTTTGCCTGCATTCATGTCCCCAGCCACTAGGAGCGCTGCTTTTTGATGAGCTTTTCTTGTTTGCTTATGGCCATATACAGCTCGTTGAGTGAGGTCTTAGTGCTAGCATCGGCTTGTGGTGGTAAATAGACGGCTATGAAATATATAGATGAAAACTCTTGGTAGATGGTGTGGTCTACAGTTTATCATGAAAGGAAAGGAAAGGGGGGTACCTAGTCAGTTGTACAACTGAATGCCTTCAACTGAAATGTGTCTTCTGCATTTAACCCAACCCCTCTGAATCAGAGGTACTCTATCTCAGGCGAGCAACACATTAATATTAGACATCACAGACCATCTGTTATTGATGTAGGATAGTCTCGAATGGAGATCATCCAGTTTATTCTCCAGTGTTTGCAAGTTGGCCAATAGAACAGATGGTAGAGGTGGGCTACCCACTCGCAGACAAATTTTCACAAGGCACCCCAATCTCCGCTCCATATACCGCGTCCACCTTTTCTTCATGCAAATTACAGGGATTTGGGCCTGGTCTCTGAGAAGCAGCATATCCTTCGCGTCAGACTCATGAAAGAAAAAATATTTGTCCTGTTCGAGGTGGGTAATCGCTGTTCTGATATCCAGAAGCTATTTTTAGTCATAAGAGACTGTAGCAGCAACATTATTGTCACGCCCTGGTCGAAATATATTATGTTTATTCTTCATTTATTCGGTCAGGCCAAGGTGTGACATGGGTTATTGTGGTGTGTTTTTGTCTTGGGGTTTTGTGGGATGTCTAGCGTTTGTCTATGGCTGCCTGAGGCAGTTCTCAATCAGAGTCAGGTGATTATCGTTGTCTCTGATTGGGAACCATACTTAGGCAGCCATATTCTTTGTGTGTTTCGTGGGTGATTGTCCTTAGTGTCCTTGTTCCTGTATCTGTGTTAGTTTACACTAGTATAGGCTGTTTCGGTTTTTGTTACGTTTTTTGTTTTGTAGTGTTTGTATTTAGATTCGTGTTACGTTTTGTTCATTAAACATGGATCGCAATCTACACGCTGCATTTTGGTCCGACTCTCTTTGACCGCATGAAAACCGTTACAGAATCACCCACCACAAATGGACCAAGCAGCGTGTCAACAGGCAGGAGCCACAGGAGAAACAGCAAAGGCAGCAACAGCGGCGCAATGAGGATTGGACATGGGACGATATATTGGATGGCAAGGAGATCCTTACGGGAAGGGATCGCCTTCCATGGGAACAGGTGGAGGCAGCGAGGAGAGCAGAGGCAGCCGGAGAGAGGAGCCGGCGATATGAGGGAACACGGATGGCAAGGAAGCCCGAGAGTCAGCCCCAAAAATTTCTTGGGAGGAGGCTCACAGGGAGTAGGGCTACGCCAGGTAGGAGACCTGTGCAAACTCCCTGTGCTTACCGGGGGGCTAGAAAGACCGGGCAGGCACCGTGTTATGCAGTGGTGCGCACGGTGTCCCCAGTGTGGGTGCATAGCCCGGTGCGGTATATTCTAGCTCCTCATATCGGCCGGGCTAGAGTGGGCATCGAGCCAGGTAAGGTTGGGCAGGCTCGGTGCTCAAGAGCTCCAGTGCGCCTGCACGGTCCGGTCTACCCAGTACCACCTCCACACCCCAGCCCTCCGGTGGCAGCTCCCCGCACCAGGCTTCCTGTGCGTGTCCTCGGCCCAGTACCACCAGTGCCAGCACCACTCATCAGACCTACTGTGCGCTTGTTCAGCGCAGCCAGAGCCTTCCTCTTCTCCTGCGCTGCTGGAGTCTCCTGCCTGTTCAGCGCAGCCAGAGATGCCAGCCTGCATGGAGCAGCCAGAGCTGCCAGCCTGCATGGAGCAGCCAGAGCTGCCAGCCTGCATGGAGCAGCCAGAGCTGCCAGTCTGCATGAAGCAGCCAGAGCTGCCAGTCTGTATGGAGCAGCCAGAGCGGCCAGTCTGCATGAAGCAGCCAGAGCTGCCAGTCTGCAAGGAGCCGCCAGTCTGCCCAGCGCCGCCAGTGCCGCCAGTCTGCCCAGCGCCGGCAGTCTGCCCAGCGCCGCCAGTGCCGGCAGTCTGCCCAGCGCCGCCAGTGCCGCCAGTCTGCCCAGCGCCGCCAGTGCCGCCAGTCTGCCCAGTGCCGCCAGTCTTCCCAGTGCCGCCAGTCTGCCCAGTGCCGCCAGTCTGCCCAGCGCCGCCAGTGCCGCCAGTCTGCCCAGTGCCGCCAGTCTTCCCAGTGCCGCCAGTCTGCCCAGTGCCGCCAGTCTGCCCAGTGCCGCCAGTCTGCCCAGAGCCGCCAGTCAGCCAGGATCTGCCGGAACCGCCAGTCAGCCAGCATCTGCCGGAACCGCCAGTCAGCCAGGATCTGCCGGAACCGCCAGTCAGCCAGGATCTGCCGGAACCGCCAGTCAGCCAGACTCTTCCTGAACCGCCAGTCAGCCAGACTCTTCCGGATCCGCCAGTCAGCCAGACTCTTCCAGATCCGCCAGTCAGCCAGACTCTTCCAGATCCGCCAGTCAACCAGACTCTTCCAGATCCGCCAGTCAACCAGACTCTTCCAGATCCGCCAGCCAGCCAGGATCTGCCGGAGCCAACTACCTGCCTGAGCTTCCTCTCAGTGCTGAGCTTCCTGTCAGTGGTGGGCTTCCTCTCAGTGCTGGGCTTCCTCTCAGTGCTGGGCTTCCTCTCAGTCCCGAGCTTCCCCTCAGTGCTGAGCTGCCCCTGTCCCGAGCTGCCCCTCTGTCCCGAGCTGCCCCTCTGTCCCGAGCTGCCCCTCAGTCCCGAGCTACCCCTCAGTCCCGAGCTACCCCTCAGTCCCGAGCTGCCCCTCAGTCCAGTGGGGTTCTGGGTGAGGACCACTAGGCCATGGTCGGCGGCGAAGGTGGACTATCCTAGGACGCGAGGAGGGGGGACTAAGACATTTATAGAGTGGGTTCCACGTCCCGCGCCGGAGCCGGAGCCGCCACCATGGACAGACGCCCACCCGGACCCTCCCTATTGTTTTGATGTGCGTCCGGGAGTCCGCACCTTAGGGGGGGGGGTTCTGTCACGCCCTGGTCGAAATATATTATGTTTATTCTTCATTTATTCGGTCAGGCCAGGGTGTGACATGGGTTATTGTGGTGTGTTTTTGTCTTGGGGTTTTGTGGGATGTCTAGCGTTAGTCTATGGCTGCCTGAGGCGGTTCTCAATCAGAGTCAGGTGATTATCGTTGTCTCTGATTGGGAACCATACTTAGGCAGCCATATTCTTTGTGTGTTTCGTGGGTGATTGTCCTTAGTGTCCTTGTTCCTGTATCTGTGTTAGTTTACACTAGTATAGGCTGTTTCGGTTTTCGTTACGTTCTTTGTTATGTAGTGTTTGTATTTAGATTCGTGTTACGTTTTGTTCATTAAACATGGATCGCAATCTACACGCTAAATTTTTGTCCGACTCTCTTTCACCGCATGAAAACCGTTACAATTATGTACAAAATGGTGTTAAGTTTCATAGTAGAGTAGAAATTGAAATCTAGAAATCTATAACAGATCTTTAAAACTCTTATTTTCTTTTAATTTGGATTTTGTGGGTCTGAAAAGCAATCTTATCACTGTGTTTCCTCCAATGGTGCTCCCTCCTACACCCATATACCTGGCTGTGCATCTCAGAGTAATCTCTCCTCCATAGACGGCCATTGACAATTCATCATTTCCCCCAGTATCCCTCCTCTCCTCTTGCTTCATAAAGCCTGATCCTGAGCCTCCAAACCTGGGTAGAGATTTATATGCATGCTCCTCCTTTGATGAAAGGGTAAATATTCACACAGACAGCCAAGGTTTCCCCACCATTACTGGAACGCTCTGTGTTTGCCCGCCAGTTAAATTCTTAGGAGGGTGGTTTGGCGAGATGAATGGGGCCAAAGTGTTGAAGGACGTCTCAGAGTTCGTGCCAACAAAACTTACCCTGATTGGCTCAGCAATGGCTCGGTCCAATGAGCAAGTTGGGGGAGAGTGTTAGGCTGTGCGCACTGTCTCTCTGCCCCCTTTCTTCCGTTCACCTCGAATAGGAAAGATCCTGTCAATATTAATCTATTTAATAACCCTGAATGCACTTCTCAGTGTGCCTTTTTGAAGACTGTGTGGTCTGCATCTCCCTTTGATGTATGTTCATTGTCAGCCTCTCTCTGAGATATTCGGGTATGGACTTGGTGACATTTCCTTTTTTCATTCATTCAATCCAACCTCAAAGCTATCCAACTGTATTTCTCTTGCCCAAGATGCTTTGTTATTAGCTAGATTGGGCCATTCAAGTTGTATGTAGTTACCCAGTAGAATGTCTATCACACTGTAATGGAACACCAGGAGAACTGAGTAATGATCTAACAATAAAAATGTACTCCCCCCCCCCCACACACACATTTTTGTGCACTACAACCCGATGTCTACAGTGTAGTTTTGACACTTATTTCTAATACTTTATTTCCATCCACAGTCAAGCGTGAAGGTGCAAATGTATTTCAAAGGTTTTACAAATACTGATTATTCAACAGACAAGCTAGCACTAACAGGCACGCAGGGACACACACACAAGTTAACCTCCTTTGTGGAAAAAGTATTGGAAGTCCTAGGCTTTATTTACGAGGGCACATAAAGTTGTTCAGATGGCCATTTCATTTCCACTCTGAATATAAATGAGGGCCTTAATTATAGCCCTACAAAGGGCCCATGGGTGTGACTGACTTCCACCAAGGGTCACCACAAGGTTGTTCACATAGATGCTCACCAATCTTCACCCTTTAGGGCACCAATCATGTAACACAATCTAACTTTGAACAGGTATAGTTCATACTCCAACTGAAATATACTGGTTTCAATACAGCAGGGATGGGCAACTTTGATGGGGATCGGGGCCACGAAAAATCTGAACTCATCATGATGGGCCACAATGGCTCGCGGGTCTGCATACCCACATCAATACCCACACATGCAGTCAAAGCTGGCCATACACTTTGGGGGGTCCTAAGCAAACATTTGAGCCCCCGCAGCTCCCGCCTTGACAGCGAAGAAAACAAATTAAGTTTCACAGTCTATTTCCTGCAATTCTGTACATTTTGCCATCGAGCATAGAGAAAATGTTTCAGTTATAAAGCACATTTACTGGAATTCTACACATTTTGCAATGGGGCGGAGTGAAGATTTAGCAATTTCATATCTAACTTCCTGCAATTCTACACATTTGGCCATAGGGTGGAGAGAAATTTTTGCAGTGTTTAATATGATATTTGAGTAAGAGTGACTAACAAAATCAATGGGGGCCCCCCGGGCGGTAAATTTGACCATGATTACTACAAGTTTAGATAGCTGGCCGCTAGACTACCTCACCAATCTAAAACATGTTAGCTGACATGGGCTAATTGAGTGACTGTCAATGACTGACATAGCAAGAGAAAAACTGCTGATGCACAACCAAATGTCTAAATTGCACCTTGTGTATTCTACTATTCTAACTTGCAACAGTAAGTTGGGACCCAGAGAGTTCCAATATCAATTTGGAAAAGTTGGCCATCCCTTCACCACAGTTATTACAGTTAAATCCCTTCACTACAGTTACTAAAGTGCCTGTACAGATCTGAGGAAGGAAGAGCACGGACAGAGACAGGTAGAACTGTACACTCCTCACCAAGGACAGAGCTGTGTAGCTATGTCGGCCTCGATCAACTCCCTGGAATTCTCCCACCTCATATGCAGTGAATTCAGCTAACTTCCCCTGGGGTGGCAGGGTAGCCTAGTGGTTATAGTGTTGGACTCGTAACCGAAAAGTTGTAAGTTCAAATCCCTGAGCTGACAAGGTACAAATCTGTCGTTCTGAACTCAAATCAAATTTTATTTGTCACATACACATGGTTAGCAGATGTTAATGCGAGTGTAGCGAAATGCTTGTGCTTCTAGTTCCGACAATGCAGTAATAAACAACAAGTAATCTAACTAACAATTCCTAAACTACTGTCTTATACACAGTGTAAGGGGATAAAGAATATGTACATAAGGATATATGAATGAGTGATGGTACAGAGCAGCATAGGCAAGATACAGTAGATGGTATCGAGTACAGTATATACATATGAGATGAGTATGTAAACAAAGTGGCATAGTTAAAGTGGCTAGTGATACATGTATTACATAAGGATGCAGTCGATGATATAGAGTACAGTATATACGTATGCATATGAGATGAATAATGTAGCGTAAGTAACATTATATAAGGAAGCATTGTTTAAAGTGGCTAGTGATATATTTACATCATTTCCCATCAATTCCCATTATTAAAGTGGCTGGAATTGAGTCAGTGTCAGTGTGTTGGCAGCAGCCACTCAATGTTAGTGGTGGCTGTTTAACAGTCTGATGGCCTTGAGATAGAAGCTGTTTTTCAGTCTCTCGGTCCCAGCTTTGATGCACCTGTACTGACCTCGCCTTCTGGATGATAGCGGGGTGAACAGGCAGTGGCTCGGGTGGTTGATGTCCTTGATGATCTTTATGGCCTTCCTGTAACATTGGGTGGTGTAGGTGTCCTGGAGGGCATGTAGTTTGCCCCCGGTGATGCGTTGTGCAGACCTCACTACCCTCTGGAGAGCCTTACGGTTGAGGGCGGAGCAGTTGCCGTACCAGGCGGTGATACAGCCAGCCAGGATGCTCTCGATTGTGCATCTGTAGAAGTTTGTGAGTGCTTTTGGTGACAAGCCGAATTTCTTCAGCCTCCTGAGGTTGAAGAGGCGCTGCTGCGCCTTCTTCACGAAGCTGTCTGTGTGAGTGGACCAATTCAGTTTGTCTGTGATGTGTATGCCGAGGAACTTAAAACTTGCTACCCTCTCCACTACTGTTCCATCGATGTGGATAGGGGGGTGTTCCCTCTGCTGTTTCCTGAAGCCCACAATCATCTCCTTAGTTTTGTTGACGTTGAGTGTGAGGTTATTTTCCTGACACCACACTCCGAGGGCCCTCACCTCCTCCCTGTAGGCCGTCTCGTCGTTGTTGGTAATCAAGCCTACCACTGTTGTGTCGTCCACAAACTTGATGATTGAGTTGGAGGCGTGCGTGGCCACGCAGTCGTGGGTGAACAGGGAGTACAGGAGAGGGCTCAGAACGCACCCTTGTGGGGCCCCAGTGTTGAGGATCAGCGGGGAGGAGATGTTGTTACCTACCCTCACCACCTGGGGGCGGCCCGTCAGGAAGTCCAGCACCCAGTTGCACAGGGCGGGGACGAGACCCAGGGTCTCGAGCTTGATGACGAGCTTGGAGGGTACTATGGTGTTGAATGCCGAGCTGTAGTCGATGAACAGCATTCTCACATAGGTATTCCTCTTGTCCAGGTGGGTTAGGGCAGTGTGCAGTGTGGTTGAGATTGCATCGTCTGTGGACCTATTTGGGCGGTAAGCAAATTGGAGTGGGTCTAGGGTGTCAGGTAGGGTGGAGGTGATATGGTCCTTGACTAGTCTCTCAAAGCACTTCATGATGACGGAAGTGAGTGCTATGGGGCGGTAGTCGTTTAGCTCAGTTACCTTAGCTTTCTTGGGAACAGGAACAATGGTGGCCCTCTTGAAGCATGTGGGAACAGCAGACTGGTATAGGGATTGATTGAATATGTCCGTAAACACACCAGCCAGCTGGTCTGCGCATGCTCTGAGGGCACGGCTGGGGATGCCGTCTGGGCCTGCAGCCCTGCGAGGGTTAACACGTTTAAATGTTTTACTCACCTCGGCTGCAGTGAAGGAGAGACCGCATGTTTCCGTTGCAGGCCGTGTCAGTGGCACTGTATTGTCCTCAAAGCGGGCAAAAAAGTTATTTAGTCTGCCTGGGAGCAAGACATCCTGGTCCGTGACTGGGCTGGATTTCTTCCTGTAGTCCGTGATTGACTGTAGACCCTGCCACATGCCTCTTGTGTCTGAGCCGTTGAATTGAGATTCTACTTTGTCTCTCTACTGACGCTTAGCTTGTTTGATAGCCTTGCGGAGGGAATAGCTGCACTGTTTGTATTCGGTCATGTTACCAGACACCTTGCCCTGATTAAAAGCAGTGGTTCGCGCTTTCAGTTTCACGCGAATGCTGCCATCAATCCATGGTTTCTGGTTAGGGAATGTTTTAATCGTTGCTATGGGAACGACATCTTCAACGCACGTTCTAATGAACTCGCACACCGAATCAGCGTATTCGTCAATGTTGTTATCTGACGCAATATGAAACTGACAGTTAACCCACTGTTCCTAGGCCGTCATTGAAAATAAGAATTTGTTCTTAACTGACTTGCCTAGTAAAATAAAGGTAAAATAAAAAATAATCCACATGTGCATGCAATTAGGGCTGAAAAAGTACAGGAGCGTTCAATAAATCCCCTGGTTTTCACGAAATCCCGGTTGGAGGATTCAGGAGTAAATAAGCAGGAAATCCAGAATCTTCCAAACAGGATTTCTGGAAAACCAGGAAATTCATTGAAAGTTCCTGGAATTTTGCCACCCTACATGCAATACATCCTACCCCATCATTCCTTAACATCTTCACTTGCACTCTGGAGGACCTATACTGTGGCAGATAAGAGGCGATGGAGTCTTGTCGGCTTGATTTGAAGCACTGCTTTGAAGCAGGATATGGAATAAAAGCGGCCGCTGGAATAGGGACCCTCTCATAAGAAGCACTTTACCTGTGCTCTCGCTGTGGATCATTGCACTCATTAAAGAGATTCTGGGTTAGGTTCAAATCACAGCCCCTGACTGTTAATGGGCAGAACTGCTGAAAGAGAGAGAGAGAGAGAGAAAGAGAGTAATTGTCTGCCATTTATTTTTTATACCTCTCTTTGAGTAAGAGTGATGACACATCGGGAGGTGTAAAGTGAAGCATGAACTAAGCAAAAGTTTGAATTAAGCATGGAAATAGTGCATTGTAACACACCATTGAAAAACCCATGACTTACTGTAAATGTTCATCTTACTGTAAGGCTATACAGTTTAGGTCCATCTTCGAGTATTAACTCCAACTCTACCATAATGATGTCACAACACCGATACATTGCCCTGTGAGGGAATTTCAAAGTTATTATATGGCTACCTGAAAACTAGAATAAACTAGCACATAGTGCAGTGACGTGACCTTTGTGGGTTCTTTGTAAGGCAGGCTGTAGTATAGAAGGTCGTTTTACATGTGTGTTTGTGTGTCCGCCCCACTCCCACCAGGGACACTGCAGCTGGAATGCTTTCATCGCCTCAGGCATGTCGCTATTGTGTGTGTGTGTGTACAGTGTATTCAGTCTATAAAGTATTCAGACCCCTTGGCTTTATCAACATTTTGTTACGTTACAGCCTTATTCTAAAATGGATTAAATTTAAAAAATCCTCATCAATCGACACAAAATACCCCATAATGACGAAGTGAAAACAGGTTTTAGGCATTTTTGCAAATGTTTTAAATACGAAAAACTTTGCTATCAGACTCGAAATTGAGCTCAGGTGCATCCTGTTTCCATTAATCATCCTTGAGATGTTTATACAGCTTGATTGGAGTCCACCTGTGGTAAATTCAACTGATTGGAAATGATTTGGAAACGCACACACCTGTCTATATAAGGTCCCACAGATGAAAGTGCATGTCAGAGCAAAAACCAAGCAATGAGGTCAAAGGAATTGTCCATAGAGCTCCAAGACACAATAGTGTTGAGGTACAGATCTGAGGAAGGGGACCAAAAAAGCATTGAAAGTCCCCAAGAACACAGTGGCCTCCATCATTCTTAAATGGAAGACGTTTGGAACCACAAAGACTCTTCCTAGAGCTGGTTGCCCGGACAAACTGAGCAATTGGGGTATAAGGGCCTTGGTCAGGGTACTGACCAAGAACCCAATGGTCACTCTGACACAGCTCCAGAGTTCCTCTGTGGAGATGGAAGAACCTTACCGAATGAAACCATCTCTGCAGCACTCCACCAATCAGGCCTTTATGGTAAGGTGGCTAGATGGAAGCCACTCCTCTGTAAAAGGCACATGAAAGCCCACCTGGTGTTTTCCAAAAGGCACCTAAAGGACTCAGGCCATGAAAAACAAGATTTTCTGGTCTGATGAAACCAAGATTACATTATTTGGCCTGAATGCCAAGCATCACATCTGGAGGAAACCTGGCACCATCCCTACAGTGAAGCATGGTGGTGGCAGCATCATGCTGTGGGGATGTTTTTCAGCGGCAGGGACTGGGATACTGGTCAGGATGGAGGGAAAGATGAACAGAGCAAAGTACAGAGAGATCCTTGATGAAAACATGCTCCAGATCACTCAGGACCTCAGACTGGGGAGAAGGTTCACCTTCCAACAGGACCTTTATTTAACTAGCCAGGTCAGTTAAGAACTAATTCTTATTTAAAATGACAGCCTAAGAACAGTGGGTTAACTGCCTTGTTCAGGAGCAGAACAACAATGTTTATCTTGTCAGGGATTTGAACTAGCAACCTTTTGGTTACTGGCCCAACACTCTAACCACTAGGCTACCTGCTGACTGCAGGCACTGATCGTGGCACAATGGGCTCCAGACCATGATGCCACCAGCAGACCAGTCAATAAGGGGATTGTGTTGCTGGAGCCAAGATAATCCCAATAACACAGGAACATGAGCAGCAATTCGAACATCTCGCTGTGGTTCCTTGACACTCGTAGGTTGATGGAAGTGGTAGTGTGGGTGACCCAGCCTATAGAGCGCCCATTCAGTGCTCTAACGTCCATGGGAATGGTGGAAGGCTGTGTGGGGATGCCCAGCTTCGACGCCAGGGTTGCGTTCATAAAGCTCTCGTCGGTCCCAGAGTCAATGAGCACCCGGAGGGATTTAGACTGGTAAGTAAGGGGAGAGGAAAAGTTCTCCATATGGCCCACCAGAGTACTCGCTACTACCAGTGAGCCTGGTCTTTTAGTGGACAAAATTACCAGTAATGCCGCAATACAGGCAACTCCTAGTGTGAACCCTGTATAGCCATTTGGCTGGAGACAGCCTAGCTCTGCTTAGTTGCTTTGGCTCGGGAAGTGGTGAATCGGCAGACTTCGAGGACTCTCGGGGGAACTCGGGTAGCCTCGGGTTCTCCCGGCAACACAGACATCGGGGACTTCCAGGATGCCTCGGAGGATAGGTGGAATCCTTGGGCGGGTGAGAGAAATCGAATGTCCTCTGGTTTCTTCATTCCCATAGTCGCCAATCGATCCAAATGGTCAAGGCGATGAGCGAGTCGAGATCCGTCGGTAGTTCCCGGGCTGCATTCTCGTCCTTTACATCCTCTTATACTCCGTGCAGGAACATGTCGAACGCTTCTGGGTTCCAGGCACTCCCAGCTGCCAACGTGTGGAAATCCACCGCATAGTCTGCCACACTGTGGGAGTCTTGCCAAAGCTGGCATCCTCTCTCCCGGCAATAGAGCATCGAGAATGTTCTTTACCTTTGCCACGGACTCGTTCTTTACCTTTGCGCACTATCTTAGAGCGGTTCGAAGAGAAGGAGGAGGGCTGCAGCAGGAGGGAACACTGAGCGAGAAAAGCCCAATAGGTGCCCGACTCTCCATCGAATCATTCCGGGGGAGGTAAGCGGGGTTCCCGGGAAACCACGGTGGCACTGCAAACACCCGGGTTACTGAGGGGCTGGGAGGTTACAGTTGTGATGTCAAATCAAATCCATTTTTATTGGTCACATACACATGGTTAGCAGATGTTAATGCGAGTGTAGCGAAATGTTTGTGTTTCTACTTCCGACTATGCAGTAATATCTAACAAGTATCTAACAAATTCACAACAACTACCTTCTACACACAATTGTAAAGGGACAGAATAAGCATATGTACATATACATTTATGGATGAGCGATGGCGTGCGGCATAGGTAAGTTCAAGTACTGCGGAAGTTCAAGTAGCAATGATTCAGAATTCTTCCAGCTCGTGTTGTGCATTCGATATGCTGATAGAATTTAGGGAGTATTGATAGGTTAGCTTAGGGTAGCTTTGTTAAAATCCCCAGCTACAATAAATGCAGCCTTAGGATGTATGATTTCCAGTTAACATAGAGTCCAGTGAAGTTCTTTCAGGGCCAATAAGGCATCTGGTTGGGGGAGATATACACGGCTGTGACTATAATTGAAGAGAATTCTCTTGGAATATAATGCGGTCGGTATTTGATTGTAAGCAATTCTTGGTCAGGTGAACAAAAGGACTTGAGTTCCTGTATGTTGTTGTGATTACACCATGAGTTGTTAATCATAAGGCATACACCCCCGTCCTTCTTCTTACCAAAGAGATGTTTGTTTCCGTCGGCGCGATGCGTGAAGAAACCGGATGGCTGTACCGACTCTGACAACATATCCCGAGTGAGCCATGTTTCCGTGACACACAGAATGTTACAATCTCTGATGTCTCTGTGGTAAGCAACTCGTGCCCTAATTTTGTCCACCTTGTTATCTAGAGATTGGACATTGGCGAGTAATATGCTAGGAAGCGGTGGATGGTGTGCTCACCTTCTGAGTCTGACCAGTAGGCCGCTCCGTCTGACTCTCCTGTGGCGACCGCGTTGTTTTGGGTCGGCCTCTGGGATAAGATCGCATGTCCAGGGTGGAGGTCTGAACAAAGGATTTGCTTCGGGAAAGACGTGTTCCTGGTCGTAATGATGGTAAGTTGATATCACTTTTATATTCAATAGTTCTTCCCGGCTGTATGTAATAACACTTGAGATGTTCTGGACTAACAATGTAAGATATAGTACATAAAAAACTAAGAAATGCATAGTTTTCTAAGGACCTGAAGCGAGGTGACGATCTCTGTCGTCGCCATCTTGTCGCCATCTTGCGGTAGGCTGCCTAACAGACAACCCGCGGAACGGCTCCAGCAATGTCTTCAATGCTCAGTCATGCCATTCAGCCAAGGTCTGGAACCCTTCCATGAGATCACGAAGCAACTTCTCGTTCCTTCCAATGGTGGCTCCTTAAGATTAGATGGCGTTGTGGAGCTGGTCAGAGTCTGCTGGGTCAGTCATGGCCAGTTAGTGCTCATGCATTTCAGGGAAAGCCCAGACAGTGTCAAAAGTAACAAAAAAACGTTTATTACTGGAACAGGGGCAGTATCCCGGAGCGCATGTCCATGACTTGTAGACAATGACACTGAAACAAATTATTGGTTGAAGAAAGACTCTTTATTGTATCTCTTCAAGGTATAGCCAAGAATCCTGAAACCAAAGCGAATGTTGGATTGAGTAGCACATTCCATTTGCCAACAATACTGCGCCAAAGTCGAATGTTTGTTGCGCACGCCAGTTACTAAAACAATGAAACTTGCTAACAATGTTTCTACTGTGTATAAAGCTGCCCATTTAAACGTACATGCTATAGCATTGTGAAATGTATTATTAGAATAACAATTGACGTATTAGTAGAGTATAACCATGACATTTAACCTACCTCTGTTTGTCTGAAGCACCGTGCTGTTTCCTTGTTGAAGTGTCGGTGTGCACGCATGCATGAGGCAAATTAGTCTACGAGTCATCAAGGAACATTTATTGGTTGACAGGAATAACAAAAAGGGATGAATTATCGTGGCGGTGAATTACTTCATGAATGTGTATTGTGTGACTTAAAGTAGAAGTTATGGCACAAGTTATTGAAGAGTGTGTTTATGTAAAACTGTTGTTTATGATATATGTCCATGGGAAATTATACATTATGGTAGAAATGTGTTTTGTGGCTTTCATGATGGAACATTCTTAGCTGAAGAGAGTTCCTGGAAAGAGTACTTAGGTGCTCATTTGGCTTTCCCCTGGGGGAGAGCAGGCAACAGGTTGGCTAGAGCAGAGTTATACCTGTGCTTTGTTATAGGCAAAGAGTTGTTGCCGGAATCATTTATACTGTCTTTGTCAACGTCCCATTTGTTTTTTTCTGTACAAGGTTTATTGGCCAATTATTCGTACACCTGTTAATATTGTAAATGAAAGCCCCTAAGAGCGGTGAGCACCAGGACATCCTGTCTGTTTCCTCACTGTCCGATCCTCTGCTTTTGTTACTGCTTCACAGGCAGGCTGTCACGCCCTGGTCGAAGTATATTGTGTTTGTCTGCATTTATTTGGTCAGGCCAGGGTGTGACATGGGTTATTTCTGGTGTGTTTTGTCTTGGGGGTGTATAGCATAGTCTATGGCTGCCTGAGGCGGTTCTCAATCAGAGTCAGGTGATTATCGTTGTCTCTGATTGGGAACCATATTTAGGCAGCCATATTCTTTGAGTATTTCGTGGGTGATTGTCCCTGTCTCTGTGTTTGTTGTCACCAGATAGGCTGTATAGGTTTTTTCACGTTCCGTTTGTTGTTTTTGTATTATTCGTTTTTCATCATCATTAAACATGTATCAGAAATACCACGCTGCATTTTGGTCCGCTTCTCTTCCACCAGACGAAAGCCATTACACAGGCAAAACGACAGGTCAAGGGCAGGCAGAGGTCAGTAATCCAGATAATTCCTAAAGGTACAGAACGGCAGGCAGTCTCAGGGTTATCGCAAGCAAAGGTCAATAATTCAGTGTGGTGTGACAAGGTACAGAACGGCAGGCAGGCTCGGGGCAGGCAGAATGGTCAAAACTGTGAAAACTAGAAAACAGGAGCTAGAAACACACAGGAGCCAGGGGAAAACCGCTGCTAGGCTTGATGAACAACACAAACAGGCAACAGACAAATAGAGAACACAGGTATAAATACACTGGGGATAATGGGGAAGATGGGCAACACCTGGAGGGGTGTGGAGACAAGCACAAAGACCGGTGATCAGGATGTGACAGTAATGATATACACTGAGTGTACAAAACATTAAGGACACCTGCTCTTTCCATGACAGACTGACTAGGTGAACCTAGGTGAAACCTATAATCTCTTATTGATGTCACTTGTTAAAAATTATTTTAAAGCCTTTAGACAACTTTGGACAACTTTAGACAAGGAATGTGTATGTGTGCCATTCAGAGGGTGAATGGGCAAGACAACATATTCAAGTGCCTTTCAACATGGTATGGTAGTTGGTGCAAAGTAAACCGGCTTGAGTCTTTCAAGAAATGCAACTCTTCCTGGTTTTTCACACACAACAGTTTCCCATGTTTATCAAGCAAGGTCCACCACCCAAAGGACATCCAGCCAACTTGACACATCTATTTGGAAGCATTGGAGTCAACATTGGCCAACATCCCTGTGGAACGCTTTCGAAACCTTGTAGATTCCATGCTCTGACAAATTGAGGCTATTCTGAGGGCAAAAGGGTGGGTGCAACTCAATATTAGGAAGGAGTTATTCATGTTTTGTACACTCAGGGTATACCCATTGATTCTTAAAGAATATAACATTTTCCCTGACAAGCAAAAATATTCGTTACATTTTGAATTGTTAGCACTTATCAAGAGAACATTCCTGGTCATCCCTACTGCCACTGATCTGGCGGACTCACCAAACACATGCTTTGTTTGTGAATTATGTCTGAGTGTTGGAATGTGTCCCTGGTTATCCGTAAATTAAAATATTAAAAAATATATAATAATGGTTTGCTTAATATAAGACATTTGAAATGCTAGTTTCAAAATTTGATAGTTAAGTATATTTGTGAGCAATTACATTTACTTTTGATTCTTAAGTATATTTTAAACCAAATACTTTTAGACTTTTACTCAAGTAGAATTTTACTGGATGACTTTCACTTTTACGTGACTGATTTTGTATGAAGGTATCTTTACTTTTACTCAAGTATGACAATTGGATAATTTTTCCACCATTGTTTGTCAATCAATCAAATGTACTGTATTTATAAATACCTTCTTACTTCAGCTGATGTCACAAAGTTCTGTACAGAAACCCAGCCTAAAACCCCAAACAGCAAGTAAAGCAGGTCTAGAAGCAAGGTGGCTAGGAAAAACTCCAGAACCTAGGAAGAAATCTGGAGAGAAACTGGGCTATGATGGGTGGCCAGTCCTCTTCTGGCTGTGCCGGGTGGAGATTATAACAGAACATGGCCAAGATGTTCAAATGTTCATAGATGACCAGCAGGGTCAAATAATAATAATCTCAGTGGATGTCGAGAGTGCAACAGGTCAGCAACTCAGGAGTAAATGTCAGTTGACTTTTCATAGCCGATCATTCAGAGTATCTCTACCGTTTCTGCTGTCTCTAGAGAGTTGAAAACATCAAGTCTGGGACAGGTAGCATGTCCGGTGAACAGGTCAGGGTTCCATAGCCGCAGGCAGAACAGATGAAACTGGAGCAGCAGCACAGCCAGGTGGACTGGGGACAGCAAGGAGTCACCAGGCCAGGTAGTCCCGAGGCATGGTCCTAGGGCTCAGGTCCTCCGAGACAGAGAAAGAAAGAAAGAAAGAAAGAAAGAAAGAAAGAAAGAAAGAAAGAAAGAAAGAAAGAAAGAAAGAGAGAGAGAAAGAAAGAGAGGAAAAGAGAGAAAGAGAGAAAGAATTGGAGAGAACATACTTATATTCACACAGGACACCGGATAAGACAGGAGAAGTACTCCAGATATAACAGACTGACCCTAGCCCCACGACACATAAACTACTGCAGCAAAAACCTGATAAACGAAAGACTCAATGAGTTCTGTGTGTTTTCTCTGATAATTTGCATTCCGAGTGGGGGTATCTCAATGATGAGCCTACTCTCCCCTCCACGAAAAGCTACATGCGTGTGTGTGTGAGCAGCCATGCACCTCTGGTAGAAACTGCCTACGGTGACAGCGCGGTATGCTATTCCCGTATCTGCCTCCCGGTCTCTCAGCTGTCTTGGCAGATGTGGAGGAACGTTTTAGCCCCTGCAGTGTGCCGTAGGGCACAAATGCTCGCCAGCGTTTGTGCTATTCAGAGGGTGAAGGGAAAGGGAAAGGGGATACCTAGTCAGTTGCGCAACTGAATGCATTCAACCAAAATGTGTCTTTCACATTTCACCCAACCCCTCTGAATCAGAGAGGTGCGGGGGGCTGCCTTAATTGACATCCATGTCATTGCTGCCCAAGGAGCAAGTGTTGTTAAACTGCCTTGTTTAAGGGTAGAATGGAAGATTTTTCCACCCTGCCAGCTTGAGTATTCTAACCATTACCCTTTCGGTTACTGGCCCAACACGCTCAACCGCAAGGCTACCTTCCAAATGGGCATGAGAAAATGTTAAGTGCCTTTGAACGGGGTATGGTAGTAGGTGCCAAGCGCACCGGTTTGAGTGATGGGCTTTTCACGCTGATGAGTTTTTCACGCTCAACAATTTTCCTTGTGAATCAAGAATGGTCCACCACCCAAAGGACATCCAGCCAACTTGGCACAACTGTGGGAAGCATTGGAGTCAACATGGGCCAGCATCCCTGTGGAATGCTTTAGACACCTTGTAGAGTCCACGCCCCTTTGAATTGAGGCTGTTCTGAGAGCAAAAGGGATTGCAACACAATATCAGGAAGCCGTTCCTAATGTTTTGTACACTCAGTGTAGATAATAAAACACACATATACTAACATTATAAATAGTTCATTGATTGAAAAGGAGAGCAGAGTTTCTACATACCGAAATCAATGAATTAATTCAAGAACTGGCAATACTTGCATAGGTCAATTTACTGCGAATTTGGAAATCAAATCACACAATTTTTGGGAAGACTGAAAAGTCTAAATGAATTTGTCTAAATGGATTATACAATTAAACACAAACACTATATCTAAGAGAAAGGTTAAATCTGCAGCCAAGGTTGTCCACCACCTTAACCATTTCAGTTCATCAGTCTGTCTGGCAAAGAACAGGTCTTATTCCTTTGGTCCTCCTCATGACAACCCAGCCCCTGCCTCCCCGAAGTGTTTATTAAGGGGTCTGTTGAGGGGGTAGTGGATGGGTGACAGGTGGTCAATAAATATCCCTGTCCGCCTTAACGACAGAGGGGTGGCTGTAGAGCAAACAGCAGGATAGTTGCTACCACACTAGTTGTGAGCACAGAGAATGTCATTACACCGTAAGGTCTGTACCAATTGACTGATATACCATTTGGACTCCCTGGCTTTGCATCTTTCCTTTGAGTGTATCATAGCTTTGGCAATAATCCAAGGAACACACACCCTTTTCTGTCTCATTGCTTTATTAGATGTTGGACATTCATCATGGAACCAGCAGGCCACCAAGACTCCCTGGGTGCTTTCTATAGCATCAGCTAATCACAGTTATAAACTCACTTGGAGGACTGGAAAGAGGAACGTCTCTCCTCTCTGACTGTGGTGTTGTTTCACCTCCCTGGCCCTGCCACCTATGACTGTCCTCTCTCTGAGAAAGTCCTAATTTGGAGAAACCCAGTTCCCCCTGCTGTATTCCAGCATATCAGTCTACATCATTAGTGACAGAGGTAAACAACTACCATGGCTATGCCCGTGTTCATGGCTATAGGCGGGAGGGTTTCAGACCAGCATTCTAAGAGACAATTCTGAACCAGGACGGGTCCAAACTTACCCACTTGCCACAGACTGGAGGTTGATCCAACCACTCAGCTTATAGCTATGGTGCCACTATGGCACTTAATATCAAATGTGTCTGGGCACAGTGCTCTGTAGGCCGGGGCTGGGGCTGGGGCGAGGGTGACTGGATCAAGGCGATTCCACCTTCCTGCTTGTGACAACAGGGCAGAGTGGTGAATGGCTTGGAGGGCATTTTAGATTCATTTTATTTATTTAAATACTAGATACCGAGAGGGACTTGTACAATGGGTCGCAGTCTTTCATTTAAGTACATGGGTAATTGATATACTGCTGCTCTGCTTCACAGTACTCTTTATTGGAAGGGTGAATAGAAAAAGTAGTGTTTATTACACTGTCAGACCACTGACCAATTCTGCTTTGCTCCTTTGAACAGAGAAATGTCACCCTTTGGATGAATACACAATTAACACCATTAACAGACAATTAGTTAAAATTATACTGTATCCAATGCACTCATTATATGAGATACTAAAAGAATAGGCTTTTATCCAGTCTATAACATTCACCTCAGATTGCAATTTCTCACTATGTCACAATTCAACTATGCTCAGACCTTTCAATGTGGCATGGGAAGCCAACTCCACACAAACCACATGTTTATCTCTCAATAGCTTTATTGTCCAGGAGATCCTCACAGAAACTACATTAGAATATGTCTCCTACCCAAGGTGACAATGATGGCATGAAATCACTGTAGTCTCAGCAGACTGTATTCCCCCTCAACTCTCTCTCTCTCACTGTCTCTGTGTTGAGCCCATCTCTCACTATTTTTTCCCCTCCTCTTTCTCTCCCCCGTTCTCCTTTTCCCTCCATTCAAAGGGAATGTCTAACTGAATTTGAAATGCAGGAAATGCAGAAATGCAGAAATGCAGTTCTTTCAAGGAACTGAGTTAATAAGATGTTTTGCTTTGAATTCCACTCTGGACAAGAGACCCTGTTGGACAGAGCCTGAAAATGACATCCCAGTCAGGTATAGCTGTCCAGATAACCCCCAAGACATATGCATCTCATAGAAGAGAGAGAGAGAGAGAGAGACAAAGATTTTACTATCTCATCCTGGAATAACCGGGCCTGAGGTCATCTGCCTTTGGCCTAAAAAGCAGGAACCTGGACTTCATGAAATAAATCAGAAATACAGACATTGTCATACTACAAGAAACATGGTATAGATTAGACGGACCCGCTGGTTGCCCTCTTGGTTACAGAGAGCTGGTCGTCCCATCCACTAAACTACCAGGTGTAAAACAGGGAAGGGACTCAGGGGGTATGCTAATTTGGTATAGAGCAGACCTAACTCACACTCACTATTAAATTAATCAAAACAAGAACATTTTACATTTGGCTAGAAATTCAAAAGGAAATGATCTTAACAGAGAAAAACATCCTCCTGTGTGCTACCTATATCCCCCCACTAGAATCCCCATACTTTAATGAAGACAGCTTCTCCATCCTGGAGGGGAAATCAATCATTTCCAGGCCCAAGGACATGTACTAGTCTTTGGCAACCTAAATGCCAGAACTGGACAGGAACTTGATACTCTCACCACACAGGGGGACAAACACCTGCCTGAAGGTGACAGCAATTCCCTCCGCCATATGCCCCCTAGGCACAAATATGACAACATAACCAACAAAAACGGGTCACAACTCCTGCAGCTCTGTCGCACGTTGGGTATGTACATAGTCAATGGTAGGCTTTGAGTGGACTCCAATGGTAGGTACAACTATAGCTCATTTCTTGACAGTAGTATTGTAGACTACTTTATCACTGGCCTCTACCCAGAGTCTCTCAGAGCGTTCACAGTCAGCCCACTGACACCCCTATCAGATCACAGCAAAATCACAGTCTACTTGAACAGAGCAATACTCAGTCATGAGGCATCAAAGCCAAAGGTACTGAGTAATATTAAGAAATGCTATAGATGGAAGGAATGTAGTGTGGAAACCTACCAAAAACAATTAGGCAACAACACATTCAATCCCTTTTAGACAGCTTCCTGGTCAAAACGCTCAACTGTAATAGTGAAGGTGTAAACTTGGCAGTAGAAAATCTAAACAGTATATTTGACCTCTCAGATTCCCCATCAAATCTAAAAAAATTTAAACAGAAACTAGGACAAATGGTGTTTCATGGTTGGGATGGTGTTCTTTGGCTTGCAAGCCTCCCCCTTTTTCCTCTTAACATGATGATGGTCATTATGGCCAGTTTCATCAGACCAGAGGACATTTCTCCAAAAAGAATGATCTTTGTCCCCATGTGCAGTTGCAAACCATAGTCTGGCTTTTTTATGGCAGTTTTGGAGCTGTGGCTTCTTTCTTGTTGAGTGGCCTTTCAGGTTATGTCGATATAGGACTCGTTTTACTGTGGATATAGATAATTTTGTACCTGTTTCCTCCAGCATCTTCACAAGGTAATTTGCTGTTGTTCTGGGATTGATTTGCAATTTTTGCACCAAAGTATGTTCAACTCTAGGAGACAGAACGCGTTTCCTTCCTGAGCAGTATAACGGCTGCGTGGTCCCATGGTGTTTTTACTTTCGTACTATTGTTTGTACAGATGAACGTGGTACCTTCAGGCATTTGTAAATTGCTCCCAAGGATGAACCAGACTTGTGGAGGTCTACATTTTTTTTCTGAGGTCTTGGTTGATTTATTTTGTTTTTCCCATGATGTCAAGCAAAGAGGCACTGAGTTTGAAGGTAGGTCTTGAAATACATCCACAGGTACACCTCCAATTGTTTCAAATTATGTCAATTAGCCTATCAGAAGCTTCTAAAGGCACAGTCAACTTAGTGTAAGTAAACTTCTGACCCACTGAAATTGTGATACAGTGAATTATAAGTGAAATAATCTGTCTGTAAACAATTGTTGGAATATTTACTTGTGTCATGCACAAAGTAGATGTCGTAACCGACTTGCCAAAACTATATTTTGTTAATAAGACATTTATGAAGGGGTTGAAAAACTAGTTTTAATGACTCCAACGTAAGTGTATGTAAACTTCCGACTTCAACTGTACATAATATGACATTTGAAATGTCTTTATTCTTTTGGAACTTCTGTGAGTGTAATGTTTACTGTTCATTTCTTTATTGTTTCTTTCTCTCTTTTGTTTATTATCTACTTCACTTGCTTTGGCAATGTTAACATATGTTCCCCACGCCGAGAAAGCCCCTTGAACTAAACTGTAGAGAGAGAGAGAGAGAGAGAGGGAGAGAGAGAGAGAGAGAGAGAGAGAGAGAGAGAGAGAGAGAGGAGAGAGAGAGAGAGAGAGAGAGAGAGAGAGAGAGAGAGAGAGGGATAATTCAACCCTTTATAGTGGAGGGGTCACTATGGGCTGCCATTGTACAGCTAAGAGCTGACCTGAAAATATTGTATCTGAAGACAGACTGTTCTATACATACATTAGGGCTTATACTGAAGAAGAACACAAGGGTCTTGTGAGGAAAATGAGTTGACAATTAGATTGAGCAGTAGGTGGTGGGCTGGAGTGGAATGGCGTGAGGTGAGAGGGATGAAGGGCGGAGAGGACAGAGATGGGAAGGGGTGGGGCCCGTGGAAACAGGTACACTTGACAGTTTGCGGTTTGGGCGAGGGATCAGCCGAGAGGTGCAACACGTGAGAGATGATGAAAGAAGATGAAAGGTTTGCGTCCGAGAGGTTCTCCTTTTAATCAGGGGCCCTGTGGAGAGAGCACTGCTGCCTGTGGTCCTGTGGCCGCGGCTACCCACTGTCATGCTAATGAAAGGGTCTTGGAGTGTGAATGGAGTGAGCTAGCTTGTTACCAGAGTGCTAATAAATGCATGCGATAGAGATGTGAGGGGTTTTACTGGTTTATTCAGATCCTCACTAACTTTGCTGAAGCAGCATAAATAACAACACCCACAATAACAACACCCACCCTTAGCATGCGTTCCAGCAGGTACAGTATATCCCACTGGTCATCCCCAAAGCCAACACCCCCTTTGGCCGCCTTTCCTTCCAGTTCTCTGCTGCCAATGACTGGAACGAATTGCAAAAATCGCTGAAGTTGGAGACTTCTCCCTCACTAACTTTAAACATCAGCTATCTGAGCAGCTAACCGATCGCTGCATCTGTAAATAGCCCATCCAATCTACCTACTCATCCCCATGTTGTTTTTATGTGTGTGTGTGTGTGTGTGTGTGTGTGTGTGTGTGTGTGTGTGTGTGTGTGTGTGTGTGTGTGTGTGTGTGTGTGTGTGTGTGTGTGTGTGTGTGTGTGTAGCGGCAGGGTTTTGAAGCATGGGGCTGAGTGGGATGTGAGGATTGGGTATGTAATAGTGGCCCAGCTGCAAAGGGTGATAAACCATGATGAATAAATATTCCTGTCTGATAGAGCAGTTGTTCATGTAATTGTTGACAAGCTGAGACACAAACTTCCACCATAAAAATAACCTTTGACCATCGTTAATAGGGCATATTTTTTGGATTCTTCAACCAATGTAATTGTCCTGGTTAAATTAGGATATTCTAGGGCAAAATAACTATCATTATAGGGTTGAAATACTATGGTTGACAGCTATTTTGTTCCATTATATAGCATTATGGCATCCTAGGGATTCATTGGAGTCATCCAATACATGTTCTTCACTAAAATTCTTGATCAGTACAATGGGAAGGCACCTCCCCTTGACAAAAGTTAACCACCACTTCATAAAACCCTTACCAAAAAACAGCCCAGTACAGCCTGTCAGACAGATTCTCATGTCAGTAGTATTCACTGCAGCAAAAGGCTATTCTCATACCTCTAGGCTGGCAGGACGTTTGGCCGGAAGACACCTCTCTGGCCGCAGGCGCAGCATATGGGCAAATTTGATCATACAGCAAATCTGACCATAACTCTATCCTCCGGATTCCTGCTTATAAGCAAAAACTCAATCAGGAAGTACCAGTGACGGGTTCAATACGGAAGTAGTCTGATGAAGTGGATGCTAAGCTGCAGAATGTTTCGCTAACACAGACTGGAATATGTTCAAGGATTCATCCGATAACATTGAGGAGTTTAACACATCAGTCACTGGCTTCATTTGGGCTCCCAAGTGGTGCAATGGTCTAAGGCACTGCCTCTCAGTGATAAAGGTGTCACTACAGACCCTGGTTCAATTCCAGGCTGTATCACAACCGGCTGTGATTGGGAGACCCATACTGCCCTCCCAAGCAAAAAAGGCAGTAACTGCTCATAGTGTGGAACTGAGAAAAATGGCTTCAAAGTTTCTTAATTGTCCAGCCAAATTAATTCTAGGGATATCATTGGAGATGTAGTGATCTGTTGCCTTACAATGAGTAAATGTTTTATTCATGTTGACCCTGACCTCGGACATGACCTTTGACCCTGAAACGGCACTTACTGCCTTCTTCCTTGGCATGATATGTTATAAATTGCAGGGTAATACCAAAGCAAAGAGCAGTATCTGCCATTTTCATTTGTTAGTTTACTATACTTCTCATTTATGCTATTAACCTCTTGAAACTTCCCATCCCGGATCCGGGATTGTGACTAAGCCTCAGGCTCATTAGCATAACGCAACATTAACGATTTCTGAAAATCGCAAATAAAATTAAAATAATGCGTTTGCTCTCAAGCTTAGCCTTTTCTTAACAACACTGTCATCTCAGATTTTCAAAATATGCTTTTGAACCATAGAAATTGACTAATTTGTGTAAGAGTATGCAAAGCTAGCATAGCATTTTGTGTAGCATGTAGCACGCAACATTTTCACAAAAGCCAGATAACCAAATAAATAAAATCATTTACCTTTGAAGAGCTTCTGATGTTTTCAATGAGGAGACTCCCAGCCACATACCAAATGCGCAGTGTTTCCTGAAAGCGTCTGTGTGTAGGAGAAATCGTTCCGTTTTCTACATTGCGCCTGGCTACCGAAACGAACCGAAAATGCAGTCACCTACAACGTGAAACTTTTTCCGGATTAACTACATAATATCGACCGAAACATGGCAAACGTTGTTTGGAATCAATCCTCAAGGTGTTTTTTCACATATCTCTTCATTGACATGCAGTTCATGGAAGCTTGCTTCTCTCTCTGTGCCCCATGGAAAAATACTGGCAGGTGACTTTTGCGCACCAATTTCGGCGCAGGACACCGGGCGGACACGTGGTAAATGTGGTCTCTTATGGTCAATCTTCCAACGATCTGCCTACAAATACGTCACAATGCTGCAGACACCTTGGGGAAACGACAGAAAGGGCAGACTCATTCCTCTTGCGTTCACAGCCATATAAGGAGATCATGAAAGACAGAGCCTCAAAAATCCTTGTCATTTCCTGGATGCCAAGTCATCTTGGTTTTGCCTGAAGCTCACGTTAAAGGGCACGCACAGAGAAGATATTTGTATTTCTGGACACGTCAGAGTGTTTTCTTTCGAACAGTAGCAATTATATGCATAGTCGAGCATCTTTTTGTGACAAAATATCTTGTTTAAAACGGGAACGTTTTTCTTCCAAAAATGAAATAGCGCCACCATAAGTGTAAGAGGTTAATAAAAGAGTAGTGTAATTACTGACAGTGTAACAGAGATGAAACTGCATCATTTGTGTGTCTTCCACTAAGATACCGGTTGCATTTACATAGGCGATGTAGGTTCCGCGTCAGTCACATCACATACGGTGTTTGACAAGTAGCCCATGTCTTGTTTACATTTACATTACATTTAAGTCATTTAGCAGACGCTCTTATCCAGAGCGACTTACAAATTGGTGAATTCACCTTCTGACATCCAGTGGAACAGCCACTTTACAATAGTGCATCAAAATCATTTAAGGGAAGGATTGAGAAGGATTGCTTTATCCTATCCTAGGTATTCCTTGAAGAGGTGGGGTTTCAGGTGTCTCCGGAAGGTGGTGATTGACTCCGCTGTCCTGGCGTCGTGAGGGAGTTTGTTCCACCATTGGGGGGCCAGAGCAGCGAACAGTTTTGACTGGGCTGAGCGGGAACTGTACTTCCTCAGTGGTAGGGAGGCGAGCAGGCCAGAGGTGGATGAACGCAGTGCCCTTGTTTGGGTGTAGGGCCTGATCAGAGCCTGGAGGTACTGGGGTGCCGTTCCCCTCACAGCTCCGTAGGCAAGCACCATGGTCTTGTAGCGGATGCGAGCTTCAACTGGAAGCCAGTGGAGAGCGCGGAGGAGCGGGGTGACGTGAGAGAACTTGGGAAGGTTGAACACCAGACGGGCTGCGGCGTTCTGGATGAGTTGTAGGGGTTTAATGGCACAGGCAGGGAGCCCAGCCAACAGCGAGTTGCAGTAATCCAGACGGGAGATGACAAGTGCCTGGATTAGGACCTGCGCCGCTTCCTGTGTGAGGCAGGGTCGTACTCTGCAGATGTTGTAGAGCATGAACCTACAGGAACGGGCCACCGCCTTGATGTTAGTTGAGAACGACAGGGTGTTGTCCAGGATCACGCCAAGGTTCTTAGCGCTCTGGGAGGAGGACACAATGGAGTTGTCAACCGTGATGGCGAGATCATGGAACGGGCAGTCCTTCCCCGGGAGGAGGAGCAGCTCCGTCTTGTTGAGGTTCAGCTTGAGGTGGTGATCCGTCATCCACACTGATATGTCTGCCAGACATGCAGAGATGCGATTCGCCACCTGGTCATCAGAAGGGGGAAAGGAGAAGATTAATTGTGTGTCGTCTGCATAGCAATGATAGGAGAGACCATGTGAGGTTATGACAGAGCCAAGTGACTTGATGTATAGCGAGAATAGGAGAGGGCCTAGAACAGAGCCCTGGGGGACCCCAGTGGTGAGAGCGCGTGGCGAGGAGACAGATTCTCGCCATGCCACCTGGTAGGAGCGACCTGTCAGGTAGGACGCAATCCAAGCGTGGGCCGCGCCGGAGATGCCCAACTCGGAGAGGGTGGAGAGTAGGATCTGATGGTTCACAGTATCGAAGGCAGGTCTAGAAGGATGAGAGCAGAGGAGAGAGAGTTAGCTTTAGCAGTGCGGAGCGCCTCCGTGATACAGAGAAGAGCAGTCTCAGTTGAATGACTAGTCTTGAAACCTGACTGATTTGGATCAAGAAGGTCATTCTGAGAGAGATAGCGGGAGAGCTGGCCAAGGACGGCACGTTCAAGAGTTTTGGAGAGAAAAGAAAGAAGGGATACTGGTCTGTAGTTGTTGACATCGGAGGGATCGAGTGTAGGTTTTTTCAGAAGGGGTGCAACTCTCGCTCTCCTGAAGACGGAAGTTGTGTTATAAGAATAAATGTGAAAAGCAGCCCTGCAATTGTTTGAATTGCATGAAATGATTACCTGTCTTCTAATATATAATGATGGAACATGATAGAAGCATGACATAGGGTAATACCAATTATTTTAAAAAATACCATGAGATTGGTAATAAAAACATTTTATTTTATTTTTTTCAAATGACACTTGAATAAATAAATAACAGCTTTAAGAAAACATTTTAAACATATTGACATGTTCATATTCATAAGAGGACACAAATGACATTCAGCTACAATTGCTAAAATGTGAAAAGCTACATTTAATTTTTCAGTAACATTTAACTTTTTAAGTAAAACTTCTTCAGTGCTCTTCCATATCACTCCTCATCCTCAGCAATGTTGTTCACACCCAAGGTGTGACCGGGATCAGAGGACACATCTTGGTGATTATGTCCATCTTCTTGGACTCTTCTATCGCTCTATCTTGTGTATCTAACGTCGAGGGTGTCTCTAGAGTGACTTTCTTCATGATAAAGTCAAGCTCTGTGAAGTCCTTTTTTTTTCATGGGAGATTTTGTAGAAGAGGCTCCTGGATCCACGCCTCACCTTGATCTCAGCCATCTCTGCCAGCTTTGGTGCCACTGCCTTCTTCAGCTTGACGAATGAGTGGCCAGCTTTCCATGCCAGGATGTTTTCCCTTTTAATTTCAACCACCTCCACCTTGCCTGGCGACCACATGGAGGATGTCCCCGAAGTTGTTCCCCGAAGTCGTACACCACACCTCCAGGTCGAGATTTAATTTCCTGTTCCACACCATGACGAAAACTGTCTGCACTCATGAAGGTGTGTCCCTGCTCGAGAAACTTGAGGGTGATCAAATTTTTGAGTCAGCATTAACACTCACCAGTGATGTTAGGTGGCACCAGTTTTTGTTTTGAGAAGTGCAGTAATCCACCCAATACACGGCTTGCTTCACATCCCTCTCTCTCTCCAGTGCTGTTACGTAAGATGAAGTAATCTCCTCTGCCTTCTGACCAGCTGTTCCTTCATGCCATACAACTGAGATTGTTTTCTTCTTCTTTTGAAACTTCTTTCCAACAGTGGCGAATGTCTCATGATAGCCAACGATTCGTCTTGTGAACACTGCTGTTTTCACACCTGGCATGCGAGGGAGCATGGCGACTTTCTGCATATCAACGTTCCTCACAGACCAGTCCTCAGGCCAATCTTTCTGTGCGTCAGTCTGGTAATTCTGTGCATCAGTCTGGCTTCTGCTCTGCCCTGCAGACTTCTTATGTTCCTCATATGTCCTACATTGCATGCAATCGGGGTTGGTGATGGTGAATTCAGGTGCTGCATGGCTGTGGTCTTGGCAGGCTTGGGTTTCCATGGCCTCATTCTCCCTGTGCTCCATCTTCAGATGATGAACCTGCACCAAACAGAGTTTGCACTCCTCCTCCCCAAGCTTCACAAAGCTGATGTCTCTTCCCTTTATTGCATTTCGATAGGTTTGTAACTGCAGCTGGCATCTTTGTTTCTCCTTGTGGTCATTGTGCATGAACCAAATATTGACATCATTTGGGAAGTAGAGGCGACGTGTGGTATGCTCTCGTCTGCAGTGGCTGATTTTGGAATGAAAGGACTCAACGTGTTGCAGGATTGGATTCATGTTCAATCAGAACCGCTCTGGTTTGGAAGGTGGTACCGAAACGACCTGCTGCGTCGACTGTCAGCGCCAGCAGTGATATTTGTCTCAGATTGCTGTGCCACCATGTGGAAGATCCATGACCTCTTCTCTTTATACTTCATCTCCCAATACCTTCCCATATTTCCTTTTGCCTACCCTCTGAAATATTCCTAGTACATTCCCTCTTGCATTTGGGACCACATGGCTTACCTATTGGTGGAATGTGGGATTTCTTGTTTTATAGTCGGTCTGGAGTTGTGTCCACGGGCTCAGCTGCCACTTGGAACATTGGAATATCCGACTCTTAATGTGGATGATAATCCTCATTATCATCATCGGCAATTGATTTCTCATCTACTAGACGGATGTCTAAGGAGTCAGAGACCGGTTCTCTATCTCTTCAGATAGTGTTGACACTGTGACTTCAGTTGAAGGGGGCAGATCAGGAATCTTTGTTGGGATGTGGCCCTCAAACTCGACTGCAATAAATAGAGCAAATAATCAGGGACGTGCATCCTAATGATTCTATTCTGAAACGGGTGATAATAATTAATACTGACATTTTGTGGTGTGCAAACATACGATCATAATCCTTTTCAGGTATTCTATAATATAGGATATAATCAATGTTGATTTTATCTTGTGCAAACATTATCATAATCATTTTCACTGTCATAATTCAGTTCATCTATTCATTTCATACCTGCTCCCAAAAAGGCTCTTAAATTTGCATCTTTATTTCCAAATATAAAAAAATTGCATGGATGGACATTGACAGGAATAAAACCTAGTATTGACATGGTTGTACTGTCCTAATGCACCCTCACATGGCAGCTTTGATCCACATAGATACTAAATCATCCAGGGATTGGGACCACAGGGATTGGTGGAAGTCATTTTGGCTAAATGTTTTTTCCGCATTCATGTAATGATGGCACTGAAGCAGACACACTGAGCACACGTTTCCCTTTGTAATCACATTTCCCTTAGTCAACACAGGACTAAGATCTAATCCTACTACGCCGGCTCTGATGCTTGTCAGATGTGGCAGGGCTTGCAAACTTTCACAGATTACAAAGGGAAACGTGAGCCACCCAGTGAAGCAAGCCTACAAGATGAGTTAAATGCCTTCTATGCTTGCTTTGAGGTAAGCAAGACTGAACCATGCATGAGATCAACAGCTGTACCGGCCAACTGTGTGATTTTGCTCTCTGCAGCCAATGTGAGTAAGACCTTTAAACAGGTTAACACTCACAATGCTGCGGGGCCAAGTGGATTACCAAATCAAATCACATTTATTTGTCACATACACATGGTTAGCAGATGTCAATACGATTGTAGCGAAATGCTTGTTCTTCTAGTTCCGACAGTGAAGTAATGTCTAACAAGTAATCTAACAATTCCCCAACAACAATCTAATACACACAAATCTAAAGGGGTGAATGAGAATGTGTACACATAAGTATATAGATGAGCGATGGCCGAGCGGCATAGGCAAGGTGCAGTAGATGGTATAAAATACAGTATATACATGTGATATGAGTAATGTAGGATATGTAAACTTTATTAAAGTGGCATTATTTAGAGTGGCATTGTATGAAGTGACTAGTGACCCATTTATTAAAGTGGCCAGTGACTGGGTCTCAATGTAGGCAGCAGCCTATCTGAGTTAGTGATTGCTTTTTAGCTGTCTGATGGCCTTGAGATAGAAGCTGTTTTTCAGTCTCTCAGTCCCAGCTTTGATGCACCTGTACTGACCTCACCTTCTGGATGGTACGGTGTGAACAGGCAGTGGCTCGGGTGGTTGATGTCCTTGATGATCTTTTTGGCCTTCCTGTGACATCGGGTGCTGTAGGTGTCCTGGAGGGGAGGTAGTTTTCCGCACCACCCTCTGGAGAGCTTTGTGGTTGAGGGTGGTGCAGTTGCCGTACCATGTTGTGACACAGCCCGACAGGATGCTCTCGATTGTGCATCTGTAAAAGTTAGTCAGGGTTTGGGGTGACAAGCCAAATTTCTTCAGCTTCCTGAGGTTGAAGAGGCACTGTTGCACCTTCTTCACCACACTGCCTGTGTGGGTGGACCATTTTAGTTAGTTGGTGATATGTACGCCTAGGAACTTAAAACTTTCCACCATCTCGACTGCTGTCCCTTCGATGTGGATAAGGGGGTGCTCCATCTGAAGTCCATGATCACCTACATTGTTTTGTTGACATTGAGTGAGAGGTTGTTTTCCTGACACCACACTCCGAGTGCCCTCACCTCCTCCCTGTTGGCTGTCTCGTCGTTGTTGGTAATCAAGCCCACTATGGTTATGTCGTCTGCAAACTTAATGATTGTGTTGGAGGTGTGCATGGCCACAAAGTCAAGGGTGAGCAGGGAGAACATGAGAGGGCTGAGCATGCAACCTTGTGGGGCACCCCGTGTTGAGGGTCAGCGAAGATATTGATGTTGTTTCCTACCATCACCACCTGGGGGTGGCCTGTCAGAAAGACCAGGACCCAATTGCACAGGGCAAGGTTGATACCCAGGGCCTCCAGCTTGATGATGAGCTATGATAAACTATGGTGTTGAATGCTGAGCTGTAGTCAATGAACAGCATACTTACATACTGTAGGTATTCCTTTTGTCCAGATGGGATAGGGCAGTGTGCAGTGTGATGGCGATTGCGTCGTCTGTGGATCTGTTGGGGCAGTATGCAAGTGCGCCTAAGGTGACCAGTTAGGTGGAGGTGATATGATCCTTGACCAGTCTCTCAAAGCACTTCATGATGATAGAAGTGAGTGCTACGGGGAGGTATTAAGTTAGTTCAGTTATCTTTGCCTTCTTGGGTACAGGAAGGGTTTGCGAGGGTTAACACAGTTAAATGTTTTACCCACGTCAGCCATGAAGAAGAAGGGGGGGCAGTCCTTGTTAGAGGGCTGCGACGGTGGCACTGTGTTATCCTCAAAACGGACAAAAAAGGTGTTTTGTTTGTCTATAATTGTGATGTCTGCGTCCGTGACTGGTTCTCTTTTTGTAGATTGTAATTTCCTGTAGACCATGCCACATAGGTCTCGTGTCTGAGCCGTTCAATTGCGACTCCACCTTGTCCCTGTACTGGCATATCGCTTGTTTGATTGACTTGCTGAGGGAATAACTACACTGTTTATATTCAGTCGTATTCCCAGACATGTAGGAGCAAGATAGTGGTCATGGTGGTCGGATTTGCCAAAGGGAGGGTGGGGGAGGGCTGTGTATCCATCGCGGAGGTTAGAGTAGCAATGGTCAAGGTTCTTGCCCGTGTGTTTAGCGCAATCAATATGCTGGTGGAATATAGGTAGCCTTGTTCTCAAATTAGCTTTTTTTAAATCTCTAGCTACAATAAATGCAGCCTCAGGATATATGGTTTCCAGTTTGCATATAGTACAGTTCCTTGATGGCCGTCTTGGTGTCTGCTTGAGGGGGAATGCACAGCTGTGACTATAAATGACGAGAATTCTCTTGGTAGGTAAAATGTCCTTCAATTGATTATAAGAAATTCTAGTTCGGATGAGCAGAAGGAGTTGAGTTCCTGTATATTGTTATGATTACACCATGAGTCGCTAATCATAAAACATACACCACTGCCCTTCCTCTTCCTAGACAGGTGTTTATCTCTGTTTGTGCTATGCATGTAGAAGCTCGGCGGCTGAACCGATTCCAACAACATATCCCGAGAGAGCTATGTTTCTGTGAAGCAGAGAATGTTACAATCCCTGATGTCTCTCTGGAAGGCAACCCTTGCTTGTATTTTGTCTACCTTGTTGTCAAGAGACTGGACATTGGCTAGTTGTATACTCGGGAGTGGTGGGCGATGTGCCCATCTACGAAGCCTGACCAGGTGGCTGCTTTGTCTGCCCCTTCTGCGGCGCTGTTGTTTTGGGTCGACAACTGGAATTAGATCCATTGTCTTGGTCGGTGGTCAGAACAGAGGATCCGCATCGGGATAGTTGTATTCCTGGTCATAATGTTGGTAAGTTGACTTTGACTCAAACTCAGGATAAATGAGAGGTTGGAAATGTCAGTGAAGGCACTTGCCAGCCTATCAATGCATGCTCTGTCTGAAATACCTATACAGTGCCTTGCGAAAGTATTCGGCCCCCTTGAACTTTGCGACCTTTTGCCACATTTCAGGCTTCAAACATAAAGATATAAAACTGTATTTTTTTGCGAAGAATCAACAACAAGTGGGACACAATCATGAAGTGGAACGACATTTATTGGATATTTCAAACTTTTTTAACAAATCAAAAACTGAAAAATTGGGCGTGCAAAATCATTCAGCCCCTTTACTTTCAGTGCAGCAAACTCTCTCCAGAAGTTCAGTGAGGATCTCTGAATGATCCAATGTTGACCTAAATGACTAATGATGATAAATACAATCCACCTGTGTGTAATCAAGTCTCCGTATAAATGCACCTGCTCTGTGATAGTCTCAGAGGTGTCCCACTTGTTGTTGATTCTTCACAAAAAAATACAGTTTTATATCTTTATGTTTGAAGCCTGAAATGTGGCAAAAGGTCGCAAAGTTCAAGGGGGCCGAATACTTTCGCAAGGCACTGTATGTTTTAAGCAGACCACCATAGTCCCTGTGCCCAAGAATGGCAAGGTATCCTCTAAAAATGCCTATCGCCCCGTAGCACTCACATCTATAGCCATGAAACGCTGGTTATGGTTCACATCAACACTATCATTCCAGCAACACTGGACCCACTCCAATTCGCACACCACCCCAATAGATCCACAGATCTCTTTTACACCTATGTGGGAATATTGTTAATTGACTACAGCTTAGCATTCAAAACCATAGTGCACTGCAAACTCATTTCTAAGCTCAGGACCCTGGGACTGAACACCTCCCTCTGCAACTGGATCCTGGACTTCCTGACGGGCTGCCCCCAAGTGGTGAGGGTAGGCAACCCTTCCCTCAATGTCACTAAGACAAACAAGCTGATTGTGGACTACAGGAAACAGAGGACCGAACATATCCCCATCCACATCAATGGGGCTGTAGTGGAGCTGGTCGAGAGCTTTAAGTTACTCTGTGTCCACATCACTAAGGAATTAACATAGTCCACACACACCAGCACAGTTGTGAAGAAGGCACGACAATGTCTCTTCTCCTTCAGGAGGCTGAAAAGATTTGGCATGGGCCCTCAGATCCTCAAATAGTTCTAAAGCTGTTCTACAGCTGCACCATCACCGCTTGATGCGGCAGCTACTTGGCATCCGACCACAAGGCGCTACAGAGGGTAATGTGTATGGCCCAGTACATCACTGGGGCTGAGGTCCCTGCCATCCAGGACCTCTATACCAGGAAGGCCCTAAAAATTGTCAAAGACTCCAGCCAGCCAAGTCATAGACTGTTTTCTCTGCTACCGCACGACAAGGAGTACCAACGCACCAAGTGGTTTTGGAACCAACAGGATACTGAACAGCTTCTACCCCCAAGCCATAAGACTGCTAAATAGCTAACCAAATATCTACCAGGACTTTCTGCATTGACCCCCCCCCCCCCCCCCGCTTTACACTAACTGTTTTGACTCATCTCATACGCTGCTGCTACTGCTTATTATCTATCTTGTTGCCTAGTCACTTTACCCCTACCTATATATACATATCTACCTCATTTACCTCGTACCCCTGCAAATCACCTCAGGACTTGTACCATGTGTATATAGCCAAGTTATCGTTACTCATTGTGTATTTATTGCTTGTGTTATAATCTTTTGATTATTGTTGTATTTTTCTCTCTGCATTGTTGTGAAGGGCCCGTAAGTAAGAATTTCACTGTTAGTTTACACTTGTTGTTTACAAAGCATGTGACAAATAAAATTAGTTTTGACTTGATTTTGATTTGGCCATAGGCCACACACACCATTGTCTGAGCCAGTCGTGTCGGGTTGGTCGAGTGGAGGGACAGCATTGTTGCACGTGTCATCCAGACTGAAAGGGTAAAAGAGAGGGCCAATGGGGTGCACAGCCTTCCAAACAGCCCGTGACTTCTCCCACAGACCTCTGTCTCGTCTGTACCCTCCCACTCCACAAAAACATGGGTGTACGGAACTTGATCAATGTCACTAGCTTTCACAGGGAACATCTATATTTTGTTTTTTTACTAGTATGCTATCGATCTCATTACCATGTCTAATGTGGTACGTGGGAATATTGTTCATATAATTGTTCAAATATCTGGACATTTTTTCTTGAAATGTCAAACTAATTGCCTTTGATAAAATGGAATTGATTTATAAAAGTTGACACTCTGCCACATCAAAATGAGTATGTCTCTCATAGGGAATTACACAGTGCACTGATGTTCTGTGCTACAAAATGATGTTCCTCTTTTCTATTTGGCAGTCCATACATGGAAACTGTTTGCGCTATATTAATAAAACTGTCTTTTACTAATTGTGTCACAATATCAACAAACATCTAATGCAGCTCTCTGAAAAATGTACTCAAATTTAGTTCTAGTTTTTACATCTCCACTCAACTGACTTTAATTTCCACCCCTTCTGCCTTCTTGGACCACAGAGATTTTTATCGCAAAAAAATGCTTTGAACATTTTTTATTTGCCATTTAGACATACATTTTCCCATAGTCTTAAACTGCGTAAGTATTGCATATTTAGTTATGCAGATGCCCATAACCTTACAGGGTAGGGGCGGCTTTTTGCACCTGCATGTTTCGAAGGTCCATGTATGTTAAGTGTCCCCTGCATTCCCAACAACAAACTACAAAACACAAGCTATAAAATACCAAAATAACAACCCCATCATAGCTCTCTGTTTTGGATAATGCTGAGCCATTTGAGGTCCCTACATTTTGTTCTTTCTCTACAACCTATATTCTCCGGTAAAGTGCCCCGAATGGTTGCACAGCCTTTGACCAAGATAACTCCACAACAAATGATTATTGTAGCCATCAATGAGCTTGCTGCACCTTTCTACTGGCAATTTGGCAAACTTTTCAGCAGCAAACTGCTGCAATTCTTCAATGTGTTAAGGGGTGCCCTCCACCAACTACGGTTTTCAGCTCTCACCATAGGTTATGCATGTGATTCAGATCTGAACTCTTAGATGCCCACTCCAGAACAGTCCAGCGCTTCCTATTTTTAACCATTCCAGTGGGCTTTGATGTGTGTTTGGGGTTGTTGTCCTGTTGGAAGACCAACATCCTTCAACAGAGACACAGTTCTTGGAATCTGTGTTGAATATCCAAAACCCCTTGATAATCTGCTAATTTCATAATTCCTTGCGCACATTCAAGGCCTCCAGTACTCCATTACCAGGGGCAGCAAAGCAACCCCACAGCATTATCTAACCTGCTTTGCTGCCCCTGATACTGGAGGTCTTGAACATCCGCAAGGTTGTGGGTCTTCCAGCAGGACAACGACCTCAAACACACATCAAAAGCACCCTGGAATAGTTCAAGAAGAAACACTGGATTGTTCTGGAGTGTCCAGGGAAGAGTCTAGATCTGAATCACATCAAAATACTATGGTGAGAGCAGAGAACAACAGTTTGTGGAGGACACCCCTCAAACGTTGAAGAATGAGAGCAGTTGTAGTTGAAGAGTGGGTCAAATTGCTATAGAAAGGTGCAACAAGCTCACTGATGGCTACAAGAAGCATTTGTCTGCAGTTATCTTAGCCAAAGGCTGTGCAACCAAGTTTTGGTTCTGCGGTGCTAAAACTTTTGTCCATGCCATTTGTCTTCGGTATTTTTTCAGTTTCAACTTCTTTTAGAAGAAATAGGGAATGATTTAAGAAAAGTGCAAGTGTAACAATATATTTGTACATACATTTATGAAATACAGTGAGTCATCTTTATTTGCCTTAGAAGGTCAAAACACTGAATTCACATAGGCTGATTGCATTAAGATGTTCGTTATCAATGTTCAATAAGCTTTGTAGTATTTTTGGGAAAAGATGAAAAAAATTCTCAATCAGGTCCAACATTATTGGCACCCTTGATAAAGATGAGCAAAAAAGACTTGTATAAAATAAATAATACAAATACTGAGTTATATAGTATGCTCCAAAAGAAATAGGAAAAATAGGAAATTCTGCTTATAAAATTGCTCAGAGAATGACTTTTTGCTTAAGAGGATTTTCATCATTGATACCAGCCCTCACCAATATCACACTAAATATACAGTGCCTTGCGAAAGTATTCGGCCCCCTTGAACTTTGCGACCTTTTGCCCCCTTAAAGTATTAACTTAAGGGGTGCTGAATGATTTTGCACGCCCAATTTTTCAGTTTTTGATTTGTTAAAAAAGTTTGAAATATCCAATAAATGTCGTTCCACTGCATGATTGTGTCCCACTTGTTGTTGATTCTTCACAAAAAAATTACAGTTTTATATCTTTATGTTTGAAGCCTGAAATGTGGCAAAAGGTTGCAAAGTTCAAGGGGGCCGAATACTTTCGCATGGCACTGTACATATCCTAGCATTGACTTAATCTCTTTGAATTGCATTTTTAAATGCTTTTCACAGAGAATATTAGATAGAACCGCACATGTAAATACATTTTCTTAAACTCTCTCTCACTTTCATTGGCCTTAAGTTGTCTGTGTTTGAATCCAAATGTCAAAGAGATTTTGAGGTAAAAATGGAAATAGGGCGAGTGTGGGAGAAAGTGAGAGGGGGGACATTAGAGGGAAGATTAGACTGTTTAGAAGGTAGGCGTGAACCTGAAAAGCAGGTCAACCCTATAATGTGCCAATTTAGAGGGAGGATCATTAGAGGCATTTACCATGACTTTTCCCTACACTCTAGTCCTCT
The DNA here is from genome assembly GCF_036934945.1 of Oncorhynchus masou masou. Taxonomy (NCBI): domain Eukaryota; kingdom Metazoa; phylum Chordata; class Actinopteri; order Salmoniformes; family Salmonidae; genus Oncorhynchus; species Oncorhynchus masou. The sequence continues at coordinate 43,511,689 of NC_088236.1, read as the reverse complement.
GGTAATTACACTGTAGGTCCCTCTCAAGTGCGTTGAAGAAAATGGTGGAGATCCTATAAAAGCCCACTTAGAATACAGTGCATCCAGAGAGGAAGCCAAGGTTGTTATTACATCACTTTGGGATGCATAGGGATCTCCATTATACCTGTAGAGTGTATAGATGGGTAGAGAAGAGGAGAGAAGAAGATGGAGATTTTCATACTGGCAGCCCTGAACCATATTTTATTCCATTGTTTCTTTCTCGGAACAGAAGTGCAGGATGCGGTATGAATGACAGCATGGGTGATGAATGTTGACGTGAGGACCTGCTTTACATTTCCACTAATTGCTCTGCCTTGCTTGGTCCTGGCACGTTTGTAAAAGGTGGTGAAAGGCGCTTTTTTAGGGTCGAGCAAGGGGTCAGTGAATTGGGGGGAAGGTGGGGGTTGAAGAGGAGGAGGAGGAGGAGGCGCCTCAGTGCTCTTGATAAACTCAAGTGAAGGACAGAGATGTGAAGACCTAGCTTGTAGTTCTCTGTAGCTCGATGTCTTAAACATCCACAGTAAATCTGTCCACAGTTAAAGCATCATACATCGCTAGTATGTTTTTGGTGTGGATAGGACATCATCTGCATTCTATCAGGTAGTCCTGTCAATGACGCAAGCATAGAGAGATGGTTGAAGAAGACAAACTACGGCCATGTTAGAAATCGACAAAGAAGACAGGGAATAGGAACGGTATTATACACTGGCAGACGTGTCACGGTTTTTGATTCACGTTGTGCTGGAAAGCCCTAAGACTGGAAGAAATCCTGGGTTAGGAAAAAAAATACCTATCTTTGCTGATGCTATTTTAATTAAATAGTTGCTAGGTTACACAGAGAAAGACGACAGGGGTAGGTAGGTGGTGGGACAGGCGCCTGGCGAGGGGGGTGGGGGTAGTAGTGGTGGGGGAGAGGGAGGAGTTTGTTTGAGGAGGGGACATGTCCCTGAACCATGAACACACATCCCTTTGTCACACCCAGTCTATAATAAGGATTTCAAATGCGAGACGTATTGACATGAAGTACAGTGAGTGATTTTATGCTCTTTCCCTATTTCTCTCCCTCCTTTCTCCCTTTCGCTCTCTCCCCCATCTCTCTCTTTCTTTAATTTCTCTCACAGATCAGAGGAAGGGGGAAAGTCCCCTTTTATCTTGGGGACAGTGCTTTTCACCTCCACCGGTGACTTACTGGGGGCTGATGCTCTCGTTTCACCCTGGGATACCAGACGATGGCGGATGCCTCTGGCCCACGTACCCTGGCAACCATTCCTGGAGCCAGACAAGCCTTGCCCACAGCCCCCCTCTCCAACCCTCTACCCCCTACCCCTTTAATCGAGCAGTCCTCATCCCTCTAGCCCGCCACCCAACGTCCCCAGTCTGCGTCCAGGGCTCTGGCCACACATAAACCCGAGACAGGTCTCTGATGGATGGGGCTGGCTGGGGAAAGGAGAGAGGCCCTTGATGTTGGAAATAAATCTGACAGGCCCTATTGGAAAGGGCCAGGCCTAATCTTTCCCAGCAACTCTGTAGACTAAAGGCTTATTCCTTTTCTTCTTCTGTAGCCTTCCCTCTCTTTATTAACCCTCCCTCCCTCTGTCCATCCTTCTCTTCGTCCATGTCTACAGAGATAATGTTGTAATTTACTTTCAAGCATTGTGGAACATGAATGATAGTGGCTTTTTTCAACGTAGTACACATTAGCCTTTAACAGATAATAGCCTACTGGTAAGAGGAATAAATAAAACATTTGTGGTCACAATTGCTAGGTGCTAAAAAGGAAATAGTTCTTATTATTTCATAAGATTCCAAACAGATACTGATAAAAGGTGGTCTGGTCCATCTTCTTTTCAAAGGTACTTTGCTTTTACTTTTCATATTCACGGGTAAAGTATGGACGTATAAAGACAATTAAGCAACGCCTTTCCCATTACTCTGTATAGTGCCTTTAGAAAGTATTCATCCGCTTGACTTATTCCAAATTGTGTTGTGATACAGCCTGAATTCAAAAATGGATTGAAGTTGACACAATGACACAAAATGACATTTTCTCAAATATATTGAAAATGAAGTACAGAAATATCTAATTTACTAAACATTCACACCCCTGGGTCAATACTTTGTAGAAGTCTCTCTGGGTAAGTCTCCAGGAGCTTTCCACACCTATAATGTACAACATTTGCCCATTATTATTTTCAGAATTCTCCAAGCTCGGTGAAATGAGTTGTTCATTATTATTTTTATTTTTATTTTTTTCACCTTTATTTAACCAGGTAGGCCAGTTGAGAACAAGTTCTGATTTGCAACTGGGACCTGGCCAAGACAAAGCAAAGCAGTGCGACAAAAAACAACAACACAGAGTTATATGTGAGATAAACAAAAGTACACTCAATAACACAATAGAAAAATCTATATACAGTGTGTGCAAATGGAGTAAGGAGGTAAGGCAAAAATGAGTAATTACAATTTAGCAAATTAACACTGGAGTGATAGATGTGCAGATGATAATGTGCAAGTAGAAATACTGGTGAGCAAAAGAGCAAAAAAAGTTAATTAAAAACAATATGGGGATGAGGTAGGTAGTTGGATGGGCTATTTACAGATGGGCTGTGTTAATCATTGCTAGACAAACATTTTCAGGTCTTTCCATAGATTGTCAAGTAGATTTAAGTCAAAACTGTAACTTGGCCACTCAGGAACATTCACTGTGTAGATTTGGCCTTGTGTTTTAGGTTATTGTCCTGCTGAAAGGTGATTTCATCCCCCAGTGTCTGAATCAGGATTTTGCCTGTGCTCTATTACATATATTTTTAATCCTGAAAAACTTCCCAGTCCTTAACAATTACAAGCATACCCATAACATGATGCAGCCACCACTATGCTTGAAAATATAGAGTAGCACCCAGTAATGTGTTGTATTGGATTTGACCCATAACACTTTGTATTCAGGACAAAAAGTTTATTTCTTTGTCAAATGTTTAGCAGTTTTTCTTTAGAGCCTTGTTGCAAACAGGATGCATGTTTTGGGGTAGTTTTATTCTGTACCTGTGTCACGTTCACTGTCTTCAAACTCCCTGTTATAAATGAGCCAAGGCACAGCGTGTATGTAATTCCACATCTTTAATAAAGTGAAACCTTCGCAAATAACAGGTAAACAGAAACCGAACGTGACGCAACCGTGGCGGACACAGAAAATAAATATTTACCCACAAACACAGGTGGGAAAAGGCTGCCTAAGTATGATTCCCAATCAGAGACAATGATAGACAGCTGCCTCTGATTGGGAACCATACCCGGCCAACAAAGAAACAGACAAACTAGAATGCCCACCCAAATCACACCCTGACCTAACCAAATAGAGAAATAAAAAGGCTCTCTACGGACAGGATGTGACAACCTGCTTCCTTCTTTTCACTCTGTCAATTAGCTTAGCATTGTTCAGTAACTACAATGTTATTGATCCATCCTCAGTTTTCTCCAATCACAGCCATTAAACTCTGTTTTTAAGTAACATTGGCCTTATGGTGAAATCCCTGAGTGGTTTCCTTCTTCTCCGGCAACAAGGATCCCTGTGTCTTTGTAGTGACTAACCCCTTTGTAGTGACATTCTCAACGGGATATTCAATGTCTGCAAAAAAAATTATCAACCAATAGGTGCCCTTCTTTGCAAGGCATTGGAAAACCTCCCTGGTCTTTGTGGTTGAATCTGTGTTTGAAATTCACTGCTTGGCTGAGGGAAATTACAGATAATTGTATGTTCAAAAACATGTCATACACTATTATTGCACCCCGAGTGAGTCCATGCAACTTAATATGTGACTTGTCAAACAAATGTTTACTACTGAACTTATTTAGGCTTGCCATAACAAAGGGGTTGAATATATTTTCGACTCAAGCCATTTCAGCTTTTCATTTATAATTTGTTTAAAAAAATTGAAAACATAATTCCACTTTGAGAAATGAAGTGGGGCGGCAGTGTAGCCAAGTGTTGGACTAGTAACCGAAAGGTTGTAAGTTCAAATCCGCAAGCTGACAAGGTACAAATCTGTCGTTCTGCCCCTGAACAGGCAGTTAACCCACTGTTCCTAGGCCGTCATTGAAAATAAGAATTTGTTCTTAACTGACTTGCCTAGTTAAATACAGGTCAAATTGACATTATGGGGTATTGTGTGTAATCCATTTTAAATCCAGGCTGTAACACAACAAAATGTGGAAAAAAGTCAAGGGGTGTGAATACTTTCTGAAGGCACTGTAGGTAGGTCTCCTAAGTGTGTACACATGTGTAACTGACTGTAAAGAAACACAATGAATATAGTTATGACACACACACACCTGTCAACATTAAGTGCTTTGAGAGGCTGGTCATGGCCCACATCAAGGCCAGCTTGCCAGAGAATATGGACTCATTCAAATTTGCCTACCATTCCAACAGATTCACGGAAGATGCCATCTCCATTGCTATTCATTGACTAGAGTTCAGCATTCAACATATTTTTTTCCCTCTAAACTTGTCACCAAGCTCAGGGCTCTGTGTCTCGAAATCACTGTCTGCAACTGAATCCTGGACTTATTGTCTTATTGGCAGGCCACAAGCTGTGGGGATTGGCAACAACACCTCCCCCAGTCTTAGAAAAAAGGGTTCCAAAAGGGTTATGCGGCTGTCTTCATAGGAGATCCCTTTTTGTTTCCAGATAGAACCCTTTTGTGTTCCATGTAGAACCCTCTCTGGAAAGGGTATTACATGGAACCCAAATGGGTTCTACCTGGAACCAAAAGGGGTTCTTCAAAGGATACTCCTATAGGGACAGAATCCTTTTTGGTTCTAGATATCACCTTTTTATCTTCTTGAGAGTGTAACTCTCAAGACTGGTGCCCCGCAGGGATGTGTCCTCAGCCCACTGCTGTTCTCCCTGTTCACCCATGACTGCGTGGCAAAGCACAACACCAACTCCATCATCAAGTTTGCTGACAACACCACGGTCGTAGGACTTCTGGAACCAGGGAGGAGGACACGCCCCAATCCACATCGACGGGACTGCGGTGCAACATCATCAAGGACCCTGCTCACCCCAGCCACGGACTATTCACTCCGTTACCATCTGGCAGACAGACCTCCGGACTCAGAGACAGTTTTTACCCACAAGCCATCAGACTACTGAATTCTTGAACTGAACTCCCTGCACCTTAACACACATGAACTAACTCATTTACATTTACATTTACATTTAAGTCATTTAGCAGACGCTCTTATCCAGAGCGACTTACAAATTGGTGAATTCACCTTCTGACATCAGTGGAACAGCCACTTTACAATAGTGCATCTAAATCATTTAAGGGGGGGTGAGAAGGATTACTTTATCCTATCCTAGGTATTCCTTGAAGAGGTGGGGTTTCAGGTGTCTCCGGAAGGTGGTGATTGACTCCGCTGTCCTGGCGTCGTGAGGGAGTTTGTTCCACCATTGGGGGGCCAGAGCAGCGAACAGTTTTGACTGGGCTGAGCGGGAACTGTACTTCCTCAGTGGTAGGGAGGCGAGCAGGCCAGAGGTGGATGAACGCAGTGCCCTTGTTTGGGTGTAGGGCCTGATCAGAGCCTGGAGGTACTGCGGTGCCGTTCCCCTCACAGCTCCGTAGGCAAGCACCATGGTCTTGTAGCGGATGCGAGCTTCAACTGGAAGCCAGTGGAGAGAGCGGAGGAGCGGGGTGAGAGAACTTGGGAAGGTTGAACACCAGACGGGCTGCGGCGTTCTGGGTGAGTTGTAGGGGTTTAATGGCACAGGCAGGGAGCCCAGCCAACAGCGAGTTGCAGTAATCCAGACGGGAGATGACAAGTGCCTGGATTAGGACCTGCGCCGCTTCCTGTGTGAGGCAGGGTCGTACTCTGCGGATGTTGTAGAGCATGAACCTACAGGAACGGGCCACCGCCTTGATGTTAGTTGAGAACGACAGGGTGTTGTCCAGGATCACGCCAAGGTTCTTAGCGCTCTGGGAGGAGGACACAATGGAGTTGTCAACCGTGATGGCGAGATCATGGAACGGGCAGTCCTTCCCCGGGAGGAAGAGCAGCTCCGTCTTGCCGAGGTTCAGCTTGAGGTGGTGATCCGTCATCCACACTGATATGTCTGCCAGACATGCAGAGATGCGATTCGCCACCTGGTCATCAGAAGGGGGAAAGGAGAAGATTAATTGTGTGTCATCTGCATAGCAATGATAGAAGAGACCATGTGAGGTTAAGACAGAGCCAAGTGACTTGGTGTATAGCGAGAATAGGAGAGGGCCTAGAACAGAGCCCTGGGGGACACCAGTGGTGAGAGCGCGTGGCGAGGAGACAGATTCTCGCCACGTCACCTGGTAGGAGCGACCTGTCAGGTAGGACGCAATCCAAGCGTGGGCCGCGCCGGAGATGCCCAACTCGGAGAGGGTGGAGAGGAGGATCTGATGGTTCACAGTATCGAAGGCAGCCGATAGGTCTAGAAGGATGAGAGCAGAGGAGAGAGAGTTAGCTTTAGCAGTGCGGAGCGCCTCCGTGATACAGAGAAGAGCAGTCTCAGTTGAATGACTAGTCTTGAAACCTGAATGATTTGGATCAAGAAGGTCATTCTGAGAGAGATAGCGGGAGAGCTGGCCAAGGACGGCACGTTCAAGAGTTTTGGAGAGAAAAGAAAGAAGGGATACTGGTCTGTAGTTGTTGACATCGGAGGGATCGAGTGTAGGTTTTTTCAGAAGGGGTGCAACTCTCGCTCTCTTGAAGACGGAAGGGACGTAGCCAGCGGTCAGGGATGAGTTGATGAGCGAGGTGAGGTAAGGGAGAAGGTCTCCGGAAATGGTCTGGAGAAGAGAGGAGGGGATAGGGTCAAGCGGGCAGGTTGTTGGGCGGCCGGCCGTCACAAGAAGCGAGATTTCATCTGGAGAGAGAGGGGAGAAAGAGGTCAGAGCACAGGGTAGGGCAGTGAGAGCAGAACCAGCGGTGTCGTTTGACTTAGCAAACGAGGATCGGATGTCGTCGACCTTCTTTTCAAAATGGTTGACAAAGTCATCTGCAGAGAGGGAGGAGGGGGGAGGGGGAGGAGGATTCAGGAGGGAGGAGAAGGTGGCAAAGAGCTTCCTAGGGTTAGAGGCAGATGCTTGGAATTTAGAGTGGAAGAAAGTGGCTTTAGCAGCAGAGACAGAGGAGGAAAATGTAGAGAGGAGGGAGTGAAAGGATGCCAGGTCCGCAGGAGGCGAGTTTTCCTCCATTTCCGCTCGGCTGCCCGGAGCACTGTTCTGTGAGCTCGCAATGAGTCGTCGAGCCACGGAGCGGGAGGGGAGGACCGAGCCGGCCTGGAGGATAGGGGACATAGAGAGTCAAAGGATGCAGAAAGGGAAGAGAGGAGGGTTGAGGAGGCAGAATCAGGAGATAGGTTGGAGAAGGTATGAGCAGAGGGAAGAGATGATAGGATGGAAGAGGAGAGAGTAGCGGGGGAGAGAGAGCGAAGGTTGGGACGGCGCGATACCATCCGAGTAGGGGCAGTGTGGGAAGTGTTGGATGAGAGCGAGAGGGAAAAGGATACAAGGTAGTGGTCGGAGACTTGGAGGGGAGTTGCAATGAGGTTAGTGGAAGAACAGCATCTAGTAAAGATGAGGTCGAGCGTATTGCCTGCCTTGTGAGTAGGGGGAAGGTGAGAGGGTGAGGTCAAAAGAGGAGAGGAGTGGAAAGAAGGAGGCAGAGAGGAATGAGTCAAAGGTAGACGTGGGGAGGTTAAAGTCGCCCAGGACTGTGAGAGGTGAGCCGTCCTCAGGAAAGGAGCTTATCAAGGCATCAAGCTCATTGATGAACTCTCCGAGGGAACCTGGAGGGCGATAAATGATAAGGATGTTAAGCTTGAAAGGGCTGGTAACTGTGACAGCATGGAATTCAAAGGAGGCGATAGACAGATGGGTAAGGGGAGAAAGAGAGAATGACCACTTGGGAGAGATGAGGATCCCGGTGCCACCACCCCGCTGACCAGAAGCTCTCGGGGTGTGCGAGAACACGTGGGCGGACGAAGAGAGAGCAGTAGGAGTAGCAGTGTTATCTGTGGTGATCCATGTTTCCGTCAGTGCCAAGAAGTCGAGGGACTGGAGGGAGGCATAGGCTGAGATGAACTCTGCCTTGTTGGCCGCAGATCGGCAGTTCCAGAGGCTACCGGAGACCTGGAACTCCACGTGGGTCGTGCGCGCTGGGACCACCAGATTAGGGTGGCCGCGGCCACGCGGTGTGGAGCGTTTGTATGGTCTGTGCAGAGAGGAGAGAACAGGGATAGATAGACACATAGTTGACAGGCTACAGAAGAGGCTACGCTAATGCAAAGGAGATTGGAATGACAAGTGGACTACACTTATCGAATGTTCAGAACGTTAAGCTTACGTAGCAAGAATCTTATTGACTAAAATGATTGAAATGATACAGTACTGCTGGAGTAGGCTAGCTGGCAGTGGCTACGTTGTTGACACTACACTAATCAAGTCGTTCCGTCGAGTGTAATAGTTTCTACAGTGCTGCTATTCGGGGGCTAGCTGGCTAGCTAGCAGTGTTGATTACGTAACGTTACGTTAAAAGAACGACAATAGCTGGCTAGCTAACCTAGAAAATCGCTCCAGACTACACAATTGTCTTAGATACAAAGACGGCTATGTAGCTAGCTAGCTACGATCAAACAAATCAAACCGTTGTACTGTAATGAAGTGAAATGAAAATGTGATACTACCTGTGGAGCGAGGCGGAATGTTGACCGGGTTGTTGAAGTTCAATTCGGAAGACGTTGGCTAGCTGTTGGCTAGCTAGCTAGCAGTGACTCCTACGTTAAGGACGACAAATAGCTGGCTAGCTAACCTCGGTAAATTAAGATAATCACTCTAAGTCTACACACTCTAAACTACACAATTACCTTGGATTACCCTAACTCACACACAAACACGCACACACCCTACACAAGCTCCATTATTGCTGCAACTGTACACCTATTCATATTACTGCAAAATGTCTATTTATTATTGCACAATCTATTGCACAATTCCCCAGCATATGTGTACATATCCAACTTTAATTAGTTTGAGTGCCTCCTTGTATTATATTTTAGCTACACTTGATCCTATTTCTCATTCATTCATTCATGTATTTTTTGTACCCTTTTATTAACTTAATCACTTTCCTATTGTTGTCACTTATCAGTAGGGGAACATATAAGTAAACATTTTGTTGCATTGTGTACTCCATGTTTATCATGTGTACACCTTGTTCCTCAATTAAATGTTTTGAGCTTATGCCGCGACCGTTTGTGGTAGATTGTGGCAGGTTGTGGTAAATTGCATCATTCTGTCATTGTACCACACTACACAAGGGGGAGTTAGAACGCTGATCTGTCGGTAGTCTAAACTGTGGCACAAATGGACTATCTTTTCGGAATCGAGGTGTGAATGTTTCAGTCCAAGAGTCTCTCTTCTCTGGCACTATAGTCCTGCATCTGGCAAAAATATATATTAGCTGGCATGTGGTCCCGGAGTTGAGAGAGAACTTGGGTAAATAGAATTGTGCAATTACACTTGACATGATGATTTCTTTTGGTGGGCTTTTGGTTTTTCTCCCTCTAAAAACAGAAATAAATCATTCTAAATAACAAACTGGCTTTATTTACCACCGTGTGAAAGAGTGATAGTCCCTCTACATAAAGTGAGTTTCTGAAAGAGTCCTTCTTTGCTGATGTGAAGAAGAAACTGGGAAACAGGTTGCCCATATTTTCAAGACCAGAGCTACTATTTAGTAGGCTATTCCGCAGTATTAAGCTATATTTGTCAGCATAAAGCTGAGTAACTCACTGATTTGTGGCTTTGAATCAAAATACCAACATTCTTTCTGATAGTTTTCAATAAAGAAATGTTTTGACAAAATGAACCTACTCACGTTGTGTATGTTCAATTATTTGTGACATTGTGGTTACAATGAAGAATGTAAACAAAATAAATTGAATAAATCCTATTCATAATGAATAATCAGATGCGTGTTGCAAGCATATCATTTGTCCTTATTTCATTTTTAGACAATACAAAACATACACATACAAACGACAATTGCATCACACCTGCCCATAACGAATAAACAAACTTGAACTTGAACACACATGGTCAACAGCATATCCACAGCAGTGGTTTGGTTTTGCATGCATCATCCAACGTATTGCTATAGCAGAGGTTTAGCCTTGCGGGCAGTGCAGGAATCCGAGTGTCTGTCCGCTGGCCTGGCCAGACCCAGTCTCCCCTGGGAGCCTCCATTGATTCCACTGAATGGCCCTAATGACCTAAGTTACTCCCAGGCCGCCATTTGTCTAACAGGTGACATGTAGAGGTCAGAGGTCAGGTCAATGTGGATGTCAATATGTGACCTCTTAAGAGACAAAATCAAATCACAACAATAACTCTAAAGCAGGACCTTATTCATGCTCATCAAACAGACTCATTCATTCTCAACGATACTAACAACCTCTTCACAAATTACATGTATATGTGTATAATTTGCTTTATTTTGGTCAAGTCAACCTTATTGAAAACCAAACACAAAAATACAGTTGTCAGAACAAAGCCCAAAACATGTTTCACACATTAGATTTGGATCCAATTTTTATTTTCACATATATAGTGTAGCTACACTAAATATGGATACTTAAGACTGCTGTATTTTTCTGCTTAATTGCCCAGATTAATTCCATAATATACAGCTAACTGCCAAAATAAAGGAAACACCAACATAAAGAATCTCCCATAAGTGTTCAATTGGGTTGATATCTGGTAACTAAGATGGCGATGACATATGATTTATATAATTTTCATGCTCATCAAGTCATTAAGTGACCACTCGTGCCCTGTGGATGGGGGCATTGTCATTCTATTGGGCCATAGCCATGGTAGCCCAAATAATGGCCTGCCCAGCCAGCATTTCTATACATGACCCTAAGCATGATGGGATGTATATTTCTTAATTAACTCAGGAACCACACCTGTGTGGAAGCACCTGCTTTCAATATACTTTGTATCCATCATTTACTCAAGTATTTTCATTATTGTGCACTTAGCTGTATATTGATCCATGAAAGAGTTTATATGTGTTTAATATCCTCTATATGATGACATTCTATTGTATCTGTTCTCAATCTAATTTAAATGTCATTTCCTGATAGTATAGTACAGTGTTAAATTGTCTTAATGAGGAACGTAGCTTGATTTTCAGGAACTGTGTGGTAGGGCTGGGGGTGTAGCACTCGGTGAATTATTGTTCATCATCAGCCTTAATGAAATATTGTGCTGCAAATTAACTCTATTAGAATTGAGACATGCAGGAAACATGGCCTGTAGCACAATAATGCAGATATCAGCTGCGTGTGTGTGTGTGTGTGTGTGTGTGTGTGTGTGTGTGTGTGTGTGTGTGTGTGTGTGTGTGTGTGTTTGTGTGTGTGTGTGTGTGTGTGTGCGCGTGTGTGTGTGTGTGTTGGTGAGGCCCAGGGTTTCGGAGGTTCAATTAGTGGTGTTGCACATTATATCAATCTATCACAGAGTCTAAATCTTATCAAACCAAAATGCAATCCAGGGACCAATATTTAATTGCATTGGGAAAGATTACTTATTGGTTAGACTTTTTTCCCCACTCTCTTCGATGCACTGCAATGTAATGATAGCACAATAGGCCAATGGATGAGGACAGCGGTCACAATCTGTCAGTCATGCTGATGTTCCATGTGTGACACTAATATCGTGTGATGCATTTCAAATCACAGACTCCCTCATTGCACATCCCTATAAACTACGGCAGAATTTCAGGCTATTCCAGCCCTTACTATCATGACTGGAACTTGAAAGAAATAGAAGCGCGGTACCATTGCTGAATCGAAACCGTGATCTTATGCTTAAAAAATATAGATTTGCATTCGTCACCTGGTTCTGTTGGATATGAATGCTTTAATAAGCTGCTTCTCACTGGACAATCCAGCGCAGTTCTGTCCATAGACACTAGGGGGAGGTCAACCCTGTTTCTTCATAAATGAGGAGATCCCTATAAGTGATCAAACCTGATGAAAAAAATATCAATTGATTGGCATTGACTTTGACGTTGTGTTTCCACTTGGTGCAACAATTCTGTATCTATCTGATTTCCGGGTGATCCTTTGTAATATAAAAGTCTAATGTAAAGCCCTATGTTTGTCCTACTGTACTTACATTATCTGTATAAAATGTCCTGTACAGAAGGATAAACTACCAGATCTAACAGCTATTATGTTTTTATTTTGAAAACCACATTTGCTGTAGCTGTGTTTTATAATCTTTTATCATTGTATCACTTCACTGATCCCTCACATGCACGCACGCACGCACACACACACGCACACACACATACACAGATATGTTTTATACTTGTGAGGACTTTTGGGGATTAACAATTTATGCCCATTCAAAATCCTATTTTCCCTAAACCGAACCCTAACCCTTAACCTAACTTTAATTCTAATCCTAACCCTAAACCAAACCTCTAAGCCTAAAATAGCCTTTTTCCTATGGGGACCGTAGAAATGTACCCACTTGCCAAAACCTAACAAATAAAACCTAAATCTAAACCCAACCCGACCTCCTAACCCTAAACATCACCACTAACCTCTAAACTTAACCCTAAATCGAACCCTAAGCCTAAACTTAACCCCGAAGCCTAAAATAGCCTTTTTACAAGTGAGAACTGACACAATGTCCTCACTTTTCAGAATATTTGTTGGTTTACTATTCTTGTGGTACTCAAAAGTATAGTAAAACTTGTACACACACACGTTTGTTTTACTGTCCTTGTGGGGATCGAACAACTGATTCCCAATCAAAATCGTATTTTATCTAACACCTAACACCTAACCCCTAACCTTAACACCACACCTCTAACTCTAAGTTTAAGAAAAAAATAAAGTTTGGTGTGGCGATAAGAATAAAATGACATTCGGTGTGGTAATGCAGGGATTCATACTTTTTTATAAACACTTAGCTATACGTTTGATATTTCCTGTCTCTGACCTGAGTATAAGCATGTCAAACTCCTCTATTTTGGAGTCGGATGTGGAAATGGATAGTAAAAGCCATAAAATATGAGACCTGTGACATGTTCATTGCAGTCAAACAGGAAGAGGATACTGACCTATATACTTGTGATAAATGCAAACAGCTCCGTGCCTCAAAGGGCCAGGATCATTGAGCTACTAGAGGAGAACAGGGTCCTAAGAGAACATCACGCTCTGGCTAAGGAGACTTCAAGACTGCATGCTATTTTTGATGCGACAATTCTAAATGACCGATGGGAAATTCTGGGTGCTCTACGAGATTGGGCTCCTCTGCAGTAGCTACTGTGGATACTACCTTGGACCACTTTCACATCCCACCGACAAGAACCGGAGATCTACTGCATTTTCTTCTACACCATCAGAAGTAAAGTGGAATCGAGTTAGAAGGAAGAGATGAGGACGATTCTAATGAATTTTCCCTCTCCCACTCGTTCAGACCTACAGCTCTCTAACCGTTTTTCGGCTCTGAGCCTCCTGACTTCACTGGGGCCCTCTGTCAAATGACCTACTCCGCCCCCCCACGCCCTTCCCACTCAACCTCTGATCCTGGGTTGCTGAGCCAACCACGCCCCCTTCATACATCAGCCATCCAGGATCTCTGGCTCTGGGAATCCACGACCCCTCCTCCCAAGGTAGCCATCGTTGGGAGTTCCATTGTCCGGGATGTGGTGGTTGTTGGGGCAAAGACTTTCTGCTTCCCTGAAGCCAGGGTGTGTGACATTACCGGGAGCTTACGGCCATCCTAGACTGAAATCCGGAGCTGCACACGGTGGTCATGCATGCCAGTACTAACAACATCAGGCTGCAGCAATGAGGGAAGTTGAGACAGGATTTCTAAAACCTGAGGGAAAGGCTACCGACAAGCTGATTATCTTTTCTGGCACTATCCCTACACACGATCGTTGAGTTGAAAGAGCAAATTCATTGTCAATTTCGACTTATTCTGAGAACGTCCTCAGTTCTTAAAAAAGGACAGCATGCACCCAAATAGGATAGGAGCTAGGATGCTGAGTGCTAATATTGAAGAAAACATGTATTATGGGTTATCAGTCCTTACCCTCAACAGGTAACCCGAATTGACTCTTGTTCAAGGCATAGGCTTAAAGGTTCCGTTCTGGGCAATCTCTAAGTATCTATTCCAATTCAAGCCAACCCCATGGTATTAACTAGTAGGGGGTTACCTGCCGAACATGGCATGTTTGTATTAGAAAATCCGTCTGATCTGAAATCCCACAGCTGCGGCCTTGAACTGATTCGTGTAAAAGCCAGAAGTTTGATTTCGAAAATGTATTTTATTGTAAACCAATAAGGACATTTTGGTTGTAACTGAATATTGGTTAAAGAAGTCTGTGCCAGACTCTGATGTGTATCTGACTGGTTATAATATTTTTTATATCTGATACATGTCTGCAGAGGAGTGGGTGTCGCCTTATACATACAGAGCAACTGAAATGTGGTAATGGATACAGAAACCTCTGTCTCTAAGCAATTTGAATGTCTAGTCCTAAATGTGGGACCACCTGATGCTACCGGGAATTTAACACCCTCCCTCGGACTCCATATGTGCTCTGAGTCTCGATTGGTTGATGACAGTATCTGATGGGCTGAAAGATATTTGTACTGAGCTAAATCTAATTTAGCTGAGAACTAAACGAACTCACCCCAACTTTCGACACCCTGAAAAATCGAATCTTGTAGATATTATTCTAGCAAATGTCCCTCATAAGTTTACAGCCAAGGGAATATTTGCCAATGAGTTCAGTGACCGTTGTCCCGTAGCCTTTATAAGAGATGTTAAAATGCCTTAAATCTCGCTCATTATTACAATTTTTAGGAATTTGAACCCTTTAACATGTATGATCACATGTTTGTGATCATTGTTGAGTGTTCCATGCAGCGTACTATCGCAAATCTGTGATTGGAACAGTAGCAAAAGAAGGTATGATGCAACAAACGTATCTGAAAAGCATCTAAACAATGTTTTGTACTGATGGGAAATAAAGGCTTTATTTCTCAGTTTCACCTTTTATTGTAAAAAATAAATGCAAACTTAACTTCATCATCCAAACAGCACACGGAACACAACCACAGCCAAACTCATGACATAAACCTGTCTAAATAACAGGTTACGTTGCCAACAAAAACTAAAGATACAGCGCATTCGGAAAGTATTCAGACCCATTGACTTTTCCCCAAATTTGTTACATTACAGCCTTTTTCTAAAATGGAAAAAATATTTTTCCCCTCATCAATCTACACACAATAGATTGACCCCATAATGACAAAGTGAAAACGTGAAATACCATATTTACATAATTTTTCAGACCGTTTGCTATGAGACTCGAAAGGGAACTGACCAAGAACCCGATGGTCATACTGAAAGAGCTCCAGAGTTCCTCTGTGGAGATGGGAGAACCTTCCAGAAGGACAACCATCTCTGCAGCACTCCACCAATCAAATCAAATGTATTTATATAGCTCTTCGTACATCAGTTGATATCTCAAAGTGCTGTACAGAAACCCAGCCTAAAACCCCAAACAGCAAGCAATGCAGGTGTAGAAGCATGGTGGCTAGGAAAAACTCCCTAGAAAGGCCAAAACCTAGGAAGAAACCTAGAGAGGAACCAGGCTATGAGGGGTGGCCAGTCCTCTTCTGGCTGTGCCGGGTGGAGATTATAACAGAACATGGCCAAGATGTTAAAATGTTCGGAAATGACTTGCATGGTCAAACAATAATAATCACAGTAGTTGTCGAGGGTGCAGCAAGTCAGCACCTCAGGAGTAAATGTCAGTTGGCTTTTCATAGCCGATCATTAAGAATATCTCTACCACTCCTGCTGTCTCTGGAGAGTTGAAAACAGCAGGTCTGGGACAGGTAGCACGTCCGGTGAACAGGTCAGGATTCCATAGCCGCAGGCAGAACAGTTGAAACTGGAGCAGCAGCACGGCCAGGTGGACTGGGGTCAGCAAGGAGTCATCATGCCAGGTATTCCTGAGGCATGGTCCTAGGGCTCAGGTTCTCCGAGAGAGAGAAATAAAGAGAGAAAGAGAATGAGAGAGAGCATACTTAAATTCACACAGGCCACCGGATAAGACAGGAGAAGTACTCCAGATATAACAAACTGACCCTAGCCCCCGACACATAAACTACTGCAGCATAAATACTGGAGGCTGAGACAGGAGGGGTCAGGAGACACTGTGGCCCCATCCGATGATACCCCCGGACAGGGCCAAACAGGAAGGATATAACCCCACCCACTTTGCCAATGCACAGCCCCCACACCACTAGAGGGAAAACTTCAACCACCAACTTACCATCCTGAGACAAGGCCGGGTATAGCCCACAAAGATCTCCGCCACAGCACAACCCAAGGGGGGGCGCCAACCCAGACAGGAAGATCACATCAGTGTCTCAACCCACTCAAGTGACGCACCCCTCCTAGGGACGGCATGAAAGAGCACAAGTAAGCCAGTGACTCAGCCCCTGTAATAGGGTTAGAGGCAGAGTCTCCCAGTGGTAAGAGGGGAACCGGACAGGCAGAGACAGCAAGGGCGGTTTGTTGCTCCAGAGCCTTTCCGTTCACCTTCACACTCCTTCACACTCCTGGGCCAGACTACACTCAATCATATCCACTGAAGAGATGAGTCTTTAGTAAAGACTTAAAGGTTGAGACTGAGTCTGCGTCTCTCACATGGATAGGCAGACCATTCCATAAAAATGGAGCTCTATGGGAGAAAGCCCTGCCTCCAGCTGTTTGCTTAGAAATTCTAGGGACAATTAGGAGGTCTGTGTCTTGTGACCGTAGCGTAGGGGTAGGTATGTACGGCAGGACCAAATCAGAGAGATCGGTAGGAGCAAGTCCATGTAATGCTTTGTAGGTTAGCAGTAAAACCTTGAAATCAGCCCTTGCCTTGACATGAAGCCAGTGTAGGGAGGCTAGCACTGGAGTAATATGATTTTAAAAAATGGTTCTAGTCAGGATTCTAGCAGCCGTATTTAGCACTAACTGAAGTTTATTTAGTGCTTTATCCGGGTAGCTGGAAAGTAGAGCATTGCAGTAGTCTAAGCTAGAAGTAACAAAAGCATGGATTAATTTTTCTGCCTCATTTTTGGACAGAAAGTTTCTGATTTTTGCAATGTTACGTAGATGGAAAAAAGCTGTCCTTGAAACAGTCTTGATATGTTCGTCAAAAGAGAGATCATGGTCCAGAGTAACGCCGAGGTCCTTCAGTTTTATTTGAGACGACTGTACAACCATCAAGATTAATTGTCAGATTCAACAGAAGATCTCTTTGTTTCTTGGTGCCTAGAAAAGCATCTCTGTTTTGTCTGAGTTTAAAAGTAGAAAGTTTGCCGCCATCCACTTCCTTATGTCTGAAACACATGCTTCTAGTGAGGGCAATTTTGGGGATTCACCATGTTTCATTGAAATGTACAGCTGTGTGTCATCCGCATAGCAGTGAAAGTTAACATTATGTTTTCGAATGACATCCCCAAGAGGTAAAATATATAGTGAAAACAATGGTGGTCCTAACACGGAACCTTGAGGAACACAGAAATTTACAGTTGATTTGTCAGAGGACAAACCATTCACGGAGACAAACTGATATCTTTCCGACAGATAAGATCTAAACCAGGCCAGATAGCCAATAGTTTTTTTATATTTTCTGCGTCAAGGTTTGGCTTTTTCAAGAGAAGCTAAAACAAGCTAAAACACTTGAGTGTCTCTTGATCCTCGGTCCTGGCAGAGGAATACGCAGATTTAAAGAGAAGTCCATAATTTGCTTTCTAATAATCATGATCTTTTCCTCAAAGAAGTTAATGAATTTATTACTGCTGAAGGGAAAGCCATCCAAACTTGGGGAATGCTGCATTTTAGAAAAATAGGATGATCGAGCAGCAGTAAGTGCTCTTCGATACTGTACGGTACTGTCTTTCCAAGCTAGTCGGAAGACTTCCAGGTTGGTGTGGCGTCAATTCCATTCAAATTTTCTGGAAGCTTGCTTCAGAGCTCGGGTATTTTCTGTATACCAGGGAGCTTGTTTCTTATGAGAAATGTTTTTAGTTTTTAGGGGTGCAACTGTATCTAGGGTATTGCGCAAGGTTCAATTGAGTTCCTCGGTTAGGTGGTTAACTGATTTTTGCCCTCTGACGTCCTTGGATAGGCAGAGAGAGTCTGGAAGGGCATCAAGGAATCTTTGTGTTGTCTGTGAATTTATAGCACAACTTTTGATGCTCCTTGGTTGGGGTCTGAGCAGATTATTTGTTGCATTTGCAAATGCAATAAAATGGTGGTCCGATAGTCCAGAATTATGAGGAAAAACATTAAGATCCACAACATTTATTCCATGGGACAAAACTGGGTCCAGAGTATGACTGTGACAGTGAGTAGGTCCAGAGACATGTTGGACAAAACCCACTGAGTCGATGATGGCTCCGAAAGCCTTTTGGAGTGGGTCTGTGGACTTTCACCAATCAGGCTTTTATGGTAGAGTGGCCAGACAGAAGCCACTCCTCAGTAAATTGCACATGACAGCCCGCTTGGAGTTTGCCAAAAGGCAACTAAAGACTCAGACCATGAGAAACAAGATTCTCTGGTCTGATGAAACCAAGATTGCACTCTTAGCCTGAATACCAAGCGTCACATCTGGAGGAAACCTGGCACTATCCCCAAGGTGAAGCATGGTGGTGGCAATATCATGCTGTAGGAATGTTTTTCAGCGGCAGGGACTGGGAGACTCTTCAAGATCGTGGAAAAGATGAACAGAGCAATGTACAGAGAGATCCTTGATGAAAACCTGCTCAAGGGCGCTCAGAACATCAGACTGGGGTGAAAGTTAATCTTCCAACAGGACAACGACCCTAAGCACACAGCCAAGACAACGCAGGAGTTGCTTAGGGACAAATCTCTGAATGTCTTGAACCTGGAATTGAATCCGATCAAACATCTCTGGAGAGAGCTGAAAATGGCTGTGCAGCAACACCCCCCATCCAACATCCAACTTGACAGAGCTTGAGAAGATCTGCAGAGAAAAATGGGAGAAACTACCCAAGTACAGGTGTGCCAAGCGTGTAGCTTCATACCCAAGAAGACTCAAGGCTGTAATTGCTGCCAAAGGGGGCTTCAACAAAACTCTGAGTAAATGGTCTGAATAATTATGTAAATGTAATTTCAGTTTTTTTTAATACATGTGCAAACATTTTTAAAAACCTGGTTTTTCTTTGTCATTATTGGGGATTGTGTGTAGATTGATGAGGATTTTATCAATTTTAGAATAAGTTTGAAACATAACATAATGTGAAATAAGTCACAGGGTCTGAATACTTTCTGAATGCACTGTTAGTTAGTGTCGTGACATTACTTTCATTAATCTGCTGACTGTTATTTATCAAATCAACTAACTAAGTTTAATTATTACCCGATTAAATGAATAATGTAACAATTAACTCATTAGGAATTTTGGGCACCACAAGAGCGGTTGTAAAGAGTTACCATCTCTTGAAGAAAACTTTAAAGGTCTTTACCTATCACATCCATAAAACAGTCAACATATTATATCATAACCTCTTATATATCATCATTCGGAACAGTCGTAACCTTCTAGGATCTGCAAACACCCTAGCCTTACTTATGATTCAGTACTTCACAGATTGATAAATGATTTATTTACTAGCTAACTAAATAATAACACAGAAAAAGCATACACACGAGGTTAATACATGAGAAAAGGGTCCCTAGCGGACTAACACAACATATGGTGGCTTGTTACACAGAAAATGAAGAACCAGGTTGTTGGCCTTTCAGTTGAATGCTTGTATGCCTCTGATTGTCCAAGACGGGTCTTCCCTGTTCCGTCTTCTACGGATGTTCACTCTGGAAGATGCTCCTTGGAAAGGCTAGCCAGCCGTGTCAATGGGACCCATTGGTGATGAGCGCAGTAGGATACGGTGATTTGAGAAGAGTAGTGGGATGTTCCCCCTTACATTTTCTAGATATTTGGCTTAGAACAGCTAATCAGCTGTACCAGTGATTGTCCGAGAGGGGAGTTTTCTCCTCTCTCCGCTTCATGTTGATAGTCAGTGTTTGAAGCACTTTACACAGGCAGATGCAGCCTAGCCATGTTCTGGTCTAGTCTCGGAGGTGAGTATATTTTCTTCATCTCGTGTTGAGGTTCCAAGTTCCAATGTGTAGCGACCGCTCCACGCTTTTCTGGTCTAATGTTAATCTCTCTACCAATCCTTTTATTCACTCTGGCCGAAGGGGATGGTTCCATCAGTCTGACACGCTCTCTGACCTCACTCGGGACGTGGCTACTTACTATGCACAGTTTAAAGGAGAGATTATCTGATGGCTCCTAAAATCACAGTCATAGCTTAATTCTTAGGGCTGAGATCCCGTTAACGGGATTGATATGACAACAGCCAGTGAAAGTGAAGGGTGCCTAATTCAAAACAGAAATCTCATCAATTAAAATTCCTCAAACATACAAGTATCTTATACCATTTTAAAGGTAATCTTGTTGTTAATCCCACCACAGTGTCCAATTTCAAATAGGCTTTACAGCGAAAGCACCACAAATGATTATGTTAGGTCACTGCCAAGTCACAGAAAAACACAGCCATTTTTCCAGCCAAAGAGTAGAGTCACACAAATCAGAAATAGAGAAAAAATTAATCAATAACCTCAAATCAAATCAAATTTTATTTGTCACATACACATGGTTAGCAGATGTTAATGCGAGTGTAGCGAAATGCTTGTGCTTCAAGTTCCGACAAGTAATAACCAGTAATAACCAATGAGTAATCTAACCTAACAATTCCACAACTACTACCTTATACACACAAGTGTAAAGGGATAAAGAATATGTACATAAAGATATATGAATGAGTGATGATACAGAATGGCATAGGCAAGATGCAGTAGATGGTATCGAGTACAGTATATACATATGCATATGAGATGAGTAATGTAGGGTATGTAAACATTATATTAAGTGCATTGTTTAAAGTGGCCAGTGATACATTTTTTACATCTATTTCCATCAATTTCCATTATTAAAGTGGCTGGAGTTGAGTCAGTATGTTGGCAGCAGCCACTCAAAATTAGTGTGAGGTTATTTTCCTGACACCACACACCGAGGGCCCTCACCTCCTCCTCTAGGCCGTCTCGTCGTTGGTAATCAAGCGTACCACTGTCGTGTCGTCCGCAAACTTGATGATTGAGTTGTAGGCGTGGCCACGCAGTCGTGGGTGAACAGGGAGTACAGGAGAGGGCTCAGAATGCACCCTTGTGGGGCCCCAGTGTTGAGGATCAGCGTGGTGGAGATGTTGTTACCTACCCTCACCACCTGGGGGGCGGCCCGTCAGGAAGTCCAGTACCCAGTTTCACAGGGCGGGGTCGATGACGAGTTTGGAGGGTACTATGGTGTTAAATACTGAGCTGTAGTTGATGAACAGCATTCTCACATAGGTATTCCTCTTGTCCAGATGGGTTAGGGCAGTGTGCAGTGGGGTTGCGATTGCATCGTCTGTGGACCTATTGGGGCGGTAAGCAAATTGGAGTGGGTCTAGGGTGTCAGTTAGGGAGGAGGTGATATGGTCCTCGACTAGTCTCTCAAACCACTTCATGATGACGGAAGTGAGTGCTACGGGGGCGGTAGTCGTTTAGCTCAGTTACCTTAGCTTTCTTGGGAACAGGAACAATGGTGGCCCTCTTGAAGCTTGTGGGAACAGCAGACTGAGATAAGGATTGATTGAATATGTCCATAAACACACCAGCCAGCTGGTCTTCGCATGCTCTGAGGACGCGGCTGGGGATGCCGTCTTGGCCTGCAGCCTTGCGAGGGTTAACATGTTTAAATATTTTACTCGAGTCGGCTGCAGTGAAGGAGAGTCCGCAGGTATTGGTAGCGGGCCGTGTCAGTGGCACTGTATTGTCCTCAAAGCGAGCAAAAAAATGCATTTAGTCTGTCTGGGAGCAAGATATTCTGGTCTGCGATGGGGCTGGTTTTCTTTTTGTAATCCGTGTTTGACTGTAGACCCTGCCACATACGTCTTGTGTCTGAGTCTTTGAATTGCGACTCTACTTTGTCTCTATACTGACGCTTAGCTTGTTTGATTGCATTGCGGAGGGAATAGCTACACTGTTTGTATTCGGTCATGTTTCCTGTCACCTTGCCCTGGTTAAAAGCAGTGGTTCGCGCTTTCAGTTTCGCTCGAATGCTGCTATCAATCCACGGTTTGAGGATCTTCATCAGATGACACTCATAGGACTTCATGTTACACAATACATGTATGTTTTGTTCATATTTATATCAGAAAATCTCAGTATACATTGGCGGGTTATGTTCAGAATGTTCCAAAAACATCTGGGGATTTTGCAGAGAGCCACATCAATTTACAGAAATACTCATTATAAATGTTGATGAAAATACAAGTGTTATTCATGGAAATATAGATAAACATCTCCTTAACCTCTAGCGTCGAGCAATCCCGTATCCGGGAGCGTAATCATAGCCTCAAGCTCATTAGCATAATGCAACGTTAACTATTCATGAAAATCGCAAATGAAATGAAATAAATATATTGGCTCACAAGCTTAGCCTTTTGTTAACAACTATTTCTCAAATGTCTGAAGGAAGGCCAAGCTATACTGAACAAAATATAAACGCAAATTGTAAAGTGTTGGTCCCATGTTTCATGAGCATTCAACTGGCATGCTGACAGCAGGAATGTCCACCAGAGCTGTCACGATACCATCCCCCATTTTTATCCCCCATGGACTTGAAATTCCCTGCAAATTAAACAAAAAGCATGTTTAGCTTTCGCGCTATGGTGAGGCTAGGCAGCTGGTTTCTATTTGGGGTGATAATCTGTGAGGTGACTGTAAATGACTTGTCAAGTCATGTGCTCTGGTTTTTGTATACACTGTAACAAGTACATTGAAGATTATTGATATGCTGAAAAGTGACCAAATTAAGTTAATATTTTTGGGGCAATGGGCGCAGCCATCTTTGACTCTGACTATTTGCATTTTATAGTGAATGGCATTCTGGGAATATTCACTTGTCAAACATAAACAACTGTGGCTGTCATCATAAAGAATTTAGCTACTATTGGCTTAGCTGACACGCATCTCTTTTCTAAACAATATAAATGTCTCCCTTGTGCTCACCAGAGAAGTGGTACATTGAAAAAAAGTCTAGCTGTTAGGTCGCTACTGTCATGACTGTCCTGTGAGAATCAGTATGGGTCAGATCAGCTTGGTGGTGGATGACAGTAACCCTGCCTTCTCTCACCCACAGAAAAGGAGAGGAGTATCCCTGGTTAAAATCAACATATTTCTTGAAATGTGTGTCAGAGAGTGGTTGTAATCCAGGCAATTTCTGGAAAGGGATATTTGAAACAAAACTACACCCATTCATTGCCCCAGCAGTTTTGACAGCCTCCGGTCACATACTAGAAAACATTTATATTTGTGATGCTTTAAATAACCATTCGCTTTAGCTGGCCACCTGTTTGAAAGGATAAACTCTGAAAAGTCATCTCATCCCACTAGAGGGAGTCCTGTAGTCACCTCAGAGCAGATTGTAGAGACTGATGCACTAACAGACTCGGTTGCAGCACTCACTACCGAGTTCCAAACTGCCTCTGGAAGCACCGTCAGCACAAGAACTGTTTGTTGGGAGCTTCATGAAGTGGGTTTCCATGGCCGAGCAGCCACACACAAGCCTAAGACTACTATGCACAATGCCAAAAGTCGGCTGAAGTGGTGTAAAGCTTGCTGCCATTGGACACTGGAGCAGTGGAAACACATTCTATGGAGTGATGAATCATGCTTCACCATCTGGCAGTCGGACAAAGCACTCACAAACTCCTACAGATGCACAATCGAGAGCATCCTGGCGGGCTGTATCACCGCCTGGTACGGCAACTGCTCCGCCCACAACCGTAAGGCTCTCCAGAGGGTAGTGAGGTCTGCACAACGCATCACCGGGGGCAAACTACCTGCCCTCCAGGACACCTACACCACCCGATGTTACAGGAAGGCCATAAAGATCATCAAGGACAACAACCACCCGAGCCACTGCCTGTTCACCCCGCTATCATCCAGAAGGCGAGGTCAGTACAGGTGCATCAAAGCTGGGACAGAGACTGAAAAACAGGTTCTATCTCAAGGCCATCAGGTTAAACAGCCACCACTAACATTGAGTGGCTGCTGCCAACACACTGACTCAACTCCAGCCATTTTAATAATGGGAATTGATGGGAAATGATGTAAATATATCACTAGCCACTTTAAACAATGCTACCTAATATAATGTTTACATACCCTACATTATTCATCTCATATGTATACGTATATACTGGACTCAATATCATCTACTGCATCTTTATGTAATACATGTATCACTACCCACTTTAACTATGCCACTTTGTTTACATACTCATCTCATATGTATATACTGTACTCAATACCATCTACTGTATCTTGCCTATGCTGCTCTGTACCATCACTCATTCATATATCTTTATGTACATAATCTTTATCCCCTTATACACACAAGTGTAAGACAGTAGTTTTGGAATTGTTAGTTAGATTACTTGTTGGTTATTACTGCATTGTCGGAACTAGAAGCACAAGCATTTCGCTACACTCGCATTAACATCTGCTAACCATGTGTAGGTGACAAATAAAATTTGATTTTGATTTGAAAGATAAATCTGGGTTTCGCGGAAGCCAGGAGATTGCTACCTGCCCCAATGCATAGTACCAACTGTAAAGTTTGTTGGAGGAGAAGTAATGGTCTGGGGTGTTTTCCTGGTTCGGCCTAGGCCCCTTAGTTTCAGTGAAGAGAATGTTAATGCTACAGCATACAATTACATTCTAGACAATTCTGTGCTTCCAACTTTGTGGCGCTTTCCTGTTTTAGCATGACAATGCCCCCATGCAGAAAGTGACGTCCATACAGAAATGGTTTGTTGATATAGGTGTAGAAGAACTTGACTAGCCTGCACAGAGCCTTGACCTCAACCCCATCGAACACCTTTGTCATGAATTGTCATGACAAATTGATCTTGCCTCTCCCTAAATATCAAGGAGCCAGATTGTACAGTCAACTTTCCTAACAGTTCTTGACTATGGTGACACCATTTACCAGATTGCAGCAGCCCCTACTCTTAAACCTTTGGATACCGTCTACCATTGTATTTACTGGTGACAGTTTAAATACTCCTGTATCAAAAGTTTGGCTGGTCATCATTAAAGTCCCCTAGATTGATTCATTGCTCACTTTTTGTTAGCAAAGCCCTACAAGCTTCCAACTTAGCTAACTTTAAAAAAAAGAAGGGGTGGGGTACTTACCTAAATTGGTTCTTAAAGTGTAAAAACCAAAAAGTGTAAAACCATGAGATACCAAACCTGCTCACAGGGTTGGTTAACTCTTGAGGTTCCTCGGGTCTCCACCAAACTAGGTAAATCTGCTTTTAGTTTTAATGCATCTCATTCCTGGAACCAACTGCAAAATACACTGCAATTGGATGCTCTGGTGCTGCTCGGGCATTTAAAAATATTGATTGCGGAACTACTTTCTGAGGAATGTGGCAGTTTGTTTGTTTGTGTTTGCAGTATTTTAGTTTGTTTTTGCACAATATCTGATTTTGATGTGATTTTATCTTGTGAATTGTATATGCAGGTCTCCCTTGCAAAAGAGACCTTTGTCTCAATGGTGACTCTGTTTAAGTTAAATAAAGATAAAAATTAACCCTAACTCCTAACTCTAACCCTAATTAGACTTTTTCCTGTGGGGACCGGCAAAATGTCCCCACTTGTCAGAATTGTCCTTGCTTTATTATCCTTGTGAGGTCTTCTGGTCCACACAAGGATAGTAAAACAAAAACACACACACACACACACACACACACACACACACACACACACACACACAGTGCTCAGAAAGGAAACTGCTAATTAAAGGCTGTGCTAGAATGCACCATGGAGACCGCAGAGGAGCAATATTCATCTCAATGTGAATTGATGTAAGAGCACTGTTGATTACGAGGAGAGCAGCCAGCCATTTCATATCGCTATGAGGAGCCAGCACAACCCAAAATTCACTCATGACTAGATGTAGATTTATTTTGCCCGTGAAGGGAGAAAAATCGTTATTTTCCCATCTTTGCTTGTTTCTGACTGATCACACAGTGTCCTCTCACTGATGTTATGTGCCCCCCTCACACAAACACATACCCACGCAGGGCCAGCAATAGCCTTTTGGGGGCCCCAACCAAAATCAATGGGGGCCACCTGGAGTTCAGGGCCCCTGGGCACCTGCCATGCATAATCAGTTGGTATTCGGCTATGATAACAACAAGTTTAGATTGCTGGCTAGACTAACTGACCAATCTACAAACTGACATAACAAGAGAAAAACTGCTGTTCCGCTACCAAATGTCGAAATTCCACCTTCTGTATTCTACTATTTTAACTCTCAAAAGTTGGTTGAGACCCCGACTGAGTTTCTTTTATTTTGTTGATGTTAGGGGGGCCCGTAGCGATCATGTACACATGACACACACACACACACACACACACACACACACACACACACACACACACACACACACACACACACACACACACACAGAGAGAGAGCTCAACAATGACCACTGCACTTGACCATTAAAGAGAGTCTGACTGAGTGTACCCCAAACGAACCCTTTGACTTCTGTTTGTCAGATAGGAATACATCCAAACAACAATTTCAGTGGACACATTAACAGAGGATAGTTTGGATAGGAGGACCTCATGATTCACAATATCAAAGGCCTTTATAAGATCCAAAAATAAAAGGTTTTGAAAGATCATACACAGCAAATCCCAAGGTCCTAAATTGCATTTTTTGTGTGCATGTTCTGCAGACCAACATCCCCCTCCCTCCCCCACTTGTCTACTACATTTACTATGGACAAAGATGTTCTATTATATTGCCAAGATAGTAAAGTGACTGCTCTAACAATGGAAGTATATGTCCTCAAAGATGGAAGGCATGCAGGAGGAGGCGAGTTCAGGTGGGACCATTCTAGCCAAAGAGGGCAGATACGCCTGTGAGTTCCCGAAATGTCACGTGTGTCCACTTATATCAGAGCATTCGTAACAACCTCACCTTCACGAAACTTCTATCCGATCAAATAAGCTTTGTGTTAAATTAGCAATTATTTTTTGTTGTTGACCATATTCGAAACTTTCTCAATGACATTCATACAAAATTTCGTCACTTCGTGGTCTTACTTTTGTGTATAGATTTTGACAGTAAACCCTCTCTCTTTGCCTCTTCCTCTCTGCTATGGAGCACTGTTTAAAGCCACCATGCAGTATTTTTGTATGTCTAATGAATCACTGTTTGTTTATTTCATGAAATCAAATCAAATTTTATTTGTCACATACACATGGTTAGCAGATGTTAATGCGAGTGTAGCGAAATGCTTGTGCTTCTAGTTCCGACAATGCCGTAATAACCAACTAGTAATCTAACTAACAATTCCTAAACTACTGTCTTATACACAGTGTAAGGGGATAAAGAATATGTACATAAGGATATATGAATGAGTGATGGTACAGAGCAGCATAGGCAAGATACAGTAGATGGTATCGAGTACAGTATATACATATGAGATGAGTATGTAAACAAAGTGGCATAGTTAAAGTGGCTAGCGATACATGTATTACATAAGGATGCAGTCGATGATATAGAGTACAGTATATACGTATGCATATGAGATGAATAATGTAGGGTAAGTAACATTATATAAGGTAGCATTGTTTAAAGTGGCTAGTGATATATTTACATCATTTCCCATCAATTCCCATTATTAAAATGGCTCAATGTTAGTGGTGGCTGTTTAACAGTCTGATGGCCTTGAGATAGAAGCTGTTTTTCAGTCTCTCGGTCCCAGCTTTGATGCACCTGTACTGACCTCGCCTTCTGGATGATAGCGGGGTGAACAGGCAGTGGCTCGGGTGGTTGATGTCCTTGATGATCTTTATGGCCTTCCTGTAACATCGGGTGGTGTAGGTGTCCTGGAGGGCAGGTAGTTTGCCCCCGGTGATGCGTTGTGCAGACCTCACTACCCTCTGGAGAGCCTTACGGTTGTGGGCGGAGCAGTTGCCGTACCAGGCGGTGATACAGCCCGCCAGGATGCTCTCGATTGTGCATCTGTAGAAGTTTGTAAGTGCTTTTGGTGACAAGCCAAATTTCTTCAGCCTCCTGAGGTTAAAGAGGCGCTGCTGCGCCTTCTTCACGATGCTGTCTGTGTGAGTGGACCAATTCAGTTTGTCTGTGATGTGTATGCCGAGGAACTTAAAACTTGCTACTCTCTCCACTACTGTTCCATCGATGTGGATAGGGGGGTGTTCCCTCTGCTGTTTCCTGAAGTCCACAATCATCTCCTTAGTTTTGTTGACGTTGAGTGTGAGGTTATTTTCCTGATACCACACTCCGAGGGCCCTCACCTCCTCCCTGTAGGCCGTCTCGTCGTTGTTGTTAATCAAGCCTACCACTGTTGTGTCGTCCGCAAACTTGATGATTGAGTTGGAGGCGTGAGTGGCCACGCAGTCGTGGGTGAACAGGGAGTACAGGAGAGGGCTCAGAACGCACCCTTGTGGGGCCCCAGTGTTGAGGATCAGCGGGGAGGAGATGTTGTTACCTACCCTCACCACCTGGGGGCGGCCCGTTAGGAAGTCCAGTACCCAGTTGCACATGGCGGGGTTGAGACCCAGGGTCTCGAGCTTGATGACGAGCTTGGAGGGTACTATGGTGTTGAATGCCGAGCTGTAGTCGATGAACAGCATTCTAACATAGGTATTCCTCTTGTCCAGATGGGTTAGGGCAGTGTGCAGTGTGGTTGAGATTGCATCGTCTGTGGACCTATTTGAGCGGTAAGCAAATTGGAGTGGGTCTAGGGTGTCAGGTAGGGTGGAGGTGATATGGTCCTTGACTAGTCTCTCAAAGCACTTCTTGATGACGGAAGTGAGTGCTACGGGGCGGTAGTCGTTTAGCTCAGATACCTTAGCTTTCTTGGGAACAGGAACAATGGTGGCCCTCTTGAAGCATGTGGGAACAGCAGACTGGTATAGGGATTGATTGAATATGTCCATAAACACACCAGCCAGCTGGTCTGCGCATGCTCTGAGGGCGCGGCTGGGGATGCCATCTGGGCCTGCAGCCTTGCGAGGGTTAACACGTTTAAATCTTTTACTCACCTCGCTGCAGTGAAGGAGAGACCGCATTTTTCCGTTGCAGGCAGTGTCAGTGGCACTGTATTGTCCTCAAAGCGGGCAAAAAAGTTATTTAGTCTGCCTGGGAGCAAGACATCCTGGTCCGTGACTGGGCTGGATTTCTTCCTGTAGTCCGTGATAGACTGTAGACCCTGCCACATGCCTCTTGTGTCTGAGCCTTTGAATTGGGATTCTACTTTGTCTCTGTACTGACGCTTAGCTTGTTTGATAGCCTTATGGAGGGAATAGCTGCATTGTTTGTATTCAGTCATGTTACCAGACACCTGGCCCTGATTGAAAGCAGTGGTTCGCGCTTTCAGTTTCACGCGAATGCTGCCATCAATCCGAGGTTTCTGGTTAGGGAATGTTTTAATCGTTGCTATGGGAACGACATCTTCAACGCGCGTTCTAATGAACTTGCACACCGAATCCGCGTATTCGTCAATGTTGTTATTTGACACAATACGAAACATGTCCCAGTCCACGTGATGGAAGCAGTCTTGGAGTGTGGAGTCAGCTTGGTCGGACCAGCGTTGGACAGACCTCAGCGTGGGAGCTTCTTTTTTTAGCTTTTGTCTGTAGGCAGGTATCAGCAAAATGGAGTCGTGGTCAGCTTTTCCGAAAGGGGGGCGGGGCAGGGCCTTATATGCGTCGCGGAAGTTAGAGTAACAGTGATCCAAGGTTTTTCCGCCCCTGGTTGCGCAATCGATATGCTGATAAAATTTAGGGAGTCTTGTTTTCAGATTAGCCATGTTAAAATCCCCAACAGCAATGAATGCAGCCTCCGGATAAATGGTTTCCAGTTTGCAAAGAGTTAAATAAAGTTCGTTCAGAGCCATCGATGTGTCTGCTTGGGGGGGGATATATACGGCTGTGATTATAATCGAAGAGAATTCTCTTGGTAGATAATGCGGTCTACATTTGATTGTGAGGAATTCTAAATCAGGTGAACAGAAGGATTTGAGTTCCTGTATGTTTCTTTCATCGCACCATGCCTCGTTAGCCATAAGGCATACACCCCCACCCCTCTTCTTACCAGAAAGGTGTTTGTTTCTGTCGGCGCGATGCGTGGAGAAACCCGTTGGCTGCACCGCCTCGGATAGCGTCTCTCCAGTGAGCCATGTTTCCGTGAAGCACAGAACGTTACAGGCTCTGATGTCCCTCTGGAATGCTACCCTTGCTCGGATTTCATCAACCTTGTTGTCAAGAGACTGGACATTGGCAAGAAGAATGCTAGGAAGTGGGGCACGATGTGCCCGTCTCCGTAGTCTGACCAGAAGACTGCCACGTTTCCCTCTTTTTCGGAGTCGTTTTTTGGATCGCTGCATGCGATCCATTCCGTTGTCCTGTTTGTAAGGCAGAACACAGGATCCGCGTCGCGAAAAGCATATTCTTGGTCGTACTGATGGTGAGTTGACGCTGATCTTATATACAGTAGTTCTTCTCGACTGTATGTAATGAAACCTAAGATGACCTGGGGTACTAATGTAAGAAATAACACGTAAAAAAACAAAAAACTGCATAGTTTCCTAGGAACGCGAAGCGAGGCGGCCATCTCTGGCGGCGCCGGAACTAATGATTGAAATCAACTGTTTCCCTGAGCCTCCTTTTGACATTGAAATTCTCAGTCTGATTGTGTGGGCGTGTAAATATGAATTTAAATACATTTACATACACAGCCCTGATTGGTGGATAGGATCGTCTAGACCAGGGCTGCCCAACCCTCTTCCTGGAGCTCTACCATCCTGTAGGTTTTCAGTCCAACCCTAATTTAACACACCTGATTCCACTAATTAGCTGCTCAATACAACCTTAAATAGCTGAATCAGTACTGCTAAATTAGGGTTGGACTGAAAACCTACAGGAAAGTAGATCTCCTGGAAGAGGGTTGGGCCGCCCTGGTCTTGACTGTATTTTCCCCCACTTACCCTTCAAAGTAGGAGGATACAAATCAAAGATGACTGGTCATTGGTCAGAATAATCAGATTGTGACGTCTTGATCTGGGCTAACCAGACTGAAATTCAAGGCATTTTTTTCAAATAGCTCTTACACAAAAAGGGCATTATCATAATTTTCACAACTTCAGAGTGTTATTTCAACCTCATAGTGTGGATATTTGATTTTTAAAACCTGGAAAAGCACGTTTTTAACTGCACTGCCTCTTTAAGGTCATGTTTGGTGTATATAAGCTTGTGGCTACTGGTGTTACTGACATTACCATGCCATTCACAGATTGTTCACAGACTGTAGTATTCCTTTTGATGTTCACTCTCAGTAGCACAATATGTTTTAGGAATCTTTTTTTGAAGCATTGCAAATATTCTGGCCAAGATATTTTGACTATCTTTAGTAAAATGTGATACAAGGGAGTATGTGGGTCCTATTTGTGTACATAACTTAGGTCAGATGAGAAGGTAAGGTACACCAAATCAAACGGATTCAGTCTGTACCCTGCTTCAAATGATAATGATTTTGAAAATAGACTACAGGTTTGAGAAAACAAAAGCTGTTGCTGGACTCAAGCTATAAAAATGGTGTGTGTGATCTGCCCTTGATTTCATTGACGGCCCTTTCGGCAGGCCACGTTTTTTTCCTTGTCCCAAATCTGAAGTAGAATTGCTAATGTTCTATAAAAACAGATCAGAGGCTTCCAGGGAAATGTTATGTCCTCTTTGGGCCATTCATTCCGCAAGGTCAGGTCATTGATGGAGTAGCTCCTCTTCATTGCTACTAGTTCTCACAATCCCAATAACACAATGGTGGAATTCCTATTCTCCCTCAGACAGAGAGCTAGCGATTAAAGGGACACCTCTCCAGAAGATTGTCATTCTTGCTGTGGAATAGGGTGGTGGGGGTCTGGAGGGGTACGCCAAACCCCCCAAAGGGGTGCTCTGTGGCCCTCTGTAGAGAAACAGACTGGTCTGAATAGGCCCCTCTCAAGGGAAAGAAAGGAACCTCTTCAGAGGTTTGTTTTGAGATCCTGCCTCTGAAATGAATGTATTGGCCCAGTTTCTCCTGTTCATGTGGAATATGGACAATGGCACTCACAGGCTTTATTATAGCTCCTCTGCACTATCCAATGAATGTCTCATAATGCTTGAGTTGGATGAGAATGACCCCCCGGTCCTACAACACACCACCCCACCCCAACAACGGAGGACAGGCAAAGCAAATCAATAGATTGATTTAGCCAATTTCAGGTAATACAAGGACTTCCAATTAGTCTAACGTGACATTCTGGGCTAAATCAAAATATAGGATGACAAAACTACATTGAACACCATATCTTGAGCATCTGGTTTACAATGAAGTAGAACATGTGTTTCTCAAACGTGACTAGTTTGAGGCCTTGGAACACAAAGTAATCTAGAGTGAGAGGCTTATCAGACCAATGAATTTATCAATGTACTTGACAGGCTGGCGCTGATCTTGTGAGGACCTGGACTGAGCCAGACGGGACCAAAACATCTTGAATAACAAGGCCACTGACTAAAGTACATTTCTTTATTTAATTTTGTTTAACTATGCAACAGTAAAATGTTGTTGCTATTAACTGTGGCCAGGTTACACATGCTACTGTAACAGTAACAGAGTTGTCTCTCAGTTGGTGAAAGTCTGACCCGCCATCTGGACAACCCCTGAGCTAAATAAAAGCAGGGGTGTAGTGTCATAATGCAAACTAACAGTAATTATACTGTATGTATTACACTGAAAAAAATATAACATGTAGTGTTGGTCCCATGTTTCATGAGCTGAAATAAAAAAATCCCAGAGATTTTCCGTACACCAAAAAAAGCTTATTTCTCTTAAATTTTGAGATCACTTTTGTTTACATCAGTATTTCTCATTTGTCAAGATAATCCATCCACCTGACAGGTGTGGCATATCTAAAAGATGATTAAACAGCATGATCATTACACTGGTGCACCTTGTGCTGGAGACAATATAAGGCCACTAAAATGGGCAGTTTTGTAACATAACACAATGCCACAGATGGCGCAAGTTTTGAGGGAGCATGCAATTGGCACGCTGACTGCAAGAAAGTGCCCCATGGTAGCGGTGGGAATTTGGTATGGACAACGAACACAATTTCATTTTATTGACGCTAATTTGAATGCACAGAGATACCGTGGCAAGATCCTGAGGCCCATTGTCGCGCCATTCATCCGCCGCAATCAACTCGTTTCAGCATGATAATGCACGGCCCCATGTCACAAGGATCTGTACATAATTCCTTGAAGCTGAAAATGTCCCAGTTCTTCCACGGCCTACATACTCACCAGACATGTCACTGAGCATGTGTGGGATGTTCTGGATCGACAGTGTTTTTCCAGTTCCCGCCAATATTCAGCAACTTCGCACAGCCTCTGAGTAGTGGAACAACATTCCACAATCAACTGCCTGATCAACTCTATGCGAAAGACATGTGTCATGCTGCATGAGGCAAAATGTGGTCACACCAGATACTGACTGGTTTTCTGATCCACTCCCTTACCTTTAAGGTATCTGTGACCAACAGATGCATATCTGTATTCCCAGTCATGTGAAATCCATAGATTAGGACCTAATACATTTATTTCAATTGACCAATTTCCTTTTATGAACTGTAACTCAGTAAAATCTTATAAATTGTTACATGTTGTGTTTATGTTTTTGTTCAGAATATATTAATCTGGCACTTTTCATTATGGTTTTAAAAACACTCAAAATTGTATGGATGTAACGCATCCCATCCATGGCGAATGTTTAGGTCTACCTGGGTGACGCACGGCAGCCTTTTTGGATTGACAATAACAGGGTGAGCCTTAACACATTGGGCACGTTCCACTGCCCAGGCATTGCTAATGAATGCCAGATCTTACAACGCCTAGATAGGCATTTTAAGTATCGGCTAACTACATCACACGTTATAGAAATCTGTCAATCGATGACGTGGCACACAACCATTGGTTGAGGGCTGCAACGTCTGAGCAGGGGTACACAACCATTGACTGACTGTCATCGCAATGCATCGACAGAGAGGTTGACACAGAGGGAGGGACAAGACAAGGACACATTACACAGCCTTTTGGAAGGTACCGTTTCTGAAGTTGTCCATGTGTGTTGTACTGAACACTACCAAACAATACTGAAAGACTAGGAGAAAATTAAAACTGTAGCTAATGTTTTGCACTGTTAACATATGGATTCTTAGGAGTCTGGACACTATATTCTCACATGGCCTCATTTTAACACTTGTCCATTGGCAAATTTCTGCATTAGCTGTCGAGAACAGGTACCCATATGCCATACCTATGGTGGGTAAAGTGGGTCTTTCCTGCAATGTCCACACATCTGATGCGGAAAGCTCAAGTGAACTGCAGTCTTAAAAAAGGTCCTCACTAATATTTCAGAACAAACCTGTTCAAAATGTAAACATTTTTTTTAGATAACAAAGACTTGAATGTAACCCTCAAGCTGAGTAACTATTTGTAATAGTCACGCAACCTATGGGGCCTCTGGGATAATAAGCCTCTGGGCCAATAAAATAGCTTTTCCTTGTGCAGTATTTCATCCCGGCCAATTATCAACCAGTAAGTCAGTAAATAAAAAGTTTTGAGATCAAAACCAAATTCCAAAACACATGGTAATGATTGGAATTTATTAAAAACAAACTAAACCAGAAAAAAATAAATACATGGAGGAATAGTAATACTTTTTAACTAAATAAAACACTAAAGTGGTGACAGACAAGTCAAACAACACCTTTTTGGCCAATGGATTGTAAAAGTATCCCAGCTACTTTTGACATATCAGGGGAAATATATATCTAAAAAGATGCGATTTGTCTTGTACACGTTTCTGAACTGATTGAAAACATCATAGTCCAATAATACAATGCTTGGTGTTAAGATTATATATATTTTTTTTACAGGCCCCAAAATATATTGAACTTAAAACCCAGTTTCCGAGTGAGTAGGGAGGATGTGGGCGGGTGGAGGGGGATGGGGTCAGGCTTAGCTTCATATTCTTTTATTTGATTGTTTTAGTGCTTGTAACCCCCCTCTGAAAAAGAAAAATGACCAAACTAAATAAGTTGGTCACAAAAGAAAACATGGTGTTCAGAGGTAAAAAAGAATCTTCTGTTGACCTAATCACGAGGCATAGGGCTAGGAATAGGAGCCAAGTGCAGTCATTAACCGTTGAGGGTACAAATTAAAATCACATAACAATAATTTATCACAAAGAAACATCTGAAATTAGGCAGGATTGATACATTCATAGTGTGCATACCCTCCACCTTTTAAATAAATAAGAACAAGTGAAGACTTTTGACCGCTCTTTAAAAGCTTGAAATGGGCACGGTCTAACGTACTCGACATCCAAAAACATACCGTACGAGTCAAAAGTTTGGACACGCCTACTCGTGGAAGTTTTGCTATTTTCTACATTGTGGAATGGCAAAGACATCAAAACTATGAAATAACACATGGAATCATGTAGTAACCAAAAAAGCGAGACACAAATCAAAATATATTTTATATTTGAGATACTTCAAAGTAGCCATCCTTTGCAGTGAATAGCTCAAATAAGCAAGGAGAAAACAACAATCCATCATTACTTTATGACATAAAGGTCAGTCAATCCGGGAACATTTCAAGAACATTGAAAGTTTCTTCAAGTTCAGTAGTGGCAGCGGGTGCCGCTGTGGCCTAAGGTACTGCATCGCAGTTGCTAGCTGTGCCACTAGAGATACTGGTTTGAGTCAGCCACAACTGTGGCCACGACTGTGAGACCCATGGGGCAGCACACAATTGGCCCAGCGTTGTCCTGGTTAAGGGAGGGTTTGGCCGGCAGGGATGTCCTTGTCCCATCGTGCTCTAGCAACTCCTGTGGCGGGCCAGGCACATGCAGGCTGACAAGGTTGCCAGGTGTACAGTGTTTCCTCCGACACATTGGTGTGGCTGGCTTCCGGGTTAAGAGGCCATTGTGTCAAGAAGCAGTGCGGCTTGGTTGGGGTGTGTTAAGGAGGACGCATGACTCGCGACATAAGCCTCTCCGAGTCCTTACAGGAGTTGCGGCGATGAGACAAGACTAACTACCAATTGAATACCACAAAATTGGGGAGAAAAAGGGGTAAAAAGTTTTTTTTTTTTTATATTTAAAAAATGATAAGTTCCATCGCAAAAACTATCAAGCGCTATGATAAAACTGGCTCTCATGAGGATCGCCACAGGAATGGAAGACCCAGAGTTACCTCTGCTGCAGAGGATAAGTTCATTAGAGTTAACTGCACCTCAGATTGCAGCCAAAACAAATGCTTCACTAAGTTTAAGTAACAGACACATATCAACATCAACTGTTCAGAGGAGACTGCGTGAATCAGGCCTTCATGGTCGAATTGCTGCAAACAAACCACTACTAAAAGGACACCAATAAGAAGAAGAGACTTGCTTGGTCCAAGAAACATGAGCAATGGATATTAGACCGGTGGAAATCTGTCCTTGGTCTAATGAGTCCAAATTTGCGATTTTTTTTGGTAATGATCTCCACAATAATGATCTCCACATGTGTGGTTCCCACCGTGAAGCATGGTAGGACTATCATTTGTTTTGAACAGGACAATGACCCAACACACTTCCAGGCTGTGTAAGGGCCATTTGACCAAGAAGGAGAGTGATGGCCTCCACAATCACCCAACCTCAACCCAATTGAGATGGTTTGGGATGAGTTGGATCACAGAGTGATGGAAAAGCAGCCAACAAGTGCTCAGCATATGTGGGAACTCCCTCTAGACGGTTGGAAAAGCATTACAGGTGAAGCTGGTTGAGAGAATACCAAGAGTGTGCAAAGCTGTCATCAAAGCAACAGGTGGCGACCTTCAAGAATCTGAAATATATTTTGATTTGTTTAACACTTCTTTTGTTACTACATGATTCCATGTGTTATTTCATAGTTTTGATGTCGTCACTATTATTCTACAATGTAGAAAATTGTAAGAACAAAGAAAAACCCTTGAATGAGTAGGTGTGTCCAACTTTTGACTGGTACTGTATCTATGTTTAGCGTTCTTAATGAACCATTAAGTAAACTGTTTGTCAAAGTTATCTGGCTAACTCATTGACCCTGCTTTGTGGTATACCACTCTGTCCAGACAACTGTTCTTTACTCCGGGCTGGCCAATTATCCCTGTGTTTGAGCTTGTGAGAGATATATATGTATATATGTGTGTGTGTGTGTGTGTGTGTGTGTGTGTGTGTGTGTGAGAGAGAGAGTGTCAGTAAGCCTATGAAAGTCTGTACATATACACTTGTGCATATCTTGTTCTGAGTACACACTTGTGCTCTATTGGTTCCTCATGGGGACTCTGAAGACAGAAGGCCGCATTGTTGCTATAAAACTATCAGTCATCAAATCTTACAGCCCACTCTTACTTGGCAGCTCTTTCAAATAAAAACACATTTCTAAATTCACAATTTGATCCATGAAACAAAAACAGAAGACCTAAAAATGGTAGTTTCCCTACTGGCTCTACAAGGGGTGGACAGGGACAGGGGAGGGTGGAGGAAAGAGGCTGTAACTTACAATTGGCATTTGACTTGACACTTCTCCTATTGATCAAAATGCCCTTTTAGTTGTACACCAACCTAACAGCAGGGATCTTACTCACATTCACACGTACCATTCCCTTGACCAAGGCCTGTGTGTTGCTTCCCTCCCTGACTGTCGTCACAACTGGTCAGAAGGGGCACACGTTTCTCTCAGCTCTTCCAGTATGGCTCAGTTTGTACCAGGGACAGTAAAGGGGGGATAAAATATTTCAGAAATCATAAGGAACGTACATTTAAAAACCCATTTTCGTCCTTGGTAGCCAGTTAGACATATTTAAATTTAACAGTTTCAAGTGACGGGATCTCAGCAGGGACTCTCCCAGTGAGGTGTCCCCTCCTTCTCCAGTTGGACAAGCATCGCAGTGGTGACCTCTTATTGGCTGCTTTAGTTCACACATCCCTTGACAACATCCACAGCCCCCCACCACCACAAGGTTCTCTGCTGCTCTGTTTAAGACTGTACGCTCATAAATATTACCATTACTCTCATTTATATTAGTGTCTTTTTGTTAAGGATTTATGAATCCTGCTCTCAAAATAAAAAGGTAGTAAAAGTCAAGTTAAGAGTCATCCATGAAGGAAGCACTGGGGGGTGAACCAGGGGTTCTCTGCAGATATGGTCATGAGTGACGTGGCTGTGGGAGAGGAGAAGGGTTGTCCTTAGAGCCCTGCCCCACACAGTTGTTTCTGAACGGGGCTGGAACAGAGCCCAGTGGGACACCACCCTGACCCTGGGGGAATGCTGCTATGCCGCCATGAGATACTGGTGGTAGAAGAGGCCGAAGATGGAGGTGGAAAAGAGGCAGGCAGCGATCCACCAGGTGAGGAAGGAGAGGAGGCCACGGAAAAGTAGGGGGGTGAATACTGTTCGCAGGCCCCCGAGGGCCACCGACAGCTGGACCACTGATGCCTGAGCCACCACAGCCAGCCCTGGAGCTGCAGTTGCTACTGCAACCACAGCAGGGTCAGAGTTAATCTCCATTGGGCAGGGGAGGTCTTCCTCAGAGTACACCCCCCAGGAGTGTCCACCTATAACACAAAGAGTAGGGTGCTACATTAGCAGTGTGGTGGACTAATGACGGCTGCTAAATGGTTCAATTTAATATATGAGCAATAATTTCTGATGATGTGCCAAACTCACCTAAGGTTTTTAGCAGGAAGGTTGTATGCAGCAACATCACCAAGGGTGCCACATACTGCAGTGCGATTACACATAGGTAGTAGAAAACACGGGCCACCTTGAAAAAAAAAAAATAAAAAATAAATAAAAAGAGTACTCCCTGTCAAGAGGAACTCTTAAAACCCCATTTGTTTTATCATACTCTGCCCATCTGTCAAGGCCAAATGATTGGCTGATTTGAGGCGCCACTCACCATCTTCTGCAGATCAATGGTGCTGATGCGTCCCACCTCCTTCTTCATCTGCTCCACGCCCTTCTGGGCCAGGTTGAGGTAGGCCTGGAGGTGGTGCCTCATCATGGCCAGGCGCAGCACACACAGCAGCAGGATGGCCCACAACCGCAACGTGTCATAGG
Source organism: Oncorhynchus masou masou (assembly GCF_036934945.1). NCBI lineage: Eukaryota > Metazoa > Chordata > Actinopteri > Salmoniformes > Salmonidae > Oncorhynchus > Oncorhynchus masou. Next base: position 43,472,172 of record NC_088236.1, on the reverse strand, counting down.
TCTCCTCAGTCATCCTGGTGAGGAGTCAGACACAGCAAGTGTGTGTGTGTGTGTGTGTGTGTGTGAGGAGTCAGACACAGCAAGTGTGTGTGAGAGTGAGTGAGAGTGCAGGAGAGCGAGCGATGGGTGACGGGAAAATAAGCCAACCCACGTCAAATAATGTGAGAAGATGAGATAGTGTGTGAGAGAATGTGGAGGGTATGAAAGCCAGGAGTGACAGGGAGAGGTGGAAAGAGATGTTACAGAGATGTGAAACTTTGGGAAGGCTTAATCCTTTGACCATGCATGTGGTTGAAAAATGTACTGACAAACAAAACAAGGTGAACTTACAAAGGCATACTCTCCTTCCCCAGGGCAGGATTCAGGAGGTAGTCCTTGGTTATAGGCTTCACCCACAGCAGTACCATAATAAGAGGGGAAAGGAAGTTGATATGAAGCAAAGTCCTGGAAGAGAAGAACAAAATAAATGGTCACACATTCTTGTCAGTACAACGCTTTGCTTATCCAGGAGTACAATGTGAATACTGTATGAGCACTATATGTTTATGGCATACTATCATCTACACCAGAGGTCGTCCGATTATGATTTTTCAACACCGATACCGATTATTGGGGGACCACAAAATCCGATACCGATTAACCGGACGATTAAAAAAATAATGACAATTACAACAATACTGAATTAACACTTATTTTAACTTAATATAATACATCAATAAAATCAATTTATCCTCAAGTAGATAATGAAACATGTTCAATCTGGTTTAAATAATGCAAAAACAAAGTGTTGGAGAAGAACGTAAAAGTGCAATACTTGCTATGTACGAAAGCTAACGTTTCAGTTCTTTGCTCAGAACATGAGAACATATGAAAGCTGGTGGTTCCTTTTAACATGAGTCTTCAATATTCCCAGGTAAGAAGATTTTTCCCTCTATACCATTTGTATTTCATTAACCTTCGACTATTGGATGTTCTTATAGGCACTTCAGTATTGCCAGTGTAACAGTATAGCTTCCGTCCCTCTCCTCGCTCCTCCCTGGGCTTGAACCAGCAACACAACAACAGCCACCACATCGAAGCAGTGTTACCCATGCAGAGCAAGGGAAACAACCACCCCAAGGCTCAGAGCGAGTGAAGTTTGCAACGCTATTAGCGCATGCTAACTAGCCAGCCATTTCACTTCGGTCACACCAGCCTCATCTCAGGAGTTGATAGGTTTGAAGTCATAAACAGCGCAATGCTTGACGCACAACGAAGAGCTGCTGGCAAAATGCACGAAAGTGCTGTTTGAATGAATGTTTACGCGCCTGCTTCTGCCTACCACCGCTCAGTCAGATACTTAGATACTTGTATGCTCATGCAACACAGGACACGCTTGATAATATCTAGTAATATCATCAAACATGTGTAGTTAACTAGTGATTATGATTGATTGTTTTTTATAAGATAAGTTTAATGCTAGCTAGCAACTTACCTTGGCTTACTGCATTTGCGTAACAGGCAGTCTCCTTGTGGAGTGCAACGAGAGAGAGGCAGGTCGTTATTGCGTTGGACTAGTTAACTGTACGGTTGCAAGACTGGATCCCCCGAGCTGACAAGGTGAAAATTGTCTTCCTGCCCCTGAACGAGGCAGTTAACCCACCGTTCCTAGGCCATCATTGAAAATAAGAATGTGTTCTTAACTGACTTGCCTAGTTAAATAAAGATTAAATAAAAAGGTGTCAAAAATATATATTTAAAAAATAAAATACATACAAATCGGCCCCCAAAAATACCGATTTCCGATTGTTATGAAAACTTGAAATTGGCCCTAATTAAATCGGCCCAATTAATCGGCCATTTCGATTAATCGGTCGACCTCGAATCTACACTCATTGAGGACCAGCCAGTAGACCACACTTATTGGTTTATTCAGATCCCCATTAGCTTTTGCCGATGCAGCAGCTATTCTTCCTGGGGTCCACAAAAAACAATAATTTAAAAACTCACACCTTCTTCCCCAGCCCATTTATGAATGGGACAACAGTGCAACTGCGGAGAGGGTGAGGAAGACAGGAGAGAAGAGAGGGACTCACTGTGTGACTTTGGCTGTGGTCAGGTTGAGGGCGTCCAGGTGCATTTGAGCCAATCGTAGGCCGGGAAAGGTGAGGAATGCACCAATCAGAGAGCAGAGCAAGGCCAGGATCAGCTTAAAGGTGAGTTTAGATATGGGACCCCTGGAGAAAAGAACAGACCCAGTTGTACTGGGCTAAAGCGAACGTCACAGTCATACAACTTGTGAAAACGCGCACACACACAGTCCACGAGTCAATTAGATTCAAGACCCATGCATACTGATTTAAAAAAAAAGCTCATACTTACTGGGACTCTAACCCCTGGTTTTCCAAAAACTGTGTGGCACTTTCAGAGAAATTTGCAAAACCTAGATTGAAATGAAAACACAATTCAATTTTAAAAATGCCCAGAAAAATAACAATTACAGTACATTAGACGAAACAAATGGAATCTATTCCTCTAGTAACAGATTTAATCTATTCCTCTAATGTAGTGTTCTTCCACCCTGGTCCTAGGGAAGCACAGAGTTTGCAGGCTTTTGTTCACACTCATCACAAACACAGCTAGTTAGATAGAACTTGATGTGTTAGTACTGGTCTGGAACAACAGCCTGTGGGTCCCAAGGGTTGTAATCACTAGGAAGCAAACGGGACGAAAACGGTAGTTTTCTTTTTCCATTACAAAATGTTGTGCTGTGTTTTGTACTAATGAATAGGACCCAGGTGCAGGGCGGAAGAGCACTGTGGGCTAGCCATACTGACAGATGGCTCATCGCCCACTCACCTGTCTCCAGGCCAAACTCCAGGTAGTTCTCAGTGACGATGAGGATGGCCATGGCTTTGACAAAAAAGAAGAAAGCGAAGGTGATGCAGAGCGAGCGCTCGCCACCTTCCTCCAGCTTGAAGTAGAAGGCCGTCAGGGAGAACAGGGTCTTACTGTGGGGCAGGGGAGTTAAGGAAAATGCCAGCAGAAACACACCACTCATGAAATATAGCCTACTAATCATATTGCTGTGAGCCATGGCCGTGTAGAGACGTTTCTACAGTAATGGTGGTGGCTCATTAACATAATGGACTCGAAGGATCAGAAGCAAGCAACAGTACTCGACAGTGACCCTGCAACAAGCATGCGCACACACATCTAGCTTCTCTCACTCTTAAGCAGCGGCTGTCACACATTACCATGAGGCTCAATGGGCCGGGCTTCCTCAGAACTAGAATGGTGTTTTCTGCGGTGCCTTGCTGCAGTGTTTCTAGGGTGCTAAGTAAGGACATAGCATGCTTCTAGAGCTGCCTCGCATCTCCAAGGTGATGGAGTTCAGCCTTTATTCCACATAGCAATCTCTCAGGCCATTCTGAATGGGGAATCATGGTAATGTAGGCAAGCCAATGGATTTGCCATTTCCTGGGGGTCACAACCAGGATACTAAAGGCTGCATTAAAAAAAAAGAAGGTATCTGACAACTTAAGAGCTAGTTTCTCTCAAAGGAGTAATGAAGCCCCATTATCAGAGCTCAGTGAGGCAGCTGCTAATGTAGCCCTAAATACACCTTGGGAAGCATCCACAGAACGCAAGTGGCAAATTTCGATGCAGCATTTCAGCGAGAGTAGCTTCAGCCCACTTCGTTATACCATCACTGATTGTCAGGATAAATCTAGGCTAACCAACAGGACACTCAATGGGATGTCTACCTGTTGTGCATTCAACTTCAACGCTTATTGAAATCCCTTTCTGTTAGGTGGAAATCACAGAGCTTGGGAAGAATCCAATGTTCCAATACCGTACTGTAACTTCACAAAAAATGCAATCTGCTAAATCCATTCCAATTTGCCAGTTTTAAGATTCCATTCCATGGCTGAGGTGTGTTAAGTCGAGGTTAACACAACAGTTTCCCGGCTGCAGCCTCTGGCTCTTTACTTCTCCAAGAGGGTCGCCCGAGACGGGAATATGAAATCAAGTGTGCCATTAACACACAAACACACACACCATCTTCATCATCCACCTAGCCGTGCAACCCCTCCTCCACATACCACCCCCTCCCAGTCGCCTCTTTTCCCAAGCAAATCAGTCTGGTGGGCTGTGAAAATTGGGCCTCCAATCTTCCTCAGCAGGCACGCAGGAAATGGCATGCCTTCTGACCGCACTCAGCCAGGGAGCGTGGGAAAGATTGATCCCCACGGACTGCGGCGGAGGATAATGCGTATGATTTGGTGACGCGTCGGCAGAAGAGAGTAGCAGGGAGGCATGTGGTGGCAGGCAGTGGCTGGAGCTGTGTCTGTCAGTTTATGGCTACTTACTGCCGTCTGCCTGCTGAAATGGAACCTGGGAACAATCAAGGCTCTCTCTCACATGTTTTTTTACACTCTCGTAGACAAAGAGATGTTAACCGGCAACAGGTAGGGAACAAAAGGTAGGATTCTCAGTATGTGCACGGAGTGATTAAAAGCAAGAACTCTAATGAAATCAAAGTCTTTTACTAGGCCTTTTACAGCGCCTATGTTATCGATTTTGATTTGTGGACGAAATAGGGGCGAGGTACGTTGAGCAGTGTGCAAATAAATAAATAGAACAGCAGAATATGTACCATCGTTCATGTGATATTGTCACAAGGGGAGAAAAAAACAACAGTATTCACTGTTTGCAGTAACGTCTTTTTGTTATGTAATAGACGTTTCGCCATTAATGACTTGGTTTGTCAAACATTGCCATTCGTTGAGACTGGGGTTCCACTGAAACCCTGACAACCTCTAGACCTGGATCACTGTTCAGCAGGACATTGTGACAGATGGATGTTATATAGAAGGAATGATCGAAAGAGAGAAAAAGGGATTGGACGATGTACTGACTGAAGGATGCATGACGAAGGCGAGGACGAGCAGGCACCACACCACGCTGATGTTCATCTCCCCAGAGGGCTGGGCCACTGTGTAGTACAGCTCTGTGATCAGATACACCACTGTGGCAGCCACAGTGAAGTCCACCAACCACTGGAACTCTGGGAAGTAGTGCAACGCTGCAGGAGGACGAAGAGGATGACTGATTTACTGTTCTGTTACTTGGTTGATTTATGACAGTAATTCTGGACTGTGATGATGTGCTCAAATACTGAACAATGAAGATTTGTTGAGGTTTAAGAGGGGAAAACAAAACTGGTTATAAAGATAAGAGGATAACTGAATGGTGCCAGTAGATATGGCCTCATACCTAACGTGTCCACTTCTGTGATGCACTTGGTCTCCAGCTGCAGGTCTATGTCCTTGGGAATGGTCAGAGGCTTGTTCTCTATGTGGCCATTGTTCCTCCTGGGACAAAAGACAAGAGCGCCAAATCAATACCAGCCAGACATGGGGGAAGAGAGACAGACATGTCCTATATGTTGCAGGCAGGTGTACTCTGTAATTTTTCTGGTCATTAGTCCACCTCTAAAACACGGCCACAGCAGAGAGTGCTAAATAAAAATTGACTGCTATCGTGTCAATTTACTGGCTGTCCTAAAGAAAAACACATCATATCCCGGACTATATCAAACTTAATCTGTGTACAAGGTCATTTGGGCATCTGCGAGATGGCTAGCGTCATGGAGGTCACGAAAAACGTGACAAAATATTATGTGCGCACATTGATGAGGCAGAAGGCCGTGTTGTGTTTCTGAGCAGTCAGATAGTTAGCAACAATGACAAGAAGCTGCCATGGGAGGAATCGTAGGTGGCTCATTTCAGCTCGTTGTATCTTTAAATTGATACAATGTCTAGTTGATTCATGTCAGGTCTACCCTAATATGGCTAAAATTAGCTAGCTAGCTAACAACCAACTGTAACCATGTATTTGAGAGACACCATGTATGTTTTCAATAAACATTTGAAGACTGAATATAGTTTACATGTTGTCAACAATCCAAGCCAACCCAGTATGCTTTGGCCCATAGGTGCACACGCGTTGGTTTTGTTGCCTAACAACCAACCAGTCTATTGTCAACCCAACCAAGGCATACCAGCCAGACACTAACGCTAGCTCTTTTGTAGTGAGGAGTATGGCCCATGTAATTCATAAGTCCAATATTTTGTCATAGGGCTACAGGGTGCAACATGCAGTACAGACTGCAGGAGCAGCACATGGCACTGGCTGGGCCAGCTGTTCCTTGGACAAGCCAACCTTTCTAGAGGGCCTCCGGGACACAGGGCAGTGTTTGTTCAGCCATGTGTGTGTGCTGGATTCAGAGGACAATACTATGGCAAGACACTGGGGCCAAACTTGAAATGTGACCAAGGCATCTTTGGGGGACCTGACAGGAAAAAGTGCTCTTCGCTTCACAACAAAAGGAATGGAGATGTGGCACAAGCAGGCAAAGGGACAGTGGTCCGTTTTTGAAGCGTAACACGGAACCCAAACCGATTTGGCACGCGTGCGCCATCGTGCATAAATGTATTTTGTTCCCTACACCAAATGCGATCACGACACACAGGTTAAAATATCAAAACAAACTCTGAACCAATGACATTAATTTGGGGACAGGTCAAAACGCATTAAACATGTATGGCAATTTAACTAGTTAGCTTGACTTGCTAGCTAATTTGTCCTATTTAGCAGTCTTGCTGTTGCTAGCTAATTTGTCCTGGGATATAAACATTGAGTTGTTATTTTACCTGAAATGCACAAGGTCCTCTACTCCGACAATTAATCCACATATAAAACGGCCAACCAATTCGTTTCTAGTCATCTCTCCTCCTTCCAGGCTTTTTCATCATTGAACTTACATGGCGATTGGCATCTAAACTTTCATAGTATTACTATGACAACCGGCAAAACATTTCGTCTTTCAATTACCCATGTGGGTATAACCAATGAGGAGATGGCACGTGGGTACCTGCTTCTATAAACCAATGAGGAGATGGGAGAGGCTGGACTTGAAGTGCAATCTGCGTCAGAAATAGGAATGACTTCTATTTTAGCCCTTGGCAACGCAGATGCTTGTTGGCGCGCACGAGCAGTGTGGGTGCAATAATTGAATAACATGGATTTGTAAATTTATTTCTAAAATAACAACTCAATGTTTATATCCCAGGACAAATTAGCTAGCAACAGCAAGCTAGCTAAATAGGATAAATTAGCTACCAAATGCAAGCTAACTAGCTAAATTGCCATACATGTTTAATGCTTTTCGACCTGCCAAATTAATGTAATTGGTTCAGAGTTTGTTTTGATATTTTAACCTGCGAGTCATGATAGTGTTTGGTGTAAGGGGACACAATGCATTTATTCACGATAGCGCGCGCAGCCGGTTTGGGTTCCGTGTTAGTAAACGTGGCGTTGAGCTCCAACCTGCCTCATGTAGGCCTAGGAATTGGACTAGAACTACGTAAATGCTCCAAGCAAGAATCTAGAAGATAAACTTCATGAGACTTAAATTTTCAAATGTTTGAGGACATTTCACATTACCAAAACTTGCTTTCTATTAGGCATGAACACAAAATGGAGATAAGAATAAATATCAACATAACGCAAGTCTTATTTCAGAACTCGCCATAGTATCGTCATGACTTCTACCTGAAACCATTACATGGGGTTGGCCCTAAAGCTTGTTTTGTTGGGAGTCTTAAACTATGGTTTATTCACCACTGAAAGATGTCACCTGCATGCCCAGGACTGACCAACCATTCAAGGTTCTCCCACCTTAACTCACTACCGTAAGACAGCCAGAGACCATTCTCAAAGACAAGGCAAACAAAAAATATGTCAGTCATCTCACTTCAAACAGGCCTTAAACAAGCCTCCTAAACACATCAGCTTAATCTCTCAAATGCCGCGCCCGTGTTCACCATCCGTCTCACACGTCCGCCTTTCCTTCCTGCCTGATGAGAGGTGCCACTCACTCCCCTCTGCTCCACCCTCGTCAGCAGCCCCCCCCCCCTTACCGGTCTTTCTTGCTCTTAGTTTTTTGTTGCTTTCCGGCAAGGCTCCTCAACTCATCTTCCGTAGGGTGCTGGTACCACCGCAGACTGGGAAAGGAGGAGACAAGTGAGTAATCAAGGTAGCTTTAGAACTACACCAGTGGTCCCAGGTCCTGGAGGGATGAAGGGTGGACAGGCTTTTACACATCAATCAATTAACTAACCAATACATCAGTTGGATTGTTGTTGTTTTTTTGTATTGTGCAAGAACAATATATTTACACAGGCTATGGCCCACTAGGACCAGTATTGGTGACGTTATTTTATTTTACCTTTATTTAACTAGGCAAGTCAGTTAAGAACAAATTCTTATTTTCAATGACAGCCTAGGAACAGTGGGTTAACTGCCTGTTCAGTGGCAGAACGACAGATTTGTACCTTGTCAGCTAGGAGATTTGAACTTGCAACCTTCTGGTTACTAGTCCAGCGCTCTAACCACTCGGCTACCCTGCCGTTATACCTCACATACCCCAAAAAGTGAGCCCTTCTATTGTTTGTGGTTCCAGGCCTTCATGATTTAAAATTATTAGGATCATCAATTAGGGAACAATCTGGCTTTTGCGATAATTTACCTTAGAAAATACACACAAGACATCCCTCAAAGCATATTCAATGTATTCAATACAACTAATACACCTATGACAAATACTTGCCAGAAGTTTACAAAGAGGGTAGTTATCGTGTTCTTTTGATGACTGTACATAAAACAAGAGCTAATTTAAGAGAAGCCTTTTGAAGACTAACATTTCACACAAGCTCTAACTTTGTCACAAGCCCTGAGAGGCATAGGCGTGAGGGAGGAATGGAGGGCTTGTTTTCATTCATTCATCTTTATTTATTTATTTATTAGGGGAAACTTAATTGCAGATCTCTCTGAAGCAACACTGAGCCTCCTGTTTGGGCTAAAGTTGTTTTTTTTTAATGCATCAACAGCCCCCTAGAAAAAAAAACAAGCACTAGTGAATTATTAAGTGTTTTCTGGGGAGCTGTTTACTCAAAAACACATATCGCACTAATTAGAGGAAACGAGTCGGGTGCTTTATTTGTATTGCCCGTCCTCTCGGGTTCTCCCAATATTTGATGATGCCCTTTGGTCTATGCGACGCAACTTAAATTATTATTTTATTTTTATTCCCTTTCAGCAGACAATGAATAAAGAGACTGTGTACAAATTGAGCAAATACTATTTTCCCGCATTGTTAAGACTTGAAATGAATTGTTCTGATGGGAAAACCACTGAGGAGATTAAATCATGGCTCTTAAATACACCACCAAAACCATTAATGTCAGGTACAGAGTTCTACATTACCTGCCACTGCAGAGTAGCCATCTTGCAAAGGAATAATGAGGAATGATCTTCTGAATTACACTGGCCATTACCATAGTAACCACCAGCTGCACACCGATCACCCCCTGAGGGAGGGAAAAACAAATCAAGTTATAATTTAATAGGAATTGGACAGATATGAAATACATACTGTTGAAGTAGGAGGTTTACATACACCTTAGCCAAATATATTTAAACTCCGTTTTTCACAATTCCTGAAATGTAATCCTTGTAAAAATTCCTCCTTCTTAGGTCAGTTAGGATCACCACTTTATTTTAAGAATGTAAAATGTCAGAATAACAGTAAAGAGAATTATTTATTTCAGATCTCTTTCTTTCATTACATTCCCAGTGGGTTAGAAGTTTACGTACACACAATTAGTATTTGGTAGGATTGCCTTTAAAAATTGTTAAACTTGGGTGAAATGTTTTGGGTAGCCTTCCACAAACGTCCCACAATAAGGTGTGTGAATTTTGGCCCATTCCCACTTACAGAGCTGGTGTAACTGAGTCAGGTTTGTCGGCCTCCTTACTCGCACACGCTTTTTCAGTTCTGCACACACATTTATTGGATTGAGGTCGGGGCTTTGTGATGGCCAATCCAATACCTTGACTTTGTTGTCCTTAAGCCATTTTGCCACAACTGTATGAAGTATGCTTGTATGGTGCATTTGGAAGACCCATTTGCGACCAAGCTTAACTTCCTGACTGATGTCTTGAGATGTTGCCTCAATATATCCACAATTTTTCTTTCTCATGATGCTATCTATTTTGTGAAGTGTACCATTCCCTCCTGCAACAAAGCACACCCATAACATGATGCTGTCACCCCTGTGCTTCACGGATGGGATGGTGTTCTTTGGCTTGCAAGCCTCCCCCTTTTTCCTCCGAACATAACGATGGTCATTATGGCCAAACAGTTCTATTTTTGTTTCATCAGACCAGAGGACATTTCTCCAAAAAGTATGATCTTGTCCCCATGTGCAGTTGCAAACCATAGTCTGGCTTTTTTATGGCGGTTTTGGAGCAGTGGCTTCTTCCTTGCTGAGCGGCCTTTCAGGTTATGTCGATATAGGACTAGTTTTACTGTGGATATAGATACTTTTGTACCGGTGTCCTCCAGCATCTTCACAAGGTCCTTTGCTGTTGTTCTGGGATTGATTTGCACTTTTCGCACCAAAGTACGTTCATCTCTAGGAGGCAGAATGTGTCTCCTTCCTGAGCGTTATGACGGCTGTGTGGTCCCATGGTGTTTATACTATTGTTTGTACAGGTGAATGTGGTACCTTCCGGTGTTTGGAAATTGCTCCCAATGATGAACCAGACTTGTGGAGGTCTACAATTTTTTTCCCATGATGTCAGGCAAAGAGGCACTGAGTTTGAAGTTAGACCTTGATATACATTCCGGCGCCGACAAGAGATGGCCGCCTCGCTTCGCGTTCCTAGGAAACAATGCAGTTTTTTTTTTTTTTTTTACGTGTTATTTCTTACATTAGTACCCCAGGTCATCTTAGGTTTCATTACATACAGTCGAGAAGAACTACTGAATATAAGAGCAGCGTCAACTCACCATTAGTACGACCAAGAATATGACTTTCGGGAAGCGAATCCTGTGTTCTGCTTTCACCCAGGACAACGGAATGGATCCCAGCCGGCGACCAAAAAAAAAACGATTTCGTAAAAGAGGGAAACGAATTGGTCTTCTGGTCAGACTCCGGAGACGGGCACATCGTGCACCACTCCATAGTATACTTCTCGCCAATGTCCAGTCTCTTGACAACAAGGTTGATGAAATCCGAGCAAGGGTAGCATTCCAGAGGGACATCAGAGACTAACGTTCTTTGCTTCACGGAAACATGGCTCACTGGTGAGACGCTATCGGAGTCGGTGCAGCCAGCTGGTTTCTCCACGCATCGCGCCGACAGAAACAAACATCTTTCTGGTAAGAAGAGGGGCAGGGGCGTATGCCTTATGGCTAACGAGATGTAGTGTGGTCACAAAAACATACAGGAACTCAAGTCCTTCTGTTCACCTGATTTAAAATTCCTCACAATCAAATGTCGACCGCATTATCTACCAAGGGAATTCTCTTTGATTATAATCACAGTCGTATGTATTCCCCCCCAAGTAGACACTTCGATGGCTCTGAATGAACTTTATTTGACTCTTTGCAAACTGGAATCCATACATCCTGAGGCTGCATTCACTGTAGCTGGGGATTTTAACAAGGCTAATCTGAAAACAAGACTCCCTAAATTGTATCAGCACATCGATTGCGCAACCAGGGCTGGCAAAACCTTGGATCAGTGCTATTCTAACTTCCGCGACGCATATAAGGCCCTGCCCCGCCCTCCTTTCGGAAAAGCTGACCACGACTCCATTTTGTTGATCCCTACCTACAGACAGAAACTAAAACAAGAAGCTCCCATGCTGAGGTCTGTCCAACGCTGGTCCGACCAATCTGATTCCACACTCCAAGACTGCTTCCATCACGTGGATTGGGATATGTTTCGTATTGCGTCAGTCAACAACATTGACAAATACGCTGATTCGTCGTGCGAGTTCATTAGAACGTGCGTTGAAGATGTCGTTCCCATAGCAACGATTAAAACATTCCCAAACCAGAAACCGTGGATTGATGGCAGCATTCGCGTGAAACTGAAAGCGCGAACCACTGCTTTTAATCAGGGCAAGGTGACCGGAAACATGACCGAATACAAACAGTGTAGCTATTCGCTCCGCAAGGCAATCAAACAAGGTAAGCGTCAGTATAGAGACAAAGTAGAATAAAAAGTAGAGTAAAACATTTAAACGTGTTAACCCTCGCAGGGCTGCAGGCCCAGACGGCATCCCCAGCCGCGCCTGCAGAGCATGCGCAGACCAGCTGGCTGGTGTGTTTACGGACATATTCAATCAATTCCTATCCCAGTCTGCTGTTCCCACATGCTTCAAGAGGGCCACCATTGTTCCTGTTGCCAAGAAAGCTAAGGTAACTGAGCTAAACGACTACCGCCCCGTAGCACTCACTTCCGTCATCATGAAGTGCTTTGAGAGACTAGTCAAGGACAATATCACCTCCACCCTACCTGACACCCTAGACCCACTCCAATTTGCTTACCGCCCAAATAGGTCCACAGACGATGCAATCTCAACCACACTGCACACTGCCCTAACCCATCTGGACAAGATGGATATTTCAAACTTTAACAAATCAAAAACTGAAAAATTGGGCGTGCAAAATTTTTCAGGCCCTTTACTTTCAGTGCAGCAAACTCTCTCCAGAAGTTCAGTGAGGATCTCTGAATGATCCATTGTTGACCTAAATGACTAATGATGATAAATACAATCCACCTGTGTGTAATCAAGTCTCCGTATAAATGCACCTGCACTGTGATAGTCTCAGAGGTCCGTTAAAAGCGCAGAGAGCATCATGAAGAACAAGGAACACACCAGGCAGGTCCGAGATACTGTTGTGAAGAAGTTTAAAGCCGGATTTGGATACAAAAAGATTTCCCAAGCTTTAAACATCCCAAGGAGCACTGTGCAAGCGATAATATTGAAATGGAAGGAGTATCAGACCACTGCAAATCTACCAAGACCTGGCCGTCCCTCTAAATTTTCAGCTCATACAAGGAGAAGACTGATCAGAGATGCATCCAAGAGGCCCATGATCACTCTGGATGAATTGCAGAGATCTACAGCTAAGGTGGGAGACTCTGTCCATAGGACAACAATCAGTCGTATATTGCACAAATCTGGCCTTTATGGAAGAGTGGCAAGAAGAAAGCCATTTCTTAAAGATATCCATAAAAAGTGTTGTTTAAAGTTTGCCACAAGCCACCTGGGAGACACACCAAACATGTGGAAGAAGGTGCTCTGGTCAGATGAAACCAAAATTGAACTTTTTGGCAACAATGCAAAACGTTATGTTTGGCGTAAAAGCAACACAGCTCATCACCCTGAACACACCATCCCCACTGTCAAACATGGTGGTGGCAGCATCATGGTTTGGGCCTGCTTTTCTTCAGCAGGGACAGGGAAGATGGTTAAAATTGATGGGATGATGGATGGAGCCAAATATAGGACCATTCTGGAAGAAAACCTGATGGAGTCTGCAAAAGACCTGAGACTGGGACGGAGATTTGTCTTCCAACAAGACAATGATCCAAAACATAAAGCAAAATCTACAATGGAATGGTTCAAAAATAAACATATCCAGGTGTTATAATGGCCAAGTCAAAGTCCAGACCTGAATCCAATCGAGAATATGTGGAAAGAACTGAAAACTGCTGTTCACAAATGCTCTCCATCCAACCTCACTGAGCTCGAGCTGTTTTGCAAGGAGGAATGGGAAAAAAATTCAGTCTCTCGATGTGCAAAACTGATAGAGACATACCCCAAGCGACTTACAGCTGTAATCACAGCAAAAGGTGGCGCTACAAAGTATTAACTTAAGGGGGCTGAATAATTTTGCACGCCCAATTTCAGTTTTTGATTTGTTAAAAAAGTTTGAAATATCCAATGTCGTTCCACTTCATGATTGTGTCCCACTTGTTGTTGATTCTTCACAAAAAAAATACAGTTTTATATCTTTATGTTTGAAGCCTGAAATGTTGCAAAAGGTCGCAAAGTTCAAAGGGGCCGAATACTTTCGCAAGGCACTGTAACTATGTTTTTCTACATGTCGAACTGCTTTGCTTTATCTTGGCCAGGTCGCAGTTGCAAATGAGAACTTGTTCTCAACTAGCCTACTCGGTTAATTAAAAGGTTACACTAACAGCATAACATTTCAACACCCTAATTTTCTAATTCTAGTCCAACCAATTACACACCCATGGGTCAGGTCTGTGCGCGGCTCTGCGGCCCATCCCGTGCCCCCTTGCATTGAACCTTCGACCTTGCGCGCGTTCAATGGATGCAGCTGGAGAACTGCAAGGCAATCCCACTGTGTGCCACTCGGGAGCCATGACCAACATATATTGTCCTGTTAATAACAGGGTTAATAATATATGAGAGAATATCCAGCAGGCTTTTATATAATTCTAAATGAATAATAATCACGGTTTAAAAAAGAACAATATTTGAGATGATTTTGTTTTCAAATAATGTAAAATTGGTGAGAAAAAGGTGATTCTTGAACATGGGGTGAGACATTGCTACTAATTTGTAAATTAAGCCAGTTTGTTATTTATAATGACTTATTTCTGTTTTTAGAGGAAGAGAAACCTACAATCATCTCATGGGTCTCCCAGTCAAGGGCGGCACGGGTATTGAACCAGCATCTGTAGCAATGAAGCTTGCACTGTTATGCAGCGTCTTAGACCATTGCACCACTGTACAACGTGAACAGTTGGGAGTGGACTACAGTACTACAGTAAGAGCAAACTAATCCTAACAAAATAAAATAAAAACCTTACTGTAACAGTTTTAGTAAGTAATAGTGAAGTCGTGCACAATTAGTTTCTATTTAGGTTTATGTCGCCCATTCACTGTCAGTTGGACACAGTAGGACCAAAAAGCATAATCAGTGCTCACTCCCCCTTGCGTTGGTCTGGAGCAACGAAGCAGTGACGCAGGGTACCGTACTAAACCACAAATTACCTAAATCAAACAGCATAATCTCAACATTTTCAGTTGAGCAACCATTGTACGTGCACACTAGACGGTCAAATTGGATTTATTTGCTCTCAAGTGGTTTTTAGTCTGTTTTTTTGCATATCTTGTTGCTTGCTAGTTAGCTACTCTGTTGCCCGTTTGACAAGAACATGTGGTAGCGAACTAGCTTGACAATGGTTTACAAACAAATTAGTGAATGTACTCAAAAGCTAAACAGCTACCTCGTTAGCTAGTTTGACTGCTGTGGCTAGCCAAAAATAACTAATTTAAAAAGTTGTATCAGCTTCTCCTTTGAGCCTTTAAAAGTGTTCTTACACTGACTTTGAACATTCAAAACAACTGGGAAATGTTCATGACAGGCATTGTTGTCACGTTAGCTTGCTATACAACTTCTGAGTGATAGGAAGCATGAGCACCACCAATCAGCCTACACCACCGTGCACACACAGGTCGTTATTATGACAACTAGCGTAGCCATGTCAGAAAATGGACTTCAGTCTGAACACAAATCCACATTTGGTCACTTGTTTGAACAGTCAGTATACCGAATGGGATTTGAAAAAGGCCTGCGGTGTGAACAAGGTAGATGCATTACCATGTGTATGGGATCCAACCTGTGGCCTTCACTTCTGATGAGAGCATCGGAAAGTATTCAGACCTCTTCACTTTGTCCAAATCTTGTTGTTACATTACAGCCTTATTCTAAGATTGGTTCAATTGTATTTTTCCCCCCTCATTCATCTTCACACAATACCCAATAACGACAAGGCAAAAACAGTTTAGAAATGCTAGCTAATTTATATTTAAAAAAATTGAAAAACTGAAATATCACATTTACATACAGTGGGGCAAAAAAGTATTTCGTCAGCCACCAATTGTGCAAGTTCTCCCACTTAAAAAGATGAGGCCTGTAATTTATCATAGGTACATTTCAACTATGACAGACAAAATGAGAAAAAAAATCCAGAAAATCACATTGTAGGATTTTTTATGAATTGATTAGCAAATTATGTTCTCATTTTGTCTGCTATTTACTGTTCCTTGATTGACAACCGAACTTGTGTTGACTAGTTTATAAAAGGTGCCAAACTGCCTGAATAAAGGGGCCTCCAGCGTGGCGCATGTGTCACTACAGACCATGAGGGGTGCACAATTGGCCTGGTGTCATCCGGGTTTGGCCGGCCGGAATGTCCTTGTCCCATCGCGCTCGAGCAAATCCTGTGGCGGGCCGGGAGCATGCACATTGACTTCGGTCGCCAGTTGTACAGCGTTTCCTCAGACACATTGGTGTGGCTGGTTTCTGGGTTAAGCGAGCAGTGTCTTAAGAAGGACTGTGGCTTGAAAGCGTTGTGTTTCGGAGGACGCATGGCTCTCGACCTTCGTCTCTCCCGAGTCCGTACGGGAGTTGCTGCTATGGCTTGCGAAAAAAATGGTACATTTAAAAAAAAAATTACTGACTGAATAAAGTCAATCTCCAATATCCCTTTGCTATTCATAAATCATATAAATACATTGTATGTCCATAGTGACAAGTAAACCAAAGATTGTGTGTATTTTCCCAATATTCTAAGCCCATGTCGAGACTTGCCAGTGACGCCTAAAGTGACTCGTCAGTGTAGCAAAAGTAATGGGTTGTTCGCGACCAAACGGCTGTTTTAAAAAGCTTCTTTTAGGTGAACGGAATCAAATCATCGGTGAGAGACATTTATTTGACTCCCTAATTTGCATACTAGGCTACTACTGCTTTTTTGAAATTATCTGCAGATAAATTATGAAAACATTTGATGAAGATGTTGAATATAAAAGAAAACAGATTGAGCATTATAAAAGCTAATGTCATGATACTTACAATGCCTTCAGAATGTACACACCCCTTGACTTATTCCACATTTTGTTGTGTTACAGCCTGAATTAAAATAATCAGCCATCTGTATACAATACCCCATAAAGACAGTGAAAACATGTTAGAAATGTGTGCACATTTTGACAGGAAATACGGAAAGACAAATTTACATAAGTATTCACAACCATGAGTCAATACATGTTAGAATCAACTTTGGCAGTGATTACAGCGGTTTGTCTTTCTCGATAAGTCTCTAACATGCTGACCAAACCGGACACGCGTCTCTGTGCACAGTGAAGCTTTTTTTGTGAGATACATAAGGCAATTCTAGGTCTTGTGGCATATTTTGGTTAAACTATCCCCAATTCAATGAAATTGCAACCCTCTGCATGAACAGAGCATTCTTCCATCACATGTGCAACTTATTCTCAAGATCTTGTACACTAATGAGATGCTATTGAGCCCAAACTACTACAGTGTCTGAGCCAAGGACTTACATGCTTTCTGGTAAGTTTTGATTACAATACTTTGTGCGGTGAATATTTTTATATGACATGCATGATTTGTTGTTTACTAGTAAATAGTAGCCTACAGCAAAGTGTGTTTAAATCATTTCTAACTTGTTAACAATTTCTGCTAGTTAGTTTTTGCTACCATGTGGATTTTAGCGTGCTTGCGTCTGCTAACTGAGGAGTGTTAATTCACCTGTTTCCATACATGCATAATTTTTAAACAACTCCTTTGTAAGATCAAATGTTGTATCTAACTTGTTAACTATTTATCTGTACATGGAATTGTATGTATATATATATATATATATATATATTTGCTAACGTCTTTCTAATCTTTATAGGATGTGTGAATGTGATGTGTGAAGACATTTCACTGCAGCCAATGTAGAAGGAAAAGCAGTGTACATTTGTAAACACTCTGCCAAATCATATGTTGGACCACAGAAGGTATTTGCACTGGTGACAGACAATGCTGAGAACATGAAGGATGCTTGGTCTAAAGTGGAGGAGTCCTACCCATTGGCTGTGCTGCTAATGCATTGAATCTGCTCCTCAAGGACATCATGGCACTGAAAACACTCTACAAGAGAGCCAAGGAAATGGTTAGGTATTTGAAGGGTCATCAAGTTATAGCAGCAAACTACCTCACTAAGCAAAGTGAGAAGAATAAGAGCACCACATTGAATCTGCCCAGCAACACTCATTGGGGTGGTGTCATCATGTTTGACAGTCTCCTGGTGGGGAAGGAGTCTCTCCAAGAAATGGCCATATCACAGTCTGCCGAATGGACAGCCACATCAAGATGTATTTTGGGAGAGAGTGGAAAGCAGCCTGAAATCTATAGCAGTAGCCATTGCACGGATTGAAGGAGACAATGCCATCCTGTCTGATGTTCAGACTCTGCTTGCAGATGTAAGAGAATAAAACCGTACTGCCCTGCCCACTTCACGGTTACTCCAAGCAGAGAAAAACAGAGGAAGCTCATACATGTTGGACACCAAGTATGCTGGCAAGAGCATCCTGTCTGGTGCAGATTAACAAGGCCTATGGTGTCACCACTAACGTGTCTCGCCACCTTGGCCTGGATGAGGGCATGGTTCTTGGCAGTCTGGCAAAGTACACTTCCAAGCAAGGGCTTTGGGATCGAGATGCAATATGGCAGTCGTGCCAACATATTTCCTCAGCCACCTGGCGGAAGGAACTTTGGGGATCTTTGAGGAAGGCAACCAAAGCTTTTTGGGAGATGCAATGGATCATTGGGGATCATTCAATATTCCCTTTCTTTTGTTGTTCTGTGAAATCATCTCATGTGAAAAGTCAACAAATTTAACTTCGAGATAGGGGGCGCTCCTAATTTTTGGATAAAAACGTTCCCATTTTAAACAAGATATTTTGTCACGAAAAGCTGCTCGGCTATGCATGTAATTGACAGCTTTGGAAAGAAAACACTGACGTTTCCAAAACTGCAAAGATATTATCTGTGAGTGCCCCAGAACTAATGCTACAGGCGAAACAAAGATGAAATTTCATACAGGAAATGGTTTTGAATGCGCTGTGTTCCAATGTCTCCTTATATGGCTGTGAATGTGACAGGAATGAGCCTGCACTTTCTGTCGTTTCCCCAAGGTGTCTGCAGCATTGTGACGTATTTGTAGGCATATCATTGGAAGATTGACCATAAGAGACTACATTTACCAGGTGTCCGCCCGGTGTCCTCCGTCGAAATTATTGTGTAATCTCCAGCTCCATGCGCATTTCCATTTTCTTCAGAGGAGAAAGTCAACTGCCACGAATGATTTATCATCGATAGATATGTGAAAAACACCTTGAGGATGATTCTAAACAACATTTGCCATGTTTGTCGATATTATGGAGTTAATTTGGGAAAAGGTTTGCGTTGTAATGACTTAATTTTCGGGTTTTTTTCTTACCCAAACGTGATGAACAAAACGGAGCGATTTGTCCTACACAAATAATATTTTTGGAAAAACTGAACATTTGCTATCTAACTGAGAGTCTCCTCATTGAAAACATCTGAAGTTCTTCAAAGGTAAATTATTTTATTTGAATGCTTTTCTTGATGTTGTGAAAATGTTGCCTGCTGAATTCTAGGCTTAATGCTATGCTAGCTATCAATACTCTTACACAAATGCTTGTTTAGCTATGGTTCAAAAGCATATTTTGAAAATCTGAGATGACAGTGTTGTTAACAAAAGGCTAAGCTTGAGAGCAAATATATTTATTTCATTTGCGATTTTCATGAATAGTTAACGTTACATTATGGTAATGAGCTTGAGGCTATAAATAGGATCCCGGATACGGGATTGCTCGTCGCAAGAGGTTAATTGAAGTTCAATTCGTAAGTAAATTTTATTACTATTTTACATTTTCATGTATTTCTATTTTAATACTTTGCAATTGTCTACTTGTGATAAGGTAAAAGGTTTATGTTTGTCTCCATATGATACATATATTCAATGCAAACATCTACATGTAAATGGTATTAATTTGCATATAGTTCCATTAATTCCCAAGAAAGTTTCCACCTATTGAATATTCCCCAAAATGTGCAATCCTAGGAGTAACTAACATTTCATTGATCCATCCTCAGTTCTCTTATCACAGCCATTAAACTCTGTAATTGTTTAAAAAGTCACCATTACCCACATGGCAAAATCCTTGAGCGGTTTCCTTCCTCTCCGGCAATGAAGTTCAGAAGGACGCCTGTATCTTTGTCGTGACTGGGTGTATTGACACACCATCCAAAGTGTATTTAATAACTTCACCATACTCAAAGGGATACTTAATGTCTGCTATTTTTTGTTTTACTCATCCACCAATAGGTGCCCTTTTTTTGCAAGGCATTTGAAAAAAAAACAACTTGGTCTTTGTGGTTGAATTTCCCTGCAATTCTATATTGTTCCTCAACAGGGAATCAATGTTTATGACAGAATCCATGCACTTGACAGAACACAACCTTTATTCTTAGGTTTTTGCAACAATACATTCAATTGAAAGTCGTTTTTCAGACTAGATTACTAATCTACCGCCCTCCCTCAAAGTCCCACCAACAGTGATTGACAGGTCTGAAACCCTACCAATTCTGTGACTCAAACATCCTGCCCCCTCCCCTGACAATCCCACCCACAGTGAATGATTGACAGGCCAAACAGTTAAAAGGATTATTCCCCTAAATTACAAAACTGGTTTCCTTACCTTAAGTGTCCAGAGCAGCAGAGCCAATAAAATACATCATTTGAAGAACAAACATCAGTGTGGCAATTTATATCTTGCAGCAAAACGGTAACTATGGCTTTAATCTCAAAACAGATTTTATGTTTAAAAAGGTCACCTTACTTAGAAAATACCCCCGATCATATAGGCGATATCCAAAACAACGCAACACACTGAATTCATACATGTTCAGTCATTTTAAAGTTGTTTCTCTACTCAATACACAAATCTTACAGCGTTGGGAGGTAAAGTCGTTAAAGTATTTAATAATTTAGTTGTGTATTTCGGGTGGAATCAAGAGAGGTGAGCAAAACACAGCTTCTTCTTTAATAACTTGCTGGCTGGCTACTTTTCCTAGTTGGCTGGCTACTCCATGTACGCCTACTTACAGAAAACATTGTTAGGAAAGAGAAAGGGTTGTACAACTGAATGTATTCAACTTAAATGTCTTCCGCATTTAACCCACCCCCCTCTGTTAGTTGGCTGTACCTGCGCCAAAACTATAGCTTGTTCTCCATCTTCTTTTTAAATAGTGAGCCAACATGTTTTCAGCACTTTGATTTCCCAGACGGACCAAAACTCGTTTCTCTGCAGCAGACATATGTTTGGAAAATCAAATCGCAGTACTGAATCACAATACATATAGAATCATGAGAATAGCAATATCGCCACCTAAGTAAAGTGATAATATCGTATAGTGAGGTGCGGGACCGTGCTGCTCAGTTGCTCAATGCGCTTGCAATGTCAGGGTTGTGGGATGGATTCCCATGTGGGACCAGTGTAGGGGAAAAAACAAACATGTATGCACTCTCACTACTGTAAGTCACTGGATAGGAGTGTCTGCTAAATTACTAAAATGTACAGTACTGGGCCTAGACTACGGTGTCGCTGTTCATTTAAAGAAAATTAGCCTACCATTTGTGCAATAGGTCTCATTAAAACAGTGCAAAGCACTGAAAAATCACTGCAAAGCAAAGAATGGAAGTCTTGTTTACATTTGATTAGATTACATCAATTTGGGAACTTCTACAGTGACCTTCAACTGAGTTGAGATAGGGACAGTTAAGAGTGGAAAGCTGGTTTAGTTGTCCCTCAATGTCATTTCAGCTTCTTGTCCTCTCGACCAAAACACGAGAGTAAAGAAGCTTTTTTTTCCTAAAGACCTGCAGATATTGTCAGTCATAACCAAGGTAAAAAAAAAGAAAATAGAAATCTGGCACTGAGCAAATTTCAGGTCTGCTGAGACCAAAACTTGAACATCGTGAAAATTGTGTGCAACTTCCAGCACACATTTACTCAGAACACTGAGGCTGTACACACTTTAAGTTACAGTTTTAACAGAGGCCAAGTAGGCTACTGTGGCTATTTGATCATAATGTAGGCCTACGAGGGCCCTACCATAAAAAAATGATGGTGAAAAATGCAACCCATAACATTTTAACATGGAAATAGCTGTTCTATCATTCAGCCTACAGTAGCAGCAAATGTGTTCAATGTAAGCCTACATTCCGTGAGACTTTTGAAAAAAAAAAAGGGCTACACATTAACCTGTTCATCCACTTGTCCTTCAGACAAGGTGACTGAAAATGTGTTGTTTGATGCAAGAAACTACTTTACAAAATAAAATGAATTATTATTATTCCCATACCATTATTACAGAGAATCCAAAATTATGCGAGCCTCTGACTACTTAGCTTATTCAAGACAGTCTCAATACAACACTGCCCCTTTAAGACAAACAAAGCTCTTTACCTGACTTTTTATTTTTACCTTTATTTAAGTCAGTTAAGAACAAATTCTTATTTTCTTATTCTTATTTTCAATGATGGCCTAGTGGGTTAACTGCCTGTTCAGGGGCAGAACGACAGATTTGTACCTTGTCAGCTCGGGGGTTTGAACTTGCAACCTTCCGGTTACTAGTCCTGCTATCGCGAGGTACCGGAGCGCCAAGTCTAGGTCCAAGAGGCTTCTAAACAGATTCTACCTCAAGCCATTAGATTCCTGAACAGCTAATCAGATACCTACCCAGACTATTTGCATTGCCTGCCACCCCCCCCCTCCTGCCGCTACTTTCTGTTATTATCTATACTTAGTCACTTTAATAACTCTACCTACATGTACGTAATTACCCCTGACACAGGTGCCCCCGGCACATTGTACCTGTACCCCCTGTATTAGGCCCCGCTATTGTTATTTACTACTGCTCTTTAATTATTTGTTATTATGTCTTACTTTTTTAGGGATTTTCTTAAAACTGCATTGTTGGTTAAGGGCTTGTAAGTAAGCATTTCACTGTAAGGTCTGTTGTATTCAGCACATTTGACAAATACAATTCAATTTGAGTCCTTGGAAGATAACAGGTTAGGGAAGAAACTGAACAAATCATTATTGAAACAATTTCCTGAGCCATTAAGAGTTGTAGTGTAGCATGTGTTTTCAGACATGAGTTTTAACCAACTTCGTGCAGGAGACAAACTCAATTACATGAGGGATTATTAGAGAAATAATATTAGGAAACAATTAGATAAGGCTTATTAGTAAGCAACTTACGAGAGTACACATTAACTCAACTGAAGTACACCCCAATAAAAAAAAAATGGGTCTCTAAGATAGCCATTTAGGACTGTTAATACTGTACAATGCAGAATCGCTCATACACACTCCCAATGAAAGTCCAATAATTTGTACACTGTAATTTCCAACAATGGAGTAGGCTACACAGCAGCAAGGTGCACTTCTTCTGTTATGATAGACAACTGCAGAAACAAAGAAGTGAGACCATTAAATGTTTTTATTGGCACATTTGAGGCACTTGCAAAAACAACCATCAGTGTAATAAAAAAAAGTGACTCTCAGCACCTATTATGCTCATCTGAGAACAAGCAGCACTCAACAGTGGGAAGCTGGTCCTGTGAAAGCCAGCTTAGGCTTTAGCACAGGGGATTTCATTTCAACCCTTACGGATCAATACTCTCTTAAACAGGCTGGGTAGAATCATTCATATCGTGCTCTTACTTTACACGCTCAGTGTAGGGTAGTCCAACTTTTACACACCGATGGTTGTTTTTGCAAGTGCCTTAGCCATATCAGCACGTACTCATGTGGATGCGCGCACACAAACACACTAATGTAGGCCTTTGAATAGCACTAGATCTTAGACAAATTTGTCATTTGAATAATGATTGAGTCAAGTTATTGTCAAACTGACAAAAACAGTGGGCCAATGTGGTCAACAAAATGCCCTTTCATGTGCCACATTTTAGTCACACGCCACATTTGTATGCCTCATTAACCTATAGTAAATATAAAATCACGGACTTCTATGTGCAAACATACATAGCCTTGTCCTACCAACATATTTTTCTGCATAACATCCTATTGTCTTCCCAACAGCAGAAATATGACAAACATACAGTACTTAGTCAACGTTGACATACCTACTCATTCAGGGGTATTTCTTAGTTTGTTTTTACTATTTTCTTCATTGTATAATAATAGTGAAGACATCAAAACCATGAAATAACATATGGAATCATGTAGTAACCAAATAAAAGTGTTAAACAAATCAAAATATATTTTATATTTGAGATTCTTCAAAGTAGCCACAATTTGCCTTGATGACAGCATCGCATACTCTTGGTATTCTCTCAAATCCAAATAAAAATCAGTCACATACACATGTTTAGCAGATGTTATTTCGGGTGTAACGAAATGCTTGTGTTTCTAACTCCAACAGTGCAGTATTATCGAACAAGAAATATCAAAAATGTTACAACAACACACAAATCTAAAGTAAGGAATGGAATTAAGAATATATAAATGTTTGGACAAGCAATGTCGGAGTTGCAAAGACTAAAATACAGTAGAATACAGTACATACAGTGAGGGAAAAAAATATTTGATCCCCTGCTGATTTTGTACATTTGCCCACTGACAAAGAAATTAGTCTATAATTTTAATGGTAGGTTTATTTGAACAGTGAGAGACAGAATAACAAAAAGAAAAACGCATGACAAAAATGCTGTAAATTGATTTATATTTTAATGAGGGAAATAAGTAATTGACCCCCTCTCAAATCAGAAAGATTTCTGGCTCCCAGGTGTCTTTTATAAAGGCAACGAGCTGAGATTAGGAGCACGCTCTTAAAGGGAGTGCTTCTAATCTCAGTTTGTTACCTATATAAAAGACACCTGTCCACAGAGGCAATCAATCAGATTCCAAACTCTCTACCATGGCCAAGACCAAAGAGCTCTCCAAGGATGTCAGGGACAAGATTGTAGACCTACACAAGGCTGGAATGGGCTACAAGACCATCGCCAAGCAGCTTGGTGAGAAGGTGACAGTTGGTGCGATTATTCACAAATGAAAGAAACACAGAAGAACTGTCAATCTCCCTCTGCCTGGGGCTCCATGCACGATCTCACCTCGCGGAGTTGCAATGATCATGAGAACGGTGAGGAATCAGCCCAGAACTACACGGGAGGACCTTGCCAATGATCTCAAGGCAGCTGGGACCATAGTCACCAAGAAAACAATTGGTAACACACTATGCCGTCAAGGACTGAAATCCTGCAGCGTCCACAAGGTCCCCCTGCTTAAGAAAGTACATATACAGTGCCTCAGATTGCAGTCCAAATAAATGCTTCAGAGTTCAAGTAACAGACACATCTCAACATCAACTGTTCAGGGGAGACTGCGTGAATCAGGCTTTCATGGTCAAATTGCTGTAAAGAAACCACTACTAAAGGACACCAATAAGAAGAGACTTGCTGGGGCCAAGAAACATGAGCAATGGACATTAGACCGGTGGAAATTTGTCCTTTGGTCTGATGAGTCCAAATTTGAGATGTTTGGTTCCAACCGCCGTATCTTTTTTAGACACAGAGTAGTTGGATGGATGATCTCCGCATCTGTGGTTCCCATGGTAAAACATGGAAGAGGAGGTGTGATGGTGCTTTGCTGGAGACAGAGTCAGTTATTTATTTAGAATTCAAGGCACACTTAACCAGCATGGCTACCACAGCATTCTGCAGTGATTAGCCATTCCATCTGTATTGATCTTAGTGGGACAATCATTTGTTTTTCAACAGAACAATGACCCAACACACCTCCAGGCTGTGTAAGGGCTATTTGACCAAGCAGGAGACTGATGGAGTACTGCACCAGATGACCTGGCCTCCACAATCACCCACCCTCAACCCAATTGAGATGGTTTGGGATGAGTTGGACCACAGAGTGAAGAGAAAGTAGCCAACAAGTGCTCAGCATGTGGGAACTCCAAGACTGTTGGAAAAGCATTCCAGTTGGTTGAGAGAACGCCAAGAGTGCGCAAAGCTGTCATCAACACGAAGGGTGGCTACTTTGAAGAATCTCAAATATTTCCTAAATTTGTATTTGTTTAAGTTTTTTTGGTTACTGCATGATTCCATAAAGTTTTATATAAAAGTTATCTTCACTATTATTCTACAATGTAGAAAATAGTTTGTTTTTTAAAATAATAACTTGAATGAGTAGGTGTCTCCAAACTGTTGACTGCTACTGTAAATAAAAGTAGTATGGGTCTCACCTCCATCACTCGGTGGCATCATTGCCATCAACATTCTACAGACCCAGCAGCCACATTGGTGTCCAAAGTAGAACAGGGGCTCATTACTTTGAGCAAGAGCTAATGACTTCCAGTGATGTGGTCAAGTCACTAAACCTTTCGTCCGAATCGAGTCCCAAGTCCCCTGTGCTCGAGTCCAAGTCCGAGTCAACAATGGTCAAGTCACATGTCCCTTTGGTTGAAGACCGAGTTCCAGTGCTCGAGTCCTGGTCCAAGTGCTCAAGTCTGAGTTACTTGGTCTACATTAACTTAATAAAATTAAGTCCCTTTTCCATTTAGACACTGTTGCTATCCCTTTCCCTTCTTATGTGGCACCAAATGGTTGCATAAAGGCTAACGATGATGTTACCAGGGCCACGTTCCGTTGCAAAATTATCTTGAACTTGGCAGATAGACATTCCATGAATAGAGGTGATGTTATTCCTTATTCAAAAATGTCAGATACACGTTTGTTCTACATAGCATGTTTCGATCTGAACGTTCCAAAATGTTGCGTCCTACTGAAAACGCCCTAGGTTGTCATCTATAGCTAGCCAATGAGGTATCATGACTGAACAAGGTGTAGCCTAAACAAATGGTTAACAGTCCGCAAGTACCCTAGTTTTAGAACAGCCCCGCCGCCAATTCATTTGAAAAAGAAACGTAGTGAGAGAAAAAAACGTTGGGCCGTTATTATGGGTCATATCGTTTGAACGGCAAGGCCTAGAACCAAGATGTTTTCTCTGATGAAAATAAGGAGACTTGGCTGCATGGGCTACAGAACCTGGCTATGAAATGCAGTGGGGAAAGTGGGAGGGTATAACGAGATAACAATTCCACAGACGGCCTACTTTTCTATACTGAAGGGAGAGAAAACATAGCTAAACTGTTGTTTTACTATGAAGCTCAATGCGGCTTGATTTTAATTTCGTAAAGCAGCTAGTGCTTCTTAACCAAGCAAAGGGTAGCTAACTAGAAGGCTGGTGGTGACTGAATAGCTACTGGGAAGCAAGAGTCGCCTGCGAGATGTATATAATCAGAGCCGGAGCAGAGACTGTCTGCCCACACTCAACGCTTGCGCATCTATGCAGCTAATATTTATTGTGCTTTTCACTGAAAAGCTCTCAATCTCTATCAAAAACTATTTTCCAGTCCATTTAGTAGTCAGATTTTAGTCACAGAGAATTGTGTCTAGTCTCGTTTTAGAAAAATACTTTTTGGTTTTAGTTTTTTCTGGGTCCATTTAGTTACCAATAATCTGGTCAATTACTATGGAAAGATTGGTGTTAACGAATATTTTAGTCACTATTTCTGTTGACAAAATTAACACTGGCTCAGAATACATCGAGAAGCCTTGGACAACTGAGACCGCCTTTTCCCATCAGCTGGGAGACTGCTTCCATGAGAGAAAATTAGGTCATCATGTGGGGGAAGAAATGTGAGTGAAAGGGTGAATTTCATAGTGTTTCTACTGTGCATTTTTATGGCCAATTTTACCTCACTTTCCCCTCTAAGAGTACTCTACTGCAGAATATGCTGATGTAGCACCTTCATGAGTCTGTGAGCAGAAAATAAGTTCACTGGTTTCCTGATTCTGACCTGACCACTGACTATTACTGGATTTGAGAGAGGGAAGGGAGATGTGGGTAGAGAATGCAGAAGAGAAGATGGAGAAAATATATGTGTGTGGGGGGTTTGACTGGAATTTGGGAGACCCCAGGCAGGCATCACACAGTGCAGCATGCACTCTTAAAGCCAAAGTCAATACCTCCACTAGAGTCACAGAGGGGGGGAGTAGGACCCATAATGTTGCAATTTACTCTTCATCTGACATCTTTAGAAATGTGACCTCTGGTATCTGACAATAACAGGCAGGATGGAATTTCTCAGACTCTTGGATGTACAGGGTATATAGGTCAAACACACACTAACACACAGTTGGGTCGGTCTTGAACATTCTCCATAGGGCCCACTAGGACTCCCAAGCCTGGGGAAATTGAACACCAGCATGTGCTCTCTTATCTTCCCCAGTCCCCACAACCCCATCCACACAGGGGCCAATTGAAGGCCGGGGGGGAGATAACAAACACCTCAGAGCTCAATCGCCCCCAACAGGCAGCCTGCCATCTTGCCCCTGAAACCAACTGGAGACCAGAGAGGGGAGCCCATCTCCACTGCCCCCCTAGTTAAGCTGACAGTTGGTGAAAAGCTTCAAGGTTTCCCTGCCTGGAAATGGTACTCACTACTAGCAATATGGATTCACAGAGAAAACATGCCAGAATATCAAAGTCAGTCAAATAATTCTGTGTAGACCAATATCACTTGTGAATAATAGACAATAATGGTGTGCTACACACGAACTGATTGATTATTGTTAAGCTATTATCCATATCTACTATTGAGCAGCCATAGTGCACCCCATTAAAAAAGCTTACTACAGCCACCTTACCTGTGAATCGTGGGCCAATTGCATGAGAGCTGCAAGTACAGGTAAGGCAAATCAGTGACTTTCTGACTGTGTGTTGCACTGACCATCACACATGACAATGTAGCTTAATAGTTTATCTAACATGTCCAATCTGAACAGCCCAGGCATCATAAGGCATAAATGCCATTAAAAAAAGTTCTCCATGATGTTATAAATGTGTTATAAACTGCTTATAATTGGCATATCAAAGACCACCCTCAGTGGGTGAGTGCATCCTTAAAACAACGAAGTATCCTAAATCTCACACCTGTGCTTCCATTATTCACAAATGAACCATGAGTGCTTTCAAGTCCCTTTTCTAAATTGCAATGAATTCCAACATTATCTGAAAAAGATAAGGCGCTTAGGTTATACCAAACTACTAAATTAAGAATTCTCCTCCTATAGTTTAGGAGACCTTATGATAACACACAATTCACCTAAACATAAATGGACATCAATCGTAAATCTACATTTAGATCAGAGATGGTAGGCCAATCTTCCCATTCAGAATGTTTTAAATTGTAGTGTTTGGTTTTTGGTAGTACATTTGAATTTCAGAACATGCCAAGGGATTCTACGGAATCTGATATTACTTTTATGTTACATCGTTTGTACATTCGGTGCCATACAACGTATAACTTGAGAAGTTTAAAGTTATCTTTACAGGTTGCCCTGAGGATTTAGCCAGCATTACCAGTACAATAATATTATAAGAGACAAAAGTACGAGGGACATACAGTGTATGGCTGATAAAATGCAATATCACAACATGGCAAGGTAGAAAATAACCCACAAGCATACCGCCTCGCGGAGGGCATTCTGAGGTCAAAACGAGTGTTCTATATAGAGGTGAGAAACACCTTTCCCTACCTGCACATTCTCAATGATTGATATAATCAAAGTGAACATGGCAAGCTAGCAAGGTTCTAGCTGTTTGCTGAGCATCACGAGCGCCAAATTCTCCAGCAATCTAAGTAGTTGTCAGAATAAGATGGGTAAAAACATTGGCTATCGAGTAATAGTAACTAATTGGAGTTCACTGTGTCTGAGGTTGGATAGTTACCTGCCGTTAGCTAGCTAGCTTGCTAACCTAACGTCAGCTACCTAGATATCGTTATTCGCTAGCGCAGGAACCGAATGCATGACTTGGAACTAAACATGCAATATTACATCTGGTTGTGAAACTTCAGTATATATTAGAAAGGTCTGCATTAATAGCTAGTGCTGCAGCAGATGTGTAATATTATCCAGCTAGTTAGCTGGTTGCTCTCTGATATCAAGCTAACGGCTAACTGGGGTTAATGGTAAGCTTGCCGTGGGATAGAATACTCACCATGTTGATGCAGTTGTGCTGAAATGGACTTAACGCCGACAACTGTCACACTAAGCTCCCCGAGTCGGAAATCGAGCGGCGCGGAGCACATAAGCCTTTCTGAAGTTGGTGATATTTAAGATTAATTAATTTATAAATCAAACTGCTGCAATTATATTTCAATGACCAATTCATTCAAGCTCGGTTCCCAAATGTTTTCAACTGCAGTAGAGGTCACGCTAAGGCTCTGGGTATATAGGCGTCTCTGAATATGCCTGTTTACAGTGTGACTTATGTGGGCGTTACTTTCTTTTAAACAAAAGCATGGCGCATTGCATTTGATACGGATATCTTTAATGTAAACCCATATTTACGGACAATGAAATATGGCATACTTTCTATTGTAATATGTGGATTTTATTGAGGCATTTTAGAACACAATAAATGTACCTAAGGACCCCTAGAACGGCTGAAGGTACACGTGACTTTTACTTTCAGC
Source organism: Oncorhynchus masou masou (assembly GCF_036934945.1). Lineage (NCBI taxonomy): Eukaryota > Metazoa > Chordata > Actinopteri > Salmoniformes > Salmonidae > Oncorhynchus > Oncorhynchus masou. The sequence continues at coordinate 43,441,772 of NC_088236.1, read as the reverse complement.
AGTCTGTCAATGGATGAGAAACCCAGCGAGATCTGAATGAACTCTGAACTGGAGATCTGAACTAAAGAAGAATGTGCAGTGTTTTAGAAATGTTTTATTTGGCAGGTGAAGATTTTCTAGTATTTGCCTATTGCGAATTTGAAATAGCCTCATGCGCTACAGTGGGTTGTACTACTTTAGTGAAGCCTATGGCCTAATTTGACATGATGCACCATTTCAATAAAACAATTAAACATAAATGATTCTGTAGTAAGTGCAGTGGCGACCCGTCATTCTGTTATGTGACGCATATTAACGCCAAAATAACAACATGCAAAAATAAAATTGAAAATACACCTGTTTAGCTAAACATAAATAATGTTGTGTTTTTTTGCATGTTATTGTAATTAAAAAAGGCATTCAAAGAGCGCGTCCTCGCGCTAGCTTGCAACTCTACGTCTTACAGGAACGCGCTCACCGGCCAAGCACACGCACTGTCGTGGATGCAAGTTACGATCACTTCCGACACCAATGCAATGACCTGATTAGATCATAAAGGAACAATTGTTCAGAGGGTTGAGTTTACGAATTGACGGTTTATTAACCCAACTTTACACAGGCTACTGTTTGGCCAAGCACACCACTGTCGTGGATGAAAGTTACGATCACTTCTGACACCAATGCAATGACCTGATTAGATCATAAAGGAACAATTGTTCAGAGGATTGAGTTTACGAATTGACGGTTTATTAACCCAACTTTACACAGGCTTCTGTTTGGCCATAGCCCAGGCCAAATAAATGAAAGATACCCCACAAGCCAACCGTGACCGTCGTTTGTGAAGGCCAGACATAAGAGAAGAACAATGGCTAAACCTGGTCTTAACTTCCAATGCTCCATTCCCCTGCCCAACCCCCCTCCACGCCACTCCGCCAACCACCAGGATTCCCTGCATCAGAACATTCCAGGCATTCCCGTGATTGGCAGATAGCAGGTTGTTTGGCATGTCGGAACACTGGTAAGCACAACACAACCCACTAATAGCCGAACACATAACACCGCTGTCTGTGCGGGTCGCTACACAGCCTCCCGACCACAAAGTCCCTCATCCCCGAGGGAACAAACAAAGTCTCTGAAGCGACCCGGAGGTCTCCTTTGCCTGCGTGGCCGTGATGGTCACGGAGTGTCCAGATGTGAAACAGGGGGCTCCATCCGTGTCAGGGGGCTTCCCCTCTGGGACCCAGGGGATGAAGGAAGGGATATGGGTGACAAGGAAGCAGGAACTGGGAATGCAGTCTGTGGCTCCGGGGAACCACGCGGTGACACAGGGAGGGAGACAGAGGGAGTGGGCTGTCTGGAACCTTGTCAGCGGCACCTGGGGGTGTGTGCCTGGAGAATATCATTGCCAGAGTGGGGAATTTTGGGGGGCCCTGGGGTTTGGGGAGCAGAGGCCCCTCTGTATGGGGCTAACCTGTCTGGTGCAGTGCCACCTTTCTCCCCCTGGGAGGAAGCTGCACCCGATAAACAACTCTCTCCAGGACGCTGCAGGGTCCCACCCAGTGACTGTCCAACTTGGGGCATCTGCCTTTTTTCCTTAGGGGGCTGTAGACCCAGACCAGCTCCCTAGACACAAAGTGCCTTCCCCGGGTGTGCACATCATAGTTCCTATTCTGCCTCACACCTGCATTCACCAGCTGCTCTCTGGTGAAGGTGTGGGCTGTCTCCAGGCGGTACTGGAGTCTCCGGGCATACTCCGGCCCCGGGGGAACATGAGGGCTATCCAGGGGCCGACAAAACGCCATCTCCGCAGGGGTGCGGATCTCTCTCCCCATGAGGAGGGCAGGCGTGCAGGAGGTGGAGTCTTGGACAGCAAAGCGGCATGCCATGAGAACCATAGGCAGGTGCTTGTCCCAGTCAGGCTGGTATTTGGAAGAGACGATGGCCAGCTGCTGTCCAAGCATTTTGTTGAAGCGCTCCACATGGCCATCACTTTGAGGATGGAGAGGAGTAGTGCGGGTCTTGTGCATACCCAGCCTCTCACACATGGTGGCGAACACACGGGACTCAAATTTTCTGCCTTGGTCGAGGTGGATGGACTCCGCAACTCCAAACCTGCTGAACATCCCCGCTGCCAGGGCATCGACGATGGTCTCTGTGAAATAGTCCATGGCCGTGAGCACCCAGCGGTTTCCACTGTCTGTGGTGGGGAACGGCCCAACTACATCCACTCCCACCCTCTCCATGGGAGCCCCAACTGGGAACTGTTTGAGCTGAGCATGAAAGCGGCCTGGGGGGCCCTTTCTCGCTGTGCAGTTGTCACAGCGGTTACAAAAGTCCTCCACATTCCTCTTGTGCTGCCCCCAGTAAAAGCCCTGACGGAGGCAGCGCAGTGTTTTTGTGACCCCAAAGTGTCCAGTCCCCACCCCCCCAATGAGTACTCTGGAACGCAGCCTCCTGCAATGCTTTTGGGACCACCACCTGCCACCTCTCCTCTGCCATCAGCCAGCCGCAGTCTCTCAAACTTTGACCACAACCCTTTGGTCGTGAGTGAGAGCGCTATCACCTCTTCCCATGGTGGCCTCACCTGCGCCTCTACCCACTGTAGGACTGGCTGTAGGTCTGTGTACCGTCCCTGCTGCTGCCCCCATTCAGCCACGTCGACAGTCTGCAGCTCACAGCAGACAGGCCTGCTCGCACGACACACTGTGGCACAGACCCCCTCCTCTGCATACAGCTCTCTCTCCCGTCCCTCTCTCCGCTCACAGTGGAGGCAGCCGTCTGCAGAACTGGGCCGATGGGACATTGCGTCGGCGTTGGAGTGGCGTGCCCCTGCCCTGTGCACCACTGTGAAGTCATACGGCTGAAGCTCCTCCAACCAGCGTGACACCTGCCCCTCTGGCTCTCTGAAAGACATGGGCCACTGGAGAGCAGAGTGTTCAGTCCTTGCAGTAAAGGGCAGGCCACCCAGGTAGTACCTGAAGTGTTTGATGGAAGCCACAACAGCCAAGAGCTCCCGCCGGGTGACACAGTAGCGGCGCTCATGTTTGTCAAATGTTTTGTTGAACTACGCCTTCACTCTCTCCCCCTCTGGCCCCACCTGGGCCAGCACCCCACCCATGCCCACATTGCTCGCGTCTGTGTCCAGGTTAAAGGGCAAGGTGAGGTCAGAGGGGGCGAGCACGGGGGCCTCAATCAGCGCACGTTTGAGGGTGTTGAAGGCCATGAGTCTCTGCAGCTTTAACTGTTGGAGTAAAGGGTTTCTTGGGTTGAGGGAATGTGACATTAGGGTGAATTCCAGCCATCCCTGGAAGCTCAGTGGGCCCCCATTTAGGTCTAACTGGCAGCCTGTGCTCCTAAGAATGTCCAACCCCAACAAGGGTCCTGCACAGCCTCCACCCACACAGGATGACGCACAGTCCTGCCCCCTACTGTCAGAGTCATTATTCCCCCCCTTTCATGGGTGCCAGCTCACCTGTGACTGTGCAGAGCTGCACAGTTGTGGGCTCACACTGAGTCCAACCTGGCACAATATCTGGCCTCACCAGGGTAACTGTGGACCCAGTGTCCACCAGGGCAGAGCAGGGCACCCCCTCCACAGTGACATGACAAAGGTCCCCAACACAGGTCCGGCCCACCACAACAACAGGAGCCATCCGTTTGCCCTCGTCTGCTTCTGGGGGAAGTGGAGCCTTGCTTCCCCGTATGTGCCGGTGGGCTCCTCCTGACGAAGATGGTGGTTGGGGATAGAAAGCCAGGGGACCGCACTACCCGGTCTATGCAGACCCCGAGCTGTATCCCTAAGCTCTGGGGGACATGGGGCAATCCCGGCGCAGGTGGCCTGGAGTCATCATGCCAGGTAGTCATGAGGCGTGGTCCTAGGGCTCAGGTCCTCCGAGAGAGAGAAAGAGAGAATTAGAGAGAGCATACTTAAATTCACACAGGACACCGGATAAGACAGGAGAAATACTCCAGATATAACAGACTGACCCTAGCCCCCCCCCCCCGACTTATAAACTACTGCAGCATAAATACAGGAGGCTGAGGCAGGAGGGCTCAGGAGACATTGTGGCCCCATCCGATGATACCCCCAGACAGGGCCAAACAGGCAGGATATAACCCCACCCACTTTGCCAAAGCACAGCCCCCACACCACTAGAGGGATATCTTCAACCACCAAGTTACCATCCTGAGACAAGGCCGAGTATAGCCCACAAAGATCTCCGCCACGGCACAACCCAAAGGGGGGCGCCTAACCAGACAGGAAGACCACGTCTGTGACTTTTGCGCAAAACAGTCACAAGAATTATGTTTAACAATAAACATCTTCATGAAAAATAACACAGAAAAAACGAGCCTGCCTGGCGTTTCAACAATACACACGTAACACAAACAACCTTACATAAAGACATGATGGGTACAGAGGAATAAATACATGTAGATTGATTGGAGAATGAAAACCATGTCTGCAGAGAACAAGACAAAAAAAATTGATACATTAAAAATGGAGCGGCGATGGCTAGAACGCCGGTGACGTCGACCGCCGAACGCCACCCGAACAAGGAGAGGAGCCGACTTCGGCGGAAGTCGTGACACATGTAATACATACACCATCATGGGTCTCTTTTCAGAATACCTACATCACTGCACTCCCTCTCTTGCTGTTGGTCCTCATCTTTGTATGTCAAATTGATTTTGTTCCTCTCTTTTATCAGTTTCTATATTTTTTTTATTTTAATCTTTAACTAGTCAAGTCAGTTAAGAACAAATTCTTATTTACATTGACGGCCTAGGAACAGTGGGTTAACTGCCTTGTTCAGGGGCAGAATGATAGATTTTTACCTTGTCAGCTTGGGGATTCGATCTAGCAATCTTTCATTTACTTTCCCAAAGCTACAACCACTAGGCTACCTGCCACCCCCTATATGAAAATATTTAGTGAACTCCATGACAGTAGCTAAAGCAAATGGGCTATAGCAGCAATTAAGTAGACTACAAATGCATGCTGGGCCGGGCATGCCCTGAGCTCATGAAGCGAGAAGGCCGATGCTCCAGCCAAATTTGGCATGTTCTGCTCCTCACTCCAGCTCCTCTCCGCTCACATACTCTGGTGGCACCTGGCCACACAACTGAACAGTAGTCCAGGTGCGACAAAACTATTGTCTGTGAAACTTTCCTTGTTGATAATGTTGTTAAGAAGGTAGAGTAACCCTTTATTATGGACTGACTACTCCACATTTTAGCTACTGTTGTATCAACATGTTTTGACTATGACGGTTTACAATTCAGGGTTACTCCAAGCCATTTAGTCACCTCAACTTGCTCAATTTCCACATTATTCACTACACGACTTAGTTGAGGTTTAGGGTTTAGTGAATGTTTTGTCCCAAATTTTGTCCCAAACCGATTCTGAAACTAACTGCAGCTCTTTGTTAAGTAATGCAGTCATTTCAGTCGCTGCAGTAGCTGACGTGTATAGTGTTGAGTCATCCGCATACTCAAAGCCAGTGGAATGTCATTAATAAAGATTGAAATTATAAATGGGCCTAAACAGCTGCCCTATGGAATTCTTTATTCTACCTGGATTATGTTGGAGAGGCTTCCATTATAGAACAGCCTATGTGTTACGTTAGAGCGCTAAGTCTTTGTCCACAATATGGCTGGGGGTGTAAAGCCATAACACATACGTTTTTCCAGCAGATGACTATAATTGTTAATGTCAAAAGCTGCACTAAAGTCTAACAAAACAGTCCCCACAATCTTTTAGCATTAATTTCTCTCAGCTAATCATCAGTAATTTGTGTAAGTGCTGTGTTTGTTGAAAGTCCTTCCCTACAAGCATGCTGAAAGTTTGTTGCCAATTTGTTTTCTGTAAAATAGCATTGTATCTGTTCACAACACAACTGACTAAGGGGTAACAGGCTGATTGGTTGGCTATTTGAGCCAGGAAAGGGGGCTTTGCTATTCTTGGGTAGCGGAATGACTTTTGCTTCCCTCCAGGCCTGAGGGCACACCCTTTCTAGTAGGCTTAGATTGAAGATATGGCAAATAGGAGTGGCAATATTGTCCACTATTATCCTCAGTAATTTTTTATCCAAATCAAGTCAAATGTTATTTGTTTCATACACGTGTTAAACAGATGTTATTGCGGGTGTAGCGAAATGCTTGTGTTTCTAGCAAGTAATCTCTAACAATACACACAATCTAAAGTAAAGGAATGGAATTAAGAATATATGAATATTTGGACGAGCAATGTCAGAGTGGCATAGACTGATACAGTAGAATAGGATAGAATACAGTGTATACTGTACATATGAGATATAATGCAAAATATGTAAACATTATTAAAGTGACTAGTGTTTATTTGCCATTCCTTTTGCCTCATCCCTCTCAACCTTACAACTGTTCAATTCCTCATCAATCCAAGAGGATTTCACAATTTTTACAGTCATTTTATTAATGGGTGCATGCTTATTATTAACTGGAATAATCAATTTCATAAATGTGTCAAGTGCAGCGCCTGGTTTCTCCTCATTACACACCACAGACCAGAAAATATTCTTTACATCGTCAACATAAGAATCACTACATTGTCCAATCCACATTGTGTTAACCCTTCACAACCTTTTGAGTTGTGTATAGCGATGGTGAAAAGGGTTGACATTGTCCTTTGGGTGTGACTGATAGATGCTAATTTGTCTATAAACAGTTAGACCGGTTGAATGCCCCTCCCTATATAGTACATCAGAGATTGACCAAAAGTTTAAATGTCCATTCACAGTAGGCTAAATTGTGTTTGTGTATTTCTGAATCATAATACATTTTACAGTGGAAAGGCCTTCATCAACAGTGTAAATAGGGAAATAGCCTATGGCCAATTAGATTATGTATGCTGCACAATGTTCAAGAGATGGCCTACTGCTTGGGTACTCAAATCTTTCCCTGGAGGTCCAAATTACTGCTTGTCTTCTGTTCCCTGATTACAGGGCAAGAATTTAAAAAAGCAGTGTTACTGGCTTCAAGGTCCAGATTTCAATTTGAAGGGCCTACTCATATCCTTTCCATAATGAATAAATAGAAACATATGGCTCATGTTTAGGACTTAAGAAGCAACATAATTACAATACTGTATTTTTCCAACAGTCTAGATAATTTATTTTGTAGATATGTTGCCCTAACAGTAGGGGAAGACAGTATACAGCCTAGTACAAGACTGTACGGAATGTTAGCCTAAACAATATGGCATAGTGTAGCTAAATTATAGATTGATACGCTGTAGCCTACAGTCAATGCGTATTGAGTTATCAACAAGTCTACATTGTCTACATTGTTTCTTAACTTCCTAATCTAAAAGCAATCTAAATATCTGCAGTGATTCATAGCAGGCCTACTCTCAGTCTCAACATGTCTTGTGTCATGTATACTTACCATTGATATCAGAGGGTGGGAGATTGGGGGAAGTGTTGGGAGTGTGAATGTGCATCTGCATGGGTGTGGGCAGCCAGCTTTAGGGCGTGTGCGAGTGTGTATGTATTTGCAGATGCAAAGGTGTTCATTCGCCAGTCTAGAGCCCTCCTCTCTTATTGCAGGGATCCCCACCCCCATTATGCATAACTGCTGCCCTCTCTCACACACACACACACACACACACACACACACACACACACACACACACACACACACACACACACACACACACACACACACACACACACACACACACACACTGGAGTGTGTTTCTCCCCTGTTTCTCAATCTGCCATGTCACTCATTTCCCTTGTTAAGAAATCACACCTCAGGCCTGAATTGAGCTTAATGTGTTGTAATATAAAGCCAGCAGAGAATGCAATTAATTGTGGAAATATTGTCAAATGCATACACCACAAGTTCTATATGTACATATTTCATATATAGTGCATGGTTATTTAAAATGTGATACTTTTCTGACAGTACACTGTGACTTAGTGACAATAACATTTTTGAATGAAATTAAAAGCAATGCTCTGTATTATATTGCGTCCATGTTGTAAGCCCCCATACAGTCAGCAGCTCTGTCATTGCTAGAACATGGACTGTATTCTCTGTGGAACAGAGGAGTTCTGTTCTTAACACAGCCCAGATATCAAGTGGAGTTTTATTTTTAGATGAAACATAGTAGTCGGCATCCAGTGCGTTCTGTTGAGTTTCAAACTCGTTCCTGGTTTAATCCATGTGACATCTCCTCAGTGTCTCCTGCTCTTTTGAGTTCCCGCTCATGAGCCCTGCGAGATAAATAAAGCTGATAGAAATATTACAGTAAAACCTCTGCATAGTCAATCAAACACACTCATTGCGCAATGTCACGCTTCATTTTTAATGACAGAGCTTTTTGGTATTTGAAAGCTGGTGAGCATTATAGATCATTTCCTTATTTTATCATTCAACAGTTTGAATTGCATGCTACTAATCTCAGCAGTATACTGCCTCAGTGCGGAAGAAAATGGAACAAAAAACCCAGTCAATCCGGACACTGAAATGGTTCGGAGAGCAATTTTGAAGTCTCTTTGGTGTAGTTCCTCCTTCCCCATTCGCTCTAATCTACAAGAATGCAAATGAAAATGCAAATGAAAATACTACTGAATAATTTATGTATCGTATTCCTTAATGCAAACCAAGAGCTTTCCACTTAAATAGAATAATGTAGCTTTGGAGCATACATTTGTTTTCGCCAAAGCAATGCAGCATACAAACGGTTCTGTTTGACTATTTGGCAGAAGCTGCACATGTAAACATCTACTCTGGCTGTATTATACAAGGATCATCAATACATGATTCTGAATCGTATTATTGTGTGACAGGCTGGGTTTTTGCTGTGCTGTAATCAACCTGACCTCCATAATCTCTACCATTCCTGAATGCCAGTAGGCCTACTGGACATACTAGGGAGCTGATATACATAACCTCTATTTCATGACTTTCTTGTGCAACATTTACCTGTATTTTAAATCCATTGTCATTGCTTGGAGGGAATGGCCATTGTTTTGAATATTACATACTTCATTTTTCCTCACAAATGATTTGTGAAATTTTCTGGAGCTATAGCAAATTAAACATTTGGGATATTTTAATATTCTCTGCCTCTGCTATTGAATATGTCAATATGTAAACCACTGACGTTAGCTCCTCACCATCTGATGCTAATTTTGCGTGATACAACCCCGCAACTTGAACCTTTCAATGCCCTTCCTTGGACCCCGTGCTAAAATAATCCCAGTGTTTTTACAGTACAAGCTTTTCCCTCAATTATACACTGTTCCACCACACATCCACTATTCAGTAGGTTATATAGTTTCCCATTTCAGGAAATAAAAATATATTTTCCTTCAGAAAATACTCATACCCTTTCACTTATTCCACATTTTGTTGTTATAGCCTGAATTCAAAATGGATTAAATATATTTAATTTCTCTCCCATCTACACACAATACCCCTTAATGACAAAGTGAAAACATGTTTTTAGAATTTTATTGAAAATGAAATACAGAAATATCTAATTGACATAAGTATTCAACACCCCTGAGTCAATACATGTAAGAATCACCTTTGGCAGCGATTATGGCTAGCTGTGAGCCTTTCTGGGTACGTCTCTAAAAGCTTTGTTCACTTGGATTTGCAATATTTGCAGATTATTCTTTAAAGAATTCTTTAATCTCTGTCAAGTTGGTTGTTGATCATTGCTAGACAGCCATTTTCAAGTCTTGCCATAGATTTCCATGCCGATTTAAGTCAAAACTGTAACCAAGCCACTCAGAATCGTTCAATGTTGTCTTAGTAAACAAGACAACTGTGTTTTAGGTTATTGTCCTGCAGGAAGGTGAATTTGTCTCCCTGTGTCTGTTGGGAAGCAGACAGAGTGAGGTTTTCCTCTAGGATTTTGCCCGTGCTAAACTCTATTAAGTTTATTTTTGCCGATGACAAGCATACCCATAACGTGACGCAGACACCCCCATACGTGGAAACACTTTATATTCAGGACAAAACTTGTATTTCTTTGCCTTACTTTAGTGTCTTAATGCAAACAGGATGCATCTACAATGTTGTTTGTCCAACTTCAGTTTTCTCCTATGACAGCCGTTGAACTCTGTAACTGTTCTAAAGTCACCATCAGTGGAGACCCGTCATTCAGGGCAAGTGAGGCAGAGCAAGCCGAGCCCCAACAGTTTTAAGCTCCACCTTTTTTTAGCTTAAACAATACAAAATACTTTTTGGGTTGCCTGATTGGCATGTTATTCTGGCATTGATATGTGTCACATATCAGTTTGCAAACAATGTAACATTTTTATAAATAACATTGAGTTAATAAAGCCGCATACAAACTTGGTTTCCTTTTTGTAGCTCTGAAATGCAGGTGTTTCAGCCTAGCGCAGTGCTTTCTGTGGTTTTCATTGTGCTCCGCCCTATGGGACTCCCACTCACAGCCGGTTGTGATACAGCCTGGATTCAAACCAGTGTGTCTGTAGAGACGCCTCAAACGCTGAGATGCAGTGCCTTAGACCGCTACGCCACTCGGGTGGTGGGGCAACCATTGGAAAATACAGAGCGGAGGGGTTGGTAATGTTCTCTAGTTGCGCCTTGATTGGCTCAGCATTCTGTCATTCATGGGGACACTAAATCACCGCCAAATCTAAGGGTAGAACTCGAAAATTCAAGGCCCTTGAGGGCTGCTATAGATTTACATTAGAAGTGTCTATCCAATAAGGCTCAAGGTCATTGGCCACAGATAAAATTATGTCAAATCACGTTATATGTACAGTAGCTTTGATTGGACTGATCATGTCAACATCACACTTTCAAAATCTTAGCTAGCAGTCATCATCATGAATCAAGTTGACAATCTACTGGCTAATCATTTTTAATCCTTGTCATATGAAGATAAATAATTAAGAGAAATTATAGATATAATTTATCGGTATCAGAAACTAAGGTAAAACCCAGATGCAGACAACGTCGAATTAACAATGGTTTAATAATCCAACAGGGGCAGGCAATAGACAGGTCAAGGCAGGCAGGGGTCAGTAAACCAGAGGTGGGGCAACGGTACTGACGGCAGTCAGGGTCAGCAGAGGTCAATAATCCAGAGGTGGGGCAACTTTACAGGTCAGGGGCAGGCAGGCGGGCTCAGAGTCAGAACAGGCAAGGGGAAAAACCAGGAGGGTGAGAAAAAGAGACTAGGAACAGCAGGAGCTGAGACACAAAACCAGTGGTTGACTTGACAAACAAGATGAACTGGCAATAGACAAAAAGAGAACACAGGTATAAATACACAGGGGATAATGGGAAAGATGGGCGACACCAGGAGGAGGGTGGAGACAATCACAAAGGTGAAACAGATCAGGGTGCGACAACCGGTGGTCATCGGCCATTGGACTTACACATTACACAACCATTTGGAAATCGCAAATTCAACAATGAGTGGTTTGAAAGGAATAAGTGGTAAACTGCAAGCATTGCAATGCAGTCACTAGTCTGCTATTCAGTGGAGTGGATGTGTGGTCCAAGTCTGGGTTTAAGGGTTTCTTTTCCAAGCTTAAAATGATAAGCATGAAACATTGGCCATGCTGTCAATCCAGCATGACTTCTGCTGCGTTCAGAACAACTGGAAACTCAGGAACTGGGAAATCTGACTTTAGTGAGTTCAAGACAACTGGGAACTCAGGAAAAAACAAGCTGGGAAAATAAGTTTTGAACTTCATTCAACTCGGAATTGTAAGTCAGGAACTCAGGCCTCTTTCTAGAGCTTTGACCTGAAGATCACTGACGTCATCATGATTCGACCTTGTTTTTTCTCACAGTTCCCAGTTGTCTGAAAGCACCATAAATACAGAGAATGGCAAAGTTTGATGACAAAATTTGCCCACAAAGTACTGCCACAACACCTTCCTGTTCAAGTGAGCACAGCACAACAAGATGAGTCCAAAAATGTATTGTATGCTGCTGCATAAATTATGTAATATTCCAGGAAGATATGTATACTGTAGCTAAGAAAGTAATACTAAGTGTATGTTGTGTAGTAAGCTGTTAGTAGCCCATGTGCCTCACCCTAATCATTTTTTCCCTCTTAATTTCACCTACAGTTCTGACTTGGTGGTGCACATATAGCCAGCATATAGCCTGTTTTAGAGAAATGCAATTATTGAATATTGTAAGAGTTTCATTGCATGCTTATATGCCCCCTTTATTTATACTACGGTTCTGACTAAGTGTAGAGGAAGAATACTATAAGAACGGCCAATGTTCTCAAATCTGTCGCTGTACATTTCATAAGTGCTGAACAAATAGTCCGACCAAGTTTGCTCTTTAATCTCTTTATCGAAATTACAGATTGCCTCTTATCCGCTTGTCCTCCCCTTATGCCATAGTTTGTACATCTCAATTGTCATTGGAAACCATATATCTATAAGCAAGTCAGCCATTATCAGATATGTTTTTTTAAAGGGCAGTAAATGAGCCTGAATTAACTGTTTTGCTGCCAGACAAGGCTCCGTTAATAGCCAGGTGTAGCAGTGGTAAGGTGTTGGGACTGCTGTTGGGACTCTGCTGTTGGGACAGCTTTATGTGGGCCCTACAGTTTGGGAGCACTGTTTGTCACCGTTATAGTCCAATGAATGTATTGTTTAGTGTTAAGTTGTGTTGTGTAATGACTTTGCTGGCATGCATCCAAAACTTGTCTTTTTTTTGCACCACAAAGATTTACATGCTAAAATCGTCACTGGTCACACCTCATGGTGAAATCTCTGAGCGGTTTCTTTCCTGTCCGGCAACTAAGTTAGTAAGGATGCTTCTATCTTTGTAGTGACTGAGTGTATTGATACATCATCCAAAGTGCTATTAATAACTTCACCAATGTTCAAAGGGATATGCAATGGGTGCTTTTTCAAAGTGTTTTATCTACCAGTAGGTGCCCTACTTTGCGAGGCATTGGAAAACCTCCCTGGTCTTTGTGGTTGAATCTGTGTTTGAAATGTTCATTTCAGCTTTTCATTTTTTATGAATTTGTTTAATTAAAATTACTAAAAACATAATTCTACTTTGACATTATGGGCTATTGTGTGTAGGCCAGTGACACAACATCTACATTTAAATCATTTTAATTTGAAGGTGTAACAACAAAATACGGAAAAAGTCAAGATGTGTGAATACTTTCTGAAGGCACTATATATAGGGAATTTGGAAAGTATTCAGACCCTTTGACTTTTTGCCAGATTTTGTTACATTACAGCCTTAATCTAAAATTGATTAAATTGTTTTTTCCCTCATCAATCTACACACAATACCCCATAATGACAAAGCCTTGAGTCTTCTTGGGTATGACGCTACAAGCTTGGCACACCTGTATTTGGGGAGTTTCTCACTTTCTTCTCTTCAGATCCTCTCAAGTTCTGTCCGGTTGGATGGGGATTGTCGCTGCACAGTTATTTTCAGGTCTCGCCAGTGATATTAGATCGGGTTCATGTCTGGCTGGGCCACTCAAGGACATTCAGAGAATTATCCTGAGGCCACTCTGGAGCAGGTTTTCATCAAGGATCTCTCTGTACTTTGCTCCGTTCATCTTTCTCTCAATCCTGACTAGTCTCCCAGTCCCTACCAGTCCCTACCAGTCCCTGCCACTGAAAAGATCCCCACTGGATGATGCTGCCACCACCATGCTTCACCGTAGGGATGGTGCCAGAGTTCAATCTTGGTTTCATCAGACCAGAGAATCTTGTTTCTCATGGTCTGAGAGTCCTTTAGGTGCCTTTTTGAAAACTCCAAGTGGGCTGTCATGTTCCTTTAACTGAGGATTGGCTTCCAACTGGCCACAAGACCATAAAGGCCTGATGGGTGGAATGTTGCAGAGATGGTTGTCCTTCTGGAAGGTTCTCCCATCTCTACAGAGGAACTCTGGAGCTCTGTCAGAGTGACCATCGGGTTCTTGCTCACCTCCCTGACCAAGGCCCTTCTCAGTTTGGACGGGTTGTCACGCGCTGGTCGAAGTATATTGTATTTGTCCTTATTTTTTTGGTCAGGCCAGGGTGTGACATGGGTTTATTGTGGTGTGTTTTGTCTTGGGGTTTTGTTAGGTATTGGGTTGCATGGAGCAGCCAGAGCTGTCAGTCTGCATTGAGCAGACAGAGCTGCCAGTCTGCATGGAGCAGCCAGAGCTGTCGGTATGCATGGAGCAGCCAGAGCTGTCAGTATGCATGGAGCAGCTAGAGCTGTCAGTCTGCAAGGAGCTGCCAGTCTGCAAGGAGCTGCCAGTCTACAAGAAGCTGCCAGTCTGCAAGGAGCTGCCAGTCTGCAAGGAGCTGCGGGCTGCAAGGAGCTGCCAGAGCTGCCAGTCTGCAAGAAGCCGCCAGAGCTGCCAGTCTGCAAGAAGCCGCCAGAGCTGCCAGTCTGCATGGAGCAGCCAGAGCCGTCAGTCAGTATGGAGCAGCCAGAGCCACCAGTCAGCATGGAGCAGCCAGATCCGTCAGTCTGCCAGGATCCGCCAGTCAGCCAGACTCTTCCAGATCCGCCAGTCAGCCAGACCCTTCCAGATCCGCCAGTCAGCCAGACCCTTCCAGATCCGCCAGTCAGCCAGGATCTGCCAGATCTGCCAGTCGGCCAGACTCTTCCAGATCTGCCAGTCAGCCAGACTCTTCCAGATCCGCCAGTCAGCCAGACTCTTCCAGATCCGCCAGTCAGCCAGGATCCGCCAGTCAGCCAGACTCTTCCAGATCCGCCAGTCAGCCAGACTCTTCCAGATCTGCCAGTCAACCAGACTCTTCCAGATCCGCCAGTCAGCCAGACTCTTCCAGATCCGCCAGTCAGCCAGGATCTGCCAGAACCGCCAGCCAGCCAGGATCTGCCAGATCCAACCACCTGCCTGAGCTTCCTCTCAGTGCTGAGCTTCCTCTCAGTGCTGAGCTTCCTCTCAGTGCTGAGCTTCCCCTCAGTTCCGAGCTACCCCTCAGTCCAGAGCTTCCCCTCAGTCCCAAGCTACCCCTCAGTCCCGAGCAGCCTCAGTCCCGAGCTGCCCCTCAGTCCCGAGCTGCCCCTCAGTCCCGAGCTGCCCCTCAGTCCCGAGCTGCCCCTCAGTCCAGTGGGGTTCTGGGTGAGGACTACTAAGCCATGGTCGGCGGTGAGGGTAGACTATCCAAGGACGCGAGGAGGAGGGACTAAGACTTTGATAGAGTGGGGTCCACGTCCCGCGCCGGAGCCGCCACCATGGACAGACACCCACCCGGACCCTCCCCTATGGTTTTTGGTGTGCGTCCGGGAGTCCACACCTTAGGGAGGGGGGGTTGTGTCACGCCCTGTTCGAAGTATATTGTGTTTGTCTTCATATATTTGGTCAGGCCAGGGTGTGACATGGGTTTATTGTGGTTAGTTTTGTCTTGGGGTTTTGTTAGGTATTGGGTTTGTGGCTTAGTGGGGGTATCTAGCATAGTCTATGGCTGTCTGGAGTGGTTCTCAATCAGAGGCAGGTGTTTATCGTTGTCTCTGATTGGGAACCATATTTAGGCAGCCATATTCTTTGAGTGTTTCGTGGGTGATTGTCCTTAGTGTCCTTTTGTTCCTGTCTCTGTGTTAGTTTACACAAGTATAGGCTGTTTCGTTTTTTGTTACGTTTATTGTTTTGTATTGTTCATGTTTATTCGTTCATTAAACATGTATGAAAATTACCACGCCGCATTTTTGTCCGATACTTGCTTCACCTCTTCGTCAGAGGAGGAGTTAGAAGAAAACCGTAACACGGGTGGCCAGATCTATGAAGAGTCTTGGTGGTTCCAAACTTCTTCCTTTAAGACCAATGCTTTGGAAACCTTCCCCAGATCTATCAAAACATATTATATAGTTGAGAATCTTCAAAGTAGCCACCCTTTGCCTTGATGACAGCTTTACACACTCTTGACATTCTCTCAACCAGCTTCACCTGGAATGCTTTTCTAACATTCTTGAAGCAGTTCAGCGTGAGTAAGGAGGGGGTGGAGGGAGGGAGAGGAATGCTTATTTTAATCAGGTAATTACGCCAGTGGAATTAGAAGTATCCTTATTTTCTCAGGCGGCAGTCAGAGTATAGAGACGTTGAAGTGATTCCAGACTTAATCCTTGGATAGAGCAAACTCTCTGGGATAATGTGGAGTGGCTGTAGGCTGGTGGAAGACAACAGGATTTTAAGGTGAGGCCTGGGAGCGCCTGGTCGCAGTGTTCCCCAGGTTCTGGGAAGTCATTTGTATTGATGAGGATTTTCTTCATGCTTTAGCTCTTCATAACCACAGCACAGTGAGAGGGGCCCAGCATCCTTCTCACCAAGGTCTCTGGCCTCACTGGATGGAACTTACAAACCCACCCAGTTACCAATTGATAAGATATTTTGTATATTTGTGCATACTTTTGTTATTCAATGTAATAGTATATCCTCTGTGTTGTTTTATGAATATACACAATATGTATGTACAGTGTCCATATATGTCTAATATGTACAAGTAGGCCTATTCAAATATAGTAAACCATGAATTGCGTAAATAATGATGTAGGTTAATACCTGCCACTAAATGAACTTGTTACTGGTTTGTGAGATGTGACGTGTGTGTTTGTCAAGTGTCCTGCCAGTCAAATTAATTTGTTTAATGTAAATTATACATTTAACTTAGAGTCTGCTTTAAAGAAGGCTAGGTCATATTTTTTTTTGTGCCTATTTTATCAAGATACCTCTCTTATCATTTCAATGTGAAAGAAGCACAGTTTTGCGTTATGCTTATAATATTGGCAATTTGCTTCTCCACAACAGTCAATTTTCATTGCTCTCAATGAAAACGAATGGTAAGCAATCTTTTTTTTTTAAATGTAGATATATAATTATGCAATCTTTTTGTATGTATTTTAATATATTTAATTAACACATTTGCATTTGATAGGTTATTGCAGCCTAATACAAAAAAATGACTTGAAAAGCACCAGCAGTTTATTGAGAAGTGAGTCTATTGTAAGATAATAACAATATATGTTTCCGTGCAAGACTTTGACCTTGGGGTTAAGGGTGTTTGACCATCATTTGACCTCACATATGTTACCTTATCAACCCCTGCTTGTTAACCGCTATTGATCACCTCTCCCCGGAGACATCACACAATAGTGATACAAAAGAACAAAACATTATTGATACTGTACAGGTTTGGTACATGTTTGTTTTGATTCTTGTTACTTGCAAATTGGATTTTTCCTACTTTGAATTAAATGATTGAATATACACTGGATATTTTCATTTTATAAAGGTAAGTAATAACTATCTACCTAACAACGAAAATGAAATACTTAATTGTATAAATTAATACCCCCTTTCCCCTCCCTTCCCACCCCATACAGCATTTTATTTTTCTTCAGTCAATGCTAGGCCAAATCAATCTGGAACATTAATTACGTGTAGATTTCCAGTGTTTATATTAATTATTGATGTCAATTCTTGTGCTTTGTTGCTCATATAATTTGGGAAATTTCACCATGCCTTGTTTAAATGAGTTTTGAGGTATAGATAGCAATCCTTTGTAGAGAATAATAGGGTGCATTGCAGTCGATCTGACTGTATAAACGAATAGAAAAGTAGACTCCAAATGCTCATATATAGTGATATGCTTTTGGACACGAATGTGAAAAATCACTGTTCTGTAGGCTTATACTTCAAAATCAAATGGCCAATTCATGAAAACGTCTGTCATGTAGCTGGCAGTGTCAAAAACTTTGACATTAAATGAGCTGATGCCGATTGAAACATGCGCTAATAGGCTTACATACATCTTGATGCACTGACTCACCAAGCAGGGATAAAAGTATATTTTCAATAATATATTAACAACAGCATCATTATTGCTATTATTATTAGGCTATTTTGTCCCAGTTGTAAGATGATCAAATAGTGATCATTTGATGCATTTGCTCATCATTTTAGCATATACACACACACACACACACACACACACACACACACACACACACACACACACACACACACACACACACACAAACTCATGACTGCACACATCCATAAAAAAAGGTCCCCAGTATTTGGGCAAGGGAGAGGAGTGGGGGGAAAGGCACGCAGTGGAATGACAACTCCCTGAAAGTTCTCAGGGAAGTGTTTGTGTCTGGCCATGGAGCAGGCAGCTGATTTTGGATTGAGCTTTAGCATAACAAAGCGCCAGAGCCTGTGAACTTGGGGCACCTTTCGACCCTGGTGCTGTGGCGATGAATAGCCCCCAGGCCTCCCCATAGAGTGCCCCCACGGCTCGTCTGTTCCTTGCTAAATTGTTAATCAGGGTAATTTAATATAGTTTTCAATATGCCTCATCTCTCATCGGGAAAGCATTCACAGGCCCCTCGCACTCCTGCCCAAGAAAAGCCTCCCCCCCCCCCCTATTCAGCCAGGCGAGACGGGCAGCTGCTGGCCTTCTAGCCCCCTGAATTGAAATGTTCAAACATCAACAACATGGAGACCTGAGAGCCTGTGTGTGTGTGTGTGTGGTGAGGAGGGGTGATGGGAGGAGTGCTGGTGTGAACTAGTTCTCTGTCTGTCCTCCAAACTTGAACGTGAACAGCCATTCATCCTTGTCTAAATCAACACACACACCTTAACTTGGCTGCGGACAAATGGCAGTGACAATAAGTCGTTTGTGAAAATTGTTGCGCACAAAATGTACGTTTTGATATTGGATGCTGTACAATATCATGAAAGCAATTTGGATGAGAATGTGATTTTGGTAAATAGAAGTAGATGTAGATACCAATTGTCAAACAAATGCATCAACTGAGTAAATATTTTCACCTTTATTGTTGTGTGACTAAAAGTTTGAAAATACAACTCAGGATATTTTGACCATTTTTATAACATTTCTACAGTTCTTAATCTGAATGACTCTTCATCGGCCACCCTGTGTGTTCAGAGTCCTTGATCAGAGGGAAATCACGTCAATCACACTACGGCAGCACCTCCTTGATTGGTTGGGCTGGACCCTTTTCCTATTCTTCTCCAGATGAGGCAGCCTCATTGCGGTCTGCTCTGACATGACACATACTGTAAGCGCAGGCTCTATTTCAGCCTGGCCCAGAGTGATGTCATCTCTCCGGGCAGTAACTCTGTGTGTTCGTCTCATCCTGGGGATGACATCGCTGGGCTGGCGTGTTCAGTGTAGATGGTGAGTCTCTGGACCCTGGACTGCTGAGTTTGACTTACTGTGTGTAGAGGAGAAACCCAGGGCCTACTCTTGATTCTAGCATCTATAAATACTACAGTAATTGAGGATGACTCAGGCCCTCCCTTGACTCTGTGTGTGAAGGACTGGGACAGAGACTGGACAATGACGGGCCCTTTTGTGGCTGGATAGGTGTGTGTGCGTGTGTGTGTGTGTGTGTTTGTGTGTGTGTGCCATGTTCCATTATCATTAGCTTTAGACATGTTTATTTGAATTGTTTTACTTTCCCATCTGCACCTTTAGCTGTCAGTCAGGCACCATCGTTTCCATAACCTCCAACCAAGCTATACCACAGCCTAAAAATGTTGGCCAGTTGCATTTTCTGCATTTTCTGCCATTGATGCAGTCTTCAAGTAGTCGAGAAGAGTCCTCTGGTTCCCAGCTGATGTAGTAAAGAGATGTGCTTAGTGCGGCTGCCTGTGGGCTTTGATAATAATAGGGAGGGGTGCATATTTTGCTGGATTCCATAGAATTTCTGTGAGGATGTGTTACCGGGTCTCGTTGAGTATAGAATACTGTATCTCCTTTACTCATTGGAAACAGCTATGATGATCTCAGGTGTTTTTCTCCACACTGTTCAAATGTTGTGCTTTGTAACACCAAACTGAGCTGCCACCAATGCGAAGAAGATGAAACCTTAACGGTTTTATATCCGTTCAATATGATCCATTACAACTCATGGCACAACAAGCTTAATACTAATGTTGAAATATACTTTTCTTTATATAAACATGTATGCAACATTGTGTGAAATAATCAAAAGGTCAAAAGATGTTTTAATTAATTAACCACAGTCCTCTAAAATCACAGTCCTCTAAAATCTGGCAAGATATGTTGATTTAAACCTTCCAATGATCAATCACTCAATTTTCTCTCTCTTTGTTTAACGTCGTGAAAAATACTTACATTTTTAGCCACATATTCAGTTGGATCTATTCTTTGATCATTGTGGTAAAAGGAAATTAACAAATCATTGAAACAACTTGCATAAATGGGTGTTTTGACACTTCATTGAGACAGTTATGAATTGACAGAGGGGATACAGATAGGTGGGAGAAACAGATTGAAGGGTCGGAGCAGGGAATTTAACCCCGGTCTTCGGTGAGGAGAGGGATGACGTGTCCAAGCCGGGTGCTTTATCGTTAGACCACAGGCTTTGCATGACTTGTATACATTTTTATTAAGTATATATTGGTTGTTTGTTTTTTTTGTGTTTTTTTTTGTAAATTGCCATTCACCCAAGAATAATTTCTTACCAGTGGTTGAGTGGGTAAAATTCAAACAAAATGTAACATCTTACTGCCCCTTCCTGTTTTCTAAACTTTTCAAATAAAATAACAAAGCGGAATTCCCCAAAAATATTTTCCATAGGCCCTTATCATAAATCAGTGTTTAGGCAAAAAAACAAACATTTGCATTTATAAACCATTGATTGTATGAGAAACACATGCTGCAACTTTCAAAAAGTGTTTTCACAACACTCTTAAAAACACCAACGTTAAGGTTGAAGAACCACTTTGGGTGTACTTGGGAGTACTTCATTTATGTTGTAAAACACATTATGTGCATTAAAACACTTACATTAAACACCCTATCTACCTTTTGTGGTTTGATTACACAATCATGGTGTTTTGAGACATTCTATTTTTACAGTGCAGGTGATAAGGGGAGAAAAGGGAATACACGATTGACTAATGAGACGATGGGCCTTAATCTATTTGGTTCATCATATTTTACCATTGTTATTACTACCATACTTTCCCCTCATTGCACATTTACAATAAACACTTCCACTTTGGTTATGGACACTAACTGTCATTGTAGTGTATCAAAAACAAGGATAGTGTACAGCACGTGTCAAACTCATTCCACGGAGGGTGTCCGCGGGTTTGCGCTCCACCCTTGTACTTGATTGATGAATTAAGGCCACTAATTAGTAAGTAAATCCCCTCACCTGTTTGTCTAGTTCTTAATTAAAAGGAAAAAAACAAAAACCAGCAGACACTCGGCCCTCCGTGGAAAGAGTTTGACACTGTTATATTATTAGATACCTTTCTAATTTATCTGTCTTCGAAGATTTTGACATGGGCCCATATCTTAAGAGTGAAAATATAGCATCTGTGAATTTACCGAGATCAAATCAGAGGCAGACTGTCTATTATTGACACACAAAAGGATTCCGCACCCGCTAGACGGCAGCTCATTTTGACAGCCATAAATAGTAATGTTGTATATCAATAAAAACATCTAAGCAAGGGGAAGAAGCAACAGTAGAGAGGCAGATAAGTAGATTGAGAGGAACAGGCAGAGGAACAGAGAGAATGAGAGAGGGGCAGAGATGGAGGATGAAAGAAAAAAGGTAGAGTGAGAGGATGTTTGTCTGTTTCGGCCCTGTGGTCTCGTGCCTCATGGGATACCCGGACACTCCGTCAAAATTCTACACTTCATAATCAATCACTATCCACCGGTTTAAACACACACATTCTCTCTCACACACACACCGAATGTGTTTGAGAATGTCTTGTCCAGCTCCACCTGAGCAGTCTCAGTATGTCATGTCAGTGTGATAACATGAGATGTGATTCCCTGTGAAGACAGAGAGGTCTGGTGTCTGGGCTGGCCATGTCCTACAGGCTGTCCACTGTCCACTCATACATGCATTTCAGAGACACTGAGCAAATACACGAGGACAAAAGAGGACATTAAATGGTAGTAAAGATATATATATTTTTTTACAAATCTAGTTCCAGTATAAAGTATTCAATACAATTGATTTACACTTTAGTAATTTAGCAGACGCTCTCACCCAGAGCGACTTACAGTTAGTGCATTCAACTTAAGATAGCTGGGTGGGACAATCACATCACCGGCATAGTAAGTACACTTTTCCTCAATAAAGTAGTTATCAGCAGAGTCAGTGCCAGAAAGCGGGGATGGGGTTTAGGAATTGTATATATTTTTGTTGTGAGGGGGGGAGGGGAGGTGAGGAGGGGGATTATTTAAGATATTCTTTGAAGATGTCGAGTTTCAGATGCTTTCGGAAGATGGGCAGGGTTGGGGTGGACGGTTTGAGTGAGGGTCCTAAAATGTATAAATAGAGCAGGGCCTATACGTTCCAATGTTATGTTCCGTCATATGCATCACACTGCCTGTAAGATAGTACAGTATGTCTGTTTACCTTTCTACCATTCTACAAGCATGCTACTTCACATTACCTCTTCCTACAGTTTCTCCTCTTCTGCCTAGTTGAATAAAGGTTAAATATTTTTTTTTTTTTTTTTTAAATACAAAAATAAGTTTCTCCTAACAGCCCTGCTTTACTTCTCTTTCTACTGGGGGAGAATTGTGTGGAAAACACTACAGTATATACAGTTATATGTCATTTTTCTTGCAGAGAAGTTTCCAAACTTAAAGAATTGGGTTTATTATCTGGCCACCCGTTGGGATCATGAGGTGGATGGTACTTGGGAGTGTTCTCCCAAACCAAATAAGATAACAAACTCCTGTTAACTGCAGATAAAAGTGAAATACTGCGACTTTAAAAAAAGAGAAGAAAAAAAGTCTCTCTCTCAGACATAATGGAGTTTAGAAGTTAGATACTCCTCGCCTGCCCTACCAAGGTCAAAAGAAACTCTCCTGAACATTTTTCCTTCAAATGACGTGTCAACAGTGAAATTCTTGACTGTTTACTGGGGATCAATCCTAAGTGACTCCAGAGCAAGGCCGGCAGAGCTTTTTGTGGTTCCCAAATGCTCCTGGCTCAATTCAATTGTGCTGAAAAATGTAGAGCCCAGCATTACGATTCCAGGAAGAATGGTTTACCCTGTCATCCATGACTTCAAATGTTGCATCAGTCTTCATTGGATTTCAATAGACATTCGTCAAACAATCAGGCATATAGAATTTGATCCCTGGCATCCATTTTTCATTGCTAATGCTGGATTACATATGACAAGAAATACTTAATCTGAATGTTTACACTAAACCATTTCTGATGAATAATCAAATTATATTCTCGTCAACTATAGAGTAGCCCACGCAGGGCTATTCAACTCTTACTCTACGAGGCCCGAAGCCTGCGGGTTTTCTATTCTAACTGAAAATTAATTGCCCCCACCTGGTGTGCCAGGCCTAAATCAGTCCCCGATTAGAGGGGAACAATGAAAACAAGCAGTGGAGCTGGCTTCGAGGTCCTGAGTTGAGATTGATGTGAGGTTACATTTTGTATTCTCTGTTCTGTCTTTATACTGGTAATAGTAAAAGTCATGACCCACGTCTGGGTCAAATATTTGAAAAAGTTGGTCACGGACAAAACACACATAATACTAATATACATAAAGTATATTTAAATCTGAGAGAATGTGTTGTGTACTGCGGGAGGAAACCTTGTGTCCCCACTGCCAAGGTGTTATGGGTAGTGTAGTTTCATTTTCAGTATGGCTACTTTCCTCACTTTTTACATCAGTTATGGGCAACTCCAGTCCTCGGGGGCCGGAGTGGTGTCACATTTTTGCCTTAGCCCCAGCTAACACACCTGACTCCAATAATCAACTAATCATGATCTTCAGTTTATAATTAAATTAGTTTAATCAGCTGTGTTTGCTAGAGATGGGGGGAACGTGTGACACCATTCAGGCCCTCGAGGACTGGAGTTACCAGTCCCTGCGTACACTCATAGAAAAAAAGGTGCCATCTAAAACCTAAAGGGGGTTATTTGGCTGTCCCCAATGCAGAACCAGGTAAAACGCTGTTGGGTTCCATGTACAACCCTTTCCACAGAGGGTTCTACATGGACCCCAAAATGGTTGTACCTGATACCAAAAAGGGTTCTATCTGGAACCAAAAAGTGTTCCCCTATGGGGACAGCCAAATAACTATTTTGCAACCATTTACTCTAAGAGTGTACCTACTGTATGTAACAGTCTCAAGCATATGTTTTGCTTGTGTTGCAACATTGTAGGCTTGGGCGATATATGTTAATAAAAAAAGGTTAAATTAAATTAAATTAAAATAAACAATTTATTACGTATACCGGGGTATTTCGAAATACTGACGGTATGATTTTCAATACCGTAAATATAACAGAAAAATAATATTAAGACAATAAAAATACATTTTGTAATGCAGAAAAGAGAGTCTAAATGTGTGGCTGTTTTATGAAAATCTGTGAATATGTGGCCATGTAAACGTTTGAAGGTGGGTCTCAGGGAGCTGTTAGGAAGGGAGACTTTTGAAACAGGATTGAATGAATTGGCAGTATATAGAGTATGTTGAATGAGAAACTAATGAACATTGAGAGCTTCACAAGTTTTACGATATCTTTCACTCTACCAAGGCTATTTACTTACTTTTGTAGCTAGCTCTTCGTCAGAAGTACACTTTTTGTAAGTAGTTATACATTTAGCTGGAATTTAGGATTTGAGAAATATGATTGGTTAACGATAGGCCTATGCCATTGGCCTACGTCTCATCTTGTGCTGCGCCAAATATCAGATCTCAACAACAATTGGAGAAGTGTTTAACATCACCAGTACCACATCCTTATGATATATATATATATATATTTTTTTTTTCATAAGCGCAACGGGACTGCAAGAGACAGATTGGATTGTCTGACTGAAATACGGTACATAGGACCTTTAAAAAAATAATTGTACTGTTTGAATTTGTTAATAAAATATGGGACATAACGACAGTTTATCGCAGCTACACTCTAGCTTGGTTTGCACACAACGGTGTAGGCTGGTGGGAGGAGCTAAAGGAGGACAGGCTCATTGTAATAGCTGGAATGGAATCAATGGAACGGTATCAGACAGATCAAACCATATGGAAATCACATATTTGACGCCGTTTCATTGAATCCAGCCATTACAATGAGCCTGTCCTCCTATAGCTCCTCCCACCAGCCTCCACTGGCACACACACTGGTGTGTGTGTGTGTGTGTGTGTGTGTGTGTGTGTGTGTGTGTGTGTGTGTGTGTGTGTGTGTGTGAGGGAAAGATTGAAGCCATCTTTCATCTCCTGCAGCGTCCAGGTACTCTACATGATATGATGATACAGGCCCAATTAAGGGATGGGGCTGCGTGAAAAATGTGATGACAGGGCGAATAGGAAGACTAGACTCTGATCTACCATCTGAAAGAGAGTGAAAAGAGGGGAGGGAGATAGAGTTGATAAGGGAAATGAAAAGGAGGGAGAGGGTGAGGAAGGAGAAAGAGGGAGAAGGGGGAGAGAGAGAGAGAAGAGGTGTATCCAGAGTGACTTACAGTCGTGAATGCATACATTTTTTCTTACTTTTTCCGTACTACTATGGTGAGATACACTTCTCTCCCTCCTTTCCTCCTCGTGGACTGTTGCGGCGTGGCCTTTCAAGCCTTGACCTCTCTGATGACACCTAGATTATGAATGCTTTGTTAATGCCAGTGTTGCCTTAAGCGTATTCCTTGTGTGTAATTTAAGTGTATGCTTTGTATGTCAATTATTTCATTTTAAAATGTAATTAAATCTATTTGCATGTAGTATTCCATGTCACATGTGGGGTACGTAGGAGAAACGTAGAAGATTCAAACACTAACCTGACATGTGGCTATGCTACAAATTTTTCTCTGGTTGACAAGGTGCTTCGGGTAATGAGCATAGCTAGTATCTTATTCATTATAGATTTTACAGTTGTGTCTAATTTGACATATGCTAACACATTGACAATGTAGGAATACATACTGTCTTTGTACTGTACGCAAACTGTATGTTTCTCAGCATTGTCAGGGGCCATCAGAAACAACTACAGCCATGTCAGCAACCGTTCTCCTTTGATCCCACAGAGGACCTAATTATGTCAAAGGTATACAGACAAGGCTTACTATAGACAGAAATCATGTGGGGAAAATTAATACTTCTCAAAAATATTAGTGAATATACTTTATTCCATTTATTGAGAAAATACAGTGATTTGAGAACGTTACAAAATATTGTCTTGATGTACTGTTTCAATCAATTCATATTTCAGATAAAGAGCAAGTGCACTGTGGGTTCCATTTGGGATCACTTATACTCAATTCTAAGGACAGATTCACTTGAAATCCAGAACAACAATAAAGACTTTTACAATTCAGAATAAATGATGTTGTACTTTTACAGCCCAGTAGAAGGTAAACAGTTTTGCAACTGATTTTTAAATCACAATGATACAGAAATGACTGAGTGCTGACTATGAATGCTGATAAGAAATAGTAGTTTGCTGTATCCTTCTTCATCAGCATACTGTATCTTGACTGTTGTTGCTGATCAGATGGACATGACAGTCCATGCCTCTCTCTCCACTCGAGACAGCTGTAGTGAGTCACCCAGATAGATGCTCCACCTAGACAAGACAAACACACACTATTAGTTCAACAATATAATCTCTGTCCATGTGATCATTCTCTTCATGTTAAACTCTTGTGTCTTGGGTGAATTTGGAACTTTTAACTTGGAGGGGCATTACTTTCATACCCCAGGAAATGAATAGTATTTTCCTTTTGTTATCCAATGGACAGCTATGTGTTTACAGTGCCTTGAAAAAGTATTCATCCCCGTTGGCATTTTTCCTATTTTGTTTCATTACAACCTGTAATTTAAATTGATTTTTATTTGGATTTCGTGTAATGGACATACACAAAATAGTCCAAATTGGTGAAGTGAAAAAAAAACTTGTTTCAAAAATTATTTAAAACAGAAATGTGGTGTGTGCATATGTATTCACCCCCTTTGCTATGAAGTCCCTAAACAAGATCTGGTGCAACCAATTACCTTCAGAAGTCACATAATTAGTTAAATAAAGTCCACCTGTGTGCAATCTATGTGTCACATGATATATATACACCTGTTCTGAAAGGCACCAGATTCTGCAACAACGCTAAGCAAGCGGCACCACCAAGCAAGCGGCACCATGAACACCAAGGAGCTCTCCAAACAGGTCAGGGACAAAGTTGTGGAGAAGTACAGATCAGGGTTGGGTTATACAAAAATATACAAGAACATCCCATGAAGCACCATTAAATCCATTATTCAAAAATGGCACCACAACAAACCTGCCAAGAGGGGGCTGCCCACCAAAACTCACAGACCAGGCAAATAGGGCATTAATCAGAGAGGCAACAAAGAGACCAAAGATAACCCTGAAGGAGCTGCAAAGCTCCACAGAGGAGATTGGAGTATCTGTCCATAGGACCACTTTAAGCCATATAATCCACAAAGCAGGGCTTTACAGAAGAGTGGGGAGAAAAAAGCCATTGCTTAAAGAAAAATATAAGCAAACACATTTGGTGTTCACCAAACGACACGTGGGAGACTCCCCAAACATATGGAAGAAGGTACTCTGGTTAGATGAGACTAAAATTGATGTTTTTGGCCATCAAGGAAAACGCTATGTCTGGCGCAAACCCAACACCTCTCATCACCCCGAGAACACCATCTCCACAGTGAAGCATGATGATGGCAGCATCATGCACTGGGTAAGTGTCCCGTCTGGAGGAAACCTGGCACATCCCTACGGTGGAGCATGGTGGCGGCAGCATCATGCTGTGGGGATGATTTTCATCGGCAGGGACTGTGAAACTGGTCAGGATTGAAGGAATGATCGATGGTGCCTAATTCAGGGAAATTCTTGGGGGAAACCTGTTTCAGACTTCAAGAGATTTGAGAGTGGGACGGAGGTTCACCCTTCAGCAGGACATTGACCCTAACCATACTGCTAAAGCAACATTTGAGTGGTTTAAGGGGAAATATTTAAATGTCTTGGAATAGTCTAGTCAAAGCCCAGATCTCAACTTTGCTGTATACCAGCGGAACCCATCCAAGTTGAAGGAGCTGGATCAGTTTTGCCTTGAAGAATGGACAAAAATCCCAGTGGCTAGATGTGCCAAGCTTAAAGAGACATACTGTACCCCAAGAGACTTGCAGCTGTAATTGCTGAAAAAGGTGGCACTACAAAAATTGACTTTGGGGGGGGGGGGTGAATAGTTATGCACGCTCAAATTGTCCGTTTTTTGTCCTATTTCTTGTTTGTTTCACAATAAAATATATTTTGCATCTTCAAAGTGGTAGGCACGTTGTGTAAATCAAATGATAAACACCCCAAAAATCCATATTAATTCCAGGTTGTAAGGCAACAAAATAGGAAAAATGCCAAGGGGGTGAATACTTTCGCAAGCCACTGTATGTTACTATACAGTTTATATTTTGATTCAAACCAACTGTTCAGCCAAACATATGACTTACAAGTACAGCACAACAAACACACATGCTGTAGCTACTGTCAAAAACACAAGGAATAGCACCTTTTTTTCTAAGAATTTATCATCTCGAACCTAAAATGGTTCTTCAGCCGTCCACATAGGAGAACCCTGTGACTAACTCTTTATGGTTCCAGCTAGAACTATTTTGGGTTCCAGGTAGAACCCTTTCCACAGATCCAAAAAGGGTTAACCTGTGGGGGCCCCAGAATAACCCTAAAATAAATCAATTTTTGGTTTTTGTTTGAGTGCTCCAATTCCTTTCTACCTTGAATTAGTCCTTTTGGATTTTTTTCTTGTTAAGCCTTTCTCGTGATTTTTGTCATTGTTGTTGAACACCCCTACTGTATTTTGTTTGCTGAAGCACAAATTCCCACCTAAACCCTTTTGGAACCTTTTTTTCTAAGAGTGAACTTTCTACTATACATTTTGCATACATTTCACCACATACAAACTCCAGGCCTGCAGATGAAGAGGACTCTGAGTTCAAAGTTCCCAAGGTACTCGACAGCAACA
Organism: Oncorhynchus masou masou; assembly: GCF_036934945.1. Classification (NCBI taxonomy): domain Eukaryota; kingdom Metazoa; phylum Chordata; class Actinopteri; order Salmoniformes; family Salmonidae; genus Oncorhynchus; species Oncorhynchus masou. The sequence goes on along the minus strand of NC_088236.1, from coordinate 43,412,761 downwards.
AAGGGCCACAACAATGGCTCCTGACATGAGTCTCCCTCATATCACACTGCACTTTCCACACATTGTTCCCCTGGCCTTCTCACATGTATTGCCTTACATTATGTTCTTAGAAGTGGATAAGACAGCCAGGTTTTGTGCTGGGGACACAAGGCCTGGGAGTGTCTATGTGTTACAGACGCTTATTATTCTCTCATAGGGCGATGGGGCGATGGAGCTGGGGAACGCCTTATCAGATCCCCCTTACACTCACCCCAACCTGGGTTCAGATCCTCTGTACAACCCCCCCCCCCCCACCACCACCACCACTCTCTCACCAGACACTCCCTCCAACAAGGTATTATGCTATCACGTTTCTCGAAACTATAGAGGCTGCTGACAAGCATGGAGACTCTGGTAGCCTTTATGGGGCATTATGAAAGTATATACCATGTTGCTACAGCAGCTGGGGCTACTGGAGTTTCAGAGATACGGCTGGTTATTGCTTTAAATAGTGTAAAAATTATTCAGGATAAATACATTTTCTATCATCTTTATACATTGCTGTCCAGCAGTTGACATTTTTGGGGGTAAGCACAGCAGTGTATATTACAAGGTACTTTATGTTTTGTGTAGGTATTTGGAGAGCACTAAAATATATACTGTAGCTGCTAAAACGCAACTGGTTTTCAGTGGATTGGGCCCCACTGCATTCAACTTTGCATCTCTCCTTGCCTCGAACAAAACAAAACCCAAACGGAAGAAAGAACAGAGCAGAGTTCCAAGGGCACACCTCCTTGCTTGCACAGAGCACCTTCAGGGCACTCCCTGCCTGCCTGTCACCCTCCCTACCTCCCTCCCTGCCTACCTCCCTTCTTGCATGCCTGCCTCCCTCCCTTCTTGCATGCCTGCCTCCGTCCCTTGCATGCCTGCCTCCCTCCCTTCTTGCATGCCTGCCTCCCTCCCTTCTTGCATGCCTGCCTCCCTCCCTTCTTGCATGCCTGCCTCCCTCCCTTCTTGCATGCCTGCCTCCCTCCCTTCTTGCATGCCTGCCTCCCTCCTTCTTGCATGCCTGCCTCCCTCCTTCTTGCATGCCTGCCTCCCTCCCTTCTCGCATGCCTGTTTTCTGGCCGTTTGTGGCAGGCATGTTCTTTTTTTTCTTTCTTACATCCTACTCTCTGCATCCTACTCCCTTTGAGTCTGCACATTTGCACATCTATCGGGAGCTAAAGCCGCGTCAAACTACACACGTTTCACACACGTGTGTGACTGTCTGTGTGTGGGCGTGTACTTTTTTGTGTGTTAAACACATCTCTATCCCACCACTGAGTGACTAGGCGTTGCTTATACCAATCCCAGAGTGCTCAGTTACCTCGGATGGGCCCTGTGGCTTTCTATGGTGGTACAGGCGACACAGCCAGATGGAGGGGGCTAATGGTTGACTACACACACACACACACACACACACACACACACACACAGCTTTGTTCCTTTTTCTGGAATGCTTATCCATTTAAGCAGTATCTTTGTCCTCCAAAAAGCAACTTGAAAGGTACATTCTTGATTTAAATGACTTTTGAAGGTATTTTAAAAGCAAAGACAAGTATTTAACATATTTCAAAACTACTTTAAAGAATGAGATGTATAAATGCAATCCATTGTCCAGATTGTACAGTGAAAACCAGTAGATATATTAGAACATTACACTGAGTTTACAAAACATTAAGAACACCTGCTTTCTATGACATACAGTGGGGCAAAAAAAGTATTTCGTCAGCCACCAATTGTGCAAGTTCTCCCACTTAAAAAGATGAGAGAGGTCTGTAATTTTCATCATAGGTACACTTCAACTATGACAGACAAAATGAGAAGAAAAAAAATCCAGAAAATCACATTGTAGGATTTTTGCAAATCATGGTGGAAAATAAGTATTTGGTCAATAACAAAAGTTTATCTCACTACTTTATTATATACCCTTTGTTGGCAATGACAGAGGTCAAACGTTTTCTGTAAGTCTTCACGAGGTTTTCACACACTGTTGCTGGTATTTTGGCCCATTCCTCCATGCATATCACCTCTAGAGCAGTGATGTTTTGGGGCTGTTGCTGGGCAACACGGACTTTCAACTCCCTCCAAAGATTTTCTATGGGGTTGAGATCTGGAGACTGGCTAGGACACTCCAGAACCTTGAAATGCTTCTTACGAAGCTACTCCTTCGTTGCCCGGGCAGTGTGTTTGGGATCATCGTCATGCTGAAAGACCCAGCCACGTTTCATCTTCAATGCCCTTGCTGATGGAAGGTTTTCACTCAAAATCTCACGATACATGGCCCCATTCATTCTTTCCTTTACATGGATCAGTCGTCCTGGTCCCTTTGCAGAAAAACAGCTCTAAAGCATGATGTTTCCACCCCCATGCTTCACAGTAGGTATGGTGTTCTTTGGATGCAACTCAGCATTCTTTGTCCTTCAAACAGGACGAGTTGAGTTTTTACCAAAAAGTTCTATTTTGGTTTCATCTGACCATATGACATTCTCCCAATCTTCTTCTGGATCATCCAAATGCTCTCTAGCAAACTTCAGGTGGGCCTGGACATGTACTGGTTTAAGCAGGGGGACACGTCTGGCACTGCAAGATTTGAGTCCCTGGTGGCGTAGTGTGTTACTGATGGTAGGCTTTGTTACTTTGATCCCAGCTCTCTGCAGGTCATTCACTAGGTCCCCCCGTGTGGTTCTGGGATTTTTGCTCACCGTTCTTGTGATCATTTTGACCCCACGGGGTGAGATCTTGCGTGGAGCCCCAGATCGAGGGAGATTATCAGTGGTCTTGTATGTCTTCCATTTCCTAATAATTGCTCCCACAGTTGATTTCTTCAAACCAAGCTGCTTACCTATTGCAGATTCAGTCTTCCCAGCCTGGTGCAGGTCTACAATTTTGTTTCTGGTGTCCTTTGACAGCTCTTTGGTCTTGGCCATAGTGGAGTTTGGAGTGTGACTGTTTGAGGTTGTGGACAGGTGTCTTTTATACTGATAACCAGTTCAAACAGGTGCAATTAATACAGGTAACGAGTGGAGGACAGAGGAGCCTCTTAAAGAAGAAGTTACAGGTCTGTGAGAGCCAGAAATCTTGCTTGTTTGTAGGTGACCAAATACTTATTTTCCACCATAATTTGCAAATAAATAAATTAAAAATCCTACAATGTGATTTTCTGGAATTTCTTTTCTCATTTTGTCTGTCATAGTTGAAGTGTACCTATGTTGAAAATTACAGGCCTCTCATCTTTTTAAGTGGGAGAACTTGCACAATTGGTGGCTGACTAAATATTTTTTGCCCCACTGTAGGCTGACCAGGTGAATCCAGGTGAAAATTATGAACCCTTACTGATGTCACTTGTTAAATCCACTTCAATCAGTGTAGATGAAGGGGAGGAGACACGTTAAAGAAGCCTTGAGACAAATGTGACATGGACTGTGTATGTGTGCCATTCAGAGGGTGACTGGGCAAGACAAAATATTTCAGTGCCAAAGGACATCCAGCCAACTTGACACTGTGGGAATCATTGGAGCCAACATGGGCCAGAAACCCTGTGGAACGATTTCGACACCTTGTAGAATCCATGCCTCTATGAATTGAGTCTGTTTTGAGGGCAAAATGGGGGAGGGGGGATTCAACTCAATTATTTTAAGCAACATAATGCGATTGATTTATTCTGAACTGTTTTGGTAAAATGTAATTAACAAAAATTTCAACAACTTACATACATTTTTATTAAGTATGTGTTATTGTTTAAAAAAAAAATGTTATCAATTTCAATTCACCACAGAATAATTTTTTACAGTACAGGACTATAGAAACCTTAAGGAGACATACTTTTGCATATGTCAGGTTGGATGGAAACAGACATGATCAAAACGCACAAGAAAAGCCTTTCCACCAGAGGAGGCTATTTGTTTTGGATGCTTGAAACATTGCATTATCTCCTTCAGTGTTGCAGTCAAAGAGTAAATAATGTATAGTCTCTCCTGCACTGTGAAAAAGCCCAGTCTTCACTTCTGGGATCATCCAGGGTTTACTTTTATAAATGGGCTTTCAGGGTCTTCAGAGAAATGGATAACACCACAGAATGTGGGTCAGACCATTTCATTTGCACAGCGTTTCTCTTTGTCTCATTCAATCAGTGTTCGACAGATGCAATGTCACTCATCACATCTTAGGGACATCTGGGGCCAAAACTATTTCAGACTAGGAATTGGTTGAGGTAAGGATTATTTGATCCATGATAAGAGGTTATTGAGACAGATATGGCCCAGCTAACGAGAGGACAAGAACAGACCTATGTGAAACGCCAGATCTCACACTCACCTCTTCGATCTGTGGGCCATACTTAACACATGGACAAATCAGAAGCTATCCTCTTTCTCTCTGTCTGGCTCCTCTCACCTGAAACAGAATAACATAATGGGATGTTAGAAGTTTTTCCCACTGACAATACAGGGGAAAGTGTTCAGACCACTTGACTTTTTCCACATTTTGTTACGTTATAGCCATTTATTAAAATTGATTAAATAAATATTTATCATCAATCTACACACAATACCCCATAATGACAAAGCGAAAACAGGTTTATAGAAATACCTTATTTACATAAGTATTCAGACCCTTTGCTATGAGAAATTGAACTCATGTGCATCTTGTTTCCATTGATTGGACATGATTTGGAAAGGCACACACCTGTCTATATAAGGTCCCACAGATGACAGTGCATGTCAGAGCAAAAACCAAGCCATGGGGTCAAAGGAATTGTCTGCAGAGCTTCCGAGACGGGATTGTGTCGAGGCACAGATCTGGGGAAGGGTACCAAAAAATGTCTGTAGCACTGAAGGTCCCCAGGAACACAGTGGCCTCCGTCATTCTTAAATGGAAGACGCTTGGCGACTTTGAAGGGTGGCGACTTTGAAGAATCTCAAATATAAAATATGTTTAGATAGATCTGGGGAAGGTTTCCAAAGCATTGAAGGTCTTAAAGGAAGAAGTTTGTAACCACAAAGACTCTTCATAGATCTAGCCACCCGGCCAAACTGAGCAATCGGGGGAGAAGGGCTTTGGTCAGGGAGGTGACCAAGAACCTGATGGTCACTCTGACAGAGCTCCCGAGTTCCTCTGTGGAGATGGAAGAACCTTCCAGAAGGACAACGATCTCTGGAGTACCCCACCAATCAGGTCTTTATGGTGGAGTGGCTTGATGGAAGCCACTCCTCAGTAAAAGGCACATGACAGCCCGCTTGGAGTTTGCCAAATGGCACCTAAAGGACTCTCAGGCCATGAGAAACAATATTATCTTGTCTGATGAAACCAAGATTGAACTCTTTGGCCTGAATGCCAAGCGTAATATCTGGAGGAAATCTGGCACCATCCCTACGGTGAAGCATGGTGGTGGCAACATCATGCTGTGGGGATGTTTTCAGTGTCAGGGACTGGGAGACTAGCCAGGATCAAGGGAAAGATGAACAGATTAAAGTACAGAGAGATCCTTGATGAAAACCTACTCCAGAGCGCTCAGAACCTCAGACCGGGGTGAAGGTTCACCTTCCAACAGGACAATGACCCAAGCACACGGCGATGACAACACAGTAGTGGCTTCGGGACAAGTCTTAATGTTCTTGAGTGGCCCAGCCAGAGCCCGGACTTGAAACTGATCGAACATCTCTGGAGAGACCTGAACATAGCTGTGCAGCAACGCTCCCCATCCAACCTGACAGAGCTTGAGAGGATCTGCAAAGAGGAATAGGAGAAACTCCTGACATACAGGTGTGCCAAGCTTGTAGCGTCATTCCTAAGAAGCCTCGAGGCTGTAATCGCTGCCAAAGGTGCTTCAACAAAGTACTGAGTAAAGGGTCTGAATACTGTTTTTGCTTTGTCATTATGGGGTGTTGTGTGTGGATTGATGAGGGGGGGGGAAATTATTTAATCGATTTTTTGCATAAGGCTGTAATGTAACAAAATGTGGAAATGGTAAGGGGTCTGAATACTTTCCGAATCACTATGTTTCATGAGCGGACCACAGTGACACAGACTTGACTTCTCTTTATATGACTTTGGGTTTGGGATTTTTGACCAATTTCTATGTCCCTGTTTGGTTCTCTTGTAGAAGCCTTTGACAGTAGAGTCGCATCTTAAGTCTCTCTTTGGCTCCCTTCCCCCAATTTCCCACCAGTTGGAGGTACATTGAAAGAGTTTCAAAAACTCTCAATTATTTATTTGATTTTCTGTTCACACCTTTGGGTTAAAAATATACCCCCCGGGGCTCTGTGTATTTATGTGGCATAACATACATACTTGTGCCTGCGAACACATATACTGTACGTGTACTAAACTGGGAGTTTAGTACACATGTATGTGTTCGCAGGCACAGGTGTGTATGTTATGTCACATACATACTATTTTGCAATACTTTTGTAAACAAACAAAAAACATTCTGCGCTGCGGCTTGGTCCGCTAATATAGCAAAGGCTCTGTGCACTACTTATGTGAAGACACAATGAGGTCCCAGATGGTATTATTATAACACAGTTTGATCTGTGTGTGTGTGTTGTGTGTAGTGTATTGGAAAGAGAAGGATATGTATTCACCTGCCCTGTCCTATGTTCTGTACTCTTTGTCCTGACTGAATGTGTGTCTGAGTATACATGGTGTTAGTACAGTCACAAAACTTCGCAAAGCAAGCCATTAGCAGCAACCATTGTTGGGGCTACAACTGTATAAAACCCCTAAAACACAACTGAATACATGCACCCCCATTTCACGCCCACACACACACACACGCACACAGACCACTACCTCCACCACCCTTTAAACTCAAAAAAAGACGCTAAAACAAAGACACGACAATGTGCTGATGTTCTAGCAACAATTACATTCTGGGTGAGTGTGAATAGATTGGACCAAATCCGTGTTGAACTGATGAATCAATGAGCAGTGCGGCAGATGAAAGGTGTGGGTAATATATGTATGTCTGTACACAGCTAACTGGCTCTGGCTTTAGTCTACTGTGTGTGAGTGAATATTAATGTCACCGAGATATGTGGTTCTTAAAGGATCTCCATGCTCTCCCCCCTCCCCCCCATGTCTACCCCCTCTGCCCTTGGCCATGTCGCCGTGGTATCTCCCTGGCATGCTGAAGGGTTGTCATGGATACCACCAGACACATCCGCCATACCATGAGCGGGGGCGCTGAGCGCTTCGGTGGGGCCGGCGCCGAGACTTTCCCCCCTCCACCTCCCTTCCCCCAAACCCTTCCCCCTCAACCCATCAACCCCCACCCAATCCCCTCTTTCCCCCTTCACATATCACAGCCCAAACCCCCTCTCTATGGCTCTTTTCCCCGTTATTTTGCTGGCTAGGCCTGAGACTAACAGCAGCTATCCATACCCCATACCAGGGTCCTGTCTGCCTTTCAGTATAATGAATTCATGGCATTCTGAGTAGGAGGTACAGGAGACACAGACACATGGCTGAACCAGGAGTAACACAATAATTAAATAAGACACCACAAATCTGCACAGATGTATCTCCGGGGCCAACGCCTTGAATGAGCTGAATGCGACAATGAAATGTGTGTGTGTTTGTGTGTGTCTGTTTGCTTGAGGCCTGGATTCAACTTGAGGTTCATCCTGAAGAGATCCTTTTCATAAGTCACTGTCAATTATTCAACAGTGCACTTGCTTAAATGCTCTGTGTCCAAACTCTCCACTCTGCCTAACATTCGCCACTTATGATCTGTGCACTTTTCTATTGAGGTGAACATAGGTGTGTTGATCGGTTCAAATGTTCACACTCAAGTCTTAGAATTATTTTATTTTATTTTTTAAACGATGAACATTTAATACCATTGCTGACACTCAACATGGTTATGCACAGTCATAGTTGGGTTAAATATTACAACAAATAAATTATTGTCCCGCAAAAAAAATGCATAAAATCCAGTCTCGCAAACAGAAGTAAAGGAGTTCATATTTTATGACACCTCCTCTCGCTCACCCAACCCTCGCTTTAATATTTTCCAATATGACAGCGCTCTCTTCTTGCACGTATGCTCAGGAAAAATAATCCTCTGTGATTGAAAAGCTAATTTTAAGTGTCAATTATTCTTATGCAAATGCATGTGCAGTTTCTCATGTCTGAAAAGGTTGGGAGCACAGATGGGTGCAGACACAAATCTCCCTCCAAAAAAACACAGTGTCTTCCCGTCTGCCTCTTTATTTGTACCTCCAGGACAAGAAAGCTCCCAGACAAAGAAAGCTTGCATAATGGGACCGTGATATTTGCATGCTTGTTGTCCATGCTGAACACCAAACATATCGTAAATTGACAATGCAATACTGGAACTCTAAATGTGGCACCAAAACAACAATGCCACATTGTATCACTGGGGCTAATGTGGACTAAAACCACCATGGTGAAGCATCTAGCCAACCTCAGAGTGGCTGTACCATTTCATAATTCGTATAACTCACCATATTAACTAGTAGTTGTGTTCCATGTAGTTGACACCTTATCCGAGCCAGAGCCTCCACCAGAGACAGAGAGGCCGAGGGCGAAAGGGAGGGCTTGAGAGAGTGAGAGACAGAGAGAAAAAAAGAACGAAAGAAAGAGAGAGACAGAGATCAGCGGTAGAGCAATACAGGGGGGGGGGGTAGAGTCTTGTTCCCTGACCCTCTCAGCTGATGTGACTTAAAAAAAAAAGCCTTTTCAGGCCCAAACAGGATCAAACAACCTGCTGTAGAGTCCGTTTACACCACGACAATGGTCTCCATTCACCCTCCGCCTCAACACAACAGCTTTTTCCACAAGTAATCTTTTTCTGTATTATTAGCTCAAAGGGTGTAGAGAGAGAGTGGGTTGAGTAGGAGGAAGGGGGAGGAAAAGGGAGGGGGGCTGTGTGGAGATATCTTAGACGATAATGGTGTTTCGCAGATTAGATGATATCGGTGAGCAGTGTTTGTTTTGAACTGTCTGCCTCCAGCCACTGAGATCTATACCTCGAGCCGCACTAATTCACACTCAAAAAACACAAGAGAAATTTAGGTTGCCCTTTACACTCGTACAGGTTGAACATTTGGACATTGGCTGTACAGTAACATGCTACACATGACATCAGAGATTTACAGCGCTGTATGGGTTTTGACTGACAAGTCGTTCTGAACACCTCGCGTGACAAGAAGTTGCCCCCAACCCTCCCGCTAATTGGGCAAATGGTTTGCTGTCTGAGTGAGGGAAATGCTGTAAATTAAGAGGACTCTATGTATTTTGAAAAAGGAGATGTTGAGGACTGGAATAAATACCGCTTCAATGTCATACAAGCAAGCCAAACACCCATGAGTCCAAATGTGCACTTTTTAATTTTATTCTTACCTTTATTTAACAAGGCTAGTCAGTTAAGAACAAATTCTTATTTCCAATGACGGCCTAGGAGCAGTGGGTTAACTGCCTGTTCAGGGGCAGAACGACAGATTTGTCTTCCGGTTTCTTGTCCAACGCTCTAACCACTAGGCTACCCTGCCACCCCGCCCTACCACTTCACATTTCCATATCATAAAAACACAGTGTCAACATTTATGATCACCATCTTTGATGTACAGTTACAAGATGACATGGTGTCATAACCTGGGTAGTTCTGAGCTTATGTTTGTCTATTGTGAAGAACATTGATGCGTCACATACACCTGAATATACTCGTGACTCCTTTCTATGCTCACCAAAATGATGATCTGTTTCCCTGAATTGCATTGTGAAAGCGCAACACCGTAAGATCATATGTTATAACTCAGTTAGTCATGTTGGCAATGGAACAGGCTTTCAAATTATGCTCACCTGACCCAGATTGAGATTTGTAATGGACCGTTTTTGGATTGTGTAAACAACAAGAGTAAAGTGTGTGATGTCGTGGACGCAGGGCTGTGTTCCAAACTAAACAATTGCAAGTGTGCTTGCTCTAGTTCCTGTAAAATGCACATGAAATCAACATTGTAATGTTTGGATTCCGTCTTGTGTCAGTTGAACTGTTGTAGCCTCCCCTTTGGTCTAATATGTTTCCCATAATCTCCAAACTGTTCCCTTTCAATTGCTACAATGGTTATGCATATGCTTTTCATATTTCTTCTGTAAGACATTTTTCAATTTAGCCCTGTCGATATAGGCCAATTCACACAAGTGTAGAGGGTTAAAGCCCTCAGATAGCTGAAGCTGCCAATATAAACGGGTGAAGAAATATATATTGAGGACAAGTGAATTAGTGTCTACACAAAGTACTCAAATGAGTGAAAATACCAAAAACCTGAAAAGGTGTGCTTTTAAGTGTGCTGTAAGAATGGTTACTACATCAAATCAAATTGTATTTGTCACATACACATGGTTAGCAGATGTTAATGCGAGTGTAGCGAAATGCTTGTGCTTCTAGTTCCGACAATGCAGTAATAACCAACAAGTAATCTAACTAACAATTCCAAAACTAATTTATTATACACAGTGTAAGGGGATAAAGAATATGTACATAAAGATATGAATGAGTGATGGTGCAGAGCAGCATAGGCAAGATACAGTAGATGGTATCGAGTACAGTATATACATATGAGATGAGTATGTAAACAAAGTGGCATAGTTAAAGTGGCTAGTGATACATGTATTACATAAGGATGCAGTAGATGACATAGAGTACAGTATATACGTATACATATGAGATGAATAATGTAGGGTATGTAAACATTATATTAGGTAGCATTGTTTAAAGTGGCTAGTGATATATTTTACATCATTTCCCATCAATTCCCATTATTAAAGTGGCTGGAGTTGAGTCAGTGTGTTGGCAGCAGCCACTCAATGTTAGTGGTTGCTGTTTAACAGTCTGATGGCCTTGAGATAGAAGCTGTTTTTCATCTCTTTTATGATAGGGTTCAGCTTGGTTTGTTATTGGGTATTATACATTGAGTGTACAACATTTTAGGAGCACCTTCCTAATATTGAGTTGTACCCCGTTTTGCCCTCAGAACAGCCTCAATTCTTTGGGGCATGGACTCTACAAGGTGTCGAAAGCGTACCAAAGGGATCCTGGCCCATGTTGACTCCAATGCTTCCCACAGTTGTGTCAAGTTGGCTGCATGTCCTTCTGGTGGTCACCTATTCTTGATACACACAGGAAACTGTTGAGCGTGAAAACCTTTTAACAGGTGACATCAATGAGGGATCATAGCTTTCACCTGGATTCACCTGGTCAGTCAGTCTATGTCATGGAAAGACAGTGTAGATCTCCTAGTCTTCATATAGACATGCTGGGAGAGATTAGTCCTTGGTTTTCTCTGGCTGTTCAACATGATAGCGAACTACATCAGCACTATAAGCAGTACACAACAGAAAATCTGATCAAAAAATTGCCCAACAAAAGACAGCCAACACCAAACCCTCAGTAGCTCTCGTCAGATGAAAGAATAAGTACATCACATTGTAGAGGGTTGTCAGGAAAGTTAGAGAAACCTCGTTGGACGCATTAGGTGGATCTAAAATCATGAATAACTTTGACAAGGAACTCGATGTAAAGACAAGGAGCAAACAAAATGGCCGTCCATATCCCATCGCAAACAGTAGTTCAACAAATCATGAATGACAGCTGATAACAGATAACAGCACTTTTCCTCTCCTTTTTCTTTCTCATTCTCTCTCTTCCTGAAGTGTGTGTCATAGATGTCAAAATGGTAAGGGGAGTCTTTTTGAACAGGCAGGCAGCCTGCTGGACCACAGAGCGAATAAACATCCATGTGAGGAGAAAGCGATCCGGGCCCTCTCACACTGAGCCTCTCCTGGGTAAAACATTGCTCATACAATTGATAGAAGAGGCCTTTTATTGAGTCCCTGTGGGGCTAGCTCCGGATCAAACGCACACACATATATAAGTACTCTACACACACGTGCGCTAGCGCACAAACACAGGCATTTTACATCTGCCCAAACTAGGAGTGACTGAGTTAACATATTCACCCCTTCATAGGTGGTGAGGAGAGGAATTTTTTAAATAGAAAAATAGATTAGGTGTCTAAAACAGTTTTGACTGTATGGATTAGGGACTGGTTGGTTACCCACAAGGACAAACTTACAACCCTGGCTAAAACAGATGTGTGTGTGTGTGTGTGTGTGTGTGTGTGTGTGCGCGCGCGCGCATGTGTGTGAAGGTACACTGTATGTTGATGTTGTGTCACCGCTGTCCCAGCACTGTGCTTATGACGGCACAATATGGGGAATCTAGGCACAAGAAGAAGAAAACACTGCAACACCTTTTTCCTTCCCAAGAAACAATTTTAATAAATGTACATCCCATTGACTGCCTCACTCCAGGCCGGCAACCCCTCATGTAGAATCTATGGGCATCCTCCTCCTAAATGAGCTCACACGGCTTTGCCTATTCTTCCCCTGTCAGAGACCCCTGCTTTCTCTGGGACACCCCTTTTCCAGTCTCCCATGTTCCGTCAGACCCCTCTGTCCCCCCCACTCCCTCCCCAGCTCTTCACTCCCTCTACTCCCTCACTTTCAACTCCAATTTGGGCACAATGAAGTTGTTCTGGCTGACAGTTTGGCCAGGAGAATAGGTGCTGTTTGAGCCTGCTGTGTGGCCCTGGAGTGGGCCCATTCTCCCCCTCGCCGGCTCAGTTACCTAGGGCCTGGCTGCCGGGACACATACAGCCCCATCCACATGCTCCCACCCTGACCCAAACAATTAGCCTCAAACTACAAGGAGGCAAATAGAGACTCCCCCTCCTACCAAACAACCAGCTCCTACCAAACAACCAAAACACCCTCTAGTCCACCTCACTGCACATTATCCCAAATCCCCAAAAGTGTAGTGTGTGTGTGTGTGTGTGTGAGGGCGTGCGCACAGCCAGGTCGATCAAAATAGACTGCGAAATGTAACGTCCATCCAGGTAAGCAGAAAGTTGGGAGATGAATCAGGGGCAATGGTGAGCGCTATTACTTACCATCAAGTAGGCTTGGGTTTTGCTAGGGCGTTGTGGGATGTGGATGGAGGATTGGCATAAACCGCAAGCTCCAGCTCTAAGGGTCGTATCTTCAATGTTAGGCACTTATTTAACTTTTTTGTTGTTGTAACTATGGTTGTCAAGGTTAACGTGTTAATCGGCATACGTTTCTTTGCCGCTTTTAATCGCGTCTCCATTACTTCACCACACGGAACCTTTTAAGCGCACGTTTCCATGAGAACATAACACGGAACAAAAACGTATGCCCAGTATTACCTATGTTTTTTTCTTTCTGCGGCGGATTCATGCGCATGTCGTGGGCTGTTTTAAACTACTCGCAATCCGCTATTTTGGTTTGATAACAAACAACATTGTTTAGCTAGCTAGTCATGTTACCTAACTAGCTAGCAACCTGATAACTTGACCACTGACTAGGTTATGCACACATTTGGATGGTACAGGAAGAACAGAATAGGAATAGGCTACTCAGAGATGCCTCAAAGGTAGGATGCATATGCAAGAGTGCGGTGTGAGAGGATGCATATGAGAGCGGGAGTAAGTGGGCAGGTTCGTTTTGCATGGCCCGGTTCCCGTATGGGTGGAGATTTCACATATGGACCAATGAAATGGTCTAAACTGTGCAAAACCCGGGGAAAAACGAACTTGCCCGGTGATAGTGTGTGGGAGGGAGGGAGAGTGTGGACCTATGTGTGTAAAGTTATCTGAACAGTACAGACGGTCACACTGTTTTCATAACATTGTTGGACAAGTTTAAAAGCTCCTTGTTCTTTGTATCCATAGAGCTGGTTATTTTTTCCTATAGCCACAGTTATTTAGAATGCCGGAAGCTTTAAACAGTACTTAAGCACATAAAGTGTGTGTGTGTGTTTAACTATTCTTGTGTGAACCAGAAGTCCCCACAAGAATAGTAAACAACAACAAAAAAATTGACCAATGGGGACATTTTGTTGGTCCCCACAAGGTCAAATGCTATTTCTAGGGGGTTTAGGGTTAAGGTTAGAATTAGTGTTAGTGTTAGGGGGAGCGAGAGAAAAAGAGAGAAAGTGTATGTGTGTGTGTGCTGTGCGCAAGTTTTAAAGTTCAAGAAAATTGACACGAGGGATTAGGCCTACTTAAACATTGGGAGCATTAATTGTTTATGATGAAAATGCTATTAAAACATTCCAATGTAGAGCATTTTATGTTTCCGTCCCTTACAATCAAAGCATAGAATACTGTAGCGCATATTTCAATGGAATAAGCTTTCTTGGGGCCAAATTTGAGCAAATAAACACAATTAACTAATGCCATTAAACCCATTAATTACTTTACTCTTTTGACAGTCATTTTAACCATATCCCAAACCCTAAAGGGAAGATTCATCCATTTTGAATTTGATCATGTGATGCAGAACGCATCAATTTTTTAACCTTTATTTAACTAGGCAAGTCAGTTAAGAACAAATTCTTATTTTCAATGACAGCCTAGGAACAGTGGGTTAACTGTCTGTTCAGGGGCAGAATGACAGATTTGTATCTTGTCAGCTCAGGGATTTGAACTTGCAACCTTCCAGTTACTAGTCCAATGCTCTAACCTCTAGTCCAATGCTCTAACCTCTAGTCCAACGCTCTAACCACTAGTCTAACGCTCTAACCACTAGGCTGCCCTGCCGCCATACTGGCTCTATTTCTGCCTGCTTGAACGGCAAAAGCTCAGATACACATGAAATCATCAAAAATACCCAGGAATGGATAGAACATTGCTCAGAGATGCACAAAAAAATGGGCAAATCTTTTCTTTAACCATTTGGAAGTAATGCCTAAACTTAACCATGGAATTTTAAAGTTTATGGAGAAACATCGGATTCTGCAGTGAGACTGTGAGAGCTTGTGTGTGTGCGTGCGCGCGCGCGTGTGTGTGTGTGTGTGTGTGTGTGCGTGCGCATGTGAGTAACCAACTAATCTGACTAACTTTTCATTGTGTATCAGTTATTTCTGTGTCTGACCACAGCTTGCCGGATTTTCAGTTATCTATTTGTTTGTGAACATATGTGTCAGACATGATTCTGTTTTGTTGAGAGAGGTATAGAGACAAAGCCTCCAGCTCTCTTTTCAGCCCTGTGAGAAGGCTTATGTCGCTTTTACTGAGCATCATGCAGGATACACCAAAATATGCACCTCTGGACACAAATAGAAACACATACAGTACACACACACAAAACAACACACACACACACACACACACTCACACACACACACACACACACACACACACTGCAAAGTGCACGTGAGAAAGTGTCTGGGAGAGGTCCTGATGGGGAGGGCACCATATGTCCAGGCGTTGTATATCACCCTGCCAGCCCCCCAGCGCTCCGCCGGACCACCATAACTTAGTTTGTCTTCCGCACAAAGTTTGGGACAAGCTTGGCTGGGCTCATTAGGAGGCCTTTCTCTGGAGCCAATGAAGCACGACAGACCTCCAACAAAGGAGCTAATCACAGGGGCTCCCTGTCTCTCTCTACCCCTTTCTCTCTCTCTCTCTCTCTCTCTCCCTCTCTCTCTCTCTCTCTCTCTCTCTCTATCTCGCTTTTTCCTCCGACTGGACCTAGACTTACTCAATATTTTCCCCGACCACCTCCCACATCAGGCCCCTGCAATCTGACTGGCTAGCAGAGCAACTAGCGGAGAGGCTAGCTTAGAGAGTAATTTGCTATGACCAGTTAGTTATCTATGTTTATGTATTGTAAAACAATTATTGTATGTGTTCAGATAAAGGCATGCATTAGATATAGATACATAAAAAAACAGCTTGGGCACACAATGTACAGGACAATTTATATATGTCAATGTCTTACAATCACACATATAAATACAGGCTACTAATAATGAAAATAAAGAGTTATATTCCATTATTTTATTGTTTTATGATTTAACATCTGATGTGTGTAGACCTATACTGCAGGTGTGTATAAATGAGTGAGGATGTAAGGAAAAATGTGTTCACACCAATGATTGTGTGTTTTGAGCTTGTGTTATCACCTAATAGACAGTGTACTGTCTCTGTTTAGGCTCTTTGGAGAGAGAGAGAGAGAGAGAGAGAGAGAGAGAGAGAGAGAGAGAGAGAGAGAGAGAGAGAGAGAGAGAGAGAGAGAGAGAGAGAGAGAGAGAGAGAGAGAGAGAGAGAATGAGAATGCAACAGAGGGGGAGGGAGCTAGGTATGTGCATGTGGTGTGAATCTGCCCACCTAAGTGTGTGAGGATGTGTGTGATGGGGATGTTGTGCACAGACAATGAAGAGCCCAAAGCTGCTGAATACTAGCAATGACCTTGAACCTCAGCATTCTCGATTCCCATGGCTGCAGGGACAGTGTGTGTGCGTGTGCATGTGTGTGTGTGTGAGATACTTTATAATATACTGTATCTCAGAATAAACATGATAGGCAGATAAAAGTGAAATAAACCAAGGGAAACCAGTGAAGAATGTCTACGGACAGAGCTACTCTGCCCTCACATCTTAGCTTCCCGTTCAGAAAGTTCACTACAGCACATCAGAAGGAGACTGCTGATTGGTGAGTGGGACTATTTGTTCGCCAGTGGTTGACTGGAGCGAGAGTTTGCCTAGGCTTGCTCCACAGCGTGTATCCTGCTGTGTAACAGGCTAGAGCAGAGCTGAACATGGACACAGCCAGGATAAAGGGGCTGTAGCTGGGGGGGATGGGGTTGAGGATCCCAGCTGGGAGATCGGGGAGAGCGCCAGGGACCAGCAGGAGGTGGTAAAGGCCATGTCAGTGGGACCTGCACAGCCACAAATGTCACCAGCATGGCCACCTTCAAGTGGACCTATCAGTGTGAGGCCCTAAGACAATCAGGGATGTAATGAGCCAAATGATCCTAATGATTCACATGGAGACATACCCTCAGTGTTAGTTACAGCTATATGACCAAAATTATTGTTCAGACTACAAGAAGCTAATGGACATTAACTAACAGAGCAACAGAGAGCACATTTTGCAGATACAGTAAGAAGCCAATTAAAAATATTATGACTGAACACATGCAAGTAGGTTGTTCTCCAAAGGCTTTTCTATAAGGGTTTCTGTCACTGAACTATATTCAGCTGGCTGATCCCATACAGGGAGTCTCCAGTCACACATAATAATTAATACACACCAAACCCCCACTCCTGCTCCCACTTGATGAAATATTGAACATTTCAAGTTTCAAGTGCAGACTGACAAAGCATTTAGTATTTAGTATTTTATTAGGATCCCCATTAACCACAGCCAAAGCTGCAGCGACTCTTCCTACGGTCCACACAAACAAACAAAAAACATGACATAATACATACAATTAGTAGACATTTACAGCTGAAGGATATAACTACATGGAATGACATAATACATAACATTAAACAGGTAAGGAACTACATACAGCACATTTCAAATAAGAATACACACGTTCATATTCTTATGCCTTAGCAAACCATGAAACATGTACTCGGAATAACGGCTACACTGCGGTCATCCATTTTGTTACAGTTGCTTACTGTTGCAGGTCCTGATCCTAATCTCTCAGAACCAGTTGTTCTGTAAACACTAGCGAGAATCTCACAACATTAGGAACCACCCGTGTCCTTGGTTCTCCCGTTTGACGTCAATACTATTCATAATAATAATGTGATTATGTGATTACAATGAATAATGATTACAATTAATTACAATTAATAATGTGATTACAATGAAAATGTAACAATTCCTTCTGCCACACTCAAACACAGACACACATGCACACGTGCATGGGTGCGCACGCACCTGCACACACGTGCACAAACGCACACACACACACTATGGTCGTACTGCCTTAAGACGGTTGGAGCAAAACATGGAGTGCTAAGAAAATGATGGCTAAATGCTGGGTTGTGTTGGAGATGTGAGGCAAGTAAACAACACAAATATAGTGTAAATAGTTGCAGAAATGCTCTTATACGCTATAGGAGAGAAGCAGAGTATGATTCGGGGGTGACAATGAGGGAGATTCAATACATTATAGATCGCTGTAAGGAAACAAAGGCACAAATAAAGAATACATTTCATCATTTTCTAGCTCAAGGGCTATATATAAAAACCTCTCTTCTGGGGATCCAGAGGCGGCTCTCCTAGTGAACAGGGACTTTATTGCAGGCAAAATTAAATCAGTTTTACCTCATTTCTACCAGCATGTTAAATGTGCAACCAGAGGGAAAAGAACTTGAGACAACCTTTACTCCACACACAGAGATGCGTACAAAGCTCTCCATTGCCCTCCATTTGCCGAATCTGACCATAATTCTATCCTCCTGATTCCTGCTTACAAGCAAAAATTTAAGTAGGAAGCACCAGTGACTCTGTCAATAAAAAGAAGTGGTCAGATGAAGCAGATGCTAAGCTACAGGACTGTTTTGCTAGCACAGACTGGAATAGGATCTGGGATTCTTCCGATGGCATTGAGGAGTACACCACATCAGTCACTGGCTTCATCAATAAGTGCATTGATGACGTCGTCCCCATAGTCACTGTAAGTACATACCCCAACCAGAAGCCATGGATTACAGGCAACATACGCACTGAGCTAAAGGATAGAGCTGCCGCTTTCAAGGAGCGGGACTCTAACCCGAAAGCTTATAAGAAATCGCGCCATGTTCTCTGACGAACCATCAAATAGGCAAAGCGTCAATACAGGACCAAGATCGAATCGTACTACACCGGCTCTGACGCCAGATGTGGCAGGGCTTGAAAACTGTTACAGACTACAAAGGAAAGCACAGCTGAGAGCTGCTGCCCAATAACACAAGCCTACCAGATGAGCTAAATTACTTCTATGCTCGCTTCGAGGCAAGTAACATTGAAAAATGCAAGAGAGCATCAGCTGTTCCGGACGACTCTGTGATCACATTCTCCGCAGTCAATGTGAGTAAGACCTTTCAACAGGTCAACATTCAGAAGGCCGCAGGGCCAGACGGATTACCAGAATGTGTACTTCAAGCAGGTGCTGACCAACTGGCAAGTGTCTTCACTGACATTTTCAACCTCTCCCTGAAAGAGTCTGTAATACCAACATGTTTCAAGTGCCATAGGCCCTGTGCCCAAGAACACTAAGGTAACCTGCCTAAATGACTACCGACCCGTAGCACTCACGTCTGTAGCCAAGTGCTTTGAAAGGCTGGTCATGGCTTATATCAACACCATTATCCCAGAAACCCAAGACCAACTCCAGTTTGCATACCGCCCCACCAGATCCACAGATGATGCAATATCTATTGCACTCCACACTGCCCTTTTACACCTGGACAAAAATAACACCTATGTGAGAATGCTATTCATTGACTACAGCCCAGTGTTCAACACCATAGTGCATTCAAAGCTCATCACTAAGCTAAGGACCTTGGGACTAAACACCTCCCTCTGCAACTGGATCCTGGACTTCCTGACGGGCCGCAAGGGAAGGTAACAACACATCTGCCACGTTGATCCTCAACACAGGGCCCCTCAGCAGTGCGTGCTCAGTCCCGTCCTGTACTCCCTTTTCACTGATGACTGCACGGCCAGGCACGACTTCAACACCATCATTAAGTTTGCCGATGACACAACAGTGGTAGGCCTGATCACCAACAATGACGAGACACCATATAGGGAGGAGGTCAGAGACCTGGCCGTATGGTGCCAGGACAACAACTTCTCCCTCAACGTGATCAAGACTAAGGAAATGATTGTGGATTACAGGAAAAATAGGACCGAGCACACCCCTATTCTCATCGACGGTGTGTAGTGGAGCAGGTTGAGAGATTCAAGTTCCTTGGTGTCCACATCACCAACAAACTAACATGGTCCAATCACACCAAGTCAGTCGTGAAGAGGGCATGACAAAACATATTCCCCCTCAGGAGACTGAAAAGATTTGGCATGGGTCCTCAGATCCTCAAAAGGTTCTACAGCTGCACCATCGAGAGCATCCTGACCGGTTGTATCACTGCCTGGTATGGCAACTGCTCGGCCACCAACCGCAAGGCACTACAGTGGGTAGTGTGTACAGCCCAGTACATCGCTGGGGCCAAGCTTCCTGCCATCCAGGACCTCTATATCACGCAGTGTCAGAGGAAAATCTTAACATTTTTCCAGCCACCCTAGTCATAGACTGTTCTCTCTGCTACCACACGGCAAGCGGTACCGGAGCGCCAAGTCTAGGTCCAAGAGGCTTCTAAACAGCTTCTACCCCCAAGCCATAAGACTATTTGCATTGCCGCCCACCCTCCTCTTTTACGCTGCTGCTACTCTCTGTTATTATCTTAAAAACTCTACCTACACTACCTGTCAAAAGTTTGGGATCACTTAGAAATGGCCTTTGTTTTTGAAAGAAAAGCATCCCTGAGTCGCCTCTTCACTGTTGGTGTTGAGACTGGTGTTTTGTGGGTTCTATTTAGTGAAGCTGCCAGTTGAGGACTTGTGAGGCATCTGTTTCTCAAACTAGACACTCTAATGTACTTGTCCTCTTGCTCAGTTATGCACCGGGGCCTCCCACTCCTCTTTCTATTCTAGTTAGAGTCAGTTTGCGCTGTTCTGTGAAGGGAGTAGTACACAGCGTTGCACGAGATCTTCAGTTTCTTGGCAATTTCTCGCATGGAATAGCCTTAATTCCTCATAACAAGAATAGACTGATCAGTTTCAGAAGAAAGTCCTTTGATTCTGGCCATTTTGAGCCTGTAATCGAACCCACAAATGCAGATGCTCCAGATGCTCAACTAGTCTGAAGACGGACAGTTTTATTGCTTCTTTAATCAGCTGTGCTAACATAATTGCAAAAGGGTTTTCTAATGATCAATTAGCCTTTTAAAATTATACACTTGGATTAGCTAACACAACGTGCCATTGGAACACAGGAATTATGGTTGCTGATAATGGGCCTCTGTACGCCTACATAGATATGCCATAAAAATCTGCTGTTTCCAGCTACAATAGTCATTTACAACATTAACAATGTTGACACTGTATTTATGATCAATTTGATGTTATTTTAATGGACCAAAAAAATGTGCTTTTCTTTCAAAAACAAGGAAATGTCTAAGTGACCCCAAACTTTTGAACTGTAGTGTACATGTATATATTACCTCAACTAACTGGGGCCCCCGCACATTGACTCCGTTCCGGTACCCTCTGTATATAGCCTCGCTATTGTTATTTTACTGCTGCTCTTTAATATTTCTTTAAATATTTTTCTTAAAACTGCATTGCCGGTTAACGGCTTGTAAGTAAGCATTTCACCTGTTGTATTCGGCTCATGTGAGACTTGCAATTGAATTTGATTTGATTCTAGGAATCTGTAAGTTCATAGGGAGTTCAAGTGCACTGATGGAACAATTACTACAGTATATACTGTACAGATATACATTTCTTGAATTATTTGTTTCTGATTGGCTTGAAGGGCATTCTAGAGAGTATAATTCAATGGCTATAGTGTATTCTTACAAGTCCTATGTTTGAGCTGCTTCTGAAAGCAACAGTCTTGTTGAATTAGATTTTCATAATAGCAAGCTAGGACTGATAGTTTGGGTGGCTAAACTAGCAAGTCTGTTTGTTTGGTTACCAAGGCAACTAACTACTGTAGCTATCTATTAAACCTGCTAGCTACTTCAGTGGATGTTGAACACATTTCTACCTGCAAATGAAGACATTTCTAGCAGCAGATGTGTTAAATTATAGCCATGGTATAAAAGGGATAATCAACTCGGGGCTCTATGCGTTCTAAGGGAAATAATGCAACTCCGTGGAAGGTCAGTTCCATTCCGCTAACACGCCGTGGAACACACCTTCCATGTCGTTCATTATTTTCCATAGAAAGCATAGCCCCTCGTTGATTATCCCTTACATCATTTGAGTTTTTTTCATAATCTTCTATAGAAGGCACACACATGCAAATGCACGCGCACACACATGCACCCACATTTAAATGAGTCCCTCTCTGTGCTGCATATGGGCATATCAGAGACCTGGAGCCATAGCAACCCAGCCTCCTGCCCTTGAACAGGAGGCCATCTCTCTCACTGTATTAATTGTATTTTCTCTCTTTCTTCTTTCTTCCTTTCTTTTGTCTCATTGAACTTCTAAAAAAAAAACACTTAGATCACAGAGTTCCTTTCGTGAAAGTCTATATGTTATACTGATTGCCAACATCCTCTCAAATCCTCCAGACAGACATGATTTGTGCCTGTGTTGGAGCTGAAATGCCCCTTGCCTTTCTGGGTACAGATTGCTACCATTACCGGGGGCCATTTCTCTGCATGGCGGTCAAAAAAAAAAGAAAAACATGAAAGAAGACAGAGGAATTTCTCCAAACTCTGTATGAATCGCTGATGGGACTTGAATGACAATTTTGTATGCAATTGTCATTGTCACTCAGAGACATTGTCAGGCCAGATTCTCATCTCCTTAAACCACAGACATTCTTTAGAAGTGTCAGAATACAGTTGGAATCCAGGGAAACCAGCCATCTCGCTTTTCCCCTTTCCTTTGCATAGTTCTGGAGAGCAAGTGAGGGTTTACTAAATAGATTATGGTTGTGTTATTTATTTTGTTCATATGGGTAAGCCTCAACCATATGGACAAACTAATAATACGTATAAAACATAAGATGTATAAAAGGAAAACAAATACATGTCATCTGTTTAATCTGCCAAAATGTGTTTGCATGCTCATGCAGCGTCCACACACGCACGTACACACACACACACACACACACACACACACACACACACACACACACACACACACACACACATACACACACACACACACACACACACACACGCACTGCCAAACTATTTGTTGTAGAGGAACATGACTGATATTTCCGGGAATGTGGAATGAATGAATGAATGAATGAAGGAAAATGCATATGCAACACTATGTCCTCCTTCACATTAAAGAATCAAATCGGATCTTTTGTGGCCATTGGGCATTGAGGGTGGGAAAGTGGCGATGTGGAAGCATTGGTTTAAGGTGTGAAAAAGATGGTGCCCAAGTGAAGTCGGATGGTGTGCTGTCCCCTAATTGATTGCCTAGGCTAACAAGAGCGTAATGTATTCTATTATGCTCATCATTCGTCCATGTTCATTAAGGCAGGAAACAACATGATCTTTTTTGTTTTGCCCCTTTCTCTCCCCACTCCCCCACCCCCCCCACCCCCACCCCCTCGCTCTCTCTTTCTGCCTCTTTCTCTCTTAGTGGTTGGGGGATATGACAGGCAAGGCATCCTCTACTGCCCCAAATGGCACAGCCAGGATAACAATGGGAGGATGAGAGGACGAGAAGAGAAAAGGAGGAAATAAGAAAGTGGGGCAAAGAGGGTGAGAGGAGGTAGCCTAGCGGTTAAGAGCGATGAGCCAGAAACCGAAAGGTCGCTGGTTCGTAATCCCAGAGCCGACTAGATGAAAATCTGTAGTTATGCCGCTGAGCAAGGCACCTAAGAATGTGGAATGTCAGAATAATAGTAGAGAGAATTATTTATTTAGGATTTTATTTCATTCATCACATTCCCAGTGGGTCAGAAGTTTACATACACTCAATTAGTATTTGCTAGCATTGCTTTTAAATTGTTTAACTTGGGTCAAACGTTTCGGGTAGCCTTCCAAAAGCTTCCCACAATAAATTGGGTGAATTTTGGCCCATTCCTCCTGACAGAGCTGGTGTAACTGAGTCAGGTTTGTAGGCTTCCTTGCTCGCACACGCTTTTTCAGTTCTGCCCTCAAATTTTCTATGGGATTGAGGTCTAAGATTTGTGATGGCCACTCCATTACCTTGACTTTGTTGTCCTTAAGCCATTTTGCCACAACTTTGGAAGTATGCTTGGGGTCATTGTCCATTTGGAAGACCCATTTGCGACCAAGCTTTGACTTCCTGACTGATGTCTTGAGATGCTGCTTCAATATATCCACATAATTTTCCTCCCTCATGATGCTGTCTATTTTGTGAAGTGCACCTGTCCCTCCTGCAGCAAAGCACCCCCACAACATGATGCTGTCACCCCGTGTTCACGGTTGGGATGGTGTTCTTCGGCTTGCAAGAATCCCCATTTTTCTCCAAACATAACGATGGTATTTATGGCCAAACATATCTATTTTTTTTTCATCAAACCAGAGGACATTTCTCCAAAAACTATGATCTTTGTCCGCATGTGCAGTTGCAAACCGTAATCTGTCTTTTTTTATGGAGGTTTTGGAGCAGTTGCTTCTTCCTTGCTGAGCGGCCTTTCAGGTTATGTCGATATAGGACTCGTTTTACTGTGGCTATAGATACATTTGTACCTGTTTCCTCCAGCATCTCCACAAGGTCCTTTGCTGTTGTTCTGGGATTGATTTGCCCTTTTCGTACCAAAGTACGCTCATCTCTAAGAGACAGAATGCGTCTCCTTCCTGAGCGGTGTGACAGCTGCGGTGTCCCATGGCGTACTATTGTTGCAGGCATTTGAAAAATGCTCCCAAGGATGAACCAGACTTGTGGCGATCTCCAATTTTTTTTTCTGAGGTCTTGGCTAATTTCTTTTGATTTTCCCATGATGAAGAGGCACTGAGGTTGAAGGTAGGCCTTGAAATACATCCACAGGTACACCTCCAATTGACTCAAATGATGTCAATTAGCCTACCAGAAGCTTCTAAAGCCATGACATAATTTTCTGGAATTTTCCAAGCTGTTTAAAGGCACAGTCAACTTAGTGTATGTAAACTTCTGACCCACTGGAATTGTGATACAGTGAATTATAAGTGAAATAATCTGTCTGTAAACAATTGTTGGAAAAATTACTTGTGTCATGCACAAAGAAGATGTCCTAACTGACTTGCCAAAACTATAGTTTGTTAACAAGAAATGTATGGAGTGGTTGAAAACCCTGTTTTAATGACTCCAACCTAAGTGTATGTGGACTTCTGACTTCAAGTTTATAAGAGAACGAGAGGAAGCTTGAGAGTGAGAGAGAGGGAAAGGATGATGCCTCTACCCCCCCCCCCACTCCCTGTTCCTGTCAGCTTCCTAGTCTCTCCATCTACCCGAACCACCCCTCCTCTCTCCCTACTATCTTTGCCCCTCTTGCCACTGGTTCTCTCCCTAATGAGAGCTGGCGGGACAATGGTGCCATTGTTGAAAGTGTTTGGAACCCCGCGCTGAGAACAATCGCTGTTTACCCAAGCAGTGGCACAGCCCCAAACCCTGTCCTCTGATTAAGTCTGCGCCCTCCGCTATGCAAGCTGCTATAAAGGGCCATTGAGCCAACCACTAGGACCCTTCATCTCCTCCTCTCCTCTCTTTCCATCCCCTTGTTCCCATCTTTCTCCCGATATCATCCCTCTTTCCTCCATCTTGGTTTGTTTCTCATTCGCTCGGTCTCATCCTCGTCCCCATTTCTGATGTGAACAGCATTCCCTCTCTGATTTGCACATGGTTCATCGAGGTCAGCAAGGTTCATCAATGTCCACGCATAACCACACTCATGAGATTGTAGAGGAAGAATGAGAGAGAGGTAGATAGAGAGAGAAGGGGAGGAAAAAAAGAGGGAGTGCAAAGGAGAGAACAATAGAAAAAAACTTATGTTGAAATTTGGAAACAAAAATATGTCTAAAAGAGAGTTAGTGGATATGAAAAATCCTCTCTTTCAGAATGACCTTGATAATCCAGGAAAAAGCTAATTTCTTTAATACAGATTAAATGTTGCGGCCATGTAGAGGCTATACAACCACATGCAAAAAGGCTTTCCAAGCGCTCTCAAATCATAATAAAATGTACACGAATGAAGGGAGTGTTATCCAACCTATGCTTGTGAGGAGACACAGTGAATCAGTGGATTCCGAGCCTTTCGCTCTGACACATCGCTGGATCGCGGTGCCTCGCTACTACAGACCATGATACCTGGGCCATGCAAAGCAGCATCATGAATATGTGTAATTAGGTGGGACTGGTGTAATTTTTCTGGGTTATGGGATGTGACATTTGTGGGGCAGGAGCATACATCAGCGAAAGCACACATGACAAATGGATAATCCATTTCTCCACATTACAGCGTTTTACAGGGCTGTCGCAATACGCAATTACACATTCAGAGACTCTTAGAAAAAAAGGGTTCCAAAAGGGTTCTTCGGCTGTCCCCATAGAAGAACCCTTTTTAAAGCCCCGGTAGAACCCTTTTGGGTTCCTCTGTGGGAAGGGTTTTACATGGAACCCAAAAGGGTTCTACTTGGAACAAAAAGGGTTTAACCTGGAACCAAAAAGGATTCTTCAAAGGGTTCTCCTATGGGGACAGCCAAATAACCATTTTAGGTTCTAGATAGCACCTTATTGTACACTCATAGACACTAGAATGATGGCTGTCACAACACATGCACATTTCAAATGAGTGTGGCAGTTGACATTAAAATAGTAATACTGCATGATTTTCTATAATTGTATTTATTTCATATTAAAATATTGTGTCACTAACTCCAGCATTACAATATTAACGGATCATATAAAATATATACAAATAGTGTGTTGATTGTTTCTCAAAAAACAACAGTATTTGTTTCTTTTCACACAAAGAATACTACAAAAAGATGCACCTCGTAAATGAAAGGGACACGTACACTAGACATGAGGATTGTCAGAAGCACCCAATTACTCAATGCAAATAGGGGGGACTGGGAAAGAAAATCAACAAAACCTCAATGAATATAGCAAGAGTCCACAGTGGCAGAAAGAGACAAAGACTGCCATCAGAAGGCAACACAGAAGCTAGAAATCCTACACGAGAAGCGTTATTGAATATAATAATGGAGCGTAAGCATGTCTGAAAGAACACATGTGATGAGTGACATTAGTGATAGGGTTATGTTTTAAATCAGTTTACAGATAGGACACCGCTGATGAGAAAATGCACTCTAAACTGCACATTGCTCTAACACACACTCATGGACACATACGCACAGAGAGACTCACACAGACAGACACACAGAGGTCTTTGTGGTCGAGTATGAAGATGAGAGGCTGTGATAATGATGGAACAGTGAGATATCATTAGTTAATGGCCAGGGCCCATGGGTCAGCTCCCTGTAGCTGAAATATAGAAAGATAGCATTCTGATTGGTCGTGTCATAAGGGGACTATTCTCCTTAATGAGGGTGGAATGTGCTCCACATGATACCATAACAGGTTAGTTTTGTGATATCATTGGCTGTAGGTGTAGAATTCCAATTGGAAAACACACTTGAAATTATTATTGAAAATAATAATGCTGATAACTTGATAACTTCAAACAGAAAATCCATAAATAACAAAATAATCATGTGGAATAGCATCAGACTGAAGCAAGCACGCCTGCAAATACTTTCACGTCCAGAAACAGTTTTAGAAATATAAGTGTTCAAGGGAACACGTGCATGCATGCACACACACTCAATGAACACCAAAAACACAACCAGTTACTCTTTGTACGTACACACATACACACAACCCGCCACTCTGGCGCTTCATAGAGAGCCATTTTACAAACACTAGTATACTGTACACGCCACCGCCTCCACACCTCTCCTCGCCTCTCTCCTTTCCTCGCAGTGCCCCCTTCCCCCACTCACATCCTCGGTGCAGCCACACACACCCAAGGGAAGGACACACCGCTCATGGCACACAGGAAATTAACTTGACATTTGATTCAGAAACACAAAATACATATTTCGAGTAGGGAAAAAATAAAGTGTACCCAGGCAGAGATAGGGTCTAGTAGGCTATAAACCAAGGCCCCCTCACCAAAGCCCGGAAACGCATTCGGGGGGAATTCAGTGATCTGCAATCCAGATGCCACGGGTGCCCACAGAAAATGACCTTCATTTTTGCCAGTCCTCGTCTGGAGACACTGCCTGTCTTTCCCCATCTCCGTTTTGTATCACTTCCTTCAGTTTTGATATCTAATCCATTATCTTCTGTGTTTATGTATCGTTCTGATGGGCGGTTTAGAGAGATAATAGACATCGGTGGAGAACTTGGTGATGTGTATGCTTACACTCATAATTAAGCCCCACCCCTTTGACACACTCTTAGTAAATATTTAAATGAGATTAAATGAAAGATTTATTCGTAGAAATGCAACCTATTCGGTTTTTACTGTGGATGTCATATAGCTTCCAGCGCATTGGTTTTGTTTGGATACACCTACTCATTCCAGGGTTTTTCTCTATTTTTACTATTTATTATTTCCTACATTGTAGAATAATAGAGGAGACATCAAAAGTATGAAATAACATGTGGAATCATGTAGTAACCAAAAAAGTGTTCTTCAAAGTAGCCACCCTTTGCCTTGATGACAGCTTTGCATTCTCTCAACCAGCTTCATGAGGTAGTCACCTGGAATGCTTTTCAATTACCAGGTGTGCCTTGTTGAAAGTTAAGGTGGGGTTGGTATACAGAAGAAAGCCCTATTTGGTAAAAGACAAGTCAATATTATGCCAAGAACAGCTCAAATAAGCAAAGAGAGACTCTATCATTACAGTCTATCATTACTTATCCTCTGCTGTAGAGGATAAGTTCATTAGAGTTAACTCCACCTCAGATTGTAGCCCAAATAAATGCTTCACAGAGTTCAAGTAACAGACACATTTCAAAATCAACTGTTCAGAGGAGACTGCGGGAATCAGACCTTCTAGGCGAATTGCTGCAAAGAAACCACTATGAAAGGACACCAATGAGAAGAATAGAATTGCTTGGTTCCAGAAACATGAGCAATGGACATTAGACCGGTGAAAATCTGTCCTTTGGTCTGATGTCCAAATTTTAGATTTTGGGTTCCAACCGCTGAGTCTTTGTGAGATGCAGAGTAGGTTAACGGATGATCTCCGCATGTGTGGTTCCCGCAGTGAAGCATGGAGGAGGAGGTGTGATGATGTGGGGGTGCTTTGCTGGTGACACTGTCAGTGATTTATTTAGAATTCAAGGCACACTTAAAATCAGCATGGCATTTTGCAGCGATGCGCCATCCCGTCTGGTTTGCGCTTAGTGGGACTTTCATTTGTTTTTCAACAGGACAATGATCCAAAACAGACCTCCAGGCTGTGTAAGGGCTATTTTACCAAGAAGGATAGTGATGGAGTGCTGCATCAGATGATCTGGTCTCCACAATCACCCGACCTCAACCCAATTGAGATTGTTTGGGATGAGTTGCACCGCAGAGTGAAGGAAAAGCAGCCAACAAGTGCTCAGCATATAGGGAACTCCTTCAAGACTGTTGAAAAAGCATTCCAGTTGAAGCTGGTTGAGAGAATGCCAAGAGTGTGCAAAGCTGTCATGAAGGCAAACAGTGGCTACTTTGAAGAATCTCAAATATATTTTGATGTGTTTAACACTTTTTTGGTTACTATATGATTCCATGTCTTATTTCATAGTTTTAATGACATTCTACAATGCAGAAAATAGTAAAAAAATAAAGAAAAACCCTTGAAAAACTCTCTGTCCAAACTTTTGACTGAGACTGTATATTCATAAACATGCTTAGTTAACAGACCCAAACATGCTCACGCACAAACATGCAAGATCTTCCATAATGTTTGATTGGATTAATGCTTTAGCCAAAATTTCTCAGTCACTTCAGCATGGCACCCAACAAACATGAGCAATACCTCTGTAGTACACCCACCAGGCCACAATTAATTCATCTTTATAAACTGTTGCCAGACATACACATGCACACCCACACACACACACACACACCAAGACGACGGCCTAGCCATTGTCTGTCTCAGTCCCGCCTCTATTAGACATGCAGGAATGTTAACATCATTATGCATTATTGTAAGTGTCTGTCTATGCCTTCCCCCTCTTCTCTCACTCGCCATATTGTGGCCGAAGAGTAGTCCAGTGTGTGTGTGTGTGTGTGTGTGTGTGTGTGTGTGTGTGTGTGTGTGTGTGTGTGTGTGTGTGTGTGTGTGTGTGTGTGTGTGTGTGTGTGTGTGTGTGTGTGTGTGTGTGTGTGCGTGCATTTGTGTGTGAGATGTAATTATTCCAGTGTTCTTTTATATGCTACTGCACACAAATCACTGATCATTGTTTAAATATGGGCAGCTCAGAGCACTATGTAGACATATACACACACACACACAGTCTATGCCTTTTTCACAGTTATAAAGACTAAGCTATATTAAACTGTTCAAAATTAAAGTAGTCAAAGTTATCTTAAATGTGTGAATTATATTGGAATTAAGTTGAAGGTTGAGTACACCATCCCTGGTTAGATGTACACTGAATAGCATACCTGTAATCTGCCAGCAAGCTATCTCCCATTTGAAAACACTGAGCAGTCGAAAAGCAAATTGTATTTAACATTTTCACTGTAAAAATGTTATTGAAAATGTTTTTACACATACAACCTGCATGACCAGAGTACAATTTCCTCATCCCATGTATATATAATACATTACAAACAAATCTCAATGTGCATGGTATACACTGATTTGAATATCCAGGAATATAATGTGAATATGTGATTTGTGAAAAGGGCTAAGGGCTAGAAAAGGGCGGGGGTGGTTGTCAATCCCTAATCCCCCTCGCTTGGGCTTAATGAACGTACTCAGGAAAATGTCACATTTTTGATAAGGTTGGAGTGTCGGCTGGTTTTTGTGAGCGGATGGGGGTAAGGGGGAGACTTTCATTAGCTGTGGTGTTAGTAATATATGTTTTGCATTTCTCTGATGCTGTATCGGGCCATAGCAGCGTTGCATCAGCCAACACACAAAGTACTGCCCTGCCCTCCCTAACCTGGTCTCTTCCATTAAAACACAAGAGACACATTTTCATTTCAATTCACTGCATTCAGCAGATGAAAAAAAGGATTGAGAATAGATTATGTAATTCTCAAAAAACATTTATGCAAAATGTTGCTAAGGAGTGAAGGGGGGAGAATAAGGAGTAACTGAGGGAAATGACACATGCAAGTTGTATCTTGTTTGGGCTTTGCATTGTCTTGCAACTTCGGAATTGGCATTTGGAGAATCTGAATTCAAATTGGTCCATCCAGGCCCAAAGGAGGGATATTCAAAAACACTTCTGTACAAATCTACAACTAAAAAGAAGGGTTTGGAATAAGACAGAGACAAATGAAGCAATATTTTTTGGCCATCTACCCCTTTTGTCAAAAAAGCGATATCTTAAATTGTGCAGGGCATGAGGTTTGCCTAGCGAGGGTAAGTACCAAGCCCTACCACTCCTCTTAGCTTCTGCATCTCCCCTCCCTCCTTCCACCTTCCCTCTCCTCCTTGCTGCCAGCGATTTGCATTCATTTGCATGATTTTATTATGCGCATATTCTTTGTTCTCGCTGTAAAATGATGATGCAGAAGAAACCCTACCTACGCAGTGCTATTACACACTCCACTGACGGCTACTTGGATATTAAATGGAGAAAAAACTGCAGTTTTATTCCTTTTAATTATAAATTGATAACTGATGTCGTCAACCCCCCCCACCCCCCACCCCAAATGCCCTACTCCTAGTAATTCCGCGAATCAAAATGAGAAAAAATATGGAAATGTTACAGTTTTGTGGGGGGAAAAATGCCGGAAAGAATGTGCTATCGCTAAGAGGCACAAGCCTCAGCAATATATAGCATGGTGGAAGGATCGCACCCAGGCATGAAATATGGAATTACATGATGAATAGGAAATAGGAAAATTATAGATGGGAAAAAATTATTTTAATGACATAGCAGCTTTCATATAAATACATTTAGCAAATGACCTATTTTCTTTGGTTAATGCTTGAACCTTGCTGCTTTATTACCACTACCTACTATTTGTTTATTACGCATTTATTGCATTATAATAAAGACTTAATTCATATTGTAGACATTTTCTTATGGACTTCCGAAAGCCGTGTTGTACGCTGGCACCTAATGTCATCTGTGTGCCAAAGCAACAAAAATGAACGCACAAAAATGAACACACACAGATGCACACACACACACACACACGCACACACTGTACCTCTCTTTAATCATGCAAACACATGCAGGGGACTTCATTATGTCCTGTGGCCTAGTGTTAATGACATGGAGGCTGCATGCGGTTATATTCTGAAAGGCCTATTCCAGGCAAACATGGGCTGTGCCTTGTAAACAGCAACACCTAACTACTGCTCTCTGTCATATTTCCACAGGTTCTATTTTAGATAAGCATTAGTGCTACATTGTACAAGTAATGCTGTGTCATATAAAAGCAATAGGATAGAAACATGTGTGATATTTTGCATTTTCATGGTTGCTATTCTATGAATACAATGTGTGTGTGTGTGTGTGTGTGTGTGTGTGTGTGTATGTATGTATATATGTATGTATATATATATTAGAATTAAGTGAATAGTGAAGACGTCAAAACTATGAAAAAACACATATGGAATCATTTAGTAACCAAGAAAGTGTAAAACAAATCTAAATACCTGTATATTTTATTCTTCAAATAGCCACCCTTTGCCTGCATGACAGCTTTGCATACTCTTGGCATTCTCTCAACCAGATTCAACTGGAATGCTTTTCCAACCATTTTGAAGGAGTTCCCAAATGTGCTGAGCACTTGTTGGCTGCTTTTCCTTCACTCTGCGGACCGACTCATCCCAAACCATCTCAATTTAGTTGGAGGATTGTGGAGGCCAGGTCGTCTGATGCAGCAGATAGTCCCACTAAGCCCAAATCAGGTGGGATGACATATCGCTGCAGCAGAATGCTGTGATAGCCATGCTGGTTAAGTGTGTCTTGAATTCTAAATAAATCACAGACAGTGTCACCAGCAAAGCACCCCCACACCATAACACATCCTCCTCCATGCTTTACGGTGGGAAATACACATACAGAGATCCTCTGTTCACCCACATTGCGTCTCACAAAGATACAGCGGTTGGAACAAAAAATCTCCAATTTGGACTCCAGACCAAAGGACACATTTCCACTGGTCTAATGTCAATTGCTTGTTTCTTGGTCCAAGCAAATCCCTTCTTATTATTGGTGTACTTTAGTAGTGGTTTCTTTGCAGCAATTCGACCACGAAGGCCTGATTCACAGTCTCCTCTGAACAGTTGATGTTTAGATGTGTCTGTTGCTGAAGCATTTATTTGGGCTGCAATTTCTGCGGCTGGTAACTCTAATGAACTTATCCTCTACATCAGAGGTAACTCTGGGTCTTCCATTCCTGTGGCTACTGCACTTGAAGAAATTTTCAAAGTTCTTGAAATTTTCCATATTGACTGACCTTCATGTCTTAAAGTAATGATGGACTCTCGCTCCTCTTTGCTTATTTGAGTAGTCCTTGCCATAATATGGGCATCTTATATCAAATAGGGCTATCTTCTTTATACCCCCCCTACCTTGTGACAACACAACTGATTAGCTCAAACGCATTAAGAAGGAAATAAATTCCACAAATTAACTTTTAAGAGAGCACACCTGTTAATTGAAATGCATTCCAGGTGACTACCTCATGAAGCTGGTTGAGAGAATGCCAAGCGTGTGCAAAAATGTCATCAAGGCAAAGGGTAGCTACTTTGAAGAATCTCAAATATAAATCATATTTTCTGATTTGTTTGACACTTTTTTGGTTACTACAGGATTCCATATGTGTTATTTCGTAGTTTTGATGTCTTCACTGTTATTCTACAATGTAGAAAATAGTACAACTAAATAAAAACCCTTGAATGAATAGGTGTTCTAAAACTTTTGACTTGTTGTGTGTGTGTATCTATACATAAGTCATATGAATTTCAGAACATGTACCCACTGCCCACAGCGCATGCAGCACATTTAAACCCAAAAGCAATTATTGTAATTTGGATATGGTCAGGGGAGTATAACAGGGAGATAGAAATGATAGGCTGCATTAGACCTGTTTCCAGGGGAATGTTTTAGGAGTGTCACTGCACATCTTTATCTGAGAGTTGAAAATAGCCATCTCTTCCTGTTTGGGCTTTAACCCCATGACCCCAACCATGCAATGGCTGATGGGAGGTTAGACACCACTCTGACTCTTAAAAAGCGTAGTGTGCCAGTTATCTTCCATTGCAGTCTACTTAAATGCAACAGTGGATATAGTGGTCTAATGACTAACACGCTGCTTTTAGGATGGTGACATGGATGCTATGGTATTGTTGTAAAAACATCATAAACAAGGTAGATTTAGTGTTTTGGAGAGGACCATGGTTAAAGCCCGCTTTCACATTTAATAAGTATTTGAAATATAGAATGAACTCAAACCAATGGCCCGATACTGAAGACTCCAGTTAACAATATCCATCTACCTTCCTCCTGACTTACAAGTCCACAGCACAACGCGTTCCTGACGACACATATAGTAACATTTACCCACATAATGGACTGGAGTTTTTTTGTTTAGTTTCAATGGAACACCAACCAGACGGACAATAGCGTATGATCTTGTCAACAGCCAACACTGGCTACAGCGTAAATTGCATCCTTCCAGAGAGAGGTATAGTTAGATTTGAATTACAATACACACAATATTACCATGCCAGGGTGCTTCCTGCTATTTAATACCAAAACTCGAAACCCCATTCTCAGTCTGAGAAATGTGTATTTTTGGTATTTTTTTCACAAATCTTTGGCCTTGACTGTATCAATGGTTTAAAAATAAACTAATGATTTGATAACAGTGCTCCTCTCTATGACGGCTAAAGGTCTTGGAGTTTAAATGGCGGGTAGTGACTCTGCTGCTGACTCTCCTGCCCGGCGACTCGGGCTGCCCTCCCTAATTGGCCCTTCAGAGCACTCCACCAATTGACAGAGAGTAGAGGGAGTAATTACAGTGGGTACACTACCAGACGTTGAGGCCCATGGGTGCTGACATCACTCTTACTCTCTTGAACCCTTGATTTCCACAACATCACACAAGAAATCAGCTTTACTGGAATACCAATACATACAAAGAGCCTTTTAGAGTTGCCAGAACATTCGGTCAGAATGGTACTAGGGGTAATAAGCTCTTGGTATGAGAATGAGTGAGAGGTCGGTATTTTTAGCTATCGGAATATTTTTGCTGACAGAGTTGTATGTCTACTGATTTAGCATATTGTGCACAGCACGCACATTCAATATCCCAGGAAACTAACATCCTGTCAATCTCTCCAGCTGTGTCTGAGATAGTTATACAAAGGTTAAGGTCAAAGGTCCAATCAAGGATAAAAACAAATGCTGAGGAAATAGGCCATAAAAATACCACGAAACAAGACCTTCTGCAACACATCACTAAAGCAAGCTAATTGTGTCGTCCTCTGTCATATTAAATGGCATAGATCAACCAATGTGGCAGTACAACTACAATGCTACATCCACACATCATGCACAGATTATGTGGTGAATAATAAGGGGATGTTCCATATAACCTCCCCAAGAACCTTGCCTGTTTGTACATCATTTGCAATGACTATAGCCAATTGTATTACCTTTTTATGGGTTCCACCTTTCAGACTGTGAGGTTGTGCTGATGTCAAACAGTCAACGCTAGCCTCTGCCCCCCTTTTGACTCATGTCTTTGGTACGGACCAGAGGGCAGAGGAACGGGTCATTGGATTTGATATTGCCCATGGCCACGTTGCATGAGTTCCCCTCAAACCAGTGTTTTTTTTTTCTTCTGTTTACTGCGTTCCCTGGACCGCTACTAATATCCAAGGGTTTACTCAACACAGAGGCTAACTTTGCTGCGGGCATGCAGAGACACACTCTCAAGCACACATGTACAGACGCTCACATGAACAAGAACAGAGTGCACGCACATGCGTGCACACACACCCACATGTGCGCACGCACACACACATGCGCACGCGCACACACACACACACACACACACGCATCATGGTCAGTTCAGAATTTGCTTCTTTGTGTCATTTGGGCCCTTTGGCTTTCTAACCTGAACTCACCTCATGTTGGTTTAGCAGTAGGGCAAGTTCCAGACATCTCCATTAGGCCTCTCTCCGACAGCAGGGGAATCAGGGCCATATTCCTCCAACCCTAAAACACAAGGGAACACACACACCGAGGCAAAAGTGTAAGTGTAATGCTTTTCCATGCAGCCAGTAACCTTTACATGTCAAATATAGTTTCTAGAGTAAATCACAATTAACATGTTCCAGAGGAGAGGCAGATGGGTGATCACATGACGCTTGCGAGCAGAGGTAGCATTTACAAGCGCTAAGTTTGCTCTACAGAATTCAAATTGGTAATAACTTCACGCTGCTGAACCTTTACACACAGCCACAAATAGCAGCTCTAACACCTTGATGTCATATGACTGCTTCGCTCCACTTAGAAACGTTTTCTTTTATATTTCTTTGACTGAAGATATGCGCTATGTGTGATGAAATTAACCCACAATAGCCTACTCTGATATGTTCAACATTGTTCTTTAGAATGGCGGATAAAAATGAATAGCAGCAGCAATGGTATATGTATAAGAAGTGTTATCCCAAGGCCTGATAAAATATATTAAAACATCTGAAATTGCTAAATACTGTATGGCATGAATTGTAGCCCAGACTGCCTTGTCTAGAGCTGCTTGTAGAGGTGTTTCAGTGCATACCGATGCTCCATGAGCTGCCATGTCCCCCTCATCCCTGACCCCACTCTGGACAGAAGGGGGCTGTGGTGGGAGAGTGGGGTCTAGACCCTGTTCTCGGGAGGACATGGCCCTCTGGGGTCAAGGGTTAACTCTGCAACCCACCAAGAAGAATCTAATGTACTTTTCAGAGACAACAGCATCACTAGTGATGGCCTCCACATCACAGAGAATGGATTAGTCCACAACCAATGGAGAACAACATATGAAGCCTTCCAATCCATATCTCTGTAATAGCACTCCATAGAGAATGTCACCATTGACAACTGTATCCAGTCAACCAAATGTGTTGACCTTCATATTACAATTGAGTGAAGCTAGAGTAACCTAACTGGTCCCCTTACTCTAGCAAAGTTAATTTGAGTGGCTACCAATGTTCTGGTTGATCAAGGGACGTGATTGATGAGACACTGTATAATGACAACACATACAGTGCCTTGCAAAAGTATTCATCCCCCTTGGTGTTTTTCCTATTATTTCATTACAACCTGTAATTTAAATTGGATTTTTATTTGGATTTCATGTAATGGACATACACAAAATAGTTCAAATTGGTGAAGTGAAATGAAAATAATTACTTTAAAACCTCTCTGGGATAAGAGGCAGTATTTTCACATCCGGATGAAAAGCCCAAAGTAAACTGCCTGCTACTCAGGCCCAGAAGCTAGGATATGCATATAATTACTAGATGTGGATAGAAACCACTCTGAGGTTTCTAAAACCGTTAGAATAATGTCTGTGA
Organism: Oncorhynchus masou masou; assembly: GCF_036934945.1. NCBI lineage: Eukaryota > Metazoa > Chordata > Actinopteri > Salmoniformes > Salmonidae > Oncorhynchus > Oncorhynchus masou. Next base: position 43,375,383 of record NC_088236.1, on the reverse strand, counting down.
GTATAACAGAACTGATTTGGCAGGCGAAACCCAGAGCACAATCCATCCAGGAGGTCACTGTGCTTTCCAATGTGTTTCTATGGGAGGCCTGATTTATTAGGGCCCAGATTGCAGTTCCTATGGCTTCCACTAGATGTCAACAGTCTTTAGAAATTGTTCTATGTTTTTCTTTTGAGAAATGAAGAAGTAGGGCTGTTCTTTGTAGGTGTCACTCTGAAGAGCTTTAGTCTTTTGTTGCGCGGGAACTGGAGTGCGCTTCAACTTGTTTTTATCCGGTATTAGAAACAATTTATTCCGTCTGAAATTTTATTGTTTATTTACATTTTAGGATACCTGAGGTTGGATTAGGAACGTTGTTTGAAATGTTTGGACCAAGTTTACATGTAACTTATTAGATACTTTGTAGTCATGTTGGAACCGGTGAGTTTCTGAATCAAACGCGCCAAATAAATTAAAATTTTGGGGATATAAAGAAGGAATTTATCGAACAAAACAACCATTCATTGTGTCACTGAGACATTTGAGATTGCAAAAAGAAGAAGATCTTCAAAGGTAAGGCATTTATTATATGGCTATTTCTGACTTTTGTGTCGCACCTGCCTGGTTGAAAAATTATTTTCATGTGACTGTATGCCCGGCGCTGTCCTCAGATAATCGCATGGTTTGCTTTTGCTTTAAAGCCTTTTTGGAATCTGACACAGCGGCTGGATAAACAAGAAGTTAAGCTTTATTTTGATGTATTACACTTATATTTCCTTGAAGGTTGAATATTGATATTTCTGTAGTTTAAATTTGGCGCTCTACAATTTCACTGGATGTTGTCAAATCAATCCCGCGCTTAGGGATCCCTAAGATTTAATTAAAAAAAAAAAAAAAAAATGGAAAAGTGGTGCCTTCCAAGAGCGGCTTCCGAGAGAGGCGTTACAATGTGTGTTATCTTTATATCAAGTATCTTTCCACTGTCTCGGAGAGTTTCTGTTGTGTGCCCATGTTAGGTCGTGGCCTTCCTGATAGACGTCAACAGGAGATTGACAGCTGCCAGTTCTTATTAAGCCTCCATGTCAAACTAGGATGAACGCACACACACGCACAAATACATGTACGCTCGACCGTACACGCTTAGATTTTTGACAACTTGTACTATATTTAGTCTCCAAATGTTTATTGAAAACATAAATACATTTGCACAATGAGCACTTGTCTCTGAAATACTGTTATCTAGCGAGTTGTAGCCATATTAGCATTGCCATGATATCAATACCAAGATAAAACTAGCTGAAACGAGACACCTTTGATTCCCCACATTGCAGCTTCTTGCCATTGATGCAAGCTATGTCACCATTTAGAATCATAACAAAGTACGGCTTCTGGCCCTATCGATGCGTGCGCATCGTTTTCGTGAAGTTGTCTGCCAACCAGTCTATAATAAGACCAATAAAAGTGTGAAAGAGTACTACATCCCTGCATCATTGAGTGCACTGAAATTGCTGAATAAAGCATGTAATTTCAGAAAACATATCAAAGGACCGAATCTACACCGAACAAAAATATCAACGTAACATGTAAAGTGTTGGTCCCATGTTTCATGAGCTGAAATAAAAGATCCCAGAAATGTTCTATATGCACAAAAAGCAAATTTCTCAAAAATGTGTTTACATCCTGGTTAGTGAGCATTTCTCCTTTGCCAAGATAATCCACCTGACAGTTGTGGCATATAAAGAAGCTGATTAAACAGCATGATCATTACACAGATGCACCTTGTTCTGGGGACAATAACACACCTCTCTATTGTGTTGTATGTTTTGTCATACAACACAATACCACAGATGTCTCAAGTTTTGAGGGAGCGTGCAATTGGCATGTTGACTGCAGGATTGACCACCAGAGCTATTGTCAGATAATTGAATGTTAATTTCTCCACCATAACCCACATCCAACGTCATTTTAGAGAATTTGGCAGTACGTCCAACCAGCCTCACAACCACAGACCACGTGTAACCAAGCAAGCCCAGGACCTCTACATCCGGCTTCTTCACCTGCAGGATCATCAGAGACAAGCCACCCAGGAAGCTGATGAAACTGTGGGTTTGCACAACAGTAGAATTTCTGCACAAACTGTCAGAAATTGTCTCATCTGTGTGCTCGTTGTCCTCAACGGGGTCTTGACCTGACTGCAGTTTGGCGTCGTAACCAACTTCATTGGGCAAATGCTCACCTTCATTGGCCACTGTCACACCGGAGAAGTGTGCTCTTCAAGGATTAATCCCGGTTTCAACAATACAGGGCAGATGGCAGACAGCATGTATGGTGTCGTTGGGGCGAGCGATATGCTTTGTTGTGAACAGAGTGCCCCCATGGTGGCAGTGGGGTTTATGGTATGGGCAGGCACAAGCTATGGACAACGAACACAATTGCATTTTATCGAAGGCAATTTGAACGCACAGAGATACCTTAACAAGATCCTGAGGCACATTGTCATGCCATTTATTCGCCGCCATCACCTCTTGTTTCAGCATGATAATGCATGGCACCATGTTGCAAGGATCTGTGCACAATTCCTGGAAGCTGAACATTTCCTAGTTCTTCCATGGCCTGCATACTCGCCAGACATGATGTCAACCATTGAACATGTTTGGGATGCTCTGGATCGACGTGTCCTGCAGCGTGTTCCGTTCCAGTCAATATCCAGCAGCTTCGCACAGCCATTGAAGAGGAGTGGGACAACATTCCACAGGACACAATCAACAGCCTGATCAACTCTATGCAAAGGAGATGTGTCGTGCTGAGGAAAATGGTGGTCGCACCAGATACTGACTGGTTTTCTGGTCCACGCCCTACCTTGTTTTTTAAGGTATCTGTGACAAGCAAATGCATTTCTGTTTTCCCAGTCATGTGAAATCCATAGATTAGGGGCTTATGAATACATTTCAATTGACTGATTTCCGTACATCAATTATAACTCAGTAAAATCTTGGAAATTGTTGTATGTTGCATTTATATATTTTTTCAATATAGGTAGGTGATTTCACGCTGTGATTCATTAAAAACGTATTCGACACGCACACATGCTGTAGATTCGCTCTCTCTCTCTCTCTCTCTCTCTCTCTCACCCTCTTTGTATGTGCACTTGTATGTTTTTATGGTTCTGTGGTTAACCAAGTCTGTCTGTTCCTAGCCCTACGGCAGGGTTTAGGGTAGCTGCTTGGTACCCCCCACTCTGTTCCCTTTGAGGCTTGTGTGGCTTGTCTCATCGCATCTCTCTCCTGTGCACCCCATCCCCCCATCCCCCTCCTCTCGCTCTGTGGCTTCTGGCCTACATGCAGATAATCACTGTGCCACAGAAGCTCAAGTACCAAGTCTCAACCACTACAGACACAGAGCACAACGGCACAGGTAGACACAAAAACTCAAAGCTCAATTCAATCTGTAATGCTGAAGTGTTACAGATTCTGCAACAGAAATGTACAGATAATTTCCAATAAAGGTGACATGAAGCTAAAACGCTGAATTTCTACAATGCGGATTGAATAGAGCCCAGTCACATTCAAACTGTTTGTTCTGTGGCCACTAATAATTAACTTCAATTAACTTTCCTAATATTATGATGTTGTGTAAATGCTAGTAACACAGCAGTAATGTTATCAGAGTGTGACTTGTGTTGGCTGTCTCACTTCCTGTCTCACTTCAATCCATTATCAGAGGCCAGGCTCAAACACGCAGTTGTTTAATTATCCAGACTTCTCTAGGAGTACGCTGGGGTATACCATGCATCACCAGGAAGAAGGGTGACAGGAAGGAACTGGCCGTATATCTGCCTAGCTCATATGAGTATGTTCATAATGTGGACTAGATCACAAGTGATTACTGTTATGGGAGCACACACACATGTGCACAGAGAGAGAGAGAGAGAGAGAGAGAGAGAGAGAGAGAGAGAGAGAGAGAGAGAGAGAGAGAGAGAGAGAAAGAGAGAGAGAGAGAGAGAGCAATTGTTTTGACGTCTAAGTTGTGTAATTACATCGAACTAAGATGCTTGGTGCAGTATTTCTCAAGTGGAAAAATGTGCACGGAAACTAGTCATCTCTCGTTGAATGACAACAAACACTTTATTGAAGAATCCCGTACATAGTTCCCACTTCTACTAGGAGTAGTACTGTCGACCAATCACCGACAAAAGGGAGAAGACTTTTCCTGACAAACTTTGACTTGTCTCAAGTCTTGTGCGAACAGCTGAATAAAAAAACACACACAAAAATGAACAAAAACTTAATGACATTTCGTGATAATATACAGTGCCTTCAGAAGAACTTTTTCCACATTCTGTTCTATTACAAAGTGGAATTCAAATAGATGTAATTGTTATTCTGGGTCAATGATCTACACAAAATACTCTGTAATATCAAATTGGAAGGATTTAATTTTTTTTTAAATGAGAAATTAATGAAAATGAAAACACTAATATATATTGATTAGATAAGTATTCACCCCCCTGAAACACATTTGGCATTGAATATAGCTGTGAGTCCTTGTGGGTAAGTCTCCAAGAGCTTTGCACAGCTCGATTGTACAATATTTGCACATTATTCTTCAAGCGCTGTCAAGTTGGTTGTTCAAGCTGATGTAAGTAAAATCTCTAACTAGGCCACATTAAGAAACATTCAATGTCATCTTGGCAGTGGTGGAAGAGGACTCAAAAGTAAATATAACTTAATAGAAAATGACTCAAGTAAAAGTGAATGATGTCACGCAGTAAAATACTACTTGAGTAAAACTCTAAAAGTATTTGGTTTTAAATATACTTAAGTATCAAAAGTAAAAGTATAAATAATTTAAAATTCCTTATATTAAGCAAACCAGATGGCACAATTTTCTTGTTCTGTATTTATTTATGGATAGCCTGGGGCAAACTACCAACACTCAGACATCCGCCAGATCAGAGGCAGTAGGGATGACCAGGGATGTTCTCTTTATAAGTGTTTGAATTGGACAATTTTCCTGTCAAAATGTAATGAGTACTTTTCGGTGTCAAGGAAAAGTCTTTTGGAATGTAGTGAAGTAAAAGTAAAAGTTGGAAAAATATAAATAGTAAAGTACAGAATAAGTTGGGTGAATTTTGGCCCGTTCCTCCTGACAGAGCTGGTGTAACTGAGTCAGGTTTGTAGGCTTCCTTGCTCGCAAATGCTTTTTCAGTTCTGCCCACATATTTTCTATGGGATTGAGGTCTTTGTGACTCCAATACCTTGACTTTATTAGGCCATTTTGCCACAACTTTGTAAGTATGCTTGGGGTCATTGTCCATTTAGAAGACCCATTTGCGAGCAAGCTTTAACTACTTAAAGGTTGTCTTGTGATGTAGCTTCAATATAGCCACATAATTTTCCTCCCTCATGATGCCATCAATTTTGTGAAATGCACCAGTCCCTCCTGCAGCAAAGCCCTCCCACAACATGATGCTGCCACCCCTGTGCTTCATGGTTGGGATGGTGTTCATCAGCTTGCAAGCCTCCCCCTTTTTCTTCCAAAAATAACGATGGTCATTATGGCCAAACAACAGTTCTATTTTTGTTTCATCTGACCAGAGGACATTTCTCCAAAAAGTATGTTGGTACCTGTTTATGGTACCTGTTTCCTCCAGCATCTTCACAAGGTCCCTTGCTGTTGTTCTGGGATTGATTTGCACTTTTCGCACCAAAGTACGTTTATCTCTAGGAGACAGAACACGTCTCCTTCCTGAGCAGTATGACGGCTGCGTGGTCCCATGGTGTTTATACTTACGTACTATTGTTTGTACAGATGAACATGGTACCTTCAGGCATTTGAAAATTGCTCCCAAGGATAAACCAGACTTGTGGAGGTCTACAATTTTTTTTCTGAGGTCCTGGCTGAATTCTTTTGATTTTCCCATGATGTCAAGCAAATAGGCACTGAGGTTGAAGGTAGGCATTGAAATACATCCACAGGTACACCTCAAATTGACTCAAATTATGTAAATTATCCTATCTGAAGCCTCTAAAGCCATGCCATAATATTCTGGAATGTTCCAAGCTGTTTAAGGACACAATCAACTTAGTTTATGTAAACCTCTGACCCACTGGAATTGTCTTAAGTGAAATAATCTGTCTGTAAACAATTGTTGGAAAAATTATTTGTGTTATGCACAAAGTAGATGTCCTAACCGACTTGCCAAAACTATAGTTTGTTAACAAGAAATTTGTGGAGTGGTTGAAAAAAGACTTTTAATGAATCTAGCCTAAGTGTATGTAAACTTCCGACTTCAACTGTCAGTAGTACTTCAAAGTATTTTTACCACAGTACTTTACACCACTGCATCTTGGTAAGCAACTAAATTTGGCTTTGTGTTTTAGGTTATTGTCCTGCTGAAAGGTGAGTTAGTCTCCCCGTGTCTATCGGACATACGACTGAACAAGGTTTTCCTCTAGGATTTTGCCTGTGCTTAGCTTTATTCCGTTTATTTTTATCCTAAAAAAACTCCCTAGTCCTTGTCGATGACAAGCATACCCACAACATGATGCAGCCACCACCATGATTGATAATGAGAAGTTGCTTGAAATTCACTGCTCGTTAGAGGGACCTTACAGATAATTGTATGTGTTGGGAACAGAGATGAGGTAGTCATTCAAAAATCATGTTAACCATTATTATTGAACACATAATGATTCTGTGCAACTTATTATGTGATTTGTTAAGCACATTTTTACTCCTGAACTTATTTAGGCTTCCCATAACAAAGGGGTTGAATTATTATTGACTTGAGACATTTTAGCTTGTCATTAAACATTTGGTTTTTTTTATGTTCTACCAACAAAATTCCACTTTGACATTATGGGGCATTGTGGGCAGATCTGTAACACAACATCTCAATGTAATAAATGTTAAATTCAGGCTGTAACACAACACTTATGTGGAAAAGGTTAAGGGATGTGAATACTTTCTGAAGGCACTATATGCATGAAATGTTTTGACTGGGAAGCATGTGACAGGCTTAAAACCTCTTAAATGTAAAGTCCCCATATTTGTGGACCCTATTTGATTGTTTTTATTCAATTCAGTTTGGTATGAGAACGGTAGCCCCTATCTGCAAAAGCAGGGTGTCTGCGGAAGCTGAGTATCTTGGCTATTGATCGGTGCCTTCAAATATTTGGTATGACTTACTACCATATATGGGCATACGAATTTATAAGGGCAGGCCGAGCCGATGACCTAATTTCAAGATGTCTGCTACTTACATTCTGGTTAGCATTGTAAAGCATAAACGGAATAAACACAGAATACGTTGATACACACTGAAAGCCGGGACTTCACACATCATAAGTATAACATATGTGTCTGCCTGTGACCTATCTTTATTGATCCCCAACCCTGAGAGTCAAAATGTTTATTTTACCAAACATTTTCACCAAACCGCAAACATCTTACAAGGTAAGCTTCGATTTGGTTTGTGTTTGTTTTATAGCTACATGGGGGGTGTTGTTGGCATCCATGTCCCCTGTTTGTCCCCTGACACCACCACAATGTTTGAGAGATGTTGGTGTTGTAGAAGTGATGTAGTTTTTATAGTGAACAATAACTTTTAGGCACATCCAGTGTGCAAAACTAGCTTAATTACCACATTCGGACACTTTGGAGAGGTTGAAAGGACACTTGAATGTACCCTGGATACCCCATGACACCCCCACAATGTTTGAGTGAGGTTGATATGGTAGAAATTTTGTTTTTATACTGAGGAAATAGCATTTAGGGATTGCAAATATGTAATAGCACTGGAATGATCTAATTTACAGACATATGCCACTTTGGAGAAGTTTAGGGACACTTGGAAATGTCCCGTGACCACACCTGACACCACTTACTAAAACATCTGCTCATCTCTTGTTGTTAGGTCTATCAATCCCATAGTTTTTTCTGATATTGTTCACATGTTGTGGAAGCCATCTGATGTGTTTCCAGCTCTAGTCATCAATAATTCACTTATAGCTTGTCAATGAAATATGTTTTTTTTTGTGTATGCTTCAGCTTGTGTATTCTGAACTATGTACCTTCTATCTATCTTGTAATAACTTCATAACCTTCCAGATGTCTTCTTTCCAAATATACAAAGTTTTTGCATGTCAGACTCATGTAATTACACATGAATAGCAGTTACTTGTGGGTATGACTATTTAGGGGAAATCTACATTTCGCCATTACATTTAAGAGGTTTTGAAAGGGTAGGAAACATGAGTTTTTACTCACCAATGTAACAACACACTGTGGTCTAAAACTTAGTCACTAGGTTGTAGTCACAATCTGGTTACCTTTTAGTCCAAAGACAGTTATGTTTTTGGTTATTACATATTTATTAGCTAATTTCCGTATATCTTTTAAACTGCCCACAATGCACTAGTTCTCAACTTTATACGGAGGATCTACTCTGCTACCGAGTCCATATGCTAGCTCGGTAGTTAGCTCAAACTGGCTACTACCCATGCTAACATGTAATTACATTCCAGACTAAGTGTTGGCGGTAGTGAGCCCAACAATCACAGGAAGTGGGATGTAAACAAGAAGTGGGATGTAAACAATGTAAGGCCATGCAGTATGTTCTTCAGACTTTATGGCGGTGTTATCTAGTTGGAACCCATTAGCACAGCAGGCTCTGGTGCCTTCTTCCCGTGGGCTCAAAACTAAAGAGAAAATCATACCTGCTTGCTCAAGTGTTCTAGTACCTCCTTTTTGTTTTGTGAACTTTTCAGCATGTTATTTGTGATGTAGGCTATGGGAGTTTTGTAACGTTTTCCACCGTGGCTTACTGCTAGAGTGCTAGCTGACGGACATCTGGAATCTATCTATTTAGGATATACCTGACTCTTCATCGACCGGTGAAGAACCCACCTCCCCCTGGCTTTGGTAGCTAACTCAGACTGCATGCTTTTAAAAGCTTGCTTTTACTATCCGATGGGCACAACCATCAATCTGTAAGACTCTGCTCTGACTTGTGGGTATGTTTTGGTTGTGTTATAGCTGGTCTCCAGTAGTTCAGCTCTAGCTTGCTGACTATAAGCAAGGTACGTGGCTAGGCTGGCTAGGCTAATAGCTATTTGGCTAAATAACTCATGTTAGCTGGTCTTGCTAGCTTGCTAGGATAACTGCATATAACTAACATTAATTTATAGCTGGTTAGTTGGTGTTATGTATTTCCCAAACTTTGGTTTACTTGAATGTATCTGCAAGCTAGATGTTGATAGCAACTGGCTGACTCATGTAGTACTAACGTAACATTAATAGGCTGGTAGGGCTAGCGTTAGCAGGCTAGTAGGGCTAACGTTAGCAGGCTAGTTGGCTATCAACCTTGCAAGTTTTTGCTTGATGGTTGGCAGAAACTATAATTGAAACTATGAGTGAGTCATGAGTGCAAACAATTTGGTTTAATTCGAAGTTATTCATTTTAAGTTATTTCTGTTGGAGCTTACATTATAGGTGTCACGTTCTGACCTTTATTTCCTTTGTTTTGTCATTATTTAGTATGGTCAGGGCGTGAGTTGGGGTGGGCAGTCTATGTTTGTTTTTCTATGATTTGGGTATTTCTATGTTTCGGCCTAGTATGGTTCTCAATCAGAGGCAGGTGTCATTAATTGTCTCTGATTGAGAATCCAATTTGTAAGTCACTCTGGATAAGAGCGTCTGCTAAATGACTTAAATGTAAATGTAAAATCATACTTAGGTAGCCTGGGTTTCACTGTGTGTTGGTGGGTGATTGTTCCTGTCTCTGTGTTTGCACCAGATAGGGCTGTTTTGAGTTTTCACGATTCTTGTTTTGTTAGTTTATTCATGTATAGTGTCCTTATATATTAAACATGAATAACCACCACGCTGCGTTTTGGTCCGCCTCTCCTTCACCACAAGAAAACCGTTACAATAGGGAATAGGCTGGCTTGCCAAGTTCTCCATATTACATCGACCCTAGTAAAAAAAAACATAATTCTTCGGAATTCTGTTTGGTTTTATAGCTCTAAAATAAAAATGTGAGGTGTAACTTTGCATTGGGAATTGCGTATATTAATGCATGTCCATATGTTACAAGTGGTTATGTTTATGCTCCCTCCTCTTTGAGTGTGTAATATATTGAAACTGTTTGTTACTTCCTTTTTCCTCCAGCATTGGGTAATAGAAAACTAGTGCTTTGATTCTTTGTTGTCTATATGTCTTATATATATGTTTTACATTTCTAACAACAATACATATAAGCATGAATAATATAGTTTTTTAGCATCTTTATTGCTGTTTGGAATATATACCGTGGGGAGCAAGTATTTGATACACTGACGATTTTGCAGGTTTTCCTACTTACAAAGCATGTAGAGGTCTGTCATTTATATCATAGGTACACTTCAACTGTGAGAGACGGAATCTAAAACAAAAATCTAGAAAATCACATTGTATGATTTTTAAGTAATTAATTTGCATTTTATTGCGTGACATAAGTATTTGATATATCAGAAAAGCAGAACTTAATATTTGGTACAGAAACCTTTGTTTGCAATTACAGAGATCATACGTTTCCTGTAGTTCTTGACCAGGTTTGCACACACTGTAGCAGGGATTTTAGCCCACTCCTCCATACAGACCTTCTCCAGATCTTTCAGGTTTCGTGGGCTGTCACTGGGCAATACGGACTTTCAGCTCCCTCCAAAGAGTGTCTATTGGGTTCAGGTCTGGAGACTGGCTAGGCCACTCCAGGACCTTGAGATGCTTCTTACGGAGCCACTCCTTAGTTGCCCTGGCTGTGTGTTTCGGGTCGTTGTCATGCTGGAAGACCCAGCCACGACCCATCTTCAATGCTCTTACTGAGGGAAGGAGGTTGTTGGCCAAGATCTTGCGATACATGGCCCCACCCATCCTCCCCTCAATACGGTGCAGTCGTCCTGTCCCCTTTGCAGAAAAGCATCCCCAAAGAATGATGTTTCCACCTCCATGCTTCACGGTTGGGATGGTGTTCTTGGGGTTGTACTCATCCTTCTTCTTCCTCCAAACACGGCGAGTGGAGTTTAGACCAAAAAGCTTTATTTTTGTCTCATCAGACCACATGACCTTCTCCCATTCCTCCTCTGGATCATCCAGATGGTCATTGGCAAACTTCAGACGGGCCTGGACATGCGCTGGCTTGAGCAGGGGGACCTTGCGTGCGCTGCAGGATTTTAATCCATGACGGCGTAGTGTGTTACTAATGGTTTTCTTTGATACTGTGGTCCCAGCTATCATCAGGTCATTGACCAGGTCCTGCCATGCAGTTCTGGACTGATCCCTCACCTTCCTCATGATCATTGATGCCCCACGATGTGAGATCTTGCATGGAGCCCCAGACAGAGGGTGATTGACCGTCATCTTGAACTTCTTCCATTTTCTAATAATTGCGCCAACAGTTGTTGCCTTCTCACCAAGCTGCTTGCCTATTGTCCTGTAACCCATCCCAACCTTATGCAGGTCTACAATTTTATCCCTGATGTCCTTACACAGTTCTCTGGTCTTGGCCAGTGTGGAGAGGTTGGAGTCTGTTTGATTGAGTGTGTGGACAGGTGTCTTTTATACAGGTAACGAGTTCGAACAGGTGCAGTTAATACAGGTAATGAGTGGAGAACAGGAGGGCTTCTTAAAGAAAAACTAACAGGTCTGTGAGAGCCGGAATTCTTACTGGTTGGTAGGTGATCAAATACTTATGTCATGCAATAAAATGCTAATTAATTACTTAAAAATCATACAATGTGATTCTCCAGATTTTTGTTTTAGATTCCGTCTCTCACAGTTGAAGTGTACCTATGATAAAAAAATTACAGACCTCTACATGCTTTGTAAGTAGGAAAACCTGCATAATCGGCAGTGTATCAAATACTTGTTCTCCCCACTGTAACTGTAGCTATGTTATTTCAGATATAAGGTGAAATTATGTTTTGTTTCTTTGATGTGTAGTGGTTGAGGCTAATGATAGCAGAAATGGGGTATGGCATATGGACATGCTTTATTTACTTTGCAATGGCTTCCTGTCTTATCTTTGTATCATGGACTTTAGTAAATTAATCCATCTTTCAGTTTTGCTTTTGGCCTGCAAGCGAACTTTGCCAACACTTGAATTGTTTAAAAGATTTCCCAAGAGATTATAAAAATGTTCACATGCAATGTGACACAAATATCTTCTTTGGCTATAGCCAGGAATTTCCTTAAAAATGTAAAACTCTAATCCATTCAATATTAACAAATACAGTTCACACTTTGCCGGTGTGACAGTTACAGTCAATACAGTGTGGGAGACCAACATTGGAAAGCAAGACATGAGAAAATCACAAAGGTGACAGTAATCAAAGGACTAATGTATGCAAACGAGATGTTTGGCAGGCATGGCTGGTGATGCCGCTAATTGAATAATTGGCTTCAGAGCACCACACGCACCAACCACACTGCGTGTGTGCGTCTGTGCGCGTGTGCGTGTGTGTGTGTGTGTGTGTGTGTGTGTGTGTGTGTGTGTGTGTGCGTGCGTGTGTGTGCGTGTGTGCGTGTGTGTGTGTGTGTGTGTGTGTGTGTGTGTGTGTGTGTGTGCGCATGTGTGTGTGTGCGTGTGTGCGCATGTGTGTGCCAGCGGACATTTTAGATCTACCTTCCTCATGTGCTCACCACTGCCAAACGCCTTAAGATGGTGGCACCTTGAGGGAGAGAGACACCAGGCACCTCCTCCTCTCTCTCCTCCTCCTCTATCACAGGTCTTCACAACAACACTGGGCAGGCACCCCTCCCTAACCCCTGCCCTCCTAATAAATATTTAATTCCCCCTTTCTAATAAGGATATAAGGCGCCGGCTCTGGTGCCGGCTCTTGAAATTTGCATAAAAGGTCCAGATGCTAATGCAACTGTGGCGACTACGAGCAGTGCTTACTGCTCTATATGCAGCGTTACCATCTCCCTAGACAAGCCAAGATCCCACATAATTGAGTTGCGAAACAGTACACCGTATTCAATTGGCTCGCTGTATTCAAAACACATTAAGGTACCAAGGAGAACGACTGTCCTGTTTTAATTGTAGCACCGCTACAGCTGTTTATGCGTATTTCATGTCTCCTATAACCCCCCACCATTGTAAAAACGGCAGATAAAGTAGTTGGAATCATGCATTATATAAAACATTCTATACTTATTTGAGCCATACGAATTGGTAGTTGGGTTCTACAACTATTGCTTAAAAATGTATAAATATGTTCACATTGAAAGACACCTTGAACTATTAATATTAGATACTGAAAAATTACCGTATTTTCAGAGTATGTATGAGCAAATGAAAGAATGCAAGGGAAAATCTACAATTACATTGTGATCTACCACTGCTTTAACATACCAGAGCAAAATTATATATTTGGCAACATTTAAGGAAAAGTACAGTCAGTGTCACCATAATGTATGTCAGAACAGTAATGGCACAAGGTGTCACTTTTGGTTATTTTTAATTAATTGAGAATGAATAATGCAGTAACATGAAATACATTATTTACAATCTTTCATCTTACTAGAGGATTCGAAGCGTATTTCAGATGCAATTATTTATAGCAGGGGTATTTGCATAATCAAAAGCCAGTGGAGCACAGAGATATCGAAAAGGAAAGGCAGGCAGTCAGCTTGGTTTAGCCGTATACTGTAAAGCTGCCATTCATGCGTATGCAGCCAGCCTAGCTATTGTTAATGCCAATGCTCACAACATCAGTCATATTCATCTTCTGGCCGCCAGAGTTTCTGCTGCGTGTTGTTAGCATCAATGGCATTAGCCATTAAGATGACATAAGTGCAATGTAGCTAGCTAGCATTAGCATCTTTGTGGAAGTCTGCTAAACATTATATGGGATGGCTAGAGAGATATGTTGGAAAAATGCAAATCAACAAATGTTTACTATTTTGTCCTTTATATGTTTGAGCCTATATGTTTTTAAAATATGTATTTTATACATGTAGGCTACTGTATATATTATCTACGCCCATTATCTGTGTGTAAGTAACAATGTGTGGTTATGAGACAAACTCAAATGTTTAATGTTAGTTTGTAGGATGTTACTGTACAATAGGCTTTGTTCCTCATTCATTTTAGTGCCCTTCAATTCATTCAATGTTTTGCTCAAGCAATACCATAATTATCAAGGTCCCATTCACACTTCCCATTAACAAACAAACCCATCATAAAAACACATTTGGTGTGGGAGCTTACAGTACACTGACTGTCATTAATGTCCTATTAAGCCGACATTGATCCAGTCGTGTTCAGAAGGTAATGGCATGGACAGTGAGACATGGAGGTAGCTAATGTACTGGTAGGAGTGAGACCATGTCTGTGACCACCTCCACGCAGGCTGCTAAAGGGAGGGGCACTGTGTCAGAGCACAGCATGTCCACTGCTCCTCACAACGACGCTCAAGTGGCAATGCATGATTTCATTAAAAAGGGCCCAACCATTACATCCAACAATGGATTATTAGCCCATATTATGGCTGGTTGATCGTTTATGAGCAAGGATGCAGGAGGCACCTTATAAATGGTGAACCAGTGGAAAGAGGAGTCAATAGTTATTTGGTGTGTGTATGTGTGTGAGATGCCAAAAATCAGGAGATGCACTGAAAGGCACTGCAATGTCATATGTTTGATGCAGATTGAAACAGCATCTACAGTGGCAAGGCTGTCGTCATTGTGTTAGATGAGCAGCCATACCTACTGATGTGGTCTACATAGCTTTGGTCACCCTGTGCACTGCTAATAATATCCATCACACCACTGTTAATGGAGAAGTCACCTGACAGGAAATACAATGCAACACCTCAATGTGTGGGATGAATCTAAATTGAGCCCAGGAGACAAGGGGAGAGTGGCATTTTAGTCAGTTACACACACACAGACACACACAATAAAACCAGGAACATGTCCTGCTCCAGCAGTGCTGATGCCGGCATGCACACCGTGAGCTCACCTCTCGTTGCCACGGCGACACCAACCAGAGGGAAAATCCTGGTGTGTGTGTGTGTGTGTGTGTGTGTGTGTGTGTGTGTGTGTGTGACAGATGCCTGAGCGGGAGTAAGGAGGGCCTGAGGAATTCACACAGCGCTAGGGCTTGTTTAAGCACTAGTGCCTCATTCAGTTACCAGGCCTTAGTTATTAGGGAAACACTAAACCGGCCCTTTCAATTATCAAGGCAATGACTTTAGCACGGCAGCCTGTTTATAATGGCTGGCCTGGGATTTGAAATTAGATTACTTAGAAATAGTCGGCCGACAAGGTGGAAAATAGACATTTACAAACACACACTTACACACACAAATATGTGTATTATTGATTATGTAAATTGAACGGGTATGCACACAAACATATAGAGAATCACAGTCATGAACACACTTACAGGTACCACCACATTAAACACAAACACCCACGCCTACTTTTATTTCCCAAAACATAAAAATGGGACAAACAGCTGAATTGGTGACTGGATTCTATAAGTGGTGAAGAGCTAACTCAGTCTGAGGGTCCTCTGCTCATCAATGGTGGCGCTCCACCTCCATTGAATGCCCTGAATTCATTAGCCATCGAGCACAGATGGCGTCTGGCTGCTTGTCTCAAGTTCAAGTTCATGTCCAGAAGAGACAGAGAGAGACATGGTGAAGCCAGACAGAACAGACGCTACTGAGACACAACCATTGTTCCTCGTCTACAGGCATCTCCCAACGTCCTTGGGACCTAGACGAACGTTGAATACTGCATTGGATCTGGTATGACCTGTCTCTGCTTGACATAGCTTGATATTTTAGCAAATCAAGCTGAAGGATTTGTGTGATGTTTTTCGTGCTTAAGTATTTACCACGACTATGTAACAGCTACAGACAAATTACAAAAAAAAGGACGTGCTAGGTCTGAACACCCGTCCGTATGCAATTAAATCCCAGTGTAAAACACATTGTGTTATGACAATACAATACTAGAATAACAGATGCAACAACATGGTGACTATTTTAAATCCTTTGTCTAGCATAGAAATGACCCAGTCAGACCTCATCATAAGGTCACTGCCTGCCAGATTGCACTTGCATTATTACAACATGAGCCCTCTGCACAGAAAGAAGGCACATAAAAAAAACTGGCAAGCTGGGCTGGTGTAAAATATGCTGATTGCTCATCCAATGAATATGAAAAACCTGCCATGGTCGCCATGGTTATGTTACTCAGCCAATCACATGACAACAATGGCTGCAGAGGACTGTAAGTGTGGGTGGGGAGGGAGTGGACAGCAGAGCCAGAGTTACTGAGCAGAGAACGGTGCTGTCACCACCCATCTCTATACACATAGTCAAATCACACGTCTATATTTCTCTGTGAAAATGGGTCTTTTGAAATGGATGGCAAGGCCTCTCCTCTCCTTCCCATACCCTGCCTGTATGGCAGTTTCATAAATAACCACATGTATCCTCAGAGCCAGGGGCAGACTGGTCATCTGGCATTTCAGGCAATTGTCAGATGGGCTGAATCATTTTTAGCTGAGTGGGCCTGTCTAACTAGGTTTTTTTTTGTTGCACAAAATTATCATTATTTGGCTAATAATGTGGGCCTCAAGGGATAATTGAGCCGTTGTGGAGGCCTTGAGGAAAAAAATGGGCCAGTGTGGGGACCTCAGCGAAAAGAAATTGGCCGGTGTGTTAGAAATGCCAGGGCGGATTTCTGGTCCCAGTCCGCCCTTGCTCATAGCCACTCCAAGCACTTCCTACTGTGAGATACACTACTCAGCCAACAAAGATGAGCTAGAGAAAAAGTATGTAGGACTATCTGCTGTCGGGTATTAGATGAATTGTAGCTAAATATTCAGCTTGATAGAGTATTTATTATATTACCACAGACTCGTGCATGATTTTGCAGTGTTCGCAAGAGGACAAAATATTAATGTGATATACACTAATGCTCTGGAGACAGTGCACGCCCAATGCAAACCGGTGCCAGCCAATATCACTGTTACAGTATTTACAGCAGGAATAGTGAGAGTGACTAAGAGAGAGAGATGCAAGTGTGACTTGCAACAGTTTCAGGCATGTGAAACTGTTCTCTCTCCTGGCAACACTGGGCTACATCTAGCATTGCATTGTGATGCTGCACTTTTTGAGGAGAATGACTGGGGTTAACATCCTCTGTTTGATACAGTGCTACTATATGGGGAAACATAGTGTATGACAGCCTTGAAAGGACATGAAAGTAGGCTACTGCAAACCAATAAGACACAAAATAAAATAGGCTACCATATGATATAGCCTACTGATTTTGTATTTCAGGCTAAATAAAAATAATTACACTGGATTAATAAAATAAGAATGTCTACACCAATATCAATTGGCAGAGGAATAATTTGGTGAAATGGTAGACAATTTTTTGGGTCAAAAGTATCAAATTGAATTTAGGTAAGTTTTACACCATAAAACATCTTCAGACTTCCAATTATGAAGAAATCTTTTCATTCAGTCAGTTTAGTGTAGTGGCCTTTTATGCTGTGGAGAATCAACTGATTTATATTTGCTGGTTTACTTACAGGCTACAAGTTCTTCTTTACACTGTGTTGACATTTAGTACGAAGCCAGAGTAGAAAACAATGCAGCCATTCATGAGTCTAGATGGTGATTTCAATCGACTTAACCAGGGACAATGAAACTTGGTTATTCATTGCTTTCCCAAATTGTGTTCTCAAATAAAATTTTGGGCTAACGTATAATGACCCAGTATTGTATACACTCTTTGATAAGGGTCAGCACAAGACACACTAGTTTAGTCTGATGGTGTGAGAAAAGTCGGCCAGAGACCCTTTCAGCAAGACCGTGTTGAATCCAGCCACTGTGAGCCTAATTAACATTGAACTTGAATAATACCATGTGCACTAGCCTATCACTGCATACACTGATGGTTTAGGCCTAGAACTCTGGCACTTCCACATCAGCCTATCAATTAAAAATACATTTAGGCCAGCACTTGGCCCCCCAAAAAAATGCAATTTCATCAGTTAGGCTACAGCTAATCAATCTTTTAATAGGTTTTAAAGTAGTCATAAGACATTACACAATTTGCACAAAAAAATTACATCCATATGAAAAGGCCTACTATTAATAATAATATACTATCTGAAATGTTTAAAAAAATAACAAAAGAAAAATGTAGGCTATGACTCAATTAAAAGCAGTTTGAGAACAAGTGTAGACAATAAACATCCCCTCATCTCCAGACAATAGACTCTTGTAACATCCATGAAGAAAACAAACCTCCGAGGTTACAACTGACACCATACAGAGGCTATTCTCAAATATAAATAGATATTGTTGGAATGCCATCGTTTAGAAACAATGGTTTTTACAACTCTATTGAGTTGACAACAAAGCATTTCATGTTTATGGTGTTTGTAACATTCTATCCAACTGTGCTACCATCAATAAAGAAACAAGACAACTCTCCCGCTAGTCACCATGTGCCTAATGCATGCCACGTGCTCCCTTGGTTGTTATAAACAAATCCACTGGTGGCTAATATAAGCCTAATGGCCTGTAGCCTATAGCTAATAGCATCCACCATGCAGAATTACCAGGCCAGAAGCTATGCCTGCACTATTAAGCTATTTCTTTAAAACTAATTTGATTCGGATGTACTATATATATCAGAATAAAATAAATATGTTGGCTTTAGCTAATTCTATAAACATTCATTTATATTAATCAGGGCATGTCTTGCAATTAAAGGTAAAAAAAAAAATCCTGGTCAAGTTCAAATACAGCACATGAAGTGATATCATCTATTCAATTTGGCAGACTTCTCTAGGCCTTTATTGCATTGTCAAATTCATTCTCATGAGACAAACAATAGATCAGTGTTAGAACGCTAGGCCATTATAAGGCCTACAATTCCATAATTATATAACATCGTTGATTGGATGTATAAACGCGTCCAGGTTGAAGATAATTGGCAATGCATTACGCATTCAAAACCGTTGCTACTCAAGTTTTGAGGCCGCGTCGGCTGGGTGGGAAACGTCGCCTCTTTCTATGGGGATGCAGATGAGTCTGGCGCACTTGACATCTTTTCATCACCCATGGACCCCCCAACCCCCGTTCCTGTCTGTCATATTCGGACTGAGCATGGCATTGCCACTTGCCCCGAGCGTGGGAATGGGAGCGTCCAGTCGTTCACATCTCCAGCACTGCGGTTAACGGAATCAATTAAGCAGGGCCGACCCCCACTTACACAAACCCCTCCCACCTCCCCATCCTTCTTAGCCTATACCCCAAACCCCCCTCTCCGTTTTTGTCAGCTCTGTATACGTTCTAATTATTGCTGTTTGGGATGCCAGCGCCGTTTCCTGGTTGGAGTCGATCATGCTGAAATACAAAAAATGGGGAGGGCGCGCATCCTAAATGTCAATCTCATTCTCAATGCTATAGCCTACATTAGCCAAACAGATGGAGCATGCATTCTAGACTAGGCTATATTCATTTCCCACATTTAATTATAGATAATAACGTATTTCAAGAAAGAATATAGCAAGAAGCATGAACAAGATAGACACAAAATCAGAACTCTCACACTCTGAATCTGTCAAAGGCCTATAATAGCCTAAGCATATACTTAAAAAGTGTGTGGGCGTGTGTGTGAATGCAACATTTACTCATGCTATGATTAATTATAGTCTAGGCTACCTGAAGTTTTCAAAAGTAATTGCCTGCCACAAACATAAATAAGTAATACATAAATACAACAATTTCACATTTCCAAAAAGTGAAAATGTCCCGTCAATGCTAGCTGAAACAGCAATTATTTCAAATGTTAAGACTTTTTCAATATTTTGTACATAGAGTAGGTTTATTGGTCTTGTTATTTCCAGTTTATATTTCCAAGGTCCTCGATGAGTCTGGAAGTAGTTTTTACTTTCGGTTATCTAGCTTTATGACGGCCATCACACTCATACAGCTAGATAACCAAAGATAACAACCCACTTCCCATTCTTCAAAAATATTCCATAATAGTCTTCTGTTCTCCGGGCGTTGGATTATGCACCTGCTTTCAGAAGTCGTCACCCATACTTTGAGGCAAATAAACCAAAATATAGAAGTCACTATAATATTACTCCCATTCATAATCCTATTTTATTTCCATAAAGGCCACTTCTGTGGAACGAGTCCCCCAAACTTCCACACACCAGTTGTTAAAAAAATAGAATATCCAAAAAATATAATATAATGTGTTTAGATTGTCATATTCAGATGACATTAGCCAACATTACTGAGTTGAAGTAAGGTGGAGAACTGTATGGTGCAGTCATCCTTGCACAGGCCCTGATTTGCAATGCAAATTAATTCAATTCCACAAAAGGCTCTTTCGCCTATTAAATCGTTGTGGCAGGCGCAATAGATATCCTGTGAGGCCAGCAAAGAAGATACGGAGGAGGTGGAAAATCCGTTTCCTGGAGAAAGTGCGAAAATGACACAGGATAAACGTCGCGATTGTTTCGGAATATGGAGAGGACCTTGTATGTGACCAAAAAAATATCAAGTTGTCCGCACGTATCCAGCGTGCTAGAGGAAAGAGATGCCGAGGACTCTAAGCCAAGGGTTCCGTTATGTTGGCTAGCCTCTGCCAACCGTCTGAAAGGAGTGGGAAAAGGGCCATCCCCAAGGAAAGGGGGGAAACGGGGAGGAGGGCTGGGCTTCCAATGCCAAAATCTGGACCAACCCGGCGAGGTCAAAGGCCTCAGACCACGGGAGTGTAAAGTAATGATGATGATGTCATGAAAAATCACAAATGCACGCTGATATTCATGCACGAGCAAGTGGCAAATCTCCTTGCGTCATTACCAAGGCACCGGAATAATTGCGTTTTCCGCTAGCGGTCTGCACGCGTTTTGTGGAATGACAAAAAAAAGGACGGAAAGACAAAATGATTGTGCTATGGTATGAGCACGATCATATTGATAAATTTTTAAGCCATTCAGAGTATAATAGCCAGCAGTTTAAACCACAAAATAAAAGAGCTCAAATCAATGGAGGACATATGGCAGCATTCCAGGGATGAGTAGAGAGAGCATTGTCCTGTATTTTCGTCGCAGCTATATACCGAGTAGGGTCTTGGCTGTAGCATGGAACTGGGCCAGGTTGATCGAATAATACGGGTGTGAGAGAGAATGCGAGTCAAGCCACTTTCATTGACTCGATTTGAGTCGAAATCCTATTGGCTTCATGTGGTTTTTCATCGTCGTGACCGATGTAAATGCTACAATGGTTTCCAGGTAGGCTATACTTGCGATGTCGCATTATCCAACACGCGTTCATTTTTCTACACAGTGACACACCTAAAACGTTTCATCTTGTCTGTATCAAACATTCAATAATGATATATTAATATGTATCAGACTTAGTAGGAAATATAAATATTCAATCACCTAACTATTAACGATA
Organism: Oncorhynchus masou masou; assembly: GCF_036934945.1. Classification (NCBI taxonomy): domain Eukaryota; kingdom Metazoa; phylum Chordata; class Actinopteri; order Salmoniformes; family Salmonidae; genus Oncorhynchus; species Oncorhynchus masou. Next base: position 43,353,904 of record NC_088236.1, on the reverse strand, counting down.
TGTGTTCATGCGCCCGGACGTTTTTAATTTTTTTATTTATTTTTAATATGCGCTTGGGATGTGTGCCAGGGCTATTACCCATACTATAGGGTAGGTTACTGTATACGTATTGTTAGCAAGAATTCTCAAAATTTGGCACAAAAAAAGCAAGGTAGTTGTGTGCTTTGTGTGTGTCTCGGTGTGTGTGTGTCAATTGAGAGAAAGGGAGAGGAGGGCGAAAGCAGTGAGGTCCAATTAAGGTATTGGGCTACATGATACACCAATATTGCGATTAATAGGCCAACTAAACAAGATCGATATTTCCGTACTATACTAATTGTGGTTCCAAACTTGGCTTATTTTTACAATGCAGAGATGATCCGCACAAAATGTGACTTTGTAGTCCTTTTTCAGGCTTATTTAATTATCTGTATTTTACAAACAACGGGTTTGCCTACGATATTGCCTAATCTTTGCACGTTAACTGAAATGTTTTGCGTTTCCATCTATGTCGCGACATGCACCTGTTCACTTGTGTTTTTTGCTGCGCACTATATTAATGTATTGGCCAAATTGAAACATGTCGTTCGGATGCTAACATGAAAGGCCCAGATAGGTTGGAAGGCATCCAATTGCTCAGCCAAAACACTTCTAAATTCAACGTTTATATGATCACGACACCCGGCCCTGTGCAATTATTAAGCCCAGTTATTATTTGGAACGCGGTTGAAATCTGACTGCAAGTTAAAGTATGCATAAGTGGTAGCCTTGATATTAAAATTCCTTCGAAGTGACACCGGTTGATCCAACTGACAGAGATCCCATTTGAAGGCTAATGAACTAATACAATGTCCCTCCAAGAATGCGCCATTCACGACTCTATCCAATTCTGTATCATTTCAGAGTCACCCATTTATTAAAGTCCATTTTTTATACTTTTTAATCATGTATTTGCAACCCTAAGTTCTGAACATAGGTAACACAGGCCTCAACCACGCATTTGTTGTATCATACAACCCCACATAGGCCTACAATTTTAACAGTAGGCTACCAAAGTTATATATTCAGTTAAGTGAAATTTCCCAATGGTTCTGACATAATATTATAATCTATATGACTACTATTTCTCAATTTCAACAGAAGTGAGTTTTAAACATAAAAAGCAAGCATTTCTCCCACCTTGGCCTTTTTGCGGCGCCATACAGCATGGAACATTTGCCCTGCAACATATATTTTATATGTTGGCATTCTATCACTTTAAACATCAGTAATGCCTTGATTATGCTACACAGAGTATGTCGTGGTTATTTCTGTACCCAATTTATGACAGTATCCCGTGAATGTCTGACACTGTATAAAACTGTGACATTCTAATATACCATCTGTATAATGTTGACTGGTTTTTATACAGTATGTAGGCTAAATAAACTAATTCAAACCAATAATTTTTACTTTGTAAATAGTGGTTTTCTTTTCTTTCTTTCTTTTATTGTGTTCTCGTGCTCATTAAAGGGGCAATCAAACAAGTTCAAACAATGACACAGTTGGGGTATGTGGCTGGAGATCTCAAATTCAAAGACAGAGCAATGCATGCAAAGACTGACGATCCATGATATCCCAATTATGGTTATACATTAAGTTATTTACAAACAATGTAGTTAAACAAGCTTATATGTTGGTCTTTATGGGGCTACAACAGTTGAATTGAGCTCATTAGACAATTATAGTGTATATTCTTCAAGAATCAATAAGTATTATTCATTAATTTTAAAAGTAAAAAAAAAAAGAAAAAGATGTGACAATCGCAAACTGTCCCTGGATTGGAGCAGTAAGTAGGTTAACTAACTACACAAAACCCCATAAGTACTTTTTCACAACTAACCCAACAACCGAGACTGGCCTGCACCAAAGGCGTGAAATTAAATATTGTTTACACCATACGATACGGAGGTAGCCTACACAATTTTCATCATGAGTCGATGTGCAACCCAATCTTTACGCATACGTTGTAGCCTACATTCAATTTTACCCGGCATAACACACTATAAACTGATGTTCGGAGCAATTGAAGACATTCTGGCCGTTTTAACTTATTGCACAAACCATCTACCAATAATTGAACGTGTCATTGCTCTAAGTCTGCACTTTGGCTCAATGCATGGAGAGGCGTTGGCTACTTTTGCACTGTGCTTGTGACTGTGGTTGCGACAAGCTCATGCAAACAGTCTGAGCAATGCTCAGAGTTTTCATCATGATTATTTATTTCAGCGAATTAAGTAGGCCTACAACATCTCCAAATGTGACAAAATGTATTTAAGTGCCAGGGAAGAGCACTTCCAGCCCTACGAAGCAGTATGAACTGCAACTGCTCAAATATATATGAAAGCTAATCGTAGCCTACATGGTCCTCTTCAGCTAAAACAAATAATCTCTATACATTACGTCCACTAGCCAATAAGAACCAATGAATATAGTCTATTATTCACCGAGTCATTCAACTTTACTGTAACTTTTACGCACATCAAGCTACATAGACTTTACGCACGGTCAAGGGATTATCACCAAAATTGAACTTACTTCCTCAAATTGCGCAAGAAGCATCACAGCAATCAGACACAGAAATTATCCCAGATAGGAGATATGTTCTGTGGGATCCGGTGGACAGTCCCCCAAATATCCAGCCGTCCTCGGCCATCACTTCATTTAAAATTGCCGCTAATACTCAGTTCATTATGCGTGCTTCAGTTGCTCTGAGTAAAAGCCTGAGCATATTCCAAGCACATGATAGAGGGAGGGGAGAGGGAAAGGGAGACCGAACTTTCCCATAACGTCTGCGGCACCAAATAGAAGTTGAAGCTGTGAGAGTCTGCAAGTTCTTTTTTTTGTGTGTGGGGGGTCCATCCTTTCTCTGTGAGAAAGGACGTGCTCTGAAATTCAAACAAGTTCTCTCGCTCTGTTGTTGGGCACGAACTGAAGAGGCATTGTTCGTCTTTTGGCCTGGACTCCCCCATTCCCAGACCAGGTTACAGAGTGATGGCGGTCGGTAATGAATTTGCTGCAGGCCCTCCTTTAACGCGTTATGACAAACGGAACATACTTACAGTCGCTCAGACAAAAGCGTGAACATAATGTGTTTGATACAATCCCCCCCCACGCACACACACACAAACACACACACCGTGATGGGATGATTTATACAATGTAAAAATGATGTACCAATTGAACTTGTGATAAATTAATTTCAGAAGACCGCAAAAAGTAGTTAGCTATAAGATGGAAGCAATGTGTGGCCCTAACTTCTTCTTTAGCCTGTGTTGTGCAAGCAGAGCCATAATGCCCATAGGGGGCACACAGACCCCCTCAGATGTATCCCAGCAATTGTATTTTATTATTTTATTGTTTAGCTTTTTTAGCTAGCCCAGATCCCAATCTTCCAACCTCATAACTAGCTCCTGTACCATGAAGACGTTTCAGTCTACCAATCAAGTTAGATAGCTTGTCTAACTATCTTAGCTGGACTGTCTACTTGCAAGGTTGGTAGACTTTAAAAAAGCAAGCAATTACCAAAAGTACTCAATAAGACTCACATTCCTTTAAATCTTTTACCAAGATTTTAGCAGATATGCAGAGAAGCACATTTAGTTTCTTTAAAATAACCACCAGTCAGTAGGATACTTACAGCTCAAGAGGTATGCTTAGATATACAGAAAAATATACATTTTTTTATATAGAATTAAGCATAGTGATTATGGCTCTAGATTACAGGAAAAAGCTATTTCAAGTGTTTGACAAATGATACATTCTCTAACTTCCACCCCCCAGCCATCCTCAGGTACTTTGTGCCCCCTTAGATTGTGGGGGTGCATGACACCCCTGTGTGCAAGGACCATGTGCCATGATATGCTTGGGCTGTTACATATCTATCCTATAGACAATGGAAATATTGGTATTGTTACTAACAAGTTACAATAGGTAATACAGGTAATGTAATGAATTGCAATTCTTATTGTTATTAGTATTATTACTACAACTATTATCACCTATTTGTTATTACACTATCAACATAGCTACGCTTATTACAGGTTCAAATGCCTTGTTAATAGTTTGGAGGAGATAAAGTATGTCCTTTTTTTGTGAAACACTACATTTATATCAGGGCAAAGTAATTTCCTACAGCTCTCTTTCTTAGTCTTTTCCCTGTTTAATTGCAGGCATATCCATGTGATTTAACCAGATTCACGTTTTGGTTTAACAGCGAGGTCACGTTCAATGACGTAGGCAAGCATATCATCTACGTGCAGCCATATTTAAATACATCAAGGAAATTAGTGCATCAAAATATGCAAATCCAGTTTACATAGTCTGTCTAGCCGCTGCCAGAGCAATTTCCCCCAACCGGTTCTTGGGTATTTGATTACCGTTTGGAAAGCGAACATTGTCCTGTTTGTTTTTGACAAAGCTCCGATGGTGTGTGAGCGGTGTGCTTTGGAGACATCAAGTGAAGAAACCAAGGGTTCTGCCTGGGAAATCGCCCATGCATAATGAGATGAGCCACTCTGCCATTCTCAGTGCTCCGATGCTGTTGGTTCCAGCGTGCGTATTATTTTTTATATTGTTGCATATGTAAAAGGTAGATTTGCATTGCTTTACTTTTCTATATTCTTCGTTTTCCATGCTATTACTTTTGGTTTAGGTTGTAGTGATTGCAATGGATATTTATGGATGATGACGCGCACCTACAAGCGTTAACCTACAGTATTTCGAATTTCACATCAGCTGAAAAAAAGGACTATTCCAAAAAATAATGGGTTAAAATAAGGCAATAGGCCTATAGAAAGTTTGTTAGTTGACTAATGATGTAAAACTGTAAAATATAATATTATTATTGTTCTCGACAGAAATATGTATAAGATTCTAATGGCCAAACAATAGAAGAAGGGATTCAGTGCTATAATAATGCTGAGGATCCTGGACTTATATTTATCATATATTCCAGGAAAGGTGCTCGAGATTGTGCTTTACAACAACAACAAAAATATATAGGATACATGTAGCCTATGGTCATTTGAATAATCTGAATAATGTTAAGTGTTAATCCACCTTTGAGTATGTTTCTCTAATGGCTATGTAAAGGCGACATTTCCTCTGTATTGGCTAATGATGCGCACACAGGCCGCATTTGTGCGAGCGCGCGAGCACATACACACCGAATGAAACACTGACTTATTAACCATTGTCTTGAAGTAGCTAACTGTTGAATTTTTAGCAGACATTATCGTTTTTTAAATCACAAACAATGATTGGTTTAGAATGAGCGTTTTGCTTTATAAAATCGAATTGCAACACATTATATATAGTAGGCTAGGCTAAATGAGATACGTTTAACTTACCCTTATATATTTTACATCACCATTCAAATCTTCCTGCTGGGCTATGCACGCGCTCTCAATCAAGTCGTCGCCAATTTCCCAGCCCAATTTATTTGTGCGAGCTGTTGGGAGATTCCGTAGTCCCTACTCGTAACTCAGCCTCCTCGTCAAGTGAACCTTTTTCCCGAACTGCTCCTCTTATGTGTCACCCAATAGAAGTGGTCAGACGGGCACACGTAAAGATTATTCCCTCCAAACAGGGTACATGCTGTCATCGACCTGCAAGTTGTTTGTTTTGACAAACACGCATGGGGTTTGCATGCATAGGCTACAGCATTCTAAGATTATTGCACATCAATTGCTCTTGCCACTTGTAAAAACCAAACCACCCTTTTTCGAATTTGTAACATGGAATAGTGTGACGCACTTTAACCAATATGTCAAGTGAGGCATGTCAGCTATGTGAACTAGATAAATATGCAGTTCCAATCACACTAGCACCTATTGACGGTTAGGCTAAAGCAAGATACAGACCCAAACAAGGTCTACAGCAAAGTGTAATAAAAAGAGAGCTGCGTGAACATGAACACTTTTTTTTTTACAAACGCAATGACCTATTAATAATTTGCATTTGATTTGTCTCGGATATTTCAAAATAGATAGCCATTGCACTTATTATATCAGTGACATATGTAACAGGGACGAATTTGACGATAGAGAAGAAACTGCGACATTTTCACAATTAGGCTATAGGCTATATGGCTTGCTTTTCTGCAAACGATAGAAAAAGATACAAACTATTATAATTGTAATGTGGTCATCAATCAATTATCGAATACATATTTATGCCTGACACAGACTTCATATTGGAACTAGATCATTGGTAATACACCGACTGGTGATACCCGTCTTCCATGTCGTGGTCAACATGGACTATCCTCATTACATATCTCTACATACGTTTAATGAAACATGCACGGTCAGCCTATAATGAGAATGAGAGGACAATCGTTTCTAGTCACTCGGTCTCTTTTACATCTTACCCCTTCCAGTCATATGGTGAATAACCAATTATTTATATTTTCGCCTGCTTTCAAATGTAGGAATAAGTTACGATTTTGCAGTTCATGCTCTCAGTTTCGAACAAAACTCGTAAATAGGCCTACAACGTAAACGCGTCCTTTATTGTAAATGATCTTTAAATCTTTAGAAAAAAAGACATCTTAAGCATCTCACCATGACGAAACAGGCCTTGGATAAGAAGAGCCAATAGTTCCTTGGTGTGTGTGTGTGCGCGCGAGCGAGCGTGTGTGAGTGTGTGAGACACATAGAGAGAGAGAGAGAGAGAGAGAGAGAGAGAGAGAGAGAGAGAGAGAGAGAGAGAGAGAGAGAGAGAGAGAGAGAGAGAGAGAGAGAGAGAGAGCAGAGAGAGAGAGAGAGAGAGAGAGAGAGAGAGGTTGAGTGCGTGCCTTTGTGCAATTTGATTTATGATAAAAAAAAATGTGTAGGGCTATACAATATATATATATATATATATATATATATATATATATATATATATATACAAAATGTGAGTTATATAGTTTCAACGTCGCTGCAACTTAACGTCAACCAGAAAAACAAATAGTATATTATTATTTATATTTGCATTATGATTATTATGATTAGGATTTTGATTATCACAAGTGTTTCAGTAGGCTATTATTTGTTTAGTTATTACTATTAAACCCAGGCATAGGCTACTCTGTTTTATCAGTATAGGCCACCTGAATTCGACATTGATTAACAAAATATGTCCAGCGTCATTATTTAGCGAAAACGAATCGATAGTTACCAGGCTGATTGAGATTTGTGGCTTTGATGATACAGCATCTGTGAATATTGGTGTCTGTTGAGATAGGCTAGAGGTTTGGACTGAGGATGGGAGAGTGTATCTACTATGCACATTAGCTAATAAACGGCGACATCTAGTGGTTACTGTGGAGAGTATCACGTGCCACGTAGTTATATTGAGGGTTACCAGTTTTTGGAACGTTTCGATTATTTCTCGTTTAGGAACAAACGAGATCATGTCAGGAAAAGGTCATGCAAACCACAAAGTCGGTAGCCTAAATAACGAACGAATTATTACAAAAAGAATCCCTATGGATTGACAAAATACCATACACGTCTAAAGAAAGCGATGTCTAGCCAATAACACATCCTTCAAATTTTACATTAGGTGGAATGTTTTTTCTTCTTAAATTGAAGGGTAAATACAAGGAACATGTTTTGAAATAAACTGCAATGGAATTGCATAGCCTGCTATTCCTCAATTTAATTGTCATTCTTCTTCTCATGTCTGATTTTGAGCCATATGCCTATGCTTTTATTGAATTTATTTCTAAACATGGCTCTGTGTTTGCATACTATTATTATTATGATATGCTATTCTTCGATTTAACACGCTTTGAATTAGCCTACAATTATTTTTCTGTCGTGTGATGTATTTTTACAATTTCAATTAATGGTGAAGTATCAATGAACTGTCTAAAATAACAACAGTTCACTTCTTTCAGCATTGCATGCACTAGGGTCAATTGATTTTATTCGATTCGTTATTCCGGTGAGTAACATTTTAATTACCTTACATATATATAAAGTGAAAGTAATTCCACATATTATACTTCAGATCTTCTCGCCCTTGTTTATCATATGAAGAAAATACTTATTTTAGCTCCTGATTTGAGCGGCTGTGTTTGCCTTTCCAACTTGCTCTCCTTGCACCACTGCACACGCTGTGGCCGCAGCAATCCCGGTTCGAATCTAGGTCACGGAAGTTTTTATGTTACATAAATCCATGTGCTTTCAATATCGAATTATCTTATATGATTTCACTCAGTCTTGATTCATATCAATTTAACGAGGTTACCTATTCAATGTACTAAAACAAATAAATAGGTTATGAAGCAATGGGATTCAAATAGGCTTACGTCTGGATCTGTCCTTATTTTTTTAATTGATACATTCGATTTATGATAGCGTGTTATTGTATTATTGTAGCCTACTCTAATAGTTTATATTATAAAAATTGGGGAGAAAAGTTGGATGAAAAAATACGAAATTCTCTCAATCCAATCAGTTTTCCACGTTCATTCAATATTATCACGTTTTTTTTGATGTTGTTGAAATGACATGGAAATAACTTTGATTCAACCAGTTTTTGCCCAGTCGGTTGCGCAATTGTATTTCAACTGTTTTGTCCAAATGTCATTTAAGTTTAGTTCTCTGCTTCAAATTGCGCACAGGTTGCTTAATCGTTTTGTAGCAAATAGCCCAATGACTCTTTCCCAGGTATTGGTTTCACATGTTTCAAATTTCACACATTTGCATCCATTTTAGATCTAGTTTTTCAGGATAAAACCCCACACATTAATTCTACCAGTTAATTCATCTTCAGCGAAAATGTGTCTTCCTGTAAAGTCTTGTTCTTGATATCAAGTTTTCCCCAACCATTTATGGACATATGTTCTTGTTTGTCAGGCTGATAGGTAAAAGGGTGAAATCGTACATTATTAAGCTACACCAGGACAATTAAAGGTTAGAGCGGCATATACTAGTCTACAACCATTCCGCAACCATAATAGCTACAACCATTCTCAATGTAAGACGAACATGATGAAGCACCTTCAATACATGCTTTTTCTTCTTCTTTGAATTAACCGCTCACGCTGTCTGGGATTTTTAGTACTCTGTGACCGTTGTTCCATTGAGTTTGATGGGGGAATTATTATCAGTCTTACCGAAATGTGGATAATGCGTTTTTTTTATTGCATATGTTCAGAATAAATGTATGTTTACTGGCAAAATGTATCACTGAATGTGAAGTGAAATAAACCTTAGCTGTAAATGTCAAATAAAAGTCTGCCATTTGAGTTCCCATGACTCAATGCCATGATTTGGTAACCTTACTACGCTACAGTTGGAATAAATAAAGCAAAAAATGCCATTGCCGTGTCTCAATGTGGTGTCATCCATATTATGTTATATTACAGGTAACTGCCAAAATAAGGGAAACAGTTGAGTAAATGAGGGATACAAAGTATATTGAAAGCCGGTGCTTCCACACAGGTGTGGAATATTCAATCATGCATGTATAAAAATGCCTGGCAAGCCATTATTTTGGCTACCATGGCTATGCCCCACAATCCACAGGGCACAAGTTGTCACTGAGTGGTTTGATCGGCAGTCACCAGATTTCAACCCAATTGAAAACTTGGGGAAGTTTCTGGAGCAGCGCATGAGACAGCGTTTTCCACCAACAACAAAACGTCAAATTACGGAATGTCTCCTGGAAGATTGGTGTCGCATCCCCCGATAGACTTCCAGACACTTGTAGAATCTGTGCCAAGGTACATTGAAGCTGTACTGGCTTGTTTTTGCCCAACGCTTGTTAAGACACTTTATGTTGCTGTTTCCTTTATTTTCGCAGTGCAGTACAGTACCTTGCAAAAGTATTCATCCCCATTGGTGTTTTTCCTATTTTGTTGCATTACAACCTGTAATTTAAACAGAGTTTTATTTGGATTTCATGTAATGGACATACACAAAATAGTCCAAATGGTAAAGTGGAAAAAAAATGGTAAAGTGGTCTGTGCATATGTATTCACCCCTTTTGCTATGAAGCCCCTAAATAAGAAATGGTGCAACCAATTACCTTCAGAAGTCACATAATTAGTTAGATTGCACACAGGTGGACTTTATTTAAGTGTCACGTGATCTGTCACATGATCTCAGTATATATACAGCTGTTCTGAAAGGCCCCAGAGTCTGCAATACCACAAAGCAATCGACACAATGAAGACCAATGAGCTCTCCAAACAGGTCACGGACAAAGTTGTGGAAAAGTACAGATCAGGGCTGGGTTATACAAAAATATCCAAAACTTTGAACATCTCATTGAGCACCATTAAATCCATTATACATTTTTTTGAAAGAGTATGGCACCACAACAAACCTGCAGAGAGAGGGCCGCCCACCAAAACTTACAGACCAGGCAAGGAGGGCATTATTCAGAGAGGTAACAAAGAGACCAAAGATAACCCTGAAGGAGCTGCAAAGCTCCACAGTGGAGATTGGAGTATCTGTCCATAGAACGACTTTAAGCCGTACCCTCCACAGAGCTGGGCTTTACGGAAGAGTGGCCAGAAAAAGCCATTGCTTAAAGAAAAATATAAGCAAACACATTTGGCGTTCACCAAAAGGCATGTGGGAGACTCCCCAAACATATGGAAGAAGGTACTCTGGTCAGATGAGACTAAAATTGAGGTTTTGGCCATCAAGGAAAATTCTATGTCTGGTGCAAACCCAACACCTCTCATCACCCCGAGAACAACATCCCCACAGTGAAGTATGGTGGTGGCAGCATCATGCTGTGGGGATGTTTTTCATTGGCAGGGACTGGGAAACTGGTCAGAATTTAAGGAATGATGGATGACGCAAAATACAGGGAAATTCTTGAGGAAAACCTGTTTCAGTCTTCCAGAAATTTGAGACTGGGACAGGGGTTCCCCTTCCAGCAGGACAATGATCAGCACACTGCTGAAGCAACACTCAAGTGGTGGGGAAACATTTCAATGTCTTGGAATGGCCTAGTCAAAGGACAGACCTCAATCCAATTTTGAATCTGTGGTATGACTTAAATATTGCTGTACACCAGCGGAACCCATCCTACTTGAAAAGGCTGGAGCAGTTTTGCCTTGAAGAATGGGCAAAAATCCCAGTGGCAAGATGTACCAAGCTTATAGAGACATACCCCAAGATAATTGCTGCTGTAATTCCTGCACAAGGTGTCTCTACAAAGTATTGACTTTTTTTTTTTGGGGGGGGGGGTTTCACAATAAAACATATTTTTTAATCTTCAAAGTGGCAGGCATGTTGTGTGAATCAAATGATACAACCCCCCCCAAAAAATCTATTTTAATTTCAGGTTGTAAGGCAACAAAATAGGAAAAATGCCAAGGGGGTGAATACATTCGCAAGCCACTGTAGCTCAATGACACCAGACATTAATTGAGACTCTCGCAGTCATTGTCTGGGGACCGTTGGTTAATTTTATGTAAATATACAGTGAAAAGTTTGGACACACCTACTCATTCAAGGGTTACTCTTTATTTTTACCATTTTCGAGAATAATAGTGAAGACATCAAAATTATGAAATAACACTCATGAAATCATGTAGTAACCAAAAAAGTGTTACATAAATTGAAATATGATCTCGACAAACCATTTCTGTATTGACCTCGTTTTGTGCCTGAGGGCATTGTCATGCTGAAACAGGAAAGGGCCTTCCCCAAACTGTTGCCACAAAGTTGAAAGCACTGAATCGTCTAGAATGTCATTGTATTTTGTAGCGTTAAAATGACCCTTTACTGGAACTAAGGGGCCTGGCACTAAACATAAACACAACCCCATATCATTATTCCTCCTTCACCAAACTTTACAGTTGGCACTATGCATTATGGCAGGTAGTGTTCTCCTGGCATCCGCCAAACCCAGATTCATTTGTCGGACTGCCAGATGGTGAAGCGTGATTCATCGCTCCAGAGGATGCGTTTAAACTGCTCCAGAGTCCAATGGCAGTGAGCTTTACATCACTCCAGCCTACGCTTGGCATTGTGCATGGTGATCTTCGGCTTGTGTGTGGCTGCTCGGCGATGGAAACCCATTTCATTAAGCTCCCGACGAACAGTTATTGATCTGATGTTGCTTCCAGAGGCAGTTTGCAACTCAGTAGTGAGTGTTGCAACCGAGGACAGACGAGTGTTACGTGCTATACTCTTCAGGACTCAGTGTTCCCGTTCTGTGAGCTTGTGTGGCATACCACTTCGCGGCTGAGCCGTTGTTGCTCCTAGACGTTTCCACTTCACAATAACAGCACTTACAATTAACCGGGGCAGCTCAAGCAGGGCAGACATTTCACAAACTGACTTGTTGGAAATGTGGCATTCTTTGATGATGCCATGTTAAAAGTCATTGAGCTCTTCAATAAGGCCATTTTACTGTCAATGTTTGTCTATGGAGATTGCATGGCGGTGTGCTTGATTTTATACACCCGTCTGCAAAAGTAGTGGCTGGAATAGCCAAATTCATTCATTTGTAGGGCTGTCCACACACTTTTGTATATATATTGTATCCGTTTTTATATTGGGTCTACCGTGTTCAGTTATCAAGGTGAAGGGCATACACGGAGAGAAATTGACAAACACAATAAAGTCACACCAGAACATCAGGGTAACTAAGAAAGCCAGTCATTTTACTGAATTCTCTGCAAAATACAAATATCTTTTCCCCAGCAGAAGAAACATTGATTTTAGGATCCAGACTTTTTCACTACATGTAGCTGAATCAAGTCCTATGAGATACAGAGATGTGGCTTTAAGTGAATAATATCTTATCTTCAAGTGGCAACAAAGGCCAGCTTATGCCGCTGAAAGCCACTTTCGCTTTCCAAACACTAACTTCAGACTTCTCCAACGTTTAGATTTCTAGAAGCTACATAAGTTATTACAGACTGTTAAGCATTTTTAGCTACTCATTTTCCCCCCACCTTTTTAAATGTATACTACTAAAATAAAGAAAATCGCAAACATGGTGGAGCAATCCAATAATCCCAAGTGAATAGTTGGTAATAGTTGGCAATGGTATACCACATGACTGTACAAGTGTATGTATACCACATTACTGTACAAGTGTATGGTCTCCCCTTTGTACTAGACATGACCGATCAAACGGTAGCTGAGGTACTGGGGTGAGTCAATTAGAGGGACTAGTATAGAGGCTAATACAGAATAATGGCATTTTACAACTGATCAACAGGTGAAGAAATACAGATGCTTCAAATCCATAACCCAAATAAAATATGAAATAAATCAAGCATGCTCAATGTCTTTGCTTACACAATATCAATAAATGCCACCTACACCTCAAAAAACACACCACAGCTCAAATAAAGGGAGCTCTTGGTGTTGTGTTTTCCGTAATTCATTAGTGAGCAGGTGGCACAAAACAGCAAAGTAACTCAATCAGTTAAATTAATTAACAAAAGTGGGATTTGAAAAAAATACTTTTCCATGATACTCAATGACTCAATGAATATACAAAAAAATTACACTTCTGTTTTATGATTTTAGCCTGCAGTTCACAAGGAAATGCATTCTGATAACACGACACTATAGCTACTAAGTACTAGCTACTATACCTGCCATGTCTCAAGGAGGACATGTGATGGTATTCTCAACCTCTATCAACTATGAACAGTATGACCAAATCCAATTGAAATGGGAAACCAATTCTACATTTTGAGCAAATGCTTTTATTGATGTTTTTTTTTCAATGCTTGCAATAACCATAAATGAATGTGAAAATAAAAGTTGAATAATATTACAACACAGAAATGCCACTGGCTTTGGTTTTCCACACATATGCTGCCTGAAATATCATGTGTTTTTTTTTAACCATTTGTATTGAATAAAAAAGAAAGAAAGAACACAGTAGGGGCTCTGCCCCTGTTTCTGACTACACAGACTGTATACAGCAACAACATAGTGAACTTGCATGAAATATGCACATAGAAATACCATAACACTTGAGTGACAACAGACTGAGGAGTGAGAGGCAGAGAGAAATGTGACTAGTTTCATGTAAAAAAAAGAAGATATATATATATATTTGTCTGAAATCAACTGTTGTACTTCTCCCAAACCAGCATTTTCCTACAACATCTTGTTTGAATGCTTCATGTTACACTGCTGAGGAGGTTGTGGAACACTGCGCTGGTGATTGGACTGAGTAGGGTCAAATATGACACAACTCCTTGTGATTAACAATAGACCACCGATATACTCAACAGCTTGATCATTTGACACAAATACAATTTGGAACTATCAAATAAATATTGTAATCTGGATTTATGTGGTGTCCTGCACACAAGTTTGGGTCTCATTGTAATAATTGGCAAAGGATTTGCAGTGAAAAGATTAAATAAAATGTTCAAAATATACAGAATACATGGGCCAAAGGTCCCATCAAAGAGGATTTTGTTGGACATTGTTGTAGAAACTGACACATGCACAAATGGGCCATCATGGGTGATGTCAAAAATGTTCATTTGGCATGACGCATGTCATCTGCATGGGCATTAACCCCAAGTTCCAATCCCCACACAGTTTCCACAAATATGTTGTTTGTCAGCAAAGAGATCTATCTTTCTGAATTTACTCACAAACACAACTCTGTTCAACTGGTTCTCAAGGTTAGACTAAATACGCCTCTGAACAGCACTGTCCCAGGCGCATATAAAACAAAAAACAGACAATATGTGCAATTGCACATAGAAAACTCCACTAAGAAAAAAACAAGAAAGAAAACATTATTATATATATTTATATATTAGAAAGCTATACACAAGCATGTTAATTCACAGATTTTTTTTTTTAAAGATTCTTAATATTATCATTATTATATATAATTAGAAACACGTTTAAAAACGAAACCTCTAGAAAGAGAAAACAGTTCAGCTAAGCATGGGTTCTCAGTCTGTTTTCATGGCTTAGGGTTTTTTAATTTCTCATCGGACTATCCGTCTTATATTAGCAAAGCTATCAAAAAACACATTCTGGCTTATAGAAACTACAAAAAGCCACAAAATTGCTTTGCATTGTATACCTTTCATATGAAAATATAAGCAAGTCTATCGTACATCAGTTTTTTTTTGACTGAATATTTCATACAAGACCCAGGGTTTCTTGATTCAACTAACATGGCTCTTGGGTAAAAGGATGGTCCTATCAATGTGCTCCATGTTTGATGAGGAGCTTTATGTTTAGCATGGGTTCTCTCATATTGGTTCCTCACATCTACCAATGGGCCTGTGGGGTATACCTGTACAATCCTTCAAATGTTGCATATTCGCTTTCATTTTGTATATGAATAATCTGTAATGTATAGCCACGTTTGACCCCTCCCCTTTGCCTCTGCCCCCTCTATTTACATAAATACGTTGAACCTGCAACATGACATCATCTATCGTAACATACATTTTGCAAGGGAGAACTACGGAGAAAGTTAGCAATGAAATTGACTCTGTACACATGTATTGGTTGACCAACTCAAGTGCTAGGCTGTTCGATCAGCAACATATGCTCTCAATTTTCCTTCAGTCACTGATTATCATTGAGGCAAGTTGTAAGTACTTTTACAAAACAGAGTACCTGACTTTTTTGTTGTTTATTTGTTGATATGCATATATTTACACATACACACACGTGTAAATATCTATGCATCATTTTTTTCCACGCGGCACAAATAATGCATTGCTCCCCAGCAAAAATATCCCTAACCCCAACCAACACCCATTTTATCTTGGATCACCAGTCCCATCCCCACTGCTTTATAGAACTTCAATATGTATAGCACACATACTCCGCAAAAAGAAAAAAGAAAACATTACTGTTAAATTTAGAAAAGCGTGCCCCCCTTCCTCCAATGAAACAGAAAGAGAGAGAAAAAGAGAGAGAGAGCACGTGGTCTGGGGGTGAGTGATGTGTCGCGTGTTGATATAGAGGGCGATGGTGTCGAGGCATCATTACGTCGCAGGGCTTGGGCAACGGCCAATGCTGGGCTATCATGTGGCCCACCCTTCAGACAGGCGCACACGTTTGACCGAGGGACTCTCGCGCTCGTCCATGGCGGGCCGAGACAGTCCCAGTGGAGAGTGGAACTCGTTCCTGTGCTCGTCCCGGTCGCTGCCCTCATGGGAGCTGCTGCAGCTGCTCAGGCTGTCAACAGGGGAGTGGCCCGAGTCCTGGCGGGACGACGGGTTATGTTGCTGATGGATGCCGTAGCACAACGGTGTGCTACTGGTGCGATCTCTAGGAGGAGAAACAGGTTCGGACTTGATGTGCAGGCTTTGAGCAGAAGGCAGGGAGAGATTTGAACTCTGACATAAGTGATTGCTATTGCAATTTCTGTAGGAAGGAAAGGAAACACAAGGGGTTACAGAGTAAAGAAACATGATCATACACCCGCAGTTACACACGGGCACACACGTTTACTCCAAATCGCCCCATTCATATATCATATCTAGTCAAATAATATCAATATGTATCAGTATTTTCACTATAGTTTCACCAACAAGCTTCATTTCAAGCTTCACTTCTCTTTGATTTGTCTACTGCTCGTTTGTATTTTCATATACTCACCCTAGCTGACTGAGGGCCGAATGCTGCATGTTCTGGAGGTGTTGTTGTTGCCAACCGCTCATGGAGCCCAGGTGGAGGGAGCTACCACTGTTAAAGCCGGACAGGGAGGATAGGTCTGCACTGCTCAGTGAGTATTCTACACAGACATACACAGAGAGAGAAGGCAACCAGTCAAAACCAGTTCAGGCCAGTTCAAACAGGTTTGTAAAGTACATTAGTTTTGTATTATGGCTACTGAAATGAATAGTATAACAGTCAATTTCTTTTTCCTTATACATTTTTTCCTGCTGGGCCAACACAGGTGCCAATGAGTCACAAAGTGGGTGTGGGAGTGTTGCATTGAGGGATATATGTGTATGAACACCACCACCTGCTGTTAGGTTTTGGAAATTAAATGTTTTTAACATCACATTACGATGAAGCCAAGTTTCAGGGCCGGACAACTTATTGTTACCTGATTTTGCATGAAAATGCTATATTTATTTGATAATGAGCATGCTTGCAATAACTATCATGTGTGTAAAGTCATGCAAATCTGTATGTGTGAGATATAGATCTTATCAAATCAATAAGAATCAAATAAATCCTCGAATACAAATATAAATAGCGGGGCGAGTGTGTGCCATGTATAGTTCACTTTCCAGACTTATTGATACCCTGAAAGTAGTAACAAGGACACACACACTGATGTTGAGTTTATATGTGACAAAGACTGTGTTTGTGTGTATGTGCATGTGTGTTTGTGTAGAACACATGTAAAAGCAGTGGTACCTACCAGTACCGTATGAAGTGGAGATGGCTGATGGGTAACCGCCCATGCCTTGTCCTGGTAGGGTGGGCGTTGCTACTGAAACCACAGGGGTGGCCAATGACTGTGCTGACTGGGAGTTGTTTATTCTCTGGTTCTATGAGGGGAAGAGAAAAAGAGAGAGACGGAAAAGCATGAGTGCCATCACAAATAAAGTCAGCACCAAAGAAAAAAAAAAAGAGAATAAAAATAGACTTAGTTGTTTTGTTTTTTTGCTCCGCAGATGCTAGAAGAATGAACAAGATGCCAGCTTCTTGGAAATTAATCACTTGACACGCGGCACTGCTGAACCCTGCCAACCCTATCATTTACCACCCCTTCTGAGGTTCCGCTGTCTCTATAGTAACCCTGCTGGTCTCCACGGCAACAGAAACAGCGACGGCTGGGAGAGGCACTTTATTGCGGCAGGGTGGTGCAGAAATTATGGCGGTTTAATGCCATATAAAAGTGTTCCTTTTGTTGCCTTTCATTTCCTGGTTCTGAGAGAGGGGAAGTATGTATGCTAAGGTGCCATGCAATGCCCCTCAAGCAGACATAGAAGGAAAGAATGAGGGAGGGGGTTGAAATGAGGGGGATGAGAGAGGAAAGATGATATGATGCAATGGCGCAGACATACCACTAGGTGTCACCCTAGGTCCTGGCTAAACCCCCCCCCTCATCCCAACATGTACAACGCATGCCGCAGATCATGGAGGTTGCCCCTTTGTGGACAACGAGGATCATCTGACTCTTTACTTCAATCCTAACCTTAAATTCGTAAAAGGTAATCACTGACATTTGAGCAGCTCTTGGGAGCAACACAATTACACCCATAGAACTATAAGGCACTGGTTCAGTTAGGGTTGATGTACTTCTATTGTTAATTAAAGCATAATGACTGTTCTCCCGTCTATCTAACTGAGGATGGTGGATGACATCTGTGTTTGGAGATTGTTATTATTTTTGGTTGCTAGTTTGAGTGACGGGCCAACTTACCAATAGCAGATTGACATCCTCAGACTGACGGCATTAGAGGGGAGGGCGATACATTCAAATTAGTTTCATTGGATGGAGGTAGCAGGCGGGTGTGGTTCTAAGGATGGAACTGCTAGTAGTGAAGCTACTAAACAGCAGCTCATTTAAAAAAGGAAATGAATTATTACTGCTGTACTCCACTAACAGCCTATCTATCTTATTAAAATCATAACTTATGACAGCACATATATCAGACAACCTCAGCCACTTAAAACAAACACTCAAGAAGACAATAGAACATATAGAAAGAAAATCAACTGAAGGGACATATGTAAAAAAAAAAAAAGATGAAGGACAAACAGGGGTGAGGTGGGATGGAATCAGTACTGGAACTGGGCCTGGGGGTAAAGTGAATGAGCAACTCACCATGGAGGGCATGTTGTTCTTGGCTCCAGGGGGGATGAGCACGCGCAGGTCCGGCTTGCGGTTGTTCATGCCCAGGTTCATGGGTGGGGGTGACTTGGCCTGCATGCTCTTGTTCATGCTACCCGGAGAGGCCAGCAGACCGGGCGAGTTACGGTGGTGGTTCCCGTAGCCGTTGCCTAATGAGAAGAGAGGGAGACGAGAGAGAGAGAGAGGGAGCCATCAGTTATACTGTTCAAAAGACCGTCATTACTGTCTGATTGTCCTCAGACAACAGTAGCATGTTAAAGCATGTTTGCCATATTCGGCGCTGCTAAAGACGGCGCCGAAGAGGATGGCTGACATATTACATGCCCGTAACCAATTTGGTTCTTTTTTTTCCGTCGTTTGTAACTTATTTTAAAACTTATTTTGTACATAATGTTGAGCTACCATCTCTTATGACCAAAAATAACTTCTGGACATCAGAACTGGGATTTCTCACCACGAACTGGAGGAAGATTTTTCCTTTAATGAGTTAACGAGGCCCAGATCCCCGTCATTTGCATGAAGAAAAGACAGAGGAAAAGAGGGCGCAGATCGGGCTGCCTTTTGAGAGTCCGTAGGCAAGCGAGTAAACTCCCACTGACATCAATTCTACTTGCTAACATGTAATCATTGGAGAAAAAAAAATCGATGACCTACGATTACGATTATCCTACCAACAGGACTGTAATATCTTATGTTTCACCGAGTCGTGGCTGAACGACGACATGGATGATATAGAGCTGTAGGGATTTTCAATGCACCGGCAGAACGGAGGGGTAGGGGTGTGTATCTTTTTGTCAATAACAACTGGTGAGCAATGTCTAATATTAAAGAAGTCTCAAAGTATTGTCCCTTATGATAAGCTGTAGACCAAATTATCTAACAAGAGAATTCTCATCTATATTATTTGCAGCCTTCTATTTACCACCACAGACCGATGCTGGCACTAAGACCGCACTGAACCAACTCTATAAGGCCATAAGCAAACAAGAAAATGCTCACCCAGAAGCAGCGCTCCTAGTGGCCGGGGACTTAAATGCAGACAAACTTAAATCAGTTTTACCACATTTTTACCAGCATGTCACATGTGCAACCAGAGGGAAAAAAAACTCTAGACCATCTTTACTCCACACACAGAGATGCATACAAAGCTCTCCCCCACTCTCCATTTGGTAAATCTGACCATAATTCTATCCTCCTGATTCCTGCTTACAAGCAAAAACTAAAGCAGGAAGTACCAGTGACTCACTCAATAAGGAAGTGGTCAGATGAAGTGGTCAGGACTGTTTTGCTAGCACAGACTAGAAAATGTTCTGGGATTCATCCAATGGCACTGAGGAGTATACCACCTCAGTCATCGGCATCATCAATAAGTGCATTGACGACGTCCCCACAGTGACCCTATGTACATATCCCAACCAGATGCCATGGATTACAGGCAACATCTGCATCGAGCTAAAGGCTAGAGCTGCCGCTTTCAAGGATCGGGACACTAATCCAGATGCATATAAGAAATCCCGCTATGCACTCAGACGAACCATCAAACAAGCAAGCGTCAATACAGGATTAAGATTGAATCCTATTACACTGGCTCTGATGCTCGTCGGATGTGGCAGGGCTTGAAAACTATTACAGACTACAAAGGGTAACCCAAATGCGAGCTGCCCAGTGATGCGAGCCTACCAGATGAGCTAAATGCCTTTTATGCTCGCTTTGAGGCAAGCAACGCTGAAGCATTCACGAGAGCACCAGCTGTTCTGGATGACTGTGTGATAACGGTCTCGTTAGAGAATGTGAGCAAGACCTTTAAACAGGTCAACATTCACAAGGCCGCGGGGCCAGATGGATTACCAGAACGTGTACTCAAACCATGCATGGACCAACTGGCAAGTGTCTTCACTGCCATTTTAAACCTCTCCCTGACTGACTCTGTAATATCTACATGTTTCAAGCAGACAAACATTGTCCCTGGCCAAAGGAAGCGAAGATAACCTGCCTAAATTCGCATACCGCCCCAACAGATCCACAGATGACGCAATCTCAATCGCACTCCACACAGCCCTTTCCCACCTGGACAAAATAAACACCTATGTGAAAATAATGTTCATTGACTAGAGCTCAGCGTTCAACACCATAGTGCCCATGACCCTGGGACTACACACCTCTCTCTGCAACTGGATCCTGGACTTCCTGACGGGTCGCCCTCAGGTGGTAAGGGTAGGCAACAACACATCTGCCATGCTGATCCTCAACATTGGGGCCCCTCAGGGGTGGGTACTTAGTCCCCTCCAGTACTCCCTGTTCACCCACGACTGCGTGGCCAAACACAACTCCAACACCATCATTAAGTTTGTTGACAACACAACAGTGGTAGGAGTGATCACTGACAACGATGAGACAGCCTATAGGGAGGAGGTAAGAGAACTGGCAGTGTGGTGCCAGTGCACTACAGGAAAAGGCAGAACAGGCCCCAATTAACATCAACGGGGCTGTAGTGGAGCGGGTTGAGAGTTTCAAGTTCCTTGGTGTCCACATCACCAATGATGGTCCAAATACACCAAGACAGTCGTGAAGAGGGCACAACAAAACCTTTTCCCGCTCAGGAGACTGAAGAGATTTGGTATGGGTCCCCAGATCCTCAAAAAGTTCTACAGCTGCACCATCGAGAGTATCCTGACCGGTTGCATCACCACGCTACAGAGGCGCTACAGAGGGTAGTGTGTACGGCCCAGTACACCACTGGGGCCAAACTTCCTGCAATCCAGGACCTATATAATAGGCAGTGTCAGAGGGAAGCCCATAAAATTGAGAGAGCTACCAGTCACCTTAATCATAGACTGTTTTCTCTGCTACCGCACGTCAAGTAGTACCAGACCTCCAAGTCTAGGACCAAAAGGCTCCTTCACAGCTTCTACTCCCAAGCTATAAGACTGTTGAATTATTAATAAAATGGCCACCGGACTATTTACATTGACCCCCCCCCTCCATTTGTTTTGTACACTGCTGCTAGTCATTGTTTATTATCTATGCATAGTCACTTCATCCCTACCTAAATGTACAAATTATCTCTAACCTGTACCCCCGCACTGACTCGGTACCAGTACCCCCTGTATAAAGCCTCGTTATTTTTATGTTATTGTGTTACTATGTTATCGTTCGCTAAAAGTCTGTGTTTCAGACATAAGGAAGTGGATGGCTGCAAACTTTCTACTTTTAAACTCGGACAAAACAGAGATGCTTATTCTAGGTCCCAAGAAACAAAAAGATATTCTGTTGAATCTGACAATTAATCTTAATGGTTGAACAGTCGTCTCAAATAAAACTGTGAAGGACCCTGATCTCTCTTTTGACGAACATATCAAGACTGTTTCAAGGACAGCTTTTTTTCCATCTACGTAACATTGCAAAAATCAAAAACTTTCTGACCAAAAATGTTGCAGAAAAATGAATCCATGCTTTTGTTACTTCTAGGTTAGACTACTGCAAAGCTCTACTTTCCGGCTACCTGGAAAAGGACTAAATAAACTTCAGTTAGTTCTAAATACGGCTGCTAGAATCCTGACTAGAACCAAAACATTTGATCATATCACTCCAGTGCTAGCCTACCTACACTGGCTTCCTGTTAAGGCAAGGGCTGATTTCAAGGTTTTACTGCTAACCTACAAAGCATTATATGGGCTTTCTCCTACCTATCTCTCTGATTTGGTCCTGCCGTACATACCTACACGTACGCTACGGTCATAAGACACAGGCCTCCTAATTGTCCCTAGAATTTCTAAGCAAACAGCTGGAGGCAGGGCTTTCTCCTATAGAGCTCCATTTTTATGGAATGGTCTGCCTATCCATGTGAGAGACGCAGACTCGGTCTCAACCTTTCAGTCTTTACTAAAGACTCATCTCTTCAGTGGATCATATGATTGAGTGTAGTCTGGCCCAGGAGTGTGAAGGTGAACGGAAAGGTTCTGGAGCAACGAACCGCCCTTGCTGTCTCTGCCTATCCGGTTCCCCTCTTACCACTGGGAGACTCTGCCTCTAACCCTATTACAGGGGCTGAGTCACTGGCTTACTGGTGCTCTTTCATGCCGTCCCTAGGAGGGGTGCGTCACTTGAGTGGGTTGAGTCACTGATGTGATCTTCCTGTCTGGGTTGGCCCCCCCCTTGGGTTGTGCCGTGGCGGAGATCTTTGTGGTCTATACTCAGCCTTGTCTCAGGATGGTAAGTTGGTGGTTAAAGATATCCCTCTAGTGGTGTGGGGACTGTGCTTTGGCAAAGTGGGTGGGGTTATATCCTTCCTGTTTGGCCCTGTCCGGGGGTATCATCGGATGGGGCCACAGTGTCTCCTGACCCCTCTTGTCTCAGCCTCCAGTATTTATGCTGCAGTAGTTTATGTGTTGGGGGCTAAAGTCAGTTTGTTACATCTGGAGTACTTCTCCTGTCTTATCCGGTGTCCTGTGTGAAGTAAGTATGCTCTCTCTAATTCTCTCTTTCTCTCTTTCTCTCTCTCGGAGGACCTGAGCCCTAGGACCATGCCTCAGGACTACCTGGCATGAGGACACCTTGCTGTCCCCAGTCCACCTGGCCGTGCTGCTGCTCCAGTTTCAACTGTTCAGCACCTGAGGTGCTGACTTGCTGCACCCTCGACAACTACTGTGATTATTATTATTTGACCATGCTGGTCATTTATGAACATTTGAACATCTTGGCCATGTTCTGTTATAATCGCCACCCGGCACAGCCAGAAGAGGACTGGCCACCCCTCATAGCCTGCTTCCTCTCTAGGTTTCTTCCTAGGTTTTGGCCTTTCTAGGGAGTTCTAGGGAGCCACCGTGCTTCTACACCTGCATTGCTTGCTGTTTGGGGTTTTAAGCTGGGTTTCTGTACAGCACTTTGAGATATCAGTTGACGTACGAAGGGCTATACAAATACATTTGATTTGTTACGTTTTTGTTTTATTTTTTTACTTTAGTTTATTTGGTAAATATTTTCTTAACCAACAGTTAAGAGTTAAGAAGAGTTAAGGGCTTGTAAGTAAGCATTTCATGGTAAGGTCTACACTTGTTGTATTCGGCGCATGTGACAAGCAAAGTTTGATTTGACGTTGTACTGCGGAAACCATTACTTCAAATATTACAATTATTCAACTAGTGGAGGAGTGGAGATGCTACTGTCCTAGAGCCAGAGAGAGAGGTCATTTTCACCCAGTGATCCCACACAATTCTCCCATATCCGCCTGATTTGGCTGGTTTGTGAGGACATATTCTTTCCTTTCTTAGAGAAATGTCCATTTTACCTCTGTCACTGTCATTTACCCTGCATCTAGCCAGTGAGTCGTGTTAAAAACATCAAATTATGGCCTTGGAGACCACAGAGGGACAGGACCCATCATTTGACCATCAGCGCTAAACACATGTGTTGCCTCTTCTAGACAAAGACCCTGCTTTGGGGTAGACACCCAATCCACATTCCTCCTCCGACAGACTGACTGGAGGACTGAGTTTAGCACCCACGCCACACACAAACCAGTGGGGCACCCTCCCAGCAACATCCTATTAAAACGAGAGAGAGAGAGTGAGCAGTGTATATGCTTTGTTTCTAACCCAATCCCACAGCCTTGCTTTTCCCCCCATTCCTAGGGGTAGAACAGAGAGCGCAGTATGGACGTTTCCCACTTGAAAGAGGGGCAGGAATTATACGTTAGACATAAATGAATTTCCTAATCATATACTCCAGGGGAAAATGAGTCGCAGATGTCTTCCTGGGCAATTTCCCCCTGCTGATCTTTGTTTAATTTGAGAGTGAGGTTTTTGTTGTTTGGAAATGAAAAGTCTCGAAAGCTCAATTTGAACAATCTGAAGAGTAAACGACCGCTAGCGGTGAAAGAAAATGAGGCTGTGACAAAAAACAACAACTAGAAAAACAGTGTGTGCATCCATGTATGAGTTATTGTGTGCGTGTGTGTGTGTGTGTGTGTGTGTGTGTGTGTGTGTGTGTGTGTGTGTGTGTGTGTGTGTGTGTGTGTGTGTGTGTGTGTGTGTGTGTGTGTGTGTGTGTGTGTGTGTGTGTGTGTGTGTGCGTGTGTCTGCATGCTTGGGTCCCTATGTGCAAATCTGTGTTAATATAGTGTCATAGAGTTTATGTGTGAGTGTGTGTGTGTGTGTGTATCTGATAGTACTTGTCTGTGTGTGTGACTTTGAATGTGTCTATTACTGTACATGTCAATGATGAATGCATGTGTCCATTGAGGTGTGTCTGTGCATGACAGTGTATGTGTGCACAGAGCACGTGTATGGATGCACCTGTGTGCTTTGTATGGGAGCCTCTCCTAGAGCCACTCCATCCAGCTGCCTCATCAGCTCTGCTTGCTTCTCTCTCATCCTCATCGCTGGACTATTGTGCTGTGGAGTGAGCCCACGTGGAGAGACATGAATAGCGAATCAAAACAGCCGGGAAAGACTAGAAAATATCGGGGAATTACGCGTAGAAAAACTGAGACTGTCCAAAACATCCCAGACTAAAAAACGTGAACGTGACAGCTATCAACGTACGTCAGGTCAAGTCAAGGTAAGGCTGTTACTGTACAGCCCATCTGATTCATAGCTCCCGGCCATGAGGCTGAGTGTACGGTGAGGAAGGGATTTCAGGCAGCCATTTTACAGCTCAGGCTCTAAATATGACTGGAGACTGGCTATAGCCCAGGAGATGGGATTTATTACCTAAGGCAGGCAGTTGGCAAGCGATGTGGATGCTAGAGGTTCTCTACAGCTGCTAGTGACTGGTTTACAGTAGGTTGATCTGAACTGAAGACACTTGGATTATAACATGGATTGGGTACGGATCTTAACAACTTGGCTACAGATAGGCAAATACAGTAGCAAGCATCTGACTACAGACATGCAGCAGCTCTGTGAGTCCAAGACATCAAGACATGATCGTTCCCGACACTGAAACTGACAGTCAAACCTTTCTCCTTCTACCGATACCACCTCACGCTGCAGAATAGAGCAGTGAGTTGAGGCAGACAAGAAGCAACCGTTTTGAGGAAGTACCCAAATGAAAACTCGCTGTCCAGATAAGAGTCAGCGACATCATCCGATTTGAAGTGGAGATGCAAAGGTGAAGGCTATTTATGTAGGCAGAGGAAGTCTGGGGATGCCACACTGGGACTGTACTCTAACACACTGGCTGCCTTGACTAAAGGTGCTACTTTCCACATATGCCTATTGGGCCTCATGCACACACACGCACACAGACAGACAGACAGACAGACAGACAGACAGACAACACAAGACACACACATGGCTGGTGTGGTTAAACCAATGTACATTTAACTGTTACTGAACAATTTCTGATGTCCTGTTGTGGTCTAACGGGTGTGTTCCATTCCACTTTCGATACGCAGGCACTTCTGTTGAGGTTTGGCCTAACGTGCATTGAAATCTGAATCCACCAACTGAACTATGGCGCCATGCTAGTTAGCTAACTAACACCTTCTACTGTATCTATGCAGACTATGGACCAAGATATAGGGATCATTGAGCTTTTTTTGTAAGAATGGGCTTTGTGTCTTCATCTCAAGGCTCTTATCTTGGACGAGAGGATTGGCAAACAGGACAGAGTGCATCTATGTTTCTGTTGAGCTGTGCCAGGGTCTATTCTGTGTACTGTATATCTACACTGAACAAAACATTGTTATGTTCATGACATAGACTGACCAGGTGAATCCAGGTGAATGCTATGATCCCTTGTTGATGTTACTCGTTAAATCCACTTCAATAATTGTACAGTCGTGGCCAAAAGTTTTGAGAATGACACAAATATTAATTAATATTTTCACAGTCTGCTGCCTCATTTTGTATGATGGCAATTTTCATATATTCCAGAATGTTATGAAGAGTGATCAGATGAACTGCAATTAATTGCAAAGTCCCTATTTGCCATGCAAATTAACTGAATCCCCCAAAACATTTCCACTGCATTTCAGCCCTGCCACAAAAGGACCAGCTGACATCACGTCAGTGATTCTCTCGTTAACACAGGTATGAGTGTTGACGAGGACAAGGCTGGAGATTACTCTGTCATGTTGATTGAGTTCAAATAACAAACTGGAAGCTTCAAAAGGAGGGTGGTGCTTGGAATCATTGTTCTTCCTCTGTCAACCATGGTTAGCTGCAAGGAAACACATGCCGTCATCATTGCTTTGCACAAAAAGGGCTTCACAGGCAAGGATATTGCTGCCAGTAAGATTGCACCTAAATCAACCATTTATCGTATCATCAAGATCTTCAAGGAGTGCGGTTCAATTGTTGTGAAGAAGGCTTCAGGGCGCCCAAGAAAGTCCAGCAAGCGCCAGGACCGTCTCCTAAAGTTCATTCAGCTGCGGGATCGGGGCACCACTAGTACAGAGCTTGCTCAGGAATGGCAGCAGGCAGGTGTGTGTGCATCTGCACGCACAGTGAGGTGAATACTTTTGGAGGATGGCCTGGTGTCAAGAAGGGCTGCAAAGAAGCCAATTCTATCCAGGAAAAACATCAGGGACAGACTGATATTTTGCAAAAGGTACAGGGATTGAACTGCTGAGGACTCGGGTAAAGTGATTTTCTCTGATGAATCCCCTTTCCGAATGTTTGGGGCACCCGGAAAAAAGCTTGTCTGGAGAAGACAAGGTGAGCACTACCATCAGTCCTGTGTCATGCCAACAGCAAAGCATCCTGAGACCATTAATGTGTGGGGTTGACATGAATAAAGAATGGTACCAACACATCCTCCGAGAGCAACTTCTCCCAACCATCCAGGAACAGTTTGGTGACAAACGATGCCTTTTCCAGCATGATGGAGCACCTTGCAATAAGGCAAAAGTGATAACTAACAAAACATTGATATTTTGGGTTCATGACCAGGAAACTCCCCAGACCTTAATTCCATTGAGAACTTGTGGTCATTACTCAAGAGGCAGGTGGACAAACAAAAACCCACAAATTCTGACAAACTCCAAGCATTGATTATGCAAGTATGGGCTGCCATCAGTCAGGATGTGGCCCAGGTCGGATTGGAGAGGTTTGAAAAAGAAGGGTCAACACTAAAAATATTGACTCTCTGCATCAACTTCATGTAATTGTCAATAAAATAATTTGACACTTATGAAATGCTTGTAATTATACTTCAGTATTCCATAGTAACATCTGACAAAAATATGTAAAGACACTGAAGCAGCAAACTTTGTGGAAATTAATATTTGTGTCATTCTCAAAACTTTTGGCCACGACTGTAGATGAAGGGGAGGAGATAGGTTAAAGAAGGATTTTTAAGCCTTGAGACAATTGAGACATGGATTGTGTGTGTGTGCCATACAGATGGTAAATGGGCAAGACAAAATATTTGAGTGCCTTTGTACAGGGTATGGTAGTAGGTGCCAGGCACACCGGTTTGTGTCAAGAACTGCAACGCTGCTGGGTTTTTCACGCTCAACAGTTTCCCGTAAGTATCAAGAATGGTCCACCACCCAAATGACATCTAGCCAACTTGATACAACTGTTTGAAGCATTGGAGTCAACATGAGCCAACATCCCTGTGGAACGGTTTCGACATCTTGTAGAGTATACGCCCTGACAAATTGGGGCTGTTCTGAGGGCAAAAGGGGGTACAACTCAATATTTGGAAGGTATTCCTAATATTTTCTACACTCAGTGTGTGTGTGCGCGCGCGCGCGCGCGCGTGTGTTTGTGCGTGCGTGTGTTTGTGTGTGTCAAGCCTGTGTGCATGTGCCTGTAACCTATGGAGATATAGAGAGAGACAATGAGAGCAGGTCGATGAAGGGTGTCCCACTCCCAGCTTTAGAACACCTTCCATGTCCATTTGTGTATTTGCAGTATGTAGCTGTCAGCAGCAGTTTGATCTCTGCTCTGCCTGCTTGTTTCACCGTGTAGGAGAATGAACCAGCCCTTGTCACCTCTCTGTAAAAACACACATACACACACACACACACACACACACACACACACACACACACACACACACACACACACACACACACACACACACACACACACACACACACACACACACACACACACACACACACACAAGTCCCTGCCACACCGCTTTTACACCAAGGAGGTGACAACTCGACCTTACAGTATCAAACTGTGTCATGTGTTGCTTATCAATCAAATCTGTCTAACAATGTTGGCACCCGTGGCATGAGTGGCACAAGGGGCTGTGTGTGTGTTTCTCTAAGAACGAGGGACATTTGATAAGAAAATCAAACATCTGCAACAAACACTAGGTCAAAACACTCACCACTGACAATTTGCTTTTCAAAGCAAAAGCGAACAAATAACCTCTGGAACAGCGGCCACCTCACACTGAGTCACACACAACCCAGAACATCATTAAAACCTATGACCGGCTTCACAGAACGCTTCCATCTGTGTCTCTCCCTGTTTCTCCCCCTGCACACATGAATGGCTGAATATTCATCATGGGGTTTTTCCCCCTGTAAGATTTAAGAGGGACTTTAATGGAATATTTTTTAGTTCCACATGAATCTCTCTCCATGGCGTGTTTTCACCGCGGCTGAGTGCACTGGGTCCTCAGAGAGTGCCTCTATTCATTGCCGCGGTGACACAAAGGCTACATTTGAAGCACGCTCCGGAGCACGCTGCCGACGGAACACACACTTCAACAAACGACTCTGTTGTGTGTGTGTGTGTGAGTGTGAGAGGGGCCAGACAGAGGGACCGGGCTCTGACCCCTACCAGGGAGCCCTGGGGACCAGACAGGGCTGCCCAGCTGTGCTCCCTTGACCCCCCCTAACCCTTACTGTGAAACTAACCCCCCCAGACACAGTCTAATACTCTCCCCTCTCCTTCTGCTGTCTGTGCCCTATCTGTGAGGGCTTCTCCAATTGCCTATTAGCTGACTATAAGACAAACCGTTGAATGTAATCTGTACAGGAAATTGTGACCACATATGACCCCACAAACACACATGTAAATCCATTCAAACTCATGCAAATAAATGCAGACACACACAAACACATGACCTGATTTACTTTCCACAGGAACATTATGGCATTGCGAGGCACGCCCATGTTAAATGTATTTTGCTCAAGACATATGATAGTAGATAGCCTATGAATGACTTAAAATATCCAAACAAAATGAGACGTGTGTGTTGTCAGGATAGAGGAAATAAACAGTGGTTAAAGGGTCGTATAATGCAGTGTGATGATGCTCGGCTCATTAAGACATAATGCGCACACGTGCACACGTGCACACACACACACACACACACACACACACACACACACACACACACACACACACACACACACACACACACACACACACACACACACACACACACACACACACACACACACACACACACACACACACACACACACACACACACACACACACACACACACACATATTACACAATATAGTGACCTCAAAGCTCATCAATAAGCTAAGGACCCTGGGATTAAACACCTCCCTCTGCAACTGGATCCTGGACTTCCTGACAGGCCGCCTTCAGGTGGTAAGGGTAGGTAACAACACATCCGCCACGCTGATCCTCAACACAGGGGCCCCTCAGGGGTGCGTGCTCAGTTCCCTCCTGTACTCCCTGTTCACTCAAGACTGCACGGCCAGGCATGACTCAAACACCATCATTACATTTGCCGATGACACAACAGTGGTAGGATTGATCACCGACAACAACGAGACAGCCTATAGGGAGGAGGTCAGAGACCTGGCCGTGTGGTGCCAGGTCAACAACCGCTCCCTCAATGTGATCAAGACAAAGGAGAAGATTGTGGACTACAGGAAAAGGAGGACCGAGCACGCCCCAATTCTCATTGAAGGGGCTGCTGTGGAGCAGGTTGAGAGCTTCAAGTTTCTTGGTGTCCACATCACCAACACTAACATGGTCCAAGCACACCATGACAGTCGTGAAGCGGGCATAACAAAACCTATTCTCCCTCAGGAGACTGAAAAGATTTGTCATGGGTCCTCAGATCCTCAAAAGGTTCTACAGCTGCACCATCGAGAGCATCCTGACCGGTTGCATCACTGCCTGGTATGGCAACTGCTCAGCCTCTGACCGCAAGGCACTACAGAGGGTGGTGTGAATGGCCCAGTACATCACTGGGCTAAGCTTTCTGCCATCCAGGACTTCTGTACCAGGCGGTGTCAGAGGAAGGCCCTGAAGGCAGTGTCAGAGGAAGGCCCTGAAAATTGTCAAAGACTCCAGCTAACCTAGTCATAGACTGTTCTCTTTGCTACCAAACGGCAAGCGGTACCGGAGCACAAAGTCTAGGTCCAAGAGGCTTCTAAACAGCTTCTCCCCCTGCCATAAGACTCCTGAAAACCTAGTCAAATGGCTACCCAGACTATTCACATTGTCTGCCCCCCTCTCCTCTTGACACCACTGCCACTCTCTGTTGTCATCTATGCATTGTCACTTTAATTAACTCTACCTACATATACTGTTCTTACTAACTCAACTAACCGGTGTCCCCACACACTGACTCTGTACCCCCCTGTTTATATATTTTTTTTTTTTACTGCTCCTCTTTAATTGATTGTTACTTTTATCTCTTATTCTTATCCGTATTTTTTTAGACTGCACTGTCGGTTCGGGGCTCGTAAGTAAGCATTTCGCTGTAAGGTCTACACCTGTTGTATTCGGCGCATGTGACTAATACAATTTGATTTGATTTGATTTGACACATAGAAAGAGAGTGCAGAAGACAGAAGGATAAATAAAAGCATAGGTATAACACCTCTGATCCCTAAGATCCCTAAAACTCACATACACAGCACCTTCCCTTTTGTGATTGAATGTCTTCCTACCCACTCTAATATTATTTTCTTTCCTTTTTCCACTTGTTAGAGAATTGCTGAGCCGAGACCAGGATGTACCACGGACCCAGAACTGGACAAACATTCCCTAAGGAACTCCCAAGACCATTAAAATCAACACGTCAAGGACAGGAACTCAATTTTAGTTTAGGTTGGTATTAGTCATGCGTTTTATGGTCTGGGTGGGAGAGTGGGTGCCC
This sequence comes from Oncorhynchus masou masou, assembly GCF_036934945.1. Taxonomy (NCBI): domain Eukaryota; kingdom Metazoa; phylum Chordata; class Actinopteri; order Salmoniformes; family Salmonidae; genus Oncorhynchus; species Oncorhynchus masou. The sequence continues at coordinate 43,322,037 of NC_088236.1, read as the reverse complement.
TGTGTGCGTGTTTATCTGTGTGTGTGAGAAGGAGGATGCCATCCTTACCAGCACTGCTAACCGCACCAGTGGTGAGGTCAGCACCCATTAGGCCACCTGAAAGATGAAAGAGGGATGAGAGGAAAAGAGGAAAACATTAGAGGAGAGGCCTCCCTCCTTCACACCCACATCCCATCAGCTCCCTCCTCCTCTATCGCCTTTCAGTGACACTCTGTCTAAGTTACTTTAACCATCATCCCCTTCTTCTTTTGTGCCAGGGCTGATGTGTGTGTGTGTGTGTGTGTGTGTGTGTGTGTGTGTGTGTGTGTGTGTGTAAACCCAAATGCCACAGCTTTCCAACAAACCATAAGTTCTAGTCAAACGGACGCTGCGAGTGGATACTGGACGATAGCGTCCCAAAAAAATGACACATTTGTATTTTTAAGTCGTGCGAGGTGGAGGAGTGGGAGGAGCGTGAGCGTGTGCGGTTAGTGTGGTGGTGGCAGCGCCAAAACTCATATTTACTTTGTGCCGGTGCGCGGTGCATCCAGGCCTAATGACAGGGTGAGGGTGTGGGCAGCAGGCTACTGCCCAGAGGGACAAAATAGAGCCTTCAGACAACAATAACAAACCGACAGGCCTCATGTGCTTATGTCACCAGCAACTTAAAACTTATACATAGGGCCTGACATCCCCAGGACAGGGCCTCACAGTAAATGGAGGGGATTGCTGACTTGGTTTGAATGTAATATTGAGTCACCTTCCCTTAAATGAACTATCAATCAGTAGAGCTGACCTTATTTCCTCTGTGCGTTCCCCTGAATGGTTATGGAGGGCTTCTCTTTAAAGAGTTTGTGTTTGTTTGTGTGTTACCTGCACTGGCAGGTCTGTGTGTGACACCAGGGGACATGCTGTTCCTCTGCATGTGGTGTGCCAGGGGCAGCAGGTTGTGGTTGCCTAGGGAACCTCCTGGGTGGCTGTAGATGAGACTGTTCTGGTTGCTAACGGGGATGGACACCGGCATCTCGTAGTTGGAGGGGGCCACGCCCTGCTGAGAGAGAGAGAGAGAGAGACAAAAGAGGAAGAACGCATGATTAAACACAATAGAGAGACAAAAGAAAAGAACACAACAATAGAATACACAGGCATAGAGATAACTGTTAAAGATTACAGTGGAAGAGAGAACCAAAAGAATCCAATGCTAAAGAAATATCACAGCTCGAATGAAACCGTGAGCGAGAGAAAGAAAGTGATAAAAGGAGATAGAAAGAACAGTTATACAAAAAAAGGGTCAACGGCCAGATAATGTCACAACTGAAAGGGACTTTTACTTATCACCCAGGAATGAGGGAAAACAATGTGTTTGTGGAATGTGGACTGTCTCTTCCCACAGTGGCATCTTTAAAGGGTCAGCCACCGTCTACAATGTGAATATACTTGTCTCTCTACGTCCCCATCGTTGACTCTCTGTGCCTGTTTCACCCTTTGATTAACATGGTGACCTCCTAACGTAGCTGACTTCCAGGGAAAAGCACAGTGAATCTCAGAAAACACAACAACAACAACTTTTCACTGTTTGGTCATTGTTTCTCATTCCAATACACAGATCCTTTTGAAGCAGATAGGGAAGCTGATATCATCTACTACAAATGTACTCGTTCTGAATTTGCTCAATTTTGTGGAGCACGATGTTGGAAATCTATATATGATTTTGGTAAACGTATATTATATAAAAACCATTCTCAGGTTTTTACTAAAATAGAGGTATGTCTCTGTCATGTCGAGATCAAGTGTTTTTTAAGTGGCAGGTAAGACTAGCAGCATGTGGATGAGGTTGGTTGGGAGCTAGGCCCCTAGGCCCCAAGCGACAGATTCGTCATGTTTATCGTGTCACTCCACCATAGGGCTTAACCTTGGGAGTGCCCTGGAAGTGGTCGCTCCTGGATGTTAGCATAAAGAAGCCCTAATTGTAGCCATGTGTCCCAGAGCGATGGAAGAGCTCATCAGTGAGAGCATCAGCCAGGGGAAATCGGATATGAGCTCTACCTCGTCTTCTTTTTCAATTTTCTCTCCCCTGTAACGTTTCCCTTTGAGCCACACAAATAGAATTTTGTGGGGTCCAAAAGCCTTCACTCTCACCTTGTCTTCATTGCCATCTCTCCCTCTCTCTCACACTCTTTTGGGGCTTTTGCTGAAGCCCTTTGAAGACGCGGGTTAGCCAGCACCTCCTATACTATTTCACGCTTAAATATTTTCATAATGTCTTTGTGTGTGTGTGTGTGTTTTGTGTGTGTGTGTGTGTGTGTGTGTGTGTGTGTGTGTGTGTGTGTGTGTGTGTGCGTGTGTGTGTGTGTGTGTGTGTGTGTGTGTGTGTGTGTGTGTGTGTGTGTGTGTGTGCGCGTACAGTGGGCCCGCTCTGCAAGCTGTCATTTCAGTGGTGCCATCCTTCCTGTTTTCACTCATCCTCCCCTGTGACCCAGAGGCCCTATGCTAGGCAGACGTCATGACCACATACTGAACTGCCACTTGTTGTGTGCAGACACCCTTACTGCCCCTGCTCCCCCCCCATCCAAACCCCAACCCTAACCCAACCTCACCCCGACCCGGGCCTCTAACCACAACACCCCCTCCACCCTCTCTACAGTACTCTGCCAGAGGTTACTGTTCTCTTTCGATGATCTACTGTGGAATAATCTCTATCTCCATGGCTATAATGCTAACCATTCCAATATGGGCGTTTGTATGGAGAGCGGAGCACACTTGGCTTCCATTTAGAGTGGCATTCATTTTGTGGTTGTTTGGGACTGACTAACTGCTAAGACCTTTATTTACTCTGTGCAGTTGAAGTTATGGTCGACACTGGTCCATCTCTACAGTCACAACTGAGGGATCATTGAATCACAGCGAGGTAATATATTGCTACTGATTAGATGTGATTTTCATTATTACAACTGCACTCCTCGCCCTCCCCACTGTAAAAAAATAAATAAAAATGTTGTATCAAATAAATATTATTAAGTTACTGGTTCCACTGCCTTAAAAAAAATATCAACTTTTTGGTCAAAATGTTACCTGAACTTTAAAAAAATGTTGTTGGCCCAAACATGAGAAAACATAGTCAAAAATGATGTCAACTTAAAGTGATATGTTTGTTTAAATTGTCTCGTGATCAATCAACTAGAAATGTATATTTGGGCATCTTACCTAAAAAAAAGGCAAAGCGCTTTTAACATACAATGTTTTCAACTTACGTATTTGACACACATGATCACATTGTGCAGGTTCCTTTATACATGTCCTCACCTGGGATTTGAACTCACAACTTCTTGGTTCACAGCATTCCAATATTCCTGCTTACGCCTCCATCTCTGTGTCAATAACTGATTTCATCTGTATTGCTACACTGTGCTCTTCAAAGTAAATCTCGGCTCTGTTAAAAGTACACTCAAGGAAAACTATTTTATTTATCATAGTGTTTAAGGAGTAACATTAAAATTGAATAATATGCCATACAAAAATTTGACTACTATATAGAAAAAATTAAAATTGCTTAAATAAGTAAAACAAAGCAATGATAATTAACTGATAATTGACACAAACATGGTGGCGTGGCAGTAATGCCATGAAGAAGTAGTTGTGTGTTCCAATCCCAGGCGCGACATGAACAATAATTACTGTACAAAAGAACATGCACAATGCAATTATGTATGTCCACGTGTCAAATAATGCATGTATGTTGAAAACATTGTATATTAAAAGCACTGTTTGTGTAACTAGTTTCACAGCCTTTTTATTTTGAGGTAAGATGCCCAAATAATCATTTGTGGTTGAAAGAATGTATGAGACAAGGTGAGCAAACACGTAAGTTGACAGAATTTCTGCCAATGTTTTCTCAAGTTGGAGCCAGGTTTGGGCCAACAATTTTTGTTGTTGTTCTGGGAACACTTTGACCAAAAGTTGAGTAAACAAAAGAAGTCTGGAACCAGATACTTATTAGTAATGAGTTGAATCAACTAGACTTGTGGGTGGTTTTTTTTTTTACAGTGAGGGAGGGCCTTCAATTTAATGTTTTATTCACATTTATGTAATGAGGGTTACAGTAGGGTGTGAATTTGCGTATGTGTTTGTGTGTGCACATGCGCACCTCTGCACAGGTGTGTGTGCCTATGTGCCTGTTGTTTTCGAGTCTTAGCATCTGTCCCTCTGTTGTTTCGGGTGACTGAGCTGTGTTATAGCGTGGGCGCAGGAGAAGAGGAACTGCATGCAAACCACACCACTCCTGAGAGCCAGGCAAGGGATCATGGGTAAAGGGTTAAAGGTGTGATGTCAAAAATGGACCCCGAGGTTAAAGAGTGTGAGAGGCGAAGCACGCACTATACTTGAACTAAACCACTAAGGTAATGCCACTTAGATGAGTTAGCTGCTATGAATACACGCATGTATAGGTGCTTCAAAGTATGAGGAAGTCTTTTCTTGTGTTTTTTTTCTCTCCAGACGTGCAGTGCAGTGTCACACAATGCTGGGCTAATAGGGGGTTAATTTGGATGCTTTTTACTCAGCGTCCTCCATTTAGCCCGCTGAGACTGCATGCTGTGTAAGTCCAGTACTTACAGGTATCTTATGAGTTTTGATCATATGATCAAACTCCTCGTTTATCTGTTTGTATTTCTCCTCAGTGCGCGGGGTGAGGGTGAGAGCAGACTCGAGCTCCGGGCTCTCGCCACCTTTGTTCTCCTTCTTGCTTAATGCCTGCCGGGTCCCGCCCAAAAAAATCCATCATATGGACAGCAGACGCACGGATGGAGGAAGGGAGAAAGGAAGACAAGAAAGAGAGAGAGAGAGAGGGGGGAGAGAAGGGTGAGAAGAAGGCTCAGGGAGTGTCGGGCGGTACTTACACACAGTCTCTGTCTGCTGATCATCAGATCAATGTCCTCATTTATTTTCCTGTACTTGTCCTCAGACTCGGGGCTGTGGCCGACCGAGTCGTCTGCGTCGGGGTCGGGGCTGTCACAGCCGTTTAGACCCTTCTTTCTCAACGTCTGTAAACAGAGCAGTCGCACAACACAGTTGAAGGGCAGGGGAACAGGGCCCAGAGTAAAGCAGGGGAGAGGGAATGTGAATTAGGCCCTTGTTAGAATGGATCCTGAGAATGGACTCAACTGACCGAAGGAATGAATTAGATGTGTAAAAAAACAAAAAAACAGTGTGTGTGTGTGTGTGTGTGTGCCTAATGTGTCATAGAGGTTAAAGTGGGTACTGACGGGCTAAATGGGATGTGGTCCTTGGTGTGGCATAAAGTGCTTTGACAGGATCTATTCCCATGTCCATCAATGTGGGATGGGATGGAGTGGGGTGGGGACATAGCGGTGTCCTTGTCAACAAGTTAACATGTAGCTAAACAGTCAGAAGAACATAAATGATTTAATAGCATTCACTAACAATACATGAAATCCATACTCCTCTCTCAAATGAGGCGCCATGGGGACTATATACATTGTAATCACACAGAGACACAGTCGAACATCGAAATAAAACATATTGCTGACATTGGCAGCCGAGGAGGCCAGAATGGGACTGTTATGGCTACAGATGTATGTGTGCGTTGGGTTTGTGTGTGGCAGGTCTGTGGTAGTGTAAGAGTGTGTGTTTGACAGACTGTGTATACAGGCAGCAATCTCTCTCTTGGCCACCTGATGGCCACCTGATCCTGTTTCTGTGGCCACAGCACGCCCCCCCCCTTCTCTCAATGCCACCGAAGGAGGAAAGGGAAGAGAAGAGCTGTCTTTCTATCCCTCGTTAGACCAAGATATACAGTATCTCACTAAAGTGGTAGTGATACAATTATATCTAACATCGTTTCTCTGCACGTGTTGTTTTTGTGTATCTACAGCACGTGTGTTTTAATTTGTGTGTTTAGGTATGTAAGCAACAAGCTCTCACAGTCTCACTGCAGAATTAGACGACGTTTATCCACATTTCTCCAAAACAACACATTTTAAAGTTTCTCCAAATACCACATTTTGAAAGTTAAGGGTTAAGGTTTTAGATAGGGTTAAAACATAACGTTTAGGCACTCAATCTGAATGGATAAGGTAAGAGTTAAGGTTTAGGATAGGGTTAAAACTAAAAAACTAAAAACACGCAACCTTCTGATTAGGTTTTGGATAGGGTTAAAACATTACATTCAGGCACTCATTCCGATTGGTTAAGGTAAGGGTTAAAGTTTGGGATAGGGTTAAAACACCTTTTTTTTAAACGAGTGTCCTCTAGAGGAAAACATCACACATAATTCAGTCATAGACAATATAGCATTCATTTGTTATATCTGTGTCCCTATTGTCCATGAGTTTTGAGTATATAGACCATATGGTTCAAGAAAATAGCCTAATTAATGGACAAAGCATCTAATCAGCAATGGCATTATTTTCAATTAACTCTGCAACTCTTCCAACTATTGACTTTATTCACAACTGCAGCCAGTTTGATGCCAAAACATTGACAACAAATACATATTGATATAGTAAAATAAGTACAGTTTGTAAAAACAAATCTATAAAGGAAATGTCATGCTGAAACACCAATGGTAAGTTGATGGTTATATTTCGGATAATGTTTTACAGCTTTGTCATTCTATATTTTATTTTTAAATCATCTTATTCAATTATTTCATATATTTTACATGTGAAGGCCACACAGAGGGCCAGAGATAATTACAGACGCCTGTGATAATCTGAAGTACCCAAAAAGGCCACGAGATGTCTTGTATTAGATTACATGAAATTCTTGAAAGATACCAAAATTCTGGTAGTTTACTGGTAAACTTCTAAAGTTTCCAGTAAAATACCCTCCCTTTGCAACCCTACTCTTGAGCGACCTGCATATGCTTGTGTGTTTGTTTATGTGTGTGTGTACATACACACACACTGGTGTTTTGAGTGCAGAGATGTGTCCCATATTGTGTCGATTAGATTTACAGTGAGTGAAGTAGTGAAATGAAAGGTGTAGCAACTGATAGTTAGAGCTTCCATCAAAGACCCACTTCCCTCCCTTCCCTCCCTTCCCCTCGCTCTCTCCTCCACAGAGGCCGGCTTTAATAAAAGGAGATTAGTCTACAGGAGGAGTATCACAGACCCGCTCCTGTCTGAGCAGATGACGGCGCTTCACGCTGCTTTCATCTGGGCTTCCCTATCACACCCACCACTGTAACTACATTATCTTTAATGCAGCTTAGATTTGATGGTGATCATATGTGTGTGTGTGTGTCTCAATGCTAGAGACAAATAGAGAGAGTGAGATAATGGGAGAGAGAGATGCTAAAATAAGTTAACCTCACCATTTTATTCTCCTCATTTGTGTGACACTCTGCTTGTCGTCGCAAGCAGAGAAGCGCACTACTGTAAATTGATAGAAGTGACTAAGAGTGAGCCGCCTGTTTCTAAAACAAATAACACTCCAGTCATCTCTGATGTCAGGAGAATAAAGCTATTTTTAAAGTGTGGTTTTAGTGAACTGAGGGCTTCGTTTGTGAGATCGCTGTTTGATGCCGGAGGCGTCTCGTGGTGAGGTAGCGTGTCAAGATTCACAAGCCTCTCTGTCCCTCTCTCTGTGTCTCTGTCTCTCTCTGTGTCTCTGTCTCTCTCTGTGTCTCTCTCTGTGTCTCTCTCTGTCTCTCTCTGTCCCTTTTTCAAATATTTGAGTACTTTGCTCTGGTCTTTAGTGTAGTTGTGTAGTACAGTAACAAACTGTACTACAAACTTGAGACCCATATGGCGTGACTGATATGGGGCAGTGGGCCTGTCTGGGGGTGTTGATGAGGTAGTGGGACGGAGGGTGGGAGTGTCATATGACTTTGAGGCATGTGGCCCTGGCTTAGCTTTCCACCGGGGCTCAGCAGTTTAAGGGTGCCATGCAAGGTCACTATGCCACTCATCCCAGACATGCCCACCTGTCAGGGACATCACACCTGTTGCCAAGTGCTGCCATCCAGCCCAGCAGCCAATCAGAGGCAATGCAGCCATGACATGGCCATAGAAGGCCTCTCTCTCTCTCTCTCTCTCTCTCTCTCTCTCTCTCTGGAAGTGTCTCGCTTCCCTCTGTCGTTGTGGCCCATTGACCTCTCCTTAGTTCCCTGAATCTCTTACCCAGTCTACTCCGTCATCCACTGCTGCTCCAATCGTGGCCTGCTGTTTTAGATCCACTGACATCATCTCAAAAGCGAGAAAATAAGTGGCCAGTGTATCAAAACGATAAATAAAAGTAAAAATATACATTTCCCCGCTAATGTAGTCATAGTCGATATAGAAAGAAAGATAAATACACCATGTCAAGAAATGGCAGGAAAATAAACAACTGTTCAGGGGATATGTAGATAATGCAAACATAGTGATAAAACACCTCACTCACGTCAAATGCTCAAATCAACGCTGTTTTATTCCCACATATTTTCACTGACATCAAATGTTTCCCGTCTGTCTATCTAAAAATAATAATTGTGAGGGGAGAAAAATACCTCGGTACGAAGACCAAGATGCTGACATCTTAATAGCAGTTGGAGATAAAAGCTCTGTGATCCACAGTCCAAAGCTATATTGATGAGGGGAGATCAATCTAACAAAGCAGACAATAGGCTATCCTGGACACACTTTGAAGTGAGAGAAAAAGAGAGAGATGAGAAACAGAGGAAGCAAGACAGGAGGAAAAGAGGGGTTGAGAGAGGGAGAGAGAGAGAGAGAGAGAGAGAGAGAGAGAGAGAGGAGTGATGGAGAAAGAAAGCAAGAACGCGAGAGAGGAAAGACTGCTCGGCTGCTTGGCTCTGTGTCTCTGTCCCTGTCTCTCCCTTTCTGGAGGCGTGCTCCTAATTAAACTCCTTCCTCATGATGTTCCCTCCTGGCTCGGCCTGTCAGGGGGCCTGTGTGCAGAAGGAGGAGTGTAGACACTGTGTCCTACATACCATACACTCTTCATCTGTACCCTTCGCATCCACACCCCACCTCACAACTCACACCCTAAGCTGAGAATATATGCTTTTTGAAGGTACAGTGCCTTGAGAAAGTATTCGCCCCCCTTGAACTTTGCAACCTTTTGCCACATTTCAGGCTTCAAACATAAAGATATAAAACTGTATTTTTTTGGGAAGAATCAACAACAAGTGGGACACAATCATGAAGTGGAACGACATTTATTGGATATTTCAAACTTTTTTAACAAACCAAAAACTGAAAAATTGGGCGTGCAAAATTATTCAGCCCCCTTAAGTTAATACTTTGTAGCGCCACCTTTTGCTGCGATTACAGCTGTAAGTCGCTTGGGGTATGTCTCTATCAGTTTTGCACATCGAGAGACTGACATTTTTTCCCATTCCTCCTTGCAAAACAGCTCGAGCTCAGTGAGGTTGGATGGAGAACATTTGTGAACAGCAGTTTTCAGTTCTTTCCACAGATTCTCGATTGGATTCAGGTCTGGACTTTGACTTGGCCATTCTAACACCTGGATATGTTTATTTTTGAACCATTCCATTGTAGATTTTGCTTTATGTTTTGGATCATTGTCTTGTTGGAAGACAAATCTCCGTCCCAGTCTCAGGTATTTTGCAGACTCCATCAGGGTTTCTTCCAGAATGGTCCTGTATTTGGCTCCATCCATCTTCCCATCAATTTTAACCATCTTCCCTGTCCCTGCTGAAGAAAAGCAGGCCTAAACCATGATGCTGCCACCACCATGTTTGACAGTGGGTATGGTGTGTTCAGGATGATGAGCAGTGTTGCTTTTACGCCAAACATAACATTTTGCATTGTTGCCAAAAAGTTCAATTTTGGTTTCATCTGACCAGAGCACCTTCTTCCACATGTTTGGTGTGTCTCCCAGGTGGCTTGTGGCAAACTTTAAACAACACTTTTTATGGATATCTTTAAGAAATGGCTTTCCTCTTGCCACTCTTCCAAAAAGGCCAGATTTGTGCAATATACGACTGATTGTTGTCCTATGGACAGAGTCTCCCACCTCAGCTGTAGATCTCTGCAGTTCATCCAGAGTGATCATGGGCCTCTTGGCTGCATCTCTGATCAGTCTTCTCCTTGTATGAGCTGAAAGTTTAGAGGGACGGCCAGGTCTTGGTAGATTTGCAGTGGTCTGATACTCCTTCCATTTCAATATTATCGCTTGCACAGTGCTCCTTGGGATGTTTAAAGCTTGGGAAATCTTTTTGTATCCAAATCCGGCTTTAAACTTCTTCACAACAGTATCTCGGACCTGCCTGGTGTGTTCCTTGTTCTTCATGATGCTCTCTGCGCTTTTAACGGACCTCTGAGACTATCACAGTGCAGGTGCATTTATACGGAGACTGGATTACACACAGGTGGATTGTATTTATCATCATTAGTCATTTAGGTCAACATTGGATCATTCAGAGATCCTCACTGAACTTCTGGAGAGAGTTTGCTGCACTGAAAGTAAAGGGGCTGAATAGCAAAGTTCAAGGGGGCCGAATACTTTCGCAAGGCACTGTACATTACAAAACCACGAATTCAATGCACACTTATGTAATGCATAATAATATTTCTTGGAACATGCTATCTTGTAATCAGGGTGATTTTGGGTGGGTATTTCAAGGGGTATACTACAGGTTATTTTGGTTTCTAGTTTTACGCAGCGTGAGGGACAGCTGATGCTAGAGCCCATGCCATACCAGGGTTCGGCTGCTGGGAACTCTGCCACCCAGACCATCTCTCTCTCTCTCTCTCTCTCTCTCTCTCTCTCTCTCTCTCTCTCTCTCTCTCTCTCTCTCTCTCTCTCTCTCTCTCTCTCTCTCTCTCTCTCTCTCTCTCGTTTGCTTGTTGGAGACAACCTTTGCCCAGGTGGGGGCATTGGCTCGTATTTTGGGAGTGTTAACTGGTGATCATTCCAGTGGCCTCATCCCTGGGTTATCTTGGCAGTGGGGTATGACGGCTAAGGCGTACATTCAATAATGTGTTTATGACCCATGGTGACAGATGGGGGGATGATGTTTCGCAAGGTCCTCAAGACCAACAACATTAACTGCATAGATTTTGGGTGAGAGCAGAGACAAAATTATGGACAATGACTATGGCCTTATCTAATAAAGATCAGTGAAAACCGAAAGAACGATACTTTTCTTGTAAATACAGTACATTCGGAAAGTGTTAGCCTGATTCTAAAATCGATTAAATCAATAATTTTCCTCATAGATCTACACACAATACGCCATAATGACAAAGTGCAAACAGGGTTTTAAAAATGTTTTCAAATGTATTACAAATAATTACAGAAATACCTTATTTACATAAGTATTTAGACCCTTTACTATGAGACTCGAAATTGAGCTCAGGTGCATCCTGTTTCATTTGATAATCTTTGAGATGTCTCTACAACTTGATTGGAGCCCACCTGTGGTAAATTCAAATGATTAGGCATGATTTGGAGAAGGCACACACCTGTCTATATAAGGTAACCATATAACCAAGTCATGAAGTCAAAGGAATTGCCTTAGAGCTCCGAGACATGATTGTGTCGCACGGCCAAACGGAGCAATTGGGAGTGAAGGGCCTTGGTCAGGGAAGTGACCAAGAACCCGATGGTCACTCTGACAGAGCTCCAGAGCTCATCTGTGGAGATGGGAGAACCTTCCAGAGGAACAACCATCTCTGCAGCACTCAACCAATCAGGCCTTTATGGTAGAGTGGCCAGACAGAAGCCACTACTCAGTAAAAGGCACATGACAACCCGCTTGGAGTTTGCCAAAAAGCACCTAAATGACTCTGACCATGAGAAACAATATTTTTTTTGGTCTGATGAAACCAAAATGTAACTCTTTGGCCTGAATGCCAATCGTCAGGTCTCGAGGAAACCTGTCACCATCCCTATGGTGAAGCATGGTGGTGGTAACATCATGCTGTGGGGATGTTTTTCAGCTGCAGGGACTGGGAGACTAGTCAGGATCAAGGGAAAGATGAACGGAGCAGTCCAGAGATCCTTGATAAAAACCTGCCCCAGAGCACTCAGGACTGCAGACTGGGTTGAAAGTTCAGCTTCCAATAGGACAATGACCCTAAGCAAACAGCCAAGACAACGCAGGAGTGGCTTCAAGACAAGTTTCAATGTCGTTGAGTGGCCCAGCCAGAGCCTTGACTTGAACCCAATCAAACATCTCTGGAGAGACCTGAAAATAGCTGTGCTGCGACGTTCCCCATCTAACCTGGCAGAGCTTGAGAGGATCTGCAGACAAGAATGGGAGAAACTCCCCAAATACAGGTGTACCAAGCTTGTAGCGTCCTACCCAAGAAGATTTGAGGCTGTACTTGCTGCCAAAGGTGCTTCAACAAAGTACTGAGTAAAGGGTCTGAATAGTTATTTTAATGTGATATTTCAGTTATTATTATGATTATTTGCGCAAAAATGTCTAAAAACCTGTTTTTGCTTTGTTGTTATGGAGTATTGTGTGAACATTGATGAGGGGAAAAACAAGTAAAGGAGTCTGAATACTTTCCGAATGCACTGTATGTCTTCTTGTACTTTTGTGGTCAAATTCAGCACTTGCTGGTGGAAAAACACTTGGCCAAATAAGCACATTAAAGGGTTTTAATAACAGAGTATCTTGTGGTTAATCATGTTTGGTGTGTGGAAGAAAGGGAAAATCATGAGGGATTGTTATGTGAGATAAACAACTTCTTACTGGTCACGTTTCTGACTGAGCCTAGAGAGTGTCATTGTCTGGGTCTAATATGGTGCGCACACACACACACACACACACACACACACACACACACACACACACACACACACACACACACACACACACACACACACACACACACACACACACACACACACACACTGACCATCATACCAGTGTGTGGCAACCTCTCATCCATGTGTGCAAAAGTGTGTGGGGTGAGGCCACAGGGCGGAGAACAGAGCTCCCTCACCATTACAAAGTACCATGCTCAATTTCACCCGAGCAGATTGGTGAGAGCAGCCCATTGTGAATGACTAGGAGCTATGGGGAGAAACAATGTCCTTTCCCATCACAGCTAACAAGATAGCAGGGGCCCACTGTGGATTCATGCCCCATCGTCATGTTACTGCACTCTAAGCACATTCACAGATGCCTTGTTGGTGGCAGCCAGCGGTGGGATACAGCAATAGAGTGCTCGGACTGCTAGCTCCCCCTCTCTCTATTTCTCTCTCTCTCTCAGCCACTTGTGCAAGTGGGGGAACATCAGAGGGATCAGCCGGGCTTAGCTTATTGGAAGCAGATGGCAGACCAAAGACAGGAAGGCCACAGTTTCATGAAGCGTGGTCTGAACATGCCAGTACCATGTAGAGAGAGAGGATATGCCCAGAGATAGGTGGTGTGTGTGTGTGTGTGTGTGTGTGTGTGTGTGTGTGTGTGTGTGTGTGTGTGTGTGTGTGTGTGTGTGTGTGTGTGTGTGTGTGTGTGTGTGTGTGTGTGTGTGTGTGTGTGTGTGTGTGTGTGCGCATCTGCGTGTGCATGTGTGGCAATCTATTGGACCCCGAATTCAGAATACTTTTTGGTTATAATTTGTGAATCCCACTGCAATGGGGTTGAGGCGACGTTTAAAAAATGAATAAATGCATCAATGACTTCTCAGTTATTTGGCTGCTTTGAAGCCCCCTGGTCCTGGTATTCTGGAACACTATAATCAGGAATCAAAGGCTAGCAGTTAGAATCCGTTTGGTAATATCGCTCTCCAAAGTGTGCAATTACAGCTCTCTGGGATCACCATACTGGAGGATGAGTTAAACGAAAAGCAGAATGCGAAATGGCCAGAGTGTGTTTTCATGCGTGTCCTCTGTCAATTCATTTTCATCCCATTCAAACTGGGAAAGGGGACATGGATGTGGTGCTTCTGGTGGAGTAGTCATGGAGTCCAAAGAGAAACAGGAGTGTTTCAGAGACAAGTCTCAGCCACTGTACAAGAGGACTGTGCTGTCCATAAGGAAGAAACACTCGCGGCCCAAATCATGTCAATATCAGACTGTATCAGACTGTTAGCAGAAGCAGCATCCTCAGTCAGGAGGACAGTGTGACCATTCACAGTGAATCACTCATAATGAGCCAGCCACTATAAAGGCACAATGCCAGCACAGTGAAGAAGGATAAAGAGGACATTTGTACCCCGATCTCTAATGTCCTCCCCTCCTAGCCCTCAGTGTTTAAAAAAAAACTCTGCATGGGACACCAAGAACATGTATTTGACCAGTAACGCTAGGAGAATAACTGTACTTACTGTAGCCCCCCTGGCTACATAAGGGCTGGTCATGAATGATTGGTTCTGGCTGTAATGAGTAAGTCTACACCCTGTCGTCTTGATCCCCACCCCGTCCGTCCCCTCGGTGGCCCACCAATCTTCATCGTTATCGTCTTTTGTCTCTGTGTCGCTTATCGCTTGGTGCCACAACAGGAAAGAGGCCTGGAGGCCCTGAGTAACAATGACCAGCCGTTTGACCTCCACGCTGTGACCTTGAGTTTCCACACCCTCCCTGCCTCCCTCCCTCGCTGTCCACAGCCACCATGGGAGGGGCATGGCAGGAAACACCAGCTATAAGAATAGATATTCAATATTCAAAGTTTTCCACAAATAGTTTCAAAGAATAAGGCATCATTTCATCTTAATGACTGGCGTGAAGTGTTTTTGGGCTGTGTAGTGAAAGAGCCTGCGCTTGGCAGTGTGGCCTCAGAAGTGGACTGCCACAGGGACAAAATATTGACACATTTCAAAAGGTCTATTTTAAAAGGCCTTTTTTTGTTGTTGTACCTCAGACTTCCGCTTGTATGGACCTTAGAATGTTTGCAATGATCAAAACGCTACTTGTAGTTCCTAGTCAGGAGTTCTGCTTTTCTGGACTGGCTGTCTGTCTGTCTGTCTGATGTGGAACAAAATGCTGAGCTAAGGACTGTAATCAGCATGCGCACACTGCCATGTTGTCTTGTGCTTCTCCCAAAAGAGGAATCTAAAAGCAAGCGAGACTTTTATTGTTGTCATGTGTGTGTCCCCTCACAGTCCCTGCCATTCCATAAGACGTTGTTTAATCTTCTTTTTTTTAAAGGTAATTTTGCAGTTTGCTTGAGCAATTGGAGATGGAAGGGAGCTCCATGCGATCATGGCTCTGTACAATACCGTGCGCTGCCGTGAAGTCATGATGAGGAGAGGTTTTAGCTTATCTTTAGCATGCAGGCCTCATTATGGTTCCACCAGCAGGTTGCCTTGGCCGTGGGGGTGGGTGACATCTCTCAGATTTGTAACTCCTGCTAGGGGTGATTACCTGCCAATTAACTTGTGTGAAAACGACTTGACATTTTCGAGCCCCAATGGAGGTGAAGCTGCCGTTAGTTCCCTTCTCAACCCTTGTGACAAATGTCATTAAGCCTTTACTCCCAACAGGACTTTAACTACCCCTTGAACATTTGACTACCTGAAACCTGATGAACAAATAATAGAGATTTGTCTCCGTGTGACATAACACGGCGGCCTGGCGTTTATAGTGTTGGGCCGGTACCTGAAAGGCTGCTAGTTCAAATCCTTGAGCTGACTAGGTGAAACATCTGCCAATGTGCCCTTGAACATGAAACTTACTTGCTCTGGATAAGAGTGTCTGCTAAATGACTAAAATGTCTGATGCATAGGAGTGTGTGTGTTATTGAAACAAGGCTGCTCATAAAGCATGATAAACTTCAAGAAAGCTGTGCCTTTCATTTCTCTGAGAGGAGAAGAAAAGGACAGGGAGTCTAAGAGAGAAAGAAAAAAAGCTGTGAATGAAATCCTTTATCCCGAGTATCAAATGTCTATTGGCACCACTGGGTCTCTGACCACCCGGGTCATGTGCATGTGGTCTCTGGAGGCAAGTGTTCACTGTCGTGAGAGAGGGAGACTGAATGAACAACCTGGCGCTTTGCGCACACACACACACACAGCTATTCCATGCCTATTCTTCTCCACTCTCATAGCCAGCCCCGCCAACTAAGCACTATATTTAGCTCCGCCACAATCTATTTTTAGACCACTACCGGTTTTTGAGGCATTTATTGGGGAAAAGAATGACAAAAATAGAGAGGGAGGGAGAAGGGAGAGGTGTGGGGGCTCCCAGTTTGGACATCTGAAACATACACATTTTAACGTGGCACTGCTTGAACTCCGCAGCTGTTTATAATCGCAGGGAAGTGCGAGGAAAACACAGACTGGAGTGGGGGGGAAAGAGAGAGAAAAAAACATACGCAAATGCTCTTGGGACAGGGTGTTTAGGGAGGGCTGACTGGAAGAGTACAAAGAAATGCCTCAAAGTTGATGGAATTCATGACGCGAAACCCTGGGAAGATGTTTCACAAGCATGTAATATGTGGCAGATAAAGATGAAATGGCATGCCAGTCTTTGTTTTGACCTATCCCTATGCCGTTAGCATGCCAAGGTCAGAAGGTTAATTGACTTAGGCAGTCGAAGCAGCTTCTGTCCTTTAATCCTCAACTCAGGTTGAAAAACAAGCAGCGTGGCTGATCTATCCACAGCCTCTTGCTGACACACCCTGTCTGTCTGTCTGTCTGTCTGTCTGTCTGTCTGTCTGTCTGTCTGTCTGTCTGTCTGTCTGTCTGTCTGTCTGTCTGTCTGTCACAGCACCTCAAACACAAGCCCAACATCAACCTGGACAACTGTAAGACAGCGTATCATAACTTCTTTATTTCTCCTGGACGTTGATATGTGTAGAAATGGGGGAGGTAAATTAGTGCAGGCATTTAAACTGGAGGAGTTTACAGCAACTGGAGGAGTTGACAGCAGGGCTCTTTGTTAGGCAGAAGAAGCAGTCATTGAGCAGCAATCCACAGAGAAAACCCCTTAAGGCCAATGTTCTCTCTGCTGTTTAGAATCCAAATAAGTACATAGAATAGCACACATGCTTGAAAATATTTTCACAAGAAATAAGGCAAGAGCACACTGGCACTTTGAAAGGGATATCACATGCTCGGAGTCTGTTGACGTGCAAGAACACGATGGAGAAAAAAGGCTTTAATTAAGTCGTAAGGAAAAGTTTGGAGGCAAATTAGACTGAACGCAGATAATTAGTCTCCCTGGTATTTATAAATGTGGGAGAAAAAAAATCACGTTTCTTTGCCAAATTAAATGTTGTGCGAGGCATATAATAAATGTGTGTGGATGTTGGTACATTTCTCTTTTTCTCTCTCACGCTCATGCCCTCCCACCTCCATTCTCTCCTGCTCTCTTCTCTCCTCCCTCCCTCCGATGGACTGACGCTGGGCTGCAGTCACACCTGTGCTTCTCCTCACACGTCTCGGCACACGGGCGAAACATACGCCAGCGAAACATCGTGAGTGAGCTTTACTGAATCTCATTAGCCAAGCAGGTAGTCATTAACAGAATGACCTTTGGAAATAATTACCAGCCTGCCTCCCTCCCTCCTCTCACCATCCCTCTGCTCCCCCCCCTCTCATTCAGAAGTTCCCGCTAGGTGAGGATAGAGAGTGAGAGAGATAAAGGAGAGGGGAGAGGGAGGGAGGGTGGTCAGGCAGGTTCTCGCTGCTGCTCTTTAAGATTAAAGGGTGAAGTGAACTCTCAGATTAGGTTAATCTGGGGTGGAATGGGATTGGCCACTTGCCCTCCTCCTCTCCCTCCTCTCCTGGATGAGGGCTGTGCCACGTGCCGATGTGGCGCCCCATGTGAAGCCGTGGCCACTGCTTCGGCGCGTGGGGCACTAAACTAGGCTGAGGTTATGACCATCATCACGGCCACACCTCCTACTATCCCCTATCAAGCCAAACCCCACCCTCCCCTCTAGGCTGGTCCTCAATCTACACCCTCCAGTGCCTTCTGAAACGTGTGCTCTTTGTTTCACAGAGGAAAAACAAAACACGTTGTGGAATGGGGATTTGGCAGAGGCTGCACAGAGAGTGTGTCGTTGGACTGGGGCTGTTCGATTGCACTGAGCGCCAGCCACATTTGGCTTGGCTCTGTCTACCCACTAGAAGTAAAAGGTCTTTCATGTGCACTGGCAATTAAGAATCCCCATATTCATGTCGTAAATCTCCAATGAGAACTCGGAGAAGACTCTTGGTGAGAAGGTATAAAAAAGGAAAGGATAGATCCATTCTCCTGTCATTTCCCAACACGGCTTCCCATTTCTCCACTAATGCTGCTCACATGTCCAGGAAACCGCCCTGGCAGCTGGAGAGTATAGGAAATCTATCTGTGTGTTGGAGCTTTTCATCTGGAGCCAGTGGCAAACTGCACTATAGACCTGCCAAGAGGAGACTCAGAGGGCCGTTCGGACAACAACACAACCAGATAGCCTAGCTGTGTGTACACTACGCGTGTTTGTTTTTTTAACATTGATTAAATTAATGAATTCAATAAACTAAATATTAATGTCTTTAACTTTAATTATGTGGACCTTCCCAACTTTTCTCTAGCATCTGATGCTCTCATGTAGGACTATTTAAATGAGAATCTAAAGATATTTAAGAATACTAGAGTCCACCTAAATCCTTCAATGGAGGCAACTAGAAAATACTCAGAAACAGATGGGCCTATCATGTTCCAATTGAACATCCATTTTCCATTGGATTGGATCATTAATCTCTTGTTACCCTGGCTGCTGTGCTCCAATCACAGTAATTGGCAGGGAGCTATTTTCCCTTGCTTAGACTTTGGTGGCCATCTTGATTCAATTTTCCGCAGTGCTTGTTCATGATATTACAGTTTGAAAGAGTTTTTTCTCTCCCTCCAATTGATGATGTCAAAAAGGTTCAAAACGCAGAACGTCGCTGAGAACAACATTGGTATCTTGGTCTCTTTGGTTGTACATATATTTGTGGTCGTGTCATCCTCAGCTGAGACAGTTTTCCCTAAGTGAGTCATCGAGCCCATTCACAACCTCCTTCTCTATCTATCTCCCTCTTCTCTTTCTTTCCCTTTTCCCTTCCTCTCTCTCCCTCTTCTGTCTATTTCAATCATCTCCCTGGTGGATTAGCATCAGGCACATGCACAGATAGGGCTCTACTTGTGTGGAGCACATGTCCCTTTGCCTTTCCAGTCTCAAAAGTGCCCTTTTTGGTGGTGGTATAATTTTATTTGTATTTTTTTTTTTTGGGGGGGGGGGGGGGGGTTGTAAATAATCTCCGCCTTTGTGGGATCAAGGGATCAAGGGATCAAGGGATCAAGGGATCAAGTGAGTCAGCCTTTACCTTGATCTTCAGTAAGGCACTTGTACATCGTAGACATCAAATGACTTAAATTAAAGTTAGGAATGTGTACCTGGGATTGTATCATTCTCTGCGACCTGACTTCAGGCGAGTCAACTCCCTCTGCTGGAATCAGAGTTTTCAGAAGCAATTTGATCAAATAGATGGCCCGCTGAGGCAAATTGGTTGTTAAAAGCACCACAGATGTCCATCTTATCTGTTATGGGACCAGAGGTTGTCATAACCTGCTGGGGTAATGAGGGGTTGGAGTTTTTTTTTGAGAGAGAGATTTGACTATCTTCCAGAAGTCATCTGGATTCCCACCATTCTCAGATACACAGTTCAAGAAGGATACCAATTTGGCCTTTCTAACCAGGGATTGACATCTATTTCTCAAGCACCTGAAGGACTACCAGTCAGACGTAGAATCTGTCGGCTAAATTCCTCTCTGAAGATTATTTGATAGTTCTTGCGTGAACCGGGGATTAGCTCTATCCCTTACCCTTTGTTTTTTTTAACAGAGCATGCTTATCTGCAATAGAGTTGAGCAAAAAAGTAAAACAATTTAGGGCCTGATCCAAGTCAGTGATATCTGACACAACCCCCTTTCACACAATTCCAGATCAGACAAGAATTGTATCTCATTGAAATTTCTATACTTTCTCTTTGTAATAATGTGAGGGTGCGATTTAGGTAGATTTGCATCTCTTATGCAGGCAATGGGACAATGGTCACTCAACTCATGAGCAAAAATTCCATTGGCTGTATACTTACAGGAGTATTTGTCAAAATATATCTAATATTGTAGAATTTTCAGGGTGTTTAAAGTTGGGCCGAGTTGGTTCAGTTATCAACTGAGCTAGATTTAGCGTAATGCAGATATCTTTCAGCCTATCAGAAGCTGGCATCAACCAATCCAGATTAAGATCACCCAAAAGTATTAGTTCAGATTTACCATAGTTAGATAGCAAGTCAGACAATTGGCTAAGGGCACATGTTGAGGCAGAGGGAGGGCGATAAATTCCCACTGGCGTAAATTGGGAATTATTATAATTTATTTAAATTTTATTTTATAGATTGTAGATGAGTTTTAATATTGCAGATAGATTGTGGCTTCTATCAATTTAATTTTCTGCATCATTTCCAATACCCCATATCATTTTAAAATTAAATATATATATATTATTTTAAATATATATTGTAAAAATATATTTATCTTCTTTATTATTTTCCACTAATCCTACCACCCCTCCCCTAATTGGAGTTGGCCCACATTTAGGACTAGATAAACAAATTGCTTAGGGACAGGGAAACAGACACATTTACGTTGTCTTGTTTAAATACGGAAACACCTCCACCTCTGCCCACTCTGTAAAAAAATCAGTATAGCCAGCCAGAGACACATCAGTACCCGGCACGGTCGGATTGTTATTTAGCCGAGTTTCAGATATTACCAGAATGTTCACATTGGTTTGAGAGGCCAGAGTTAGAATACTATGTAAGAGAATATAACACATTAGATCTGGTAAAATATTATACAAAGAAAGAAACGTGTTTTCTATGTATTTTTTGTTCCATCATCTTTGAAATGCAAGAGAAAGGCCATTATATCACTTAGGAGTCTAGGCACAATTTAGATTTTGGTCATCTAGATGTGTGAAGGTTAGTGTCTTTTCTGTACGGAAGCTAATTATCCATCATTTATGACATTTTTGGGAGTGTGTAAACTTACATTTTTTATTACCATATAAGTTGTGTATGTTCTCTGTAGTTATACAAATTAATCAATTGACCAATACGGCACATTTGGGGAGACTTGATGCATTTTGAACTGTAATCCTAATCCTTCTCACCACCCCCCCTTAATGATTTAGATGCACTATTGTAAAGTGGCTGTTCCACTGGATGTCAGAAGGTGAATTCACCAATTTGTAAGTCGCTCTGGATAAGAGCGTCTGCTAAATGACTTAAATGATGTCTTAAATGTAATGCAATGGTTCATTGGATCAGTCAAAAACGTTGTACAGACACTGCTGCCATCTAGTGGCCAAAATCTAAATTGCGCCCAGACTCCTAAGTGATTTGAGCCTGTTTGCTACAGCAGGAAAAATATCCTGTTACAAAAGGAAATTTTAATTATTATATGGATTATAATTCATGGACATTTTCGTTGGGGTTGATACACTTTTCGTAAGGCAGAATCAAGTCTGAAATTTCTAAGTGGAAATTACAAACTTCAGAAGCTTCTTTAAACCTCAAAATACACTACATTTTCTCCTGCAACAGGGTGATCAAATGAATATCTTAAATCTGTACAGTATTTCTCATTTTTTCCAGTTCAAAGTAGTTCTGCAAAATACTTTACTGAACAGATTGTGCTGCTTTCCCCCTCTTCTTGTATTAATTGCTCAATAAGTCTGTGACCGTGGTTGTGGGAATTTTGTTTTGGGGGGGTGGTGCCCTTTTTTTTGTTTAATCACACGCACCCCAAAAGGTCTGTGCACGGCCCTGATTAGCTTGATAGCAGCTACTGAACAAAGTTACGGCCAGATGAATGAAGAATAGAGAGGAGGAAAAAAACAGAGAGTGAGAGAGAGGGCCCTGGAGTCCCTTTTAAACATACTGTAGCTGGAGAGGCTGTGCAACCCGCTCAGTGCCACTCTCCCAACAACGCTAATTATCAACCAAAGACATGATAATTACATAGAGCTTTATTGCTAATGTAGCAGGCCTGTCTGCCAGCCGCCCACACGCTGCACTGTGCTCCTCCACCACTGCCTCTCCTCCCACTACACCTCCAGGCACAGCAGCCCATCGCAAAGCACTGAGATGCTCTGTTTGTGTGTGTGTGTGTGTGTATTTGTGTTTATATCTGAGGAGTTGCAGATCTATAGTCATACACTAATATCAACTACATCACATGGTAGTCTATTGCTATCTGGTCTTTGGCCTACACCCTCCTGCTACGACCGGCCTTCCCTGTCATACTGTCCTCCTGTCCCCATGCGCTGCTCTTCCTACCCAACAGGAAGTCTCCTTTGTCCCCCCCCCCCCGTCTTTCACACCCACCCACATCCTCCACCTGTGACGTAACTTAGCAGCGGCACACAAGGCTTGGCAGGAGACATCCACCCCCCCCCCCCCCCCACCCACCCACCCACCTCCCACGTTAAACGTGCTCGCGGGTGCCCTGTGGCCAATCCCTTAAGCACGCCGCGGCTTAAGGCTATGGCCTCTTCAGATCGATTTCTCCCGCTGCGAGTCCGGTCTGAGCGAGCGGAACCTATGTCCGCCTCGGGATCACAGAAGCCAGCGCCACAGCACTCCCCCGTTAGACTCTTTAGCGTGCTCCTCAGACACAGCTGTTTACGCGTTAGCCATCCTCCACTCGGCTAATAAAGAGCTTCAAAGCCCCTGCAGGTCTGGTCACGGGTGCTTGTTGAAACATGTGACGGCTCTCTTCACAGTCTCTGTAGGAGAGACTAATACACCGACTACAGTTGCCGAAGGGCTTATATGCAGAGACTGGATATGTAGGCTATGATATGGATAAGAGTGTCTGCTAAATTTGTAAATGTAAAATAAATGACACGGAGAGCAGGCTTGTTATCTTTCTGCGTGTAGTTGGACATGAATTACATGCCGCTGCATGGTAGGGAAATTAGGGTATTTCATAAGGACACAAGGAGGCCTTGGGGGTACTACATACAGTATATGTAAACACTATATTATAGATGGGCCGTATCTAGGCCTACTGGATAAAATGTGTTCTTTAAAGAAATTCCACTGAAATGTATAATTTTCCAGTAATTAATACATAGCAATGCATATGCCCAATGCATTTAAACAACATAATCTAATACATCTGGTACAGTTGCATTTGCAAAGTAAGAGTACGTTTCAAATAGCAAGCAGAGCATATCTTAAGGCTACCAACATGATATATGGTACATGCCTCCTTAAATGCATTCTATGCTAATGAATACGGTCTGGTGTGTCTATGTTTTCATCATTAATGTGGAGAATGCTTTGAGTGCACTGTCTTTTGATAGAAGCGATACCAAGTAGGATATGTTCCTTTTTTACTTGAAATGGTAAGTACATCAACAACAACAATGGAGCATGCATTCATTATTCTGTGTAATCTTTAATACTTTTGGAGCGGTCAGTAAACTTCACTAAGAAATAACCCTCTTCTTCTCTTTTATGTCTCCCTAAAACATAATCATCCTGTACTTCTGTGTCAAGGGTCCGTCTCGCATGTTGTCTTTGCGTGGCTGTGTGTGCAGCCAGGCATGTGGGTTTGTGTGTTCGGGTGCCTGTGTCGGTTTAAGAGGGAACCTTTGTGTAATCTAAAGTCACTGTGTGCGTGTGTGTGTGTGCGTGCGTGTGTGTGTGTGTGTGTGTGCGTGAGTGCATTTGTGTTTGTATGTGGGCCACCAGGTTCAGGCAGATCAGCATGGTGACTGTTGTGTAACCAGGGTCATGTTGATCACGTTGGAGCATGTTGGCCTGTCCCCGCGGCCTGGTGTGCGGCTCACCTGACACAGCCATTTAACGTCCTCCTGAGCCAGGCTTACATCACCCATGTCCACGCCACGACCTAGGATAACACATCCCCTGGAGCGCGAGTCACAACAATGCCAAGGGGACACTAACTATGCGCTAAATCTCACAGGGGCTGTAGGGCCTTACCGATGCCACGGGCTATAGGGGCCTTACCGATGCCACGGGCTATAGGGGCCTGTCTCTATAAGACAGAGCCCAAGGGATAGTTGTCTGTTCACTTTGGATGGATGCCTTACTCTTTTGTAGTCCATGGTCATTGAGTATCAATGTGTGTGTGTGTGTGTGTGTGTGTGTGTGTGTGTGTGTGTGTGTGTGTGTGTGTGTGTGCGTGCGTGCGTGCGTGCGTGCGTGCGTGCGTGTGTGAGTGTGTGTGTGAACATGTGTGGTGTGTACGGTGTCCGGGGACTCACCTCCACGATATCAGAGTTGGTCCTGCTCTCGTGGGGCTCGTTGTACTCCGTGTACTTGAGCAGCACCTTGTCCATGTCGGTGCTGGCGTACTGGAACAGCTTGTTGGTGCTGTTGAAGATGATGAGGGCGATCTCACAGTCACACAGCACGCTCAGCTCATACGCCTTCTTCATCAGGCCAAACTTCCTCTTGGTGAACGTCACCTAGGGAGAGAAAGACAGAGGGAGAAAGAAGAGAGGAGGAGAGAGAATGAGAGAGTTTACAGGGTGAACGTCTGAGTGTGAATTTAGGGGGAGGCAGGTTTTCAGCACTGGAATGTGTGTTGTGTTTTCCTTGTTGGGGGTTGGAATGGGGGGGCTTTCAGTTCTTGTACACCTGACCGGACCAGACCCCACTGTGTCAACACCAAACTGGATTTTCCCACATGTGATCCTACATTTTATTATTAACACATTTCATAAATACATCTAATTATTTTGTATTATAGAATAAAACACCATCCTTGACCTCTGTTTTCCTTCATAATGTGTGAAGAAAGAGAAATCTGGCGCAATCATAGCTTTTCCACTCATAAATCATGAAACTGAAGCTGCATGAGAGAATTTCTCAACAGTCAGGGCTGTTCTCCACTGCGACCTCCCACTGAGAGGTTACTGTAACAGTCCATCTACTCGGGCAAGAAAAAAAAAGAAGCTGAATAGAATTTTAAGGAACCGAGAGTGATCTGTCTTAAAGAGATAATGAGCCAGATCAGTTTATCATCTGTGGGCGACATCAAAGCATACTGCACTTTATTATAGATCATCTGAGTCTTTTTTTCGACCCCTCATATGATTGGAGCGTATCAACCGCTCGCTCGCTCACAAACACACACACACACACACACACACACACACACACACACACACACACACACACACACACACACACACACACACACACACACACACACACACACACACACACACACACACACACACACACACACTAACTCCATTGTGCGCTTGTGAGACTTCTAACAGTCTTAGAAATGCAACTTTGTATTGGTAAAAATAGCCCAGGGGTTTGCTCGCTGAGCTTTGTTTTATATAGCGCCTGAAGCACCAGGTAGATATAAATGTTGCTCCACAGAAACCATGCAGGCCGTCTTCACATATAGGAACCTTTGTGTGTTTGTGTGTTTGTGTGTGCGTGCATGCATGTTTGAGGCCCAGTGCCTCAGCACATCATCTTGAAACACACGCACGCACACACACATAAAATGTACCATTTCGATTTCCAAATAGAACCATGCAAGTTGTTTAAAATTCATGTGTCTGTTACCATCCGTGATGGGATAACACTGCTCTAATCAAATTAAATTGTATTAGTCATACACCGAATACAACAGGTGAAGACTTTACCGTGAAATGCTTAATTACGAGCCCTTTCCAAACAATGCAGAGTTAAAAAGTAGGAAAAGGGGAGGAAAACATGAATGATTCATGGGGCCCTAGCCTGGTTTTTTGAAAATTATTTGTTTATCATTTAAAAAATGTTAGACAAAAACAATCTGGGATGAAAATTAAAAGGTATAACCATAATCAGATCAGGCATCTTTCTGCTTGACAGCTTGCTAGCTACAAGTAGCTAGCTGCCTACAGTGGACTCACTCGGCTCAGTCAGAGCAGTAATTATTAACATGATGATGATGAGCTACCAGCTATGGCTAGCCAATTAGCTATTATTTAGCTATTATTATAACTGTATTCCCCAATATTTGTGTGACATTTGTTAGCTAGCTAGACTAAAATTAAAACCTAAAAGTAGCCCTTCAGTGTTTTCTTTCAGTAGTGGATTTTTAGTATGGTAACCTTTTGTAGGAGCGAACATGAAACCTAGCATTCCCTTTGTTTACTCACCTCCTAGTGCCCAGAGAGCCCCAGGTAGGCAGGATCTCAGCAGAAAGCTGTCAGACAGACTCTGATGCAGAGGAGAGCAGGGAGGAGGAAGAGGAGCTAAAGAGTAGCAGCAATGCCCGTGAAGGAGTGACAGACGAGATTGAACAAGCGAGCAATAAAAGAAAGGAAGAGTATGGACAGTTTCGAAGTGAGGAAGACAAGGTTGTAGATGATCCAAGCACTGTGGCCAGAGAAGGCAATCTTCCTGCTCACTTTCTGGGTAAACGTTTTGCAGTGTATTGAGAATGGAAGCCTAATTCTTCAGTCAGGAAATATTTCTCTGGACACTGAAGCAGCTCACACTCAAGGCAAAGAAATACAGGCTCTGCGTAATCAATGGGGACGCTCTTCTGGCAGAAGCCTCCACGGTGGCAAATGAAATGGGTGTAACTACTCAGTTTCACCACGAACAGAGGAGCAGCCATAAAAGAAAAGAAAACGTTTCCCCGATGAGACTGAAGATGACATATAGCAGGTGAACAGAAGTCAGACACTGGATTTCGCAACACAGTGTTTTATGTGGCCTCTGGATAGTATAATCAAATCAAATCAAATTGTATTTGTCACATAACACATGGTTAGCAGATGGTAATGCGAGTGTAGCGAAATGCTTGTGCTTCTAGTTCCGACAATGCAGTAATAACCAACGAGTAATCTAACCTGACAATCAGTCATTTGGACATGCGGTTCCACGCGATTGCAGCAGTATATGCGAGGAGTTTTCACCAATACTTACATTTAGGAAAATGACTGAAAACCAAATTAGTTTATCTTGCTACAAATTGAGAAGCAAGTACTCCAAAAGATCTCACAGATGGATTTGAAAATAAAGTGCGACATATAAAGACGATACACGGTGCCACTTTTTGTCAGATGGTATTTTGTCCTGTAGAGCCCCTAAATGGCATCCACGAGATGCAGCGACAGAGCATTTATGGAGAGGTGTGCATTGCACCGCGAATCTTCTTCACAATGCCTGTAACAGTTGCTGGAGGGGAACGTGCCTTCAGTAAGCTGAAACTTGTAAAGAACTATCTAAGATCTACAATGAGCCAAGACGGGTTGAACAGCCTTGCCATCCAGTTAGCTGCAAAACCAGTTAGCTTTAGTAAATGAAACTTTAAAGACATTGTAAACGAGTCTGCCCATAAGAAGGCTCGACGCTGGGCTCTTGGTGCAGTGTAGCCTCAGAGTTTTGTTTACAGGGAACAAACACAAGGACAAATGCCTTAACCTGTTCTGCCCAAGCCTGCACGGAGATGGGCAAAATACTGTCGTTTTCTGCTATGGTTTATCTCCTGCTGAACTTACTCAGGAATGCCCACCTAATGTCTTGACACTACAGTTGCAGTCTCACAGAAGCGTGTTCTCTGTAGGTACCACTTATAGTCCACATAGCTCAGGATTATTTTTTAAATTTAGGGTACGTTATTTAGGCATATTGTTTATGAATTATGCATAGGGCAGAAGAGGGTTAGCCTTGTTTTATAAGAATTGGTAATACATTCTTCATCTGAAACATGGATCATTGGTCAATGCTTCATTAAAACTGACGACAATACCATATACTAAAAAAACAAGTCACCAGTTGTGTAGTTATTTAGAATGAAGCACCATAAAAATATCACGACACACAGCTTCTGTTAACATTAGGAACCAAACATGTTTGCAATACTGTTAATATAGGCAAAGGTGGATGAAGGTGGAAACTAAAAATCTGCACAATTGTAGTATAGAGCAGCAGAAGCTTATAGTTAGCACATTTAATAACACATATTGTTCAGTACGTTATTTTAATCTGAAACATTCTGATTTCTATGTTCGGGGCACGGTCGTTTTTTTTTCATGTAGATATGGGTAAAAGTGACTAGGCAATCAGGATAGATAATAAACAGAGTAGCAGCAGCGTATGTGAAGGGTGTGAAAGAGTGTGAAAGTGTGTCTATGTGTGAGTTGTGTGTGTGTTTGTGTTTTGTGTGTGTGTGTGTGTGTGAGCGTATGTAGTGTGTGTGTATGTGTGTGTATATGTGTGTTGGAGTAGAGTATGTGTGAGTGTGTGGGTAGAGTCCAGTGAGTGTGCATAGAGCTAGTGCAAGAGAGTTAGTGCAAATAAAAAGGGATTAATGCAAATAGTCACGGTAGCCATTTTATTAACTCTTCAGCAGTCGTATGGCATGTGGGTAGAAGCTTTAAAAGACTTTTGGTCACAGACTTGGCTCTCCGGTACCCCTTGCCATGCGGTAGCAGAGAGAACTTGGCATTGACAATTTTTAGGGCCTCACGACCCATACCAGCGCAGTAGGTGAAACCTACTAGGTGTAGGTGAAACCCACTAGGTGTCTGCTTCATAAACACTATCCCGTGCTTTTACACTGGTTCTCTGCATGGAGGAGGAATCGGATTGGTTCACGACCCTGTGATAACATGATAATTACCTGGGGTCTCATAGGACAATAAGAAACGTTCAAGTGTCGACTTCTCTGGCACCTCTCCAGATCACCAAGACTATAGATACTCAATTACATCTCTCCCTCTCCCTCTCTCTCTCTCTCTCTCTCTCTCTCTCTCTCTCTCTCTCTCTCTCTCTCTCTCTCTCTTTCTCTCTCTCTCCTTTATATTTGACTGGAGCAGGAAGCTGATGAGAGTGGAGCGAGAGAGAGAGAGATCTCCAGAACAGTGCCCAGCTGGTTGGTAATGATCGAGGCATGTTGATTAACTGAAGCGTTTGTCTCTTCTGTTCTCTACCAACACCTTACATGAGCCAAAAACACAAGAGCTAAACCTCCCCAATAACAAACCAATTACACTCGTCCTGAATACAAATGACTTGGAAGAGATTAGGAGCACTGCCAACTGTTTCGGTCTACTCGTGTGAAAGTTCTGGAGTCAAAAACTTCAGATATGGATGGACCAGATCAATGTACCAGTGAAGGAATAAATGTATCAATACAGATCTTTCCTACAGTGTCCTTCAGCGTATCATTGAGGTCTTCAGCAGCTGAGAATCTCTCAGGACTGAAAGAGGAGAAGAAGACGGATAGATATCAATAGAGTTTTGCCTTTCCTTTCCTGAAATGAAATCTGACAGGATGAACCACGGAAATCGAATATCAATCGACATCCTCTTCTCTACGATGATATGAGCAGCGCCATTCTGTATAGGCCAACCTCAGATGAACTACAGACCCTGTTCCAGCATTCCCTCTGAGTTGGGGAATGATGTCACCACACCACAATGAGCTCCATATCGAATGGCCACCAAGGCTCAAGACAACAGAGGTTGAAAGAAGAGACAGGACACGCTTTCAACTCCCCTTCCCATGACGTATGGAAAATGGCTCTAGACTTCAGTACAACTCAAATGATTCACCACAGAATGGCTCCGTTGGGCTTTAAATACCATGGTGACATTTACAGTCATACCAAAATGCTAAAAAAAACAAACCCCCGTTCAGACGCAAGGACCAAAGGCAGGTAGCGACTGGATGATTAACTGTCATAACAAGCCCACTGGAATCTATAATGCAGTGGGACAGAAATACAAACACCAAGGCTTAACTAGGCCTGCTGGCTGCTGGCTACTTGCTACATGACAAACTCAACAAGACACCACTCGAAGGTCATGTGAGGCTAGTTTGGAACACATCCTAAGTGGTGTCTTCCTCAGGTGGCAGGAAGTTGAAGGAACTTACAGGAAGTTGATGTTCTGGTGCCAGAGGCTTTAGGGAAAGGTACATTCTACCGGAAGAACAGTAGCTGAGCGAACATGCAGGCTCAGAGGAGGCATCACCCACTCACTTTAAACTTTTCTTTTTTAAGTGGTTGGTAGCACACATGGCACAGTGGGGGTCTGTGTCTCCAGCTCATATTATATCCTAGAAAGAAAAAAAATCATCTAGTAACACCTACATAGAAAATAACAACCCTAACCCATACCATAATCTTAACACCTATACTGTACCTAAAAAAACACACACACGTATAAACAGTACACACTGACACCCTTTCAAAGTCACACGCACCACAGCCTCACACATCACAAGGAACTATGTTTGTTTTGTTTTTCACATGGAAATAGAAAATACAAGTAATGCATCTGATCAACCATATGTGCATGTGAATTGATCTACTACAACATGGAGTGGGTAGGCCTAGTTAGTGGTGGTGCATTTCACTGGTTGGCTTGCGAAACGCTGCACTGTGAGTCACTGACCTCACATAATGCCCACATGTGAACACAATTAACCGTCTGACACGACCCTTGTGCCGGTGATGTCACCGTAGGCACTTCCTGTCGCTATGGGATCTCTAACCAATGTTCTGGTCCCCCTTTCCACTCTGTAATCAAATTTAGTCAGTTACGTTTGCCTTGAATGGAGTGTCCAGTGGAGGACTAGCAATATCTCCTAGCCCATTGTCAGCAATATCAACATGCTAATAACAGAACATTGTTGTAGCACCTTTGCTGCTATCAGGGCTGGAGGTTTGGTGGGGAGAACAGTGTAAGCCAAACAAACTGTGAATGAGTGTGTTTTCACAGCAGAATTCTCACGGGCCGTAGAGTTAGAAACCTATTGTTGCACAGAATGGTTCATGGTCTTAGGATGCACAGTGAGAATATACCGTGTGCATTATAACCACCAAAGGCCACACGATTTGGCATTGTCTGCTAGAGGACTTCAACGGGTCAGAGGCTGAACATCCTGCCTCCTCACATACTATACACCCTCCTTCCCTGTCCCCTCGTGACGGATAGCATCAACAAATAGGACAAACATGTTTACCACAAGGAGCTCCATTTACCTACATGTACAAATTACCTCAACTAACCTGTACCTCAGCACATCGACTCGGTACCGGTACCCAATGTATATAGCCTCGTTATTGTTGTTACTTTTTATTGTTTTTTTACTTTAATTTATTTGGTAAATGTTTTCTTAACTCTTTTGCAATGTTGGTTAAGGGTTTGTAAGTAAGCATTTCACTTATTGTATTCGGCGCGTGTGATAAATAAAGTTTTGATTTGATTTGATTTGAGTGGCTGATTCTCTGCCGCATACGGGGAGGATGAAGCGAGGGGGGGGGGCACAGGAAACACATTTGTATGCATTTCCTCTCATAACAGGAAGAGCCCGTTGGCTTCCCCTTCACAATGGCTTCGCTTCTGCTTCCCACCTCCTGCCTGCACTTCCCTGGGGGGGAGGAGGAGAAAGACAGGGACCGAGAGCAGGCTTTTAACAAAGCAAACACACACACAACATTTTGTTAAGACTCATGCACGCCAGCACTCATTACCATGGCCCTCCTGGGGCAGTTGCGGTGACCGTATTACCGCCACACATGAGTCATGACAGCAGTAAAATTTCACGTGACCGTTGAGTCACGGTAATCTCCTCTTATGTCCTCAGGACATGTTTTGGAAGTACCCTAACAACCATTCGGTCCCTAATGGCCTGGTAGTCAGGGCTCTATGGTCCCTCTAACCACTCTGATGTTAATGCAAATATAATCGAAAATCACATCAAACACTGATCATCAAAAGAGTACGCCAATCATACTTTTAAAAACTCGCCTCACTCTGACGATCGATTTGAAGAAAGATGGTCATTGTGGATGTTGTTTCAAATTCTAACACGACAAGATGGACAGTGCTTTCGAAGGTGATGATTAATTCAAACACCCATTGAACTTATACATATGCATAGGCTTGTGAGTCCAAGCCCGAAAAAAATACCTGAATTTAAATTACGATTGCAATACAATACATAGCCTACCGCATATTATGCATTGCTGAGAAACAAAGTAAACTGATTGAAGTTCAGATTTTGAGTAATCGCCTTTGAGTGTGGACTATATTACTATGCATACTGGACAGACTGGGTTACCTTATGCTGTGCTTCAAAATTTCTATCCACGAGTCTGGGAGAGAATGTAATGCCATCGATGATGCTGTTGGTTCATTGATTGTGCAGGGCGGCTTACAATTCTGTTGAATTTGTATATGATTTTGGATAGCCAAGTAATAGGGATTTAAAAAAAATATTTTCATCATTAATAGGCTGAAACATTACCTTGAGCAATACAGAATATCTCACCGCCATAAGTTTCCATCTCCTCCTCTCTCTGTCCTTTATTCCTTTCTCAAGTGTGCAGAGGGGCTGTCAACAGTTCAGTGAAATATGTTTCGTTGTGAAAACTGCCAATGTTCCCGAACCGATTTCCCTTGGTTTCTCAAATTAAGCACTGGGTAGCTGCAGGAACAGGGTTGGAGAGCCCATGGCACGCCGAGTTTCAGCGGAATTATCACCTGTCGCGTAGCGAGAGCCTACTCTGCAAAACAGTGGTTGATGGGTGGAGTAAAATAAGTGTTGTTATATGTATTTCTCAGCTGCTCTTACACTTAACATAGCCACTTCATATGCACACTTGCTCCGGAATGGGAAAAATAATCTTTCTATGTTATTCAGCTAAGTTAAATTATATTCTTCTGATTATAAAATCATAAAATATAAAATAATGCAATGGGACTAATAAGCACATGTCTGCTCTGCTAAAAGAACAAACCTACAGACTATGGCATGGAGCATAGCCAGATAACATACAGTAGGCTAACACATATTCTGTTCTTCTGACATACATTTTCTTCATATCATAAGGTTTCTTTAGACCTGACTAAAATAAATAATGGGTTTATTGTGTTGGTGTTGTTACATTTATTTATTTGACTTTTTAAATGTAGACGCTCCAAAGGCGCACGTCAGCCGGCTTGAATGCAGCTTATATGCGTGGAAGCCTGGAGATGCTACATTTCATGACCGCCACAGCCCTGTGCCCTCCACACAGACACTCATTGTCAGAAGCCAAAGCAGGAAGAGATGGACTCCTCACACAAAAGGATTAAGGAGAGGAGACCCGAGACCTGGGCTTGAACTCTCCTTCTGGGCCAAACAGGCTTCTGGAGATGCAGGATGACAACAGGAGCTTTGTTCCAGCTCACATCTCTAATATATGCTTACTCTACTCCCCTGCACCACCCAGCACCCATCATAATAGCCTGTCCTAGACTTTCAGAGTACAGAAAAAACAACGGTCCTGTGCAAGAGGTCACATTTGAACATTACAATTGAAGCTAATCAATTGAAGTCTATCAATAAGTAATGTCTGCATTTTTTTGTTGACATTACAATATGAAGAATGGCGAATGCAGAGACTGCATTGGCTTTTATTTTCCCAGAGGCACCGATTTCTGAGAAAAGCACTCCTGTCCGAGTATGGTCGTGCTCTGTATGTCCCTGCTTATTCTGTAAAACCACAAGTGGAAAGTCATATATCCACTGCCTGCTGGGCCGTGCAAGGGCCGTGTTGGTGGCGAGATTCACCAAAATAGCTTTTCCTTTTCATTCATTTGTGAGGATGAAAATGCCTCGTGGCACAGAGCTCAAGTTGAACGATAGAGGGGAAAGAAGGAAAAAGGGAAACACCAATAATTCTATTTTGACTTTCATGTGAATCGTCGAGAAACAAAAATGCACGAAAAGAGGACAAAGTAGAGAATGGCAGCACAAGAGGAGCACAAGAGGCAGATAAAAGAGATAAGAAGACAAAAGAGGGCATGAAGTGGAGGAAGGGTGAGGTATTTTTGCGAGCGCTCTCTGGGTTGAGCAGGCTGGCACAGAGGAGCCTGGCTCGCATAGGTAACGATCACTAAAAGAAGGAGAAGAGAAAAGGTGGGAAACTGGGGAAGAGGAGTGCAGGGGTGACGAAATACCCTGAGGGCCTCATTATTTTCCTGCTGTTAATTTACCTTGCAAGCTTCCTCACCACACCACTGTTGATTGGAGACATGGCACAATTGTCGTGAGTGAAAGAACCATGTCTCGTTCTGCGGTGCTGTGGTTGTCTCGATAAGAGACAAATAAGAAAGGAAATATATCATTGTGTTCGCTTCTCTCTGAGTCCTGACTGGGGGATGTGATTGGGGAGGGATGCGATTGCTGGGGTTCAGCGGTCTACTTCCTGTGACTGATGACCTCATCCATGTTTAACCTATGACCCCTCCAAAGGGGCTCTTCCCCTTTGCAACCCACCACCCCCACTGTCACACAAGCACACACACACACACACACACACACACACACACACACACACACACACACACACACACACACACACACACACACACACACACACACACACACACACACACACACACACACACACACACACACACACGGCTGAACTGTCACTCTGCATTACACTCAATTATACCCAATTAGCTGGAATCCATGATGGCTGACCCTGGATATTAACAACAAGACGAACGGTAGATGTGTTTACCTCAGTGTTTCTACTTAAATGTACATGTGCTCGTGTGTGTTAAATACAAATGTATGTAAGTGTGTGTGTGTGTGTGTGTGTGTTTGTGTGTGTGTGTGTGTGTGTCTGCTCTCTGTCTGCGGCCCATGCGTTTATGGCACAGGGGGCTCTTTCATGTGCCCAGGGCTGGGAGAGGGTCTGAGTGGCCGGGGGGGTGGGAGCCAGGGCTCAAACACTGCTGCCCTCTGTCCAGAGCTCTGGGCAGGCATTCAACGCCAGGGAGGCCTGGCCGTGGTGCCCCTGCTCAGGGGAAGTGTTTCGGGGCCCGGAGGTGGCAGGCCAAAGTGGCCGCCCAGAGAGACGGAGGTTCCGTGCCCGCGATGATGGCGCCATGGTGGGCTACGGAGCCCGGTGGGTGGTGCTGACAGCCCTAACAGAACGGTGCCACTCAATAAAAGGCAGGGAGAGCAGGGGAGCAGATGCTTCTAGTGAGTAGAGGTGAAAGGCTCCCTTAATGTCTACATTGTGCCGCAATAGCAATGATATTATGAAATGAGAGGTCAAATGTCGACAGCCACATCGGCCTGATTGCCCACATACCAGTCAGAGTGAAACTAAGATCTATCTCTTCAAACTAATTTTGACCTATTCCTTCATGTGTATGGATTGATTGTGATTTAGAGAGTGTTAAGTAGATTTTAAGTCATAAGAGTTTTGTTCAGGGCAGGCTGGGAGCTCGTTTGCATGAAAATAACACAAACATGCGAAGAATGTGGAGGCTAAAGATAACACCTCTGATGTTTATTTGGCTGAAGCGCACAGAGGTTTCCTCAAAGGGGAAGTGAAAATATGCAAAGGCCAGGCAGCCATTTCGACAATAAAAAAAATAATGTTTCTGTGTGCCAAAGGCCTCTGTCTGTCTTGTGACGGTCACCTTCATATCCTTATTGCTTGGCTCAGACATAAGGGAACTGATGTCATTTTACCACCATTGCCATGTACGGCAAAAAGCAAAAGAGCTTATTCAAAAGTTGATTAAAAGGTTTACATCAGGAATTTATATCAATATGAATGCAAATTAATGTGTAAAAAGGCTTGTGTAAAATGACTTACATGAGACCTCAGGTATAAACTGTTATATGCTTTTTCACTTTCTTTCTCTCTCAACCCCCTCCTCTTTCTCCCTCCTTCCCATTCTCTCTGTAAGCGAAACCCGGATATCTGTGGCATCGATTCCCCTCAGGTGTCCTTCCTGTCTCCCCCTCTCCCCTCCTCATCCTCGGGAGCCGGAGTGCCTGGTGCGACCGGTGAGCCCGGTCTGCGGTGGGACAGGGAGGGAGGGAAAGGAGACTGAGATAACAGCAGACAGGAAGTGGGCACTGGTGCAACGTGATAGCCTTCTCCACTGAAACTCCCTGACCTCCTCCACACTCCCTCTCTCTCTCTCCTCATTTTGACTACAACACACTGACTCCAATGACCTGTCACTGATGTCTGGGAACAACTGTAGATCTCCCAGAAAGTCAAGTAGGAAATAACAGTTTAAGACAGCTCCACTCCCCTCCTCCTATGTTCACCAATCTTCTCTCCTTTTCTCTTATTTCTTTTGTCTCACTAATGAGCACTCAGTCCACCCAGCTGCAACAGCCACTTCAGGGGAGTCCAATTGATTTCTAGCACATTTTTATGTCAAGTCACAAAGGCAGTGTGAAGAGAGCCCAATGACAGTGTTTATGTGGGGATATCATACTGTCAGAGGTTAGAGGGGTCAGTGAGCCACTCTGTTAGATGTTAGCCCATACAGAATGACAAGCACAGTAGAAGGATCTTAGATAGTCTTTCAACAACTGTGCTGGATGTAATAACCATTGAATATTGTGACACTAAGTTGCATGGGATAATGGTTCACAGAGTGGTGAGTACTGGGGAGGGAGGGACATCCTGGGTGTGTGTGACCTGTGAGGGGAGGGGGCACGTTAGCAGCATATGGATCGAATTGTACTGACAGGGAGCTGACAGAGTGGCGGTGGTCACTGGTGCCACAGGAAGTGATGGATTGAGGGCCTGGAGGGCAGAGAGAGAGAGAGAAGTTGTTCTCCATCCATTTCCTGGGTTGTGTGGCTAATGTTTAAATTAACTGTCCATTGAAAATCTCACCTTTAAAATAATGTTGTTGACTCATCTTATATTGGTTTGTGGCCAAAGCATAAATTGGCGAAATAAAACACTTAAAAAACTGCAAACTAACTTTAAGATCTGGCCACAAATGAAGCCAGCTGTGTGATATTGATGGTAAATACTTTGCCTTTATCTACATTTTTGCCTCATATTCTAAAATTTATTAAACATTAAATCTAGAATCCTGAGTTTTACATACATTTTTGGACTTATAAATTAAAGCTATATACCTATTTATTCTTAAAAAATACAACTTGTAAATGCCTCATGAGAGTAGTTCAATTCTCATACCCCACCAGAACTCAAAATATAAGCTCTTTTTATGCCAATGGTTGAAAACAAAGTACATTTAGTCAAACACTGTTTAGCCTCAAACCATGTTAAAACTATAATTTTGATATCATGGATGGTCAGTCCTTGTATCCATAGCTCTGTCTATGAATTTGAGAGTTGTTACATTTCTCTAGGTCCATCCCTCAGACCTTTGCCAAAACAGAGGTGGGGTGACCCTTTGTTATCACAAAGTACAGACTACCGATTGCTGTCCATGGTGCTGAAATTGCGACATATCTATGCAGCTGCATGCCTGTTGAATCGATTATAGGCTTTCTGTGGTACCAGGGTATGTATAGCATTGCATTAGCTAATAGCCATAAAATTATTGGTGGGCATATTTTATCGTCATTTTCTCAAGTCTTAACATTTCACGAAGCTAAACACAGTGTTGCAATGCTGCCACTTTTTGCCTGCTGGCTGGTGGCAGTATTGCAATTACGTGTTCTGTAATTAAAGTTGGAAATTCAAACATTGCAGATGGTTAAATATATGTTTGATGCAACATCATACTAATCAGCTACAATAGATGTGTTAGAATATACAACTGTCTTGTATAGACAACATGAACCTGCATGACATGAGCCGTCCTCGCGTTCTCTCCCAGCTTGGATAGAAAGCTGTTGTGCGTAAATCCAGCCTAGTGCCAAACAATACAGTCAGTCCACCCTTAAAACACTCACTTACTAGGGATTATTTCATTATGCAATGCACTATCTATATGCCATATTTAGCTGCTATTTAGCTGCTATTCATGAACTTTTTAAAATAAAAAAATGATACATCAAATAGCTTAAAATGTTTTTTTTTTTAAGTAGTCGGCTTGAGGATAAATTCACCCACTATTTATTGTTGAACTCAGCAGGTTTTGTCTGGCCAATACCCTGGTCTCCTTAAGTCCTCCATTTTTGTTTGTAAATGTTTTCACCACGGTCTGTATGTAGGTCCAGGTTGCGGGCCTGACTGTTTTCTCTACTGAGTATTTCCAACCCAGACAGTCTTTCCAGAGACATTGTGCATAATATTTCCATTGCGCTGCACACAATTTAAACTTTAAACTGAATGATGCATTCTAAGATATACCAGAGATAAGGGACTGTTCATATTGCAACCACACAACTCAAAAGTCAGCAGTCACCAGTATGAACAAAATCGGAAACAGCTTTTTTTGTTCAAGCCCTCATTGAACTGTTAAAGATGATAATCCATTTGCATCTGCCAATTTATTGGGATGTCCGGTATCCAAACTTTACGTAATGTGTTGTGAACGGCAATTAAGGAGAATGAGAGGCTCAATTAAATATGTTGTTGAACTGCTTATTTGAAGCACCACTTCCTTCTTCCCAATTTCCCTGACGTTGCTATGGAAACCAAGCTGTTTTTTTTTACCATCATTGTAACTGTCGCTTCGCATCAAGAACTACCTAAGAAGCATTAGGCTCTTGGTCTGATTAGCACTTTTGAACACCCGAGGAAGCTCCACTCATTGTACTGGTGCCGTCATAGTCTCGACCACGGCATTTGTTCCCTGATATCCCCTTATACCTTCAATCAGTAAAAATTGTTATTTTTCAAGACCTGAGTCACATTCCTGAAGCCAAAGAAACAAACCCTTAGCTTCATAGTACACATGGAAATGAAAAGGTTTATGAATGACTTTTTGGAGGGTTACTGTCTAAATGATTTAGAGCTTGTGCCCGCCCTCCTGAACATTTCAACTCACCACGCTATTACAAAAAAGGCCTTCTTCAATCGTGCTAGGGGCGACACTTCAGTTGTGAGTTTCACAGATCCCCATCTGCTACGCTAGTGCACGTTGTCAAGATCCAGCAAGGTTACTCGCGTGGTTTGGTGATCCAGGCTTATGTGACGAGAACCTTGCCTGAGACACGAAGACGTGTTAGTTTGATGTGTCAGTTTGTGTTTGACATAGTCTAGTTTCAAGCAGGGGCGGACTGGCCGTCTGGCACTTAGGGCAACTCACGACCAGCTGTGATCATCATAGAGGGGAGCACATCCATGCTCCAGAGAGTCTTAGCTTTCAGGAATGGGGTCATAATAGCTTAAAGTCAAAGCGGTTCAAATGTTAGAGCCAAATTCATAGAAGGTAAATAAATTCAGAATGGCTTCAGAAACCGCCTGAAGCTTCTGTTTACAACAGAGAGAATTTGAATCTATCTCTTCTCCTTTCCTAGCTGGCAAAGTACCAGGATGTTGTCACTGGTTTCGAATCTGAATTTAGAGAACTGAATTCGTAATCTGAATCTGAATGCATCTGAGAAGCTGAATATCTTAAACTTTGGTTTACTTGAAATTATGGTTTGTAAACTTGATACACAGACAATTAATGCAATATATATGTATGTATACCATTTTGAAAATGTATGTTTAAATATTGAATTTGAATATTCAATTAAATAGATATTTCATTTTAAACCTGAATGCAAATATTCATTCAATTCAGTTGAAATCATGAAATACAAGTTAAAATTGTGACTTCAATGATTCAATTTGTGCATTAAACATTCCAAAATATTACATTCCAATTCAATATCCTAATAGAAATTCCAAATTATACATTTCAAATACACTTTTGGTTGGCACTGAAATTGCTCCATAGATTATTTACCTGCTGTGAAAAACTGATCAAATTAAGATCTCTACCGGGAGAAGAAAACTACAGAAGCCCCAATAACTAGCTCAGCCACAGAGGGAGCATGTCCGCCTCTCAGTGCTCTCTCAGCTCCACCCACCTCTCTCAGCTCCACCCACCTCTCTCAGCTCCACCCACCTCTCTCAGCTCCACCCACCTCTCTCAGCTCCACCCACCTCTCTCGGGCTCTGCAGTGTGTGGCAAGTAAATGCCACCTTGGACCAGCCCGTCTCTGTTTGGTTGTTTGTTTGTGTTTTCTACCACCTTTCCCCTCCCTTCCCACCCTCATGCATAGTAATATTAAACTGCCATGGCCTAAAGCGGGTGGCATGGTGTGATAGGGTATGAAAGAGTGCCACCAGTGTTTGTTGCCCGTTAGCCTCAGAGTGGGCCTCTAGATTTAACAAAAACAAGACCCACTACTACCCCGATGTAAACTACTACCCCCAGGGTACCCATAGCAATCATCCTGCTATTTATTTTACCTTTATGTAACTAGGCAAGTCAGTTAAGAACAAATTCTTATTTTCAATGACTGCCTAGGAACAGTGGGTTAACTGCCTGTCAGCTTGGGGATTTGAACATGCCAACGCTCTAACCACTAGGCTACCCTGCTATCCCACCTACACCCTTCTGCCTCCCCCCACCACCACCACTAAGACACCATCCTATCCAGACTCCTGAAGACTTCAGTCAGCACACCTACCGTCTTCTCTCCCAGGCCCACAATAAGGTGTTTCCCCACCCCCTCCTATACTCCTCCTCCTATCCACCCCTCCACTCATCCATCCTCCCTTCTCCATGGGGCTTACCTGTCTGTTGCGTTCATCCATAATCCGCGTGATCTGAATCTTTTTCCTCCCCATCGTCCCGTCCTTTTCTTCTCTCCTCTCCCTCAAGAACGTTGCGCTTTCTCTCCTTGCTCTTCTTCTGCCTTTCCTCAAACTGCTCTTTCTTCTTCTTTACTTGCTCCGATCAATTCAAAGATTCCAGCATCCGTATCTGCATGAGAGAAAGAGACAGATAGAGACAGGGAGAGAAAAGGAGAGAGAGAAGGAGAGAGAGAGGATAAACATTAAGTGAAATGAAATATGGCAAAAAAAACAGGGGGGGATTGGGGGGGAGAGAAAAGTCACATCATCGCAGCCACAGGGGAGGGTGAAGAAAGACAAAGAATCCGTCAACATGTTGTGAAAGCAGCGCTGTGTTTTTCACTGTTGATATCATGCAAATCAGGTTTGTTGCATTTCCGTGCCGACTATGAGGAGAGACAGTGCTGTCAGGCTCTCGCCTCGTTCACAGATAGTTTGACAGTGTTTTGAAAGTGCTGCTAACTTAAACGCTCTAATCACCTACAGTGTAACATTACCTCCAGCCTAAGAAATACAGTTTGTTCCTCCCGAAAAACAGCAGTTTGTTGACAGAACGACAGCAAGGTATGACTAGTCTCGTCTACCTCCAATACGGTTCCAGAATGGAACCATGGAGAATGGCTTGGATGCTGATATAAAACCTAGCCTTGCCTTGTTCAGACAAAAACACTATCGATTTTACCTTTAAAATCACAGCAATAGAGCTGATTCCACACAACCAAATTCCATAAAGAACAGAACTTAAACCACCTGGACACAGTGTGTGTGTGTGTGTGTGTGTGTGTGTGTGTGTGTGTGTGTGTGTGTGTGTGTGTGTGTGTGTGTGTGTGTGTGTGTGTGTGTGTGTGTGTGTGTGTGTGTGTGTGTGTGTGTGTGTGTGTGTGTGTGTGTGTGTGTGTGTGTGTGCGTGCGTGCGTGCGTGTGTGTGTGTGTATGTGCGAGTGTGTTGTACCAAAGTCTGGGATATATGTGGTGGATTTTTCTATCTATTGTCATACTTGAGTAAAAGTAAAGCTTCCTTAATAGAAAATTGCCCAAGTAAAAGTGAAAGTCACCCAGTAAAATACTACTGAAGTTCTGTCACTCTTCTTGAAAAGCATCTACGCAAGAAGTGGTAGATCTGTTCTATGTACGCTATTTCTATGCGTCCCATTCTTACATTTAGTTTCTGCATCTTTTACTTTTTTGGTTTGAACACCAGCTTCAAACAGCTGAAAATACAATAGTTTGGGAATGGAAAATATATTTCACAGCGGTTTAGATGGTACAATGATTCCCTACACTATACTTGCTTGTTTCATCACATAAAGTGAAATACTATTAGAATTTTAGCTCCCAGGAAATGGCTGCCCAGTGTATCTTTAGGCAAACCAGACGTCGCAATTTTCTGTGTGTTTTTTTTATTGTATGGACAGACAGGGGCACACTCCAACCTCATTTACAAATGCAGTTTTTGTGTTTAGTGAGTCCACCAGATCAGAGGCAGTAGAGATTTTGACGGGCTATAATGATAGTTGCATAACTTGGACATCAATGAGTGTCAGGGAAAACGTATGGGAGGGTAGTGGAATAAAACAAAAACAAATAGAAATAGTAAAGTAAAATAAAGTACAGATACCCCAAAAAACGACTTTAAGTGGTACTTTAAAGTATTTTTACTTCAGTACTTCACACCACTGTCTGTGTGTGTGTGTGTGTATGAGCATGCGTGCATTGTGTGTCTGTCTGTTTGTGCATGCGCGTCTATTTGTGTTTGAGCGTGTGCAGTGCATGCACTCGCATTTGTGTGTGGGCTGAGCTGGACCGATGGTGTGTATGAGAGTGAAATAGCTGACTTCCAAAGAGGTTGTGAATACGTGTGTGTGTGTGCGCTTGGGTAAGCCAGATCTCTGGTGCTTCTCTCCAGAGTGCTAAAGTAGGCCAACCCAATCTATCTCAGGGAAGAGCAGAAGAGCTGTTGTTGTGTTTTCTTTTGACAGTAGAGGTGATAACGTCCCTCGTTATGCAAATGAGCATCCCATTATTTAAGCTCAGTGCAATGCAGGGAGCTGTCAGAGCCGTCGTATTAAAAACCCTCCATCTACCTTGCTTTTTTTTCTCCCCCTTTCCCTCTTCTCTTTTCTCTCCTTTCTGAACCAGATTTCCAGCACCTGGCAGCATGAGCCGGATACATTGATGTGGAAGACAACACCGCTTCACCAAAAGACATGTCAGTCTTTCTCGCTCTCTCTCTCTACTGCTCACACACACAGGCACACACACACACGCACGCACGCACGCACGCACGCACGCACGCACGCACACACACACACACACACACACACACACACACACACACACACACACACACACACACACACACACACACACACACTTCCCTACCCCTATCTTTCATTTCCTGTTTGATCTCCCTCTAACCTGAATCCATGTGTTTACTAAGTGACATAAAGCACAGGAAAGCCCCCCACCCATAGTGAACACACTGCTGCATGTTTGACCCTTCACTTGAGCGGAAACACAAGTCTTCCCTGTAACACTCCCATCTGATCTTGCTTTAGGAGCACAAGTGAGAATTATCCTCAGCATTGGAGAGCACAGGTTCAAAACACCTGTCCTTCTGCATGCCACTAGTGTGGCCATCTCTCCTGAGAGGTGGCGCGAGCGGTAATCAAGCCAGTTAGACATAGCCCATAGCCTGATGGCTCCTAATGGTTGACAGTTTCTCAGGCTTCACATGCTCATTCCAACATGGCGATCATGGCGATCAAGCTTGTCCCCTTGAGTCAATTGGCGTGCCCGCGCGGAAATGTAATTAGCTTAATAAATAAATACAAATCTGTCTGTTTAAGGTCGAGACTTCTCGTTTCTGCATGGGTTGCATCTCAACCCACCCAATTCATCAATGTCAGCGGTGTTTGTCAGACCAGGAGACATCCCGAAAATCGGTCTTGTCACGAAAACAATTGGCAGAGTCCAAACGGTTTGTGCTAGAAACGATAAACCCACTATGGAAAGCTGAGACTCTCATGAACACGACGGTGTTCTCTGTTTTGCTCTACGACCCCCACAAGTGTCACGGGACTTCTCTGAAGTCGGTCCAACAGGTGTACCAACGAGTCGAACGGGTTGAGCTAAAAAAAAAAAAAAACTCACGTGAAAGCTGAGACTCTCACGAACACGTACATGTTGGTTGTTTTGTTCTACCGCATCAACAAGCTTCACAAGACTTGTCTAAAGGTAACCCGTTATGGGGCTGAAAAATACATGGAAGTGAACGGGGGTAGTTCCACATCAAATGTATACACATCATTCCATGGTAAAATTACTATAAAACCATTTCCTGAGCTTTCTTATATTTTGTTGATATGTCTCTCTCTCTCTCTCTCTCTCTCAATTTAATTCAAGGGGCTTTATTGGCATGGGAAACATGTGTTAAACATTGCCAAAGCAAGTGAGGGAGATAATATACAAAAGTGAAATAAACAATAAAAACTTAACAGTAAACAGTAAACATTATACATATATTTATATTATATATATATGTGTGTACAGTGTTGTAACAATGTACAAATGGTTCAAGTACACAAGGGAAAATAAATAAGCATAAATATGGGTTGTATTTACAATGGTGTTTGTTCTTCACTGGTTGCCCTTTTC
The DNA here is from genome assembly GCF_036934945.1 of Oncorhynchus masou masou. Classification (NCBI taxonomy): domain Eukaryota; kingdom Metazoa; phylum Chordata; class Actinopteri; order Salmoniformes; family Salmonidae; genus Oncorhynchus; species Oncorhynchus masou. The sequence continues at coordinate 43,277,903 of NC_088236.1, read as the reverse complement.
CTGTGGCAACAGGTCACAAATCTTGCTGCTGTGATGGCACACTGGGGAATTTCACCCAGTAGTTTATCAAAATTGGATTTGTTTTCGAATTGTAATCTGTCTCTCTAATATGGTCATACATTGGCCAGGAGGTTAGGAAGTGCAGCTCAGTTTCCACCTCATTTTGTGGGCAGTGAGCACATAGCCTGTCTTCTCTTGAGAGCCATGTCTGTCTACGGCGGTCTTTCTCAATAGCAAGGCTATGCTCACTAAGTCTGTACATTGTCAAAGCTTTCCTTAAGTTTGGGTCAGTCACAGTAGTCAGGTATTCTGCCACTGTGTACTCTCTATTTAGGGCCAAATAGCATTCTAGTTTGCTCTGTTTTTTTTGTTAATTCATTCCAATGTGTCAAGTAATTATCTTTTTGTTTTCTGAAAATTTGGTTGGGTCTAATTGTGCTGCTGTTCTGGGGCTCTGTGGGGTGTGTCTGTGAACAGAACCCCAGGACCAGCTTGCTTAGGGGACTCTTCTCCAGGTTCATCTCTCTGTAGTTGCATTATTTGGTGCTCTTTGTTGTACACGGAGGATATTTTTGCAGAATCCTGCATGCAGAGTCTCTCTCTCTCTCTTTCTCTCTCTCTCTCTCTCTCTCTCTCTGCATAATGATCCCATTAACGCCTCAACAAAGGCGTGCTCTTCTTTCGCACCCTTGTGACAAAACCACACTCATGTGACGATGGTTTGGAGCACCACTGCGAATGACACGATCACGGAGCACCGGAAACAAGACCACTGACTGCATTAGCAACCATAGGAAACAACGGCACTAATGATAAAAGCATCAAAAATCAGACAGTGGTTCATTCTTCCAAGACACTTTCTATGGTTACACTGAACAAATCTTAAGGAGTATTCACAGTAAAAACAACAACGTGCTTTCAGGAAGACAAAAGTGTCACCAGACAAACTAACACTAGAGCCTAACAGTGGTGCTCAACACTCCACAGACACAGACACAACAACTACAGTACATGTACAACGACATATAAATCCCCCAGTCAGGCCAGCATACATCAATCATCAGAACCTGACAGTGTCTTGAACATTTAATCTCAAATCAAATCAAATCAAATTTTATTTGTCACATACACATGGTTAGCAGATGTTAATGCGAGTGTAGCGAAATGCTTGTGCTTCTAGTTCCGACAATGCAGTAATAACCAACAAGTAATCTAACTAACAATTCCTAAACTACTGTCTTATACACAGTATAAGGGGATGAAGAATATGTACATAAGGATATATGAATGAGTGATGGTACAGAGCAGCATAGGCAAGATACAGTAGATGGTATCGAGTACAGTATATACATATGAGATGAGTATGTAAACAAAGTGGCATAGTTAAAGTGGCTAGTGATACATGTATTACATAAGGATGCAGTCGATGATATAGAGTACAGTATATACGTATGCATATGAGATGAATAATGTAGGGTAAGTAACATTATATAAGGTAGCATTGTTTAAAGTGGCTAGTGATATATTTACATAATTTCCCATCAATTCCCATTATTAAAGTGGCTGGAGTTGAGTCAGTGTCAGTGTGTTGGCAGCAGCCACTCAATGTTAGTGGTGGCTGTTTAACAGTCTGATGGCCTTGAGATAGAAGCTGTTTTTCAGTCTCTCGGTCCCAGCTTTGATGCACCTGTACTGACCTCGCCTTCTGGATGATAGTGGGGTGAACAGGCAGTGGCTCGGGTGGTTGATGTCCTTGATGATCTTTATGGCCTTCCTGTAACATCGGGTGGTGTAGGTGTCCTGGAGGGCAGGTAGTTTGCCCCCGGTGATGCGTTGTGCAGACCTCACTACCCTCTGGAGAGCCTTACGGTTGAGGGCGGAGCAGTTGCCGTACCAGGCGGTGATACAGCCCGCCAGGATGCTCTCGATTGTGCATCTGTAGAAGTTTGTGAGTGCTTTTGGTGACAAGCCGAATTTCTTCAGCCTCCTGAGGTTGAAGAGGCGCTGCTGCGTCTTCTTCACGATGCTGTCTGTGTGAGTGGACCAATTCAGTTTGTCTGTGATGTGTATGCCGAGGAACTTAAAACTTGCTACTCTCTCCACTACTGTTCCATCGATGTGGATAGGGGGGTGTTCCCTCTGCTGTTTCCTGAAGTCCACAATCATCTCCTTAGTTTTGTTGACGTTGAGTGTGAGGTTATTTTCCTGACACCACACTCCGAGGGCCCTCACCTCCTCCCTGTAGGCCGTCTCGTCGTTGTTGGTAATCAAGCCTACCACTGTTGTGTCGTCCGCAAACTTGATGATTGAGTTGGAGGCGTGCGTGGCCACGCAGTAGTGGGTGAACAGGGAGTACAGGAGAGGGCTCAGAACGCACCCTTGTGGGGCCCCAGTGTTGAGGATCAGCGGGGAGGAGATGTTGTTACCTACCCTCACCAACTGGGGGCGGCCCGTCAGGAAGTCCAGTACCCAGTTGCACAGGGCGGGGTCGAGACCCAGGGTCTCGAGCTTGATGACGAGCTTGGAGGGTACTATGGTGTTGAATGCCGAGCTGTAGTCGATGAACAGCATTCTCACATAGGTATTCCTCTTGTCCAGATGGGTTAGGGCAGTGTGCAGTGTGGTTGAGATTGCATCGTCTGTGGACCTATTTGGGCGGTAAGCAAATTGGAGTGGGTCTAGGCTGTCAGGTAGGGTGAAGGTGATATGGTCCTTGACTAGTCTCTCAAAGCACTTCATGATGACGGAAGTGAGTGCTACGGGGCGGTAGTCGTTTAGCTCAGTTACCTTAGCTTTCTTGGGAACAGGAACAATGGTGGCCCTCTTGAAGCATGTGGGAACAGCAGACTGGTATAGGGATTGATTGAATATGTCCGTAAACACACCAGCCAGCTGGTCTGCGCATTCTCTGAGGGCGCGGCTGGGGATGCCGTCTGGGCCTGCAGCCTTGCGAGGGTTAACACGTTTAAATGTTTTACTCACCTCGGCTGCAGTGAAGGAGAGACCGCATGTTTCCGTTGCAGGCCGTGTCAGTGGCACTGTATTGTCCTCAAAGCGGGCAAAAAAGTTATTTAGTCTGCCTGGGAGCAAGACATCCTGGTCCGTGACTGGGCTGGATTTCTTCCTGTAGTCCGTGATTGACTGTAGACCCTGCCACATGCCTCTTGTGTCTGAGCCGTTGAATTGAGATTCTACTTTGTCTCTGTACTGACGCTTAGCTTGTTTGATAGCCTTGCGGAGGGAATAGCTGCACTGTTTGTACTCGGTCATGTTACCAGACACCTTGCCCTGATTAAAAGCAGTGGTTCGCGCTTTCAGTTTCACGCGAATGCTGCCATCAATCCACGGTTTCTGGTTAGGGAATGTTTTAATCGTTGCTATGGGAACGACATCTTCAACGCACGTTCCAATGAACTCGCACACCGAATCAGCGTATTCGTCAATGTTGTTATCTGACGCAATACGAAACATGTCCCAGTCCACGTGATGGAAGCAGTCTTGGAGTGTGGAGTCAGCTTGGTCGGACCAGCGTTGGACAGACCTCTGCGTGTTAGCCTCTTGTTTTAGTTTTTGTCTGTAGGCAGGTATCAGCAAAATGGAGTCGTGGTCAGCTTTTCCGAAAGGGGGGCGGGGCAGGGCATTATATGCGTCGCGGAAGTTAGAGTAACAGTGATCCAAGGTTTTTCCACCCCTGGTTGCGCAATCGATATGCTGATAAAATTTAGGGAGTCTTGTTTTCAGATTAGCCTTGTTAAAATCCCCAGCAACAATGAATGCAGTCTCCGGATAAATGGTTTCCAGTTTGCAAACAGTTAAATAAAGTTTGTTCAGAGCCATCGATGTGTCTGCTTGGGGGGGATATATACAGCTGTGATTATAATCGAAGAGAATTCTCTTGGTAGATAATGCGGTCTACATTTGATTGTGAGGAATTCTAAATCAGGTGAACAGAAGGATTTGAGTTCCTGTATGTTTCTTTCATCGCACCATGTCTCGTTAGCCATAAGGCATACGCCCCCACCCCTCTTCTTACCAGAAAGGTGTTTGTTTCTGTCGGCGCGATGCGTGGAGAAACCCGTTGGCTGCACCGCTTCGGTGTCTCTCCAGTGAGCCATGTTTCCGTGAAGCACAGAACGTTACAGTCTCTGATGTCCCTCTGGAATGCTACCCTTGCTCGGATTTCATCAACCTTGTTGTCAAGAGACTGGACATTGGCAAGAAGAATGCTAGGGAGTGGTGCACGGTGTGCCCGTCTCCGTAGTCTGACCAGAAGACCGCCTCGTTCCCTCTTTTTCGGAGTCGTTTTTTTGGGTCGCTGCATGCGATCCATTCTGTTGTCCTGTTTGTAAGGCAGAACACAGGATCCGCGTCGCGAAAAACATATTCTTGGTCGTACTGATGGTAAGTTGACGCTGATCTTATATACAGTAGTTCTTCTCGACTGTATGTAATGAAACCTAAGATGACCTGGGGCACTAATGTAAGAAATAACATGTAAAAAAACTAAAAAATGCATAGTTTCCTAGGAACGCGAAGCGAGGCGGCCATCTCTGTCGGCGCCGGAAGATCTAATCTGGGCTTTGACTCCAGCAACCAACACGCCTGATGTGAGGTACGGCTGCTTAGCCCCACGCCGGTGATCCCCCTTCCTCCCTTTTCCTTCCCCTCAAACACGACATCCCCCCAGCTCCTTAACGCTCCCTCAACCCTCAACCCCCTTTCCCACACACCTGCTACCATCCCATTTGAGTGCAAGGCAACTCAGTCCTCCCTGAGATCGCCCACTGCCTCCCAAACATCAACTCCCTCTCTCTGTCCCTCCCTTCTACCTCCTCCAGGGCTGGCGAGGGAGGGATGGCTGGCGACAGTAATCACCCACCACCCTGACAGATTACCACAGAGCAGCTCAATCTGATTTACCCCTCTGATGCCCTCCCACCATGAGACGCTGCGGCCAGAACGAGAGAGAGAGAGAGAAAGAGAGAGAGAAAAAGAGAGCGGGAGAGAGAGAGAGAGAGAGAGAGAGAGAGAGAGAGAAATCCACCCCAACAAGGTAGAACTAAACTCAGCAAAAAACAAAACATCATCTCACTGTCAACTGTGTTTATTTTCAGCAAATTTAACATGTGTAAATATTTGCATGAACATAACAAGATTCAACAACTGAGACATAAACTGAACAAGTTCCACAGACATGTGATTAACAGAAATGGAATAATATGTCCCTGAACAAAGGGGGGGTCATAATCAAAAGAAACAGTCAGTATCTGGTGTGGCCACCAGCTGCATTAAGTACTGCAGTGCATCTCCTCCTCATGGACTGCACCAGATTTGCCAGTTCTTGCTGTGAGATGTTACCCCACTCTTCCACCAAGGCACCTGCAAGTTCCCAGACATTTCTGGGGGGAATGGCCCTAGCCCTCACCCTCCGATCCAACAAGTCCCAGATGTGCTCAATGGGATTGAGATCCGGACTCTTCGCGGGCCATGACAGAACGCTGACATTCCTCTCTAGCAGGAAATCACACACAGAATGAGCAGTATGGCTGGTGGCATTGTCATGCTGGAGGGTCATGTCAGGAAGAGCCTGCAGGAAGGTTACCACGTGAGGGAGGAGGATGTCTTCCCTGTAACGCACAGCGTTGAGATTGCCTGCAATGACAACAAGCTCAGTGCGATGATGCTGTGACACACCACCCAAGACCACGACGGACCCTCCATCTCCAAATCGATGCCGTTCCAAAGTACAGGCCTGGGTGTAAGGCTCATTCCTTCGATGATAAATGCGAATCCGACCATCACCCCTGGTGAGACAAAACCGTGACTCGTCATTGAAGAGCACTTTTTGCCAGCCCTGTGGGTTTGTGTGGCGGTGGGTTTGACAGTGACGCCAGTGATGGTAGGTTTGTGCCCATAGACAACGTTGTTGCCGGTGATGTCTGGTGAGGCCCTGCCTTACAACAGGCCTACAAGCCCTCACTCCAGCCTCTCTCAGCCTATTGCGGACAGTCTGAGCACTGATGGAGGGATTGTGCGTTCCTGGTGTAACTCAGGCAGTTATGGTTGCCATCCTGAACCTGCCCCACAGGTGTGATGTTCGGATGCACCGATCCTGTGCAGGTGTTGTTACATGTGGTCTGCAACTGCGAGGACAGCTGTCTGTCCTGTCTCCCTGTAGCGCTGTCTAAGGCGTCTCACAGTACGGACACTCACATAGATGAGCAGGGACACTGGGCATCTTTCTTTTGGTGTTTTTCAGTGGAAAGTCAGTAGAAAGGCCTCTTTAGTGTCCTAAGTTTTCATAACTGTGACCTTAATTGCCTACCGTCTGTAAGCTGTTAGCGACCGTTCCACATGTTCACTAATTGTTTATGGTTCATTGAGCAAGCATGGGAAAGAGAGTGTCAAAACCCTTTGCAATGAAGATCTGTGAAATTATTTGGATTTTTACGAATTCTCTTTGAAAGATAGGGTCCTGAAAAAGGGACGTTTCTTTTTTGCTGAGGTTATTGGCCATTTATGCACTCAAAGAGTACTCCACAGAAGAATGAGACTGACACTGTTGAGGGCAGAGTGAAAAGAGAGGAAGAGAGAAGACTTACAAGACTAACACGTTTTCTACGCCACACTAAGCCAATTCACTAATCCAAAACCAAACCATACTGGGAGAGGACAGAGCAGACAAAATAAAGAGATTTGGAAGGAGAGACCGAACGATTTTGTTTCTCTCTCTCCTTAACAAAGTGAGACGGATGGCATGTTCGCATCCCAGCACAACTGGGGGAGGAGGGCCAGTGTAGGTAAATGCTAAAGTCATTGTGGACATTGGGAAAGAAATTATGGGCTGAGGGAGCGAGAGAGCGGGATGAAGAATGGTGGCCATACCTATACAGAATAGTCTGGACTCAAAAGTAGCAGAGTCTAGAGAGAGCTGACAGAGGGAAAGAGAGAGAGGAGAGAAAATGAGAGAAAAGCCGAAAGAGGGATCTATGAACAGGCACCAGACCTCTCAGGGGGGAGGGGAAGAGCTCTAACCACAACCCTCCCATCTGTTAGGCAGACGGAGGGAGAGAGAAAGGGAGGGAGAGAGGGAGATTCAGCACATAGATCTAATGAACACTAATTAACACTCTTTCTGTTTTCACCAACTCTCTCTCTCTCTTTCAGAAGTAGAGCTGGGAGGGTGATGGGAACACATACACTCAGTACACCATGAGGCTTGATTCTAGGTCACTTCACTCCCAAGTGTTTAGTCACCAAAAACCAATATACAGCACGTCGGCAGCGTTTCTTCTCGCCTCAATAGACACAGTATCCACTGAGTGTACAATACATTAAGAACACCTGCTCTTTCCATGACATAGACTGACCAGGTGAATCCAGGTGAAAGCTATACTCCCTTATTGATGTCACTTGTTAAATCCACTTCAATCAGTGTCGTTGAAGGGGAGGAGCCGTGTGTATCAAGAATGGTCCACCACCCAAAGGACATCCAGCCAAGTTAACACAACTGTGGGATAACATTGGAAGCAACATGGGCCAGCATCCCTGTGGAGTCCATGCCCTAACGAATTGAGGCTGATCTGAGGGCGGGGGGTGCAACTCAATATTAGGAAGGGTATTCTTCGTGTTCTGTCGTTGAGGACTGCACCAGAGATAATCAAAGAGTGAAGAGAAAAAAAGAGGAACATTATCTAGGCTGGTCCTCAACTCTACTTTTTCTCTTTGATAGGAATGTACATGGTGCAAAACAAGGCTTTTGGTAGAGGAGGCGGGAAGAAAAGAGAGAGAGAGAGAGAGAGAGAGAGAGAGAGAGAGAGAGAGAGAGAGACATGTCAAGAACATATATTGAATGATGAGGGACCACAACTCTGAAAATCCCAGGTCCTCTTCATGAAGAACACATACACCAACATATGCTGACATTTGATATTTTTCAAACGTACTCGAGGTAGGCCTATGATGCTGAGAATTGGAGAAATACATTTATCATGACATGATTGGTGAGTGCTTTTCCTAGAACCCCACCTCTGCGGCGAAGCCGCTCTCTCCCCATAGCACATCTGATACACGTTTGCTAATAGCATGTGCAGTGAAAAAAACTGCAGTATCCTCTATCCTCATAGGACATTAGGTTGTGAGGATTTGAAATAACATATTACACTGCAGTAAGTAAACCTTTTAGGAGGTGTGTGCTACATTAAATAAACCCTCTCTCTTTTAAAATAAACTCCCATTTCCTCGAAGAGGAGGGAAAAACTGCTTTAATACAGTTTCCGAACAATCTGAATATGAGTACACACACACATACCCTCTTGGCTCTGTTTCGCTTCAGAATCCCTGTCATATATCTTCTCTTAATCCCCCCCCCCCCAAAACAAATGTCATACTGTACGCAGGGCTAGTGTTTAGAGTTGTGTACTGTTTGTGGAGGTGCAGCTGATTATCTGTGTGTTGCCTGGGTGTGGGAGGGAGAGGGGAGACAGTGGCCAGGGGACTGTGTATTGCCTCTTTCATTGTGTCTCTAATGTCATTACAGGCAGTGACTCCTCTGTGTGGCACATCAAGCAGCGGAGAGCTCTCCGCCTGTCAGGCCCAGATAGGCACGGTGACGAATGGCTATCAATTCCTCTCCCTCCCTCAACGTCCCCATGTCCTTTAGGAACACACATGAGAGAATGACCTAAACCTGGGCTGTCGCCCGTGCGTAGGTGGGCCTCTGTGCTGGTGGTGAATCACACCAAATATTAGGGCTAATTTAACGCGTTAGCAGCTAAAGAGATTAGCAGAATGTACATCTGGGATTAGCTTGATAGCAGTGTATCATGGTGTAATGTGTTCAAGCGTTCTTCCAATTCAGAGGCTGTGTAGATTGTGTGTGTGTGTGTGTGTGTGTGTGTGTGTGTGTGTGTGTGTGTGTGTGTGTGTGTGTGTGTGTGTGTGTGTGTGTGTGTGTGTGTGTGTGTGTGTGTGTGTGGTACATGCCTCTTTCTATTAACTCATGTTACAGTTGGATCATTAGCAGACAGAGATGTTTTTGAGGAGAGAGAACTGTCTATTGTTAAAGGTGCAATATGCAGAAATCGCTCCGCCATTTCCTGGATGAAAAACTTTGAATAGTTTGCCTAATTTCAGTGAATGTGACAAAACAAGCACTTATAGTGTAGAGTCATTGTACCATCTAAATCACAATTAAATATATTTTCCCTTACCAAAAATATTGTATTTTCAGCTGTTTGAAGCTGGTGTACAAAACCAAAAGTAAAAGACGCAAAAACGAAACTTAGAAATAGTTCACATAGAAGAGATCTAAAACTTCTTAGACTTGCTTTCAATGAGAATGACAGATCTATAACTCACATTTCTGTGTGAATTTGGTCAGGTCGCCCAAAAAGTTACATATTGCAGCTTTAAGGAGAGAAGGGAGGCAAGTTGCCTCTTCATTTTCACAAAGTCTATTCTATCTGACATTGATTGGATTAGCTGGTGAACTGGATCTAGGCGTATCATTAAAGACTAACGGCATATTATACTTCAATTCCACGGCCCTGTATCCACTCTAAACCCACCCCGAACCCCAAACCCAAAGACTCGCCTCATGGCACATCCCAACCCACCATTACCCCCCGTTCACTCCCCCTACCTCACCCCAGTCGCCCCCAGGACCTCAGTGGACAGAAAGGCAGGAAACACACACGCAGCGGAAGGATGTGACATCCGCAGCCACAGACAATTAAAGGTGTAAAGGTGCTTCCTTCCCTAAACTCCCTGCGCTTCCCAAGCCCTCCGCCTGGAGAAAAAGAGATGTCTGAGTCTTCTGCCCACCTCAACCAGTCAGCGTTTTACCCTTGGGAAGACCATTGGGAAGACCAACAGAGGTTCCCTCCATATCCCATGTCATGAAACAAGGCACGTCTGTGGCAAAAATACTTCTGGAAGAAATCTCTCCAGCTTTTAGCCATCAAGAGAAAAAAATCACCACAACCGCACTGCCCGCCATCAGATCTGTATTTCCTTATGATGCAACAGGACACATCGTTGTGATTGTGAAACCTGAACCGAGAGGACTAAAGCCCTACTGTATAAAAGGTTTCTCAAAACACCCGTTAGGCCTTCTCTAAATGTCCTTTAGAAAAAAACAGGAGGGAAAAAAGAGCAAACTAAAGGCTTTATAAGTGATCGTGTGACATTATGGATGAAGTGCATATTTGTGTGGCGGTGAATAGAGGCCTTTTTAGTTACTACGCTAGATTAAACCCTTATAGGAGAGAGGAGCATTTGTATTTGTGCATTACAGAGCATCCTTTCAGCACCTCAAACTGCAATTGCTTTCCTCCACAAAAACTGCATCAAGTGGAAATTGGTTTTGCAGCTCCAAACAGTACCCTGCCCGCCCACGATGAGTTTTTGAGTAGAAAAAAAACATGAAGCCTTCAAATGTCTTTAAACAGAAAACAAAACATATATAAGGAGGTTGATGATGTGTCTATACTTTGTTTCTGATGTGAAGTGGACAATAAGTCAGTTTTTTCAGTCAGACAATATTTAAAATATTTTTATTAACACACACTAAGAAAGTGGCATATGCAAGTAATTATGTTCAAATGATAGAGGCTTGGTTATTGACTTACCTAAAAAAGCTACAAGATGTCTATTGCGAAACCTCATCCAATCAATGAACCTCTGCATTTCCAACTAGCCTTCTGTTGCCATGCATTTTTATTAGACCTATGGAAATCCACTCAGCACACAGTGGTCTCCTCTTTCATCTATTTGTGCTTTGAGAGACAAATAAACACCTTTTTAACTCCTCTCTCAGTGGAGAGGCTGTGAGGTAACAGGGGCTTTTAAGTCCAGCGCTGACTACTACAGTATTGTGTTCTGACCTGGTAGAGCAAGGGGGAGAGGAGGAGGAGGAGGCAGAGGGAAACAGGGCCCGAATGGCGGACAGGTAGCCATCTGTCAGAGCCAAAATGGAGACAGGTGAGAGCTGTCTTTCCATAGCCCACTGCTGACTCCCCCAAGGATGAGGGGACTTGACACAATACGTCAACCACCCTTTGAAAGCAGGCCAATAGCTGTATAACTGCAGCTGCTTCATGGGCCCAATGGAAGCAGTGAGTGAGAAGGAGAGCTGCCGGACAGCTGAATACTGCTCCCTGTCGCCTGCCTGCCAGCCTGCCTGCCTGCCTGCCTGTCGGCTTTTGCTGCATCAGGACTAGCGACGTGATGTTGGGACACTAGCTACAGTTCATGCATGCAATAGCTGATAAGGTTATCATGGATTGAGCGGGTTTATTGGATTGTGGTTGGATTAAAACCACAATCAAAGCATTCACGATACCCCAATGGACAATATGGTGGGTTTAGAGGCCAATGATATTATTTGGAAGAGCGTTGCGCAATAATGGAATGTTGTGAATGATAAAGTGTTCATGTAGAAGCTGGTTCCCTGTGTGCTGTGGCAGATGAAGTAAGTGGGCAGACTGGCGAATCTGACACACCAATGTCTGTGTGCCACGGTGGACTAAAGTGCAGCAGCGAAGAGCAGAAAAAGCAGAAGTAGCGGTAACCATGATTTGGGAAGGCCCCAGAAAGGCTCTGATGAATCACCGCTGCGGTGTGAGCCTTCAGTTTTTCCCTGGCATGAGTAAAGATGAAGAGGGCGATGGACTGAGTAAAACAATCCTTGCCACACTGCGAAAAGACATCAGGGTGGACAGGGTCCTGGCGCCTCATTTATCAACCCGTGCGTAAATGTCTTATTCAATTCTGCCGTGTGTGTAGATTCAAGGGTTTGCGTGTGCCACAAATGATTGGGATTGATCAAACTGTTGCATGCAACATACATACACGTTTCCATGAAAAAAATCGGAGCCGTATATGTGCGCTCTTGAACTAGTGCTACAACCTTGCTTGGAAAACGCCCTCCATTCACCTTTTTTGGTAACAAAAAATGGCCTCATTTGCTGTATTATTTGGAGATATTAGAACATATATAGTTTCTGGATAAATGGTAGCCTACTATTTGTTGTGTAGCGGGAATAAACCAGTCTTGTCAGAAAAGGCGAGACATGTCCTGTAATATGATTATGATTTAGGCCTATATAACAAAAGTTCAATAAATATATTCGGCGAAACATGCTGCTATGCGATCTTCTCACCATTGGAAAAGGCATCTGTTTAATCATCAAGTCTACATTGGAATGTTTTCATTAGCCTACCGTTATTATAATTCCAGCGCATCCAAACACCTCCATTTCCCCCAAAAGCATGCAATGCAGTTGATCAACCAATAGTAATTGGTCGTACGCATGGTCTGAGATTTGTGTGGAGATACAGACACTTTCCCAGTTAAAAATGTATAAATATCCTAGCCTTGCCGTACGCAAGGCGTGGTCTTTTTTTGTGTACCTTTGATAAACGAGACTCCAGGTGCGGGGTGATGGCAGGAGGATGAAGGTGTACAAGAGTGAGGTGGTAGTGGTGGTGCAATGGTTAGGGACATGAAAGCGATGTCATGTGTGGTGGAGAAAGCAACCATTGTTCAACGCTGAATCACATTGCTTTAGTTTCAGCTGATCACCGCAGCTTCCCCTTCTTCCTCTATCGCTCTCCACCTGTCTCTCTCTCACGTTGTTTTCCCCACAGTCTGTGCAGTACGTTCACCTCAAGCATACACATCTGAGAAGGGGTAATGTTTTTCAGTAAGCGTCCAACCACTGCCTAACATCACATGGTGCTACATAGGTCTGTAGGCCCCAGGTGCAACCACCATTTAGGCACAGACTGCTGGACTGGAACATAAAAAAATAAAATAAAAACACAGACTCTCGTTTCTCACACACACACACACACACACACACACACACACACACACACACACACACACACACACACACACACACACACACACACACACACACACACACACACACACACACACACACACACACACACACACACACACACACACACACACTCTTTATCCTTACAGTCACAAAAGATTTTTGACTTGCTTCAACTCATAAAGATGCTGATGAAGTAAACCAACACCATTTACGAAACTATCTTATCGTACTAAGACAGAGAAAGGAGGAAGGAAAGCAAGCCATAAAGAATAAAAGCATTTCCCTTCAATAACTACTACCCCACCCCCATGATAACAGCCCACGGCCATGTCACTAAGAACACACAAATCACTGACATATTCCCCCAATTATGTTCTCCGCCAAGGATGACAATGTCTGTTGATATAGTTAACAATGTTCAGCAGCTCGGGGGTGGGGGTTGGGGTTGGGGTACGGCGAGGGGATAGGGGTGGGGCCCGCTTTGTCTCCTTTTCAAACGCTGCAAACTTCCGTGACGTCTCGTGGCGGCGGCGTCTTCTAACACCCGACGACGATCCGCCGATGATTCCATCGCACTTTCTTTCTCTATTTTTTTGCTCATTCTAAATCAGCCTAATTAAAATCTTTGTTCATTTAGAAATCTCTGATGACAATTTGTTTCACTCTACCCTACAGCAGTGACTGTGAAGAAGAGAATAAAATGTGATCTTCTGACAGCAATTACTAAATGCTCCCTCCTGGCCCCAATTAGAGACACAAGCTAAAGCTAACATGGCTAACACTCCTGCGTGGGTGCCAGCTTATTTTCTATTCACTTTTCACCACCTTCTTTTAGCACTTTCTGTCTTGTATGCGGTATTGTGTTATCGTGTACAGTAATCTATTTTGCATACTCCATTATGGGACTAACTTTCCAAAGTTGCTTCCTTTTTCTCCCCCTCTGTTCGCCTTGGCCGTTCCAGAAAGACAGACACAGAGAAAAATATGGGGAAGTTGAGGGATATATATATATATATATATATATATTGGGATCCATCAGCACACAAAAGTTGCATCATGAGCTGTCTTGGTGTCTATACTAAGTTCTATATGCAAGTGTTTATAGACAATAGACCTATTAGCAGAGTCTATGAGGAAACACTAAAACAAGTCATAGGTGCTACTAAAGTGTGACCTGTTTATAACCTCTTCTCTGCTCTACTGTTCACACATACAGTACCAGTCAAACGTTTGGACACACCAACTCATTCAAGGATTTTTCTTTATTTTGACTGTTTTCTAACATTGTAGAATAATAGGGAAGACATCAAAACTATGAAATAACTCAAGGAATCACGTAGCGACAAAAATAGTGTTAACTTATCCTCTGCAGCAGAGGTAACTCTGGGTCTTCCTTTCCTGTGACGGTCCTCATGAGAGGCAGTTTCATCATAGTGCTTGATGGTTTTTGCAACTGCACTTGAAGAAACCTTCAAAGTTCTTGAAATGTTCCGTATTGACTGACCTTCATGTCCTGAGCTGTTCTTGCCATAATATATAGGACTATCTTCTGTATACCAACCCTACCATGTCACAACACAACTGATTGGCTCAAACCCATTAAGAAGGAAATAAATTCCACAAATTAACTGTTAACAAGGCACACCTGTTAATTGAAATGCATTCTAGGGGACTACCTCATGAAGCTGGTTGAGAGAATGCCAAGAGTGTGCAAAGCTGTCATCAAGGCAAAGGGTGGCTACTTTTAAGAATAAAAAATATATTTTGATATGTTTAACTTTTTTGGTTACTCCATGATTCCATATGTGTTATTTCATAGGTTTGATGTCTTCACTATTATTCTACAATGTACAAAATAGTAAAAATAAAGAAAAACCCTTTAATGAGTAGGTATGTCTAAACTTTTGACTGGTACTGTATGTTGGTTATGCTATGAAAGGGGATGGGGTGTTTGGAGGCAATGACGTAGGCCTGGATTGGACCTGATCGCAGACTCTGACTGTGGAGTGTGTGTGTGCGTGTGTGTGTGTGTGTGTGTGTGTGAGTGTGTGTGTGTGTGTGTGTGTGTGTGTGTGTGTGTGTGTGTGTGTGTGTGTGTGTGTGTGTGTGTGTGTGTGTGTGTGTGTGTGTGTGTGTGTGTGTGTGTGTGTGTGTGTGCGCGATTGGGGAGTGGTTTCGGGTATACTAGGTCAAGTAAGCCTTAAAAAAAACTGGCATGGCAACCCTTCACATCAGGCTCCATGGTAACATTTAGGCCACTAGAAGCTAAATGCTGAGTATATCTACCAGAATAGGCCGGCTAGACTGCTACTGTAAATGGTCCAGGATATTTTTACCAACCTCCTTAACGGACAGAGCCTTGAGCCAAAAAGCATCCTCTCTGTGACTTCGGATCGAGGTTTGATGATTACCTGTTACTTGTATTGTATTGTATTACCCTCAATTAGGTATAAATACGTCAACCATTCCTTTGCAAGACTAATGTGGTATTATTTTAACACGCTTTGCTCAAACTACAGCAATGATGAACAACAATGCTTTGCATTCCTATTTGTGTAACATTACAGTGGTATTATGTATCTCTCTCTAACAGTCTGGCTGATCCAAAGCGAGAGCCACAGCCTTGAACTGAGACTGTGCACAGCATGGAGGTAATTTGCAAAGAAGTAGAAGGTTGCACACTTCAACAAGGATGTCCTTCATAAATTCAACCTTCTGTTGTTTTTTTTTAAGTCCCTGTGCTCCATAAGGAAACCGAGTAACCTAGATCGCAGAGTGGAGAGAGAGAGAGAGAGAGAGAGAGAGAGAGAGAGAGAGAGAGAGTCAAGCAGAGAGAGAGGAAGAGGGTAGAGAGTCGAGCAGAGAGAGCTCTGAAAAAAATACTGATTCTGATACCCCACCCCTCTGATCCCTTGTTCCCTCCCTGGCTTATCGGAAAATATGTGATCCAGTCAGCTAGCATGATGTCACAGTTCCTCTTATTTTTTCTGCCTACCACAAGCTGATTGGGTTGATTATTGGTCAGCATTGTTGCTCTGTTGACGTTGCACATCATTAAACTGCGAGTCTTCCAGTTAGTGTCTGTTTAAACAAGACTGGTGTAATGTTTCCGGGTAGTATCTCTGTAACACACACACACACACACACACACACACACACACACACACACACACACACACACACACACACACACACACACACACACACACACACACACACACACACACACACACACACACACACACACACACACACACACACACACACACACACACACACACACACACAGTAAACTTGAGACACACAAAGAGTTTGAATGTCCCCACAGCAGTAGTTTAGGTTGTACTACAACACATTGTTTCAATTCAGAGTTGGCCAGAATATAGAGTAAAACAGACAGAGAACAAAATGGACACTTTTAGCTTAACTAATTGAATGAGTATGTGTATACGTATATTTAACTCTACCCACAATCATATCAATTACATCATAAACAGGGTGGATCGAGCCCTGAATGGTGATTGGCTGAAAGCCGTGGTATATCAGACTGTATACCATGGGTATGACAAAACATTTATTTTTACTGTTCTAATTACCTTGGTAACCAATTTATAATAGCGATAAGGCACCCAGGTGGTTTATGGTGTATAGCCAATATAACATTTCTAAGGGCTGTATACATGCACAGCCCTTAGCATTGGTATATTGACCAAACACCACACCCCCTCATGCCTTATTGCTTAAGTATATCAATGGTATATCAACAGAGTTTGAAAGAAAAACTCAATCCATGCCTAGTAGCTGAGCTGCAGCCTGCTCCTACAGCCCTCTAAGCAACAGTGGGGTGTGTCTGTGAGGAGGGGAGGTAAAGTTTGTGTTGAGTGTGGAGAGCGGGTGGGCAGGCGGCGTACCTACAGATCACACTTTGTTAGTGGAGCTGAATGAGGCTGGGGGGCGGCCCCTCCAAGCCCAGACCCATGCCAGAGCCAGGCCAAGCCTCTCATTAGACGGCGGCTGGGTGCCGCGCTTCTGTTTGGAGTGGTTAGGGGGACCAGCGAGGGGCTGGCAGCTCCACCGTACTCCACTCCCCGCACCATCACAACCCGACCTCATCAAAGACAGCGCTCGTAATTTGTCACAGAAAGCAGCGAATTAACATATGTTAGGGGAGGAGGGAGGACAAGAAGAAGAAGGGATGAGAGGAGAGCAAGTGAAAAATGATAGCGTATGATTAAAGAGCCCGCACAGCTGCACAAAATCAAAAAGGCAAAAAGAGGTTTGAAAGAGACCTCAGCCCGGGTGATCTGATAAAGCTTACTGCTACTTAACCCCTTCTAGAGAGGAGGAGGAGGAAGAGAGAGAGAGAAAATGAAAAGAGACAAACAAATATTAAATTACTGCCGCATGGCTACACGCCTTGGCAGAGGCACTCGTCTCCTCTCTGTACGTGACTATCGCAAAGGCCACTGTATCACACAAAGATGGCCCCTCTTGCCAAAAACCCTACTGCCGCTTTGGCCAAGCCCTATTTTTAGCCCACAGCGCACCATGAGAAAATCTGTCAAGGTACTCCCCCTCCTTTTTGCCTCACCAAGTGATACTGGGTATGCTGTGCCATGTAAGCAAGGCATTTTTTTTGTTAACTCTTGCTCTCAACATACAAGAGAATTTTCTTTCTCTTTTAATTTCCCCGCCAGAAACTTCCATACAACTTCTTTCACATTATATCCTCCTTGCTTGCTTTCAACTCCTCGGGTTCTTGAGCTAGGTTCCTGTCTGTGTGTGTCGTTGTTGTTGCAGTAGCGTGTGATGTGAAGATGTGTGATATTTTGTCTTGTTGTTGGATACCGTGGCAGGCTGTATGCATTAGCACAGCACAGTGAGGCTTTGCTCTGTTCTCTCCCCCTCTCCCTCTCTTGTCTCACTGTCGCCGCGCTGGTCCTGTTTCTGTAGCATGTGATCAGAAATGGTGACAGAGACGTTTGGTCTTTATCTGACGATCCGCTGACGATCTGTAGATTCGACCATATCAAACTAAAAAGGAAACATTCAATAGTGCTTTCAGAAACGTTCGTTCATTTATTTTGACTGTTATTCTGGTCCTAATTTCCATCTGCACTGAATGAAAACTGTTTCTTGAGACCAGAGATAAAAAGAGATAAGAAAACAGCAAATGCCTAGAGAGGCATATATAAATCATGTCTGTGTTTTTTTCACTTCTGCAGTCTTATCCTTGCCATCAACATTTATTTGTTTCTTATTTGGGAAGTGAAGAGCTAGCTGAGTAGGGGGGATTTGGTTCACAAGGCTCAGCTCTGGTCCGACCGTACAGTACAGTGAAGAACCTGGCTGCATAGCTGGAGTTCCCCCCCTCAAATCCCTCAGCTCGGAGCACAGCTGCTCCGTTCACATAACCTCGCCCCCCCCCCCCCCCCCACCCTCGGACAATGATAGCAGAGCACGTCCCCTTCGCTAACCAACGGCTTTTTCCACTTCACACACTCACACTGGTGGGCACATATCTCTCCCTCACTCGCTCCCTCTCCTTCTCTATCTCCGTTCCCTCCCTTAATTTTCTCATAGTTTCAAGTTTTTTTTCTCCAGCCTGAGAAACATTTCCAGGCCACATGACCTCAAGAATGGGCTGAGAATGATGAAGGACCCTCCTCCCCCTCTTCTCCCCCTGACCCACCCAGTCCAGTAAGCGACCTGTCCCAGGGCTGTGTGTGTGTGTGTTTGTAGGGGGGAAAGGCAACTCTGGGCCCCTGCCGCTTCTGCTGCGCATTATCCCAAATAAACAACTCATTACATGTGTACTTAACCGAGGGGAGCTAGCGAGCATCGGAAGCTAATCCCTGTTATCGTTCCCAGCGTTTCTCTTCCGATTAGACTAGAGGGAAGAGGAGACCAGGAAGGTAGGCAGCTAACCCGTAGAGGAGGAGGAGGAGGAGAAGTAAAAATATGGAGGAAGGGGAGGAGGGGAGTCAGAATAGGATTATGAATTTACTTCCGGCAAATATTAACAAGAGCTTTTCCTTCTTACTCTTTCTCTCTTCCCACCTCTCCCTCGTTCTCTTCTCTCTCTCTCTCTCTCTCTCTCTCTCTCTCTCTCTCTCTCTCTCTCTCTTTCTCTCTTCCCACCTCTCCCTCATTCTCTTCGCTCTATCTCTCTCCCCACCTCTCCCTCGTTCTCTTCGCTCTATCTCTCTCTCTCTCTCTTCCCACCTCTCCCTCGTTCTCTTCGCTCTATCTCTCTCTCTCTCTCTCTTCCTATCTCCCTGTGGAGTTTCGCTCTTCCTTGTTTTCGACCATCTGAGAAGTGGGTCATCGACAGGCATCCTTTTGAAGAACATTTTAAAAAACGGTCTGTTCTCTGAGAATAATCATAGCCCCATTATCATATTAAGCTGTCAAAAGCACATTCATAACAGTCAGTACTATTCCCTTCAGAAAAGAAAACACTGCTCTATTACTTGATTATTACTAGTGAGGCTTGCCAGCCCTGGCTCTCTCTCTCCCTTCTCTCTCTCTCTCTCTCCCTCCTATCTCTCACTCCGTCCCTCCCTCTCTCTCCATCTCTTCACAAGGATGCCCTAGTTAATATAATAATGGGCCCACCATTAAGAGGACCACAGTGCACAGTACTGCTCATTTAGAAAGAGAACAATAAGCCGAGGTAAGATGCCAAAGGCAGGGATGGTATGTGTAATGGAATTACTCGCATTGCGTGTGTGTTGTCTATCTAGATCTCTACCCTCCCTCAGAACTGAGTTAATTACTCAGAGGAAGCCAATTCGCTTCTCTAAAAGACGTACTATGGATGCCCTTTGCAGCCGGGACAGGGTGAAGCCCGGGCCTCTCTCTCTGGGGCCGGGGGGGGGGGGGGGGGGTTCAAGGCCTCCTTCCCTGGATCCTAGGGAGGCTATGATGGGTGCATGAGGGAAGGACCTCGGACCTCTGGGGATAACTGAGAGGCAGCAGGAAAAACCAACAGAACTAGTATTTGTCCACTCAGCTCAGATCACTCGACATCATTAATTCAAATTACGCGAGGGTGCATGCAGCCCTGCTCTTCCTTCCACCTTGGCTGCTGCATAACCAAACTGAACATCACCGGCAGTTAACAGAAGTGTGATAAATATGACTCAGATCAATTCAAAGATTGATTCCACACGTGTCCTAGACATGGGAGGACCTGATCACCCAATGACTGAGTGCAGTGTGAAAACAACTATTTCTAAAGGGAGGCAAAAGAGTGTCTGTGAAATGAAATTAACATGACAGGTCTGCATATAGATGGCAAAGAACAGTGAGGACATCGCGCCTCCAGTTTACACACGCAGACGCAGTGGGTGTCAGAAAAGACATCTCCAGCGCTACCCATTTTACACTCCTTTCACAACACCACCCTCACAGCCCAATGCTGTCATCACTGCTGATAGTCTCAACAATCAGAGAGACATGCAATTATCACCAGTTCACTAGCCTCATTTTCCAAAATGTCACCTCATTCGACCACGCTCAAATCTACACTCCAAGACGACAACAGCAACGTCTCCAACTGTAGAGGAATTTCTCATTGGCTTGACTTTTCTCACACCCTCTATGTGAGTCCTATCCTGTTTGGTAGTCCCCCATGGGGGCTGAACTGGAGTAGCCCAGCGAAAGAGCACTGTAATGGGGTCGGGATGTGACGTAGAAGCCCTCAGAGGGCCTGTGGAGGAGGGCGACCAGCACGGTAGGTATCCCCCCCACACTTCCTCAACTATTTATAAACCACGAGCCCAGGACAGTGCCAAAAAAAAAAGACTGGGGCCATTTTTAGCCCAAACAATACCGCTCACTCACACACACGAAAAAACATAAACACGCTGTAATAGAAAGATAGGTAGGTACAACGATGCCAAAATCAAGAGAATATAACACTATGACCCTAAATGACCATTAAACAGCGCGATACACCCCCCCCCCCCCCAGCCAAAAGTCAATAACAAGACAAGGCAGTTTCTGTAGAGAACACTAGTGTGAGCTGGGTGCCAGTATTCTCCTTAGTGGAGCCTGGGTGTCACTGCAGCTCTGTTCCTATACAAACACTCATTGCTCTTCACCTCTAGCCCTCCCTCTTCCCTCATCCCTTGTCTTATTGTCTGAGCTGATGCACACAGATACACAAAGGCACCGTTATCTATCCCGTTGCCTAGTCATTTTTACCCCTACCCATATATATACATAGCTACTTCAATGACCTCGTACACCTGCACATTGACTCCCTGCATTAGGCCATGTTATTTTGAATCTTTATCTTTAACTCTGCATCGTTGGAAACAGACCCGTAAGTCAGTATTTCCTTGTTAGTCTACACCTGCTGCTTATGAAGCGTGTCACAAATCAAATTTGATACACACGCACGCACGCACGCACACACACATAGAGGAGTTATTTGTTTTTCCACTGGGCTGGTCCACAGTGGCAGCCAGGTGAAAGCATCCATCAGCAGAGCACAGAGGGAGTTTGGTGTTGAGCACAAGGCCCCACTCTGCCCAGCAAAGCTTGAAGTGAAGCGCCAGGCTGAAGTTTCAAACAAAGTGGCCCCTCATTCATTATACATGAAACAGCGCACTGCAAATCTCCTCTCCGCAACACTCTCTCTTTCCATCCATCTTTTCTGGTCTCTCCTTCTTTCCTTGTCTCCTTTCTTTCGCTGTCACTTTCTCACTTTCTCCAGACATTGCATCTGCAAAGTGTGAATAAAACGAATGACATCACGAGTTGCACTTTGGAAGAGCCACTGTAGGAAAAGTCGATGTATCAAAGCAAACAGCGACAGAAAACCCTTAAAAAGTGAATAGATATAGAGACAGAGAGAGAGAGAGAGAGAGAGAGAGAGAGAGAGAGAGAGAGAGAGAGAGAGAGGGACAGAGAGACAGAGAGAGAGAGAGAGAGAGAGAGAGAGAGGGACAGAGAGACAGAGAGAGAGATATACTGTATTTTTTATAAGTCATTTTCCCTGTCCGTTCCTACCCCTCCATGCCAGGCGGTGACACCTATACATGTTTCTCTGTAGACTTGCACAGGAAAGTTACACAATTTCATATGATGGAGCACACTTATCCTAAATGCATATTTCAGTGGCACAAGTTCCTATTTGGCACGAAGTTTAGCTGATAAAGTAGATTTATTAAATGTTAACTAAAGCTTCTAAACATATTGTTGAATTCAAGAATTATTACCTTAGTATAGAAAATAATAAAATAAAACTTGTTTCATTTAATAAAGGAAATGAAAAACATTATTAATGAACCTTATAGCATTCTGGAATATTGACTTGTTGAAATCCTCATTTCACTCTGAACCAAATGAGTTTCCGAATATGTACCTTTCTGCGTGGCACAGCTCAATAAGTTATATTTACCTGTTATTATCAATATGCTGTGAAGTTTTTTTTCTTCATTTTTTTTTTCTTTCCAAATGCAACAAAAATCTACCTGGAAACAACTTGAACGATTTCAGACAATCGAAACGTTGAACTCCTTTAAAAAAATGAAAAGACGTTACCAATTGTTTAGAACATGGCAGTAGAAAGAGTACATTCTTCAAGACGGTCAGTGTTGTCTAACATTGAGCAACACAAACAGACGGCCCTTCACAGCCATATAACACCCAGATGAAGTCAGCTCTAGGAACGTGTCTGTCGCTCTCTTTGATTCTCTCCCCCTCTCAGTCTCTCTGCGTCTCCCTGTTCCTCTTTTTTCTCACCCCGGCACTGAGTGTTCGAGACAGCCCTGTACGAAACATTCTTTCAAGGCTCGGACCCTGGTCTGGGGAATGGCACCGATGACAGTGGAAAGCAACAGTGTTGTGGACTTTGGCAAGGACACTGCCTGGGTAAAGCTGTGTGCTCTGCAGAACAGAGGACTCAGACGGAGCACTTCCTGCTTAGAGATCTAGTGGTTACGGAGCTGTGGCTTGGGGGGACATAAAATAACCTGGAGCATTAAAAAAAATGTACACTTGATAATCAGCTTGGATCCAATATTATTAACATTTATACATCAGTCAACGATTACAAAATCAACTATTATAACAACATCTATTTTTTGTTTTGTAACAGCACAGGGTGCATAGAGGGGCCTACACCTCTGGCTCCATTGTGAACACTGAATCTTCAAAAAAAATACCCATTAGTGAGCTGTGAAGCATTGGGGCAGGCAGAAGGCAGTGGCGGCAGGCAGGCAGCATTTGTGGCAGCGGTGGGCTTTCAGATGGATGTTAGATTATGTGAGGCCAGGGCACAGAGGAACCTCTGTGTGTCTTACCGGACCATGTTTCAGAGTGACTCGGCTATATTGCAGGGGTGACAAAGATAAATTACAGCCACTGGAAAGTATTTGTGCACTTTTTTTTAACCCCTCCTCTTTTTTCTTCTTCTTGTCATTGGGTGAATTCCAACAGCATGCCACACCAAAGGGGGAGGTGGGACTTGCGTCTGAACAGTGAGGGAGAAGTCGTCCCTCGCTACGCCACACCACACCACGGCAGAGACACAGGTCAGCCACTGTGTTTTTATCATGGAACATGCCTTCCATCTCAGAGTTTATGTGCACCAAGAGCAAACAACTAACCCCTCTGACCCACCCCCCCAAAAAAGGATTTGGAGCTAATTCCAGTTTTATTTCACACCACGTTTAGGGCAGGTCAAATAGACCCTTCCAGATCCAGGCAGGCTATATTTGTTTTTTGGGAGACTAGCTTCCCACGTTACAGTACGAGGTGTCTGGATTTCGTCTGCAATAAGTCAGCTATTAAAAAAAAAAATGTACCGCAGGGAATATTTTATTGAAAGTAAATATATAGAATCAAAAATAAAACGTGAAGTCTTTAATGGCTTATGTCTGGCTTTTCTAATTGCTGAAGACTACATTTTACTGACAACACTTACATACATGAATACAGTAAAAGCCATTCATATCTACTCTACACAAATACCACCCTGGCTCATAATATAATTGTCAAACTTACTGGATGCATCGCGTACTGTTTAAAATACATTCCCTATCCTTCTCTAAATGTTTCTCTCCCTCTTATCACACCCAACCCTCCTTTCTCTGTTGTCTACTGTCCTCCTCTCTCAATCCAAATATTCAAGGGTGGAGGTCTATATGGTGAGCTCCATATGTGGGTGTTTAAGGTGTATCTTAGCCTGGCTTGTATGCAGTCAAAAGCTAGAGCTGGTGACATGATTAGTGTACGTGGTCAGTAGCGCTAAGGTCTGTCCATCCTGGTCCTGTCCTGCCCAGACCACCCAGCGAGCAGCTGCCATGATGACCAGGCCTGACAGGAAACAGGAAACAGGAAGAAGCAGGCCGGAAGTCCTGTTAATCTAGTCTAGTTGACCGTTTGGATCCCAACACAACATCTCTCTCACACGTTATGAGATGAATCTACTGACATATTTCTGCCCAACAGACAGAAACACTTATTCTTTCCCTCTCTCCTACACGCTCTTCAACCGTGCCAATCTCTTAAGTATTTCAATTCTGTCTCCTTACTTTCTCTTCACAACTGTTTGTTTTTCCTCGGTTTATCTTTCCAGCCCTCACAATGACACTTTCTTCTATACCATTCCATCTTTCCAGACATCAATTCCTCCATGTGAGAATGAAAGAAAACCAAAATACATTAATTTTTATTTAAATGTGTACCAACGGACACAAGAAAACTTAGACAAACAAACAAACAAACAAACACACACACACACAAAAGGAACACCAAACACAAAGCACAGCACAGCACAGCACAGCTAGAATTCTACTTTATGCTGAAATATTCTAAAATGTGTTTTACAATACAATTAAACATCAAAGCATGAGCTATTCCTCTGTGATCTTTAACACCCTAGTGAACAAACCCCACACACCCTCTTCCACTTACAGTGCTGAGGAAAAGTTGCTGAACGTCATGGCTAATTACTAGATAGAGACAGAAGACTGCATTGTTATGCGAACCAGGACACACTCATATCTGCATTCAAATACATCATAAACCATTCAAGGACTACATTATTTTCTTGTGCTTATTTCTTAACTGTATTAGTAATTGCATCTTAATAAAGATACGGAGACAATGCTTGCAAAAAAAACACAAACACCAGGGAAAATATGTCTAACACATACAACAGTTAGGAAAATAAAAATGAGATCTGCACTAAATTACTAAATAAACAGATGCTGAGGTCGGCTCGGATACTTTTCATGAGCTATAGAAATGGTGCAAAAAGAGAACACTATTCCTTCCATACGTATAGAGGGAACACCTGCTGTAAAATAAACACAGGCTCATACTGAAACTCGCTGAGTTACCCGGCGACTCCTGTGTCCTGTACGATTGAGTTCCTAGGTGTATGATCGTTACGTTTAGAGTGGGAAAAGCAACCAAAAATACAAAAGTCATTTGTGAGAATATGATGTAAACTTTCATGTGCCCTCCGCATCTGAAATATAATTGCTTCGTATATCACTCACTACTTCAAGCCTAAGGGTTTAAAGAGTACTTCAGTATCTACCACCAGATCTTGCAAACCTGCAAACTGCAAATGAAAGTGTTTTACTGACCTTTAACTGAGCAAACTCTGCAAACCCCTTCCAAAACATTTGCAACCATTGCAACAAAAAGAAATACAACTTTAAAGTACACCAATACGGGCTATTAAACTATTTGCTTAAACGTAAACGCATGTGATGTTTCTATTTATATATATATTTTCATGGATTTACTTTTTCCTTCGTTAGGATGGTAGCCTATTTTGAACCATGCTTTATATAGCATATGCTCATAGGTATCAACGTCGAGACTATTCCCTTCAAACCTAAGCGGACAAATTTAGCAGTCCTTTTTAGAGTTTATGGAGCATGCTAGTGTACGCCTTAAATCAAGCACTCTTTGACAGATTCCCTTATTTCACTGAATGCCAACAGAGAGCTGAACTCTCTCAGGTCATGCTGTTGAATATCAACCAGTAAATCTTCTCTTTATTCATAAATTACTACTACAAATTCTAACTACACTGGCCACTCAGAGGAGGCTGAAGCTACGTTTTGGGATTATTGCAAAAGCATTGATCCTGGCTCAAAAGGTGTCCCTTCACTTGAATAAAGCTTTAATGAGGCCCTGGTGTACGGCAACGTGCCCCGACAATTGGCTCAATGCGCTGGCCAATCAGAGTGACACGTGACCCCCTAATCCCTCTTTATGAGAAGGGTAAGAGTGTTTTGTCACTGTTGGTTTTGTGAATCGGCAGCCAAAATCCCCAATGATTTGTTAGGAAGGACAGATCTGAGAAGAGTAAGAGAAACAAAGCAGACCCGGGGAAAGAGCGAGAAAGAGAGGGAGAGAGAGAGAGGGAGAGTATATGTGTGTGTCTCTGAGATGACAGAGCTTGGCTGAGAGAGTCCTCTGTGTGTAATCGTGTGTCCACATGCGAGCGTTCACCTTCCCTCTGAGCAGATTAACCTAACGCTCAATCCCGAGAGAGCAACAGGCGAGCGACACACAGAACAACTTCATTGATGGTGGGGGTGGGGGGTGGGAAAGAGTAGAGTATAGGCGCGAGCGTACGTCCTTTGCTCCTTGCCAAAGGCAATTTCACCTCTGTTATTTCACAGCAGAACGTCAAGAACACTGAGTAATCCAAAAATACAATGGCGCCTCAAATCAAGCAAACAAATCACACTTTACTGAAATCTTACTAAGCTAATAGAACTTATAAAATCAGAGACATTAGCCTTGCACTGAGCTGTGCTTGTATTTACAGTAGTCACAGAACAACCCAGAGATGGTTGCAACACCAAATGCCCCTGGATGTGGCTGTACTTTTCCAGCATGTCTTCACCATCACCACCTTTACTCAATTACTTTTCGCAAAAAAAAAGGTAGTTAAATAAAGTTGAATCATTTGCAGAAATCATGACATTGAGTAAATAGTTCATTTGCATCTCGAATGATGACACTAATTTACAGGTAGCCTATAAAAAGTTGCATTATATTAATCTTATATATACGAGTGAATACAATTATAGTGTGCATACGATCTGCCTTTGACACACACAGTCTTAGCTATAGCCTCTACCCACTGTTTCCCTATGGTAACAGAAATGAAAAGTACAGAGCCACAATCTAATATGTGAAACAAGCCTTACTCTATGTGAAAATATCGATAAGGGGTTCGATGCCAAAATATGAATGCAAATGTATTTGACATTTCTTAAAAGCAATGGCAATTGCCACAGGTTATTTGAGGTAGTGTTCCCTGTCCCACCCTTTATGACAAAGTCAAATTAGCCTGGTAAAAGAGACACACACATTTCAAGAAAACGGTCAGAAAAAAAAGTTTACAGAACATTATCTACTGTAACCAAAAGCTATCAATATCGATATGTTATGTATAATATATATTTCAAATATATTTCTCCAATTAATATAGAGCCCTGATTTACAAGCACCATCTACACTATACACATAGCTGAATAAGTACTTATCTTTCTGATGGGTAGAAACGGCCACCTACTAGATCTTCCTTAACCCCCAAGAAAACAGACAAGCTTCAGTTTGTCAGAATAGTCATCACCAAGCTATCTTTCCTCCACAATTTGGCTACATTGCTTGAGCGCCTTACTTTGCACCAATAATGAATTTCCAGAGACTGAGTATAATTCCACATGGACATTGTACTATAAATACAATAGAGAAGCTGAACCATTTGGCCTGGCAGTAATGTAAGTTAACGGGTGTGAATGTGACTTATTGTACACTGTTTAAAACAGTAAGGTATAATAACTAACCCTCATCTTGATAATATGCCAGAAAAACATGTGATGTTGAGTTGGATTCATTCAGAATTCTTTGGAAAACTTTGTCGAATTGTAAAATGTGTTTATCTAATACGAGCCTAACTTTTGACAAATTGAATTCAACCTAGAACACGAGCCGCTCAAATAAGCCTACAATTATTTAATTATTAACAGTCCATACTTTCCTAATTTGTGGGACCCGCAGAAATGGTGAATGTTATTCTGGGTTGTGACCCGTTATAAATGCATAGGCTTCAGTAGATTCACACGCGACTACCGGTACATATATTGAAACGAATAGGCCTATACGAATATTTCAGAGTAATCATTTTTAAATACTACATAATATAAGTCATATACCGAGAATATGAGTCGCCCTAGGAGCCCATTGTGCGCCTGTTGATACGGCGTTGCGATATTGTGGGAAATAAACACTTCAAGGTCAAAGCACACATTAACAATACCACAAGACAAAACCTTGACTCTCGTAAATAGACTCCATAAAACGCTACTTTGCTGCGTTTAGCCTATAGGTCTGGAGATACAATGGTCATGGTTACGTTGTATAGTTTGTTGGGAGGCAACGCGCTTCAAAATCGCGCTCAAGTATACCGGTGATGTCAAACTGACACATACAATTATAAATAAAGAGACCTCGCTGCTCGAGATACAACGTGTCCTCTGGATATGACAAAAAGAATTATAGATGTAGGAGCACGCTACTCACTTTATTATGCATGAAATCTGTCCGGTAAGTGTGAGATACCACAGGCAGTCTCCGGCTGTGTCGTCCGGCCGAA
The DNA here is from genome assembly GCF_036934945.1 of Oncorhynchus masou masou. Taxonomy (NCBI): domain Eukaryota; kingdom Metazoa; phylum Chordata; class Actinopteri; order Salmoniformes; family Salmonidae; genus Oncorhynchus; species Oncorhynchus masou. The sequence continues at coordinate 43,249,406 of NC_088236.1, read as the reverse complement.
TGACAGCGTAGAGGAAGCCGTTGCGTGCCAGGGATGGACTTCGCAAAGACGCACTTAAATCCAGCACGGGCAGGAACGCAACATGAAAAAGAACCGTGCCGAAAAGTCGCCTATGTGTGTCTAAAATGACAACAACAAAAAACAAGTCGGTCTCTCGTCTGAAAGTGTGTTTGAGGACAGTGGGGATGGTTGCTTGGTCTCCAGTGATGTGTCGGCGAAAGGAATGGGACGGTTAAAGCCGTGGACGTCTGTAGCTGATGATGTTGTGAGGGCTGTTTCTGATCGCTCCCACAATCCCGGTCGAGTCTCTCACTCACCCTCTCTTAGCGCGAGGAGAAATAATCGGTTTTACTCCTGAAAGGGGGCGGGCTCACATTTCCCAACTACTTTAATGAAAGAGGCATAGCAATAATGCATTACTATCTCAAACCCGATCAAGAGGACAGACAATTAAGCGCCGTGAAAGGACTGTCAGTGTATGATTATGCGATCTAAATAACCGTGGAGGGTGCGTTTTCAACTACATCAAATTCAAGTTACCAAACTGTTGTTGTTGTCCTTGTAATATATTATATTAAATTTACGCACTGACATTAATTAAGCGCTAAATATAGTTGACTTTAATTTGTTTTTTATTTATTTATCGGATGCAGCATAGCCTATAGGCCTAGATGAAACAACCACAATACTACTACTACTACTACTAATAATAATAGTAATAATAATAATATATTGTTTCAATTTGTCAAAGGATATTTTCTAAAAACATTCAAGATCTTTGCATAAGTAGATGTTTCTGTGAGAAAATGCAATGTTCAGGATCTACAAGAGCTGTCCTGCATCTGCCAATCATTCTCCAGTCCCCAGTTATCTCACAAGATAAGGCCTGACACAGACAGTAAGCATGAGGAAATTAGCAAGTGTTATCCCCCAACCAAATGATTTGAAAACATCCACTCTATTAGTGTGAAGATAACAATAAAAACAGCAAGCATGCCTCTTCAGATAAGACAGAGGAGCCAAACCTATTTGTGAGATGATCCCAGATAGGCCTGGTAATACAGGACTCTATTATATTCAAATGATATGCATCTCAGCCTCAAGTTTCTTGAATAGTAGTTGGAAAAAGAACCATCTTAATTTCCCCTTTTTGTCAAACAGTATTCCTGGCCATAGACTCGCTTAGCATTATTTTAACCCCTCTACAGGCCTTTCACCTCAGTACAATACAAGGCAAGTCAGAGAAAAGGGGGAAACATGAAATTAGACGTAAATAAATCACGCTTGCTAATCTGCTTGACGTTACACATTACTGCCTGCAACTGAAGCTTGTGGTGTCCGATAACTCGGGATACCACCTTCACATCACGTGACCCTTTCATCTTTAATTGCATATCCTCCGACTAAACCCCAGAATAATTGATAGGCTAGAATGTGTTAGACATAGTAGGCCCATCACGAAACATGACAGTTATCAATGGCAGGCCTTGAAGCTCAGCATGCCCCCCCCCCCCCCACACACACACACACACACACAGGTCACATAGTAACTCATATCATATCACTTTGTATAGGATAGTTGAATTTGAGTGTTATGGTGATCATTTGTGGAGCCTTGCTCACAGGGTGGTGCTGTGTATTTTTATTGTGTCATGTGTTGGGGGTTGCTATGGATTGACAGACTGTACAATTTATGGGAGATTGCACCCACCACATTCACTATTCCTTCGTTTTCAGTCGTCAAACTCCATGCCCTTTGTGGTGTGTGTGTTGTTTGTAGTCTGTCAGTAATTCATCCGAATTCATCAGTGTTTGAGGTCGTCTTCAAATGGTTGGCTCTTGGAGAGATCAGAGGATGGTAATCAGACTGGGAGAATGCTGAGTAAACCAGTCACTTATAGAAGAGTGTGTGTGAGATGCAATGGCTATATTGAAAGTATACAACTATTGGGAAAGTTGACCTGAAGTGGCGAGGATCTAGAGGGAGGAGTCTATGGTAAAGAGACTTGCTCAGTCAACGCACACAAATGACTGAACTTACTCGAAGGAGTTGAAAATTAGATGCCACTATGGCTGCACAATGTATAACTCAATGGCCTCTGAACAGTATGAAAATAGTAATAAAGTAGTCCGTGCTCTGCATCATGGGCAAACACTATGTGTATGCAATGTTATCATATCATTTATATTGGATAACTTTATATAGGGATTGAGTTATTATAGCACTTGATCGTATTGCAGAGAGGCGTGAGAATGATCGGGTCAGCACATCTAACTGAGTCTGTTTTGTCTTGTGGGTATACGGTTACTGACAAAAACGTTACAAATCTGAAGACATTGTTGTGCCACTCTCTTTTCATGTGAACAGCCATTCCAGGACATTGTTACATCTTCTCGTCTCCCATTCTCCTCATAGTCTTTGTCCTGCCTTGTAAATAGATTGACTTGCTAGTTTCCTAAACTAGCCTGACATATCATTATGGCCCGCTGATAGCAACCCCTACACCCTAATTTTATCTTGCCACAATATATAATGTTGAATGTTGTCCGTTAATCAACTAACCATATTTAAGTAAATCTAATTCCCAGAGTAATGCGTCACGTCATCTAATTGAAGCAGGGTCATGGCGCATAATATACAACATAACTTTGCTTTTAACATAGAATATTTGTCGAGTTTACTATTTTGTGTACAACAGCATATAGACCTATATTTCCAATAAAACAACATTTAGCCCCCCTGGATCCCACTGCCCCCCCCCCCCATTATGAGAAATTCCCAACCTGTACATGTTTAGCACTTTAAGGGAATTGACAGTCACATGCATATAATGTACTATTTGCCAGAATGATTATGCAATTTGAAATATGTCACTCTGTATATACACACGGTAGGCTTTTGGTCGAATGCAATTTCATGAGGTTTGGCATGAATTGTGCATGGAGGAGATGAGGATAAACGATGACTGGTTGTGAGTCAAACACACAAGTGCGGTTACGGATATTGATCTTACTCAGATAGTCTTTAAAGAATTCTCTGGGAGTGACTTTATAGCATGTGACACATAATAGGCTGCCTGATGTGTGTGTGTTTTTGTAATGGGTAGAAAAAAAGGGAGCCGGTCTGCCTTTCATAAGAGCACTGTAAACACCGATACATTTCCTGGGTAAACAGGAACAGCCCAGGCCAGGTGTAATCTGTTGTCGATCATGCTCATGTGAAAACACAATCTGCCTGTCACAGTTGATAAGGTTGTCAAGCACTCAGTCCCACCCCGGAGAATCAGCTTAGCGCTGCAGTGACATATTTGAAGAGGCTTCCCATTGTTGGTGTGTAACAGTCTCTCTCTGTCTCCTATTCCGTAATGAGTTGGAGAGAGACAGGTGTTGTTTTGACATTGGCTTGATTTTACATGATGAGGCCAAATGCATTGTAGTGACCTACAGGCTAACTTCACACAGGATCCATAGGTCTATAGATTGTGTGTGTGTGTGTGTGTGTGTGTGTGTGTGTGTGTGTGTGTGTGTGTGTGTGTGTGTGTGTGTGTGTGTGTGTGTGTGTGTGTGTGTGTGTGTGTGTGCGAGTGCTTATGCCTGTGTGTGTGCGTGCGTGCGTGCATACGTGCGTGCGTGTGTGTGTGTGTGCGTGCGAGCGTGTGTACGCGTGTCTCTGCATACCACACTACAATCTCCGTTACTGTGCTTAAACAGTAGCGGAACTGCCAGAGATCTCTAGATCAGTCCACCATATGTACTGGCTATTGATCTCATGGAAGATACACCAATACAATACTCACTGCACAGTGCACAGGAGAATATTCAGAGATAAAGATTTACACTGTGGGAACTTTCTCTTCCCCTCTTCTGCAGTATTTGTGTAAGTGATCCAAAGCATTTCATTACATATAATTTTGTCTGCCTTATTAATAAAGCTCATAATGAAACTCTGAAGGCAATATCATTAGTAATTACAGTTGTAGAATGATACCACTGTACAGTATAATTAGAAAAGCAACGGCAAGAAAGCCACTTTTTAATTAACAGATGCCATATGCCCTTATGCAAGACAATTGTGTTTAATATATACTTCTGTACACAATGACACAATAGTTTCCCACATTTCAAGGGTGAGATTCTGACAACATCGTGCAACGAAGTGCATTTTCATGTGGTGAATTATGAAAAGGTTGTGTATGGCGCTCACTGTATACACTGTAGGATTTGAAAAGTCAGAAAAGTCAAGTATCAGAAAAATATCTAAATATGTTTTGGTTTGGGTTTTTCCCCTCTCTACAGGAAGTGAGAAATGGTTCAGTACTACTAATGGTTCAGAACTCCCAAAGATACTATTGGTTCAGTACGGCCTAGTGGTTTTCCAGTCCCCCTCTCTGGCCTGAGCCACTGACTTCACCCATAAAAAGCAGTGTAACGTTAGCAGGAGACACATGGGGATTATACTGTACTGTATAACCCCCAGATCTACAGCCAATACAGGGCTCAACTAGCATTGCTATCTTTCTTTTAATTGCCCGACCCCCTCACTATTCCCCCCACCAGCAGTGGATCAAGAGCACTGTAAAATATTCCTCCATACAATGCAGAGATCCAGTCTTTTCACTATTCATTGTGGCAGTACTTTATATTATTTCCCCCATAAAGTCCTAAAGAGCTTTAATTTAGCTAGAGGCAATTTTCTGGGTGAGGCATGTATAATTACATTTTTTTGGTAGGCCGAAAGCTACAATACCACGACGCAATGCACATACAGTGGTAGCGTGTTCACAATTGTACTTCTCGATGCTAAAAGCTTATTAGATGTCGAATTCATTTGATATCGTCGACGGACTATCGTAACCGCGCGCTGAAGGTTTTTCACAACTTTTGCGTGACGACTGGTGAAGTAAGTGGTGAAGTCGGCACAGAGCTTTGCCACGTGAGAGATGCTTTTGGTAACTTGCGTGTTGTCTTGTTCAAACAGCGTCCGAACACTACACCTCTGATACATTATGGATGAGGCACAAGCAGCAGGACAAGCTCTCCCTTTATTCTGCTTGACACTTCTGTTACCCCACAGGAGAAGGCCCACGGTCGTGTGACTGTGTTCGCTGGCTGAACTACTGCTATTGGTACTGAAGGGTGAGGCCAGCATTGGGGACGTGTTGGGTCTTCACCTTGAGGTAACCACCTCCTACCCTGCTCTGCCAAACGGTTCACGACTGAACATACGCCCCCAAGACAAATCTTGGCTGGTCATTATATAGATAAACTCATTCATTATTCTAATAATGATACGATAATCACATGGCTTTCCCAGGGTTTGATGTTGAAAGCTCAAAGTATTGTTATGTCCTCCATGTGGAGACCAATGCACAGTATGTTGAGTTGTTATGCAGTTATAGGTGCTGTCTATAGGGGAGCCATAGACCCTTGTCAAAGCTGATTCAATTGGCTTAGCAAATGAGCTATGCGTGGCACTGGCCAGTGAAACTTATGACGACTCATTGTTCAACTATCTAACAAGAAACTGCAAATGATCGTATCCCACACAGTTTTCTTGTTAATGGAAAGTATACATGTCATTGCTACTATCTTTGTTTCAATGGGTCGTAAAATATTAAGAATTGCCATTCCTTTGTAGACAGCATCCCACAGCCTCATTAATAGTGCTGCATATTTAATCAATACATGAAGCGTTTTAATATTCACATAAACTTCCATTTGCTGTAGCCCCTCAAGCTGCTAAAATCGCAAATGCTGACAGGGACAGTCGTCTCCGCTGCCTAAACTCCCCGCTTTTCTTCCCTTCAGAGAACGCAGGACGGCCGTGGTTTCGCTCTACACGTCAGTCTTTCACTCAACGTCCCCTTTGTCTCCAGATGACTTCCTGGGAGAAAAATAGAATGGCTTCTCCCTCGCTAATGATTTTTCCTCCTTTTGAACGGCTGGAAAGTCATTCGCTCCTGACTGCTCAGAAACAGGCATAGCTATTTTATGGTTTCAGCCCCTCTATAACAGAGCCTGTGTAGTGGGGATGTCAGCGTAACATTTTCTTTTCTCCAGTGGAGGGGTGCCAACCAGTGTTTCCTGAGGCTGAGCAAAGGCTGTACCTGACAGATGTTGTGTGTTACCCTGTGGCATTGGAAAGATCACACACGTGATTTGACATTTCAGCAGTCATGGTCATAATGTGAATATTTAAACCGATCAAGGTAGAGTATTGTCGTTGTTAACATAAATCCTACTGCCGTAAGGTAAATCATATTTAAGAATCTGACATGATCATCATTTGTAGTTTTGAGCTGTTATTATACAGCATATGCAATATGTTTACACAGTCTGAATGCTCTTCACCAGCTGCTGAATTTATATAAAATGATATATTTGCCCCTGAAGTATACATGCAATTAGGCATGCTGCACACACACACGTACACACACTTGTGTACAGTACATGTATACTCTTACATAACACAAGTGCACACCTTGCTTTAGAACCATAAGAGCTGGTATAATGCGCAGAAGAAGAGTGGTGTAACAGAATTGGTTGATAGGTTAGGGGGTGTACAGTGCAATATGTGTATGAGTGGGGATGGGCCCTGTGGTGATATTGCCCTACTCCTTTGGCACGCTACAGGGGGAAAGAAATCCAATCATAAATGATTCAAATGAAATCTGAGAGTCCAGGCCACTTGCGTGACAAGGATGTCCTTCCACCTAGGTCTTGTTCAGCCTGGGCCCCAGGACCTCTCAATACTGTGCCCAGACCTGATCTAGGGTCAGTCCATATGCAAGGCTTTGGCCCTTTCAGACACCTGCATGGCTTGTAAACCACCAGGTTAAAGTGGTACAGCTGTTTGTGCATCAGTAAGGCTGGGGCCTATAATGAGGGCATGAGGTCTGGGGACGGGACAATAGGACTGATGATTCCCATGACAACCACTACACAGCACAACTACATACAGCAGCAGTGACCTCCACCCATTCTCCTGACTACTTAACATCACTCGGCAGAACTATGCAGCATGTGTCTCCCACATACAGCAACTGACTCTGATAACATCTAGCTGTGAAGCAAAGCAAATGGAAGCCGTTGTGCTTTAATGTGAAACTCAGCCCTAACATGATCCAGTAGGCCCCGCGACCCCCGGCAAAGGGAGACACAGTGTGGCAGACGTGAGGCGGCGTCTAATCTCTCCGTGCCTCCAGCGGCACACTTATTCTTATTCAGACGCCATCAGACAGGAGGCAAGCCACTGAGATTAGCTGCAGATCAAAAGGCTCGCTGCCTCGCGTAGTGCGAGCACCATTAATGTTTTGTAGATTTAGGCAGCCCCAGTGCACTGGCACTCTGTAGGGGCGGCAGAGAAACCGAGCGGCGTACTGTACAAACGGCACCGACACTGCTCAGGGGGGTAGACTTAGACTGGAAAGGTATTTTTCATAAACGAGGCCTGACTGCCGCTGGGACGTGGAAATTTGAAATGAAATAATAAAGCGAGTAGAAGAGAAAGGGAAAAAATATATATACTAGGCCCGTTACTGCAAGCAATTACAGTGGAACAAAGATACTTGTCCTTTCTATGCCTTTGCGATGAAACTGCTTCCAAGTGTATAATACGTCTTGGTTAAGTGATCATTTATTTTGAATATGAATTGTACTTTCTACGATAACATGGCTTGTGTATCCAAAGATCATGGTGTCTGGATCAGCAATATCCAGCACAACCATGACAACTACTGCCAAGCCATATAACAAGAGCAATTAAAACACAACAGTAGCTATGGACGCCTATAGATCCTGCTTTCTCCGCAATCTACTTTCTACGTAAGGCTTAATGTAAATCCAAACAAGCATATCGATTGCACCAGACTTATAAAATGACCAGGACAATGTGCTCAAGTCTAATCTCTGTAATTAAGGTAGCCAAGTTTAGAATCAAACAAAGACCTAAACACATGGTTATCTTTTTGCTGTGATTGTCAGGTGTACTACTGACCCCACAATAAGCGTAATTTGTCATTACGGATAGAAGGTCAATTTGGAGTGGATCAAGACTGTGAGAAGCTTCCAAGAGGATGGGTAGGTACAGAAAAGTGACACAGGAAATGGTACAGAGTGGTAGCGAAGCGACAGGATGGGGGTGGTGGTTGGAGGTTCAAAGGGAGAGAGATGCCTGCGTAAGAGAGCTCGCCACCCTGCAGAGAGGGTTTCCTCAACTCCGCTTCCGATCAAAGCGGTGGAATTTGGTGGCAAAAAGTTTGTAAGTGAAGAGAGATCTTTGTAAACTGGTTAGAAGAGATGTCTCCTCTTTTCAGGGTTAATGTTAAGAGGTAAAAAAAGTTTGTGCCTCACAATGTATGCCTGAACCTACTACTAAGCTATATGAAATTGTTTTAAGAAGGTCATACCAATGATCATTTTTCTATTTGATTTAGAATTTTAAGATCCCTTGAAGTATCAAAACAATATATGAAAAAAGTATTTGATGGAAAATCATCTGTACCAACTTCAGACGAGTCCCAAGACGTTTTTTTTGGGGGGGGATCACCACATAGTGTTCATGAGAGTCTCATATTTCCATAGAGGGAGAGTCTCATCTTTCTTTGTAGGCCAAACCTTTCGGACACTACAGACAGTTTTGTGGTCTGACAAACACCGCTCTATCTCTGCCACCTTTCACTGCCGATGCGGAAATACGATGTCCTAAAACAGTTGATTGATGCAAAAGAAAACAGATATGTCTCGCTTAAAACTGACCGATTTTTGTGGGGATTTTTATATTATGCTAATTCGATTTCTGAGGGGGCACGGACAGCGACTCTAGGTTAATACTCTATATGACTCTGGGTTAACCCAATCATCTTGGTGGGAGAAATAAGAATGGTACAATGTATACCATTATACATTTGTTCATTTGCAGTAACTCTGTTATTATTATTATTATTGTTATTATGGATATTATTAAATTGTTATAATAGATATTACTGCTACTGAATTGACTGCTGATGGGCCATCAACATTTGTCTTTAATCTGGTTGCTAAATTAGGCTCCCAGAACATTCCCACATGCCCAATCGGCAATACAGGAATTACTTCCTTAAATCAAATGTCTGAAGAAAAAGTTTAACAAAGCCATTCAGCATCCATAAAAATCGAACTAAACTTTTGTTTGGATATGGAATTCTTCCTGGTTGTTTTAGGACGTTTGCCTGTTACTGTTAATCTGTGTGACAAAAATTGATATTGACATCTGCAGCAGCCATTTAGGTAGCTACCTTGCAGGTGTAAGCCATTTGTAAGGAAAACAGCATGTTGAATCCAGGGGCTTTTCACTCACAGAGGATTTCAGATTGCGCAATGAGGTGTTATTAGCAATTAACCTTAGGAAGATAGTCAAACCTTTTGTCATGCCTTAGAGAAGTAAAAAGGTAGACAAATTTAGCTACAGGAGCCTCGATTGGCCATTCACTCGCACAGAAGTGATTGGCAACAGCTGTTAGTGACTGCCCGATCTCCAGCTTCAGCATAGCTCAACCCTTAAGATTTTCCATCCACTTGGTTCTCTGTCACGCACTAAGTGTAAATACCTAAGGTAAAACAACCTAGCGTCATTTATCTGCCCTTGTCCGTCCATATGGGTTCGATAACACAACAAAATGATTGCTGCACTTTTCAATAAAGTCAAAATGAATAATTTACTAACAATATGCGAATACTATATTACAAGAGAGTTAGTTGTTTGACAGATTTATTGCCGGTGGCTTGGAACATGCCATCATTCAATCTATGGCAAAAAGAGCACCACTGCCAGAATCTGATTTTTCCACAGGCAGAAAGTCACAGTACACCATGGAGAGGAAAAGGGGAAGGTGGGATTGTGCTCTGTAAACTCACCCGTGCCGTACTTTGCTTCTCCAGGAAGTATCACCCTACAGAACCAATTGAAGGCCAGCTCAATCAAACAGTCACAAGTGGGAAAAAAAGAGATACATGTTAGAGATAAAAAGTAAAAGAAGAGTAAAAAGTTAACTGAAAAACAAAACAAAAAATGTCCTGCATGTATAAAAGCCAGACCAGCTGGCTTTGAACAGAAACCCCCGTTTTGGGTTGTGTTTAGCCTCCGATCTCTTTCCACACTGAACTCAGGAGTTGTTCTGGCCAACCACCCACCCACCCCCACCCCATGTCCCCCTCTCCCCTCCAGCCGGTCCACCTGCCTCAGTCACTCCTGAGTATATTTAGTCCTCTGAGGGATCAGTGACACCCAGACCTTTGTCAGCGGTGGCATATATTCGCTAGATTATTGCCCCCCAAATAATATTGCCGTCCAATAAGGGGCACAAAAAAAATAAAACAAATTGCAGTCTTGTATTTTTAAAAATAACCACAATATTCAGGAAATAGTTAAATTAATACCTGATAAAATCATCCAAAGCAGCTAGAAGAAAGTTGAATAAATGAAATAAGCCTTAGTATCAACTAAATAATCACAAAAGAAGAGTTCAGAAGAGGAACTTCTTGTTACGTGGTTATTTTCCAGTGACGAAATATGACAATCTCAAAATCTAACAATATTGATTGGTACTCCTATATTATTTCATGCTTCCACTGTAATCAATAAAACTGATGTACAGATAGATAATATTAAATGAGGGGTGATATGTTGGAAATATGAGTGAAATATGGATGAATATTCCTCCTAAACAGAAAAGGGGGACATTGTTATTAAAGATTGGGTTGGAGCACCGGCCTCCTCTGATGTTTAGGGAATCATGCTGTTGTCTTTGTGCAAACACATTAGTATTGATCTGACCCTGTTATATTGTTTACATGGTTCTGGACAATGGAAATTCACTTATCTGTTTTTTTTAAGTGAGGGGGATCTCTTTGTCTACAATATTTATACTAATGTATGATAGAGTCCATAACAATACCACTACAGGACATTGAATCATCACAGGAATTAAACAATATTATTTACTAACTTTTACAAGCTTCTCTGTGTTCAAGAGCGTATGCTCTCTCCATTGGTCTGCAAGGCAAAGCATACTCCCAGAGAGTACAAAACGCACGCATGCCTATACACACGCAAACACTAACTGGTGTCCTGCCGTCTTGATTTTGGCTGGGGCTTCCCGCCCAGCGTGATTGGGCCAGGCTTTGGAGGCCTGATCCTGAGCTCTCTCCCCTGTCTCTCTCCCCACAGGAGTCTGCTCCAATGAGGGGAGACCGAGCCCCGGAGCCTGGCTGTCTGTCTGTTGGTCTGGGCAAGGTGGAGGAGGAGGAAGAGGGATTGGCACTCTATGGCAGTTTTGCCTGGTACAGTGTACAGTACTGGACCGCAGGAGCTAGTAGGGGTACCAGCAAACGTACTGTCCCTCTTAAACAAGGACCTATCTGGCCTGTCTGAAGACTCTGTCTGTCCACACCATGGCCCTATGTGTGAGAATGTGTTTCTTTGAGTATTTTTGTGTTTTATAGTGTGTGTGTGTGTTTAAGTTATACTATCATTGTGGGGACCAGAAATCCTCTCAAGGATCGTAAAACAACAAACATTCTGACAAGTAGGGACATTTCGCCAGTCCCCACAAGGAAAAGGCTATTTTAGGCTTAGCGGTTAGGTTTAGTGTTACAGTTAGGGTTAGAATTAGAATTAGGGTTAGGGGTTAGGTTTAGGTGTTACATGTTGGGTTAGGGTTTTGGGTTTAAGTTATGGTTCGGTTAAGGTGAGGGAAACTAGGATTTTGAGTGGGAATCAATTGTTTGGTTCCCACAAGGATAGTGTGTATGCGTGCATGTGTGTGTGTGTGTGTGTGTGTGTGTGTGTGTGTGTGTGTGTGTGTGTGTGTGTGTGTGTGTGTGTGTGTGTGTGTGTGTGTGTGTGTGTGTGTGTGTGTGTGTGAGAGACAGAGGGTGTGGCTGGATGTACGGGCCACTGCTCTAGAGACTGCAGGCTGCGCCAGAGGTGGAACACAAAGCGTTCTGTCGAAGACAAGGTGACAGAAGATCGATAGGAAACTCGGCATGGCGCCTCCCCTGAAAACTCCTTTCATCGTTTTCTTTCCCATTTTTTCTGTTGCTTTATCGTTAAATCATCAACAGCAAATTATGGTAATTATGAACAATAATAGTGAAACCACTGACAGATTTGTGGAAGGCCGGCTGGATTTATGCATGTTTTTATAACATCACTACTGCTGCTGGCCGGCCGGGCTGAGAGCTACTGATTCAGCGTCACCTGATTCATTTGTACTTCTACTTCTCTTTTTGTCTGTGTTTATGTTTCTGTCCATCATTTCCGTTTTGTGGGTTCATGAGTGACTAATGCATGTGAGTAAATATTGTATAATGCTGATTGGCATGAGACATGCCACATGCACTTGCCATATTTTGTTACATTGCAGCCTTATTCTAAAATGTATTAAATAGTCCTCCACCCCCGCATCAATCTACACACAATACCTCATAATGACAAAGCAAAAATGGGTTTTTGACATTTTTGCAAATGTATAAAATTGAAAAAAAAAAAAAAAAAAAAAAATTACATAAGTATTCAGAGCCTTTACTCAGTACTTTGTTGAAGCACCTTTGGCAGCGATTACAGCCTCAAGTCTTCTTGTGTATGATGCTACAAGCTTGGCACACCTGTATTTGGGGAGTTTCTCCCATTCCTCTCTGTAGATTCTCTCAAGCTCTGTCAGGTTGGATGGGGAGCACTGGAAGGTGAAACTTCGACCCAGTCTGAGGTCCTGAGCACTCTGGAGCAGGTTTTCATCAAGGATCTCTCTGTACTTTACTCCGTTAATCTTTGCCTCGATCCTGACTAGTCTCCCAGTCCCTGCCCCTGAAAAACATCCCCACAGCATGAAGCTGCGACCACCATGCTTCACCGTAGGGATGGTACCATGTTTCCTCCAGATGTGAAAGCCTGGAGTTCAATGTTGGTTTCATCAGACCAGAGAATCTTGTTTCTCATGGTCTGAGAGTCTTTAGGTGCTTTTTGGGGGGCTGTAAAGCGGGCTGTCATGTGCCTTTTACAGAGGAGTGGCTTCAGTCTTGCCACTCTACCATAAAGGCCTGATTGGTGGAGTATTGCAGAGATGGTTGTCCTTCTGGAAGGTTCTCCCATCTCCACAGAGGAACTCTAGAGCTCTGTCAAAGTGAACATCGGGTTCTTGTTCACCTCCCTGACCAAGGCCTTTCTCTCCCAGTTGCTCAGTTTGGCCGGGCAGTCAACTCTAGGAAGAGTCTTAGTGTTTCCAAACAACTTCCATTTAACAATGATGGAGGCCACTGTGTTCGTGGGGTTCATCAATGCTGCAGACATTCTCTTGTACCTTCCCCAGATCTGTGCCTCAACACAATCCTGTCTCGGAGCTCTACGGACAATTCCTTCAACCTTATGGCTTGGTTTTTGCTCTGACATGCACTGTCAACTTTGGGACCTTATATAGACTGATGAGTGTTTTTCCAAATCATGTACAATCAATTGAATTTACCACAGCTGGACTCCAATCAAGTTGTAAAAACATCTCAAGGATGATCAATGGAAACAGGATGCACCTGAGATCAATTTGAGCCTCATACCAAAGGGTCTTAATACTTATGAAAATAAGGTATTTCTATTTTTTTTTTTTTTTAATAGATTTGCAAACATTTCTAAAAAAAAATGTTTTCGCTTTGTCATTATGGGGTATTGTGTGTAGATTGCTGAGAAAAAATAATCATATTCAATCCATTTTAGAACAATTCTGTAACTTAACAAAATGTGGGATGTCTGAATACTTTTTTGAAAGCACTGTAGCTGTAACATAAAGTATTACCTTACCTTAGGTGACGTGTGTGTTTCTGTGTGTGTGTGTGTGTGTGTCTGCACATCTGCGTATGTACAGTGTGTGTGAAAGACAGGGGGGGGGGTCAGCGGTGGCGGTGTGTTTTTCCTGCGTTTGTGCTCTGTGTGGCGTGAGCTGACTTCAGCGTGTCTTCTCAGCCCTCTGCTTCACACAAAGTCTCTCTGTGTGTGTTCGGCCCTGGAGACAGAGGGCAGACCGCAGCTCACAATCACCACCTAGCACATACCTCTTCCCCGCAGGCAGCCCCAACAGCCCGGCCTGGCTCAAAATGGACCAACTAGACCCCCTCCTCAGAAGACTTATTCTGATGAGCACTGTTGGTTTTCTAAGAAGGCCCCTGTGACATTGGCTGATAAAACACAGCACAGGAAAAGCAAAAGAATGATATATATAGATATAGATCTATTTATATAGAGAGAGAGAGACATAGAGAGTGAGAGAAAGAAAGAAAGACAGAAAAAAAAGGAAAGAAAGAAAGAACGAACGAAAAATAAGAAAGAGATGAAGTGGGAGGGTAAGAGGGAGTGTGCACACCTCAGTCCAAAAACAATATTTTGACTGAAACTTTATCCCTTCCATTTGGCTCTTTTGAAAGATGGATTATGACTGGTGCCATGGATAACTCTTTATTCAGCACCTACAGTACACACGACATGAAGCGAATGCTATGGGTTTCTTTTGCCTGTTGAACTTGCGGTAGAAGTGTGAGACTGATGCTAAATTGAGTATGCTGACTAATAAAATGTACCCATTTTAAAGTTATAAAAATACTGCAGCAAAAAATACAACATTTCTAATTGTTTTAAAAACAATCAATATTTAGTTGTTAAGTATAAAATATATATTTGTAAAATGAAATAAACATTCAGGCATCAAAATGTATGTTTTCTACAGTCCAGGGGAGTTGGCCGTCACTCTGAAGGGCTCTCCCCCTCTCTCGATCTCCAGAACCCTCTTTCTTCCTCTCCTACATTCGCTACCCCATTTTTCTCTCTTAGTGTGAGCTCTTATTTTCTAATTGTCAAAGAGGCCCTCTGGTAGGGGGGAAGAAAGAGGATCCATATTGCCCCTGTTTAGTACTACGGCAAATTCTAACATTAACTTTTGTAAAGAGTGTGTCTGAAATGTAGGGATAATGTCATAATCCCAGTTCTCTGATAATATGAGCCAGATGTATGACTTTGGGATATGCTTAGAATCACTACTCGGGGAAGAATCAATCACAACACGTCTGTTGGAGAAAGACAGGTTGAGTGGCAAGTGAGGTGAGTCCATCCCCTACTTATAGGCACCACTGCCCGCCCTCTGCTTATTCTCGAACGTGCTTCTCTTCCTTGCGTTCCTGCAAGCAGGGAAATGCGGTGATACATCTCACTCATATTATCAGAGAATCAGGGTTAAGGCAGTAACCCTAAGTTCTCTTTTAAATACTTGCTTCAATGTATCACATTGGCATATGGCCAAGTCCCATATCGCAGACATGCTCTCCAAAGCCAGGGCAATCCCAACATAAGCAACTCTCACTGGCTTCGACATTGAGGCCAGTATGCAACAACGAAGGTGCAGGGACATCTAGTCATTAAAAAACTCATAAATGTATGCGGGGAGGCCCAACATGTAGCATCGCAAATCTCTTGTAAAGAGACGCAGTGCCCAGAAGGTAGCCACACCTCTGGTGGAGTGAGCCCTCAGGCCATCCAAGGGCTGTAAACCCCTGCTATTATAAACCAACATAAAAGCCTCCACTATCCATCAGGAGAGTCGTTGACGAGGTAGGGGCATAGCCTTGCAGGGAGGTGCCCAAGAAACGAAGAGTTGGTAGCTCTGGCGTAAAGCTCTTGTTTGATCCATATAAATGTGGAACGGTGGAGACGCTGTTCTTTTGTAGTAGTAAAGGGCGGAGTAGGGCCTAGTGTTTAGAGCTTTGGGCCAGTAGCTGAAAGGTTGCTAGATCAAATCCCCGATCTGACAAGGTAAAATAAATCTGTCGTTCTGCCCCTGATCAAGGCAGTTAACCCACTGTTCCTAGGCCGTCATTGTAAATAGGAATTTGTTCTTTAACTGACTTGCCGAGTTAAAAATGAAGGTACAAAAAAAAGAAAAGGGGGCTGTGGTGGTCATGACATTTTGTCAGCCAGTTATTTTCATGCAAAATACTGATGGTCTCACGGCAATTGACATTAACACGTTTAACATCTCCAGGCCTACATTCAAACAAGCTGAATACATGCCACTGATGCACACCTTTGGACATTTACATTTGAAAAAAACAAAACAAATAACAAATAAATGTAATATAGACAATCACAATAAATTAATTCTTTATTTTGGTCAGGTCCAAGGAAACATTATGATATGAAGACTCCATATGCTCCATTCCGTGGGCTTGTTCTGTTAGTTGGCAAGATATATTCACAAGTCCCTTGCCATTATTTTATTTTATAAACTGTGTGGTTCTAGCCCTGAATGCTGATTGGCTGACAGCCATGGTATATCATACCGTATACCACGGTATGCCCCCAAAAATGTTTTTTGAACCTTTGATCTAAAATTGACCCTAGAAATCGTACTGTTCGGAGATATGGAGAGACCGTGTCAATAAATGACTAATATACTAATACTCTTAGTAAAAGTATTTACCTTCAACTCGCAATCTGTGGAATCTATTCGATTAGATAGATTGAAATTGTACGTTAAACATCACAGCATAGTTGAAAGATATGCGTTGCGTAGAAACCCGAGTGGGTGGCCAGCAGAGAAAGATGGGATGGGCTGAGGGAAGCTGTGGGTTGGTATATGGAATTGGAGACAAGTGGCAGTGGAGTTGCTGTGTGGGAGATAGAATGATGGTCAAATATAAAAGCAAAAACATGTTGTTTTTTTTAAGTCAAAATTAAACATAATAAAATGTAGTATTTTGGCCATGTAGTGTATATCATCTCCAAGCTTTCCAGTGGCTTAAAAGGCTGCTGCGAAAGGTCTCAAGCACAACAGACAGTTCCCAAGATGAGGCTAGGCGTAAGCGACATGCTCCCTTCATAAAGCGTCATAACAGAGAATTTTCCTATTATGTTAATGTTGAAACTTATATGACAGGCAGAGATAGAGGCTAAAATGGATGCTAAAGGCCCAGTTATTTTCCTGTGTTTTATACACAATTAGTACCTAGTTTATTAGGTACAACACCCTGTTAACGAAAATGTTTAGCTCCAATAGGAGACACGTCCATCCATTATAAATATGGGTAAGAAACATGGCTTTCTATATAAATCAGGCAGACAGGCATCGAGGCATTCCATTACTGTTCAATTGAGTGTTAGAATGGGCAAAACTAGTAACCTAAGCAACTTTTAGTGTGCCATAATCGTCTGTGCCATCCGCCGGTTCCATTATCTCAGAAACGGATGGCCTCCTGTGCTTTTCACGCATGACAGTGTCTAGGGTTTACCAAGAATAGTGTGACAAACTAAAAACATCCAGTCAGTGGCAGTCCTGTGGGAGAAAACAGCTTGTTGATGAGAGGTTGAAGGAAAATGGCAAGAATTGTGCAAGCTAACAGGCGGGACACAAACAGGCAAATAACGGCGCAGTACAATAGTGGTGTGCAGAACCTTTTCGGACCCTTGATACCAGTTGACCCTTGATACCAATTAAACAACATTTCTATGCCTCTAAGAATTCAGGCTGTTCTGGAAGCAAAAAGGTGTCTGACCCGGTACTCGATGGGTGTACCTAAGAAACTGTTCGCTGAGTGTATATTTCCACAAATGAGGTTGGAATAATACTATGAAATTCAGAAAATTATAATAATGCCTTTTAGTGTAAAATGTCAGCCTGCTTTGGTGGGATGAAGTTTTGGCCTTCCATGGTGACATCACCATGCGGTAAGTTATTTAATAGACTAATAAGAAAGAGAGTTCCAAATCTCTCTGCCAGTAACAGCTAATTTTCCATTTTCCCCTCCCCACTCAGACCACTCTTGCTTGAGAAATTGTTCTTTCATAAGAAGCCATTTA
Organism: Oncorhynchus masou masou; assembly: GCF_036934945.1. NCBI lineage: Eukaryota > Metazoa > Chordata > Actinopteri > Salmoniformes > Salmonidae > Oncorhynchus > Oncorhynchus masou. Next base: position 43,231,537 of record NC_088236.1, on the reverse strand, counting down.
AAAAATATATTTTTGTACATTTTAATTGAAAACAATCTCTGGACGGATGGGACAGGGTTGTTGGACACTAAGAAAGCTTTGTTATAGAGCATTTAACCCAAAATCCAGGGAAGGGCCAGCTGAGTATAAGACTGTATCATCTGCAAATGGATGGATGAGAGAGCTTTCTACTGCCTGAGCTATGTTGTTGATGTAAGTTGAGAAGAGCGTGGGGCCTAGGATTGAGCCTTGGGGTACTCCCTTGGTGACAGGCAGTGGCTGAGACAGCAGATTTTCTGATTTTATACACTGCACTCTTTGAGAGAGGTAGTTAGCAAACTAGGCCAAAGACCCCTAAGAGACACCAATACTCCTTTGCTGGCCCACAAGAATGGAATGGTCTACCGTATCAAAAGCTTTGGCCAAGTCAATAAAAATAGGAACACAACATTGCATAGAATCAAGGGCAATGGTGACATCATTGAGGATATTTAAGGTTGCAGTGACACATGCATAACCTGAATGGAAACCAGATTGCATACCAGAGAGAATACTACAGACATCAAGAAAGCCAGTCAGTTGATTTCTGAGAAGTTCTTCCAAAACTTTTGATAAACAGGGGAAAATAGAAATAGGCCTATAACAGTTAGGATCAGCTTGATCTCCCCCATTGAATAAAGGATGAACCGCGGCTGCCTTCCAAGCAAGGGGAACCTCCCCAGAAAGGAGAGACAGGATACATAGGTCAGATAATAGGGGCAGAAACCTTAAAAGAAGAAGGGTCTAAACCATCTGCCCCAGATGTTTTTTTGGGGGGTCAAGTTTCAGGAGCTCCTTTAGCACCTCGGACTCAGTGACTGGCTGCAAGGAGAAAATTTGTAGAGGGGCAGGTGTAGGAGATGAGGAAATGTTGGACAAGCAAGGAGGCATGTCTGAGTCAAATGTGAATCCTGACTTAATGAAGTGGTGATTTAAGAGCTCAGCTATGTTCATGAAGGAAGGCTTGCACATTAATGTTTTTTAGCAAGTGATGATAACAAATTAGGACAGGTCGTTTCACTGAGCAACCATTACGAACACAGGCTGTAAAACAGTTATCACTAAGGTCATTACAGAAAACACTAGACTGATACCTATCTGGATTATTTGTGAGGATAACATCAGGGAGAGTAGCCTTTTCTGGGTGTTTGGAGTCATACCTTGTGGGATTGGTAATAATCTGAGAAATATTTAGGGAGTCATATTGCTTTAGGATTTGTTCAGGTGGTTTAAGCATGTCCCAGTTTAGGTCACCTAGCAGGACAAATTCAGACTTATTATAAGGGGCCAGGAGAGAGCTTAAGGCAGATAGGGTACAGGCCGTTGCTGATGGAGGATGATAGCACCCAGCAACAGTCAATAAAGAGCTATTTGAAAGTTTAATGCTGAAAACCACCAAATCTAATTGTTTGGGGACAGACTTGGTAGAGGCAATCGAGCACTGAAGGTGATCCTTGGTAAAGATTGCCACTCCCCCACCTTCGATAGATCTGTTTTGCCAAAAAAGGTTATAACCAGAAAGGTTAACGTCAGTATTCAAAATACTCTTCCTTAACCACGTCTCAGTAATGTCCAACACATCTGGATTGGAACTGTGAACCCACACTTTCAATTCATCCATTTTAGGTAATATGCTTCTAGTGTTAACATGCAGAAAACCCAGGCTTTTACGAGAGTAGAAATCAGTGAAGCAGTTATCAGAGCACAAGTCAGAAGTTGGAATCCCAAGCAAGGATCTTACTGGTTAGGGGCCTTTCTTACAACCTGAGACCCCGGGAAGCAGTTTATTAACAGGGGCCATACCTTATGGGAGTGTCTTCCCATCGTACAGGTCCCTTACCAAGGCCTGACCCGCTAAGGGAGCCGGCTACTCAATGCCAAGTCTGGCCACAGCTCGCTTGAAAACATTGAATGGCCCAAATTCCAAGTGGGGGAGAGTATCTCCCTTGTTTTGGGTGCAGGGATACCTAGGCACTTGATATGGTGGGAGAACAGAGTCTTCACCCTACATTTAAATCGCAAAGTTGAGGAGACCCACAAGATTCATACCGTCGTTATCCTAGTCATCCCCTAGTTTGTCTTCCTCTGACACTAGGTCCTCAGACAGTGAGGGGAGGGATTCGAAGCTATCCATAACCTCGCCCCAGCATGGATCTGTTGTGGGGAGCTGTGGCCTAGAGGTAAAAGGGGAGGCCAAGACAGAGGTATGTTTGAGCCTCCTCCTCAGATCTGCTCTAGTCAGCGTTTTAACAGTGCTCACAGGACTCAAGGTCATTGAGTGATTCCTGAGGATGTTTCTTTTCCAAGCAATTTATGCATCGAAGGTGAAAATCCTTCCCTGAAATCATGGAACTGCAAGCGCAAAAACCTGGGGTGCTAGGCTTGGATCCCCCTGGGATGGGTAGCAGTGGCCTTTGTATGGAATAGGGCTTGCTAATATTGAGCCAGGAGACTTAGAATAGATGTTAACTAGCTAGCAATGGTTAGCTAGAATGAGCACAGTATGAACACTATAGCCACTAGGCTACTAAAGCGTTAGCTAGCTAGCAGCTACCCTGTAGCTAGCCCAGAGCTAGCCGAAGGGAACTGTGTGGGGGCAGAGTTTGACTTCAACTGTGGAGCTGTGAGGCTAAACCAGCTGGTCTAGTTGACACAAGCAAGTGAACATAGGTTAAACTAAACAAGAGAAGGGAGCTAGCAATGTTACTGTTTGTGCAGGTAGGAATGCTAGTGTCATTAGCATGCTTTCCAGCGAGCTAGCCAAGATAGATTAAGCCTTGCAACGAGGGCTACACTAGTCACGATAACTAGCTGTGTGATGCTGAGAAGTAGGAAACAATTTCTACACAAAGCAAAAACTTTATTTTCGGTCAGTACTCAACACTACCGATAGGGTCTGAGGTCCCATGTTAGGCAGCATTAACCTCACAGTTTGCTTGAGAACATTTAAGCAGGAAGACAAGGATCAAGAAGTTCTGAGGAGAGCTTCAAGAGAGTAGTGCTCTTCACAAGGAAGCGAGGCGGGAATAACCAAAGGGCAGGGGAGTGGCACCTTATAAGGAAGGGAGAGACTCACCTCATTTGCCACTCGACTTGTCTATCTCCAACAGACACTGTGTGATTGGTTCTTCCCCAATTAGTGATTCTGGGCGAATCCCAATGTAATACATTGAAGCGAATATTTTAAAGAGAACTTCTTTCTTTAAGCAGCTGTGGTTCCAGTGAAGGGCTGTAGATCATCTCAGTCCGCTGTTATCTTCATCTTGCGTGAGTCAGGCTGAGGAATCAGGCACCATCTCTGAAGTGATGGCCAGGCCAATCTGAGCGCCAGCCCGATATCTCTGGTTTAAAGAACACAACACAGAAAGACAGGAGAAATTGGATGACTGCTTGATTAACTGAATCTCATAAGCTTTCATGAGTAAATTAGACCAAACTCGCAATATCAAAATTAAAACCAGTAGGGTTGTCCATCATTGTAAAATAAGCATTTGTTCTTAACTGATTTTCCTAGTTAAATAAAGGTTATATAAAATACATAAATAAAGATGGTAATAGTGCTGATGTCATCCACGTATTCCTATGTAAAACTCAATGAAGTTTTATGAAGACGGAAGTATTTGAATTTAAAGCGCGTCATGTTGCTCAATGGCACCAAAAAAATTGCTAAATATCATGGTTGATGTAGTTGTTTTCATCCTGCCTGAAAGAGTCGGTCAGGAGCTTTCTCGTAGCCTGTCGGCCCGTGATTGGTATGTGTCAGAACGTGGTCCTGTGTGAAGACAAATGTAGTAGTCAGAATGGATCACTATTTATTAAATATCTCGATTTGTAGCTATTTTTTTTTGAATTAGTCGTGGGGATCTAACGTGATCATAATAAACTAATTTTAGAGCCTAAAATAATTTGTTTTGTCATTCTGGTGATTGTAATTTTGCCTTGCAAAAATATCAGAATCACTGCCAAACTATCAGCTAAGAATTTTTTAAACTTCAAATTATATTGTTAATGTGTACCAATCTGTTTATAGACCTTGACATAGTACAATTTCAGCAGCTACGCTTGTATTAAATTATATATTGCATTTCTTAGATCATAGGAGTCACTGTGCTGCCATATTTATAGACCGATCCAAGGCCTTGAATAAAGTCGACCATCCCTTACTCATTCAAAGATTGTCTGAAATGAGCCTCGATCAGGTGTCTTGCAAGTGGTTTGGGGAACTATTTGTCAGATAGGACATAATGTGTGCTTTCTGATGGTGTCAAGTCAAGCCACCTTGAAATTACTAAAGGTGTCCTGCAGGGATCAATGTTGGGACCTGTCCTCTTTACTATTTATATAAATAATATTGGTCTACCTGCAAAAACCTGTAACATTCATCTGTATGCAGATGACAATGTTATTATGTACGCTATTGGCCCTACGCATAACCAGGCTTGGAGCTGCAATCGGACTTTGTTGCCTTGCAGAAAGTCCTCGTTGATTTAAAATTGGTACTTAATGCAGGAAAACCTAATGTGTGCTGTTTTCTAATTCTCATAGAAATATTTATTTGAGATGGGTTACACATTTATGCAAAGGATGGTTCTTTCATCAAGCAGGTTCCTGCGTATGCATATCTGGGCTTTTGAGCTGATAACAATTTTATGTTTAAAAAACATACGGTGGAGTTGGTTAATTAAAAAGCTGAGATTTAAAGTAGATTTATTTTATAGAAATATATCATGCTTCTCCCTGAACAGCAGGAGGCAGATTTAACATTTTTTGACTGCTGCAGCAGTCACTACTCGTAAACCTTTGGATGCCATTTACCATAGCGCCCTTCACTTAATCACAGGTGATGTTTTAATACACATCACTGCATCCTGTATCAAAAAGCTGGCTGGTTCCCATTAAAGTCCCGTAGATCACCTCATTGCTCCCTTATTGTTTTTCAAAGTTGTACTATACAGGCTTCCGACTTACCAAACTTTGTTGTTAAAGCATACGAACATGAGATACTTAACCAGTTCACAGTGCTGGTTAGTAAAGTTTAAGATTCCTCGGGTCTCAACCAAACTAGGTAAATCCGCTTTCAGTTTTAAAGCTCCACATTTTTGGAAACACTTACAAATTCTTTACATTTGGATTCCCTGTTGCTGCTGGGGCAGTTTAAATTGCTGATGATAAATGAGGTCATTGAGGTGTGCAATTGTTATCATTGATTGACTTTAATAATGTGTTTATGATGCCTGTGATGTTTGTTATGGACTAATGCAATGTACTTGTTATTCTATCTTGTATTTTGTAGTTGCATCTTTCATTTTATGTCCTCAGGGCACCATTGAAAATGAGACCCCGCTCTCAATTGGGCTCCCCTGATTAAATAAAAGTTAATAATTAATGAACATAGGCTTTCTAGGGCAGATCAGGGCTTTTGGCCCAGCTATGTTGCTATACAGTAGCCAACCAGCAGAGCTTGTGACTTTACGCTCCAGACTGGACACTGGGGGCCTGGTTCATTCTTGACTAAACCTTTGTGGCAGATACTTAGGTTTGAAAGCCATCAGGAACCGCTATGGTGATGACTTATGATGCCAAATGAACTTAACTTAATGATGTACCACATTCAATAATGTCAAATTAGACCACGTTAGATGACTGTATGATCCTGACTGCCTTTGAAACGGTGCCAACCAAGAAATTGGCTGTTAGTATCATTTTCTAAGGAGTGATATTTATAGCATTGGTGCAGACACTTACATATATGACATCTCACTGGAGAAGATGAAGTAGTTCCATAATGTGTTAAAGATGAAGTATTTCGTTTTTAGTGGATTCATGCAAAATATGAAGATACAAGATGCATGCATATTTCAAAAAATGTCTTCATTCACGGAACATGTAAAGACGATTAATGCATTTGAATTTATATAGTGAACAACAACAAAAAATGCCACATGCAAGGTGTTGGTCCTATTCTTCATGAGCAGAAATAAAAGATCCCAGTTTATTTCTCTCAAAAGATAATTCAACTACCTGACAGGTGTGGCATATCAAAAAGAATATTAAACAGCATGATTGTGCACCTTGTGTTGGGGGCAATAATACGCCACTCTAAAATGTGCAGTTTTGTCAAACAACACAATGCCACAGATGTCTCAACTTTTTAGGGAGTGTACAATTGGCATGCTGACTGCAGGAATGTCCAACAGAGCTTTTGCCAGAGAATTTAATGTTAATTTCTCGAACATAAGCCACCTCCAATGTTGTTTTAGAGAATTTGGCAGTACATCCAACCGGCCTCACAACCGCAGACCATGTGTAACCACACCAAACCTGGACCTCCACATTCGGCTTCTTCACCTGCGGGATGAGGAAGGGGGGTGCTGTGGAGTATTTTTCTCCGCAATAAAGCTCCCTTTGTGGGGAAAAACTCATTATGATTGGCTGGGCCTGGCTCCCCAGTGGGTGGACCTGGCTCCCAAGTGGGTGGGCCTATGCCCTCCCAGGCCCATCCATGGCTGTGCCCCTGCCCTGTCATGTGAAATGCATAGATTAGGGCCTAATTAATTGATTTCAATTGACTGATTTCCTTCTATGAACAGTAACTCAGTAAAATCTTTGAAATAGTTACGTTTACATTCCTTTTATGTTTAAGACCTAATAGTTAGAGCAAATTTACTCAACATACTGTACAGTAAACCAAGGTCAAATATTAGACCTTTTTTTGACATGATGTACTTACTCTTAGTGTGCCAGTGTCCATGTGTGTACCACTAAATATGCATTAACATACAGTGCCTTCAGAAAGCATTCACACCCTTTGACTTTTTAAACAAATTGTTGTGTTACAAAGTGAGATTAAAATGGATTTAATTGGCATTTTTTGACAACAATCTACACAAAATGCTTTGTAATATCAAAGTGGAAGAAAAAGGTGATTTTGTTTTTATTAATGGAGAAAAAAGGCTAATATATTAGATATGTAGGAGGTAGGGCAGTAGTCAATAACCAAACTCGAGAGTGGGTATCCTACACCTCCCACAACTTCCAAGAAGACATGGATGGGTGTAAATACCTCTCCCAGACTGTCTGTACCAGCCTTCCCAGACTGTCTGTCATTGGTGGAGTCATTCTGGGTGGAGCCACTTAAGTCACTTTCTCCGGTGACTGGTGTCATGACGTAGGTTTATGACAGTCATAAATATCTTTCCCCGCTTTTTCCTCTCTCTAGCCTACTGATGTGACATTTGAACATCCTTTGGTTAACATAGAGATTCTGGGAACATCAGAAGGTGGGGGGAAATTAACTATATTCTGGTAATCTGACCAATCTGACCAATAATCTGACTATATTCTGGTAATCTGACCTGTGGCGGACTGCAATAGCATCGAATAGTCCCCGCGATATGCAACTGTTCAGGGAAGTCAGGAACCAATACACGCAGTCAGTCAGGAAAGCTAAGGCCAGCTTCTTCAGGCAGAAATTTGCATCCTGTAGCTCTAACTCCCAAAAAGTTCTGGGACACTGTGAAGTCCATTGAGAACAAGAGCACCTCCTCCCAGCTGCCCACTGCACTGAGGCTAGGTAACACAATCACCACCGATTATCATGATTATCAAAAACTTCAACAAGCATTTCTCAATGGCTGGCCATGTCTTCCTCCTGGCTACTCCAACCTAGGCCAACAGCTCCCCCCCCTCCCCCCCCGCAGCTACTCACCCAAGCCTCACCAGGTTCTCCTTTACCCAAATCCAGATAGCAGATGTTCTGAAAGAGCTGCAAAACCTGGACCCGTACAAATCAGCTGGGCTTGACAATCTGGACCCTCTATTTCTGAAACTATCCGCCGCCATTGTTGCAACCCCTATTACCAGCCTGTTCAACCTCTCTTTCATATCGTCTGAGATCCCCAAGGATTGGAAAGCTGCCGCAGTCATCCCCCTCTTCAAAGGGGGAGACACCCTGGACCCAAACTGTTACAGACCTATATCCATCCTGCCCTGCCTATCTAAGGTCTTCGAAAGCCAAGTCAACAAACAGGTCACTGACCATCTCGAATCCCACCGTACCTTCTCCGCTGTGCAATCTCGTTTCCGAGCCTCAGCCACGCTCAAGGTACTAAACGATATCATAACTGCCATCGATAAAAGACAGTACTGTGCAGCCGTCTTCATCGACTTCGCCAAGGCTTTCGACTCTGTCAATCACCATATTCTTATCAGCAGACTCATTGGCTCGGTTTTTCTGATGACTGCCTTGCCTGGTTCACCAACTACTTTGCAGACAGAGTTCAGTGTGTCAAATCGGCGGGCCTGCTGTCCGGTCCTCTGGAAGTCTCTATGGGGGTGCCACAGGGTTCAATTCATCGGGCCGACTCTTTTCTCTGTATATATCAATGATGTTGCTCTTGCTGCGGGCAATTCCCTGATCCACCTCTACGCAGACGACACCATTCTGTATACTTCCGGCCCGTCCTTGGACACTGTGCTATCTAACCTCCAAACGAGCTTCAATGCCATACAACACTCCTTCCGTGGCTTCCAACTGCTCTTAAACGCTAGTAAAACCAAATGCATGCTTTTCAACCGTTCGCTTATCTCCCTCACCAACTTCAAACATCTGCTATCTGAGCAGATAACCGATCGCTGCAGCTGTACATAGTCTATCGGTAAATAGCCCACCCAATTTTACCTACCTCATCCACATACTGTTTTTATTTATTTACTTTTCTGCTCTTTTGCACACCAATATCTCTACCTGTACATGACCATCTGATCATTTATCACTCCAGTGTTAATCTGCAAAATTGTAATTATTCGCCTACCTCCTCATGCCTTTTGCACACAATGTATATAGACTCTTTTTTTCTACTGTGTTATTGACTTGTTAATTGTTTACTCCATGTGTAACTCTGTGTTGTCTGTTCACACTGCTATGCTTTATCTTGGCCAGGTCGCAGTTGCAAATGAGAACTTGTCCTCAACTAGCCTACCTGGTTAAATAAAGGTGAAATAAAAAAATAAAAAATAAAAAATTGAACATATGCAGTGGTACTTAATGAATATGATGTCAGTTCGGTTGTCATCTGAGACATTCTCACCAAAGATAGGATGACATAAACTCTACAGTGGAAAGTCTGCAGATTGTAGTTATCAGATTCACATGGAATTGATGTTCAATTTAAATGTTTGAATATAAAATTATTGGAGAAAAGATTAAACGTAATTTTAGCTTCCAAATGAGAGATTTGGGTTTTCATAAGGTTAGGGCTCTGCTCAATCAGTGGCCCGCCCCTGTGAAGAGACATGGGTTATAAAACTTTTCAAACACACCCTTCTCCCTCCACTATATAAAGCCTTGACGAAAATGAAACCTCCTGTTCCGAGGATGACGTTAATACGTTAAAAGGAATAACATGTCAACTACAGAACAAAGCCAACCTCAGCGTGAGCTTTGGTTGCAAATGGTATGAACTTTGAACTCTTATTCACTACAGAAGTGATACCTCCTAGCCAAACGTGGGCTAGGAAAGAACAGACAGAGTATCCCATCTACCACACAACAAAATTACTACAACGTATTCAATTTACCAGCAGATACATTCTTCAAAGGACAAAGGACTCGGTTGGGCAACACGGCCTTCCATCTACCCCCAACCTACCGAAGCGCAGCTCAGAGTAAATATTTATTGCATTTTCCTTTTCCAAATGGGCGGTAATTTAGAATGCATAAGATACTGTATTTACGATAGAGACGTCGCTTCTCCCTTTGTTCCTCAGTCTTCCCGCTCTTTCACTCAAACCCAGCCCCTTTTCTTTGTGTAACCAGCTGTCATGTCTGTTCCCTCCGCTAGGGACGTTTTCCTTCATGATATAATTTGTAATCAAGGTATGATTCATTATGTGTATATGTAATTCTGTGTGATTAGTTAGGTATTTAGTAAATCAATAATTAAGCCCAATTTTGTATTGCTGATTCAACTGGTTCGTGAAGATAACCAAGAATTTACAACTTTCAGGTGAGACTGAAATAAGGTGACGATTAATATTGACTGCTATTGATGTAAAATATTACTAGGTCTTTAAGAGTTTATTCGGAACATAACAGCTCTATAAATATTATTTTGTGGTGCCCAAACTTTCTAGTTAATTGCATTTATATGATTAGCTCAATCAGGTAATATTAAATACAGAGAAAGGATTTTATAGAATAGTATGTCATATCACTTAATCCGGCATAGCCAAAGACACAACACTGGCTATCCCCACTTGGAGATTTATGGCATGGATTCATTGGGATGATTCAGCCCTCCTCCGATGGAAAATTCCCTGGCTGAACACCTCAGACCTTGATGACCAGTGTCTTCAAGGCTGGTCACACATGAGCCCCCCACCTCAAGACCCATAAGTCCCCTTTGGGGTGGCTAAAAAACCACTGTTTACCTTGTTCAGCTCTCCTCACAAGGTGTGTAATCTCCTCCTGGGTCTTCCGCACCATAGGCCAGAGGTACAGACTACATGGGAATAGTGCAGTCCAGGGCACAGGTGGAAGCGGCATGAGCCCTCAGAGACAATATACAGTCACTCTTGGCCAAGAATGGGAGGAAGCTCACCAGGGGTTCTTCAGACGATATTTGTTGGTCTCCATCCTGGATTTACGGCTCCTTAACAATCGCTCCAGGGTCAGTAGACCTCAATGATCAGAATTTATCCTGCACACAGGAGAGATCTGAGGTTTGCCTCATTCGGTCTGTCTCTGGCCCCATGGACATTCACGAAGTGTGCCAAAGCCACCCTAGCCCACCTTACGGGAGAGACGCTTAATAAGAGTCCTGGCCTAAGTCAGTCTTAAGAGTCCTGACATACATTGACTATGGTTGATCTGGGTCGACACTCGGACTCAGACAGTGGAGCAAACAGCCCAACTGCTGTCGCATCTTCTCGCTCTGGGCTTCAGGATAAATCGGGCTATGAGCGCGCTATTACTGACCCAGAAGCAAATCTATGGATTGTCCCTGGTCTTTGTAACCTGTCAAGCAGCCCTCAATGTGGAGAGAGTGACGGATTTCACCACTGCCTCTCAGTGTTTTTCCCAGCAACATCAGTCAGTTAACGGATATTTGTCTGAATTGTCTTGGGCTCATGGCCTCCATGATTGTGATAATCCCCTTGGACTTCCAGCGCTGGGTGACCTCACTCAGCTTGAACCCATCTCTCCACTGGCACAGACGTGTGATTCTCTCTGTCTATTGGCACTTCAATGCTGAAGAGACCCAATCCTCTTTGCAAGGCTGCCCCACTGGGAGTCCTCACGCGCAAAGTAGTGACGACGGATGCGTCACTACAGGGATGAGGGGCAGTTTCCGAGGGGAGTTTGGTGAATGCCATTAGGTCAGACTCGCTGAGTACAGCCCATATCAACGTTACTAGCCCCCAGACACTTCCTTCTGTTCTTTGCTGACCTTGGCCACTGCCAATCATGTTACATGCACTTTCAGGTTCTTACTTCATTCACTCAATTTGCCCCTGACCACTCTAAGGTTAGGAGACGTAATAACGACACCTTCGTTCCTAAAGTCATTACCATGAAGTATAGTAGTCAAGCCACTGATCTCTTTCCCTTCCACCCCCCACCATTCTCTTCCCATTGTGTCCGGTGTGTGCCCTGCACATCTACATGGACAGGACAAGGGTATTCCAGAGGTGTGACTAACTGTTTGTTTGCTTTTCCAACCCATCTTCGGCTAGGTCTTTGTACAGACAAAGACCTACCCCTTTGTACAGACAAAGACCCACTACTACCTGGGTATCTGGGTGCATTCCACTAACTGCTACTTCATGGGCACTGTTTAGAGGCATCTCTCTCTCTCTCTCTGAGATTTGTGTGGCAGCTAATTGGACTTCCTCTCACACCTTGGGAAGTTATATCTTGGGCTAGTAACCGAAAGGTTGCTCGACCGAATCCCCGAGGTGACAAGGTAAAAATCTATCATTCTGCCCCTGAACAAGGCAGGTAACCCACTGTTCCTAGGCCATCATGTCAATAGGAATTTGTTCTTAACTGACTTGTCTAGTTAAATAAAGGTTAAATACAAAAAGAGATAAAAATATTGGCTGGATGTCACTGCGCCATCTCTGTCCTGAAGTGTAGGTTGCCCCTTCCTACAGGACTTCATCCAGGAGGGCAAGGCTATTGGCAAGTGTGGAATTTTGCACGTGTTTCCGACAGTGAGATGTCAAACCGAGTTGACTGAAAAAGAACTATGGGTTACACTATGTAACCCCGGTTTCCTGAAGGAGATGAGGGAGATGTCTCACCAGATTTCCCCTCTTGTACAACTTGTGCAAGAAGTATTTCTTAGAATGAGAAAACCAGAGCATTGCAGGATGCTATATAGACTTCAAGGTTCACACACACAAAGCTCTGATTGGTCTTTTAGGTGATAGAATACGGCTTCAACCAATGAAACTCTACAGAGGCCGTGTCCCATGGTGAGATGTCTCCCTCATCTCCTTCAGAGAAGCGGGGTTACATACCGTAACCCATAGTTATTTTTTGCCTTGAGAAAACAAAGTCTCAGACCAGAGGTTTAGGGTGTTGGCTCTACTGTCAACTTAATTTAACATGATAAAAAACAACTCACAATGGAGGAAAACAGAGAACCAACCTGTTACTATGTAAGGGGAAAATGTCAGTTGTTTTGCTGTGGCAAATATGAATGCCAGAAATGTAATTAGATAAGGTCATTCTAATTACAAGCATTATGTGAAAGAAAACTGTCTGTCTTAGCAGAGGTTCGACATGAACACATTTGCAAAGGTAAAAAAGTATTATGATAAAGCTTTGAGGTATTATTTACAATGAAAGCCTTCCTATTTACCGTTAGACAACTAAAAGCATCAAGATATCAAACGACTCTGCCTCATTTTCTGTCTTCTTAGTTGTCTTAGAACACAGTGATGTGTTTCTTAAATAAGCATCTTCATTAAGAGGTGTCTTGTTTCCTCCATTAGCTCATGTCATGGTGACAGCGAGGAAATCTTGCTGATGAAACTCCACTCTTGTTTGTCCTCACCCAATTTAAAGCACTTCTACAGTAGGCCTACTCGTGTCCTAGAGCTACATGAGAAACTCACGCAAAATCACAAACACACTTGTACAAGCATGCATGTGTACACACGCATCACACACACACACACACACACACACACACACACACACACACACACACACACACACACACACACACACACACACACACACACACACACACACACACACACACACACACACACACACACACACACACACACACACACACACAATTATAAATACACACACACACACTTACAATGTCTTCAGAAAGTATTAATTCCTATTGACGTATTCAAAATTTTGTTATGTTACAGCCTGAATTCACTAACAAAGTGAAAACATGTTTTTAGAAATGTTTGCAAATGTATTGAAAATTAAATACAGAAATATCTCATATACAAGTACATCATTTTTCACACCCCTTAATCAATACATATGAGAATCACCTTTGGCAGTGACTACAGCTGTGATCCATTCTGGGTAAGTCTCTAAGATCTTTGCAAACATGGATTGCACAATATTTGACCAATATTATTTTCAAGTTTCTTCAAGCTCTGTAAAACTTGTTGTTGTTCATTGCTCGACAGCCATTTTCAAGTATTGCCTTAGATTTTCACGCAGATTTAAGTCAAAACTGTAACTTGGCCACTTAGGAACATTCACTGTCTTCTTGGTAAGCAAAAACAGTGTAGATTTGGCCTTATGTTATAGGTTATTGTTCTGCTGAAAGGTGAATTCATCTCCCAGTGTCTGGTGGAAGCAGAACAAAAAGTGTACTGTTGTAATACTTTAGTGCCTTGTTGCAAACAGGATGCATGTTTTGGAATGTTTTTATTCTGTACAGGCTTCCTCCATTTTACTCTGTCAATTAGATTAGTATTGTGGAGTAACTATAATGTTGTTGATCCATCCTCAGTTTTCTCCTATAACCACCATTAAACTCTGTAACTATTTTAAAGTCACCATTGGGCCCATGGTGAAAGCCATTAATGGTTTCCTTCCTTTCCGGCAACTGAGTTAAGAAGGACACCTGTATATTTGTAATGACTGGGTGTATTGATAAACATTCAAAGTGTAATTCATAACTTTACCATTCTCAAATGGATGTTCAATGTCAATGTCAATCTACCAATAGGTTACTTTCTTTGCGAATCATTGAAAAACCTCCCTGGTCTTTGTGATTGAATCTGTGTTCACTGCTTGAAATTCACTGCTCGACTGAGGGATACAGTGTGGGGTACAGAGATGAGGTAGTCATTCAAAAATCATGTTAAACACTATTATTGCACAGAGTGAGTCTATTCAACTTATGTTGAATAAAATAACATAATTCACTTTGAGATTATGGGGAATTGTGTGTAGTCCAGTGACCCAAAAAATCTACATTCCTTCCATTTTAAATTTAGGCTGTAACCCAACAAAATGTGGAAAAAGTCAGACACACACACACACACACACACACACACACACACACACACACACACACACACACACACACACACACACACACACACACACACACACACACACACACACACACACACACACACACACACACACACAGTGACTTCACGGTTTTCCCGGGGCCCTGTCAGGAACAGTAATCATTTCAAAGTGTTCCCTCGGAGGCCTCTGCTACACGAGCTGCAGGCTTAATAGCACCAAATTTAAATGTCTCCCATTCAGCCCTTATGCCATTTTCAATTACACCTTTCCACCCCAGTGTTTGTGTCATTTTCTAATCTGGCTGGGAAGAGGACCTCCGACACAGCAACCGGCAGAGGAACAGCAGAGAACTCTGCCACAGCGTGACAAATATAGGCATCTAGCCGCAGTGACAAAACACTGGAACTCGGTGCTGGGAGGTCAGAGTGCCAACATGCTGGATTTACAATCTCATCCCATAGAACACTGTTGGCCTATACTGGTGCTACTTATACCTTTCAGAGTCCTTCGACTTCTAAGGAAACTGATCAAATTAAACCAGGGGCCGTCAGTTCCATTCCAAGTGTTGGAAATACAATAATATATATATATATATATATTTTTACCACGATAACAAAAATGTTAACACAAATTGACTTGTAACACAACAAATCCATTCTACCGTCTTTTCTTTCACAAACACTTGAATAGCTGGTTTGTTGTGCATTTTGAGTTCAAATGTGTCGGAAACAGGTTATCTTGTCCTTTCACATGCCACGGAGCATGTTAAAATTGCAAATGGAATGTGTTAGTTTAGTGTGAAATTTCTGGTATGGTGAGTAGGTTTGGCAGTAGTTTTAGATGGAGGGGTTCCTGTAAAAGTGTGTATCTTTGTCCTGATTTTCCATCATTTCTGAAGTCCACTACCTATTGTGCACACAGAGATAGGAGAGACTGAGAAGTAAAAAGCAGCTCGAAAGGGCAGCACTGGGCCCGGCTTAGGTTCTGCTGCGCTGTGGAGGGTCAGAGCAGATGGATCAGGAGTGCCATTACACCCCCTGAGGGGATTATCCATTATTGTGTGTTAGGTTAAAGTGCCCACCACTCAAAGAACAGAAAGAGAGTCAGGAAAAAAAACCGGCCTGAAAAACAGTCACAGAGAGAGGTTGTTAAAGGTCACACACTCTCTTTTTGTGTTAAGCACAAGAGATGTACAGCCTCTGGTGCTACAGAGATGGTTTAAGAACAGGAACAAAACGACTGCAGACAGTCAGCAGGCCTTCACTGAGCCAGGTTTATTCGACAAAAGTAATGTTGCAAAAACAAATATGGGGGAAGTGCAATGGATTCGGCAGATTTAGGAGAACGTTTGTGAAGATTGACCAAATGTTAATATGTTTGACAGCGGTGGATTTTTCTTTTGTCTGACTTTAATTATTGTGGCAATTGATGATGGGAACAGGGTTTTTCAAATAAATTAGGATTGCCGAATTATGATTTCATCACTACTATAAAGCTCCACTCAACATTTATTTCTAAATGACTACTGCTTCCAAAATAAATAAACAACAAGGATTGTCCTGGCTTTCAAGAAGGCCTGAATTAGTTCACCTTGCTTTTCTGGTTGGCTGGATGCAAGTTTCACCATCCAATTATTTCAGATCTACAGTAGTGCAACTTACCAGGCCGTGGACCGCGGCGATACGTTGGCAAATGAGAATTATTAGAATATGGCAAGTATTAGTCTATTCTTGCATTCATCCATGCTGAGATATGAAAAGGATAAAACAGGGCATATAGGTTGTCAGCAACTTGTTAAAACTAATTTTGCCTAATTAGATATGGAATGGAAACACTTCGACCACATAATTTTTATTCAGCATTGTAGGTTTTTGCTGATTATATATATTTTTTAGTGTGATGTCTTTATGTCGAAGCTGTTTTTATCGACACACCGTTTCAGACAATGCTAGCATCTTTTTTTCTATGCAAATTTGAAAATCTAACTACTGATGTCTGTATTGTATTGTCAGGGACCATAATCGGATAGAAACTCCTGCTGCCGCACAGGGATATGTTTAGATGTGCATATGACTTTTGAAAATAAAAATTCCCGTCTTATATTGAAGCTTGACTCACACTAAGGTGGCCTTTTTCCAACTCTGAGTAGCTTTCACTTTGGAACCTGGAGTCATGTAGACAATGCATTTTGAAGCAGTCAGTCAGGTACACTAGACTATAGGCCTACAGTATACTGTATATACCCAACCATAAACACAGTTACATGACCACACCAGTGTCTCTCTCTTAATGGAGGTCTAGCTGATTGCCTGGTGAGGAGTGTGGCGTGGAGAGAGTTTTTAGGCTGCTGCTCCAGGAACGGAAATGAGAGATCAATTGGATTCTAAGGCAGTTACTCTGCTACAGTGATTCACTCACTCACCACATGTGGGGGTCCACAATTGCCTTCTCTCTCTCTTTGCACACACACACTCGCACAGGCACAAACACAAATACACACATGCACATTTGCACACAAACACACACATGCACATTTGCACACGCGTGCACACATGCACACACACACACACACACACACACACACACACATTGTGATTAGGTAATGTAGCTCGTTACTAACAAATGTGATGCTTCATTTCTGCTGGCAAATCAAAAAGCTTTGGATTGTAATGTTCAGCGTCATTAGACTTCTAAGGAAACTGTTAATATGAAACATGTGTCCTCAGTTCCATCCCAAATACCTGTTCCAATCCATCAGCTCTCAAAATGATCCCACGCCAGAGCTAGCAGATGAGGTGAGCTTCAGTAGACCCGACATTGTCAGATGCCTTTGTTTTCCCTCAAGTTTGCACAAGCTTTGACATTTCTTGATAATCTGATTTAGAAAAGAAAACAGAATATCGTGCTTTGATTGAACCTCATGCATATTCATAACTTATGGTCATATCCAGGCATTCACTGATATCATACTTTCATCTCCCACCTCTTCATTTCACTTTCCTGTGAGTTTAGGTAACAGGTTTGGTTTGTGATTTACAACACAGATGTGACAATTTAATAACGTAAACCATGGTCCCTCCATTCCAAAACAAGCTTTCTCTTGTAAGCCATCTGTTTGGTGTACTTTAAACCTCCGCACGGCATTATATTTAGTGTCATCCTCCAAGAGTGTCAATTTACGGTGGAAGGATTCTCTTTGGTTGTAAACTACAATAAACAGAACATGCTTGTATGATGACTGGCATAGGCAGAGAGCATAATTATAGTCCATAATCAGTTCAGATCTGATCAGTTCTAGCTTTCAGACAAGAAGACGTTAATAGATTGTAAAAAATTGCCAATGCGAATGACCAGTTTAGCTTTGGATTTGTGTTTTCACTGATCCCTATGTTTGAGGAAAAGTGTGGCAGTGCAGATTTTCCCAACTGGACGTCTGACAGATACACACACAAACAGAAATGCAACACCTCCCCATCAGATTCCTCACATATGACCGTAGGAGGGAGGGAGAGAGAAATGCAGAATGAATATCAGGTGTTTGAGTGACTTGAGATATCAGAATATCAGTCTGGTCTCAGATGTACAGCAGTGTGATCTGGGTCACTTACAATAGCTGCACAAATGTACAGTACCTTAGATCCCCAGTGACAATCAATGTCACTCATCTATCAACATCTGTACAAGCACACAGTGCTCCAAAAGGACACAGAAATGCTGCACACTTCTCCCTTGCATTTAACTCCCAATTTGTTTTCCTTTTCAAAATTAGGACGGGATATAGACACCAGTCATAAAATGTAATCTTCATATTGACAGACAGCTGAAGTAAATCCTTAATTGAAAGTAGAAATCAAACATACCATGAATTATTGTCTTTACACGTTTAGGATGCGAGCAGAAATGTGGAGTAATCCAATGGAGCTGGCTTACATGTTAAGGCGTAGCAAAATGGTGTCATGCTTTCCTGTAATGTGAAATGACACTGAAACAGCAAAACCAATGTTGAACATTTAGGATGTGGTTCCTGAAATGTTTTTCATGTGTAGTTGCGACGACTAAACTTTTCATCAGCCATGGGGACAATTCAGTAACACAACAACAACTACATTTAAAGTAGGCTGCATATACTGTATGTATGTATGTATGTATGTATGTATGTATGTATGTATGTATGTATGTATGTATGTATGTATGTATGTATGTATGTATGTATGTATGTTGGTATGTTGGTATGTTGGTATGTATGTATGTATATATATATATATATATATATATATATAGAGAGAGAGAGAGAGAATCCTAAATCTGTAATTGTCTCTGTAAATTCTTGTCGAGCTGTAATTGCAGGGCTTGGACCTACACTGTAGCTGATAAGTCAGTGCCGCGTTATTTAGGCAAGTACAACTCGACAGAGAGACTTTATTGATTCAAATTAATTAATCCACTTACCAAGGGGGGATTTTGTGGCTCTGGAGTGACTTATATAATCCACACAAATTAAACTGGAAATTTGTTGCCTTTAATGATATTCCCAAGTAATTGAATTGCAGGAATGTTTCAAAACATTTGGCATTAGCATGCAAAAAAACTGTGTATTAGCAATGGATAACCCAAATATAATTTGGCATTAATTATTTTTTGATATGGTTCAACCCTATTTAGCATGGTTGTAATTATGTGCTGTATGGAAAGGCTGTAGTGAGTGGGATGTAGTGCGAGGCTTGTAGATAAAGCCAATGTACATTTTAATTTGAGATAGCTAATTATAATAAATGGAGAAATATTAGTGGTGGCAAACAGTGTCGTTAGAGCTCTTCCAGGAGGAGTACCCTATTTCCATGTATGCTATCAACGTGGTTGTTTGGAAATGTCTAAACATTTGGTTTGGAATGACACAGTATAACAGTATAACACAGTTAAATAAACCTGTGAAAGGTGTCTATGTTATTCCAGTACGGCAGTGAAGTTGTCCCAAATGGCTCTGTAATAATGTCACAAGACAGCCATGCCACAGCATCGTTTGGTAATCCCAACAGGCAAAGCACAGATTAGAGAGTTTATACCTGCACAAATGATTTTACATGCCCTCGTCACCACTGCCAGTACATATGCCAAAAAGTAAGAGTGAGATAAAGGCAGAGGCAGAGGGAAAGCAGTAAGTTATTGCTAACCTTTTCTAATTGACTCTCTCAGTGAGTTGCTGGGATATTCATGAAGTGTTGTTGCTCACACATCTGTTTGCCGTGACATACAGGTAACTGCTAACATAAAGGAAACACAAACATAAGGTATCTTAAGGGCCTCCGCTTCAACATACTTTGTATCCCTCATTTACACAAGCGTTTCCTTTATTTGGCTGTTACCTGTATGTCTCTGTCTGTGTATGACACCCCCAGATTTGAAACAGGTGAGAATACACCTGACACGTGCCAATGAGCAGTGCAGTTCTCTGCATGCATGCACACACATGCACACACATGCACACACATGCACACACATGCACACACACTTCTGTGTGAGCTTGGCCGATCACGATTGTTTGCACCCTCCAGGTACACATCAAGCAGTTATGCTAACACAGCACAAAATAGTCTGCCGTTACCACACAATTGTCCCATGTCCTCTCACTGTTCACCCTGTTCTTGGCACCAAATGTGAGCAAACTTATCTTTCTTTCAGTGAAAACCTACATTCAATGTTTTGTTGGCAATAGAGCAACATCCCTGTAGGTCTAAGACCTTAGATAGAACTACCTACTAAACTACCTACTAAACTATGTGGAATTATTTTAAGATGGTCATACAATTTATAATTTAGCCATTTGATTTTGAATTTTAGGACCCCGGTAGGTATAAAAAAGCAATTATTTGAAGAAACATTGAAATTGGCCTTTAATGCTCTAGCCCATATAAACATATTGAAAAACACACTTGTACATGGCAAAACAGACGGTCCAAAAATAAATCATAAGGAATAAGGTTTTGACATGTCTGTCCTATATCTGAGAGTCTTTTAAGTTTGGTCACATTATTTGTGGCACATATTACCCCCTATGCATTTTGTGCTATTTTTACAGCTTACCTTCAGATGAATCCCCTGAATCTTGTGTGCAATTTTACAGTCCCGTACTAGGTTACTGTTTGTGTGCATCGTAGAGCAGATCAACCGACACCTTCGGGTTCATGAGAGTCTCCCCTTTCAATATTGGTGACATTAGTTTACAGCTCCTATGGTTCGCTCTGGACAGTCGATGTTGTGAGAAGACCACTTCGAAATGAGGATGACCCTGACAGAGAGTTCAAACGACTGCCGTAAAGCTTGTGGATGTCAAGGAGCCAATTAAATTGACACTGCCGTGTTCGTGAGAGTCATATCTTCCGATCATGGTGGTGACTTGTAGCTCAAGTGCTTTGAGTTTTACAGATATCTTGACGATTTTCTGGTCTGGATCCTCTCATGTGTAGAAAAAGATCGCTTTCACAAGCCCCATGTTATGGAATAGGCTTTATATCTGCGGAAAGAGAGGATTGAGCTGCAGCTACTCGGAGCAACAGTAAGTATGTAGCATAAACACGCAGGGAGATAGCTATTCATTATCAAAATGACCTCACCGTGTGACACACGGGTGCATCAATCATCTCTTTTATAACCATTTGATTCATCCTTTTACCTCTTCAATTATGTTTTTTATAAAGGAGAGGATTCTGACAAGGTGTCAAAATCCACGCCCCTCGTCAACAAACCCTGGCCCTTTCATGGTGGCAGCCAGAGAGTGGCAGGCTCTGTTAGATGGAACAGTCCCAGGCCAGGTACTTTCAGAGGATGGAGCCCGCTAGCCGGGCATCCTGAAGCCCACGCTCAAGTGTTCATTAACACTTTACGGATGCACACATGCACACTTGTGCACCAAGACACCCTTTCAAAAAGCACCCTGATGAAATACCTGTTGTTTACATGTAATGTTTGTCATGTTCACTGTACATCCCTGGATACCAAGGCAACAGATTGAGCTGCCTGGTCTAAGCTGAATGAATGTCATTGTAAAGCCTGTGGTGAAACTAAATAACTGCATCTCTTATCTTCTCTCCACCTCTGTCTGTTACGGAGGCTTTCTGAGAGAAACCTTCCTGGAGGTGTCTTGCTTGGTTTGTGAAACGTTGTAATTAATGCAGGGGCTCTCCTCCCTCTGTGTTTGTGGGGGCTGAGTTGCGTTCACTCCCGCTCCGGGGTTCTCCCTCAGTTCAGCACACTTAGGCCCGTCTAATTAGGGTCTCTGCCACGTCTGCTCGCTCCTGTCTCAGTGCACAGCTGGGGACGACCCTCCAAATCAACTGCTAGCGAACGCTCACCACCCGGCGCTCCTCTAAAACAGGCAGCGCCTTCGACAACGCAAGCAAGCGTTCCTCTCTCCTCCACCTTTACAACTCTCATTCCCTTTCCTCCTTTTTTTAGCCCTTTGTTTGCTGCCGAGCTCAGGCACTGCGGCTACAAAGAGCCCAACATAAGAAGATGAGAGATATCACAGAGCTCTGTGTGTGAGTTCACATGTGGAGAGAGAGCGTGTGTGTGCAGAGCGTCTGTTTTTGAAATGGTGGGAGATCACCAGGGTTGGGAGAGAAGGTAGCATGCCCAGGGGCACTAGAGGAGAACACATTGAACACCCCCCCCGCCTCTCTATCAGGAGCAGTTGTTCACCCCTTGGGCAAAGGGATGGGGGGGGGGGGGTAGGAGAAGTGAAAGCTAGTCAACTTTTTGTCTTTACCTTACAATTCTCTTCTCCCTATTTTCCTTTCCTCTCACTAACCCCCTATGGTCTCATACAGTTTGGTGTTGATTTCTATTGTGTTGATCTCTTGATTCCAGGTACAGTTTCAAGCACAGCAGTTGCTCTTTATTATTCCTTCAAATCTATAGGGTACAGTAGTAAGGGGTCACTGCATCAGAAGGTGATCAAAATCAAAGTGTATCGGTTGCAAATACATATTTGCTGATGTTCTTGCAAACGCAGCAAAATGCTTATGTTTCTAGCTCCAACAGTGCAGTAATGTCTAGCAATACAATAACACGACACAAAAATACATGAAATATCAGATTGAGCAATGTCCACAATATATATGTATAAATGGTGTGTATAGACAGTATGGACAGGGTATGAATAGAAAATGTGTGTACATCAGTAGTTATATAGGATGAGCCATGACTTGAATACAGTAAATACATATAATGTAACGGTTTTCGTTGGTGGAAGAAAGTGAGGACCAAAGCGCAGCGTGGTAAGTGTTCATGATTATTTAATTGAACAGAACACTGAATGACAAAAACAACAAGAGACCGAAATGAAACCGAAACAGTTCTGTCTGGTGCAGACACAAAACAGAAAACAACTACCCACACCCATAGTGGGAATACAGGCTGCCTAAGTATGGTTCTCAATCGGAGACAACAATTGCCAGCTGCCTATGATTGGGAACCATACCAGGCCAAACACATAGAAATACAAAACCTAGACTACAAAACATAGAATTCTCACCCCAACTCACGCCCTGAACAAACTAAAACAGAGACATAAAAAAGGAACTAAGGTCAGGACGTAACATATAAAGTGGGTAAAACAGTATGTCAACATTGTTAACGTGACCAGTGTTCAATGTCTCTATGTACTGTACATGGGGCAGCAGTCTCTAAGTTGCAAGGCAGAGCACAGGGCGATATCCGCCTAGTGATAGTGTCTAAAGTGCCGGGCAGATTGCAGGCGGTGAACGGCTAGTGATGACTGTTCCACAGTCTGATGGCCTGGAGACAGAAGCTATTTATCAGTCTCTCGGTCTCGGCTTTCGATACACCTGTACTGTCGCCGTCTGCTAGATGGTAGCAGGCTGAACAGGCTGTGGCTCGGGGGCTGAGGTCCTTGATGATATTCTTGGCCTACCCATAACACCGGGTGCTGTGGATGTCCCGGAGGGCAGGCATTGTGCCCCAGTGATGCGTTTGAATGACCGCAACCACTCTATGGAGGGTGCGGGTGCTGCAGTTGCCATACCAGGCATTGATGCTGCCCTACAGAATGCTCTCGATGGTGCATCTGTAGACGTTTCTGAGGGTCTTAGGGTCCATGCCAAATTTCTTCAGCATCCACGGTATCGTTGTAGTGGGACCATTTCAGTTCCTTGGTGATGTACAGGACATTGGGAAAGTATTCAGTCCACTTCCCTTTTTCCAAAGTTTGTTAAGTTACAGCCTTCTTCTAAAATGGATTCGTTAAAACATTTTCCTCATCAATCTACACACAACACCCCATAATGACAAAGCGAAAACAGGTTTTTAGAAATGTTTGCAAATATATTAAAAATAAAATCAGAAATACCTTATTTAAATATGTATTCATACCCTCTAAATTGAGCTCAGGTGCATCCTGTTTCCATTGACTTTCCATGAGATGTTACTACGACTTGATTGGAGTCCACCTGTGGTAAATTAAAATGATTGGACATGATTTGGAAAGGCACACACCTGACTATATAAGGTCTCACAGATGACAGTGCATGTCAGAGCAAAAAACAAGCCATGAGGTCGAAGGAATTGTCTGAGACAGGATTGTGTCGAGGCACAGATCTGGGAAGGTTAGCAAAACATTTCAGTGGCATTGAAGAACACAGTGGCCTCCATCATTGTTAAATGGAAGAAGTTTGGAACCACCAAGACTCTTTATAGAGCTGATAGTCCGGCCAAACTGAGCAATCGGGGGAGAAGAGCCTTGGTCAGGGAGGTGACCAAGAATCCGATGGTCACTTTGACAGAGCTCCAGAGTTCCTCTGTGGAGATGGGAGAACCTTCCCGGAGGGCAACCATCTCTGTAGCACTCCACCAATCAGGACTTTATGGTAGAGTGGCAGACGAAAGCCACTCTTCAGTAAAAGGCATATGACAGCCCTCTTGGAGTTTGCCAAAAGGCACCTAAAGGAAATAAGATTCTCTGGTCTTATGAAACCGAGATTGAACTCTTTGGCCTGAATGCCAAGCGTCACATCTGAAGGAAACCTCGCACCATCCCTACGGTGAAGCATGGTGGTGGCAGCATCATGCTGTGGGGACGTTCTTCAGGAGCAGGGACTGGGAGACAAGTCAGATCGAGGGAAAGATGAACGGAGAAAGTACAGAGAGATCTTTAAAGAAGACCTTCTCCAGAGTGCTCAGGACCTCAGACTGGGGTGAAGGTTCACCTTCCAACGGGACAACAACCCTAAGCACACAGCCAAGTAAACACAGGAGTGGCTCCAGGACAAGTCTCTGAATGTCCTTGAGTGGCCCAGCCAGAGCCCATACTTGAACCCAATCCAACATCTCTGGAGAGACCTGAAAATAGCTTGCAGCAATGCTCCCCATCCATCCTGATAGAGCTTGAGAGGATCTGCAGAGAAGAATGGGAGAAACTCCCCAAATACAAGTGTGCCAGGCTTGTAGTGTTATCTCCAAGAAGACTCAAGGCTGTAATTGCTGCCAAAGGTGTTTCAACAAATTACTTAGTAAACCTTCTGAATACTTATGTAAATGTGATATTTCAGTTTTTTAAATAAAAAACTGCAAAGATTTATCTGCAAAGATTTTTTTAAATATATGTTCTATTGTCATTATAGGGTATTTTGTGTAGATTGATGAGGGTAAAAAGCTATTTGACTTCTTATGGCTGCAGGGGCAGTATTGAGTAGCATTGATGAAAAGTGCCTAGAGGTGCCCAGAGTAAGTGGCCTGCTCCTCAGTCCCAGTTGCTAATATATGCATATTATTATTAGTATTGGATAGGAAACACTCTGAAGTTT
Source organism: Oncorhynchus masou masou (assembly GCF_036934945.1). NCBI lineage: Eukaryota > Metazoa > Chordata > Actinopteri > Salmoniformes > Salmonidae > Oncorhynchus > Oncorhynchus masou. The sequence continues at coordinate 43,206,172 of NC_088236.1, read as the reverse complement.
CTAAAACTGTTGGAATGATGTCTGTGAGTATAACAGAGCTCATATGGCAGGCAAAAACCCGAGATGAAATCCAAACAGGAAGTGAGAAATCTGAGGTTGTTCGATTTTCAACCCAGCCCCTATTGAATTCACAGTGGGATATGGATGAAGTTGCACTTCCTAGGGCTTCCACTAGATGTCGCCCATCTTTAGAAACTTGAACGAGGCATCTACTGTGTTGTGGGGCTGAATGGGAGCTGAACAAGTCAGGTGTCTGGCAGAGAGCCAAGGGCTGGTCATGCGGAAATCACATGATAGCAACCTGCATTCCATGGCTTCTCTCCACACAAAGGAATTCTCCGGTTGGAACATTATCGAAGATTTATGATAACAACACCCTAAAGATTGATTCTATACTTAGTTTGACAAGTTTCTTCAACCTGTAATTTAACTTTTTAACTTTTTTTTCGTCCGACGTTCAGATGGACCTGCACGAGCGTTAGAATTTTTGTAATAAACGGGCTAACAAAAGTAGCTACTTAGACATAAATAATGGACATTATTTATTTTCTGAGCGCCGTCTCAGATTATTGCATGGTTTGATTTTTCCGTAAAGTTTAAAAAAAATCTGACACAGCGGTTTCATTAAGGAGAGGTATAGCTATAATAACATGTGTATAACTTATATTTTCATCTACATTTATGATGAGTATTTATGTTGAATTGATGTGGCTATGCAAAATCACTGGATAATTTTGGAACTAGTGAACGTAACGCGCCAATGTAAACTCAGATTTTTTTATATAAATATGAACTTTATCAAACAAAACATACATGTATTGTGTAACATGAAGTCCTATGAGTGTCATCTGATGAAGATCATCAAAGGTTAGTGATTCATTTTATCTCTATTTGTGCTTTTTGTGACTCCTCTCTTTGGCTGGAAAAGTGGCTGGGTTTTTCTGTGAGTTGGTGGTCACCTAACATAATCGTTTGTGGTGCTTTCACTGTAAAGCCTATTTGAAATTGGACACTGTGGTGGGATTAACAACAAGATTGCCTTTAAAACGGTATAAAATACATGTATGTTTGAGCAATGTTAATTAGGAGATTTTTGTTGTTTTGAATTTGGCGCCCTGCACTTTCACTGGCTGTTGTCATATCATCCCGTTAACGGGATTGCAGCCCTAAGAAGTTTTAACCTCTTTGAACTCTAGGGGCAGTATTTAATTTTTGGATAAAAAAACGTTCCCGTTTTAAACAAGATATTTTGTCACGAAAAGATGCTCGACTATGCATATAATTGACAGCTTTGGAAAGAAAACACTCTAATGTTTCCAAAACTGCAAAGATATTATCTGTGAGTGCCACAGAACTGATGCTACAGGCGAAACCAAGATGAAACTTCAAATAGGAAATTAGCAAAATTTTTGAAGCGCTGTTTTCCAATGTCTCCTTATATGGCTGTGAATGCGCCAGGAATGAGCCCACAATTTCTGCCGTTTCCCCAAGGTGTCTGCAGCATTGTGACGTATTTGTAGGTATATCATTGGAAGATTGACCATGAGACCACATTTACCAGGTGTCCGCCCGGTGTCCTGCGTCGAAATTGGTGCGTAAACCCCAGCTGCAAGTATTTTTCCATGTAATTCAGAGAAGAAAGCAGACTTCCACGAACGACATATCAATGAAGAGATATGTGAAAAACACCTTGAGGATTGATTCTAAACAACGTTTGCCATGTTTCAGTTGATATTATGGAGTTAATTTGGAAAAAAGTTTGGCGTTTTGGTGACTGAATTTTCTGGTTTTTTTGGTAGCCAAAAGTGATGTACAAAACGGAGCAATTTCTCCTATTTCTCCTCTCCTCTTTCAGAAAAAACTGAACATTTGCTATCTAACTGAGAGTCTCCTCATTGAAAACATCCAAAGTTCTTCAAAGGTAAATGATTTTATTTGAATGCTTTTCTGGTTTTTGTGAAAATGTTGCCCGCTAAATGCTACGCTAAATGCTACGCTAGCTATCAATACTCTTACACAAATGTGTAACAATCCAGGTGTCGTGGGTGTGGAGTCAAAGGCAGGAGACAGTGAGTACAATGCTGTGCTCTTTAATGCACTAAACGCACCTCAGGGTGCTAACAATGATCACAGCCCCAAAACACAGGGAATGTCAAAATGACGATTCAAAAAAGGCACGACTAGGAACTAACACGTTCCTCTGATACAGAGCAGAAGGTTACAAAGAATAATCCCGCACAACAACCAGGCGGGCCGGCTGTCTAATAAAGACAAACTAATCATACACACAGGTGCTACCAATAAACATACAAGGAGGGGGAGAAAAGACAATCAGTGGCAGCTAATAGGCCGGTGACGACGACCGCCTGAGATGACAGTGTTGTTGAGAAAAGGCTAAGCTTGAGAGCTAGCATATTTATTTCATTTCATTTGCGATTTTCATAAATAGTTAACGTTACGTTATGCTAATGAGCTTGAGGCTATAACTGGATACAGGTTTTTTTCGTAGCCAAACGTGAACAAAACGGAGCGATTTGTCCTACACAAATAATATTTTTTGAAAAACTGAACATTTGCTATCTAACTGAGAGTCTCCTAATTGAAAACATCTGAAGTTCTTCAAAGGTAAATGATTTTATTTGAATGATTTTCTTGTTTTTGCTAAAATATTGCTGGCTGAATTCTAGGCTTATAGCTATGCTAGCTATCAATACTCTTACACAAATGCTTCTTTAGCTATAGTTCAATAGCATATTTTGAAAATCTGAGATGACAGTGTTGTTAACAAAAGTCTAAGCTTGAGAGCAAATATATTTATTTCATTTCATTTGCAACAACAATACACAAACAATACACAACAATACACAAATCTAAAAAGTAAAAGAATGGATTTCAGGAATATATAAATATTACGATGATTAATGTCGGATTAGCATTGACTAATATACAGTAGAATAGAATACAGTATGTACATATGAGATGAGTAAAGCAGTATGCAAACATTATTAAAGTGACTAGTGTTCAATTTTTAAAGTGGCCAATGATTCCAAGTTCATGTATAAAGTGCAGCGGCCTCTAAGGTGCAGGGTTGAGTAACCGGGTGGTAGCTGGCTTGTGATGGCTATTTAACTTTATGTTGGCCTTGTGATAGAAGCTGTTTTTCAGTCTCTCGGTCCCAGCTTTGATGAACTCGTACTGACCTTGACCTTCTGGATGATAGTGGGGTGACCAGGTCATGTCTCAGGTGGTTGATGTCCTTGATGATCTTTTTGGCCTTCCTCTGACATTGGGTGCTGTAGGTGTCCTGGAGGGCAGGCAGTGTGCCCCGGTGATGTATTGGGCATACCGCATCACCCACTGGAGAGCCCTGCGTTTGCAGGTGGTGCAGTTGCCATACCAGGCGGTGATACATCCCGACAGGATGCTCTTAATTGTGCATCTGTAAAAGTTTGTGAGGGTCTTAGGGGCCATTCCTAATTTCCTCCTGAGTTTAAATAGGCACTGTTGCATCTTTCATTTCCACACTGTCAGTGTGGGTGGACCATTTCAGGGATGCGTATGCCAAGGAACTTGAAGCATTCCATTTTCTCTATTGTGGTCTCGTCGAAGAGCATAGGGGCGTGCTCCCTCTGCTGTTTCCTGAAGTCCACAATCAGCTCCTTCATTTGGTTGACTTTGTTGGAAAAGTTATTTTCCTGGCACCGCTCCGCCAGGGTCCTCACCTCGTTCCTGTATGCTGTCTCGTCATTGTTGGTAATCACGCCTACTACTGTTGTGTCATCTGCAAACTTGATGATTGAGTTGGAGGCGTGGATGGCCATGCAGTCATGGGTGAACAGGGAGTACAGGAGGGGGCTGAGTACGCACCCTTGTGGGGACCCTGTGTTGACAATCAGTGAAGTGGAGGTGTTCTTTCCTACCACCTGGGGAGGCCCGTCAGGAAGTCCAGGAAACAGTTGCACAGGGCGGGGTTGAGACCCAGAGCCCTGAGCTTAATGATGAGCTTGGAGGGTACTATGGTTTTGAAGGCTGAGCTATAGCCAAAGAACAGCATTCTGACGTAGGTATTCCTCTTGTACAGATGGGATAGGGCAGTGTGCAGTGCAATGGTGATTGCATCGTCTGTGGATCTATTGGGACGGTAAGCAAATTTAAGTGGGTTTAGGGTGACAGGTAAGGTAGAGACGATATGATCCTTAACTAGCCTCTCAAAGCACTTCATGATGATGGAATTGAGTGCTATGGGGAGATTAGTTCAGTTACCTTTGCTTTCTTGGGTACAGGAACAGTGGTGGAGATCTTGAAGCAAGTGGGGACAGCGGACTGGGATAGGGGGAGATTGAATATGTCCGTAAATAGTCCAGCCAGCTGGTCTGCGCATGCTCTGAGGATGCTGCTAGGGATGCCGTCTGTGCCGGTATTAACACACTTAAATGTCTTACACACATCGGCCATGGAGAATGAGACGGCACAGTCCTTGTGAGCGGGCCATGTCAGTGGCACTGTGTTATCCTCAAAGCGGATGAAGAAGGTGTTTCCCTTTTTTCGAAGCAAGACGTCGAAGTCCGCGACGCGACATGTTTTCAATTTGTAATCTATGATTGTCAGTAGATCCTGCCACATAAAGTTGAAGTCAAATAAAATCAAAGTTTATTTGTCACGTGCGCCGAATACAGCAGGTTTAGATCTTACAGTGTAATGCTTACTTACAGGTTCTAACAAATAGTGCAAAAAAGGTATTAGGCGGAAGTTTACATAGAGTACGTTCATCTCTAGGAGACAAAACGCGTCTCCTTCCTGAGCGGTATGACGGCTGCGTGGTACCATTGTGTTTATACTTGCGTACTATTGTTTGTACAGATGAACTAGGTACATTCAGGCATTTGGAATTTGCTCCCAAGGTTGAACCAGACTTGTGGAGGGCTACAATTATTTTTCTGAGGTCTTGCCGGATTTCTTTTAATTTTCCCATGATGTCAAGCAAAGAGGAATTATTTGAAGGTCGGCCTTGAAATACATCCACAGGTACACCTCCAATTGACTCAAAAGCCATGACATAATTTTCTGGAATTTTCCAAGCTGTTTAAAGGCACAGTCAACTTAGTGCATGTAAACTTCTGACCCACTAGTGTTGTGATACAGTGAATTATAAGTGAAATAATCTGTCTGTAAACAATTGTTTGGAATAACGACTTGTGTCATGCAGAAATAAGATGTCCTTACCGACCTGCCAAAACTATAGTTTGTTAACAAGAAATTTGTGGAGTGGTTGAAAAACAAGTTTTAATGACTCCAACCGAACTGTATGTAAACTTACGACTTCAACTGTACATCTTGTGTCTGAGCCGTTGAATTGTTGAATCCACAAGTCAGACCAGTGTTGAAAGGGAGGAGCAAAATGGAATCGTGATCTGATTTGCCAAAAGGAGGTCGGAGGAGGGCCTTGTAGCCATCCCGGAAGGGCGAGTACAGTGATCAAGTGTTTTAGCAGTGTGAGTACCACAGTCAAGGTGTTGATATAACTTCGGTAGTATTTTCTTTAAAATGTTCTTTGTTGAAATCCCCAGCTACAATAAATGCATCCTCAGGATATATGGTTTCAAGTTTGCACAAAGTCCAGTGTAGTTCCTTGAGGGCCGTCGTGGTATCGGCTTGAGGGGGAATATACACGGCTGTAACTATAGCCGAATAGAATTGTCTTGGGATGTAATAAGGTTGGCATTTGATTGTGACGTATTCTAGGTTGTGATTGTGAGGTATTTCTGTGCGTTATCACAATCACACCATGAGTAGCTTATCATAAAACATACATCACAGCTTTTCTTCTTCCATTAGAGTTCTTTATTTGTGTCTGCACAATGTACTGAGAACCCAGCAGGCTTTATGGACTGGGACAGTATATCCGGAGAGAGCCATGATCCCGTGAAAACAGAGTATGTTTATATTAACCATTGGAATTTAGCGCTAAATACCAGAAAATTCAGTAATTTGGGTAATTAACATATCATTTATGGCAATCTATTGTAACTTTGGTCATTTATACTTGAACAACAAACAAAAATGTATTCATGTATAATATTTTTTTTTAAATCTGCGTCTACACTCACTATACAAAATATTAAGAACACCTGCTCATTCCATAACATACTGTAGACTGACCAGGTGAATCCAGGTGAAAGCTATGATCCCTTATTGATGTCACTTGTTAAATCCCCTTCAGTCAGTGTAGGGGAGGAAAAAAAAATACTTTTAAGCCTTGACACAATTGAGACATGGATTATCTATGTGTGCCATTCAGAGGGTGAACAGTTTCCTGTGTTTATCAAGAATGGTCCACCACCCAAAGGACATCCAGCCAACTTGACACAACTGAGGGAACTGAGGGAAGCATTGGAGTGAATATGGTCCAGCATCCCTGTGGAACTCCTCTGACACCGCTTGGTGTAGAGGTCCTGGATGGCAGGAAGCTTGGCCACAGTGATGTACTGGGCCCGTACGCACTCCGTCTGTAGTGCCTTGCGGTCGGAGGCTGAGCAGCTGCCATACCAGGCAGTGATGCAACCTGTCAGGATGCTCTCGATGGTGCAGCTGTAAAACCTTTTGAGGATCTGAGGACCCATGCCAAATTTGTTCAGTCTCTTGAGGGGGAATAGGTTTTGTCGTGCCCTCTTCATGACTGTCTTGGTGTGCTCGGACCATGTTAGTATGTTGCTGATGTGGACGCCAAGTAACTTGAAGCTCTCAACCTGCTCCACTATAGCCTCGTCGATGAGAATCGGGTTGTGCTCGGTCCTCCTTTTCCTGTAGTCCACAATAATTTCATGCCCATATTAAACACCAATGGTATTTATTTAGATGATGGTTTATATTTAAGATAATGTTTTATAGGTTGGTTATATTTCTTTATTTTTAAATCACATTATTCAGTTATTTAATATATTTTACATGTGATAAGGCCACACAGCAGCCCACAGATATTTACAGACCTATGATAATCTGAAGTACGCTGAAGGGCCACTAGATGTCTTAAAAGTCACCGAAATTCTGGTAGTTTACTGGTAAACTTAGAAAGTTACCAGTAATACACCCTCCCTTTGCAACCCTACTAAATACAAAATGTACACCGTGATGTTATGCAACATCAAATAGTGTGATTGACACTAGATATAATCAACAGTCCTCATGTTATGATCCTTCAAAGAATTCCTATTACAACATCAAACATGTTTACTTGGTTATGTTTAAACCAGCCAGATCGAGTTTGGGCCAGAGACATTGCTGTCATCTCTCAAGCTACTGGGCAACAATAAATGACCATGTATCAGCTTCTGAAGTTCATACTGGTCTGGCTATTTTGACCTGGCAGAGAAGGTCAGTGTACAACAATAAGATGCCAATTTTCCAGGGCTGTGACTTTGTACAGACGGTTTAGGTGGCCACAGTGTTTCTCTCCTACTTTTAGATACAGAGAGTGATACGGTTAGGTGTGTATATCAAAGAATGGCGAGGGTACCACTTCTAACTTTCTGTTTCTGTTATTCAGAGTAGCGCTTTGAAATTGCAAAATAACCTTTCAACAGTCTAGATTTTGATACTTGGAATATTTCCCCTCGTGAATTCACCAGTGGACTTACTGCCATTAACAGTGTCAAAGAGGAACCTTTTTAATGTGCTGTTTTTATTGTGCTGTGTGTTTTCCCCTCGGTTCTCGACCCTTGTTTGAACGTCTTTATGGAATCCTGGTTTGTGGGGAGACATGAACTTGTTTCACACTGGTCTTGAACTTGTTTCTTGACAGGTAGGCCTTTTACAGACCAAGTTTGTTGCAATACTACCAGTTGAGTTTCATTCAAATGCCTCATTTTTGGTTTCAGTCCCAGAGAAAAGGACCACCCCATCCCTGTGACTGACTTTACAGTATGTCTTATTCACACTCTCAAGCAAATACAAAACCGATTCAGTCTGTTTTGAAGCACAGTCATACAGGAAATTGACCAGTTGAGAAATTAGTAATTTAAATGGAATATACTGTAAGTCAATGGTACTTTGTCTTCTAAATAAGAACAGTCCTTGTCTAGTACAGTGAGAGGGAGCAAAATTTAAACAGTGGGCCGGCCAATATTCCTCTTTGTTCTGTCCACGAGTTACCAAGGTTTTCCTTCCGGTGTCTAAGTGGGGATGTGAAGGGCTCCTCTGTCTGTATAGAGGTTTACATGTGGAGCAAATGATGGAGGAGTAATTTGAGGGACAAGGCCAGCTGGGGAACACCCTTCTCAGAGAGAGAATAGTCTGGAAAAGCAAGAGAGGAGGAAGAGGGAAGATTCTCTCTCTGTGGTGCGCCTCAGGGTTCATTAGCGGTACTGCTCACAATCAATGATGGATTTATGGACATAAGTAGGTACTCCTGATAATGGTGCTTAGTCTCTCAAGGTTAGCAGAATCGAGAACATAATCTCACCAGGGCTTCTCAAGAGCACACAATCCATAAGAGGATACTAATTTGGCCTTGTCCACGAAATTAAACAAGCAGGCATATAAACAGGCATTCACATGAGCCTGAGGACTGTCAGCAGAAAGACACACATTGTAAAAAACACACACACACACACACAATGCATAGAGTACAGAGCATAAATCCTAGTCCAATAGGCACTACCAATGCCACAGAGAGAGAGGAAAATGAGAGAGAAAGACAGAGATATAATAACTGAGAGATGAAGAAGAAAGAGAGTGCACAAGTGAGTTTAACCGAGGGGATGTGGGCGGGTGGGTAGGTGGGGAATTCGGGGTGCCCATCCAAACCCATTTTCAAAATCAGAACTTCTTTTCTAATGTCAGCATTTCGAATTGGAGCGTGTCCCCTCTCATTTAATGCATCATTTTGCGAAGTGATAAATTTGCGAATTAGACATACATCCTTTTTTTTTGCTCTTAAGATACACAGCTTCATAAGGGAGGGAGCAGTGTGAAGGATTTAAGAGCGTTTCGCTGTGTCAAACATTAAAACCCACGGGATCTTCTGCACAATTAGACTGGGTGAGAGCAAGAGAGAAAAACCCAGGCAAAATCAGGATCTTAAGAGCAGCGACGTTATTCGTCTGTACAGTAACGCGGTTATCTGTCACGGGTGATCCTTTTAAACGCTTCGTTTGCAAGGATAAAAGTAGAGCAGAGGAAATAAACTTAGTTCTGCCTCCAATCTGCAAATCCTTGGTGGTCATGGAAGATGATCCCAATTTGCTTCTGAGCAGCACTGTCAGATTTCACAATAATAAATAATTGAAGACGTTAAGTGCCAATTATGTTCAATAAATGTGAAAGCCTATGGACCACTTGCTCTACCCAGACTACATGTGGTTCCTGCATAAAGATACCAGTCATACTTAATGTAAAAGGTTAGTAATAGTTGTTGGTGTCTGTTTGCACTTCATTCTGCCTTCACACAAGCTAAATATCAACTGATTATAAAGAATGATATTAAACTGTGTGATTTTTTCTAAATTTGCTTTCAAGTGTTATCATTTAGGTCAACATAAATATCGACTTACTAAAACATTGAAATACAACACAGAGCAATCAACACTGAGTCGTACTGTGATTGACCTCTATCATTGCCAATAGCTGTGTCTGACTCTCTAATGCAGTTATCCAACCAACCATAGACACAAGCACTTTGGTTTCACCCGTCTCCTTGCCCTGTCTACAAGTTTGCCCCACTATTTCAGAAGTTGAACAGTGGCGTCTCTTTCTGATACGGAGTCGTTGTGGTAATGTGAGAAACGTGGTTCTCGCCAGTGGGTCTCACCAGAGCTGCCTATCCCCCAGAGAGACCTACGGTACTGCTTGTAGTTACGCTATCTGCTGCCACCCTGTCCAACATACCAGTCCACACTACTTTATAATAGTACAGTTGTACAAGGCCGAGCAAAACCCTGAACCAATCAGATGCTGGATTTGGACCCACCTCTGCCTGGGCTACAGTACAGGGGGGGAATCAGACCACAGCTTTATTGCTTCCCGTCACATTGAATTAAAACCCATTTATACTATATCTATAATCATAAGTAAACAAAACGGATACATTTGAAGTAATGTTGGGAATCAAACTAGGTAAACTATGACATACCCAGTAATGACTGAATATTCGTAAAACCACTTACAAATTATAACCCCCCATGCAAGCAAACAAAAAGAGAGTAATTGAATGCATAGAGATTACGCGAGCCTGATGTGGAAGGAGGGAGGGTTGCATGCATGTGGTTGTGTTTGTTTTCACTGGCTGTGGTCGGGGTTTGTTTTCTCATGGACTGTTTGCTCTCTCCAAAGCCTCATGTTTGCCCTTTGTCTCTGCCAAGAATATCTCAAAACATGAAGCCTTCTCCAGTCTCCTGATTTATGGAGGCCAGTAAATCTGGATCAATAATTTGGACAAATGATCACTTATAGAGGTGAAGTCCCTCTACTAGCATCCAAAATGATTAGCATAATGTAGTGTCTGTAAATCAGAGTTGATTTCCGGTTTCTCTGCACAGAAACAAAGTGCCAACACAGCTTTGAATGTTTATTACAGGCAATATTCACTTCAATTTAATAAAGGATGAGAGTGTTGTGAAACAGAAATGTACTCATTTTCATTATTCGGGTAACAAAGCCGGAACCAGAAATAGACTGAACACTAGACTCGTAGAGGCCTCTGCCGGTCAGGGCTGTGTTTTTGGCACAACTCTGTATTTACCTAGAAGAGCCACTATGTCTGTTTGGACTGGATATTTCGGTGGCTGCTGGATTCCTGGACTGAATACCTGTATTCATCCGTTTGGGAGAGGCAGGCAGGCCATTGAGGCCATGGACAGTCAGGAGCCGAGAGCAGCCACAGTTTGAATATGATGCCCTCGGACCGGGTGGCCCCCTCCTTCCCCTGACCACCTGTGTGTTTGCTCATGCAAGGATATGAAATAGCAGCAAATATGATGTGATGTGTGTATTTAAAAGGCATCCTGAACTGATGGACATCATGCACCCTCCAGTCTTTCCATCCAGTTTCTGTTTAGGTGAACACTAATCGCACATGTACAGTATGCAGTATTTATGTTTATTAATACAATTAAGACGTTGATATACAGTAGAAGTGACGAAAGATTATGCATAATGTCCTGTAATTAGATTTTGATACGTCTTCAAAACATATGCTGCACAAGTGGAGAGTAGACAGTCACTGAATGTTCTGCACAGAATGAGCCAAGTGGTTTTGACTAAAATGCTAAAATCATGTGTACCTTATTTTGCAGCTGGGAAAGATAAATTAGAATTTCATATTTTAATCGAATCAAAACAACTGTGTATCAAATGTAATGTAACCATTATCAAAAAGCCAGGGCCTTTCTCCAGGTGTAGATGTTGTTTAATAACGCCAAATTGCAACTCAAATCATGCTTTAGTGGAATATTTCAATCACGTCGCATCTTCTGTTCATACATCTACACTAAAAATGTGGACACAATAAGAATGTGGACACAGAACAATCACAGGATGCACCCCAGCTAAAAATTCTTGGTAGAGAGAATGATTTTTGAACTGTCTCATTAAGCACACCTGATTCCAATTGCCCTGATAAGTAATTATATATATGTCCCCTCTGTTCACCATTGTCTTGTCAGTTATTGTTCCCATGTCCGGTGGTCTTGTGAGTACCTGTGCTTTGTTTCGGCTTTCGTGCTGCGTGTATTGTGTACTCACTATTACGGGTCTCGTCCTGTGTAGTATTGTGCAATTGTTATTATGTGTCTCGTCCCATTCACTGTTTATGGGTCTCGTCCCGTGTATTTACTAGAGGTTTAACCTTGCTCTTTTGTTTGGATTACATTCCTGTGTTTTTGTATATGCGGTTTGTTTTGGTCTTGGTCCCTATGCCTTTTCTGTCACCTTCACGGATTTCCTCCAGTACTGCTGCTCTTTCCATGCACCAGTTCCCAGAGGTCTACGTCACCGGCCTCTAGACATCTGTCAACGATTAGGTGAATGGATAAGGCGGAGTCAGGCGCAGGACACAGGTATGAGTAATAATCAGAGAATTTACTCAAAAATTAAGCAATGTTCCAACAAGGAAAAACACAAATATCCAGAGCACAAAATAACGTAACCACATGACAACGACAATCACGCACAAAACAGAAATGGAAACCAAGTGTGTATAATGAAGACAAAACAAAATTAAACTTCGATCGGTGGTGACTAGAACCACTTCGGCAGAAGTCGTGACAGCATCACTGAACTGTCTCATTACGCACACCTTATTCCAATTCCCCTGATTAGTAATTGTATACTGTATGTGCCCTCTGTTCACCATTGTCTTGTTGGTTATTGATCCCATCTCCGTTGGTCTTGTGAGTACCTGTGACAGGTGTATAAAATAGAGCACACAGCCAGAGCCCAGTGACTTTTAATGTGGCAGTGTCATATCAACAAGTCAGTTCGTGTCATGTCAACAAGTCAGTTCGTTAAATGTCTGCCCTGCTAGAGCTGCCCCGTTCAACTGTAAGTGCTGTTATTGTGAAGTGGAAAAGTCTAGGAGCAATAACGGCTCAGCCGCGAATTGGTAGGCCACACACTGCCTCTGGAAGCAACTTCAGCACAATAACTGTTTATTGGGAGCTTCATGAAATGGGTTTCCATCGCCGAGCATCCTAAGATCACCATGCGAAATGCCAAGCGTCGGCTGGAGTGGTGTAAAGCTAAGCCGCCATTGGACTCTGGAGCAGTGTAAACATGTTTCTTGGAGTGATGAATCACGCTTCATCATCTGGCAAACCTGGGATTGGCGGATACCAGGAGAATGCTACCTGCCATAATGCATGGTGTCAACTGTAAAGTTCGGTGGAAGAGGAATAATGGTCTGGGCTGTTTTACATGTTAATGGTCTGGGCTCCTTAGTTCCAGTGAAGGGAAATCTTAATGCTACAACATACAATCACATTCTAGACGATTCTGTGATTCCAACTTTCTGTGCAACAGTTTGGGGACAGCCCTTTCCTGTTTCAGCATGACAATGCCCCTGTGCACAACGCAAAGTCCATAGAGAAATGTTTAGTCGAGATCTTTGTGGAAGAATTTAACTGGCTTGCACAGAGCCCTGATCTCAACCCCATGGAACACCTTTGGGATGAATTGGAACGCTGACTGCGAGTCAGACCTAATCGCCCAACATCAGTGCCCGACTTCACTAATGCTCTTGTGGCTGAATGGAAGCAAGTCCCCTGCAGCAAAGTTCCAACATCTAGTGGAAAGCCTTCCCAGAAGAGTGGAGGCTGTTGTAGTAGCAAAAGGGGGATCAACTCCATATTGATGCCCATGATTTTGGAATGAGATGTTCAACAAGCAGGTGTCCATATACTTTTGTTCATGTGGTGTATTTAGCATGTTTTTGCATTAGGAGAACATAAGTTACCCAGAATGTGGAAACCATGTTCTCAGAACGTACAATATTAATGTTCTAGACAAGTTTCATGGGATGTTGCAAGAACATTCAATTGTACAGTTTTCTGAATGTTAGGAGAACATCCAACCAACGTCACACCAAACATGCACAAAACATGGCTGCCATGTTCTCAGAACATGTAAGCATTCACACATGACAGACTGTGCATTGCCAGGGAATTACCGCACACTTCAGCAGTGTCAGAAGCCATGAGGCCAAATGACTGACTGTTGCCATGTCACTAGGCTACAAAAAATAGTTCCCCCAATCCACTTACTGACATCATGTAGCCACGGCCAGAGCATTCACTGGCCATGGCGAGAGGACTCTCATTAGATCTCAGCTCACCACATGCTGCAGCAACCAAGAGTTGCCACCACAAGTTGTCAAGTCAAGACAGCTAGATACGAATTTACAATCACCAATTTGTAGCTAATACATATATTTGTAATTTGACTGGTTTTATTTAAATTTCTAACATTATAGTTTGCTAGACGTGATGCTAGCTGTTGAACTTCAGCCATGCAGTATATGTGTGTTAGCTAACATAGCTAGTTAGCCTCGCTAGCACTAGCTAATTATGGTTTAGCTAGCTGCGCTTTGTAAGTAGCTTAGTTGCGTCGTTGTTAGTCAAATTAGCCAGCTGACTCACTAATTACTGTGTGCTTTGTAAGTTAGCTAACCAAGTTAAGCAATAGTTTTAAAAATCATTTGAGTCAACTGACACTACAATGTATGTTTTGTTATTGCCCTAAATCAGAAGAACATCGCGGGTGAACACCATGAGGCAGTAACAAGAGGAGGGATCAAATTGGATTGGTCAAATACATGTGATTAGCAGATGTTATTGTGGGTGTAGTGAAATGCTTGTAAGATCAAGTGTCCTTAAAATGTTTCTGCATTTTAAACCAAGTTGAAAACATAACATGGAATGTACACCTAATTACTTCCATGCATATATTGACATAGAAAACAAGGAAAATCACCTCTAGTCAATATAGTAGATTGTCTTTGATTTTAGTCAGTTATCCTCTGAAATGTGGACTGTGAAAAAAGTAGTTACAAGTTGAACATATCGTATTTGTCTGTAATCGAACGAGTCAGCAGTTGTTGATCATGGTGTATTCATGGCTGGCTAACCAGCTGCATAATGGCAAGCTCTGAGTACAGCTAGCTATGTTCAGAAAATGGCTGAGAACTCAAATCCTGTAGCTGGCTAGCAAGTCCACCTCAGCGGCAATGTTATTGGAGTGCGGGAATGTTAGATTAGTCTTTACGTTCTAAAATAACCTTCATTGAAATGTATTTACTACTGGTTACGGATCTGAGGCGAGATAAATTGTCTGCCATGTCATTTTATTTTGGTCAAGGCTTGGAGTTGGCATCTTGATACTTTGACGTCACGTACTACTTCAGTAAGTGATTATCCTACTTCACAGTGTGGATAACAGTGAATTGTCAAAGACTTAGAAACCCCATTTCAGTCAATCAGATTGCAGATTTCTCCGAACCCACATTATGAAATATATTGATAGACATGTTTCATGGGAACGTTGCAAAAACATCCTAATGGGCACACACTGGTTGAATCAATGTTGTTTATACACGTACTTTCAATAAAATTACATGGACCCAACATGGAATAGATGTTGAATTGTCATCTGTGCCAAGTGGGATTTCTGTGTATCAGTGGTCAGGAGATTCCAAAGAAACGTTCTCCCCCCACATCAAGCCTTGTTTCTTTTCCAATCAAGGCCATGATTGGTAAACCACTGACACATTCACAGCTCTTTGTCTGTAGGCAAAGTTAAGGACACACACTCATCTTAATAAAGTGTTTTTAATCTACATATTTTACACACATTGTGCATGTCATTTGTACAGTAATTTTCATTCAACATGTCCTCACCTGGGATTTGAACTAAAACTCTTGGTTCATGGTATTCCAATCTTCCTGTTACGCCACCATTTCCGTGTCAGGTATTAGTTCTTCTGACTATACTCTCATCATTGGGTTGTTTTACTTATTTCAGCAATTTAAAGGCTTTCTGTAAGGGCTTTCTGAGCAGAGATTTACTTCAAATTGCATTCACCCTATTGCTTACACCTATCCAGATGTTTCTGATCAACACAAGTAAGTTGAAAACACGGTATATTAATAGGTGGTATATAACCGAGGGTAAAGCCCACTATCCCTTGCCTGACAGCCATAGCTCCATGGATGGTGTTGGTACCTCTACAAACGCAGATTAGTGTTCAGGATTTCATGCCGGCAGAGAACTGCCACCGCACCAGGGGATTGGAAATGGCCATGAGGGGAAAGAGAGTGGGGAAATAGAGGAGAGGGAGGCAGAGAAGGGGTTGAAAGAAGGGAGTAAGAGTCCCCAGAGATGAACCTCGGGACAATTGAGAGCATCCTGTCGGGCTATATCACAGCCAGGTATGGCAGCTGCACCGCCCGCAACACCAGTGCTCTCCAGAGGGTGGTGCGGTCTGCCCAATGCATCACCGGGGGCAAACTACCTGCCCTCCAGGACACTTACAGCACCCAATGTAAGAGGAAGGCGAAAAAGGACATCAACCACCCGATCCATGGCCTGTTGACCCCACTATCATCCAGAAGGCGAGGTCAGTACAGGTGAATCAAAGTTGGGACAGAGAGACTGAAAAACAACTTCTATCTCAAGGCCTTCACTGTTAAATGGCCATCACTAGCCAGCTTCCACCCGGTTACTCAACCCTGCACCTTAGAGGCTGCTGAGCTTTATACATGAACTTGGAATCACTGGCCACTTTAAAAATGGAACGCTAGTCACTATAATGTTTTCACACTGCTTTACTCATCTCAAATGTATATACTGTATTCTATTCTACTGTTTTTTAGTCAATGACACTCCGACATTGAGCAATCGAATATTTATATATTTCTTAATACCATTCTTTTACTTTTAGATTTGTGTTTATTGTTGTGAATAGTTAGATACAACTGCACTGTTGGAGCTAGGAACACAAGCATTTTGCTACACCAGCAATAACATCTGCTAAATATGTGTATGTGACCAATACAAGTTGATTTGATTTATCCTCCCTCTCTTTTCAATGCAAACGAGAATCCCATGTCTTCTGTTATTACAGAGGCGGTGATTTTACAGTAGAAAGAAATCTAAAATGGCGTTATAAAAATGACATTATGACACGTTGCACTGTCGAGAGATTCATTCTCCAGCCCTGTCCCAAAGTGCTATTAAAAATTCTCCACCCCCTTTACTTTCCTTCCCTGAGGGTCGGGGTTAGTGGTGGAGGGGGTTGTGGAGGAGGTGAAATAAGCGTATTATCAAATGTTGCTCTCAAACGGCCTCATTTCTTGGAAGCGTGAAATGCCTTGTCTCTTCTGGGCGTGCCACTGGTAATGCTGAGTGGCAGGTACTCCAGCGTAGTAGCCAACGTCGGCCGCCTGGACAACCGCTGTCGTTGGAGATGCTCACCAGACACAGATGCTGGTAACATTTCCACCAATTATGACCGGGGCGGCTGTCTGACCAAAAGGAGAGCAGTGACAAATGAAGAGAACAATGCAGTCACTGTCAGACACGGGCCCGCTGACGACTGAGTGACAACAGAGCAGAGAGAGGGAGAAAGAGAGAGGGAGAAAGGGAGTAAGACTGAGAGAAAAAAATACTGGGGCTGTTGCCTGGTTACTGGAGAACTGATTGATTCAGGAACTTCATCAACTTGTTCCAAAAGAGACAGAGAAAAATAAAGAAATGAAAGGTATTCTACATCTTTCTACATTGGAGTTTGGCTCAGCCTGCCTCTTGCAGAGTGCTCCTGGAACACAGAATCCTTTGTGCGACAGTCTAAGATGTACCTTCTATTTCCTGTTCTGGAGCCTGGGTCCAGGACAGCAGTTGGCAGCAGTGTCTGCTGCCAACACACTGACTCAGCTCCAGCCACTTTAATAATGGGAATTGATGGGAATTGATGTAAAATATATCACTAGCCACTTTAAAAAATGCTACTTAATATAATGTTTACATACCCTACATTATTTATCTCATATGTATACGTATATACTGTACTCTGTATATCATCTACTGCATCTTTATGTAATACATGTATCACTAGCCACTTTAAACTATGCCACTTTGTTTACATACTCATCTCATATGTATATACTGTACTCGATACCATCTACTGCATCTTGCCTATGCCGCTCTGTACCATCACTCATTCATATATCTTTATGTACATATTCTTTATCTCTTTACACTGTGTGTATAAGGTAGTAGTTTTGGAATTGCTAGCTAGATTACTCGTTGGTTATTACTGCATTGTTGGAACTAGAAGCACAAGCATTTCGCTACACTCGCATTAACATCTGCTAACCATGTGTATGTGACAAATAAAATTTGATTTGATTTGATTTTGATTTGACTGCAGGCATAAGCGACATAAGCGGTTGCTTAGGGACACAAGCCGCCAGCTGCAAGTTAGGATAGTAGAATACACAAGGGGCAAGTTCGAAATTTGGTTGTGCATCAGAAACTTTTCTCTTGTTATGTAAGGTACTGACAGTCACTCAATTAGCCATGTAAAAAAAAAAGCCAGCTATCTTAATTTGTAGTAATCATGGCCGAATACCGACTAAGAATGCAAGGTACAAGGCACGCAGGGCACGTGTCCCAGGGGCCCTGACCTCCAGGGTCCCCATTGATTTTGTTATTCCCTCTCACCCAGATATCATTAACATGGCATAAGCCATGCCAAAATGTGTAGAATAGCAGGAAATTAGCTTTAAAACTGAAAAAAACATATCTTCACCCCATGGCAAAATGGGTAAAATTGCAGGGAATTAGCTGTAAAACTGACATTTTTCTCCCTCTGCCCGCTGGCTAAATTAGTTGAGTTGCATGAAACTTGTCATAAAGTTGCGAAAAAAATATCTCTGCTCCATGGACCACCAAATCTCGCTTATGATCCCCAAAGGGCTAGAGCCAGCCCTGCCTGAAGCCTCTGACACGTGGCTCTTCCAGTAAGCTGGAAGTACTTATTTGTAATTTCCACCCTGGGCTGAGAGAGCCTGGTTCAATTCCCCTGAAGTCCTCCCAGCTGGAGGGAAGGAGGGAGAGAGGGATGAACAGTGCCACTAAGGAATTTACTCGCAGAGTATTTGTCTATCACTCACAACTCTATCAACCCTCCCCGTAGATACTTTTTATTAAAGATATTATTTCCTTAAACAATGTATAAGTAGGCTAACTCTGTTTAATTATTTAATTATAAAAAATGTAAGCAATTTTTGTAAAAATGTTCATGCTCAAAATGAGATGAATGTTTCTCTCTCTCTTTCTGTCTCTCTTGTTCTCTCTTTCTCTCCCAGCTCTGCATCTAGATTTGACATTGAAGTGAGAGGTGTTGCCAACAGGGCCAGAGTCATTCTGTCACCATCACCATCATCATCACCATCACCATCATTACATGGCCACTAGAGTGGCATGTGGGTAATTAGAGAGCAGAGAGAACATAGCACAGGAGAGGAGAAGAAAGGCTCCTAGCCAGGGTTTAGCAGGGCAGTCAATCGTAGCTCGGCTGTCCACAGTATATCAAGTGCCTTGTTGTCTAACAGCACGTTCTGAATGGAGAGTAATTTCATGTCCTTGTGCAAAAGTACACCATATTGTTTGGAAAATAAGTACAGCATAGAAGGCCTGTAATTATATGTTCACAATAAAGTTTTTTTAGAAAGGGCCTGAAAATAGCTTGGAGGGTTCCGGTCTGTGTTTCGCTCCAGACAAACTACAGAGCAATGGGCTGACTGGCTATAAAATGGCAGAGCGTCTCAGAATAGCAGCAAAATTCTCCCATTTTATTGCTAGTAGATTTCTAGGGGGCTGGTACCATTGTCCAGTGGCTTCCTGATTTTCCCTGTGGTTTCAAAATGTGGGTTCTAAGCACCAAGAAATCATTGTTATAGAGGAGAGAAAAGGAGGGTTAACGGGTGGGGTATAGGAGGGGAAAGCACATTTAAGGAATGAAGAACAGAGGAAGAAGAGAAAAGAGAAATAAGGCAATAGGAGGATATTAGAGAAGAGGTGATAAGTGAAGAGATGGTGTAAGTGATTTTGATTATTAGTGGTGGATAAATAAGAAAAGGCAAGATGCCAATCTTTTCATTCAAAGACTCAATCATGGACACTCTTACTGACAGTTGTGGCTGCTTTGCGTGATGCATTGCTGTCTCTACCTTATTGCCCTTTGTGCTGTTGTCTGTGCCCAATAATGTTTGTACCATGTTATGTGCTGCTACCATGTTGTGTTGCTACCATGGTCTTGTCATGTTGTGTTGCTAACATGGTGTGTTGTCATGTGTTGAGTAAATAACCCACATGATCTTGGAAAAATAAATGAAAGGTTAAATTGAAAAAATAAAAGGGCTATATCAGTCTTAAGAATCATATATCTTTCCTAAATATATTTAAATTATATTTACTTAGGGCCCTATATAATCCCATTTTTCCCTGATTCCATTTGGTTCTTTCCCATATTTTCTCCATTTAGTTTTTCCATGTTTCCATTTTTCCTATGTTTTCAGGTTTTCACACACTTTCTTTTAAAACAACTAAATTGTATGTGATAAATCCACAACCATGCTTAATAAATCACATCAGGAGAACACTTTGAGGTCTGGGAAAAATCTGGGTGTCTTTACCTTTAACACCTCTAATCCAGGTTGGATCACAACCGGCCGTCATTGTCCGATAGGGAGGCGCACAATTGGCCCAGCGTCGTCCACATTTGGCCAGTGTAGGATGTTATTGTAAATAAGAATTTGTTGTTAACTGGCTTGCCTAGTTAATTAAAGATTTAACACACATATATATATATATATATATATATACAGTGCCTTGCGAAAGTATTCGGCCCCCTTGAACTTTGCGACCTTTTGCCACATTTCAGGCTTCAAACATAAAGATATGAAACTGTATTTTTTTGTGAAGAATCAACAACAAGTGGGACACAATCATGAAGTGGAACGACATTTATTGGATGTTTCAAACTTTTTTAACAAATCAAAAACTGAAAAATTGGGCGTGCAAAATTATTCAGCCCCTTTACTTTCAGTGCAGCAAACTCTCTCCAGAAGTTCAGTGAGGATCTCTGAATGATCCAATGTTGACCTAAATGACTAATTATGGAAGAGTGGCAAGAAGAAAGCCATTTCTTGAAGATATCCACAAGCCACCTGGGAGACACACCAAACGTGTGGAAGAAGGTGCTCTGGTCAGATGAAACCATATTGGAACTTTTTGGCAACAATGCAAAACGTTATGTTTGGCGTAAAAGCAACACTGCTCATCACCCTGAACAAACTATCCCCACTGTCAAACATGGTGGTGGCAGCATCATGGTTTGGGCCTGCTTTTCTTCAGCAGGGACAGGGAAGATGGTTAAAATAGATGGGAAGATGGATGGAGCCAAATACAGGACCATTCTGGAAGAAAACCTGATGGAGTCTGCAAAAGACCTGAGACTGAGACGGAGATTTGTCTTCCAACAAGACAATGATCCAAAACATAAAGCAAAATCTACAATGGAATGGTTCAAAAATAAACATATCCAGGTGTTAGAATGGCCAAGTCAAAGTCCAGACCTGAATCCAATCAAGAATCTGTGGAAAGAACTGAAAACTGCTGTTCACAAATGCTCTCCATCCAACCTCACTGAGCTCGAGCTGTTTTGCAAGGAGGAATGTGAAAAAATGTCAGTCTCTCGATGTGCAAAACTGATAGAGACATACCCCAAGCGACTTACAGCTGTAATCACAGCAAAAGTTGGCGCTACTAAGTATTAACTTAAGGGGGCTGAATAATTTTGCACGCCCAATTTTTCAGTTTTTGATTTGTTAAAAAAGTTTGAAATATCCAATAAATGCCGTTCCACTTCATGATTGTGTCCCACTTGTTGTTGATTCTTCACAAAAAATACAGTTTTATATCTTTATGTTTGAAGCCTGAAATGTGGCAAAAGGTCGCAAAGTTCAAGGGGGCCGAATACTTTCGCAAGGCACTGCATATACATATGTTTTTTATCCCAGCCCCGGTTCCCGGAGGAGACGTGTTGCCCTTTGGTAGGCCGTCAATATAAATAAGAATTTGTTCTTTACTTACTTGCCTATTTACATAAGGGTCAAATAAATAAGGATAGGATACAGCATTTACACTTTTATTATAACTAATCATTTTAGAGATACCAACTTGCCCATACTATAAGACAGAGGAGGTAAATCCCTATGTTGAACACAGCCTGGTTCAGCAGCTGTCTGACAGGACCAGCATATAGAGAGGAGGAGGAGGTGGGGAGGAGGAGGAGGGGAGAAGGTGGTCAGGTGTTGTGGGAGGAGGTGTAGCGGCCTAGGTGTATGTTTTTGTCTCAGTAGTCGTTGTCATTGACTTTGGCTTTCTAATAGGCTCCCTGGGCAGTGCTATACCTGGGACTTACTGGAATCAGTCAGAGGAGGGGGATGTAGATGGCTATGCTGAGCAGAACAGCATTTTGGAAACCAGCCCAACCTCGCCTCCTCAGCTCCACAGCCCACGGCTCTCTGATAGGCCACAGTCAAGGTGATCTTCTGCTCAGTAGTACACACCCATCTGTAGTTTCACACACGCACTCCTGGGCATACACACCTAGATTACCCAGACACAGCAAGAAGCACACAACCATACAATGAACAGATATAGAGAGAGTACCGTATACAGGCCTACATATGGATGTAATGAAACAAATAATGGATACAATTGCACAGACCACACACACCCACACGCACACACATACACCATCCCTCACACAATCTGTTCAATGGTGGTAATTCAATTTGGGTATGTCATTTTCAGCAAAAAAAATGAAAGAATGGTACGATCTTTAAGAGGTTTCAAACGTTGAAATCAAAGGTTTTTGTTTGGCATAGCCTACATTCAAAGAGTAATTCCATTCCAGTAAAACAAGGGATTTCCTAGGTTTCCTTTCCTAGGATGTTGGGACTTGCCAGAGAGTGACGCTAAATTCAGTGACTCTCGTCTCGTTAGTCAGTGTAGCCTATCGAATGGCTTAGGCGACACTACCCACTCACATAGGTGAGAGAGCTGTTCATATGGCTCCCTAATTTGCATAGGCTACCGGTAGGCCTAGGCTTTTTGCCGATTATCTGCAGATACATTTTGAAAACACTCAATGAAGATGTAGAATAATCACTGCAAGAACAATAGGTAGTGGAGAGCCTCATTCTGGACCAAATATGATCATTATGGCCCTAATGATATCTCGGCATTAAAACAGAATTCAACAATATACCATTATTTATTGCCCTTAGTTCTATTAATTTGCCCAAGTTTATCATAAGACATGAACAGAATGCATCAGTGATTCTTATTTCCTGAAGAGTTAACAAGAATGCCCCTGTATGTGTGTGTGTGTGCTGTGCATGCGTCTACCACTTTGTGTAGCCGTTAGCAATGCTTCTAATGAAAACACAATTCAGGTAGATGGAAAACCTTGCTTAATTAAATGTTATCTACAAAGTAGCCTATGCTTACTTGGCAGAACGATATCACATTTATTGTCATCAATTTGTTGTTGTGCCACACATTAACACAGCTAAACAACAGCCTCTTGCTAGGTGAACACCTGAAATATTCTTCTTACATATATATAAACTAAGCAAAAAAAGAAATGTCCCTTTTTCAGGACCCTGTCTTTCAAAGATAATGAATTAAAATCCAAATAACTTCACAGATCTTCATTGTAAAGGGTTTTAACTCTGTTTCCCATGCTTGTTCAATGAACCATAAACAATTAATGAACATGCACCTGTGGAATGGTCGTTAATAGCGTACAGACGGTAGACAATTAAGTCACAGTTATGAAAACTTAGGACACTAAAGAGGCCTTTCTACTGACTTTGAAAAACATCAAAAGAAAGATGCCCAGGGTCCCTGCTCATCTGCGTGAACGTGCCTTAGGCATGCTGTAAGGAGGCATGCGACTGCAGGTGTGGCCAGAGCAATAAATTGCAATATCTGTACTGTGAGATGCCTAAGACAGCGCTACAGGGAGACAGGACGGACAACTGATCGTCTTCGCCATGGCAAACCACGTGTAACATCACCTGCACAGGATCGGTACATCCAAACTTCACACATGCGGGACAGGTGTAAGATGGCAACAACAACTGCAGTTATACCAGGAATGCACAATCCCTCCATCAGTGCACAGACTGTCTGCAATAGGCTGGACTGAGGGCTTGTAGTCCTGTTGTAAGGCAGGTCCTCACCAGACATCACCTGCAACAACGTTGGCCTATGGGCACAAACCCACTGTCGCTGGAAAAGACAGGACTGGAAAAAAGTGGTCTTCACTGATGAGTTGTGGTTTTGTCTCACCAGGGGTGATGGTCGGATTTGTGTTTATCCTCCAAGGAATGATCGTTACACCGAGGCCTGTACTCTGGAGCGGGATCGATTTGGAGGTGGATGGTCCGTCATGGCCTGGGGCGATGTGTCACAGCATCATCGGACAGAGCTTGTTGTCATTGCAGGCAATCTCAACGCTGTGCGTTACAGGGAAAACATCCTCCTCCCTCATGTGGTACCCTTCCTGCAGGCTCATCCTGACATGACCCTCCAACATGACAATGCCATCAGCCATACTGCTCATTTTGTGGTTGAGTTCCTGCTAGACAGGAATGCCAGCGTTCTTCCATTGCCAGCGGAGAGCTCAGATCATAATCCCATTGAGCAAGTCTTGGACCTGTTGGATCGGAGGGTGAGGGCTAGGGCCATTCCCCCCAGCAATGTCTGGGAACTTGCAGGTGCCTTGGTGGATGAGTGGGATAAAATCTCACAGTAAGAACTGGCAAATCCGGTGCAGTCCATGGGGAGGAGATGCACTGCAGTACTTAATGCAGCTGGTGGCCACACCATATACTGAATGTTATTTTGACCCCCCTTTGTTCAGAGACACATTACTCCATTTCTGTTAGTCACATGTCTGTGGAACTTGTTCGGTTTATGTCTCAGTTGTTGAATCTTGTTATGTTTCATACAAATATTTTACATATGTTAAATTTGCTGAAAATAACAGCAGTTGACAGTGAGAGGATGTTATATATATATATATATGTGTTAAACCTTTAATTAACTAGGCAAGCCAGTTAACAACAAATTCTTATTTACAATAACATCCTACACTGGCCAAATGTGGACGATGCTGGGCCAATTGTGCGCCTCCCTATCGGACAATGACGGCCGGTTGTGATCCAGCCTGGATTAGAGGTGTTAGAGGTAAAGACACCCAGATTTTCCCCAGACCTCAAAGTGTTCTCCTGATGTGATTTATTAAGCATGGTTGTGGATTTATCACATACAATTTAGTTATTTTAAAAGAATGTGTGTGAAAACCTCAAAACATAGGAAAAATGGAAACATGGAAAAACTAAATGGAGAAAATATGGGAAAGAACCAAATGGAATCAGGCAAAAATGGGATTATATAGGGCCCTAAGTAAATATAATTTAAATATATTTAGGAAAGATATATAATTCTTAAGACTGATATAGCCCTTTTATTTTTTCAATTTAACCTTTCATTTATTTTTCCAAGATCATGTGGGTTATTTACTCAATTTTTGTGTTTTAATAAAATACACAATTTGAAGAACAAACATCATTGTGGCAATTCATATCTTGCAGCAAAACAGTACATTAATTAACAATACACTGAATTCATACATTTTTTTTAAATTTAAATTGTAAAAACACATCTTTCTATACAATACCACAACACATTTTTCCAATCTGGGAGGTAAACTAACTAAAGTATTTAATCATTTCGCTGTGTATTTTGGATGGAATCAAGGCGTTAGAATGTACCACAGGCCACCAAAATAGTTCACTTTCGGCAGAAATGTAGTTTGTGTACCCAGTTGCTGTCACCTTATCCCATGACAACAGATCGCATGACAGACACTCACCCAAACAGGCCATGTAGCTCTGGGGCCTCCGCAACTGGCAGGCAGCTCCATGCTGTCCTGAGGTTTGTCTCTATGCAGTCACTGGTGAAGCGAAGCCCACAGCCCATGAATATTTGACTGGTGACCCAGTTCCCCTCAAAGGGATGTCCTCTGCCACAGTAGATGTGGTGTCATATATTCCAGGTAGCCCTGTGAGTCACTGTACAATAGAAATGTGACATTTCAGCAGACCTCCATATGGATAACTGATGTGTGTGCTTGAAAGACTTACATAACTGTAGAATTCACAGTTATTTACATATGAAGTGGAAAGATTAATTCTTTATTTGCCTATATTCCACCAACCTTCAGGCCTTTCCTGAGCTAAAAGGCTGCAGCTTGAAACACAAACACACACATACACACAAACACACAAACACACACACACACAGCTCATATCCCCCGTGGTCCATCCTGTGTGTGTAGAAACTCTTCCTGGATAGATGAAAACTCCTGATGCTGCTAGGCTTGCTACTCCAAATCGATACAGGGCTGCCTTTTCTGCTGTTTGTGGGCACCTCATCTGAACTGTGTTATTCACTCCTCTGTTTCGCTCTGTTGATTTGTTGTTGTTCTTTTCTCCACTCTGTTGGTTCAATACATCTTATTATCTTTATTTTTCTCATTACACACAGCAGGCAAGCCTTTCTCAGTGTCTGAGTGTTGACTTGACATCAGTTGTTGTGTCTGTCCAGTCTTTGCCCAGCACATCGTCATACCCATTTGTGTGAACACACACACACACACACACACACACACACACACACACACACACACACACACACACACACACACACACACACACACACACACACACACACACACACACACACACACACACACACACACACACACACACACACACACACACACACACACACACACACACACACACACGCTGCCAGTATCCCATTTAGATGCAGCCTTGCCTGACACAGGTGTTCTTCCTGTCTCTGAGTTTAACAGCCAACGTACGGTGACAATCATGATAGAGGTTTAGGAAGATGGGTAAGCTACAGGAGGAGGGGAAGTGTAAAGAGACAGCCATAGATAATTGTTCGAGAAAGAGTGGGAGAAAGGAGGGGGTCAAAGAGGAGGGGTGTGTAATGTCCTTGACGCCCACACTACCACAATAGGCGCCAGAATCGCCAGCAAAGCTGTCAACCTCTCACATCCGACGACCCAGCCCCCACCCTCCTCTGTTTGTGTTTTCCCCTTCGCTTCCTCGTCATGGTAACTCACTACATTTTCTCTCTTCGTCCTTTTCACTTCTCTCTCTCTGTTTTTGGGCAAAGTGATTTTCAAGGTGGAGGCCTGTGGACTGGCAGTGTATTGACGAGTGGTTGGTCTCTGAACCCTCTCTAACCCCAGGGCCCTTATAGGCCAAGCGTGGCAGACGTCCACCTCTCCTCATCGGGTAAGACTGCTGCTTCGTCACCGCCGGTGTTCCCACTCACAGACTGGGACTGCCAGCGCCAGTAAAATTGTCAGAAGCATTTAGGAACTACAGTGATGCCTGATTAATTTTTGCTATCCAATTTCCTCGAGTTACAGAAAGGGTCACATTTGACTAAGAAATAAAGATGACCTTATTTAACAAATCATACAACTCTATGCACAAGGACTAATTTGATCAATTTATACAGACATTTTCACAAAAACACATTTACTGGAATAACACCGAAGAACAAAAGTTTGGTAACAGAACTATGGTAAAATCTCCCTCAGTACACCAGGTTTCCCAAAATGTGAAATATCTGCTCCGGATGAAGATTCAAAAATGCTTGTCGAAATATGTATTTTTTGAAAGCTATGAAATGTCACCTTGAGTTTGACAAAAAAAGGGTTATTGAACTCCAGTAGGTGAAATGAATTTACATCCGGTAACGGAATATCAGTAACACATCATGGGTCCCTGATTTGTACTATAAAGAAATGCATAATTATAGACATGAATATAATTCACTTCATGGTAATGTATCCTGAACAGGTATGCAAAGCTAGGGCCTCCCGGGTGGCACAGTGGTTAAGGGCTGTGCCATCAGAGATTCTGGGTTCGCGCCCGCGACCGGCAGGTCCATGGGGCGACGCACAATTGGCCTAGCGTCGTCCGGGTTAGGGAGGGCTTGGCCGGTAGGGATATCCTTGTCTCATCGCGCACCAGCAACTCCTGTGGCGGGCCGGGCGCAGTGTGCGCTAACCAAGATCGCCAGGTGCATGGTGTTTCCTCTGACACATTGGTGTGCCTGGCTTCCGGGTTGGATGCGCACTGTGTTAAGAAGCAGTGTGGCTGGTTGTGTTGTGTATCGGAGGACGCATGACTTTCCCGAGCCCGTACAGGAGTTGTAGCAATGAAACAAGATAGTAGCTACTAACAAATGGACACCACGAAATTCAGGAGAAAAAGGGGGTTAAAAAAATAAGTATGCAATGGTAGAAATAAACATATTTGCATATTTAGATATTATTCTACACACTCGCTATTATTATAATGTGCTCCGCCCCCAAACAAGACCACATTTGGTTGGTTGGGACCAGACCACATCTCAAACCATCATAACTGTCTATGTTTTACAAGTTTGGACATCACAGTACAATTCAGTACATTTACATTTTTGTAATTAAGCAGATGCTCTTTTCTGGTCGGCCATGGGTATCGAATCCATAACCTTGTCATTGCAAGTGCCATGCTCTACCAACTGAGCCACATGGGACAGATACATTACAATAAAGACGATATGTTCAGTACAGTATAGTAGAGTACACTACAACGCAGTACATTACACGGTGCTCTACTCTAGTGTGCTCTATTGTACTGTACTGAACTCTACTGTACTTTTCTTGACTTTAAAGTACAGTTCTGAAATGTGCTGTACTGTTCTCTCCTGTGCTCTTCTGTACTGTCCAAACTTGTGAAACATAGACCTCTGCAGTGGCGATTTTAGCAAGTATATTTTGGTGGGGCAAACTACACAACACAACACTAAAGAATACATTATTTGCATTATAACGGTGAAAAACGGTGCCCACAGACTGTCAGAGCCTACATAAAGCTGTCCCAAAAGCAGAGCTTTCTTTTCAGCATCATGGAGTGAATCCTTACCACTTCTACACCTGGCTATCAACGTAGCCTTGTATGGCAGCAAAGAAGTTCATTCAGCCTCATTTACTGCCTTTAAAAAAACATAGCTGATATGGCTGACTTGCTTAAACAAATGTGGATTCTACGAACATTTGAGATTTAAAAAATATGGCATCAGGGGGGGACGAGCGTATAAGAGGCAAGCCGTAATTGCGATTAAGACATTAAAAAGTGAGCTACAGCATGATGGACGTAGTCAATATAACTATTTGTTCAACACTTTAGAAATGTACAGCAACAGAATTCATAACATGGGCCATTCTTACAGTTTTCTCCCTGTACATCAAGTCAGAACCATAGGATAAATAAAGGGGGCATAAAAGCAGACAGTTTAAGCTCTTGCAATATTTGATGATTACATTTCTTTAAACCTTGCTATATGATATATGTGCACCGCCAAGTCAGGATGGTAGGAAAGGAACCACATTATTAAGGTGAAGCACATGCACTACTAACAGCTTACTACAAAACATACACTTAGTAATACTTTCTTAAATACAGTATACATAGCTCCCTGGCATATTACATCATTTATGCAGCAGCATAGAATACATTTTTGGACTCACCTTGTTGTGCTCTGCTCACTTGAACAGGAAGGAGGTGCGGCGGTCCTTCTTGTGGGCAGATTTTGTCATCCAACTCTGTCATCAAAGTCTGGCATTGTCTGGAGGCCAGAGTTCCCGACTTGGAATTCCGAGTTGAATGACTGTAAAACATTTATTTACCTGTTCAGAGCTCGTTTTTTCACCAGTTGTCTTGAACTCACAGAAGTCTGAGATTTCCAAGATCAGAGTTTCCAGTTGTTTTGAACGTGGCAGAAGTCATGCTGGATTGACAGCATGGCCAATGTAGTCAACCTTTTCTGGGCCCTGGTGTTGAATGTTTATCCTTTTAAGCTTGGAAATAGACCTTCAACCACCTTGAACCACGCAATGCTTGCAGTTAGCCACAGATTCTTTCCAAATCACTCGTTGTTGAATTTGCAATTTCCAACTGGTTGTGTGATGTTTATGTGCAATGGCCGATGAGCACCGATACATTTTATGTATAATTTCTCTTCATATGACAAGGATTGAAAAGGGTTTGCCAGGAGATTGTTGACTTAATTCACGATGATGATTGCTTGTCTAGCTTGCTAGCTAAGATTTTGAAATTATGTTGATATCAGTCCAATCAAAGCTACTGTAGATATAATTTGATTTGACATAATTTTATCTGTGGCCAATGACTTTCAGCCTTCTTGGATGGGCACTTTGATGGACACTAATGTAACTCTATGGCAGCACCCAAGAGGCATGAATTTTCTAGCTCTCCACATAGATTTTGCAGTGATGTAGTGTCCCCATGAGTGACAGAACACTGAGCCAATCTGTTAGCTAACCCTTACCCTAACCTTAACCTCTAGCGCGACTAGAGAATATTACCAACCCCTATGCTTCATATTTTCCCGCAGGTTGCCCCACTGTCACAGAAATCAATGAGCTATGATGAAACACCTGTATTTTGGAGCTGCCTTACTCAAGAAAGCAAAACAGTGAGCATGTTTGTATGCAGATTATTTTTTATTTTTTACACGGTTTGCAAACTGATATGTGACACGCATTAATGCCAAAATAACATGCAAAACAGGCATTCGGAAAGTATTCAGACCCCTTCCCCTTTTCAACATTTTGTTACGTTACCGTCTTATTCTAAAATGGATTAAATACATTTTTTCCTCATCAATCTACACCCCATAATGACAAAGCGAAAACAGTTACAAAAAAAAGAAATTGCTTATTTACCTAAGTATCCAGACCCTTTGCTATGAGACTCAAAATTGAGTTCAGGTGTATGCCTTTTCCATTGATTCAACTGTGGTAAATTCAATTGATTGGACATGATTTGGAAAGGCACACACCTGCCTATTTAGGGTCCCACAGTTGACAGTGCAAGTCAGAGCAAAAAAAATTGTCCGCAGAACTACACATAAACAAACATGCAGTCAATAACACAATAGAAAATAAAAATAGAAAGATCTATGTACAGTGTGTGCAAATGTAGAAGAGTAGGGAGGTAGGCATTAAATAGGCCATAGAGGCGAAAATAATTTAGCATTAATACTGGAGTGATATATGTGGAGATGATGATGTGCAAGTAGAGATACTGGGGTGCAAAAGCGCAATAGGGTAAGTAATAATATGGGGATGAGGGAGTTGGGTGTGCTATTTACAGATTGGCTGTGTACAGGTACAGTTATCGGTAAGCTGCTTTGACAGCTGATGCTTAAAGTCCGAGAGGGAGATATAAGACTCCAGCTTCAGAGATTTTTGCAATTGGTTCCAGTCATTGGTAGCAGCGAACTGGAAGGAAAGGCGGACAAAGGAAGTGTTGGCTTTGGGGATGACCAGTGAAATATACCTGCTGGAGCGCGTGCTACGGGTGGGTGTTGCTATTGTGACCAGTGAGCTGAGATAAGGCGGGGCTTTACCTAGCAAAGACTTTTCGATGACCTGGAGCCAGTGGGTTTGGCGACGGATATGTAGTGAGGGCCAGCCAATGAGAGCATATAGGTTGCAGTGGTGGGGAGTATAGGGGACTTTGGTGATAAAACAGATGGCACTATGATAGACTACAATCCAGTTTGCTGAGTAGAGTGTTGGGGGCTATTTTGTAAATTACATCACCGAAGTCAAGGAACGGTAGGATAGTCAGTTGTATGAGGTTATGTTTGGCGGAATGAGTGTAGGAGGCTTTGTTGCAAAATAGGAAGCCAATTCTAGATGTAATTTTGGATTGGAGATGCTTAATCTGAGTCTGGAAGGCAAGTTTACAGTCTAACGAGACACCCAGGTATTTGTAGTTGTCCACATATTCTAGGTCAAACCATCCGGAGTAGTGATGCTAGTCAGGAGGGTGCACACAGAAATTGGTTGAGGGGCTTGCACTTTGTTTTACTTGCATTTAAAAGCAGTTAAAGGCCACGGAGAGAGAGAGAGAGAGAGAGAGAGAGAGAGAGAGAGAGAGAGAGAGAGAGAGAGAGAGAGAGATGGGTTGTCCAGACTGTTTTCAGTCTTGCTTTGACCACCGAAAAGAGAAAAGAAAAAGTTATGAGCTGAACATAACAGTATGAAAGTAGAAGGGAAAACAATAGCAGGTGACCCAACGGTGGTTTGTTTTGTGACTACTACTCTCTTGTGACTGACTGGCGCCAATCTTATCAATAGCTTACTAGACAATGTATATTGTTCATTATAGAAGTTCAGAACGAGAAGGTGTGGGCTGAATATAAATAATTATGCTCATATTTAAAAATCATTCAATGAAATAATGACAATCCTAATCAAGGTGCAGATTACAGCTCACATTCCAATGTTCGAACTTGTAAACAATTCTGCATGGGATTTGTCATTATGCATATCGGTGCAGCCAGTGGCATTGTATACATATAATGACAGGAGCCGCTCTAATGCAGTTCCACCTCCTACACAGCCAAAACAACAACTATGCGGATGTCGGCTAAAGCGGATCTGATTGAATAAGGCCCTAAATCGTCGATTCCGATGATTCGATACAACTTACATGAGGCCTACATGGGACGTGCAAATTCACAAGCATCATGCCCTCTCCCTCCTTGGTGTGAAGAAATTCGACTTTCACCAACCACAGTGCAAACAAATTCTACTGGGAGGCAGGACAGACAGCATTTGCTCAATCCCTTGTTAAAACTTCTTGATGCATCCATCCCGTTAGCGGGATCATTTTCGTCAACCACCGCTGAATTGCAGAGCGCCAAATTCAAATTAAATGACTGAAAATATAACATTTTCATGAAATCACAAGTGCAATATAACAAAACACAGCTTAGCTTGTTGTTAATAATCCACCTGGCGTGTCAGATTTCAATAAAGATTATGTAAGCACATCTCTCTCAGTAGACAAAATATTACAAACAGCTAGCAGCCAAGTAGATTGGACACGAAAGTCAGAAAAGCAATACATTAAATTGCTTACCTTTGATGATCTTCGGATGTTTGCACTCACGAGACTCCCAGTTACACAATAATATATTTTTATATCCAAAATACCTCCATTTGGTTGGCGCGTCATGTTCAGAAATCCACAGGCTTGAGCGGTCACAACATCGCAGGCAAAAATTCCAAATAGTATCCGTAATGTTTGTAGAAACATTTCAAACGTTTTTTATAATCAATCCTTAGGTTGTTTTTACAATATATAATCAACAATATATCAACTGGGAATGTAGCTTCTTCAATAGTAGAGAGAGAGAAAATGGCTGCACCAAGCTGTTGCGCATGCAAAACGCTGCAGGCACGCAGCCATACAATGACGCGATGTGATCTTTCTCGCTCATTTTTTAAAAAAAAAGCCTGAAACTATGTCCAAAGACTGTTCACACCATGGGGAAGCCATAGGAAAGGGAATCTGGTTGATATCCCTTTGAGCGAAGGCACAATATGGAACATGGGAGCTTTCAAAATAGAGGCCACTTCCTGGTTTGATTTTCCTCAGGTTTTCACCTGCATTATCAGTTCTGTTATGCTCACAGACAATATTTTGACAGTTTTGGAGACTTTAGAGTGTTTTCTATCCTAATCTGACAATTATATGCATATTCTAGATTCTGGGCCTGAGAAATAGGCAGTTTAATATGGTACGTTTTTCATCCAAACATCAAAATACTGCCCCCTACACTCAAGAGGTTTTAATGCTTGCATTGTGACTGACTGGTGCCAATCTTATCAATAGCTTACTAGACAATGCATATTGTTCATTCTAGCGGGAGAGGGCTCGACGTAATAGCAAATTTAAACTTTTAAATGAAAAGTAGCCTATTTAATATGAAGTGGAAAAAGTAGCCAGCTGAAAATGAGTCTGTAACCGGCTGATTAGCTGACGGCCAGCGCTAATGGAAAACACTGTGCATTAATTTGTGGTTGTCCATAATTCAATTCGTAAGATAAATTACAAATTACAATTTGTATGATATATATATATATGTTACGGATTCAAATTTGTTGTGGCTAATGTTACCTAGGTTGCTAGGTGGCTAATGCTAACATTAGCTAGGTGGCTAACATTAACCAGGCAAGGGTTTAGGGTTAGGGCTTAAGGTTAGGGTCAACGTTAGGGCTAGGAGGTAGGTTAAAGGGTTAAGGTTAGGGTAAGGGTTAGCTAACAGTAGTTGCAAAGTAGTTCAAAAGTAGTAAGTCATTGAAAAGTTGCTAATTAGCTAAAATGCTAAAGTTGTCCGTGATGAGTCTTGAAAATGCAGCCTTTGAGTTGTTAGACCTTCGCCTTATATGTTAGAGGATGGTTTTCTGTTTCAGATTTTTTTTAAAGGATGAGGATGAGAGACCTGGGTCAGGGGTTGTATGTGGAAAGAGAGGGAATCAACAGAGCAGGAGCAGACAATGTCGCATCAAGTTTCTACAGTATGTCTGGAAAAACACCACATCCCACTTGGGAGGAATGTATACCTCAAAGGTTTTCCTCAGATAATATACTGTAGATAAGACACAAATTCCCCATTTGTAGTTGGTTTTATAGGTTCGGGGCCATGCCATACACAGCACAGCAGGCCTGTGTACCATATCGTTTCACAAAGCATAATGTTCAACATGGCACACGGATGCTGTTGTTATACTGGGAAAAAAAGTTTTTGGGTCGCCACAGTGGAACAGAGAGGATGAGACTCAGCACTTTTCCGATACTTCTGCTTTACACCACACATGCTAGACACAGAGAACACAGCCTGCACAAACAAACACACTAAAAATACAAACTAGGCATATCCAAACATTCCCCCTTAATGAGCTAACACTTTTAAGAGACTCCACTAACTCCAGCGACTGAGATACCACACACTGATACCTTGAGGAGAAGTGCGATCGGAAGTAAAGAAGAAAAGCACCCTGGAATATGAAAGGAGGAGAAAAGGAAGAGGTGAGAGAAGAAATATAACAGTGCCGGGAGAGGTAGAGAGGAGAGCAGTGAGAGAGGTAATGTGCTGCTCCTCGCTCATCATATCTCAGAGGAAGATGATAGGGCAGAGGGGAGGATGGAGGGATGGGTTGTCTAAGTGGAGGGGGGGCAGGTTCAGGGGATGCTGTCGCTGCTGGCGAACAAGCGGATGAGTAAATAGACTCATGGGGGTTGGGGTTGGTGGAGGTAGGTGGGGAGAGGTAAGGTGGGGGAGGTGAGAGGTAAGGGTTGGGTAGGTAGAGCTCAGCTGTTTGGGATCTTTCCAGAGCCAGTGCTGATGGGGGGGTTCCTGTTCTAGGCACACCAAGCCCTTATACACCCTTCCCCAAAATCTTCCCCTCATCCCCTCCTCTCACCATCCTCACTATCCTCAGCCCTCAGGCCCTTACCCCAGCTCTCATCCCTCCTTCTCTTTTACACCCCTTCCCTAATGCTTTGGTGCCAATGCTTTGATCCAGTGTAAGCTGATCCAGCCAAGCAGAGCCACTGGGGACCCAACAGAGTTGCAGTAGTCTAGACGGGAGATGACAAGTGCTTGGATTAGGACCTGTGCCACTTCCCGTGTGAGGAAAGGTCGTACTCTACGGATGTTGTCGAGCATGAACCTGCAGAAGTCACTGCTTTGATGTTTTCAGAGAACAACAGGGTGTTGTCCAGGGTCACGCCAAGATTTTTCCACTCTGGGAGGGGGACACCGTGGAGTTGTCAAAAGTGATGGAGAGGTGTTGGATTATTAAACCATTGTTAATTCGACTTCGTCTGCATCTGGGTCTTACCTTCATACGTGATAAAATCCTCATCTTGCCCATAAATCAGTGGGGAAATGCCTTAACAACACATAAATTACAATAAAACATGAAACAAAATACAATACCCTGAAGCTTTACTTGAAATAGAATGTCATTCTGATAATTACTCACAATTTTAAACAATGTTATCAACTCTACAACATGGTTCTGAGAGCACTGGTATTCAGCTAGCAAAAAGCTAAGATCCTCAGGTCAATCTGAAAGTATCAACAGGCTATCATGACCATCTGGCATAAATATTACAAAACAAACTCTTATACACTGCAGATGATGCAAAATAAGATATATTCCGGTACAGTATAAATTACCCATCTAAAGTAAGGTTGGACCCAAGAGGGATTCCACAGCTGTAATTGCTTGCTCTCACTCTTACACACTGCTTTTACCACCTGGCTACATACACTTTTAACAACCTATTTCACACTATAGCCTGCTGAATTTGCAAGAAAACTTTTCTTTCAATTGTGAAAATAAGGCAATGACTTGCCAATGGATTTATGTTTTAGCATTGTCTCAATAAAGAGTATGGCGTACGACTAGCCACATGTACATGCAGTCACAAGCCCAGCTAGAGCAGGCTTGAGCAAGCGGCCGGTGCACGACACCTTTTGTAATGTGGATGAAGCCTGAGCTGGAACGTGAAGCTAACTGTTGCTGGATACCTTTAGAAAACCCTGAGTTTATCTAGCTTGCATCGTAGCATACCCTTCTGGCACATAGCAAAACCATGTAAACAACTACAAGCAGAGGGCCCGACACCAGCCCATTTTCTGACTTGAGGCCCCCTTTATTAGTCAGTTATTGATCAATATGTGTAAAAAAAGAAGTTACACAGGCCCACTGGGCTAAAACTGGACCAGCCTATCTGGAATTTTGGGTCTGTCTGCCCCTGGCTTCAAGACTTTGGCAGAGAGCAAGTGGCGAATGGGAGAGTTTTTTTGTGTGGAGATCAATGAGAGTGTCAAATTCGGTCAACAAAAAATGTCATTGATAATTTGCTATGTGAGGCTTAATTGATCGATAATACGTTTTGTACTGGTTAGGTTGTTACGAATACACTGATGTAAGTGGTCGCATGTAGCATTTCGGGAACAAAAAAAAGAAAGACTTTATATCAGTGTTGTGACTGTTGTCATAGAGAGGACTCAATATAGATATAACCCATTTTAGCATGGACATTGCCATTGAGTGCTTCAACCATTTTAAAATAGTAAACAGTTTGGGAATTCCTATGAGTTGGGAGCAATCAGCCAATGAAGAAGAAAATGTACTACTTTAAAATGGAGATTGCCTCAGTGGCGCTGCCCATGATATCAAAAATGCTATAATGGCACAAATACAAAGATGATCTACCTATCTATATGGCCTGTTGTTCACATGCGTATCTGCCCTTTCTTTGGCTAGAATGGCACCACCTCATCTCGATCTTTAATGACATGTATTTCCATTGTTAGAGTGGTCACTCAAATATTTTGTCAATATAAGAGATAATCTTTAACTTCGGTTAGTATGCATGCATGCATCACATTCATATACAGTACTACTGTCTTGTGCACTTGCCTTAGGTGATAAGAAAATACATTGTTATAGCCACACAGAGAAACCCATGTTTTGAAGTTAGTTTAATAATGCTTTCCTGTGAATATTTTGCCTCAAATTCCCATATAAGAAATAACCCCAAGAAAAATCGACAAAGTAAGTTCAAATAAAATGTAATTCAGCATTTGTGACAGACAAGGGACAAGGTTTTCGTTTATGTAAAATGTGTGGCAAGGCTTTCGAGGCAATGGATAGCATCTTTAAATCAGATAATGGTGAATAAAGACTCCTGAGGTTTTTATGGAATAATTCAGTGGGAGGATGTCTTTAGGACAAAAAGGTATGAAAATGTTTGTTTCAACACCTTTAAAGTAAACACTGTCAGTTGTTTATGCCTGTTTTTCCATCCCCTCCGCTGGTCATATTCATATTTGTTGATCTATGCAGACCATAACAGAAGACACATTGAGTAAAAGCTTATATCCAACGTGGGAGAAAACATACTATGCATTCGGAAGGTATTCAGACCCCATGACTTTTTCCAAATGTTGTTGATTTACAGCCTTATTCTAAAATGGATTCAACTGGGGTTTTTTCTCATCAATTTACACACCATAATGACAAAGCAAGAACAGGTTATTAGAATTTTTTGCAAATGTATTAACATTTTGAAACGGAAGTCTCTTATTTACATAAGTATTCACCCTTTACTCAATACTTTATTGAAACACCTTTGGCAGCGATTACAGCCTTGAGTTTTCTTGGGTATGACGCTACAAGCTTGGCACACCTGTATTCAGGGAGTTTCTCCCATTCTTCTCTGTAGATCCTCTCAAGCTCTGTCAGGTTGGTTGGGGAGCATCGCTGCACAGCTAATTTCAGGTCTCTCAAGAGATGTTTGATCGGGTTCAAGTCCAGGCTCTGGCTTGGCCACTCAAGGACGTTCAGAGACTTGTCCTGAATGTGTTGTCTTGGCTGTGTACTTAGGGTCGGTTCCCTTTGGAAGGTGAACCTTCACCCCAGTCTGAGGCCCTGAAGTGGGTTTTCATCAAGGATCTCACTGTACTGCTCCATTAATATTTTCCTCGATCCTGACTCTTCTCCCAGTCCCTGCTACTGAAAAACATCCCCACAGCATGATGCTGCCACCACCATGCTTTGCGGTAGGGATGGTGCCAGGTTTCCTCCAGACATGATGCTTGGCATTCAAGCCAAAAAGTTCAAGCTAGGTTTCATCAGACCAGAGAATCTTGTTTCCTTTAGGTGCATTTTGGCAAACTCCAAGTGGGTTGTCATGTGCCTTTTACTGAGGAGTGGCTTCCGTCTGGCCACTCTACCATTTTGGCCTGATTGCTGGAGTGCTGCAGAGATGGTTGTCCTTCTGGAAGATTCTAGCATCTCCACAGAGGAACTCTGGAGCGCTGTCAGAGTGACCATCGGGTTCTTGGTCACCTCCCTGACCAAGGCCCTTCTCCACCAATTGCTCAGTTTGGCCGGGCGGCCAGCTCTAGAAAGAGTCTTGCTGGTTCCAAACTTCTTCCGTTTAAACTGATGGATTTTGATGGGGATATTTTTTGTTATGTAATTTAGATTGACACACCGGTGCTCTACTAGCACTACAATTTAATTGCATTTTACTATATACATGCCCATTTACAGTTATCATAGGTCCTGTATAATCAGATTGAGATATTCTTCAATATGCCGATGAGTAAAACAACGTAGAAGAGTGAAGTGAAGTACACAGACGCCAAAGTGTTCTTCACAAGGCTTTCTCTAATGAACAGTGCTGGGTACATTCCTGGGTTAACGTTACAGGCCCTAGTTGCCTGCTCAGCACTCTCAACCATTTAGATGGGATTTGGGTGGAAGCAAACGCCCAGGCCGCAGATGAAATCAAACAGTCATGAAAGCAGTTTAAACAAGAATAAAGAAAATGGCTCCCTGTAATTACATTATAAAACAGTTCAAAACAAAGCAGAGCTGTGTGCACAGCCTGCAGGCTGAATTTTTGCCAATGATGCCCGAGAGTGGAGCCCTGGGAAGGAATGGGGAGACCTAGTGGATCCCCCATAGTGGCCATTTTGAGTTTGTTAGTGTTGTGAGCTATTGTTTCCAGAGTGCTGGCAGAGAGGGACATTTTATACTGCCCAGTAGTCCATTTACAGTGCATTAGGAAAGTATTCAGACCCCTTAAATATTTCCACATTTTGTTATGTTACAGCCTTAGTCTAAAATGGATGAAATAAAAAAATATCCTCATCAATCTACACACAATTCCTCATATTGACAAAGGGTAAACAGGTTTTTTGAATTTTTTGCAAATTCAAATAAAAAAAATGAAATACCTTTTACAAAAGTATTCAGACCCTTTGCTATGAGACTCAAAATTCAGCTCACGTGCATCCCGTTTCCATTGATCATCCTTGAGATGTTTCTATAACTTGATTGGAGTCCACCTGTGGTAAATTCCATTGATTGAACATGATTTGGAAAGGCACACACTTGTCTATAAGGTCCCACAGTTGACAGTGCATGTCCGAGCAAAAACCAAGCCATGAGGTCCAAGGAATTGTCTGTAGAGCTCTGAGACAGGATTGTGTCGAAGCATTGATCTGGGGAAGGTTACCAAAAAAGTGTCTGCAGCATTGAAGGTCCTCAAGAACACAGTGGCCTCCATCATTCTTAAATTAAGCTAGAGATATCTGTTTTTTTTGCGTTGGATGCATCTCAATCCACCACATTCACCAGTGTCGCACTTCCGCATCTGCGGTGAAAGGTGGCAGAGCCAGAGCGGTGTTTCTTATGATTTATTTTTTGACTGTCCCTTTTGCCATTCATGAATGTTTTATTAAATGTGTTTCTAATGGGCTTTAGTATTTAGTTGTATTTATTTATTTAACCCTTAGTTGACTGAGAACACATTCTCATTTACAGCAATGACCTGGGGAATGGTTACAAGGTAGAGGAGGGGGATGAATGAGCCAATTGTAAGCTGGGGATGATTAGGTGACCGTGATGGTATGAGAGTCAGATTGGGAATGTAGCCAGGACACCGGGGTTAACGCCCCTACTCTTACGATAAGTGCCATGGGATCTTTAGTGACCACAGAGAGTCCAGGACACCTGTTTAACGTCCCATCCAAAAGATTTAGCTGAGTGCGAAACTTCAAACCAGCACAAACTTAACTATGATACACAATAATGATATATATTAACAGAGTGTAATGGAAATACTCAGCTCTTTCCAGACTACACTAAATGTCTGGCTGGTTAGATCAAAGACATTGTGAAAAATAAACAATTAACCATGGACTGGGAATATGTTCATAAATAATGCATTTCGCTTTTCTCTTAGAAAATAAGTTGTAACCTTATATAGATCTTAAAGTTTTCATGCTGTGAATTGACACACAAGATATTAGCCTTTCCCCTAAAGGCCACTGCCAGAGAAGAATAAAGGATTGCCAATGTCATTTGTGAATAACCAAACAAACAGAGAAACTTAGGAACAAAAGGTATATGCCAGCACGTGTATTTTGTAAGTAATTGTGGGGCAAGCTCACTACCGATTTTATTAAGATCTTCTTTGTGATAGTTGGTATCTTTCTCACCCTGCTAATGGTTGCATTAAATCTTTTCAGGGCATTCATTTCAGTGGGGGCATGAATATAAGTGTCACTGATTGCATGCATCATCATCATTACATTTCGTACAAAGTTGATATCATAAACACTATACACACTCTGAGTTGTACCAGGAGCAGGCAGCAGGCAGGGCAACCCACTATCATAAATGATTGTGACATGGATATCAATTATTCATGTGAAGTTTGTGACACACACAAAAAAGTTCTTAATGTCCACCATACTATTTTGTATACAGTGCATTTCAATCACAGATGAAGGCCGTAGGTTACTTAAAACAGAAAATCCATGACAATCTATCATGACTTTGGTAATTTATACTTGAATAACAGTTTTAAAAATATATATACATATATATATACAGTGCCTTGCGAAAGTATTCGGCCCCCTTGAACTTTGCGACCTTTTGCCACATTTCAGGCTTCAAACAGAAAGATATAAAACTGTATTTTTTGTGAAGAATCAACAACAAGTGGGAAAATTGACAGTGAGGAATTCTAGGTCCAGTGAATAGAAGGACTTGAGTTTCCTGTATATTGTTACAATTACACCATGAGTCGTTAATCATAAAAACATACTCCCCCGCCCTTCTTCTTCCCTGAGAGATGTTTATTCCTGTTGGCGGCGCAACGCACAAAGAATTTCGGTTGCTGTACCAACTCCGACAGCTTGTCCCCAGAAAGCCATGTTTCCGTGAAACAGAGTATGTTACAATCCTGGATGTCTCTCTGGAAAGCAACCTTAGCCCTAACTTCGTCTGCCTTGTTATCTAGAGACTGGACATTAGATAAGCGGTGGGGGTGGTGTGCGCGCCTCCGAAGTCTGATCAGAAGGCTGCTCCATCTCCCTCTCCTGCAGTGACATTGACTAAAAGCCAAGGCGATCCTCTCTGTCGGCGCCATCTATGGGAGGAAGGATGTCAGTATTGCGAAGCACCTGAAACCTGGTCCCGAAACCTGGTCCTTGGCGACAACAACACCAGGTTCCACAGCATTGAAGCTGTAAACCAGGAAAGACAACAAAAAAATATATGAGACCAATACAAGTAGCGCCAATCATGTCGGAGGTAAATTAAATAATCAAAATCGATTATTTACGTTAAAAAATACCTAAAGTTCTATGACAAAAGTAGTTTGAAATGTTTTGGCAAAGTTCACAGGTAACTTTTGAGATATTTTGTAATCACGTTGCGCAAGTTGGAACTGGTGTTTTTCTGGATCAAACGCGCCAAATAGATGGACATTTTGGATATATATCGACGGAATAAATCGAACAAAAGGACCATTTATGGGACATATTGGATTGCCAACAAAAGAAGCTCGTCGAAGGTAAGGCATGAATTATATTTTTTTATTTCTGCGTTTGTGTCGCGCCTGCAGTGTTGAAATATGCTTTCTCTCTTTGTTTACGGAGGTGCTACCCTCAGATAATAGCATTGTTTGCTTTCGCCAAAAAGCCTTTTTGAAATCTGACATGTTGGCTGGATTCACAACAAGTGTAGCTTTAATTTGCTATCTTGCATGTGTGATTTAATGAAAGTTTGATTTTTATAGTAATCTATTTGAATTTGGCGCTCTGCATTTTCCTTGGCTTTTTGCCAGGTGGGACGCTAGTCCCACATATCCCAGAGTGGTTGACCAACGATGCTCATAATTTAACAATTTTATTCGTATTAACAGATGGTATACAAGTTTGTTATTAAGGCACATGAAAGTTCACATGTTCGAGAAGGCATTTCTGCCAAAAAAAACACATTAAATAGTACCCGAAAAACACCAGTCTCAACGTCAACAGTGAAGAGGCGACTAAGGCAAGAGGATGCTGGCCTTCTAGGCAGAGTTCCTCTGTCCAGTGTTTGTATTCTTTGCCCATCTTAATCTTTTCTTTTTAATGCCAGCCTGAGATATGGCTTTTTATTTGCAACTCTGCCTAGAAGGCCAGCATCCCTGAGTCGCCTCTTCACTGTTGACATTGAGACAGGTGTTTTTTCCGGGTACTATTTAAATGATGCTGCCAGTTGAGGACTGTGAGACGTCTATTTCTCAAACTAGACACTCTAATGTACTTGTCCTCTTGCTCAGTTGTGCACCAGGGCCTCCCATTCCTCTTTCTATTCTGGTTAGAGCCAGTTTGCAGCTGTTCTGTGAAGGGGTAGTACACAGTGTTGTATCTTCATTGTCACATGAGTAAACACTGGAGAGACGAAACAGGTACGGGGAGTATAACATTTAATAAAGACGGACATGGAACGAGACAGGAACAGCGTCTAATACTACAACTAATACTAAAGACAAAAACAATATAATGCAGCAGCAGGGAACAGAGCTGGGGAACTGACAAATATAGGGGAGGCAATGAACAGGTGATAAGTGAGTCCAGGTGAGTCCAATAACGCTGATGAGTGTGACGAGGGAAGGCAGGAGTGCGTGATGCAGGGCAACCCGACGTCCTCAAGCGCTAGGGGGAGGGAAGAGCAGCAGCAGACGTGACATTCATTTCTCAGAACAAGAATACACTGACAAGTTTCAGAAGAAAGTGCTTTGTTTCTAGCAATTTTGAGCCTGTAGTTGAACCCACAAATGCTGATGCTCCAGATACTGAACTGGTCTAAAGAAGGCCAGTTTTATTCCTTCTTTAATCAGAACAACAGTTTTCAGCTCTGCTAACATAATTGCAAAAGTGTTTTCTAATGATCAATTCACTTTTTAAAATGATAAACTTGGATTAGCTAACACAATGTGCCATTTAAACAGAGGAGTGATGGTTGCTGATAATTGGCCTCTGTACGCCTATGTAGATATTCCATTAAGAAAATCAGCCGTTTCCAGCTACAATAGTAATTTACAACATTAACATTGTCAAGACTGTATTTCTGATCTATTTGATATCATTTTAATGGACAGAAAAAATGTTTTTTTCCCCTAACTTTTGAACGGTAGTGTACTGTGTCATATATACAGTTGTTTTTCAATCATTCCACAAATTTCTTGTTAAAAAACTAGTTTTGGCAAGTCGGTTAATACATCTACTTTGTGCATGACACAAGTAATTTTTCCAACAATTGTTGACTGACAGATTATTCCACTTATAATTCACTGTATCACAATTCCATTGGGTCAGAACTGTTTGGCCATAATGACCATCATTATATTTGAAGGGAAAAGGGGGAGGCTTGCAAGACGAAGAAGACCATCCCAACCGTGAAGCATGGGGGTGGCAGCATCATGTTGCTGCAGGAGGGACTGGTGCACTTCACAAAATAGATGGCTTCATGAGGAATGTAAAATCATGTGGATATATTGAAGCAACAACTCAAGACATCAGTCAAAGCTTGGTCGCAAATGGGACTTCCAAATGGACATTAACCCCAAGCAAGGTATTGGAGTGGCCATCACAAAACCCAAACCTCAAACCTATAGAAAATGTGTGGGCAGAACTGAAAAGGCCTGTGTGAGCAAGGAGGCCTACAAACCTGACTCAGTTAGCTCTGTCAGGAGGAATGGGACAAAATTCACCCAACTTATTGTGGGAAGCTACCCGAAACGTTTGACCCAGGTTAAAACCTCTTTGGTCTAGGGGGGCATTATTTTCACGTCCGGATGCAAAGCATGCCCAAAATAAACTGCCTGCTACTCAGGCCCAGAAGCTAGGATATGCATATTATTAGTAGATGTGAATAGAAAACACTCTGAAGTTTCTAAAACTGTTTGAATAATATCTGTGAGTATAACAAAACTGATTTGGCAGGTGAAACCCCGAGCACAATCCATCCAGGGAAAAAATGTTTTGAGCTCAATGTGTTTTCCATTATTTTTCTATGGTAATCCCTTTTTTATAGAAACATGCTTGCAGTTCCTATGGCTTCCAATAGACGCCAACAGTCTTTAGAAACGTTTTGATATTTTTCCTTTGAGAAATGAAGAGGTATTCCATTGTTTTCGTCCGGTATTGAGCATAGTATTTCCCGTCTTAAATTGTATCGATTATTTACGTTTTAGGATACAAGTGTTA
Source organism: Oncorhynchus masou masou (assembly GCF_036934945.1). Classification (NCBI taxonomy): domain Eukaryota; kingdom Metazoa; phylum Chordata; class Actinopteri; order Salmoniformes; family Salmonidae; genus Oncorhynchus; species Oncorhynchus masou. Next base: position 43,161,499 of record NC_088236.1, on the reverse strand, counting down.
GGATTAGGAACGTTGTTTGAATTTTTTGGAACAGGTTTACAGGTAACTTATTAGATACTTTGTAGGCATGTTGGGTGAGTTGAAATCTGTGTATTTCTGAATCAAACGCGCCAAATAAATGGACATTTTGGGGATATAAAGAGGACTTTATCGAACAAAAGGACCATATGTGATGTTTATGGGACATTTTGGAGTGCCAACAGAAGAAGATCTTCAAAGGTAAGGCATGAATTATATCGTTATCTCTGACTTTTGTGTAGCACCTGCCTGGTTGAAATATGATTTTCATGTGTTGGTATGCGGTGCGCTGTCCTCAGATAATGGGTGGTCTGCTTTCGCGGTAAAGCCTTTTTGAAATCTGACACTGTGGCTGGATAAACAAGAAGTTAAGCTGTATTTTGATGTATAACACTTGTATGTTTTATGAATTCTTATCATGAGTATTTCTGTTTTTGAATTTGGCGCCCTGCAATTTCACTGGATGTTGCCAAATTGATTCCGCTAAAGGGATTGACACGCAAAGGGATCCATAAGAGGTTTTAAACTATTTAAAGGCAATGCTACCAAATACTAATTGAGTTTATGTAAACTTCTGACCCACTGGGAATGTGATAAAAGAAATAGAAATAAATAATTCATTCTCTCTACTATTATTCTGACATTTCACATTCTTAAAATAAAGTGGTGATCCTATGACAGAGATTATTTTACTACGATTACATGTCAGGTATTGTGAAAAAAGGAGTTTAAATGTATTTGGCTAAGGTGTATGTAAACTTCCAACTTCAACTAAATATAAATTATACAACAATGGCAATTTTTTCTATGTAAACACCAATGGTATTCACTAAGTTGATGGTTTGCATTTATGATGTTTTACAACTTTGTTATTTACTTTTAAATCATGTTTTTCAATTATTTCATATATTTTATATGTGATACGACCACATGGAGGGCCAGAGACTATTACAGACACCTTTGATAAACTTAACTACCCAAAAGGGCCATCAGATGTCTTGTGATAGATTACATAAATGTTTCCAGTAATGCCCTTAATTTGCGACCCTAATCGGGTAGGATTGGTGGGGATATAACGTAAAGGTCTAGCAAACAAAACACTGTGTGTTCCGAATCGCATTATGGACAACTTTTGCAATTTAGCTAATTAGCAACTTTGCAACTACTTAGCTAGCATGTTAGCTAACCCTTTAACTACTTAGCTAGAAAATCTTATGGTGGACAAAAAAATATATTTTTGAATAAGTAATTTATGTCTATTTCACAATGTTTGTGATAGTGTGTTGGGCAGGGAGCAGGGGGAAGTTTCCCGCCTGTCCGTCACCATGCTGTCAGAGCGCTATCTGTGCCAGACGCCCACGGCCCTGCAGCACCACAGAGACACGTTCCAGGATCCAGGAACGCCGCGGGAAACAGAGCAGGATTCCGGGAGAGGTGTGACAACGTCATGCAGAGCACACACACTCTCCGACACCAGTACCAACACAAAGACACCACACAACTGTCACTCTGCCACTCCTACACCAAACAGACGCTTTTAGAACTACATAAAGGCTGATATGGTGTCACATATGGGTGGGGGCTCATATTTCATGACTGAGTTCAAACTAAACTTCAATTGTATTGATAAAAGGAATGTTCAATTGTGGGAATATTACGTAAAGTAGAGGACAGTATTTGATAGAGCTAGTAGTTTTGATCCAAATTAAATGAGTGGCATGCTGTATCTGTAACAGATCCATGATATTCAATGAGAGGCAGATTCATGAGATTCAAGAAAGAGGGAGATCGAATGAGTGAAGAAGTTATGGTTTAGCCTGTATGTATGGGCACATACTCCCAAGCCTGGCTACTATACCACTTTAAAGCAGTGGCAGCAGCAGCAAGCTGTGATGAGAGCCAGAACTGGGTGGTCTGAAAGGCCAGACAGAGCCATAATGTCAGTCTCTGATAATATCTCACCCACTTGCCTGCCCCATCTCTTTCTCTCTGTGTGTGTGTGTGTCTTCCCTCTCTGACGAGTCAGGCCAAATCTTCACCAGCTTGCCTGCTTGTTTGTTTGGGATTTATTTGCATCTCCCCAAAAAGAGTAAAAACAATCAAGTGAAAAACAGCCATGTTGTTCAATATTTGGAAGACTTGAGACTGTCTACTCAAATATTGCCCCATGGCTGTTAGGAGTTGAGAGAGGAACAGGACTTACAGTGAGACTGACAGTGAGATCTCTGTCACAGCCCAACAGTCTGTTTATCTGTCTGTCTGCTGGTTTATCTGACTGTCAAATTATCTCCCTCCGCAAACACCGTGGCAGGCGCAGCATGTAAATAATATGCCCATAAATCACGTGTTCCGGCTCTTAGGGTTTCCTTATTAATTTCCATCGGTCAATCCAGAGTGGTGCATTAACCTAGGGTGTATGTCTGCACCCCCAGGGAAATACAATTAGCATAATAAAAAAGATAGAGATATCTGTTTTTTTGAATGGGCTGTGTCTCAATCCAACACATCCGCCAATGGCGGAACTTATAATTGATTAAATTATCAAAGTGAAATTATGTTTTTCACAAATGTTTATGAATTCATTAAAAATGAAAAGCTTAAATGTTTTCAGTCAATAAGTATTCAATAACTTTGTTTTGGCAAGACTAAATAAATACAAGAGTAAAAATGTGCTTAACCATTCAAATAACAAATTGCATGGACTCACTCTGTCTGCAATATTAGTGTTTAACATGATTTTTGAATGACTACCTCATCTCTACCCCACACATACAATTAGTATCTATAAAGGCCCCTCAGTCAAGCAGGGAATTTCAAACACAGATTCAACCACAAAGACCAGGGAGGTTTCAAAAAATAAATAAAAGGAAACAGGAAAAACTACTACTATAGAAAGCACAGAAAAAAAAGATGAGATTCAGCTGAATGTGATTCCAAATCCTTGTTTACACCTGGTGGAAGCTGCTGAGGGGAGGACGGCTCATAATAATGGCTGGAACAGAGCATATGGAATGGCATCAAACACATGGAAACCATGTGTTTAATGTATTTACTACCATTACACCTATTTTGATCTAGCCATTACCACAAGCCCGTCATCCACAATTAAGGTGCCACCTACCTCCTGTGCTAATGGTAGATGGGTACAAAAAAAGCAGACAATGAATATCCCTTTGAGCATGGTGATGTTTTTAATTACACTTTAGATGCTTTATCAATTCACCCAGTTACTACAAAGATACAGGCATCCTTCATAACTCAGTTTCCAGAGAAGAAGGAAACCACTCAGGGATTTCACCATGAGGCCAATGGTGACTTTAAAACAGTTAAATAGTTTAATAGCTGTAATTGGAGATAACTGAGGATGGATCAACAACATTCTAGCTACTCCACAATACTAACCAGAGTGAAAAGAAGGAAGACTGTACAGAATAAAAATATTCCAAAATATGCATCCTGTTTGCCATAAGACGCCAAAGTAAAACTGCAACTAAAAAAAATTGAAGAAATAAACTTTATACAGCACGTTATGTTTGGGGCAAATCCAACACAATACATTACCAAGTACCACTTCCTATTTTCAACCATTGTGGTGGCTGCATCATGTTATGGGTATGCTTGTCATTGGCAAGGACTAGAGAGCTTTTTAGGTTAAAAGAAACAGAATATAACTAATTAAAAACAAAATCCTAGAGGAAAACCTGGTTTAATCTGATTTCTATCAGACACTGGGAGACAAGTTCACCTTTCAGCAGGACAATAACCTAAAACACAAGGTCATATACACTGGAGTTGATAACCAAGATGACGTTGAATGTTCCTGAGTGGTCTATTTACATATTTGACTTAAATAGGCTTGAACTAAATAACAATGTTCAAATATTGTACAATCCAGGTGTGCAAAGCTCTTAGAGACTTTCTACATTTGAAAACATTTTCACAGAACTACTTTTCCCTTTGTCATTATGGGGTATTGTTGTAGATTGGTGAGAAAAACATCTATTGATTCGCAACATGCGCCATATAGGAATTCATCATAAAACATTTTAAACTGATGCAAACGAATAAAAACAGTAACTCACATTGAACAGCCTTTATGTTGATTTCAATTATTTGGCAAAATGGTTTAACCAGAATCAATTATTTTTATACAAGCCACAATGAAGCCGTACCCAACTGTGTGTGCATTGGGTACCGGCCAGAGCATCAATTTCAGTTCCATTTAACTTCAGAAATGGTTGCTAAGGAGTTGGTGTATTGACCAAACATCTCAATCACTGCTACTCAGTGAATGGGCATGAATTGTCACAACCACTTTATTCATTGCCCGTGACATAAGCACAAGATTTGACATGTGTAAATAGACACCCTCTATGCTAACCCAGAGAAACCGTTACAGTCACTTGAAAAACCCCAAAGAGTTTCCAGTCAACCAATTTGTCTGCCTCTCGCTTCAATTAGGTATATCAGACAAGCCTCCTCACAAGCCTGGCCTTATTCCAGACTACAGTACATCCAAGCCTCTTCCCTAGCCTCACTCCTTACTTTACAGTACAGCCAGGCCTGTATTGGGTGATAATATTGAAACAATGAATATTGTGCTGTAACAGAGTTGTCATTTTCACAAAAGCTGTGCACTATACCAAAAGGAAAGGTAAACCATTTCAAGTTGTTCCACTGTAAATGTCCACGCAAACCCCAGGAGGTGACAGTGCCTTTCAGTGTTTAGGTAGGCAATGTCACACCAGCACTGTCTACTTTCATAGGCCTATGTTTTCTTTCCTTCTTGGGGAAATTTCACCCTGGGGGAATTTTGGCTTGTTTTTATCGAGTCTGGGGGATTTCTAGGAGAGTGAGATGTGTTTCACACTAGTGTCCAGGAGGGAGGCAGGTCAGGGTTTTGCCCGCTGAATGATACACCCTATGAAGGATTCCGGTGTTTTGATGATGGGGAGGGAGGGAGGGGGGGGATTTAACAGCAATTCTTTGGGCATAACTGAAAGAACTGACCAGACACAATGGCTTCAAATGATTCCTCTCAACACGAATTTGAAGATGGAGCACGGTGACATTCAACCGGAATATAGCGAAAAGCATTCTAAACAAATATTTGGATTTAGATAACATTAGAAGCTCATCTACAAGTCGATGCCAGCACCAAGAGGGCAGGGTATTGTTGTAAATCTCTAAAATTGAAGCTGGTTTTACTATAAAAAAATACTTGCTTAAGCATGCCTGATAGACATGGCTGTAGGTAGATAATGTCTGCCTAGGCTCATTTGTATAGTCTGGTCAATGTGCAAAGTTTGAGGGTTATGCCTAATTTCTTTTTATTAGGCTAGATAATGTTGTACATGTCATCTCTGTGCCTGTGCACATGTATGCATGTTCAACTAGTGTTCCGTAATGTTGATGTTATGCTGGCACAGTTCAACTGTTGCTCAAATTGTACAAACTCATTTTGTTAGTTTTTTTTGTCCTACTGACAACCTGGGCAATATTCCTGGAGTAGTTACAGAAACAGAATTCCTTTGCTTGCGTGTGTCATTGTAGCTGGACTGAATCCCTCTCGAGGGATTAGACATTATGCTTGATTTCAATCAGATGACTCATTAGGAGCTGATTGGCAGTTTGATCAGAACACTCTTCCCACAGCTTTGCAAGTATTCCCTGAACTTACTGTATGGTTCTATGGAATGGCAAATTCATCATGAGCACGCACCTCTCCCATCATCTGCTGATCACCAGTTCTCTTAGCTACAGATTGCTCCAACAGATAATGTGATTTAACCTCTTACACTTATGGTGGCGCTATTTCATTTTTGGAAGAAAAACGTTCCCGTTTTAAACAAGATATTTTTCACAAAAAGATGCTCGACTATGCATATAATTGCTACTGTTCGAAAGAAAACACTCTGACGTGTTCAGAAATACAAATATCTTCTCTGTGCGTGCCCTTTAACGTGAGCTTCAGGCAAAACCAAGATGACTTGGCATCCAGGAAATGACAAGGATTTTTGAGGCTCTGTCTTTCATGATCTCCTTATGTGGCTGTGAACGCAAGAGGAATGAGTCTGCCCTTTCTGTCGTTTCCCCAAGGTGTCTGCAGCATTGTGACGTATTTGTAGGCAGATCGTTGGAAGATTGACCATAAGAGACCACATTTACCACGTGTCCGCCCGGTGTCCTGCGCGAAATTGGTGCGCAAAAGTCACCTGCCAGTATTTTTCCATGGGGCACAGAGAGAGAAGCAAGCTTCCACGAACTGCATGTCAATGAAGAGATATGTGAAAAAACACCTTGAGGATTGATTCCAAACAACGTTTGCCATGTTTCGGTCGATATTATGTAGTTAATCCGGAAAAAGTTTCACGTTGTAGGTGACTGCATTTTCGGTTCGTTTCGGTAGCCAGGCGCAATGTAGAGAACGGAACGATTTCTCCTACACACAGACGCTTTCAGGAAACACTGCGCATTTGGTATGTGGCTGGGAGTCTCCTCATTGAAAACATCAGAAGCTCTTCAAAGGTAAATGATTTTATTTATTTGGTTATCTGGCTTTTGTGAAAATGTTGCGTGCTACATGCTACACAAAATGCTATGCTAGCTTTGCATACTCTTACACAAATTAGTCAATTTCTATGGTTCAAAAGCATATTTTGAAAATCTGAGATGACAGTGTTGTTAAGAAAAGGCTAAGCTTGAGAGCAAACGCATTATTTTAATTTTATTTGCGATTTTCAGAAATCGTTAACGTTGCGTTATGCTAATGAGCCTGAGGCTTAGTCACAATCCCGGATCCGGGATGGGGAGTTTCAAGAGGTTAACCAAATAATTGTTGGTATCCATTACTGGAGTTACCGGAGAGGTACTGTTTGGTGTAGCTTAGAGAGTTTTGGACCAACCTTAGCGACGTCTTTTTCATCCTGGATTCAGGGAATCAGGAGTCTCGTAAAATGTCTGTGTCCAGTTTCAGGGGGTCAGTTTGAATTTAAAAAAAAGCTCCATCATGAACAAAAATACTTATTTCTGCACCATAAAATAATCCAACAATATGTGCGCCGCCATTGTGTGTTATTGTGTGTTATTGTGTGTTTGTATGCATGTGTCTATGTTTGTGTTGCTTCACAGTCCCCACTGTTCCATAAGGTGTATTTTATCTGTTTTTTAAATCAAATTTTACTGCTGGAATGAGTTACTTGATGTGGAATAGAAATCCATGTAGTCATGGCTCTATTTACTACTGTGCACCTCCCATAGTTTGTTCTGGACTTGGCGACTGTGAAGAGATCTCTGGTGGCAAGTCTTGTGGGTTATGCATGGGTGTAGTTCAAACAGACAGTTCGGTGCATTCAACATGCCAATACCATGTCAATACCTCTAGCCACAAGCAGACCACATACGTCATCAGAGTGTGCAGCTGAACCTTGTATGCTGGAAACACTCGGTTTGTGATTTTTGATTCAAACAAAATTGATATTCATTAAATATGAATATCGAACTTGTTTATTCTTGGATTCCGTGACACGGTTAGCTTTTAACAGCTTGGACCACAATTTCTTGTCCCGGAATCCCGCTTAACAGACAGGTTGAAGCCTGCTTGACAGAGATGCTAAGCTGCTAGCCATCAAGTTATCGAAGTTGGTACCAGATGAGTTTTGCAATGGAGCCCTCTTTTTGTCTGGAGAAATACATCAAGGGTTCCAGCTCTGTGGGTGCTGTATCTACTATACCTTGTTTCGGGACAAACCAGATCACTCAAAGTTCCAGTGTGGCAATTGTTTGCTTGCCGAGGATTATAGACTTGAGCGCTCTTCGTTGATCATGCAGGTCGCCAGCCTACGTAAGAAACTGGGGAAAATGCAGAGTGGAATGTTTACATGTTCTACACCAGTGGCTGGACGGCGTTTGCGCTTGTTAGATGCATCTCCGCCGTTTGTCGTAATTCGACTGGCCGGTGTTGCCCGGAGCTCCCCCATCTGATAGCAGAATTGAAGGAGCACAGAAAGAGGAGCAAGGCAATCAACAATGGTTGCATATCACAAGCCTTGGAAGCCAAAGACAGCGGACTCCTGCAAAGCAGCCTACACTCCCAACGAGAGGGCTGGAGCGGATATAAACAACGAATAGTTTCACCGTCCTGGAGCCTGATTTTCCTGCACCTTCATCACTGAGATTGCCTGTGTCTGTGGCCGCAGTGCCTACTTCTACGATTCCGAAGTCAACGTCGGTAACCTTCCGTCCCTGCTCTGGATCGAGCATGGTTTCATCTGTCGGCGGCCTGCACCTGGGAGCAACGGGCTCAAGTTAACTTGTCTCTCGCCCATCCATAAGCGGTACTCCGAATACTGTGAAGCATGTGAGTGGATAGATTTCCTCGTCCGTCTCACCAGCTGTGATTTTGGGCAGCTCCATGGTAAAAGAATGTAACGGCGTTCTTTTGTTGTTGAAGGAGAGTCGGACCGAAATGCAGCGTGTAAGTTACTCATGTTTATTATGTGAAGACAAAACGAACGAACTATACACGAATAACTATAAATACAAAAAAACAACAAACAGAACGAAACCTAATACAGCCTGACTGGTGCAATTTGTAAGTCGCTCTGGATAAGAGCGTCTGCTAAATGACTTAAATGTAAATGTAAATGTGCAACCTACACAGAGACAGGAACAATCACCCACGAAATGCAAAGTGAAATCAGGCTACCTAAATACGGTTCCCAATCAGCGACAACGAGAAGCACCTGACTCTGATTGAGAACCGCCTCAGGCAGCCAACCTAATTAACACACACACACCCCTAATCAACTACAATCCCAAACACTACAAACCCCAATACGGAAATACAATACATAATAACCCCATGTCACACCCTGGTCTGACTAACTAATAAACTAAAACACAAAATACTAAGACCAAGGCGTGACAGAACCCCCCCCTAAGGTGCGGACTCCCGAACGCACCTCAAAACCATAGGGAGGGTCCGGGTGGGCGTCTGTCCATGGTGGCGGTTCCGGCTCCGGACGTGGACCCCACTTCATAATTGTCATTGTTCCTCCCCTTCGCGTCCATGGATAATCCACCCTAACCGCCGACCATAGTCGAATAGTCCTCACCCAGAACCCTACATAATAGAGGAGCAGCTCGTGACTGAGGGGCAGCTCGGGACTGAGGCAGCTCGGGACTGAGGGACAGCTCGGGACTGAGGGGCAGCTCGGGACTGAGGAGCAGCTCAGCACTGAGAGGCAGCCCAGCACTGAGAGGCAGCCCAGTACTGAGAAAAAGCCCAGTACTGAGATGAAGCCCAGCCAGGAAGTTGAATACGGCAGATCCTGGCTGACTGGCGGATCCTGGCTGACTGGCAGATCCTGGCCGACTGGCAGATCCTGGCTGACTGGCGGATCCTGGCCGACTGGCGGATCCTGGCTGACTAGCAGATCTGGCAGATCCTGGCTGACTGGCGGATCCTGGCTGACAGGCAGATCTGGCAGATCCTGGCTGACTGGAGGATCCTGGCTGACTAGCAGATCTGGCAGATCCTGGCTGACTGGCGGATCCTGGCTGACTGGCGGATCCTGGCTGACTGGTGGATCCTGGCTGACTAGCAGATCTGGAAGAGTCTGGTTGACTGGCAGATCTGGAAGAGTCTGGCTGACTGGCAGATCTGGAAGAGTCTGGTTGACTGGCAGATCTGGAAGAGTCTGGCTGACTGGCAGATCTGGAAGAGTCTGGCTGACTGGCAGATCTGGAAGAGTCTGGCTGACTGGCAGATCTGGAAGGGTCTGGTTGACTGGCAGATCTGGAAGAGTCTGGTTGACTGGCAGATCTGGCAGATCTGGAAGAATCTGGTTGACTGGCAGATCTGGAAGAGTCTGGCTGACTGGCATATCTGGAAGACTCTGGCTGACTGGCAGATCTGGAAGAGTCTGGCTGACTGGCAGATCTGGAAGAGTCTGGCTGACTGGAAGAGTCTGGCTGACTGGAAGAGTCTGGCTGACTGGCAGATCTGGAAGAGTCTGGCCGACTGGCAGATCTGGAAGAGTCTGGCTGACTGGCAGATCTGGAAGAGTCTGGCTGACTGGCAGATCTGGCTGCTTCATGCTGACTGACGGCTCTGGCTGCTCCATACTGACTGACAGCTCTGGCGGCTTCATGGAGACTGGCAGCTCTATGCAGACTGGCAACTCCATGCAGACTGGCAGCTCTTTGCAGACTGGCAGCTCTGGCTGCTCCAGGCAGACTAGCTGCTCCATGCAGACTAGCAGCTCAGGCTGATCTATGCAAACTGACAGCTCTGGCTGCTCAAGGTAGACTGGCAGCTCAGGCTGCTCTATGCAAACTGACAGCTCTGGCTGCTCAATGTAGACTGACAGCTCAGGCTGCTCTATACAAACTGACAGCTCTGGCTGCTCAATGTAGACTGGCAGCTCAGGCTGCTCTATACAAACAGGAGGCTCCGGCAGCGCTGTAGAGGAGGAAGGCTCTAAAATCGCTGAACAGACGGGAGACTCCGACAGCGCAGGAGAGGGAGAAAGCGCTGGCTGCGCTGAACAGGCGAGACGCACTGTAGGCCTGATGCGTGGTGCTGGCACTGGTGGTATTGGGCCGAGGACACGCACAGGAAGCCTAGTGCGGGGAGCTGCTACTGGAGGGCTGGGGTGTGGAGGTGGTTCTAGATAAAGGACAGGCACAGGAAGCCTGGTGTGAGGAGCTACTACCGGAGGACTGGTGTGTGAAGGTGGCACAGGATGGACTGGACCGTGAAGGTGTACTGGAGAGCCTGAATGCAGGACTGGCACAGGACGTGCAAGGCTAGGCAGGTACTCAGGAGGCTTAGTGCGTGAGGCTGGCACACTTTCCACCAGCCGACTAACACGCACCTCAGGACTAGTATGGAGTGCTGACCCAGGTGCCATCAAATCCCCGACACGCTCCGTCGGCCGAATATTATATCTAAAGCACCAAACTAGCAACTCCCTCATTAAACTCTCCTCCAATTTTCCCATTAACTCCTTCACAGTCTCAGCTTCGCTCACCTCCAACACTGGTTCTGACCTCCTCCTTGGCTCTTCACAATAAACAGGGAGAGTTGACTCAGGTCTGTCTCCTGACTCAGCCCCTCCCCCTGATAGCCCCCCCCCCCAAAATTTTTGGGGCTGCTTTTCGGGCTTCCATCCACATCGCCGTGCTGCCTCCTCATATTTGCGCCTCTCCGCTTTAGCCGCTTCTAATTCCTCCTTGGGGAGGCGATATTCACCAGGCTGAGCCCAGGGTCCTTCTCCATCCAGTTCCTCCTCCCATGTCCAATTCTCCAAATGGTGTAGCCTCTCCCACTGAAGCTGCTTCTGTTGTTTCTCGTGTAGCTCCTGTTTGCGCTGCTCCTGCCTGTAGACACGCTGCTCCTGTTTACTCTTCGCCTGCTGCGCTTTAGGGCGGCTACACTCTTCTGGTTTAGCCCAGGGTCCTCTTCCGTCCAGGATTTCCTCCCATGTCCAGAAATCCTTAAAACGAGGCTCCTCTTTGCGCGGCTCCTCTTTGCGCTGCACCTGCCTGTTGACACGCTGCTCGGTCCGTGTTTGGTGGGTGATTCTGTAACGGCGTTCTTTTGTTGTTGAAGGAGAGTCGGACCGAAATGCAGCGTGTAAGTTACTCATGTTTATTATGTGAAGACAAAACGAACGAACTATACACGAATAACTATAAATACAAAAAACAACAAACAGAACGAAACCTCATACAGCCTGACTGGTGCAACCTACACAGAGACAGGAACAATCACCCACGAAATGCAAAGCGAAATCAGGCTACCTAAATACGGTTCCCAATCAGCGACAACGAGAAGCACCTGACTCTGATTGAGAACCGCCTCAGGCAGCCAACCTAATTAACACACACACACACCCCTAATCAACTACAATCCCAAACACTACAAACCCCAATACGGAAATACAATACATAATAACCCCATGTCACACCCTGGTCTGACTAACTAATAAACTAAAACACAAAATACTAAGACCAAGGCGTGACAAAGAATGTGACCATTCCTGGTGTAAAAACAATGTCCTATCCCGGAGCTTGAGTAAAGGAAATTACTAAGCTGCTCCCGAATGTACTACGCCAGCACATGGAAATCAATTATATCGTAGTCCATGTGGGTTTTAATTACATTATGAAGGGCAGCTCTGAACAGTTGATATTGGATTTTAAAGAGCTGATTGACTCTCTGCTAAACACTGACAAAATACACATCATATCTGGCCCTCTCTGAATCGTGGCATTGAACTCTTTAGCAGTATTCTTTCTCTTCACATTGCATCTGGTCAAACACAATTTTTTCCAAATGTTTACTAAAAGTTGGTAACAGGCTGATTGGTCGGCTATTTGAGCCAGTGAAGGGGGCTTTACTATTCTTAGGAAGGGGAATAACTTTGTCTTGCCTCCAGGCCTGAGGGCACACACTTTATTGTAGGCTTAAACTGAAGATATGTCAAATAGAAGTGGCCATATCGTCCGTTATTACCCTCAGTAATTTTCCATCCACGTTGTCAGACACCGGTGGCTGGTCATTGTTGATAGACAACAATAATTTGTTCACCTCTTCCACACTTAGTTTACGGAATTCAAAATTACATTGCTTGTCTTTCATAATTGGGTCAGATATACTTGCATGTGTAGTGTCAAAGTTAGTTGCTAGCATGCCATGCCTATATTTGCTAATCTTGCCCATGAAAAAAATAGATGGCAATATCAGTGGGTTTTGTGATGAATGAGCCATTTGATTCAATGAATGATGGAGCAGAGTTTGCCTTTTTGCCCAAAATTGTATTTAAGGTGCTCCAAAGCTTTTTTACTATCAATCTTTGTTATTTGTTTTTGTTTCATAGTGTGGTTTCTTCTTTTATTCAGTTTACTCACATGATTTCTCAATTTGCAGTACGTTTGCCAATCGGTTGTACAGCCAGACCTATTTGCCATCACTTTTGCCTCATCCCTCTCAACCATACCATTTTTTCAATTCCTCATCAATCCACTGGGATTTCACTTATTTTGGATTGGAGGGCAGTATTTAGTAGCTTGGATAAAAAGTTGCCCAGAGTAAACTGCCTGCTACTCAGGCCCAAAAGCTAGAATATGCATATAATTAGTAGATTGGTATAGAAATCACTCTTAAGGTTCTATAACTGTTTGAATGATGTCTGTGAGTATAACAGAACTCATATGGCAGGCAAAAACCTGAGAAAACATCCAACCCGGAAGTGGGAAATCTGAGGTTTGTAGTTTTTCAAGTCATTGCCTATCGAATATACAGTGTCTATGGGGTCATATTGCACTTCCTAAGGCTTCCACTAGATGTCAACAGTCCTTAGAGCTTGTTTGAGGCTTCTACTGTGAATGGGGAGAGAAAGAGAGCTGTTTCAACCAGGTGTCTGGCAGAGTGCCATGAGCTGATCACGCATTCCCGTGAGAGGTAGCTGCGTTCCATTGCAGTTCTAAAGACAACGGAATTCTCTGGTTGGAACATTATTGAAGATTTATGTTAAAAATATCCTAAAGATTGATTCTCTACATCGTTTGACATGTTTCTACGAAATGTAATATAACTTTTTTGACATTTCGTCTGAACAAGTGATTATACATTTGGATTACTGGGCAAAACGCGTAAACAAAAAGGAGGTGTTTGGACATAAATGATGGACTTTATCGAACAAAACAAACATTTATTGTGGAACTGGGATTCCTGTGAGTGCATCCGATCAAGATCATCAAAGGTAAGTTAATATTTATAACGCTATTTCTGACTTTTCTGACACCTCTCCTTCTTTGGAAAATGGCTGGATGTTTTTCTGTGACTAGCGCTGACCTAGGTGTGCTTACGCCGTAAAGACATTTTGAAATCTGACACAGCGGTTGCATTAAGGAGAAGGTTATCTATATTTCCACAACACTTGTATCTTTTATCAATGTTTATTATGAGTATTTCTGTAATTTGATGTGGCTCTCTGCACTTTCACTGAATGTTTTGTTTGAGATAATGTATTTCTGATAACAACACACCAATTTCAAATGAGGTTTTTGGACATAAAGATTGACTTTATCGAACAAAACACACATTTATTGTGTAATAAGAAGTCATGTGAGTGCCATCTAATGAAGATCATCAAAGGTTATTGATTCATTTAATTGCTATTTCTGTTTTTTTTGTGAGCCCTCTCCTTGGCTGGAAAATGGCTGTATGGTTTCTGTGACTAGTTGATGACCAAACATTATTGTTTGGTGTGCTTTCGCCACAAAGCCTATTTGAAATCAGACACTGTGGCTGGATTTACAAGAAGTGTATCTTTAAAATGGTGTAAAATACTTGTATGTTTGAGGAATTGTAATTATGGGATTTTTGTTGTTTGAATTTGGCACCCTGCAATTTCACTGGCTGTTGGCGAGGTGGGACGCTACCATCCCACATATCCCAGAGCTGTTTTGTTATGTACTTGAGTGAAGACCCAAAAGCGGTTTTAACAGAAAACAGAATTCTTTAATAAAAAACAGGAATGGCATAAATCCTCTTCCAACGTAGTCAATGGAACAAAAGAACGTAGTATAATGCAGGATGCACCTGCCAGGCAGACTCCGACAGGATAGGACAAGGTGGAAGCAAACGGGACGACAGCTTGCTTCTAGTATCAAAAACACAAACAAGAATCAGACACTGAAAGTAGCAGGAACAGAGAGAAATAGAGACCTAATCAGAGGGAAGAGAGAACAGGTGGGGAAAGAGTGAATGAGCTAGTTAGGGGAAATGTAGAACAGCTGAAGAATGAGAGACAGAGAAGGTAACCTAAAAAGACCAGCAGAGAGAGACAGAGTGAAGAGAAAGGACAGGAACAGACACAACAAGACATGACAGTACCCCCCCCACTCACCGAGCGCCTCCTGGCGCACTCGAGAGGAAACCTGGCGGCAACGGAGGAAATCATCGATCAGCGAACGGTCCAGCACGTCCCGAGAGGGAACCCAACTCCTCTCCTCAGGACCGTACCCCTCCCAATCCACTAGGTACTGATGACCACGGCCCCGAGGGCGCATGTCCAAAATCTTACGAACCCTGTAGATGGGTGCGCCCTCGACAAGGATGGGGGGAGGGACGGCGGGGCGCGAAGAACGGGCTTAACACAGGAGACATGGAAGACCGGGTGAACGCGACGAAGATAGCGCGGGAGAAGAAGTCGCACTGCGACAGGATTAATGACCTGAGAAATACGGAACGGACCAATGAACCGCGGGGCCAACTTGCGAGAAGCTGTCTTAAGGGGAAGGTTCTGAGTGGAGAGCCATACTCTCTGACCGCAACAATATCTAGGACTCTTGGTCCTACGCTTATTAGCGGCCCTCACAGTCTGCGCCCTATTACGGCAAAGTGCCGACCTGACCCCCTTCCAGGTGCGCTCGCAACGCTGGACAAAAGCCTGAGCGGAGGGGACGCAGGACTCGGCGAGCTGAGATGAGAACAGCGGAGGCTGGTACCCGAGGCTACACTGAAAAGGGGATAGACCGGTAGCAGACGAGGGAAGCGAGTTGTGGGCGTACTCTGCCCAGGGAGCTGTTCTGACCAAGACGCAGGGTTACGAAAAGAAAGACTGCGTAAAATGCGACCAACAGTCTGATTGGCCCGTTCGGCTTGACCGTTAGACTGGGGATGAAAGCCGGACGAGAGACTGACGGAAGCCCCAATCAAACGGCAAAACTCCCTCCAAAATTGAGACGTGAACTGCGGGCCTCTGTCGGAAACGACGTCAGACGGAAGGCCATGAATTCGGAAAACATTCTCGATAATGATCTGAGCCGTCTCCTTAGCAGAAGGGAGCTTATCGAGAGGAATGAAATGAGCCGCCTTAGAGAATCTATCGACAACCGTAAGAATAACTGTCTTCCCCGCTGATGAAGGCAGTCCGGTGATAAAATCTAAAGCGATGTGAGACCACGGTCGAGAGGGAATGGGAAGCGGTCTGAGACGGCCGGCAGGAGGAGAGTTCCCAGATTTAGTCTGCGCGCAGACCGAACAAGCGCGACAAATCGACGCGCGTCACGTTCCCGAGTGGGCCACCAGAAACGCTGGCGAATGGAAGCGAGCGTACCCGAACGCCGGGGTGGCCGGCTAACTTGGCAGAGTGGGCCCACTGAAGAACGGCCGGACGAGTAGGAACGGGAACGAACAGAAGGTTCCTAGGACAAGCTCGCGGCGACGGAGTGTGAGCGAGTGCTTGCTTTACCTGCCTCTCAATTCCCCAGACAGTCAACCCGACAACACGTCCGTCAGGGAGAATCCCCTCGGGGTCGGTGGAGACCTCAGAAGAACTGAAGAGACGAGATAAAGCATCAGGCTTGGTGTTTTTTGAGCCCGGACGATAAGAAATAACAAACTCGAAACGAGCGAAAAACAGAGCCCAACGAGCCTGACGCGCATTAAGTCGTTTGGCTGAACGGATGTACTCAAGGTTCCTATGGTCAGTCCAAACGACAAAAGGAACGGTCGCCCCCTCCAACCACTGTCGCCATTCGCCTAGGGCTAAGCGGATGGCGAGCAGTTCGCGATTACCAACATCATAGTTACGTTCTGACGGCGATAAGCGATGAGAGAAAAACGCGCAAGGATGGACCTTGCCATCAGAGAGAGAGCGCTGAGAAAGAATGGCTCCCACGCCCACCTCTGACGCGTCAACCTCAACAACAAACTGTCTAGAGATGTCAGGTGTAACAAGAATAGGAGCGGATGTAAAACGATTCTTAAGAAGATCAAAAGCTCCCTGGGCGGAAACGGACCACTTAAAGCACGTCTTAACAGAAGTAAGGGCTGTGAGGGGAGCTGCCACCTGACCGAAATTACGGATGAAACGACGATAGAAATTAGCGAAGCCCAGAAAGCGCTGCAGCTCGACGCGCGTGACTTAGGAACGGGCCAATCAATGACAGCCTGGACCTTAGCGGGATCCATCTTAATGCCCTCAGCGGAAATAACGGAACCGAGAAAAGGGACAGAGGCGGCATGAAAAATGCACTTCTCAGCCTTCACATAAAGACAGTTCTCCAAAAGGCGCTGGAGGACGCGTCGCACGTGCTGAACATGAATCGAGAGAGACGGAGAAAAAATCAGGATATCGTCCATGTAAACGAAAACAAAAATGTTCAGCATGTCTCTCAGGACGTCGTTAACTAGTGCCTGAAAGACAGCTGGAGCGTTAACGAGGCCGAAAGGAAGAACCCGGTATTCAAAGTGCCCTAACGGAGTGTTAAACGCCGTCTTCCACTCGTCCCCCTCCCTGATGCGCACGAGATGGTAGGCGTTACGAAGGTCCAATTTGGTGAAAAACCTGGCTCCCTGCAGGATCTCGAAGGCTGAAGACATAAGAGGAAGCGGATAACGATTCTTAACTGTTATGTCATTCAGCCCTCGATAATCCACGCATGGGCGCAGGGACCCGTCCTTCTTCTGAACAAAAAAAAACCCCGCTCCGGCGGGAGAGGAGGAGGAGACTATGGTACCGGCGTTGAGCGAAACCGACAAATAATCCTCGAGAGCCTTACATTCGGGAGCCGACAGAGAGTATAATCTACCCCGGGGGAGTAGTTCCGGAAGGAGATCAATACTACAGTCATACGACCGGTGTGGAGGGAGAGAAGTGGCCTTGGAACGACTGAACACCGTGCGCAGATCGTGATACTCCTCCGGCACCCCTGTCAAATCGCCAGGCTCCTCCTGTGAAGAAGAGACAGAGGAAACAGGAGGGATAGCAGACATTAAACAGGTCACATGACAAGAAACATTCCAGGATAGGATAGTATTACTAGACCAATTAATAGAAGGGTTATGGCGCACTAGCCAGGGATGACCCAAAACAACAGGTGTAAAAGGTGAACGAAAAATTAAAAAAGAAATGGTTTCGCTATGATTACCAGAGACAGTGAGGGTTAAAGGCAGCGTCTCACGCTGAATCTTGGGGAGAGAACTACCATCTAAAGCGAACAAGGCCGTGGGCTCCCTAACTGTCTGAGAGGAATGTCATGTTCCCGAGCCCAGGTCTCGTCCATAAAACAGCCCTCCGCCCCAGAGTCTATCAAGGCACTGCAGGAAGCAGATGAACCGGGCCAGCGGAGATGGACCGGAAAGGTAGTGCGTGATCCAGAAGGAGAGGCCTGAGTAGTTGCGCTCACCAGTAGCCCTCCCTTTACTGATGAGCTCTGGCTTTTACTGGACATGAGGTGACAAAATGACCAGCGGAGCCGCAGTAGAGACAGAGGCGATTGGTGATTCTCCGTTCCTTCTCCTTGGCCGAGATGCGGATACCCCCAGCTGCATAGGCTCAGCATCCGAGCCGGCGGAGGAGGGTGGCAGTGATGCGGCAGGTGGCAGTGATGTGGAGAGGGGAGCAACGGAGAACGCGAGCTCCTTTCCACGAGCTCGGCGACGAAGATCAAACCGTCGCTCTATGCGAATAGCGAGAGCTATTAAGGAGTCCAGACAGGAAGGAACCTCCCGGGAGAGGATCTCATCCTTAACCTCGACGAGGAGACCCTCCAGAAAACGAGCGAGCAAAGCCGGCTCGTTCCAGTCACTAGAGGCAGCGAGAGTGCGAAACTCAATAGAATAATCCGTTATGGATCTATTCCCCTGACATAGGGAAGACAGGGCCCCGGAAGCCTCCTCGCCAAAAACAGAACGGTCAAAAACCCCGTATCATCTCCTCCTTAAAGTCCTGATACTGGTTAATACACTCAGCCCTCGCCTCCCAGATTGCCGTGCCCCACTCACGCGCCCGTCCGGTAAGGAGAGAAATGACGTAGGCGATGCGGGCTGCGCTCCTGGAGTAAGTGTTGGGCTGGAGAGAGAACACCACATCACACTGAGTGAGGAATGAGCGGCACTCAGTGGGCTCCCCAGAGTAACACGGCGGGTTGTTGATCCTGGGCTCCGGAGACTCGGAAACCCTGGAAGTGGGCGGTGGATCGAGGCGGAGTTGGTGAACCTGTCTTGTGAGGTCGGAGACTTGGACGGCCAGGGTCTCAACAGCATGTCGAGCAGCAGACAATTCCTCCTCGTGTCTGCCTAGCATCGCTCCCTGGATCTCGACGGCGGAGTGAAAAGGGTCCGGAGCCGCTGGGTCCATTCTTGGTCTGATTCTTCTGTTATGTACTTGAGTGAAGACCCAAAAGCGGTTTTAACAGAAAACAGAGTTCTTTAATAAAAAACAGGAATGGCATAAATCCTCTTCCAACGTAGTCAATGGAACAAAAGAACGTAGTATAATGCAGGATGCACCTGCCAGGCAGACTCCGACAGGATAGGACAAGGTGGAAGCAAACGGGACGACAGCTTGCTTCTAGTATCAAAAACACAAACAAGAATCAGACACTGAAAGTAGCAGGAACAGAGAGAGAAATAGAGACCTAATCAGAGGGGGAAGAGAGAACAGGTGGGGAAAGAGTGAATGAGCTAGTTAGGGTTAATGTAGAACAGCTGAAGAATGAGAGACAGAGAAGGTAACCTAAAAAGACCAGCAGAGAGAGACAGAGTGAAGAGAAAGGACAGGAACAGACATAACAAGACATGACATGTTTTTATAGTAATTTATTTAATAGGTGCATGCTTATTAGTAACTGAGATGAGCAATTTCATTAATGTGTCAAGTGCAGCGTGTGGATGCTAGTCATTACAAACCACAGACCAACAAATATTAGTCACATCAACAACATAGGAATCACTACATAACTTGTTCTATGACCTCTTATACACAATATTAGGCCCAGCCTTTGGAACTTTGGTTTTCCTAGATATGGGTACTATATTGTGATCACTATATCTGATGGATTTGGATAATGCTTTCAAACAAATTTCTGCAGCATTAGTAAAGATAT
The DNA here is from genome assembly GCF_036934945.1 of Oncorhynchus masou masou. Lineage (NCBI taxonomy): Eukaryota > Metazoa > Chordata > Actinopteri > Salmoniformes > Salmonidae > Oncorhynchus > Oncorhynchus masou. Next base: position 43,141,573 of record NC_088236.1, on the reverse strand, counting down.
GATCATTACATGTTAATGATTTCATTCCTGTACTGTTAGTAACTACCCTGGTAGGTCTATTGATAACCTGAACCGGGTTGCAAGGCACTAGTTACAGTTTGAAGCTTTCTCTTGAGTGGGCAGTCTGATGAAAGCCAGTCAGTATTTTAATCACCAAGAAGGTATACCTCTCTATTGATATCACATACATTATCAAGCATTTCACACATGTTATCCAGATACTGACTGTTAGCACTTGGTGGTCAATAGCAGCTTCCCACCACAATGGGTTTTAGGTAATGCAGATTAACCTGTAGCAATATTACTTCAACAGTATTTAACATGAGATCCTCTCTAAGTTTTACCGGAATGTGGTTCTGAATTTTAACAGAATCACCTCCACCTTTGGTATTTCTGTATTTTCTGTAGATCATGTATTGCTACCACTGTAATATCAAAGGTATTATCTAAGTGAGTTTCAGAGATTGTCAGAATGTGAATGTCATCTGTTCCTAGAAAATGACTGATTTCATGAATCTTGTTTATTTAGCCCTCTGCGCACGGAACCCGGCAGCGGGCTGAAATTTAACAACATACGATGATAGTCATATTAAACATTCATGAAAATACAAGTGTCCCACATGTTTAGAAAGCCTAGAATATTGCTAATCCAACTGCGTTGTCAGATTTAAAAAATGATTTACTGCGAAAGAATATGATGCATTTATCTGTGGATAGAGCCCCATAAAAAAACAACTATTTCAACAAAATCACAAACTGCAATAAAATAAATTGTTTACCTTTGACGATCTTCCTCTGTTTGCAATCCCAATGTTCATTGTTACACAATGAATGTTTTTATGTTTGATAAAGTCCATGTTTATAGCCTAACACGAAACATTTTGTGAACTGCTTGTGTCGTGAATTCCGTCTCATTCCATTTTCGACAACACATTCGAGGTAAATACACACACAGAACGTGACTTTTCCAGTCATGTTTGGTTTCATTGCAATCAACTGGTTTGTTTGTAACACAACCAGACATGATGGGTCATTTTGCGGGACGTATTGCCTGAAATAAACCGATTTGAAGACAACAAGTAATGGCATCATTGTGCACCAATGATTTGCCCGCTGTTTCGTTGATTGACTGTATTTTAACCCAATGACCACTGATCGTCTTGAAATCTAGCTGGGTAGATAGCCAATGAACTGAGGTAAACGGCAATATGTAATGTTTATGTGTTTATGTGTCCGGCGTAAAGAGGTTAATTCGCCATTGACGATTCATACCGGAAGGAGCAACGCATGTTGCGCGCAGCATTGTTTTGGTAAAGTGCATATTCAGCTGTTTATATATCAATCAGTATGGCGACTAAGTCAGGAAAAGCTCAATCTAAGTCTATAGATATACAGATGTACACACAATTTTAGAAGAAATTGATCGAGGACGATTCATTTAGCGATTCCAAATGGAGGAATTGTTTGAACGGAGAGGACATCGTTTTGGACTGGTAAGTTCTTCTCATGCTAATGCTGTTGTTTGAAATTGTATAAAATATTATTTGTGAAATGAAATAGCCTATTTGAGGCTGTTGAGGGGATGGCAGGCCTACATCAATGGCCAAAGTGAAATGGAGACAGTAGATACAGCTGGTCCGTTGTAATATAATAAACACAGTAGATCCAGCTGGTCTGTCATAATATAATAGAGACAGTAGATCTAGCAGGTCTATAATAATATATTAAACCTTATGTTCCCTATACTCTCTCTCTCTCTCTCTCTCTATATATATATATATATATATATATATATATATATATATATATATATATATATATATATATATATAATGTTTATTATACCTGTTGATACAGGGCTCATATGTGAAACTATTCTAACTGAACATTTTCTTTCACAGTGACACTGACTCCAAATGGGAGCCCCCAGTGCCAAGGTGTCCATCCCCCACTGAAGCTGGTTCATCCAGCTCCTGCCATAAGTGGTGTTCATCTGCGCAAATGCATTTCTGCAGGCATGGACGTGCAATTGCACCTGGCATCAGCAGCAAAATATTGTGGAGAGGACTGAAGGTCTTTCAAATATTGAAAGTGTTTTTTTCATGTTTTTTCTCCATTTTTTTGGGGGGGGGGGGTTTGTGTTAGAATACCATTTTGGTATTTTGTATATAGTTAATCCATTCAAAATGTATAACTTCACCAACTTGGCCACTTGGGTACATTTGGGCAACTTGTGTGGGACACCTGGGTGACTTCATGATAAAAAACACTCATTTTGGAAGTTATCATTCTGAAACTTTGCACAAGTAGTGTTGCCCTCTTGTTTTTCACTGAAATTGTCCCCATCATCCTATCTGAATAGTTGTTTTATCTTGTTCATTTTAAAGATGATGATACAACAATAAAAAGAAAAAACACATGTTTTTTTTTTCATTGTATTATGTAAACCAGATCTATTGTGTTATATTCTCCTACATTCAATTCGCATTTACACAGAGTGTTTTCTTTCAAATGGTACCAAGAATATGCTTATCCTTGGTTCTGAGCCTGAACTCAGGCAGGTAGATATGGGCATGTCTTCAGGCGGAAATTGGATAAACTAGGGGAGTAGCTCTAAGATGTTTTTAAGCTACATATGTTAATGTGGGCTATTTTTCTCACTTTTCTGGGATACTTGATTGTTTTTCTTACTTTACTGGCAAGCTTAGCATAGGTAGACATGCTCGGTTATTTTTTATTAGTGCAGGGTGAGCTGCACACAGTGAACTTCATCCTAGGACACACCACCTCAGTGCTAACCATATTATTCTGGTTCATAGGCATATAGTATAATTACTGCTTATAATAGCTGTAGGATCAGCATTGTGTCTTCCAACACCCCTAAGATAATATGCATCTGCTGAAGCATTATGACAGCTCAGCGACACAATGGTAGGGATTAAATGAGCTGGACTTGGTCAGTGATAAATCATTGTCTGAAAGCAACCTTATAATGATGTGAAAGGATCCAGGAACCCAAATGATTTGGGTGGATCCCATCCTTCTTATAATATGAGCTTTGTTTCCAGAAGGTATCACATTAGTCAATAAATGTTACAACCACAGAACTGAAAAAGTCTCGTAGACAGTTACGGAGGGCTAACAGTTTGCTGAACCATTTAGGGAGGGCAGAGGGCCAGATATTATGGGGCGTATGTTGGTGTCAAGTAGAGACCCAATCAGTTCTTTAAAATCCATCTTCAGCTGTTCTGAGCTGCCCTTTATAATGTCCTTTGACCCCACATGAACTATGACAGTATGAGCCCCCAGTGACTGACTCACTGCCTTGGGAAGCAACCTGGTGATATTCTGAACTTTTGCCACAGGAAAACACAAAATATTTACCCCAGGTACAGATATATTCCCTACCATCGTACTCCCTATCACAATCTCCAGAATGATCTGGCCTCTGCCGTGTCTCGAAACAGATTGCGAGGCCAGAGCCGCAGAATTCACCTGATTAGAGGGCTGCTGAGATGCCAAAGGGACAGAGCTCTGATCCAGAGAGCACGGCCCAGCAGAGGGGTGCCGCGGTGGTCCAGGCTTTGCCCATGCAGTTGATTGACTAGGACAGGGAGAGGTAGCTGGAGGGGCATCCACAGTCATGGATGGAACACCCAAGCCCTCGGCAGAAGACAGCTGGTATACGGGCTCAAAGCGATTTGAAAGTCTTAAGTCCGGGCACGGGGGAAGAAGGCAGGTGCACTGAGCTGTCTTATGCTGAGCCACACACTGGTTGCATTTACACAGTCAACCCAATTCTGATATTCTTATACTAATTGGTCTTAATCACATCAGATATTTTTCAGAACGGATCTGATTGCTCAAAATATCAGAATTGGGCTGCCTGTGTTAACTTTTAGCCATAGTCCTTTATCTGGCTTTGGTACACTGGCAGTGGTGGGCTGGGGAATCTGAGATTCTTGGTGCAAATGGCAGTGAATGGCCAGCTGGATAAGAGTCTGCCGAAAGTGGTATAGGGCTCCTTAACCACCAACTGTTTGGTCCTCTTGCAGAAGGTTTGCTGGTACTGCATGTCTTCTGGAAAGACATGGTTGTGGTTTAGAATTGTATGCTTTTTGTGGAGGGGATATAAGGCAGCATGCCTTTGTTCGTAAAGGTATCAACCGAATGGAACCGGCTAGCGAATGGTTTGGGGAAAATGAGGGGACATTGGGAGCTGCTTTTGAGACATTGAATGGCCTGCCGGGCTAAAGAAGGTGTGAAAAGTATTAGGAAAGCAGTTATTAATGGTTGTGTATGGGAGATTGAGCAGAAATGCCACCTCAAACGTTCTCATACACAACAATACATGTACTCTCTTAGCACAACAACAAACAACCTTCCTTATCTCAAAGTACTGTCTGTAAACTGCCCCAGCCCATTGAGAGATCATTATTTTCAATAATAGCCCTTTGCAGGGAAATTTTGTAGACATGTCTTTGTATTGTGTTTTGAGAATCTGCAGAGAGAAGAATTAGGCAGTTGTGTCATTACTGTTGTAGTCTTGATTTGTATACCTTTCAGTGTCCCTTGCAGGTTTCTGACTAAATTGATTATTGGTTGGGTAAGTACTCTGTGGTCCTCAGGCGACCTCAAACCACATGTAACCCCATAAAAAAAAACATTTAAAAAACGACCGAATTCATGTTAACCTCATTCTTATACCAGCTGAGACTGGCTGAGAACCACAGGATGTTGGTGGCGCCTTAATTGGGGAGAACAGGCTCATGGTAATGACAGGAGCAGAATCAGTGAAATGGTATCAAATGCATCAAACACATGGTTTCCAGGTGTTGGATGCCATTCCATTTGCTCCATTCCAAACATTATTATGAGCCGATCTCCCCTCCTGTCCAACTAATCAACCATAGACGATTTGCACACGTTCATCAGAGTGAGTTAGCTATATCGACAATACTATTTTTAGTACCTTTTAGTACCTGTTAGAATAGATGGCTACCAAATTGAGACTCTTACAGTATTTGGTAACATTAGCTATTTTAAGTTAGCTAATGTCAGTCAAAGTACAAACACACATGTTAATTATGTTGAAGGTAGCTATGAGTCTAGCAGTGACTACTGTGGCATAGGCGAAATTGATTGACTCTGTGTATACTAAGAGATTGCTTTAGCTGATGGCTTTTAGAGTTCAATACAGGACTGCAACATTAGCTAGCTAACCTACCCGGCTCTGCTAGCAAGCTAGCTAACGCTGTGGTTACCTCTAATTAAGAATCTTCTGTTTTGTTGTGAAGAAAAAGTTCAGACTGAAAATGCCTCTAATAATCTTCGATCCCAGCATCATTCTTGATAGCCGCAAGCCGCTGGCAGAATCAGGGTGAATCTATTTTAGGTATAACACCGGATAGGAATGATGACCAAAAAAATCTTGGCTGTCCTAAAAGTTGCTAGTCGCTAAATGACGTCATCACCGAATTTGCATAATTGGTCATGTCATGTGCATGTAATTGTGATGAACGCTGTAGGAGAGAGGAATAACGTTGTGGGAGAGACAAAAAGTGAGTAAAAAAATACCCTAAATATGTTTAGAACTACAAATGAACTTTCTTCTGTCGATTCTTGTTTTTTTATGTCACAATTCCAACCTTCCTCCTTTATCTGGGCTTGGGACTGGCAAAAGTGACCTAAAAGAGACACTCTGGCAGAGTTACTTAATTTTTATAAAAAAAATATATAATATTTTTTTGGGGGGGGGGGTTTAACCTTATGGTCCACTTAGGAGCCTACAACAAGTCACAGTAAAACATTTTTACATGTTTTTTTGTATACAATCTAAATGGACCAAAAAGAGACAATAGAAAAAACTGTCAATGGCAATGTGAAAAGATTATGGTAACAAGTTCAGGTTAATTCTTTTTTTTAAATGTAAGCCAGGATGGTACAGTCAGTGGCGGCTTCCCGCATGCGCGATTCATTTGCAAACAAGGACGGGGAGGGGTGAGCATCTCCTGATCTGACTGCAGCTGGGAAGGACTGCTGCGCGAGAACTGGGCCGCCTGTGAGTGCTTTGGGACAGGGGTGGGGCCCACGGCAGAACTCGCTGCTTGCTGAGAAGAGCATGAACGATACGTGCTTTCCTGTCAGAGTCTCCAAAAGTCTTCAATAACACCAGAAAAAGTCGCTAGATTTGTTGCTAGTCGCTTTTTTGAAAATGTGCCGCTAGAGGTGCCTGAATGCTCGCTAAATATAGCGACAAAGTTGCTAAGTTGTCAACACTGGTTTGAACTAAACAGTGCCATTATTCAAGTTTGAGCACGCCCCCTCTACCTAGCGGGCGGTGTCAGGATTCTCTATGAATGCTGGACTTTGTGGTTCACTATGAGCAGATGCATACAAATGGAGTGGAAACTTCCCGATTCTACTAGTGAAATGAAAATGTGCTTTCAAATTATTATTTTTTTACCTTTATTTAACTAGGCAAGTCAGTTAAGAACAAATTCTTAATTACAATGACGACCTACCCCTGCTAAACCCGGACAACGCTGGGCCAATTGTGCACTTCCCTATGGGACTCCCAATCACGGCCGGATGTGATTCAGCCTGTATTCAAACCAGAGACTGTATTGACGCCTCTTTCCCCGAGATGTAGTGCCTTAGACTACTGCGCCACTCGGGAGCTTGTGGTTTGGATAATTGTGATGTTTATGATAAAAATGTAATGTTGTTAATATAGTAATAACTATATGCCATTGCAGAGCCAGGGTGAAATTCCCCTTTAATTCAACACAAGAAACCAAGAGAGCACGAGAGGTAAGGAGAAAAAAAGGGAGACTTAGAGGAATATAGGAAAAAAGAGAGTAAGAGGGAGGAAAAACACCACGAAAAAGAGAGCAAAAGAAGAGAGAGAGAAAAAAGGTGGGAGGAAAGGAGAGAAAGGAAGAGCGAGTGAGGCGACATTGACTATGTCCTGGAGCCACCCAGAATGCAGGATTGTGTGCTGAGGGCAGGGAGAGGGACCTGTATCCGACCACTTCACAGAGGCTGCAGAATGTGTGGACACAGTTCTGTATTTCATAAACACCACTGGTGGCCAATACCTCCATCGCGGCAGGCATCAACTTTTGGGGCATGGACAATACTTGGAAGTGTGTGTGGTGATTGGGGGCTGGTGGGTGGGAGGTGTGTATGCCTATATGTGTGTGAGGTGGTAGTGTTTGTCTGCTATCTGTATCTGTATGTCTGATTCTAGTATGAGTCTCAATGTGTTTCATTCAAGAGTGTATGTATGTAGTGTTTTGGTAAGTGTGCATGGATCCTTAGTTGTAAGTACATACAGTATGTGTTCCCATATGTGTGGGTGAGTTTGTGTGTCTCTAAGTGTCTATATACTGTATGTGTGTGTTTATGTATATTTGTGTGTGTGTGTTTGATGGAGGAGGCGGCGTGTGGAAAACTAGTCCTAGGCTTGGAGCTGCAGAACCTGTGTGGCTGCCAAAGAAAACTGTGGTCGGAAGAGTCTGCTAATAGAGCATGATGCATGTCACCTGAAACTAGAATCATCTGAAACTGAGAAACCACAGCAGGCGGGAATCTTCCTGGCCTTCTGTTAAAGCTCGCTAGAGGCCCTGGGCTTGTGCTACCTCCCACCGGGCTCCTCCATTAGCTAAGCAGCTTCCGCTCACGTTCCTGCCCACCCCACTGCACCATGGGACTTCCAGCCATGTCAGATGAGCTATACAGCTCGCCAGCTTGTAGTCCAAAAACCCAGATATGAGTTACCACTTGTTCGCTCAGCCATTCCTATGGGGGAAATTAATAGGTAAAAAGAATGGGGTTTGGGATAAACGCAGAAAAAATGGTCTGAGGTTAACACAGGCTTAGGATATCGTATATGTTTTGTTCAATGAGACATGATCAATCAGTTAACATGTAATTTATGAATTATGAAGCCTTGTTTTGATTACATGAATGCTTAAAAATTCACAAAACGTTACGGTAGTTGATGAAGATGATCTCGTAGTACAAAACATATAAGATCTCATAAGCATGTGTTTACCAGAGACGCAATTTTCCGTGTTTATCCTAACCCCACCCAAAAAAGATGCCATTACCTGTTCATTTCTCCTATCAAAGCCCTGAAACAGAGGGGCTCCATTTTACTCAGATAGTTTCAGAGTTTACTCTGGTAGCAGTTTTAAAATCTCCCCTGATAGTCTAATAGTCGACTCTGGTTTACTCGGATAATCCACTCTGGTAATAGTCTAAAGTTTAATCTGGTTAAATTCTAATAGTCTACTCTGGTTTACTCTGATAATCCACTTTGGTAATAGTCTAAAGTTTACTCTGGTTACATTCTAATAGTCTACTCTGGTTTACTCTGATAATCCACTCTGGTAATAGTCTAAACTTTACTCTGGTTACATTCTAATAGTCTACTCTGGTTTACTCTGATAATCCACTCTAGTAATAGTCTACAGTTTACTCTGGTTACATTCTAATAGTCTACTCTGGTTTACTCTGATAATCCACGCTAGTAATAGTCTACAGTTTACTCTGGTTACATTCTAATAGTCTACTCTGGTTTACTCTGATAATCCACTCTGGTAATAGTCTAAAGTTTACTCTGGTTACATTCTAATAGTCGACTCTTGTAATAGTCCAAAATTCACTCAAATAATTGAATAGTCTACTCTGGAAATAGTCTGAAGTCTACTCTGATAGTCTTAGTTTACTAGAGAAAAAATATTTTTTACAATACAAGGATGATATTAATTCGTACTTGAATGAAAAAGTAGGAAGAAAAATGAAGAAAAGTATCCAAAAAATATGCTCTTGATTGAGTTATGACATTTGAGTTGTCAGCTCAATGACACTAGCTTCCATACAGTCTTAATAATAATATGATTGCATTTTGTTTATTTTAAATACACGTGCATCACCTTCTTTCTAAATGGCTCCTTTAAGGCAGGGATGCATATGTCTCTCCTCTCTCGGCCGCGGGTGAAATAAAACAGAACCCATTGCAACAGTAGTACTTCGGTGACAGGCTGTGGGTGGCAGAGCAGACGAATTGTGTCAATGGCAGCCATTAAAAAGGACCACACACCCTCCAGTCACCAGCAAGACATGATGGATGATTATCTCAAGGTGTGACAGGTGCTGGAATGGTGGGGGATCTCTCTCTTTTCTCTCTCTCTCTCCCTCCATCTACCTCATTGTCTCTCCCTCTCTCTTCCTATTCATTCCCTCTCTCTTTCATCTTCTTCGCCCTCTCGATATCTCCCCCTATTCCTTGCTACCTTTCTCTCTCTTTCTCTTGGACAGGGCTTTAACACCATTGTAACATCAGTCTATTGACACACTTCAGATAGTGGCTCGTGGCTAATGAGTGTCTGAGTGCTGCTCTCTCTCTCCATCTCCCTCCCTGCCTGCTCCTCATCTATGTGTTATCCCCCTCTCTCACTGTCAGAGGAGCCCAGCCAGGCCTATATCACACACTGACCATTAGAGCCTGCTAGGAGTTGCCTCACACAATCTTCCAAAAAATACATTACAACCCACAAACTGTACTACAAACTGCTTGAGCAGAGCATAGCCACAGTCAGTTCACTTCCATTCATTCAATATCATTCCAGAGCCAAAGTACGAAGGGTATTGGATATTAGTCCCTGGGCCTGGTGCATCAGCTGCGTCAATGCTATTTGCTAATCATCTTGTTCTCAATGGCATATTATGTGTTCCTGTTCACCTGGTAGCATGTGTATACTGTGAGAGTTTTCTTTAAATGTTTTATTTGTACTAAAAACAGGAAGTTTGTGCAGTCTTTAACTTATGAAGTTGGATTGTTTTTTATGGGCCCACGCTAGTTATATCTTCCCCGCCTGGTACAAGGGAGTTTCCCAAATAGGAAAATGATGTATGAGCAGCTAACATATCTACAATTAGGTTACTCTCGTTATGTACTAGGCTAAACACACTTGGCCATGTGAGATATGTCTAATTTCCTTCCCAAAGGAACATACATGTTACTAACACAATCCTGTTGTTGTTTCATATAGTACCAGACAACCTCCATTGATAACCTTGATAACACATGGATAACTCCTGCTTTATCACTGCAGTACAGCCCTTCCAATGTAGAGGATAACCTCTGAGTGGTCAGCAGACCTGGATGAGTGAAACCTCTTCCTCAGACATTGTCCTTGAGACAAAAGGAATGATGGACGATCTCTCTCTCTCTCCCTTTCTTTCTCTCTCTGTCCTTTTTCTGTCCCCTTTTGTGGAGAATAGTGAGAATTCTTCGCATTCCCATTAGGGCAGGGTCAAGGTTTGTGTTGTTGAACCCATCCCACCAGGGGTTGCATTTTATTGCTGTTGTTGTTCATTACAACGTTGGATGCAAAACTATGTTGCCTCAACTAACGCTACTGTCTTTAATGTGTTGGTCTTCACAATTCAAATGTATGGCATGGTGTTAAACTTATACATATCCGAGAGGAGCACATTATACCAGGATCCTATTAGCTTTTCCTCAAGAGTCTGACCTTGTCCGTATGTAGCAAGTTGCACAGAAATAAATAAATCAATCAAAGCTCAAATTATGCAGGGAAATTTTGAAGTAACTGCAATGCCCTGATTTGAAGGAAAAAAAGAACTATGAAAGCAGCCAATTAGCATGAAGAAAATGCTAAAAATAACACAAATAAATACAATGCATTCATTAGTGAATGTTGAATAATGGCTTTTAAGAAAACAAGTGACAATCCCAAGACATTAAGATCTTCAGATACCTTAATTAAAGACTTCTTCACTGTATACAAATAAGATGTCTTAGTCAAAATAAAATCTGGAAAGAGAAAATCATAATTTATTTCTCCTGTTCATCTCCTGAAGAATAAAATTGGTTTTAGAGTGACGACTTACTACTACAGGTCCTAACTTTTGTTGTGATTTTTGTGTGTGGCGTGTTTTGGCAAAAAAGTATTTTGCACATATCTAATTATTATTGTCAAAGAAATTAAGTGAAGCCTCTGTGAGGATTTCTTATGCATTTCGTCATATTTTGACCTCATGCTTTTGACCTGTAATGTGAACTGTAAATGCAGTTAACATTCAGTGTGTATGGAGGGTGATAAAGAAAAGATGGGTGGCGTTAGATTAAATTCCCTACTCTCAAGCCGCCATGATTCATATAAGAGAAATGAACTAATACCGAATACTATATGGCTACCAGCTGGATTTAAGCCATGAGGATGGACTGTGAAATGATGAGGCTCCCCCATTTCCCTCTGGGCTGATGGTACTGTATCTCCCAAACTATATCAATTTTATTCTCACTGGCCACAATTCCAGGCGCTGTGAAATGGTCCAAATAGCGTTACAAATGGGGATAGATAAAAGGGTTAAACTAATTGCAGTTAGATAATAGTAAAAGTCAAATTTTTTAATTCTCTATCTACTAGCAAAGGCCGTCCATCTGCAGTATGTCTTCAATAATATGCAGTCTGATTAAACTTTTTTCCCCTTTCTATTTTATTATTAAGTGAAACATGGTCCTGAAAGACAAAGTACTATTGCCTATCTCAGAAGCAGAAGAATTCGACATGCTCATTTTGAATTATCACACTTACATTATGTCTATACTAAAATCTGGATGGATACATGCCTCAGCCTATATTTTTCTCTCATTCTCTTGGTAACTCACTCTATTGTGTTCTCGGTTAAAACCAATTATAATGCTAAAATATGATATACCCTTATAAATGCAATATGCTGATGTGGCTTATATTTTGTTGATTCAGATGGTTTTACTACATCTTTCCTTTAACCCTTTTTTGAATGTAGTCATTCTCATGTCAAAGTCAATTTATTGGAAACAAATTCATTTACATTGTTTTAAAGTGAAACTGACAGCATTTGAACTACTTTGCAGATATGCAATAAACAGACAACCATAATATCATCAACAATATCATATTCCATGTTTCTACTTCAAAACCAACTTTATAAGAGGTTTTAAAAACATGTTCTGTTTGATTCAAAATCCCATAATATACAGTAAGGCATTATTAGCAGAATAGATGGATGCAGTTCAATGCATGATTCATATAATTCACCAATGCATTTCTTGGTAGTCCTCAGAAAATGTATGACGTAAATCACAGCTGGCATGGTACATTGCTTTCTTCCTCCACCCATTCGGGATGCACTGTTTCAGTTTCAATTACTCATTATTTTGAACAATAGTGGACGAATGGAACTAAGGCGGGGAATGTCAATACAATCAAATGAGCAAGGGCAATGATCACAAGTCAGTCAAAGGTGGCTATTAGGCTAGTACACATGTGTCAAACACAAGGCCTGTGGGCCGCATAGGGCACACAGGCTAGTATAAAGGAGTCAACAGTTGAGTAATCTACTTTATGAAATTACAGCCTGATACGCTCGCATTGGTGAATTCAACTTCAATTGCCCTGCTTTTGTGTGTCCCATTTACAGCGTGCAGCAGAGGGAAAGTGTACAGACACGTGCCGCAGTTCTAGCTAGGCTACTAAAATGTTCGGATCGGTTTTTAAAGCTTGACAATGAATAACCAAAAAACTAACCCTGCAACAAAACACCAGCAAAGGAGGAACATGTAGGCCTATTACAGCAACATTTGAGTGTTAGCCTAGTCTGGCTACTCAACTACAATACATTTTGAGTGCACCATGCAGTAATGCTGCATTCAACCGCACAGGTGATCCATGCAGTGCAAAAACATTTCAAACATGTTTTAAGTTTAAATGTAACGACAAAACTATGGCCACTTTTTTGTTTTTGTTTTATATTAAATGTTTTTTTGATTAGGATCGCAGCATATTATGCGCAAGCATAGCGGCTAAGCATAGCAGCAAAGGTTGGACAAATATGATTTATCTCTTTAGTTTTATTATGTTAAAATGCTATATACAGTATCCTATGTACATAAGTAGACACTATAAAGGGACGTATTTGGTCTAATAATACAATTGCCGGATTAGGTCACAGTTGCTCGTTTAAAAAACAACAACAAATGAGCTATGCCTGGCCCTCGAATTCATTGTGTTTTTCAAAAATAATATAATAATATCCCATTTAGCAGACGCTTTTGTCCAAAGCGACTTACAAGTCGGCTGGGGCCACTACTTTTACATATGGGTGGTCCCAGCGGGAATCGAACCCACGACGCTTGGCGTTGCAAGCGCCATGCTCTACCGACTGAGCCACACAGGACACAAAATGACCCGTGCGCTGATTGAGTTTGACACCCCTGGACTAGTGTATCTATTTATGTAGCTAGAAATTTATTTAGAAAGCTAAAAACAAAGAGGCTAACATTAGCTAGCTAGCTATCTGCTGGGAGGATGTCATGTCACTGGAGGAGTGGGTGTCACGTCCTGAACTTAGTTCCTTTTTTTATGTATCTATTTCCGGGTTGGAGCGAGCGGTCGCATCTACACTTCGGTCCGCAGGTAGTATAACTTTTCATTACATTTCATTATAGTACAACGGTTTGATTTGTCTAATCTTAGCAATTTCTTCTTAGCTAGCTACATAGCCGTCTTTGTATCAAAGATAATTGCGTAATTATCGTATTTCATCGTCCTAACGTAGTCTACACTGCTTTCTGCCCAGCAGCTAGCTAACGTCCACTAGCACAGCAGCTAGCTAACGTCCACTAGCACTGTAGAAACTATTACACTCAACGACTCGATTAGTGTGTTCTAGGTTAGCTAGCCAGCTATTGTCGTTCTTTTAACGTAACGTTACGTAATCAACACTGCTAGCTAGCCAGCTAGCCCCCGAATAGCAGCACTGTAGAAACTATTACACTCGACGGAACGACTTGATTAGTGTAGTGTCAACAACGTAGCCACTGCCAGCTAGCCTACTCCAGCAGTACTGTATCATTTCAATCATTTTAGTCAATAAGATTCTTGCTACGTAAGCTTAACGTTCTGAACATTCGATAAGTGTAGTCCACTTGTCATTCCAATCTCCTTTGCATTAGCGTAGCCTCTTCTGTAGCCTGTCAACTATGTGTCTATCTATCCCTGTTCTCTCCTCTCTGCACAGACCATACAAACGCTCCACACCGCGTGGCCGCGGCCACCCTAATCTGGTGGTCCCAGCGCGCACGACCCACGTGGAGTTCCAGGTCTCCGGTAGCCTCTGGAACTGCCGATCTGCGGCCAACAAGGCAGAGTTCATCTCAGCCTATGCCTCCCTCCAGTCCCTCGACTTCTTGGCACTGACGGAAACATGGATCACCACAGACAACACTGCTACTCCTACTGCTCTCTCTTCGTCCGCCCATGTGTTCTCGCACACCCCGAGAGCTTCTGGTCAGCGGGGTGGTGGCACCGGGATCCTCATCTCTCCCAAGTGGTCATTCTCTCTTTCTCCCCTTACCCATCTGTCTATCGCCTCCTTTGAATTCCATGCTGTCACAGTTACCAGCCCTTTCAAGCTTAACCTCTTACACCTATGGTGGCGCTATTTCATTTTTGGAAGAAAAACGTTCCCGTTTTAAACAAGATATTTTGTCACAAAAAGATGCTCGACTATGCATATAATTGCTACTGTTCGAATGAAAACACTCTGACGTGTCCAGAAATACAAATATCTTCTCTGTGCGTGCCCTTTAACGTGAGCTTCAGGCAAAACCAAGATGACATGGCATCCAGGAAATGACAAGGATTTTTGAGGCTCTGTCTTTCATGATCTCCTTATATGGCTGTGAACGCAAGAGGAATGAGTCTGCCCTTTCTGTCGTTTCCCCAAGGTGTCTGCAGCATTGTGACGTATTTGTAGGCAGATCATTGGAAGATTGACCATAAGAGACCACATTTACCACGTGTCCGCCCGGTGTCCTGCGCCGAAATTGGTGCGCAAAAGTCACCTGCCAGTATTTTTCCATGGAACACAGAGAGAGAAGCAAGCTTCCACGAACTGCATGTCAATGAAGAGATATGTTAAAAAACACCTTGAGGATTGATTCCAAACAACGTTTGCCATGTTTCGGTCGATATTATGTAGTTAATCCGGAAAAGTTTCACGTTGTAGGTGACTGCATTTTCGGTTCGTTTCGGTAGCCAGGCGCAATGTAGAAAACGGAACGATTTCTCCTACACACAGACGCTTTCAGGAAACACTGCGCATCTGGTATGTGGCTGGGAGTCTCCTCATTGAAAACATCAGAAGCTCTTCAAAGGTAAATGATTTTATTTATTTGGTTATCTGGCTTTTGTGAAAATGTTGCGTGCTACATGCTACACAAAATGCTATGCTAGCTTTGCATACTCTTACACAAATTAGTCAATTTCTATGGTTCAAAAGCATATTTTGAAAATCTGAGATGACAGTGTTGTTAAGAAAAGGCTAAGCTTGAGAGCAAACGCATTATTTTAATTTTATTTGCGATTTTCAGAAATCGTTAACGTTGCGTTATGCTAATGAGCCTGAGGCTTAGTCACAATCCCGGATCCGGGATGGGGAGTTTCAAGAGTTAACATCCTTATCATTTATCGCCCTCCAGGTTCCCTCGGAGAGTTCATCAATGAGCTTGATGCCTTGATAAGCTCCTTTCCTGAGGACGGCTCACCTCTCACAGTCCTGGGCGACTTTAACCTCCCCACGTCTACCTTTGACTCATTCCTCTCTGCCTCCTTCTTTCCACTCCTCTCCTCTTTTGACCTCACCCTCTCACCTTCCCCCCCTACTCACAAGGCAGGCAATACGCTCGACCTCATCTTTACTAGATGCTGTACTTCCACTAACCTCATTGCAACTCCCCTCCAAGTCTCCGACCACTACCTTGTATCCTTTTCCCTCTCGCTCTCATCCAACACTTCCCACACTGCCCCTACTCAGATGGTATCGCGCCGTCCCAACCTTCGCTCTCTCTCCCCCGCTACTCTCTCCTCTTCCATCCTATCATCTCTTCCCTCTGCTCATACCTTCTCCAACCTATCTCCTGATTCTGCCTCCTCAACCCTCCTCTCTTCCCTTTCTGCATCCTTTGACTCTCTATGTCCCCTATCCTCCAGGCCGGCTCGGTCCTCCCCTCCCGCTCCGTGGCTCGACGACTCATTGCGAGCTCACAGAACAGTGCTCCGGGCAGCCGAGCGGAAATGGAGGAAAACTCGCCTCCTGCGGACCTGGCATCCTTTCACTCCCTCCTCTCTACATTTTCCTCCTCTGTCTCTGCTGCTAAAGCCACTTTCTTCCACTCTAAATTCCAAGCATCTGCCTCTAACCCTAGGAAGCTCTTTGCCACCTTCTCCTCCCTTCTGAATCCTCCTCCCCCCCTCCTCCTTCTCTGCAGATGACTTCGTCAACCATTTTGAAAAGAAGGTCGACGACATCCGATCCTCGTTTGCTAAGTCAAACGACACCGCTGGTTCTGCTCACACTGCCCTACCCTGTGCTCTGACCTCTTTCTCCCCTCTCTCTCCAGATGAAATCTCGCTTCTTGTGACGGCCGGCCGCCCAACAACCTGCCCGCTTGACCCTATCCCCTCCTCTCTTCTCCAGACCATTTCCGGAGACCTTCTCCCTTACCTCACCTCGCTCATCAACTCATCCCTGACCGCTGGCTACGTCCCTTCCGTCTTCAAGAGAGCGAGAGTTGCACCCCTTCTGAAAAAACCTACACTCGATCCCTCCGATGTCAACAACTACAGACCAGTATCCCTTCTTTCTTTTTTCTCCAAAACTCTTGAACGTGCCGTCCTTGGCCAGCTCTCCCGCTATCTCTCTCAGAATGACCTTCTTGATCCACATCAGTCAGGTTTCAAGACTAGTCATTCAATTGAGACTGCTCTTCTCTGTATCACGGAGGCACTCCGCACTGCTAAAGCTAACTCTCTCTCCTCTGCTCTCATCCTTCTAGACCTATCGGCTGCCTTCGACACTGTGAACCATCAGATCCTCCTCTCCACCCTCTCCGAGTTGGGCATCTCCGGTGCGGCCCACGCTTGGATTGCGTCCTACCTGACAGGTCGCTCCTACCAGGTGGCGTGGCGAGAATCTGTCTCCTCGCCACACGCTCTCACCACTGGTGTCCCCCAGGGCTCTGTTCTAGGCCCTCTCCTATTCTCGCTATACACCAAGTCACTTGGCTCTGTCATAACCTCACATGGTCTCTCCTATCATTGCTATGCAGACGACACACAATTAATCTTCTCCTTTCCCCCTTCTGATGACCAGGTGGCGAATCGCATCTCTGCATGTCTGGCAGACATATCAGTGTGGATGATGGATCACCACCTCAAGCTGAACCTCGGCAAGACGGAGCTGCTCTTCCTCCCGGGGAAGGACTGCCCGTTCCATGATCTCGCCATCACGGTTGACAACTCCATTGTTTCCTCCTCCCAGAGCGCTAAGAACCTTGGCGTGATCCTGGACAACACCCTGTCGTTCTCAACTAACATCAAGGCGGTGGCCCGTTCCTGTAGGTTCATGCTCTACAACATCCGCAGAGTACGCCCCTGCCTCACACAGGAAGCGGCGCAGGTCCTAATCCAGGCACTTGTCATCTCCCGTCTGGATTACTGCAACTCGCTGTTGGCTGGGCTCCCTGCCTGTGCCATTAAACCCCTACAACTCATCCAGAATGCCGCAGCCCGTCTGGTGTTCAACCTTCCCAAGTTCTCTCACGTCACCCCGCTCCTCCGCTCTCTCCACTGGCTTCCAGTTGAAGCTCGCATCCGCTACAAGACCATGGTGCTTGCCTACGGAGCTGTGAGGGGAACGGCACCGCAGTACCTCCAGGCTCTGATCAGGCCCTACACCCAAACAAGGGCACTGCGTTCATCCACCTCTGGCCTGCTCGCCTCCCTACCACTGAGGAAGTACAGTTCCCGCTCAGCCCAGTCAAAACTGTTCGCTGCTCTGGCCCCCCAATGGTGGAACAAACTCCCTCACGACGCCAGGACAGCGGAGTCAATCACCACCTTCCGGAGACACCTGAAACCCCACCTCTTCATGGAATATCTAGGATAGGATAAAGCAATCCTTCTCCCCCCCCCTTAAATGATTTAGATGCACTATTGTAAAGTGGCTGTTCCACTGATGTCAGAAGGTGAATTCACCAATTTGTAAGTCGCTCTGGATAAGAGCGTCTGCTAAATGACTTAAATGTAAATGTAATGTAAATGTAGGTTGGTCAGGGCGTGAGTTGGGGTGGGCATTCAATGTTTTGTTCTATGTTTGTATTTCTATGTATTTCTAGGTAGCTGTCAATCGTTGGCTTTGATTGAGAACCATACTGAGGCAGCCTGGTTTCGCCCTTGAGTGGTAAGGAGGAGCAGCACTATAAGGAGGAATGGACATGGGAGGACATTCTGGATGGCAAGGGATCCTGCACATGGGAGGAGATCCTGGCTGGAAGGAGAGCGGAGGCAGCAGGAGAGATGAACCAGCGGTACGAGGGAACACGGCTGGCAAGGAAGCCCTAAAAAGTTCTTGGAGGGGGCACACGGGGAGTGTGGCTAAGGCAGGTAGGAGACCTGAGCCAACTCCCCGTGCTTACCGTGGCGAGAGGTTGACCGGGCAGGCACCGTGTTATGCGGTGAGGCGTAGCATAGCCCGGTGCGCTACATTGCAGCTCCTCGTATCGGCCATGCTAGAGTGGGCACTGAGCCAGGACGGATGAAGCCGGCTCAGCGCATCTGATCTCCAGTGCGTCTCTTCGGTCCGTGTTATATGGCACCAGCCCTACGCACTGCGTCTCCCGTGGGTCTGCACAGCCCAGTGCGTCATGTGCCTGCACCCTGCAAGTGCCGGGCAAAAATCAACATCCAGCCAGGATGGGTTGTTCAGTCCCTTAGTTCGAGACCTCCAGTGCGCCTCTACGGACCGGTCTATCCTGTGCCTCCTCCAAGGACCAGCCCTCCAGTAGATCTCTCCAGCCTGGTGAGTACTGTGTCTGTTCTAAGAAACAAGTCTCCTGTGTGTCCCTCCAGTTCGGATCTGCCAGAGCCTCCCTCAAGTCCGGACACTCCAGAGCCGCCCTCCAATCCAGACGCTCCAGAGCCGCCCTCCAGTCCGGACGCTCCAGATCCTCCCTCCAGTCCGGACCCTCCAGAACCGCCCGTCAGTCCGGTGCTGCCAGAGCAGCCTGTCAGTCAGGGGCTGCCAGAGACGCCCGTCAGTCAGGAGCTGCCAGAGACGCCCGTCAGTCTGGAGCTGCCAGAGCCGCCCGTCAGTCAGGAGCTGCCAGAGCCGCCCGTCAGTCAGGAGCTGGCAGAGCCGCCCGTCAGTCAGGAGCTGGCAGAGCCGCCCGTCAGTCAGGAGCTGCCAGAGTCGCCCGTCAGTCAGGAGCTGCCAGAGTCGCCCGTCAGTCAGGAGCTGCCAGAGTCGCCCGTCACTCCGGCGCTTCCAGAGTCGCCAGTCACTGTCGGCGCTGCCAGAGTCGCCAGTCACTGTCGGCGCTGCCAGAGTCGCCCGTCACTCCGGCGCTGCCAGAGTCGCCCGTCACTCCGGCGCTGCCAGAGTTGCCCTTCACTTTGGCGCTGCCAGAGTCTCCAGTCTATTTGGGGCCCTGCTGAAAAGGTCCCCAGTCTGGGGTCGGCGGAGAAGGTCGTCGCTCCAAAGGCACCACCTAAGTGAGTCCAGACTAAGGTGGAGTGGGGTCCACGTCCCGCACCAGAGCCACCACCGCGGACAGATGCCCACCCAGACCCTCCTCTGTTTGGCCTGGTATGGTTCCCAATCAGAGGCAGCTGTCAATCGTTGTCTCTGATTGAGAACCATACTGAGGCAGCCTGGTTTCGCCCTTGAGTTGTGGGTAGTTGTTTTCTGTCTCTCTCTCTGTACCAGATAGGACTGTTTCGTTTGTTCCGTTTTTGTTATTTTTGTTCTAGTGTTCAGTGTAATTAAAAGATCATGAACACGTACCATGCTTCACTTTGGTCCTCTCCTTCTTCCACCTACAATGATTGTTACAGTGGGTGAGTGACTGACTTCTTCCCCCTCATATTGTTTTTTGATGGCTACAGCTAGAGATGGAGAGCATTTGTAAACAGCAGTTTTCAGTTCTTTCCACAGATTCTCGATTGGATTCAGGTCTGGACTTTGACTTGGCCATTCTAACACCTGGATATGTTTATTTTTGAACCATTCCATTGTAGATTTTGCTTTATGTTTTGGATGATTGTCTTGTTGGAAGACAAATCTCCGTCCCAGTCTCAGGTCTTTTGCAGACTCCATCAGGTTTTCTTCCAGAATGGTCCTGTATTTGGCTCCATCCATCTTCCCATCAATTTTAACCATCTTCCCTGTCCCTGCTGAAGAAAATCAGGCCCAAACCATGATGCTGCCACCACCATGTTTGACAGTGGGGATGGTGTGTTCAGGATGATGCGCTCTGTTGCTTTTACGCCAAACATAACGTTTTGCATTGTTGCCAAAAAGTTCAATTTTGGTTTCATCTGACCAGAGCACCTTCTTCCACATGTTTGGTGTGTCTCCCAGGTGGCTTGTGGCAAACTTTAAACAACACTTTTTATGGATATCTTTAAGGAATGGCTTTCTTCTTGCCACTCTTCCATAAAGGCCAGATTTGTGCAATATACGACTGATTGTTGTCCTATGGACAGAGTCTCCCACCTCAGCTGTAGATCTCTGTACTTCATCCAGAGTGATCATGGGCCTCTTGGCTGCATCTCTGATCAGTCTTCTCCTTGTATGAGCTGAAAGTTTAGAGGGACGGCCAGGTCTTGGTAGATTTGCAGTGTTTAAAGCTTGGGAAATCTTTTTGTATCCAAATCCGGCTTTAAACTTCTTCACAACAGTATCTCGGACCTGCCTGGTGTGTTCCTTGTTCTTCATGATGCTCTCTGTGCTTTTAACAGACCTCTTGAGACTATCACAGTGCAGGTGCATTTATACGGAGACTTGATTACACACAGGTGGATTGTATTTATCATCATTAGTCATTTAGGTCAACATTGGATCATTCAGAGATCCTCACTGAACTTCTGGAGAGAGTTTGCTGCACTGAAAATAAAGGGGCTGAATAATTTTGCACGCCCAATTTTTCAGTTTTTGATTTGTTAAAAAAGTTTGAAATATCCAATAAATGTCGTTCCACTTCATGATTGTGTCCCACTTGTTGTTGATTCTTCACAAAAAAATATAGTTTTATATCTTTATGTTTGAAGCCTGAAATGTGGCAAAAGGTCGCAAAGTTCAAGGGGGCCGAATACTTTCGCAAGGCACTGTATGTATTTGCAGAAATCCATTCAGGTGTATTTTGTGAATTTTGGCAAATGCCAATGATTTATTTAAGTTGCGCTGTTGCTACTGCCTGTAAACACATAGTCCAGTTCAAAGTGAATGACGGCAGGCCCGTGTGACAAATTGCTTATTTGCATATACGACGACTGCAGCTCTGATTAGCTATGGTGCACCGGTTTGTGTAGGCTCTGGTCCTGGACAAGACATTTGTTTTTATTGGGTTTTATTTCCTGCAGTGTCTATTAATTGTCCACGGCCGCAATCTCACTATTTATTGCTATAGCATTTTCACAAATGCCTAACTATATTTAATTCCCAAACATTCTATGAATTCATGAAATTGACACGATCTAAGTGCACGCATAACTAAGGTGTCATATTTTTCTTAGGAATGTACAGTGCCAGTCAAAAGTTTGGACATGCCTACTCATTCAAAGGTTTTTCTTTATTTTTATGTTACATTGTAGAATAATAGTGAAGACATCAAAACTATGAAATAACACATACGAAATCATGTAGTAACCAAAAAAGTGTAAAACAAATACCAATATATTTTATATTTCAGATTCGTCAAAGTAACCACCCTTTTCCTTGATGATAGCTTTGTACACTCTTGGCACTCTCTCAACCAGCTTCATGAGGTAGTCTCTTGGAATGCATTTCAGTTATCAGGTGTGCCTTGTTAAAAGTAAATTTGTGGAATTTCTTTCCCTCTTATTACATTTGACACAATCAGTTGTGTTGTGACAAGGTAGGGTGGTATACGGAAGATAGCCCTATTTTGTAAAAGACCAAGTTCATATTATGGCAAGAAGAGCTCAAATGAGCAAAGATAAACAACAGTCCATCATTACTTTAAGACATGAAGGTCAGCCAATGTGGAAAATTTCAAGAACTTTGACAGTTTCTTTAAGTCCAGTCTCAAAACTATGTGCAGTCTCAAAACCTCAAGTGCTACGATGTAACTGGCTTTCATGAGGACCGCCAAAGGAAAGGAAGATGCAGAGTTACCTCTGCTGCAGAGGATAAGTTCATTAGAGTTAACTTCACCTCATAATACAGCTCAAATAAATAAGTAACAGACATACGGACAAACTGAATTGGTCCACCCACACGGACAAACTGAATTGGTCCACCCACACAGACAGTGTGGTGAAGAAGGCGCAGCAGCACCTCTTCAACCTCAGGAGGCTGAAATGCGGCTTGTCACCAAAAGCACTCACAAACTTCTACAGATGCACAATCGAGAGATTCCTGTCGGGTTGTATCACCACCTAGTACAGCAACTGCTCCACCCACAACCGTAAGGCTCTCCAGAGGGTTGTGAGGTCTGCACAACGCATCACCGGGGGCAAACTACCTGCCCTTCATGACACCTACACCACCCAATGTCACAGGAAGGCCATAAAGATCATCAAAGACAACAACCACCCGAGCCACTGTCTGTTCACCCCGCTATCATCCAGAAGGTGAGGCAGTACAGGTGCATCAAAGCAGGGACCGAGAGACTAAAAACAGCCTCTATCTCAAGGCCATCAGACTGTTAAACAGCCACCACTAACATTGAGTGGCTGCTGCCAACATACTGACTCAACACCGGCCACTTTCAATAATGGAAACATTGATGTTAAAGCCACTTTAAACAATGCCACTTTTATATGTTTACATACCCTACATTACTCATCTCATATGTAGATACTGTACTCGATACCATCTACTGCATCTTGCCTATGCCATTCTGTACCATCACTCATTCATATATTTTTATGTACATATTCTTCATCCCTTTACACTTGTGTGTATAAGGTAGTTGTTGTGAAATTGTTAGGTTAGATTACTCGTTGGTTATTACTGCATTGTCGAAACTAGAAGTACAAGCATTTCGCTACACTCGCATTAACGTCTGTGTATGTGACAAATAGAATTTGATTTGATTTGAGACTGTGCGAATCAGACCATGGTTGAAGTGTTGCAAAGAAACCACTTCTAAAGGACACCAATAATAAGAAGAGACTTGCTTGGGCCAAGAAACATGAGCAATGGACATTAGATGGGTGGAAATCTGTCCGTTGGGCTGATGAGTCCAAATCTGAGATTTTTGGTTCCTACCACCATGTTGTTGTGAGACGCAGAGTTAGTGAATGGATGATCTCCGCATATATGATTCCCATCGTGAAGCATGGAGGATCAGGTGTGTTGATGCTGGTGACACTGTCTGTGATATATTTCGAATTCAAGGCCCACTTAACAGCGATACGCCATCCTATCTGGTTTGCGCTTATTGGGACGATCATTGGTATTTCAAGAGGACAATGACCCAAAATCAAATCAAATCAAATATATTTATAAAGCCCTTCGTAAAAGTGTTGTACAGAAACCCAGCCTAAAACCCCAAACAGCAAGCAATGCAGGTGTAGAAGCACGGTGGCTAGGAAAAACTCCCTAGAAAGGCCAAAACCTAGGAAGAAACCTAGAGAGGAACCAGGCTATGTGGGGTGGCCAGTCCTCTTCTGGCTCTCCCGGGTGGAGATTGTAACAGAATATGGCCAAAATGTTCAAAATACACCTGCAGGCTGTGTAAGGGCTATGTGACCAAGAAGCATAGGGATGGAGTGCTGCATCAGATGGCCTGGCCTCCATTATCACCCAACCTCAACCCAATTGAGATGGTTTGGGCTGACTTGGACCGCAAAGTGAAGGCAAAGCAGCCAACAAGTGCTCAGCATATGAGGGAACTCCTTCAAGACTGTTGGAAAAGGATTCCTCATGAAGCTTGTTGTTGAATTCCAATAGTGTGCAAAGCTGTTATCAAGGAAATGGGTGGATACTTTGAAGAATATTAAATATATTTTTATTTGTTTTGGATATTAAAAGATTCCATGTGTGTTATTTCATAGAATTTGATGTATTCACTATTACTATACAATGTAGAAAATTGTGAAAAATAAAGAAAAAATCCTTGAATGAGTGGGTGTGTCCAAACTTTTGACTGGTACTGTATATGACCAGATTTTGATACGATTGAATGTTGCTAAAACACTGTCAGTTCCACTTTTAATGATGATCCAAGGATTCAGTCAAAGACAAAGATGGCACACATTTTGTGCTTCACAGCCGTATGGTAAATTTTACAAAGCTTATTTTTTGCAATATGTTTTTTTGATAAGAATTATCCGTTCTACACTGATGATTAGAAGTTAATTCATCTGATTTGACTTGTAAATGTAAAGACATTACATTTGAATGTAATGCAATGTATGATGTGCAGCAAATACAGTGTATAACCTCTAAAAATAAACCTTTATATGACACCATTTTAGAATAATGATTTAAAAAATATTATTCACAAAATAATTGACACCAGTCATGCATTCAAACACAGAAACAGAAGAATACAGACATCCATCAAGACAAGTGCTCAGTAGGAGATTAACATTATGCCTGCATGAAATATTAGAGAAACAGCCGAATTTATCTAAATTATTTACACCCATTTTGAGTGACAGAAAAGCGGTGACTCTTTAGGTAAACAAAGCTAGCAGCACCACACACATCGTGCCAGCCTTGTCAGAGTTTATGTAATGCTGCCTGGGCAAAAATACATTATGTCAAAACTAATTTCCTGCCAAAAGAAAACCAAACAGTCCTGTCTAAAGAGGGAAGAGAAAATTGTGAAAATTGCACTTTAAAAACCTTGATTCAGCTTCCCAGACCACCATTGAGTAATGAGGTAATCTAAACAGCCGAGTGGATGCTGATTAGATTACTTCCAGCAGGCAGTACAATGTGTCTGTATTTATTCCTGTTGTGGAGGGAACAACATATATGCTGTCTGTGTGAAACCACTACACCTTCATGGGGCAGATATGATAAAACAAGGTGGAAGATGATGCATGTTCTTTTCTCTCTGAGGACATAGTATTTCACTTGCCCTTGTCTCTTTGTTTAATGGGATAATTGATGTGTTTGTTCATAGTCTGGCCGTTGTTGCTTTCTTTGCTACTTTTGTAACTTTTAATTTGACCAGGATCTCACTTGATAGACCTTTTTAGACACAACCTATGTTGACTCAACCCACTCTTTGACAGTAAATGATATCTATCCAACCAATATATCCATGTGCATCCACATGGTAACAATTTTTTTTGTCACACAGCACACATTGAAAACCCACCCACCTCAAACAAACTTTTGAAAGTTCACCAAAAAGAACTAATGACCTTGAAAGAGGAGCAAATTAGCAAACATACAGAGCCATCTGTGTGCCCCGCAGGCAGCCCAACGTTTCCGTCTTTGCCAAGGTAGCCTAATGAAGCTCGTACATTTTACATGCAAATCTCTGCCTAATCTTTCTCCTCTTTCTGCCAATGTCTCAGGCAAATAAATATATAAAACCCAATTATGATTTAATTAATAGAAATCTAGTGTTCCGTGGAATTGGTACCTTGGCTGGGGTGACTCTGGGACCTGGGCTTATTAGTTGCGCTGTTAAACTGCAACACAGCCTGACGTTGAATCCTCCGTAGATTTTGCTGTTCAAACAAACCATCCCCAGGCTATACTGGATAAAGGCATTGCAAACTCTGACACAAACCCATCGACCCTTACTGTCAGTGTACGCAGACAGACCTCTGGGATGTTGTTGTCATTCCTGCAGTGGTGGGAAAAGTACCCAAATGTCATACTTGAGTAAAAGGAAAGATACTTTAATAGAAAGTGATTCAAGTAAAAATGAAAGTCACCCAGTAAAATACTACTTGAGTTAAAGTCTTAAATATACTCAAGTATGAAAAGTAAATGTAAAAGTATAAATCGTTTCAAATTCCTTATATTCACCAAACCAGACAACATCATTTTAGTTTTTGAAATTTTATTCCAACACTTATTTACAAACAAAGCATTTATGTTTATTGATTCTGCCAGATCAGAGGCAGTAGGGATGACCAGGGATGTGATCGTGAATTTAACAATTTTCCTGTCCTGGAAATCATTCAAAATGTAATCGAGTATTTTTGTGTGTCAGGGAAAATGTATGGAGTATAAAGTATATTATTCTCTTTAGGAATGTAGTAAAGTACCAGTTTACAGAAATATAAATAGTAAAGTACAAATACCCCAACAAACTACTTAAGTAGTACTTTAACATATTTTTACTTAAGCACTTTACACCACTGCATTCCTGCAAGATTGCCTTTGTTTGATTGCGTAAGTGATGTCAGCGATGTGAAGTCTTAGTCAGAGGATGGATAGAGGATGTGTGTGTATTTGTGTGTGTGCGTGCTCCCTTGGTCTCAGACTGGATACTGGAGATGGACAAGCTTCATTAGTCCTTCAATGGCAAAGTGTTTTCAAAGTAAATCCCAAACGGGTGCTCTACATCCATCAACAGCACAGAGGACTAGAGAAACTTTCACTGACTTTCAACTACCGTACGCAACTCTAACTTTGCCTTTAAATCTAGGGAGTCAAACTCCAGGGAATCTCAGATTGACAACCTATATGAGTTACACTTAAAATTAGATTCCAACTCAATCTAGTCCTCTGTGATTTCCTCACTCTAACGTGTGAGTCGATAAGTCATTGAGTACGGTTACATACACGTAATAATATGATTAATAGTCAGATTAATGTAATAGTTTGTTTCTATGCTTTGCAAGATGAACAATTTCTCTAGTAATCCTGTTTACATCCACACATCTGAAATTAGGCTACCAGATGGGACTTCAATTAACTTAAAATCGCATTATAAAAACATTCTACCACAGTGACCATGCTAATTTTGCGAAGCCTATTTGATTCAGAGACAAAGACACATACACACACCCGCGCACACAGGGCCAGCTCTAGCCTTTTGTGGGCCCTAAGTGAGATTTGACTCTCTGTCACTCGGAGGGAGCAAGTGACAGACCGAAAGGAGAAGCTAATGGATATAGGCAGGGCTGGGCCCTAAATTTGGCAGAAGCAATCGGGCCTGAATAGGGTAGGGCCTTAACTTTGTGAGCATGGTTAGGGGGTAAAATTCATGCCAATACAGGGCTCTACCACCGAGCAGGCAACATTTCCTGCATTTTTACACATTTTGCCATTATTGCAGTTTTAAAGCTAATTCCCTTCAATTCTACACATTTTGTCATGACTTCTGCCCTGTTAATGATATCTGAGTGAGGGTGACAAAAAAAATCTATGGGAACCCACTGGAGGTTAGGGCCCCTGGGAACGTGCCCTGTGTGCCCGGTTAGTCTTCGGCCATGATGACTACAAGTTTAGATAACTGACTAGACTAATTTATCAATCTAAGAATTGTTAGCTGTCATGGCTAATTGAGTAACTGTCAGTGACTGACAAAATAACACCAACTCCTGATGCACAACCAAATTATAAACTTCTACTGTTCTAACTCAACCGTAAATTGAGACCACAACTCATCTTTTTTGTTTGTTTGGGGGGGTTTAAGCGATTATGTCACTTATTTCTGGTGTCGGCCCTACACACACACACACACACACACACACACACACACACACACACACACACACACACACACACACACACACACACACACACACACACACACACACACACACACACACACACACACACACACACACACACACACACACACACACTCTCTCCTTTGATCCTTACCTGTTCTTTCAAAGCCTTCTACTGAGTCCTGGGTTGGGCTCTCCTCTGTCTGCACCGATAGGAGGGCACTCAGGCTTAGCGCCAATGAGCTGGCCCTTTGCACGCCAGTCAAGTGCCTCTACATTCAAGGACATGCCTTTGTACCCCAGGCCTCTGTCCTACACCATGCCCTGGCCTCTATAGCCCTCTGGCTGAAATGACTGCAGCTCAAGGAAGACAAGGTAGAGCCATAGAAAACCAGAGGGCACCAGCTCTCAGCGACACTGCGTTGACGTCTCTGTTGTGTTTGTAGTTTGTGACATTGTTAACTGGAAAAGAAATGTGACATTGCAAATGTCTTTATGATAAGGAGTCTGATCCTATCATATATGGGCTGTCTTTTGGAGAGCAGACAATGTCTCCCCCGTGACAGTCAAAGACCTAGATCAGCAGTCTTTGTCTTTCTTTCTCCCTAGCTGGACCTTTCTTTTTCTTTCGCTCTATTCTCTGTAGTGAGGGATGCGATGACTGATAAAGAGTGATTTTCCCGAGACTGCGGGGATCACAGAGAAGCTATCAGAGCCTTTCAATCACACCAGTGCTGGGCTGATAAAAGGTTTTTAATGGTCCCGTCCTATCAGTGCTGTGTCTGGGCCGTGCACTGCACTGCGAGGGGCTAGGAGACTGATCACTGGGACGCCTCCATCTGATAGCACCAGAGAAGAGCCCCCAGTCAGATGATACAGTACAGGCCTCCTGTTATATCTAGCTTAGCTGTAGAAGAACGCACATCTGCACGGTTTCACATTGTACATCACTCTGACGTTTAATGACATGTGCCACTCGTTCTAACAACCCAGTCATATGTGAACATACGTAACAATGTACAGTACACTATGCAGCACATCGTACCATACATAGCACCCCCCCCCTTTCCAAACCAGGGACTGGTACATATATAAAAATGTCCATAGGACAAGAACCGAGCATGATACCTGTAAGAAAGAAACATGAACCCTTAAACGAAAGAGGTAAACAACAACTTTCCAAACTAGACAGTTTAGTACACTAACCTGGAGGTTGGCTAAGACACCTAATGGAACATAAGAATGAAAGGATGTTAAGTAGCCTGAATAGCAGATATAGCCGTTCTTCAGCCGCTACAGCTTGTGGCTCTGGCCCTTTGGGAGCCCACAGAGGCTGGGGCTCGGGTAGTTGTAGTGGAGGAGGTCCATCAGCTGGTGTCTCTGGCCTGTATGTCCGTTGTGTGGGCATTTGAATTCCTTGAGGGGCATGGACTTTACTGAGAAGGTTGCGTGCCAGCGTTATCCATTGCTCAGCATGAAGGCGGTGGGCTCCAGTTGTCGACTGACCTCCAAGGGGTCCGATCAGAATGAAGCCATTTTGTTGCACCGCTGAGGCCGTTGGGCTCGGCCCCATTATGACTCTTGGATGATCAGCTTCTTCACCCTGTAAAATGGGAGAAATTCTTCACCCTTGTTGAAATGCTGTTTCATTGCTCTTTGGTGCCTGGTCACTGCCTGATTTTCTTGGACGCGCCTAGTTGCCGGTGCTTCCACGCTCTGTGTTCGGAGTCTGTCCAGTTGCAGTTCCATCTCAGAACCTATCATGAGAAATATCGTGGAGACCTGTGTTGTTGTGTTTGCTTGTTCTGTAGTGCATTAGCGTTTGGTTCAAGGCAGTTTGGAACGTGCACCCCTGGACCAGGTGCGCTCTGATGCCGTTCTTCAGTGTTTGGTTGAAGCATTCCACCCTCATTTAGATTGTGAGTTGTAGTAGGCTATGCAGATGTGTTTGATTCCCTTGTAGCTGAGATAAGAGGAGAACTCAAAAGAGGTTAGCTGGGGCCACATTATGAACAGGCTGTCTAGGATAACCCTGATGGCCCATGCTGTGACAGTTCCGACAGGAACCACTTCTGGACACTTAGAGTGGTCATACATCACCACCAGGAAGTGCTAATGTTGAGGGATTGCGTGCCCATGGATCTCGCCACAGATGTCCAGTTGGATGGGTTGAGGCTGGGGCTTGGGTTATGACAGTAGGTAGCATTGTGAGGGACTGGTGGTCGGTTCGGAGCGTGAACAGCTGGCAGTACAGGTAGAAGTGCCACCTTTCGCACGCCCAGACACAGGCCTGTGCTTCTCGTTCGCCCACAGAGTGCGGTTGCTCAGTGGGGCACGGCCTCTCAATGCCATTCTGCAGCTGTGAGAGGACAGCTCCTAGTGCTTCAGCTGAGGCATCCCAGGTGACAATGGTGGGGCAGACAGGTTCAAAGTGAGCCAAGACTGGAGCTGTGGTGAGCTGGCTCTTCAGTGAGCAGATGGAGTCTGAGCAGGCCGCAGTCCAAGCCCATAGCTCGTCCTTCTTGAGGAGCTGGCGAAGGGGTGCTGTGGTCTGGGAGTATTGGGGCAGAAACCGGAGGTAATAGGCTGCCATGCCCACGAATGAGGCCACCTAGAGTGGTCATACATCACCACCAGGAAGTGCTAATGTTGAGGGATTGCGTGCCCATGGATCTCGCCACAGATGTCCAGTTGGATGGGTTGAGGCTGGGGCTTGGGTTATGACAGTAGGTAGCATTGTGAGGGACTGGTGGTCGGTTCGGAGCGTGAACAGCTGGCAGTACAGGTAGAAGTGCCACCTTTCGCACGCCCAGACACAGGCCTGTGCTTCTCGTTCGCCCACAGAGTGCGGTTGCTCAGTGGGGCACGGCCTCTCAATGCCATTCTGCAGCTGTGAGAGGACAGCTCCTAGTGCTTCAGCTGAGGCATCCCAGGTGACAATGGTGGGGCAGACAGGTTCAAAGTGAGCCAAGACTGGAGCTGTGGTGAGCTGGCTCTTCAGTGAGCAGATGGAGTCTGAGCAGGCCGCAGTCCAAGCCCATAGCTCGTCCTTCTTGAGGAGCTGGTGAAGGGGTGCTGTGGTCTGGGAGTATTGGGGCAGAAACCGGAGGTAATAGGCTGCCATGCCCACGAATGAGGCCACCTAAGAGGCTGAGGTAGTTTCCGGGATGGGGTGGATGACTTCAATGTTCAACATAAGTGGGGCAATGCTTTTGGCTGACAGGTGGCACCCCACAAACTTGACGGCTGGAGCTGCAAAGGTGCACTTTTCGCTGTTCAGGGTCAGGTTGTTCCAAGGTAGAGCACTGAATATGGATGTTGAGGTCAGGGCTGTGAACCATGATGTTGTCCAGATAGACTGCCACCCGGGTATTTCAGAGAGGATGGTGTTCATCACCTTCTGGAAGCAGCTGGGGGCGTAGCTAAGTTCGAAAGGCATGCATGTGCAGCATGTGTGACAAAGGCCTTGAGGTCTCTGCTGGTTGGGTGGAGGGGCACCTGAAGACAATCAAATCAAATTGTTGTTTTCACATGCACCGAAAAACAACAGGTGCAGTCCTTACAGTGAAATGCTTCCTTACAAGTGTTAAGGCTCAGGAGAAGTCCCAGATGCAGACAGTTTCGAAGTAACAAAAGTGTATTACAAAAACATGGGGGCAGGCAAGCAACAGATCAAGGGCAGGCAGAGGTCAGTAGGTCAGAGCAGAGCCCGAAAGATACAGAACAGCAGACAGGCTCAGGGTCAGGACAGCCAGAGGTCAGTAATCCAGGGTGGTACAACAAAGTACAGAACGATAGGCAGGCTCAGGGTCAAGGCAGGCAGAATTGTCAAAAACCAGGAAAGCTAGAAAAAAGGAACTAGAGAGAGAAAAACTATGGTAGGCTTGACGAAACAAAACGAACTGGACAAATAGAGAACACAGGTATAAGTACACTGGGGAAATGGGGAAGATGGGCGACACCTGGAGGGCGGTGGAGACAAGCACAAAGAAAGGTGAAACAGATCAGGGTGTGACACAAGACCTTGACCTTTTGGACTTAGACTTGGCGCTCCGGTACCACTTGCCATGCGGTAGAAATAAGAACAGTCTATGACTAGGGTGGCTGGTGTCTTTGGCAATTTTTAGGGCTTTCCTCTGACACCGCCTGGTATAGAGGTCCTGGATGGCAGGAAGCTTTGCCTCAGTGATGTACTGGGCCGTACACACTACCCTCTGTAGTGCCTTGCGGTCGGAGGCCGAGCAGTTGCCACACCAGGCGGTGATGCAACCAGTCAGGCTGCTCTCGATGGTGCAGCTATATAACTTTTCACCATCTGAGGACCCATGCCAAATCTCCTGATGGGGAGTAGGCGTTGACGCAGGTCGAGCTTCGTGAAGAACCCGGAGCCGTGGAATTGTGCGGCCAGCTCCTCAGCTGTAGGCAAGGGATACTTATCCGGGACAACAGCCTTGTTCACAGCACGGAAATCCACACAGGTCCGGATTCCAGTTTAAAATCCAGTGAGCAGCGTTGACTGTCCAACTGTCCAACCTCCAACTGATTTGTATCATTTGATTAACATGCCTACCTCTTTGAGATGCAACATCTGTTTTATTGTGAAACAAGCAAGAAATCAGACAAAAAACTGAAAACTTGAGCATGCATAACTATTCACCCCCCCCCCCAAAGTCAATACTTGTAGAGCCACCTTTAGCAGCTATTACAGATGCAAGTCTCTTGGGGTATTCTTCTATAAGCTTGGCACATCTAGCCACTGGGATTTTTGCCCATTCTTCAAGGCAAGTCTGTGCTCTTGCTCCTTCTAGTTGGATGGGGTCCTCTGGTGTACAGCAATCTTTAAGTCATACCACAGATTCTCAATTGGATTGAGGTCTGGGCTTTGACTAGGCCATTCCAAGACATTTAAATGTTTCCCCTTAAACCACTCAAGTGTTGCTTTAGCAGTATCATTAGGGTCATTGTCCAACTGGAAGATGAACCTCCGTCCCAGTCTCAAATCTATGGAAGACTGAAACAGGTTTCCCTCAAGAATTTTCCTGCATTTGGCGCCATCCATCATTCCTTCAATTCTGACCAGTTTCCCAGTCGGAGCCGATGAAAAACATACCCACAAAATGATGCTGCCACCACTATGCTTCATTGTGGGGATGTTGTTCTTGGGATGATGAGAGGTGTTGGGTTTGCACCCAACATAGCGTTTTCCTTGATGGCCAAAAAGCTAAATTTTAGTCTCATCTGACCAGAGTACCTTTTCCATATGCTTGTGGAGTCTCCCACTTGCCTTTTGGCGAACATCAAACATGTTTGCTTATTTTATAATTTAAGCAATGGCTTTTTTTCTGGCCACTCTTCCGTAAAGCCCAGCTCTGTGGAGTGTACTACCTGTTATGGCTGCGATCCCCGTACAGGGACCAACATCAGGGGAAATTTCAGAGTGACAACTAAAAATACAACTTCGTAACATTAAACATTCTTGAAAATGCAAGTGTCTTACACCCTTCAAAAGATTAGAATCTGGGTAATCAAACTACGTTTTCCAATTTAACATAGCTATTACAGAGAACAAATCCCATGCTTTTGTTTGAGAATCAACAACAGAAACATTTTCCGCCATGACAGTTTTTACACATTCACATCTGAAGGTAAAATTATGACTTACATTCTGATATCTTGCTCTTATTTCTCTTCCTGAGGGTCCCAGTGATCAAATGAAGTGCCGTTTTCTTTGATAAAATCCATTTTTATAGCCTAAATATAAACATTTTGTAAACCGTTTGTGCCATGAATTCCATCTCTATCAATTTTTTACAGAGCATTCGACGTGATTCCCCCCTGTAAACAATCGTTTATCTAGTCATGGTGAGTTTCAGTGCATTCCTCTGGATGTTTGCAACACAGCCAAATGTCATTGTTTTATTTGCGGGGAGTATTGACCGATGTGAGCTGATTTGAAGACAACGATAAATGCCTACCTTACGCACCAATAATTTTAGCGAAGCTTCATTGATTGACTATATTTCTGCCCAATGACCACTGATCTTCTTGATATCTAGCTAGGTAGATAACCAATGAGCTGAGGTAAAAGCCAGTATGTAATGGTTTTGGGTTGGACCACAATTCCTTGTTTGTAATCGCAGGCGCAGGGAACGATCAGAGGAGTTGCTGTAAGGCTTTTTACGCGCAGCAGTATTTCGGAAAGTTGTAGTTTCAACGATTTCATTGAAGATACTTATAACCAGTTACACACTTGCTAATAGCGAGGAACAATTTATTGCTCTTTCATGTGAGGTCACACCCTACTCATCTAGTTTAATTCCAACACCTGTTGGAATTGTTTGGAATCGTTTTCACTTCCTCCTTCTCTTTGTTGCAGGACATCAGCAGAGTTGGTGGAGGATGTGTGTTGCAGTAATATGAAAGATAATGCTGTCAGGTGGAGAAACATCCTACTGTAGTATACTGTAGAATACTATACCACACACTGTAGTATCCCTCAAGCATGTGTAGTATTTACTATTGGTTCTGACAAAGAAGGTGAAAAACTAACGGACAACTAGTCAAAGCTCAAACCATGTTTATTCACCCACTGGGTCAAACAGCTGAAACGCAAAGACATGTTTCCACCAGCAAGTATTTATACCCTCCTATTAGGCAGAGTCTCCTCCTTGTACATCAAGACAGCCCATACATATATGTTGATAGGCAGGAACCTAGGTGGTGTGTGTAATAAAACTGCTCTGACCTGACATGACCTCGGCCCAAATTCCTCACTAATCCACAGCTATCCAACCTTATCAGTGACCGCAACCAAATTAATGCATTTTCCCTCACTTAGTAACTTTCCAGACGCATAGTTCTTAGCCACACTCAATTGACCCCACCAAATGCATTCCTTATCCTCTACGGGATCGGTGTCCCTAAAGCGCGACAGTTGTTGCTCAATGTGCAAACATGTGACTAGAATGATGTTGATAACACCCCACTTTCTAGGACACAGACATCTTATATGGGCAGAATGCTGAACTTCTTGTTAATCTAACTTGTGTACAGTAGCTATTACAGCAAGAAAATACCATGCTACTGTTTGAGGATGGTGCACAACAACAAAACACCTTTATCACTGCAACTGGTTTGATACGTTCACCTCCGAAGGTAAATAATGTACTTACATTCACTAATATTGCTCTGATTTGTCACCCTGAGGGTCCCAGAGATAAAATGGAGTGTAGTTTTGTTTGTTTTTAAATATATTTTTATATTCAAATGTGGGACTCGGTTCTACAGTTTGACCCCACTGCTGTCTCTGCTTCCACACCCACCCAGCCCGGCTATCTAGATGTGTGAAGGTTAGTGTATTTTCTGTAGGGAAGCTAATGGTCCAGGATTTTTGTATGTTCTCTATAGTTATGTTCTTCAAAATGTATAGATTTACCAATTTGGCACATTAGGGCAAACTCCTGGCAGACTTGATGCAAAATATTGATGTAATTCTTCCCTGGATCAGTCGGATCAACTTTGCACACATACTGCTGCAATCTTGTGGACAACATCTAAATGAATAATTTCTCAATGTATTACCTTTCTCTTGCATTTCAAGGATGAAAAAAAAGAAAACAGATGTGTTTTTGTTTGTATTTTCTTTTACCAGATCTAATGTGTTATATTCTCCTATATTCATTTCACATTTCCACAAACTTCAAAGTGTTTCCTTTCACATGGTATCAATAATATGCATATCCTTGCTTCAGATCCTGAGCTACAGGCAGTTAGATTTCGGTACGTCATTTTAGGTGGAAATTGAAAAAAAAGGGTCCAACCCTTACATGAAATCATTAACTTCTAGTATAGCTAGTATTTCAAGCTAGAATCCAACACTATAGAATGTTTTAGTATATTGTATAAAACCTTAGAAATACTAAGAATACAGTCTGCTAAAACACTACATTTTTTTTAAATCAAAAATATATATGCAACAATTTCAAAAATGTTACTGAGTTACAGTTAATATGAGGAAATCATTCAATTTAAATAAATGCATTAGGCCCTAATCAATGGATTTCACATGTCCTTGAATACAGATACCTTTCAAATAAAGTAGGGACGTGGGTAAGAAAACCAGTCAGTACTTAGTGTGACCATCATTTGCCTCATGCAGCGCAGCACATCTCCGTTGCATGGAGTTTATCAGGTCATTGACTGTGGCCTGTGGAATGTTGTCCCACTCCTCTTCAATGGCCGTGTGAATAGTGGATAGTGGCTGGAACTGGAACACTCTGTTGTACACATCAATCCAGAGCAAACCAAAACATGTCTGATGAGTATGCAGTCCATGGAAGAACTGGGAAATGTTCAGCTTCTTGAAATTGTGTACAGATTGTTGAGACATGGGGCTATGCATTATCATGCTGAAAGATGAGGTGATGGCGGCAGATGAATGGCACGACAATGGGCCTCAGAATCACATCACAGTCTCTCTGTGCATTTAAATTGCAATCGATAAAATGCAAGTCTGTTTGTTGTCCATAGTTTATGTCCATAGTTTATGCCTGCACATACCATAATCCCACTGCCACCATGGGGTGTCACAAAGTTGACAGCAGCAAACCGCTTGCCTATACAACACCATACACTCTGTTTGCCACCTGCCTGGTACAGTTAAAACAGGGATTCATCCGTGAAGAGCACACTTCTCCAGCATGCCAGTGGCGATCGAAGGTGATCATTTGCCCACTGAAGTCGGTTACGATAACAAACTGCAGTCAGGTCAAGACCCTGGTGAGGACGACAAGCACACAGATCAGCTTCCCTGAGATGGTCTCTGACAGTTTGTGCAGAAATGATTTGGTTGTGCAAACCCCACAGTTTCATCAGCTGTCCGGGTGGCTGGTCTCAGATGATCCCACAGGTGATGAAGCCGGATGTTGAGGTCCTGGGCTTGTGTGGTTACACATGGTCTGCGTTTGTGAGGCTGGTAGGATGTACTGCCAAATTCTCTAACATGACGTTGGAGGCGGCTTATGGTAGAGAAATTAACATTCAATTATCTTGCAACAGCTCTGGTGGACATGCTTGCAGTCAGCATGCCAATCTCATGCTCCCTCAAGACCTGAAACATCCGTGGTATTGTGTTGGGTTGCACATTAAAGAGTGGCCTTTTTTTGTCCCGAGCACAACGTGCATCTGTGGAATGATCCGTTTAGTCAGCTTCCTGATATGCCACACCTGTAAGGTGGATGGATCAAATCAAATCATATCAAATAAAATGTATTTATAAAGCCCTTCTTACATCAGCTGATGTCACAAAGTGCTGTACAGAAACCCAGCCTAAAACCCCAAACAGCAAGCAATGCAGGTGTAGAATCACGGTGGCTAGGAAAACTCCTTTGAAAGGCCAGAATTTAGGAAGAAACCTAGAGATGAACCAGGCTATGAGGGGTGGCCAGTCCTCTTCTGGCTGTGCCGGGTGGAGATTATAACAGAATATGGTCAAGATGTTCAAATGTTCATAGATGACCAGCAGAGTCAAATAATAATAACCGCAGTGGTTGTCGAGGGTGCAACAGGTCAGCACCTCAGGAGTAAATGTCAGTTGGCTTTTCATAGTCGATCAGGATTATCTTGGCAAAGGAGAAATGCTCTCTAACAGGGAGGTAAAGAAATTTGCGCACAACATTTTTGAGAAATATGCTTTTTTTTGTGCGTATGACAAATGTATGGGATCTTTTAATTTAGATCATGAAACATGGGACCAACACCATACTTGTTGCATTTGTATTTTTTTGTGTATACAATCTGCAAAAACACTACAATAATTACTATAGTGAACACGTAAGCTATTTTCGAGACTGTGGTTTTGGCATCCTCCAATTGATTTTTAACCTTAAACACATTTCTCAGAAAAACATTTGTCAAATTACAGTAAGTATTATTGTGTCCCTACCATTATATAACAAGGAACAGGACATTATGATTACCTTGTAATACAGGTTTTTTCTTATATTGTTCCCCTTCTATCTCGAGCCACACACAAACTAGTTAGAATCACGTTGGGAAATAATCCAACATTTTCTCATATAAGGGTAAAGCTGCAAGTGTAACATTTGACAACGTTTTTTCCCCCACACACTACACCACAAAGACAGATACTTATCCCTGTAAACACCTTCCTCCCACTCTCTCTGTTCTCACTTTGCAGCAATTATTAGCAGTTAATAGATTTGCAATGTTGCAATTGGCTGATCCAATTACAAGATCTCCATTAGCAATTAACTTCTAGCTAAAAATAACAATATTGCCAATTACATGCACACTTAATCACATAATCAGCATATTCTGTCACTACATAATTATTGTGATTACCCCTATGTTCATGAATTGCCTTGTCGGAGGGACGAGCGTGTACAGAAATGTAGATTTTGATTACATGACAATTAGCAATACAGCATTGAGTATTAGAACAATGGATGGACCAGAAAAAACATTCTCTGTTTCCTAAATTGATTTCTGACTATGACAAAAGAAGATTGAGCTTTGGTATCCATGAGTGGATAGACTGCAAATTAATTGTCATCGCTATATTAACAAGAAGCATTCCCTTAATATATGGGAATGTTGTAATCCGGTTATCATTTAGTTGTATGATAACATTATAAGAGAAAACAATGGTAACCATTTTCACTTTCATGGAAAGTGTTTCAATAGAAAGTGTTCACAACAAACTACATTATAAAACTCGGTGGTAAATATAATTACCATAATATTTGAGCACATGACCAGCATAGTATATTGACCAAACCAAGTGAACCATCATGCAACTATAATAGTCAAATGCATGCAACTGCAGTCTAAATTAAACAGGGGAGAGTTTATCTTTAATATACTCCAGAGAATAGTGTGACATTTCAGATTGGGTCCAAAGAGGGTCTTTTCCAGTCCAAGTCCCAGGGGCTGGCAGAGTGTCTGTCCACTGGCAGGAGAGTTGGCGTTGAGCACAGTGAGGAAGAGCGTTGGTGGTCCGTCCGAGATGTTGAATTCCAATACCTTTTGGTGGTCTTATGGAGGCGTGAGGCTGGGGTGGTTGGGGGTGAGATGGGAGAAGGGAGTGGGGAGTGGGGGACACAAGTAGGAAACCATGTGCCTTGGTGTAGTGTATATTTGTGTTGTACCCTATACCTTTAGTTTTGTGCTTGTTGTTTGTGTATGGGTGCGCGACAACCATGGGCAATGATGATGTAGGACCTGCAAGCACAGCGGGTCAGTATGGGCTGTTTTTTAAATGTGGGACAGCAACATATCATTTTGGGGGGGTGTACTGATGCGGGGACAGATGGACTGAGGACTCAATGGCTGTGTGAGTCTGAGTTTGGCTTGCTTCTGATGCTGGCTGCTTATTGTGATGTGACATGGTGCACACCAGTTCTCCCAGTTTGAATGGGAAATGTAGTGACTGTGTATAGAATGTGTGCAGTAGAAAGTGTGAATGCATACATACAAAACATGGAAAGATGAATCAAGGCATTGCAAATGGTCTGATGGAGCAGAGGTGGATGTAAAAGCAATGAACAGACTAAGTGTAGTGTGGTAATTAATGGGCCGAAGAAGGTAACCTAATTGAGAGATGGCAGCAGTAACACAGTTTGATTGAATGGTTGCTAGAAAGTGGTTGTGTCAGCTTGGAGGATATTGTGA
Organism: Oncorhynchus masou masou; assembly: GCF_036934945.1. Lineage (NCBI taxonomy): Eukaryota > Metazoa > Chordata > Actinopteri > Salmoniformes > Salmonidae > Oncorhynchus > Oncorhynchus masou. Next base: position 43,102,124 of record NC_088236.1, on the reverse strand, counting down.
ATACAGCGGTGGGGCTGTAGGGTAGGATGGTCTGGTGTGGCAACACTAATAAGCCAGCAGTGGAGGCTGGATCCAGGTAGAGAGAGAGAAAGTCAAAGCTGGCTTCTGGTTCTGCTTTATGTAAAATAACCAAGCCAGAGCTGGGGGCGAGCAAGGGTGTCCTGCCTCTGTAAATAATGTTAGAGTGGTGGCAGTGACCCTACTTGTCCAATGTACTCTCTCATCATTGACACGTACTGTCTGCTCGGGACATCATTCAAAGAAGAGTTTATGGTGGCACTTTACTGTAGCTGTCCTTATTTATGTATTCATAAAGTCCTTATAACAGCTATATAACACATTAAAACATTTGTCATAACTTTCACAAGTATACTGAATAAAAATATAAATGCCACATCCAACAATTTCTAAGATTTTACTGAGTTACTGTGCGTAAATTAATTAGGACCTAATCTATGGATTTCACATGGCTGGGAATACAGATATGCATTTGTCGGTCACAGATACAGTACCTTACAAAGAAAAAGGTAGGGGAGGGGATCAGAAAACCATGACACATTTCCCTCGCATGGAGTTGATGCAAAGTTGCTGGATATTGGCGGGAACTGGGAATCACAGTCGTAAATGTCAATCCTGAGCATCCCAAACATGCTCAATGGGTGACATGTATTGTGAGTATACAAGCCATCGATGAACTAGGATATTTTCAGCTTCCAGGAATTGTGTGAAGATCCTTGCGACATTGGGCCGTGCATTTTCATGCTGAAACATGAGGTGATGGCGGCGGATGAATGGCACGACAATGGGCCTCAGGATCTCGTCAAGGTATCTCTTTGCATACAAATTGCCATCGATAAAATGCAATTGTGTTTGTTGTCAGTTGCTTATGCCTGCCCATACGATAACCTCACCGGCACCCGCACTCTGTTCACAATGTTGACATCAGAAAACATCTCCCCCACATGATGCCATACACGCTGTCTGCCATCTGCCCAGTACAGTTGATACCAGGATTCATCCGTGAAGAGCACACTTCTCCAGCATGTCAGTGGCCATCGAAGACACGAGCACGGGCAGTCCCACTGTGGCCCCAATCGATGCATAGCTAGCTAGCTAGGTAGCTCATGAGCTCTTGTGCCAGTGAATCATATCACTGAAATTGGAAGAAAAGTGGGACTAATACAACAGGGGAGAAAAAGACAGATGTCGGCTCATGTAGCTGGCAGTGGACCACCTTTATATCTGGACGTGCAATTTGTATAACTTAGCAGTTTGTCTTGTTGTCTAAATAAAAATATATCCTAAATACATATGTGCTCCAATTTGACCATGTTTCTTGGAGATCACCTCATCTCATCCTGTGGTATTAAGCACATTCGTATGAAGCACATTCATAACAGTTCATAACACCTTAAATGAATGTAACTTTACTTGATGCGTCTGAACACTCTATAATGGCATACTACATGGTTATGGCACCCGCCATTCCATTCAATGTAATATAATGTGACACAGGCTTATGTAACATGTAATAACATATGACATAAGTTGTCATGCAGACTTTGTGAAATTATTTTTTATTAACACTTGACATTAGAGCATATGACTACAGTATGAACAGTCATCTATGACACCCCTTATAACTAGTTTTGTAATATCTTATGCCGTTTCTCATAACTATTTAAAACTATTTATGATAGCTTACGACAAATGTTGCAATGTGTTATGTAGCTGCTTTAAAGGCTTTATGAAGGCATGAATTAGGACACCTACAGTAATGTGTTACCAAGTTTACTATAAGCCCTGAGCAAAAAGGCAGGTCTAAAAGTTTGACAAGGATGGAATATTACATGTCCTCCTTATTTATCCATAATAATACTAGACTGGAAAGGTCAAATGGGTCAACACTGTCAGTCACATTGAGTGGAAGGGTAGTGTGCGTTAAAGATTCCCATTGGTTTTCCCATTCAAACTTTATCAAGCTTTATTTGAAATGTTTTGAAGAACATCAGGGATCTTTGCTACTTTTAATTTGGGGAACAAACCAACCATTTGTCAGTGGTCATCAAGACTAGACATTTCCATCAAGAAACTAACTCCTACATTGATGCAGCAGATCAACAGTAAGGACTTGACACTTTACTAATGACTCTAATAAGGTTGGGTGTTTGATGTGGCTATTAGATTTCAATCACCTTACATGTCTCCCACACAGCCAATTACTAAACACCACTTGCACTAAACCACAGCAGTGTAATTTTATAAGGAACAACCTTCCAAAGCCTATGCAAGAATTAAAGGAATTTACCATTTGCATTAAGCTCTAATTTTGCAGCAGTTCATAAAATTTTGGTTTTTGGCTTGGCCTGGGAGCCTTTATCACAAATGAAAAGCTTTTAAGCACACAGCTTCATGCTGTGTGTTTTAGATGGCTGTCTATAGTAATTGCACTCATTTGATATGTACCATTTTAAGTCCCAGTCCTTTAACATATTGCAATATTTAAAGGCCCAGTGCAGGCAAAACATTATATTCCTGTTTTGTATATATTTCCACACTATGAGCATGGGATAATACTGAGAAATTGTGAAAAAGTTGATATTGCAGTTTTAATGTACTATTCAGTTTTCCCCTCCCTACAGACCACTCTGACAGTCCTAGCAAAGTTCTGGCTTGAGAAATGGCTCTTTACTGAGAAACTATTTTTGTTCATTTTGGACTATTTTTAATAAAAACGTAATTGTTACCAAGAAATGATTTGATATTGAGATAAAAACGGCTGCATTGGACTTTTAAAATGATGTGAATCATACCAACGCAACATCAGGGAAGGGTCCCCAGCCTGTGGGCCAGAATAAATGATCTCGTCAAACTCTTTAAGAAATTAATCTATGTAGGAGAATAATATTATTTCAATTTGGTCAACACCAACATTTCAACACTCACCAATTAAATTTTTTAAAAAGACAGGAATTGGTCTAACATTTTCAAGTGATTGATGAGATATACCTCCTTGCAAAGCAAGACTTCCAATTCCCCGAGAAGAAAGAGGAGGGAAATACATGGACACACTCTCGACAACTTCTCCAAGAACCCAAGACAAGGAGGTGCATCACCTGCCTGATGAATATCACATCGAACAGCACACAACAGATCATACTCTCTTTGTTGACACAAACGTCCGGGCGGTCATATTGTTCTATCTCTCTTGAACCCTATTTGGGAGCCTCTCCACAGATGGGGGCGGGTGACTGCATGATCCAAAGCCACCCCAGGCCTGCCTGCCTGCCAGTCCAAACAGACGATCCCAGAGGAGACTCCAGGGCTCCAGGATCTGTGTTCCCAGAGCCAGAAAGTGGAGCACAAAGCTCAGGGGAGAGCCACCCAACCCTGGCTGATGGTCATCATCTGGCCCAATGAGCAGCTGCTCTTGCGATCATTGTCAGAAGTTCGAGAAAGTGTAAACAAAATAATCACAATGGCAATGTCCACTTTAGGTGTAATGCCTGGAGCCACTTTTGGATTTGACAACTCTAACGCAGCTCCACCTTTGACACCGCCAAAACAACTGCTCTGCAGATGTTGGCTAAAGCGGATCTGATTGAATCGAGCCCAGTGTGTAGACATAGGCAATTAGTAATCTAAATATACTTAGGATGCAAACCTTTGTGAAACTCATTCAGGAAAATGCAAACCTCCCCCCGTTACAAAAACATTTTGTAGTTTGAAAGTCTTGCCTTTAATGAATGACTTTCCGTTGGAGTAATAGAGTGGGAGTCGACTAACCAGGGTCTGCTGTACCCCTCTGTAAAAATAGTCTGGAAATATGGACGTTGAGCATGTTCTGAGTTGGAGTTTATTGTCGACTGCAGGGCCAGCAAACATCAGGGAGGTGGAGTGGGCAAGAAGTGCTGTCGTTGTCTGGCCACAGGAATCTCGCCGTCCGAGTCGCACTCTCTAATGTGGCTGCTACCAAAACCTCACCCATTCCGGAGCACACAAACATGTTGACTAAATCGGACTCATCAGTCCGGATTATTCCAGCACCCTGATCTTTAACATCCCCATGGTTTCCCTTGTTCCCACTCTTCTAACCACCTGCCTCTTAGCCCAATCTGTTTCTCATTTAGTCACCAGCGTTTTCAAGAATCACCCACTTTTTCATTCTCAGTTGATATTTCCAACATAAAAAATACTAAAGTTTGCTATAGAATACTACAGTACTTACTATAGAATGTTGTAGTATACTGTAGAATACTATAGTAAATGCTACAGTATTATCCACAATAAAAACACTGTAGTAAATTCTATAATACAGTCCACAAAAACACTTTTCTAACTATAATAAATTCTGCAGTATTTAATTATAATATACCATGCCCATTCCCCTCCCCCATATCACAATTTGTGCCACCCATAAATGAGAAACCTACATACCAAATATAAACCATATTGTGTAGAAAAGAACAGAAGTGCTGAACTACACAGACAGACATCTACCAACCAACCAACCAACCAACCAACCAACCTACCTACCTGTGATGGAAAATTAGCTCTTTTAGTGTTTCTCGAATAGGTTCTCTGAAGGATAAGTTCTACACTTCTATGTCAAAGATAATAAAACAGAAACACTGTAGTAAATACTACATTAATGTCTGCAAAATAACTACATGAAATTCTACAGTCTGCAAAAATACTACAGCATAGTGCAGTTCACAATAACACTACATTGAATACTATATTAAAGTCCACAAAAACACCACTACACATGACATTTGTGGAACCTATCTTGCCCTGGTGTGCAAAACACTACACTGGAAATAACTATTGTCAGGTTGACTTGTAAAAAGATTACATATTGATTTCTTTACCATCTAAGCAGTCTATGGAAAAGGTAAGACATGCATTCCATGCTTTGGTTTTGGTTGTCTTTTTTTGTCCAAAAACCAATGCATGTCCAAATCATCTTAATGTAACTTAATTTGGAGAGAAAAACTTATATCATAGATATTAACTTTGGTTTTTGGACGACAATGCAAAAAAGTTAGCAATTGAAGACAAACATTGATACACAAAACCAAAGCATGGGTTGCTGTATTACCCTGTCAATAGACTGCTTACAGGGTAAGAAATTAACCAATATGTTGTGTAATTTGGGTGAACTATCCCTTTAAAGACATTCAAGGAGTTGGGTTCCACAAGTGTCACTTTGAATAAACACATAGAGCATAATGTACAGTTACTAAACTAGGCCATCGAATGACCTTCATGTGTGGTGACTTTTGTGTCAGTAAAAAAACTCCAATCAAATATTGATTTGGACATAAATCCTTGGACAACATCCTTGCAAAATTACATAGAATTAATTGACCCTACTATGTTGAGAGGCCATATACTCTACTGCACATGCAATGGTATCAACAATAGTCAAGGTGATCACATTGTGAAAGTGGTTATTTGCATCCTAATACACAGAAATATGTCAGTAATGATGAGGATTAAGGCTGTTTGATGGGGTCAGCCCACTTCTTCTATCTATAAGGAGTATCTGAATTCAACTGCTCCCATTTTTCATTCAATTTGATAGCTAATCAATGGAGGCCTGCAGCAGACCAGCTGAGTTCAGGGGAAGGGAGCTAATTGAATCTGACAATAATTTTCACATCTTTCTCTTGCCCTGTCTCCGATGCCATTAGCGACATTACTGTGATAATGGTTGCCATGACAGCATGAGCAATGCTCATTAATGACCCCTCTGATGGTTCTGTTCTGGGTCGTTTTTATTTCTTTCTTTCTTTTTTTCTTAATACTTATTTCCCTCTTTTCCTTTTGCCTATACGCTCGACAAAGATGTCTTTACTCTTGAGGAGACATAGATCTCCTCAAGAGAAACAAAGTGAGTTTAGCTCATTTCTTATATTTCTTATCAATATTTGATTGTTATGTTTTACATGTTGTGTCCTGCTTTAAGTGAAAAATAAAAGCATTATGTACGGCTCTTGAACAACTCCCATGCTGTTAAGATCCCAGACTGGGAATAATATGAAACATGCAAGAAACACAATCTCGGACAACACTGTTTAAGTGTGACACCCCTAAAACACTGCACCACTCATGTGTGAAATCGTCTGCATATGGTAATATGAAATGGGAAAGGGCTGTAAATACAGTAATTCTCCTTATTGACATAATCACTTCACCACACTCTCCAAAGTAAAGAGACACATGTGGACAGAGGGGGCAATAAGCAGTCTATTCTTAGGCTCTGAGCAATGCAGGGCAAAGCTGGTGCAAAACAAACCTCTGTTGTGGACTGGCCTGTGTTTTCAATATGGTTGAGAGTTGCTTAACGAGTGTTGTGGACCACTTCCCAAGCGGTCTTCGAGGACAAACCCCTTTTCTTTCACTCAGGACAAATGTTTCTAAGGTGGAAAGCTTCACATGCTTTCAGTAAATAAGACAATGTTCTGCCCAATGTCACTTCTGAAACTAAGGTAACCTGCCTAAATGACTACTGACCTGTAGCACTCACGTTTGTAGCCATGAAGTGCTTCAAAAGGCTGGTAATGGCTCACATCAACACCATCATCCCAGAAACCCTAAACCCACTCCAATTTGCATACCATCTCAACAGATCCACAGATGATGCAATCTCTATTGCACTCCACACTGCACTTTCCCACCTGGACAAAAGGAACATCTATGTGACAATGATATTCATTGACTACAGCTCAGCGTTCAACACCATAGTGCCCTCAAAGCTCATCAATAAGCTAAGGACCCTGGGACTAAACTCCCTCCGCCACTCTGATCCTCAACACAGGAGCCCCTCAGAGGTGCGTGCTCAGTCCCTTCCTGTAATCCTTGTTCACTCATGACTGCACAGCCAGGCACGACTCCAACACTATCATTAAATTTGCCGATGACAGACCAGTGGTAGGACTGATCACCGACAACGACGAGACAGCCCATAGGGAGGAGTTCAGAGACCTGGCCGTGTGGTGCCAGGACAACAACCTTACCCTCATCGTGATCAAGACAAAGGAGATGATTGTGGACTACAGGAAAAAAAAGAACCGAGCACACCCCCATTCTCATCGACGGGGCTGCAGTGGAGCAGGTTGAGAGCTTCAAGTTCCTTGGTGTCCACATCACCAACAAACGAACATGGTCCAAGCACACCAAGATAGTCGTGAAGACGGCACGACAAAACTTATTCCCCCTCAGGAGACTGAAAAGTCAAAACATTATACAGCTGAACCCTCGAGAGCATCCTGACTGGTTTCATCACTGCCTGGTTTGGCAACTGCTCGGCCTCGGACCGCAAGGCACTACAGAGGGTAGTGTGAATGGACCAGTATATCACTGGGGCCAAGCTTCCTGCCATCCAGGACCTCTATACCAGGCGGTGTCAGAGGACGGCCCTAAAAATCGTCAAAGACTCCAGTCACCCTAGTCATAGATTGTTCACTCTTGCACGGCAAGCAGTACTGGAGCCCCAAGTCTAGGTCCAAGAGGCTTCTAAACAGCTTCTACCCCCAAGCCATAAGACTCCTGAACATCTAGTCAAATGGCTACAAATACCAGTTGCATTGTCCCCCCTTACACCACTGCTATTCTCTGTTGTCATCTACGCATAGTCACTTTAATAACTCTACCTACATGTACATATACTACCTTAACTAACCGGTGCCGCCCCACATTGACTCTGTATCTGTACCCCCCCCCGTATATAATCTCGCTATTGTTATTTTGCTGATGCTCTTTAATTACTAGTTACTTTTATCTCTTGTTCTTTTCCATATGTATTTATTTAACTGCATTGTTGGTTACGGGCTTGTAATTAAGCATTTCAAAGGAAGGTCTACAACCTTTTATATTTGGAGCATGTGACTAATACAATTTGAATTGATTTGGCTTGTGGAGGACCTCCTGCAACACTGGCCATGGAGACGCTGGCCACACAGACACACTCTGGTGAGGAGCAAGCAGCTGAACTGTCTACGAGCTACTACCACCCACCCACCCACACACACACACGCACACGCACAAACACTCCCTCGCTGTGACTACTGAAGTTCTTAGCACTCTAATGATCTACTCCACCCCACAAATCTGTTTGGTTTGGATTATGAATTTGTTTCTATTAGTCCTATATGCCATTTAGCATCTGTGTGGAATTGTAGGCCTATATGTTCATAAAACGTTCATCCTCAGAAATGTATGCAAGAACAAGGACATATTTCATTAGAGATTATAAGCATTTATTTGACAGTGTGAGTGCAGTGTAACGTTTGTCTCATTTCCCAAATACTGTACAGGTATAAAGTAATATATTTTAGTTACATGTTTAATTAGTAAGCTGATCCTAATCAGAACTCTACAGAAAGTAGTGCACGGTTGGTAGCTATTTTTTGCCAAGCCAGAGAGGGACAGTTACACATGCCAGAATAGGGAACTGAAAGTGTCTGTCTCTCTTTCCACTTGTCCATCACAGCAACCAGACCACGGAGGCCAACGTTCTATCGTTCCCCATCAACGGTAAGTCATACACAACCACACAACCACTCTATCAACTGCTCATGAGTTGCTTTAGTGAGTGAAATAATTAGAGAGAGAGACAAATTTGACCCCAATAACTACCGTGGGATATGCATAAACTGCAACCTTGGGAAAATCCTCTGCATTGTCATTAACAACTTGCATCTTGATGCAGCTTGAGCCCCACCTTCTTCAACATATACATCAAAGAATTTGTGAGGGAACTAGAACAGTCTGCAGCACCCGGCCTCAGCCTACTAGAATCTGAAGTCAAATGTCTACTATTTGCTGATAATCTGGTGCTTCTGTCATCAACCAAGGAGGGTCAACAGTAGCACCTAGATCTTCTGCACAGACCTGGGATCTGACAGTAAATCTCAGTAAGACAAAAATAATGGTGTTCCAAAAAATGTCCACTTGCCAGGACCACAAATGCAAATTCCATCTAGACACCGTTGCCCTAGAGCACACAAATACGATACATACCTCAGTCTAACCATCAGCGCCATAGGTAACTTCCACAAAGCTGTGAATGATCTCAGAGACAAGGCAAGAAGTGCCTTCTCTGCCATCAAAACAAACATATAATTTGACATACCAATTAGGATCTGGCTAAATATACTTGAATCAGTTATAGAACCCAATGCCCTTTATGGTTTTGAGGTCTGGGGTCCGCTCACCAAACAAGAATTCCCAAAATGGGACAAACACCCAATTGAGACTCAGAATTCAGAGTAAAATATCCCCAGTATACAATGTAAAACAAAAAATGATGCATGCAGAATTAGGCCGATAACTGCTAATTATCAGAATCCAGAAAAAATATGTTAAATGCTACATGTGTGCATCCTCCGAAACACAACCCAAGCAAGCCACACTGCTTCTTGACACAATGCCCGCTTAACCCGGAAGCCAGCCACACCAATGTGTCGGAGGAAACACACCTGGCGATCGTGTCAGCGTGCACTTCGCCCTGCCCACCTCAGGAGTCGCTAGAGCGCAATGGAACAAGAACATCCGTCCTGGCCAAACCCCCTAACCCAGACAACACTGGGCCAATTGTGCGCTGCCCCATGGGTCTCCCGGTTGCGGCCGGCAGTGACAGATCCTGGACTCGAACCAGCTAGCACTGTGGCGCAGTGCCATAGACAACTGTGCCTTACTGTTAATTTTTTATTGTTTATTTCACTTTCGTTTATTATCTATTTCACTTGCTTTGGCAATGTAAGCATATGTTTCCCATGTCAATAAAATACATCAGAGAGAGAGAGAGAGAGAGAGAGGGAGAATAAAGTCAGATATAACAATTTAAATATTTCTGATACTTAGAGAGATCACACAAAAAAAAATCTAAATAAAATTTCAAATTGAGTCAAAGCATCAAGAAATGACTAATTTGTTCGGCATAAATCAAGATATATAGGATTAATGGGGACCATAAGGACAGTTTTATTTTGTGTCACCCTGGGGTGGTTTCCTACATGTTGCACACAGATCAGACCTTAACATTAGTACCTTTCATGCACTGTAATGACCTCTGCACGTTCTCCTACATCAAAAATAAACAGATGGTAGCATCAGGAAAATATTTAGGAACATTATCTTAAATTTTTTGTAACCTTCTTTTGAATTTAAGACTTATTCATGGCTACCATTAAGCAAAACTATTTCAGTGGTGCACCTCACTTAATGAAAAAAAGCAACATGCAAAGGAGAAAGGAGTCGGTGATCTCATGCTGCATGAGAGGATGCACGTTTGAACCCCTTTGTTATGGCACAGAAAAACAACATTTAGAAATTAGTTGACAGATTCCAATGGTCCCCAGGCCTTTTAACATGCTGTATCCTGACAAATTAAGGTTAAGGGAAGGTAGACAGGATCTATCTGAGTCTGACTCTGCCTTGTCTGATGGAACAAGCAGCTTGAGGGCATTCCCATTCTCGTCTTCATAATTACACACACACACGCATAGATGCACACACTCATGCACCCATGCATAAACACACATGCACACGAACACACACATTCCCACATACACACGTGTTTGCACAAACACATACACGCACAATCACATAGATAAGTCATATCTCTCTTTCCAACACAAACAAAGACATGCAGACAATGCTTGATTAAATACACAGAGAGATAGCAATGTAAGAGTAGTCACAAAAGGACACTCATCGCAAATTCAGAGTAAAAAACAACAACTTGATTTCAGATCACTTTCATATAAATGTGATTTGTATTACTTTGCTGGTCTTCCACTCCTTGTCTATAATAAACATATACTGTAAAGCAGCAACAAATTATAAAATCAAGGGTTTGAGCGCATCTAAGCCTCTTCTCAATTTTGAGGAAGTGAGACAGGAAGTCGATAGTCAGGGAGGTACCTCTGACTGAGTGACTGAATGACAGATGCGCTCGTACTTCCTGAGCGGCTCGCGTTTCACAAATGTTTCTCTGAACAGAGGGAAAAAATATGTATCATCGCTGAGTGGTCAATATCCCCCCACAGTCATCATGAGCCGTTTCTGTCTGCATCTGCGGCCTCGCAGGAAGTGAGACGTTTCAACACTGCCGTCAAGAGCAGCTGGGCTGGAGGTCAAGACTGTGGGGGGTTTCCACCACACTCATTCATACACAGACATAGAGACAGATGCACGCAGACACTCACACGCACGCACGCACGCACACATGAACGCATATACATACACACACTGCACCATTACCACAACTCCCCCCATTGCCAACACCCCCCCCCCCCAATAACCGCCCAAACCAGAAGACTGTGATGAAACCTGTGAAACGAGACCAATTGTGCTCTTCCTCATTTCTATCCTTTTGCAATTCAAAGTGACATTAATGACAACCTTGTGGTATTTTTTGGTATCCATCATTAGATGTTGTTTGAAGCAAGTACATTTGTTGTTTTTCCCAAACAATATGCCATTGATGCAGTCTGATTGTTTTTGTCTTGCAAACTAGATAGATGAAAAGGTATGTGTTAAAGATGCACTATGCAGAAATCACTCTGCAATTTTCTGGTTGCTAAAATTATAGTAGTTCACCCAATTTCAGTTTATGTGGCAAATTAAGCAAGTATATTGAAGATAATTTTTATTTTTTTGAATTTGACCCCTTTTTCTCCCCAATTTCGTGGTATCCAATTGTTGTAGTAGCTACTATCTTGTCTCATCGCTACAACTCCCGTACGGGCTCGGGAGAGACGAAGGTTGAAGGTCATGCGTCCTCCGATACACAACCCAACCAAGCCGCACTGCTTCAAAACACAGCGCGCATCCAACCCGGAAGCCAGCCGCACCAATGTGTCGGAGGAAACACCCTGCACCTGGCAACCTTGGTTAGCGCGCACTGGGCCCGGCCCGCCACAGGAGTCGCTGGTGCACAATGAGACAAGGACATCCCTACCGACCAATCCTTCCCTAACACGGACGACGCTAGGCCAATTGTGCGTTGCCCCACGGACCTCCGGGTCGCGGCCGGTTACAACAGAGCCTGGGCGTGAACCCAGGGACTCTGATGGCACACTTCTGTCTATAACATGAGCTGGTCAGTATTTGTAGGTAATCATTTCTAACGCAGATTCTTTGAAAGATATTACGTAGTAGTACTGCAAAAGTGTTATTCTCCACTTTCTGGAGGACTGAATTTTGAAATCTGTGGAATGCATGGCGGAATTAGAGTATGATAGCTAAGGAGATGGAGAAAATGCTGCTGTTTGATTGCAAATATGCAGAGGGAGTCGAAAAGAGTACCCACAGAAGGCTGTTGTATAAAACACCTGTCTCCGGATTACATCTTCAAACTAAGTGCAACCATGGCATTCGTGATAGTATACGGGTAAGATAGTCTAGCTAGCTATATTTTCAGATATTATACGTTTAGAATTTTGTCAGAAAGTAATTTGCATTTTAAGTTAAAGCGTACTGTTAGCTATCTAGCTGACATTAGCTGGCTTGCTAGGTAACGTTACGTGTATGATCTGTGTAGTAATATCATTCACATCTCAGATACATTTGCCTTCCCAGTTATAGGCTAATGTTCACTAGCTAGCTGACATTGAACCTGAAGGGTTAGCTACCTCCAGATTCATGCAGGGTAGTAATGTTTTGAGTTGAGATTATGGTTCCTTGTTTAGCTTGCTTGCTAGCAAACAAGCTAGAAACGAACCAAAACATTGTTTCGAAAGTTGCTTTTAGTTCCCTAGTTTGCTAGATTGACATATACTCAATTATTTTAACCCCTTTTTCGTGACATCCATTTGGAAGTTACAATCTTGTCCCATCGCTGCAACTCCCGCACAGACTCGGGAGAGGCGAAGATCAAGAGCCCTGCGTCCTACAAAACATGACCCCGCCAAGGCGCACTACTTCTTCAAACACTGCTTTCTTAACCCGGAAGCCAGCCGCATCAACGTGTCAGAGGAAACACCATACAGCTGGTGACTCAAGTTAGCCCGCCACAAGGAGTCGCTAGAACGCAATGGGACAAGGACATCCTGGCCAGCCAAACCCTCCCCTAACCCAGACAATGTTGGGCCAATTGTGCGCCACGTCTTGGGTCTTCCGGTCATGGCTGGCTGTGACACAGCCTGGGATCGAATCCGGGTCTGTAGGGACGCCTCTAGCACTGCGATGCAGTACCTTAGACGCCACTCGGGAGCCCTTAATTAATTTTTAAATGGGTGGATTTATTGGTGTTAAAATAGACTAGTTATGCTATTTTGGACCACCAGGCTGCTAATGTCATGCAACCTGTAGTTTTGGTGTTAATACTTTTTCAAAACAACAATGACTAGTTTGATATTGGATGACAATAGAATGTTCATTATATCACTGCGACAACTGTCGATAGACGTATTATAAACCAGCCTTTAGTCTTGAAACCTTTGGTTGTTTAGTACATGGCCTCACATGTGAATCATTAAAGAGATGGTTGGGGCTAAGGCTTAAGAGGGTGTGAACGATGGTGAATGGGTGTAGACTAGGAAAAGCTCTCCAGTAGGTTTATCAAAACATTCAAGGGCCATTTTCTCAAAAGTGAGGATACAAGTTTATCAACTTTAAAAGCATAATTACTTTTCCATTGTTCTTCAACTGTAGTTTAAGACAAACTTTTCTAGCTCTGAGTCTCCCCTTTTATCCAATATAAAAAACACATTTAAAAATGTTGCTACATAAGACCGAATCAGTCACGTATCTCATATGCAGAAATCCATATTTTACAGTGATACAGTGATGGTACTGTATCTGTATGAGTGTTGGATATTTGTAACAGGCTACCGCTCCCACATACAGTACAGAGGGTGTGAACAAAACATGACAGAATGGGGCCACAAGCAGTAAGGGATTTGAGTGTGGAATCTGGTATTGCTTTAATGCAATTACATCATTGTGTATTTTATTTGTTGTAGTAATATTAGCTGAAATTCACTGGCAATCAAGGTAAATTAACCACTTTAATCGGAAAACTGCTAGATTTTTTCCTCTTTCTCTTTACTTTGAAGTGGTCAGTCAATTGCATGTTCAGGAGCTGCTTATTAGGATGTGAAAGTTTTTGTAGGATTGTGCTGTAGCCCCAGTGCTTGGAGATTAAACACTGTGGAGAGGGAGTCGAGGCGCATAGGAAACTGCAGAAAGCATGAGACTAGGTAGTCGAATGCAGTTGACTACCAAGTCTCAAGTTCCTTTGTGTCCATAACATTAAGGACATGAACAATTATCCACCCACACCCGCAAAGTCATGAAGAGAACACGGCAGTGCCTCTTCCCCCCCAGGAGGTTGAAAATATTTTTTATGGTTACTTTGATCCGCAAAAAGCTGCACCATCGAAAGCATCTTGACTGGCTGCATCACCACTTGGTACTCCAAATACACCGCCATTAACCGCAAAGCGCTACAGAAGGTGGTGCGGACAGCCCAGTACATCACTGGGGCCGAGCTCCTTGCCATCCAGGACCTCTATATCAGACATTGTCAGAGGAAGGCCCGAAAAATGCAGATTTTAGTCATCTCCCTGCCCAAGGCCCTTCTCCCCTGATTGCTCAGTTTGGCCGGGTGGACAACTCGAAGAAGAGTCTTGGTGGTTCCAAACTTCTTCCATTTCTTCCATGATGGAGGCCACTGTTTTCTTGGGGACCTTTAATGCTGCAGAGCTTTTTGGATACCCTTCCCCAGATCTGTGCCTCGACAATCTTGTCTTGGAGCTCTACGGACAATTCCTTTGACCTCATGGCTTGGTTTTTGCTCTGACATGCACTGTTAACTGTGGGACCTTATATAGACAGGTGTGTGCCTTTCCAAATCATGTCCAATCAATTGGATTTATCACAGGTGACTCCAATCAAGTTCTAGAAACATCTCAAGGATGGTAATGCGGAAAATGTTTTATTTAGTCCATTTTAGATTAAGACTCTAAAGTAACAAATGTGGAGGAACTCAAAGGGTCTGAATACTTTCTGTATGCACTGTATACAAACCATACACAGACTTACTTACACACACTACATTGACACTCCCACGCAAAACCCACACACATTCAGATACACTATATACACCCACATTCACGACACACACACACACACACACACACACCAAACATACTATTACTATTTTATTTTTAAACTCTGCATTGTTGGGAAGGGCTCGTAAGAAAGCATTTCATTGGCTGTATTTGGCACATGTGAAAAATACAATTTGATTATATTGTTTATTGTTTTCTGGAATGACTAACTCAATTCATTAAAAACAATATGTAACCAACATTCACTCACAGGACATTTAATGTTGTCCTACAATATTTCACATTGGTTTCATCAAACCAAATGTAAAAGTTGTAAAGTAAGCGTTTTATGGCTTGGTAGGTTCCTGATCTGTGCCAATCACGTGAGTCAAAGTTATGGACGTCTTAGTATGACTGTTGGCTAACACTTTCCTGTAAGTTTTACCAGCACACGGGTTTCACCTACAGTACTTATAAACACAGACAATGATCAAACATTGCCACTCCAAACTTCTGCCCTTTCAAAGTGGACTTTTTTTTTAAATGAACACTCCACCAGTGTGTGTGTTTACATGCAAACAGTGTGTGTGTGTGTGTGTTCCCTTGTATAACATTATGTGTGTATTGGTGGACTACTGCAGATGAAAGAGACAATAATACAAAAAAAATCATCCTTTATTTAATTGAGCAAATTAAATATCAGTGCTAGGACAGGAGCGGAGCAGTCAGTTAATTATGTCTAATAACTCTTGGTCCAAATTGCCCTCACTGGGTGGAAACAGCTGCTGGGAATGGGGGAACTGGGGTGCCATTTTGGTATTTGTTATTCTAAATTAACAGATTACGCACACAGTGACTGGACATCCCTCAAATAGCCCAGTGAAGAGGAGAAGTCAGTGGTAGCATCAGCGGCCAGCGGTCCAGTTGCGTTCCCTGCTGTAGTTTACCTCCACATAGCCCCGGGGTAACACTTCACTAATCAACATCCAGCAAAATACAACCTAATTGGCTGTGTTAACTCACTGCTTTAGCAGGATGGCATGCCTGATTGGATTGCCGGATCTCCATCACGGAAATTGGTGTGTGTGTGTGTGTGTGTGTGTGTGTGTGTGTGTGTGTGTGTGTGTGTGTGTGTGTGTGTGTGTGTGTGTGTGTGTGTGTGTGTGAGAGAGAGAGAGAGAGAGAGAGCTTGTGTGCACGTGTGTCTTTGTGATATATGATTTGGGAGAGTCTATTAAGGGTTAGATACACAGGCTCGTTAAAAGCTACCAGCTCTCACAGTCTCACGACAGAATTAGATATTCATCCATGTTTCTCAAGTTTTTCCAAATGTTACATTCCAAAGTGTTTAAGGTTACATTTAGGCATTTACTCTGAATTTTTAAGGTTAGGGTTATGTTCAGGCATTAACTACACATTCTTAAGGTCAGGCATTAACTCCGGAAGGTTAAGGTTAAGGTAAAGGTTAAGGTTTGGGATAGGCTTATAACAAAAATAACAAAAACAACTTTCTATCGCTGGATTCAAACTAACAACCTTTGGAATCAGATGCTTACACCCATCTGCCATCCCCATCTACAATGCCATAGTAAAACCGAAACCTACTTGAAGGTAACAGTGCTCACTGCTGCCCCTACTGGCTGGTTTCCAAGTAATCCTCAGACATGGCTGGACGTCGAATGCTGACTTGAATCACGCGTGACTTGTTAAAAGAGCTCTTCTCTTCCACAAGATCAACACTCTGGTCAATGACTACGACACGTGGAAAAAGATGGCAAAAAAACAACGTTGCGCCACATATTCTCTCTAAGGTTGCAAGATTACTTGCATTGCAAGCTTAAATAAGTTGTTTAAGTTGTTTAAATTGTATTTGTCTGCTTCATTTGTCATCAAATCCAATAATGAATCAATGCTTGTCCATAATGAATGGATAATGCATTAGGCGGAGTAGGCCTACAAGCAAAGCCTTTCTGTTCTTTGTCCTCAGAGTATCAGAGTATCAGTACTATTCCCTGGTGCGAACTTACCAGTAATGCTCTCTCTATTCATACTGTTCTTGGTATAGGCTGACCTTAGAAATGTATTCTGATAGAAATGCCTAAGCGTGGAGCAGCACACATATGCAGATCATGTGGCTTCTGTGGTCTGTCCCCTACAGTAGGTACCCAGAACACATAACTCTTTGTGCTGACTATGTAAAACGAAACCTGATAAATGTTCACTCCATGCAAGGGAACTTTGGTGCAGAAGTTTGATATATGCTATATATATACTATGAAATCACACAAATGGAATCATATAGTAACCAAAAAGGTTTACAAATAATCAAAAAATAATGTGCCTTTATGACAGCTTTGCACTCTCTTGGCATTCTCTCAACCAGCTTCATGAAGAATGCTTTTCCAACAGTCTTGAATGAGTTCCCACATATGCTGAGCACTTGTTGTATGCTTCTTCTTCACTCTGTGGTCCAACTCATCCCAAACCGTCTCAATTGGGTTGAGGTCGGATGATTGTGGAGGCCAGGTCATCTGATGCAGCACTCCATCACTCTCCTTGGTCAAATAGCCCTTACACAGTCTGGAGGTGTGTTTTGGGTCATTGTCCTGTTGAAAAACAAATGATAGTCCCTCTAAGTGCAAATAAGATGGGAAGGTGTTTCGCGGCAGATTGCTGTGGTAGCCATGCTGGTTAAGTGTGCCTTGAATTCTAAATAAATCACTGACAGTGTCACCAGCAAAGCACTCCCACACCACCACACCACCTCCTCTGTGCTTCACAGTGGGAGCCACACATGCAGAGATCATTCTTTCACCTACTCTGCACCTCACAAAGACACAGTGTTTGGAACCAAACATCTCAAATGTGGACAGATTTCCACCAGTCTAATGTCCATTGCTCACGTTTCTTGGCCCAAGCAAGTCTCTTCTTATTATTGGTGTCCTTTAGACGTGGGTTCTTTGCAGCAATTTGACCATGAAGGCCTGATTCACACAGTCTCCTCTGAACAATTGATGTTGAGATGTTACATGAACTCTTTGAAGCATTTATTTGGGCTGCAATCTGAGGTGCAGTTAACTCTAATGAACTTATCCTCTGCAGCAGAGTTAACTCTGGGTCTTCCTTTCCTGTGGCAGTCCGCATGAGAGCCAGTTTCATCATAGCACTTGATGGTTTTGGCAACTGCACTTGAAAACACTTTCAAAGTTCTTTAAATTTTCCAGTGTGGCTTACCTTCACGACTTCAAGTAATGATAGATTTCATTTCTCTTTGCTCATTAGATCTGTTCTTACCATAATATGGACTTGGTCTTTCACCAAATAGGGCTATCTTCTGTATACCACCCCTAACTTGTCACAACACAACTGATTGGCTCAAATACAAATGAACTTTTAACAAGGCACGCCTGTTAATTGAAATGCATTCCAGGTGACTACCTCATGAATCTGGTTGAGAGAATACCCAGAGTGTTCAAAGTTGTCAGAAAGGCAAAGGGTGGTTTCTTTGAGGCATCTAAAATGTCAAATATATTTTGATTTGTTTAACACTTTTTTTGGTTACTACATAATTCCACATGTGTTGTTTCATAGTTTTGATGTCTTCACTATTATTCTACAATGTAGAAAATAGAAAAAAAAGTACGATAAACCCTGGAATGAGTAGGTGTCCAAACTTTTGACCGGTACTGTATATACAGTAGTTGTATTTTTTTGCAGGTGAGATATTTTTTCCTGAAGTATGTTTTCATCAAACATATAAAAAGTATGTAGGCCTACACTTTCTCCCCCAAAACTTGGATATTGTAGCTCTGCATTGTAAATGCAGTCATAGTGGTATGCAGCAGTAGTAGTAGTAGTAGTAGTAGTAGTAGTGCCAAAGTGAAAATAGCTGCCCAGTGTCTTGAAGCTTCCTCATTTCAAAGATTGATTCACCAAAATCGTGTCTACTGTTCTGTGCATAAGTCTGGGTTTGTCTTTCTCTGTCACTATTTCATTTCTTCATTTTAGGGGAAACCTATTTTCTGTTTTTTTTTTCTATGGACATACTTCATATGGATAATGGCTTAGTAATAACTACTGCTGTTAAGAGGTTAAGCTATAAGAGGGTAAACTACAATGAGGTTAATCATAAGACTGTAAAGATACAGTAGTAAGACAGCAGTAATGCCATCCCAGTGGAGAGGGTCATTGTAATACATTGGACCACAAGGATGTCTCAATGTATTCCTCTTCAACACATTGTTTTTGGCCAAAACTGTTATATGACTCCAGGGCATATTTGAAACCCACTTTACCACCACATGTTGAGACACTTTTGAGAAAACAACTTGAACTGCACCTTTCCAGAGGCTGTCAAATGGTTGAATTGGGAGCTATGGATTGGCTGAGGTGGGGAATAACCCATTAGGGATCCTGCCTTGGGTAAAATTGGCAACAAACCAGTGGTGAAGAAGTCCTGGCTGTGCAACATTATACTGATTTAGGGCCCAACGAGTGCAATACAAAACACTGCAAGACCATTCCGGACCTAGAGAGGGACATTACTGTTTTTTTGTGTGTTTTTTTTTAACACAAAGACCCCAGACATGAATCAATGGCTAACTGGAGGGCCATAGAAAAGGCCAGACTATGCCTCCATCAACTTTTCTTTTGCTGTTGTTGCATCAAAGACATGTTTCAATGTTGGAGAAAATACTTGGAGTCCAAACCTATCTGATAATGTGACAGTTTTTGTTTGTATTGATCTAATATGCTATTTTGACCTCAGTAAAACTGCATAAATGGTTACATATGGTGAATATCACCAATGGTTCTGGCAATGACAGAGTAAGTAAATCAATATTTGTGTTTGAATGTTGGCAACAATAGCATCTGTAAGCAATAGCATAAACAGCCCAGTACAGTAAGAGGTCGAAGGAAAACGGAATGGAGTGTTCCATTAGGACACATCATCTGTTCAGATCAGAGTCCATGTTAAATGAGCTAAATGAATGGGCCTGGGATTGGAGCTGAGTAGACCATGCATAGTATTTACACTCTATGTAAATTAACCTTAACAAGTGCCTCTTAAGCCCTATTGATATTGCAATGGCTCTTGTGCTTTTTAGCTACAGGCACAGATGATTTTTTCATGTTGAATGGTTTTCCAGTTGTTGTTTTTATAATCAGAGATTATGCAAGTGAAACATTCAGTCAAGGTCAGTTCAATGCCTCATCAAAGGAGTTTTGACCAAGACCTGATCTTGACCTACCTAGACCAGTCTAGTTGGGGGAGAGGAAAAGAGGAACAGAAGTTCTCCAAACAGCTCAGGTTTAATCCATTTCTGTCTGCATGAGGCTGGGCCTGGGCATGGCTGTGTCCTGGGCCCTGTTAACACTCCAAACATTCAGAGTCAGAGACCCGTGATCCCAGCCATGCTCTTAAAACACTTGTTAAAACTGTCACTTTTTTTGCCATTTCAACAGCTGAGAATGACCCAACAGGGACGGCCCCTTGTGCTCTATAAAACGCTAATGGAAAAAGGGGAGCGAGGGAGACGGGAAACGAAGGGAGAGAGCCAGAGAGAGAGAGAGCCAGAGAGAGAGAGAGAGAGAGAGAGAGAGAGAGAGAGAGAGAGAGAGAGAGAGAGAGAGAGACAGAGAGAGAGCCAGAGAGAGAGAGCCAGAGAGAGAGAGAGAGCCAGAGAGAGAGAGAGAGAGAGAGCCAGAGAGAGAGAGCCAGAGAGAGAGAGCCAGAGAGAGAGAGCCAGAGAGAGAGAGCCAGAGAGAGAGAGAGAGAGAGAGAGAGACAGAGAGAGAGAGACAGAGAGAGAGAGCCAGAGAGAGAGAGCCAGAGAGAGAGAGCCAGAGAGAGCGAGCAAGAGAGAGAGAGCCAGAGAGAGAGAGCCAGAGAGAGAGAGCCAGAGAGAGAGGACGTTGCCCCCCCCTCCTCCATGTCCTCCTCTGGTTCATGAAGGGCCTAATTGAGAGACAGACAGACAGACAGACAGACAGACAGACAGACAGACAGACAGACAGACAGACAGACAGACAGACAGACAGACAGACAGACAGACAGACAGACAGACAGACAGAGTCCATCCAACCAAACCGTTCCGATGCCCCTGAGCCACTGTCAAAACCTACAAACTAGACTACTGAGACTCAGGATCAGGCTTACATTACCATTACAGTACCTGTGAAATTTTGCGGATCACCACCGTGAATTGAAACACTGGGCAAATGAAAGCAGCCCAGGCTGTCTGCACTCTCTCTGCCAGCAGATGGATGGTAAAAGCAAACATAAGCCTTCATGGTAGAGAGAGAAGGGAAGAACCAGGAGTAGAGTCTCTCCCCTTCAGGGCCTTCAGGTCTCCATGGAGCTACTGTGGAATGACTGAGGTGTTTCCATTGTCTTCATTGGGAGACACACAGAGACCACCAAGTTGAGTTTCTATCTAGATGAATATTCTACATTTGTATCTTTTAGCATACGCTCAATCCAGAGCGTCACAGTGCGTTTATACATTTTCATTAAAAGAAATGTAATTGGTCCCCCATAGGAATCAAACCCACAACCATGCAATGCTTTAACAACTTAGCCACAGTGGACATACTGTGGATAGTCATGATGACAATTTGACAGTCTGTGAGGGTCTGTTTCGCTCAGGTCTGTGTGTGTGCTCAATGTGTGTGTGCGTGCATGTGACTGTATATGTGTGTGTGTCTGTCATGTTTGTCCTGAGCCTCCACAGACCTTGGCATGTGGAATAACTGTAATAGCTCCCTGGAGACTGTAGTGGTGGCAGAGTGCTTAGACACAAGAGAGGCTTAGACAAGGGCCCAGCCACTTCGCCAAGACCATTTAGACTTTCCAGTCCTGTACAGAGTTGCCATTCCATTGCATCATAGTAACCTCTATATACTCCATCCTTCTTTGGCTATTGTGTTTCATACCTAATGAGGTTGGACGGGTCTGTGGATGGCCAGAAACAGTGCCGAGATGTATGTGTGTGTGTGTGTGTGTGTGTGTGTGTGTGTGTGTGTGTGTGTGTGTGTGTGTGTGTGTGTGTGTGTGTGTGTGTGTGTGTGTGTGTGTGTGTGTGTGTGTGTGTGTGTGTGTGTGTGTGTGTGTGTGTGTGTGTGTGTGTGTGTGTGTGTGTGTGTGCGCGTGTGTGTGTGTGTGTTTATGAAGTAGTATGTACATTGTAATGTACCCAATGTCTAGATGGGGACTTTGTATGTGTGTGTATATAAAAAGAGCTTGTCATGTGGTACTCTGGGGTAATATGAATCCCCTAAGACTTTCCATTTGATCAGCCAGGAGGTCTTGAATGTGGGGCAGTGGCAAAGTAAAAGCAGTGGCAGGGTCTAGAGTGTTACATAATAGAACACACACACACACACCACTTGTCCAGCCAGCGAGAAGAGAAAAAAAGGTTATTTGGAGCGTACGTGTAGACACACAATTGCCCTTCAAGCTGACTGCCATGCCAGACTGCCCGAACAGGCCGCCACTTATATAAACAACCGGCAAATGTACTTTTCCTCACTCTTTATTAATATTGCTTTTTTGCTTCCTTGACGTTATGAGGGAGAGACATAATTTGTCTGTGAATCCGCAACAGCACACTTCCTTTCCCCTCCTTGGCATATTGTGTCGGAAATAAGAAAAATGATTACGAAAGGAGAGGAGAGGAAACTTAATGGAGGAAATCATTTAGACATTACAGTCGTTTTAATGTCCTCATAAGTCTGTTTCAAATCACCCTGGAGGAACTCACAACTCTGCTCACTCACCTGCAATATAAAGGAGCTTTACAGTGGGAAATAGGAACACAATGTAAAATACTGTAAAACTTCAATTAACGTCATCTCAAATAGCCACCTGTCCCTTTTAATAGCCGGACATTTCAGCAAATAAACTCCTGCTTCAAATAAACGCAGGGTATAAAGGAACTGTTTATGAGTGAACTTCAGTGAGTACCGTAACGATTGTGCAAAAGATTAATGAGAGCAAAAACACTGCCATGGATGTCACAGCAGCGTGGCTTGACATGGTCGGCTCAACTACCCACAGGATGTCACGGTCTCACTTCAGTATTCAACGTTTGTCCAGGCGGGAGGAATAAATGTCTATGGGTGATGTGAAAACAGGTACGTTAAAACATAATATAGGTTGTACATTTTTTTTTTTACTTGACGGTTAAGCGTAAAGTAATGCATGCTCACTTTGCCCCTGATGGACAGTATAGAAGGCATCGCCCGATGTCCTGGGTACCTGGACAAATGTTGAATACTGAAGTCTATCTGCCGTGATCTCGCTGCAACTACAGGGGGTACAAGACGCAACAAGGCGCACTAGTGAGAGATGGTTTGTGAATTGTGAAATCGGGGGGCGTATGATAGGCAGCCTAGTTTTTGCAAGTCTGATCTACAATGGATTTGTTATTATAATATTTATACTGGTCATACCGGTCACAATAACAAGTAGTCTTTTCAACATTTAATGGAGCAAAAACTGTGTGCATTAAGGAAGTAGATGCCTGGCTCAAATTGAAGCAAATAAATGCCTGGGCTATTAATGGAAGTTTTACGGTATACAATTACTGAATTATAATTTAGGAGAAAATAAATCATCGATAAAAAAATGTCTGTCTTTTCAGTACAATTTTTGTTGCTTTTTGGGGAACATTTTGTTATTTTGGGATGTACACAATTTAGAAAAATCATAACTCTGTGAAGTCAACATGATGTTTATGAATCATCGCTCTCTTACCCAATTTGGGAGATATCCTATGTCCCCTTGACATTCAAAGGAAACACTCTAAGGTCAAACATATCAACCCTGCAGCCAGCATCCAATCCCTCCTGAATCTATTTCCACCGTCCCTAACATACTTTTTCAGCCATACATATTCATTGCATTTGTCAAGTACATATACAGGGGCTAGTGAAATGAAGCAGATTTTACCAGATCCAATTAGCTTTCTCAAATTCTCAGTCTGAGCATTGTTTCAACACAGCCTTTGCTAATAATAAAGTGGAAGCCAATCAAAGCAAATAGTCCGGTGGATCTTTAGCGTATAATTGGGATCCATGTAATCATTAACCTTGGCACCGAGCGGGAAGTTAATGAATCAAATCAATACCTCTCTCCAATGATCCATAATTATTTGAAAAGAGATGAAAATTTAAAGAGGCTCGGCCTATGAGGTTATCATGCCATGCAATTAGGCCCCCGGAGGGAGATTAGGTTACCTAGATACCAATGGGGAAGTGTAATTTCTCTTGCAGACTGAGCTTTTTAATGAAGAGTGCAATTACCTAAATAGGTCAGGCGAAGGAAGAGGCGAAGCGCAGCAGTTGGCTGCATGTACCTGAGAGGAATCTCCTGCCGGAAAAACAGGGAGCTGTCTTGAATTGATGTTGCCCCCCCCCCCCCTTCTCCCTCTCTCTCCCTCACTTGCTCACTCACTCCCGCCTTCCCTCCCTTTCTCTCTCCGTTGAATTGTGTCTCTGCTTCAGCTTCTAATTAAATATCCCAGCCACAGAGGACTTTGTTATGCAGACATTCCACAGAAATAACACTTAATAATCTTTCCCCCAATCCCAAACTATGTGGAATAACCATCAAGTTTCTTCTTCAAAACATTTCCCCTCTGTAAATGTCACTTTGCGGCTTCAGTTTTGGGAACAAAAAAAAGTTTGGACAGCTCCTCAATGTAAATTACCAAAACCTAGGTAGGACAATATTATCTTTAGTTTTGTTCACATCAGCTTGATAATAACATAAAATGTATAAACATTTGCATTCCTCACGAAGATAAAGGTCCTGAATAGGGTTACAAAATTACAGAACGTTTTCCTGAAAAATCCTGGTTGGAGGAATCCCAGATTACCTGCCTTTTCCCATAAATTCTCAACCAGGATTTCTGGGAATTTTAGGAAAGTTACTGGAAATATCCAACCCTAGTCCCTACCCTCTGCACTAATTCATTAACACATTATCAACAGTAATGGATTTAAAAAAAACACTATTTACAATATTTACAACAAACAAGACGATAGTTAGAGCAAACAATAATATTTATGATGGACAATACGTTCCATTAGGATGCATTTACAGTTGCTGCCTACAGTGTGCTACACAAGGTCTTATCAAGGTTTCCTGTCATATACATTAGAACACTGTTGTAAAAACATTGTTTTGATGTTAGTTTCCAACGAAACTGTCAAGCCGTAGATCCATAATAATTCATTTATTTCTTTAAAGACTCATTTGCTGATGATTAATGATGACTGAACAATGATATTTACACTAGGATAATTGACTTGGTTCAGCTTCACCTCCTGTTGAAAAACCAATATTATGATGAACTTGAAATAGGAGTAACCGTTGCAATTTATTCTTTCATTGTGCTGTGCGGTTCCAATTAGGAAGCACTCTTCATCCACTCTGAACTCAGCGGGTCGCTAATGCTTTGTAAGTAGGTAACACAGTGCAGGTTCTAATGAAACAAAGCTCAGGCTTCAATGTAATTCTCGTAGGAAAAGGGCATGCATGTGTCACAATGCAGACAATAAGCTTAGATAGAAAGGGGATGCAAATACTGTAAACTCGCAGTGCTAAAACGACTTCAGCAAATGTTATTGGGCCATGATAAGTGTATAGTTACTTTGTCTCTGTTTTATTTTTTTAAATAAGCATGTTGGTTTAAAAAAAAAGATATCATTTGAAATTTGTATCATTATATTGCAGTAAATAATGAATAAAAAGCAACGTTTGAAATGAATTTATACACATCACAAACATCATGGATTAAAGTTAGTCGAGAAACAGTTTGGAGTACTTTTTGATTGAAAGGAGGATTTGGCACGTATTTCTGTCCTCAACACAGAGGATTTAACCTTGTGCCTGATCCAAATGTCGCTTCTTTCAGGTTCTCAATGTGGCAGGTGCGTTGATTGCGTTTCAAGCAGCTTGTCAACAAGTGCTATTTTCCCACAATTTGGCAGAGCCCCGGCAACAGATTCTATGTAGTGACTTCAAGGGGAGGGACATGATACCAAGCGTTTCTGGCGAAAGGAAGAAAAATATATTGCTTTCTGTACTGTGTCTTTCAGTGTGTATAGTCTATGGAGCCTTATATCTTGGCTTATACATGTCCCTCCCCATTGTTGTGTATGTATGTATAACATTTTATAAGCACAATTGCATCTAACAGACATTGACCTGAACAATGAGTCAATCTACATTGATGGACAGGTCCTGCTCCACCCATCACCCTCCTCCACCCCACACAGTGAGCAACAGAAATATGTTTCAGAGAATGACACCTGCTTATGCTAAATCAGTGTCAATCATTCCCAGTGTTTGGCTCGCCCCACAATCGGATCAGATCCAAAATGCTGGTTTTAACACCGGCCAATCTGTTTGGCTCGTTGACTGGAGGTGCATGCTGTCTTTGTGCCTGTGTGGGATGGTATCAAGCTGCTTTCATATTAAAGGGATCATTCAGTGATCTCTTCAGGAAGCATACTGTTCAATAGTAAACCCATGTGATTACGACTGCCATTTCAACCACATGACTTGTTTTACAGAGCAGATGCAGATCTACTGGATGATGAAGTTTGCCATTGTAAAAAAAAAAGTGATTTGCTATTACACTCAAGATAAACTTACGCTAAGGTCACAAGTAAGAATATAACTTTTTTTTTGCTAAACTTTCTTCAATTGTTTAATTTATCTTGACTGCCTGGTCTGGACTAACCGATTTCTCTTTCCCTCTCCCCCTCCCTGTAGACTCCTTTTACAGTGTACAATCACAGGGGAGTTGGGTCCAACTGATTACAGGACAGACTGCCCCCTACAGAGGATATGCAGTAGTGTTCATAGCCCGAATCCTCTCCTTTATCCTCTTCCTCCTATAGTGGCCCCACCCTCACGCTGGCTGGCTGTGTCGCTCTCTCTCTCTCACATTAATTTCCTCTCACATTCATTATCTCTCACATTTGTCTCTCTCTCTCTCTCTCTCTCTCTCTCTCTCTCTCTGTCTCTCTGATACACACACACAAACTTGACTCTCTCATTTATGCCACAAAACCTAAAAAGGCAAACACACAAACATTCCTATTTGCACTCAGAAATAAGCAGCTTCATACAGCCGTTCATTTGCACCTTGCTCCATTCCAAGATGGAGTTAGATCACATGCCTTCATAAGCACAAACTACATCACCTTCCACCCAGGGATCCTCTGTAAACGTTCCTTTTAAACCTCCACTAACCGTATCATCATTGATTTTATGTCTCTGTTTCTCTCCTCGGGTTGTAAGCAACCAAACACAGCTAAACCCTAGCACCCTAGGTCCCACTGTTTCTCCCTCAGGGCGTCTTTATCACACAACAGGCGGAGGTTGAGGAGATGAACAACTACTCTTAGAGAAACACACGCTCAGCAACACAGGCCATAGCAAGGCAAAGGTGACAGGAGCAAGTTTTTCACCATTTCAAACATCCCAAGCCATCAAATAAACTGTTTTCTCGCATGTTCAGAGGTTGAGTGGGAATGGTAAAGAAATATTCCCAGTATTTTCTTCTGATTCATCTCACTATTTTTCTTTCTCTGTACAGATATAGGATCTTAATTTGATCACTCTTTTGTTGCTGAGAATTGTCTTGCACAGCAGTAAATGCAAACGTGTTGTGTATCCAAGGTTTAAAAAGGCTTCTAAAAGGCTTCTTGGAAATTTCCACTTTAAAATGGCAGAGTTAATTTGCCCAAATGAAAATTGTACCAACCCCTACAAAACCTGTCCATTAATTATAATCCACATAATAATTCACATTTCCTGTTGCTCCAGGGTTATTTTCCTGCTGTAGCAAACTGGCTCAAATAAAATCCTACATCTGTATCTCCTTCTCTTTGGTCTTCTCTCTCTCTCTTTCTCTCTCACTTTCTTTGTTTCTCTCTCCTTTCTCTCTTTATTTATTATTTTGTGTGTCTGTGTAGGAGTTTTGTTCTGAGAATGGCAGGGTGGCTGTCTCTTCAGAAGTTGTCAGTTGTTCAACGAAGCACAACCAGCCTACTCCTTTGGCACACCGACAATGTCCCTCTCCATCTTTCTCCCCCTCTCTCTGTCTTTCTCAGTCTCTCCCTCTCTCTTTCTCCCTTTAACAAGCGTTTGCAGTGTGTGGTGGTTTGTTGTGTGATGATCTATAATTATAAGGTGTGTTAGTGCGGGTGGCGAGAGCAAACTTGGACTGCCGCTCTGTCGCGCCACTCTGCCTCCTGTCCCTGTTAGCTCAGCCATTTTCGAGCGGTCAGCCTGTCTTGCCACAATCACACGCTGGCGCCACAATCGCCGAGCCCCAACTGCAACCCTTTCACAGCGTAATGAATACATATTAAAATACACTTTGACCACTTACACCCCACTGCCCCCATACTGGACCTGACTGGACTGGGTTTGTGCTCCTCCGGACGGCAGGGCACTCACCTGAACGTGGGGCACCCCATGTGGTCATGGTGTGGTCAAGGTTCAACACAAGCACAGTCAGAGCGAGAGGGATGACCACTGACCGCTCTGACCCACTGAGGTGACCATGGACACAGTGAGTACTCCTATCTGGGGAAAGTGGTAGGGATGGATGATACAAACTAATAATGATAAGAGTGTGTTTGTGTGTCGATGGAAGGTGTGTGTGTGTATGTACTCGTGTGTGTGCATGCGTGTTTGTGTCTATGTCTGTGTTTGCATTTTAATATGTTTCTCTGTGACTGTGTATGTGAGGTTGATTGCAACAAGTCGTAAATATACCTGCAGTCCAGAGACGAGTGCCTTGATTGTGCAAGAGGTGGTGTGATCAGAGCAGTACATTTCCATCTAGCTTAATCCGTTATGAGAGTATGTTAGTGTGTGTATATGAATTTCCTGAGAGTCAACTTCATGTGTGTTGACATGTTGATGCAAAACAACATAGCAGCAAGAACATAAAAACATGTTCAGCGTAATAGATTAGAAGAAATCTATGCAATCACAGGCTATATATATACAGTGGGGCAAAAAAGTATTTAGTCAGCCACCAATTGGTCAAGTTCTCCCACTTAAAAAAGATGAGAGAGGCCTGTAATTTTCATCATAGGTACACTTCAACTATGACAGACAAAATGAGGGAAAAAAATCCAGAAAATCACATTGTAGGATTTTTAATGAATTTATTTGCAAATTCGGGTGGAAAATAAGTATCTGGTCAATAACCAAAGTTTATCTCAATACGTTGTTATATACACTTTGTTGGCAATGACAGAGGTCAAACGTTTTCTGTAAGTCTTCACAAGGTTTTCACACACTGTTGCTGGTTCACACACCCATTCCTCCATGCAGATCTCCTCTAGAGCAGTGATGTTTTGGGGCTGTTGCTGGGCAACATGGACGTTCAACTCCCTCCAAAGATTTTCTATGGAGTTGAGATCTGGTGACTGGCTAGGCCACTCCAGGACCTTGAAATGCTTCTTACGAAGCCACTCCTTTGTTGCCTGGGAGGTGTGTTTGGGATCATTGCCATGCTGAAAGACCCAGCCACGTTTCATCTTCAATGCCCTTGTTGATGGAAGGAGGTTTTCACTCAAAATCTCACGATACATGGCCCCAATTCAACCTTTCCTTTACACTGATCAGTCGTCCTGGTCCCTTTGCAGAAAAAAGCCCCAAAGCATGATGTTTCCACCCCCATGCTTCACAGTAGGTATGGTGTTCTTTGGATGCAACTCAGCATGCTGTGTCCTCCAAACACGATGTGTTGAGTTTTTACCAAAAGGTTATATTTTGGTTTCATCTGACCATATGACATTCTCCCAATCTTCTTCTGGATCATCCAAATGCATTCTAGCAAACTTCAGACGGGCCTGGACATGTACTGGCTTAAGTAGGGGGACACGTCTGGCACTGCAGGATTTGAGTCCCTGGTGGCGTAGTGTGTTACTGATGGTAGGCTTTGTTACTTTGGTCCCAGCTCTCTGCAGGTCATTCACTAGGTCCCCCGTGTGGTTCTGGGATTTTTGCTCCCCGTTCTTGTGATCATTTTGACCCCATTGGGTGAGATCTTGCGTGGAGCCCCAGATCGAGGGAGATTATCAGTGGTCTCGTATGTCTTCAATGTCCTAATAATTGCTCCCACAGTTGATTTCTTAAAAACAAGCTGCTTACCTATTGTAGATTCAGTCTTTCCAACCTGGTGCAGGTCTACAATTTTGTTTCTGGTGTCCTTTGACAGCTCTTTGGTCTTGGCCATAGTGGAGTTTGGAATGTGATTTTCTGGATTTTTTTCTCTCATTTTGTCTGTCATAGTTGAAGTGGACCTATGATGAAAATTACAGGCCTCTCTCATCTTTTTAAGTGGAAGAACTTGCACAATTGGTGGCTTGACTAAATACTTTTTTTGCCCCACTGTATGTATTCACCTCCTTTGCTATGAAGCACCTACATAAGATCTGGTGCAACCAATTACCTTCAGAAGTCACATAATTAGTTAGTTAAATAAAGTCCACCTGTGTGCAACCTAAGTGTCACATGATCTCAGTATATGTACAACTGTTCTGAAAGGCCCCAGAGTCTGCAACACCACTAAGCAAGGGGCATCACCAAGCAAGCGGCACCATGAAGACCAAGGAGCTCTCCAAACAGGTCAGGGACAAAGTTTTGGAGAAGTACAGATCAGGGTTGGGGTATAAAAATATATCCGAAACTTTGAACATCCCACGAAGCACCATTAAATCCATTATTCAAAAGTGGCACCACACCAAACCTGCCAAGAGAGGGCTGCCCACCAAAACTCGCAAACCAAGCAAAGAGGACATTAATCACAGAGGCAACAAAGAGACCAAAGATACCTAGAAGGAGCTGCAAAGCTCCACAGCAGAGATTAGAGTAGGACCACTTTAAGCCATATACTCCACAAAGCTGGGCTTTACGGAAGAGTAGTCAGAAAAAAGCCATTCCTTAACGAAATAAATAAGCAAACACGTTTGGTGTTCGCCAAAAGGCAAGTGGGAGACTCCCCAAACATATGGAAGAAGGTACTCTGGTCAGATGAGACTAAGATCTAGCTTTTTGGCCATCAAAGAAAACGCTATATCTGGTGCAAACCAAACACCTCTCTTCACCCCGAGAGCACCATCTCCACAGTGAAGCATGGTGGTGACAGCATCATGCTGTGGGTATGTTTTTCATTGGCAGGGACTGGGAAACTGGTCAGAATTGAAGGAATGATGGATGGCACTAAATTCAGGGAAATTCTTGAGGGAAACCTGTTTCAGTCTTCAAGAGATATGAGACTGGGACAGAGGTTCACCTTCCATCAAAACAATGACCCTAAGCATACTGCTAAAGCAACACTTAAGTGGTTTAAGGGGAAACAATGAATGAGTGATTTAAGGAGAAACATTGAATAGTTATGCACTCTCAAGTTTTTTCGTCTTATTTCTTGTTTGTGGTAGGCATGTTGTGTAAATCAAATGATACAACCCCCCCCCCCCAAAAAAAATCTATTTTAATTCCAGGTTGTAAGACAACAAAATAGGAAAAATGCCAAGGGGGTGAATACTGTCACAAGCCACTGTTGTGGAGTGGAGTGGTAAGAGGCTCTTGCTGCCAAGGGAATGACTGACAGTTTGAAAGACATTTTGGACACTACAGAGAAAATGGTTAACTTTGTTAAAGCAAGGCACATGAACTCTCGTGTATTTTCTGCGCTATGCAATGATATGAGCAGCGACCATGTGTAACGACGTTCTTCGTTTGTCGAAAAAGAGTCGGACCGAAATGCAGCGTGTTGGTTACTCACGTTTATTAATTGAACAAACGACGATACATGAAAAAACAAAAACAACAAACGGAACGTGAAAAACCTATACAGCCTGTCTGGTGAACACTAACACAGAGACAGGAACAATCACCCACGAAATACAAAGTGAAACCCAGGCTACCTAAATACGGTTCCCAATCAGAGACAACGAGAATCACCTGACTCTGATTGAGAACCGCCTCAGGCAGCCAAACCTATGAAACACACACCCCTAATCAGCTACAATCCCAATAACTAAAAAACCCCACTAAGAATTACAACAAACAATAAACCCATGTCACACCCTGGCCTGACCAACTAATTAACTAAAACACAAAATACTAAGACCAAGGCGTGACAGAACCCCCCCCTAAGGTGCGGACTCCCGAACGCACCTCAAAACCATAGGGAGGGTCCGGGTGGGCGTCTGTCCATGGTGGCGGTTCCGGCTCGGGACGTGGACCCCACTCCATAAATGTCATAGTTCCTCCCCTTCGCGTCCTGGGATAATCTACCCTCGCCGCCGACCATGGCCGAATAGTCCTCACCCAGAACCCCACTGAAAAGAGGAGCAGCTCGTGACTGAGGGGCAGCTCGGGACTGAGGCAGCTCGGGACTGAGGGGCAGCTCGGGACTGAGGGGCAGCTCAGAACTGAGGGGCAGCTCGGGACTGAGGGGCAGCTCGGGACTGAGAGGCAGCCCAGCACTGAGAAGCAGCCCAGTACTGAGAAGAAGCCCAGTACTGAGATGAAGCCCAGCCAGGCAGTTGAATCCGGCAGATCCTGGCTGACTATCAGATCTGGCAGATCCTGGCTGACTGGCGGATCCTGGCTGACTGGTGGATCCTGGCTGACTGGCGGATCCTGGCTGACTGGCGGATCCTGGCTGACTGGCAGATCCTAGCCGACTGGCGGATCCTGGCTGACTAGCAGATCTGGCAGATCCTGGCTGACTGGCGGATCCTGGCTGACTGGCAGATCCTGGCCGACTGGCGGATCCTGGCTGACTAGCAGATCTGGCAGATCCTGGCTGACTGGCGGATCCTGGCTGACTGGCGGATCTGGAAGAGTCTGGTTGACTGGCAGATCTGGAAGAGTCTGGTTGACTGGCAGATCTGGAAGAGTCTGGCTGAATAGCAGATCTGGAAGTGTCTGGTTGACTGGCAGATCTGGATGAGTCTGGCTGACTGGCAGATCTGGAAGAGTCTGGCTGACTGGCAGATCTGGAAGAGTCTGGCTGACTGGCAGATCTGGAAGAGTCTGGCTGAATGGCAGATCTGGAAGAGTCTGGCTGAATGGCAGATCTGGAAGAGTCTGGCTGACTGGCAGATCTGGAAGAGTCTGGCTGACTGGCAGATCTGGAAGAGTCTGGCTGACTGGCAGATCTGGAAGAATCTGGCTGACTGGCAGATCTGGAAGAGTCTGGCTGACTGTCAGATCTGGAAGAGTCTGGCTGACTGGCAGATCTGGAAGAGTCTGGTTGACTGACTTTTACAACATACATGCTGGTTATCAAGGGGCAATGAATTGACATGTTTTTTTTTAAATAAAAGACGAGCTTAAAGATTTCTTTACTGACTATAATTTTCACGTGTCTGCCCACTTGCATGGTGACAAGTTTCTCACACAACTGGCCTATCTGGGTGATGTTTTTTTCTCACTTGAATGATCTGAATCTAGGATTACAGGGACTCTCCGAAACTATATTCAATGTATGGGACAAATGTGAGGCTATGATTAAGAAGTTGGAGCCCTTCTCTGTCTGCATTAACGAGGACAACACAGGTCTTTCCATCATTGTATCATTTTTTTGTGTGCAAATGAACTCAAGCTTACGGACAATGTCAAATGTGATATAGCGAAGCACCTGCGTGAGTTGTGTACGCAATTACGCAGGTACTTTCCTGAAATGGATGACACAAACACCTGGATTCATGTTCCCTTTCATGCCCTGCCTCCAGTCCACGTACTGATATCTGAGCCTCACCGGAATTGCAAAATGCTGTTCTAAAAAATTGAATTTAAGACACTGATGCCCTTTGCAACCACATACTTATGTAAGAGTGGATTCTCGGCCCTCACTAGCATGAAAACTAAATACAGGCAAAGACTGTGTGTGAAAAATGATTTAAGAATGAGTCTCTCTCCAATACAACCCAACATTGCAGAGCTATGTGGATCCTTTCAATCATACCCTTCTCATTAACCTGTGGTCAGTTATTAACAATTTTTGATGAACCAATACATATTTATACTGTATGTAAGATGACCAAATAAAAAGTAAAATTATTGATTGTTATTATATTATTGTTTGTACCCTGGTCCAATAAGAGCTCTTTGTCACTTCCCACGAGCCGGGTTGTGACAAACTCACACTCATTTTTATGTCTAATAAATGTATCGTATAGTGTTTGTGTGGCAGGCATTCAATGATGGCAAAAAAACAAACATTTGAGAGTGCGCTGACCCTGGTGCTATAGAGGGGGTTTGCAGCTGGAGGTTGAATGTTTGAAGGGGTACGGGACTATACAAAGTTTGGGAACCACTGGTCTAAGTCTATGTGGGGACCAGGTATCAGGTGGGACAGAGTTCAAGGTAATGTGTTAGTGCATGATCATTATGCTCAGAGCTTAAACTCTCAACACAGTCTACATTTAAACCATCAATTGTTGTCTCTCTCTCTCTCTCACTCACTCACTCACTCACTCACTCACTCACTCACTCACTCACTCACTCACTCACTCACTCACTCACTCACTCACTCACTCACTCACTCACTCACTCACTCACTGTCACTCAATTCAATTTAAGGGCTTTATTGGCATGAAAGCATATGTTTACATTGCCAAAGCAAGTGAAATAGATAAACAAAAGTAAAATAAAAATACAAATTTACAGTAAACATTACGCTCCCAAAACCTCCAAAGGAATATAGACATTTCAAATGTCATATTATGTCTAACAATGTGAAAATAGTTAACGCACAAAAGGGAAAATAAATGAACATAAATATGGGGTGTATTTACAATGGTATTTGTTCTTCACTGGTTGCCCTTTTCTTGCAGCAACAGGTCAGAAATCTTGCTGCTGTGATGGCACATTGTGGTAATTCGCCCACTATATATGGGAGTTTTTTTTTCGAATTGTGTAATCTGAGGGAAATATCTCTCTCTAATATGGTCATACTTTGGCAGGAGGTTAGGAAGTGCAGCTCAGTTTCCACCTGATTTTGTGGGTAGTGTGCACATAGCCTGTCTTCTCTTGAGAGCCAGGTCGGCCTACGGAGGCATTTCTCAATAGCAAGGCTATGCTCACTGAGTCTGTACATACTGTAGTCAAAGTTTTCCTTAAGTTTGCGTCAGTCACAGTGGTCAGGTATTCTGTTATTGTGTACTCTCTGTTTAGGGCCAAATTGCATTCCTCTGTTTTTTTGTTAATTCTTTCCAATGTGTCAAGTATTTATCTTTTTGTTTTCTCATGATATGGTTGGGTCTAAGTTGGGTCCCCCCCTTAATGATTTAGATGCACTATTGTAAAGTGGCTGTTCCACTGGATGTCAGAAGGTGAATTCACCAATTTGTAAGTCGCTCTGGATAAGAGCGTCTGCTAAATGACTTAAATGTAAATGTAAATGTAATTGGGTTGCTGTCCTGGGGCTTTGTGGGGTCTGTTTGTGTTTGTGAACAAAGTATGCTTAGAGAACTCTTCTCCAGGTTAATCTCTACAGAGGTGATGGCTTTGTTATGGAAGGTTTGGGAATCGCTTATTTTTATGGGTTTTGATACTTAGCAGGTATCGGCCTAATTCTGCTCTGCATGCATTATTTGGTGTTTTACGTTGTACACTGAGGATATTTTTTGCAGAATTATGCATGCAGAGTATAAATTTGGTGTTTGTCCCATTTTGTGAATTATTGGTTGGTGAGCGGACCCCAGACCACACAACCATAAAGGGCAATGGGTTCTATAACTGACTCAAGTATTTTTTATCCAGATCCTAATTGGTATGTCAAATTCTATATTCCTTTTGATGGCAGAGAAGGCCCTTCTTGCCTTGTCTCTTAGCTCGTTCACAACTTTGTGGAAGTTACCTGTGGCGCTGATGTTTAGGCCGAGTTATGTATAGTTTTTTTGTGTGCTCTAGGGCAACGGTGTCTAGATGGAATTTGTATTTGTCGTCCAGGCGACTGAACCTTTTTTGGAACACCATTATTTTGATCGTACTGAGATTTACAGTCAGGGCCCAGGTCTGACAGAATCTGTGCAGAAGATCTAGGTTCTGCTGTACGCCCTCCTTGGTTGATGACAGAAGCACCAGATTATCAGCAAATAGTACACATTTGACCTCAGATTCTAGTTGGGTGAGGCCTGGTGCTGCAGACTGTTTAGTTCCTTCACCAATTCATTGATATATATGTTGAAGAGGGTGGGGCTTAAGCTGCATCCCCATCTCACCCCAAGGCCCTGTGGAAAGAAATGTGTGTTTTTTTTGCCAATTTTAACCGCAGACTTGTTGTTTGTGTACATATATTTATATCTCACTCTCTCTCTCTCTCGCTCTCTCTGTGCGTGTGTATCTGTCAGTTTATTGGTTGTGTGAAAAGTACAGATGCTCATTCGGTTTTTGTTTGATATTAATAGGCTTGTATTCTTTGCATGTTCACTACGAACTATGGATATGCACCTACTATAATGACATCTGCCTGTATGGAATGTTTAACTTTTGCTGCTAATAAATGGGCAAAATACCCAACCAAGAAACTGTTTGGAAAGTGGTTTGTTGTGCACACATTTATGAACACTTGCAATCTGACCTTTGCTAGAGTAGCTTTCAGGAAGTGTTGTCTCCACACACACACACACACACACACACACACACACACACACACACACACACACACACACACACACACACACACACACACACACACACACACACACACACACACACACACACACACACACACACACAAGTATTTTAATGATGTGCTAATTTTGCGTTATTTAACAATGTCAACTAATGAAACTTCTGGTAAAGGTTGTCTTAGTGCAAGCATGACCTAGTGACATACAGTCAAAAGTTTGGACACACCTACTCATTCAAGGGTTTTACTTTATTTTTGATTATTTTCTACATTGTATAATACAAGGGAAGACATCAAAACTATTTAGCCAAAAAAGTGTTAAACAAATTAGATTTTAGATTCTTCAAAGTAGTCACCCTTTGCCAAGATGACAGTGCGGTTGGAAAAATCATCAGACCAAAGTACAGATTTACACCTGTCTAATGTCCATTGCTCGTGTTTCTTGGCCCAAGCAAGTCACTTCTTATTATTGGTGCCCTTTAGTAGTGGTTTCCCTGCAGCAATTTGACCATGAATGCCTGATTCACGCAGTCTCCTCTGAACAGTTGATGTTGAGATTTGCCTGTTACTTGAACTCTGTGAAGCATTTATTTGGCCTGCAATTTCTGAGGCTGGTAACACTAATAAACTTATCCTCTGCAGCAGCGGTAACTCTGGGTCTTCCTTTCCTGTGGTGGTCCTCATGAGAGCCAGTTTCATCATAGCGCTTGATGGTTTTTGCAACTGCTCTTGAAGAAACTTTCAGTTAAGTTATTGACATTTTACGGATTGACTAAGCATCATGTCTTAAAGTAATGATGAACTGTTGTTTCTCTTATCTTACTTGAGATGTTCTTTCCATAATATGGACTTCGTCTATTACCAAATCTTCTGTATACCAAATCTTCTCTATACCAACCCTACCTTTTCACAACACAACTGATTGGCTCCAACATATTAATAAGGAAAGAAATTCCACAAATTAACTTTTAACAATGCAAGCCTATTATTTGAAATGCATTCCAGGTGACTACCTTGTGAAGCTGGTTGAGAGAATGCCAAGAGAATGCTAGCTGTCAAAGCAATTGGTGGCTACTTTGAAGAATCTCAAATATAAAATAAATACATTTAGATTTGTTTAGCACTTCTTTGGTTACTACATGATTCCATATGTGTTATTTCATAGTTTAGATCTTTCCACTGTTATTCTACTAAGTAGAACATGGTACAAATAAAGAAAAGCCTTGGAATGAGTAGGTGTGTCCAAACTTTTGACTGCTACTGTATATACATATTTACACTGAGTGTACAAAACCTGTGCGTGTGACAATTTATGCTATTCAAGATGTTAGTGGCAAACGATGACCAAACTCTGAAGATTTATGCTAGCTAAATAGCTACCGTATGTGTATGCTTATCCCGGAATGGCTTGCTGGAAGGAAACGGAGAGGCTGGGGGTGGACCTGTATTAAAAAATAGACCATGATTAGTTCAATTTCGAAACGGGGATATCCAACAAGCGTAGGGTGACGCCTTGAAGTCTGAGGGCACAGTCCCTTCATAATCGTTGTTTCGTGCCAACAAAGCAAAGCAGCCGTTCCAGACACTCAAGCCAAGGATGTGGAGAGGTTGGTGTTAGCAAGACTATACTTTTGGTGCCATTTTTGGAAACAACTTTGCCATTGACCTGTGCATTATCTACTGAGACATTTTGATCCAGAATTCGGACACACACGTTGTAATACCTCAGCAATTGGTAAGGTCTACAGACATAAAAATCATTAAAAAGTTGTATCGTTTGGTGTAATGTAAAGAAATTATTATTTTACCCCCCTAACACCCTACATTGTGTTTTTGTTTATGAGCCTGTTAAGCGTTTACACTCATAGTTTTATTTATCTTTCTCATCAACACACAACGACTAATACATCACACAGCAATGTGTGATGTATTTATTAATTTTTTTCTCTATTAAATGGAGCCAATTAAACACCACCTTTAAATGAGAAAGGAGGCAATCCAAATGTTCTCCTTAAGTGCTGTTTCCACGGCAATCAAAGTCCTCTACAGGGGGTGGAAGTGTGGAGGCGTTCAGCAGGAGCTGCTGCCACAGCAGGGACAGACTGACAGAGAACACACACTCAATACTGCAGCCATCTCTACCGCACACACTGCTCATGGCACCAAGAAAACATACATGTGTGCACGCACACACACTTATTGCTGCATTCTTTATAAACTAGTAGCTAAAGCACTCATACAGTATCAACCAGAAAACATACACCCACACACACCACAGATACACACATGCAAGTATGTTCACACGCACACTCGTGAATGCACGCACGAACATGCACACACACACTCACACTTGCACGCGCACACACGCACACGCACACACACACACACACACACACGCACACACACACACACACACACACAAACACACTGCTGCCTTTTCACAAAATCACAATGTCACCCTGTCTAAATCCATAATGTTCTGTTCACTATTGGATGATATTCATTGAGTCATCTATGATACATACAGTGCATGGAAAACTCAGTCAGTGGTGCTTGTAATCTGGCTCACAGTAGCCGGATATTTTGATGTTTTTTCCTATGAATAAATGTATCACATAGAGTGGGAATGTGGATATTCTAGCTTCCTCAATGTGGTGATTGAGGAAGTCTTCTCTGTCCCAGTCAGATTTTAAGGGAACTTGTCTCTGTGCAACCTCTCCCCCTTCTCCAATCATGTCTGGATGCCCTAGTCTCAACAATACCTCCCTTAGATTAAACCCCTGTGCAGATAGGCTGAGAGGCTTGCATTATGCCCACCAAGACAATCTGTATGCTAGATATATTTGTTGGGTAACACAGTTTAAGAAGTCATTTGTGTCTGAGATCTATCAGGACTCCTGCAATGAAATCTCGTCATACAGAACTGTTGACCAAATAAACCCAGTAGACAACCAGATCGGCCCATTGTGGGTATTTATAACTCAGTTTGGCAGCACTTGAAGGCAGCTCAGAGTGCCTAATTGAATGTTGCTATAGGAGCACCAGTCATTTCTCCCAGATACACATTCCAGACCTTTTTTGTTACGCCCCTCTCGAATGCAGACATTTTCACCTTTTTAATTTGACAGCATAAAGGGTGGCATTATACCACACAATAATTTGGCAGCCTGTTAGAAATTTTATCAAACCAAATCAACAGCTGCCTTCATTTGTGTACAGTTATTTAGAATATGATACACGTTTTAAAGGTATTAAAAGAGAAGGCATTGATGGCATGAAGGATGAGTATATCAAAGTCAAATCAAAAGCCCCCTTTTAGTAAATGGTGAGAAATTATGGACATCAAAGACCGTGCCATCAACTCAAGCTTGTTTGATAATGTGCTTCGATTATATTTCATACGTATATTTTTCATGTATACTAATCAAGAGAACACAATGAATGTACACAGTTTAGATTAGTAAGTATTCACATATTACAATTTTTAAGCACCACCTCACTGCAAGATTGCCTCTTCAATTTATTCTACGTAACTGTGAAAATTCCACCGATTACAAACAGTGGCTTCCTTACTTTGTAAGTTGTCGTTCGGATCGAAGTAGGTGGCACTACATTTCATAGAACTGGACTCTATCTCTGCTATCTTTAAGCTGGCGAGGGAAGAAAACAAGTTGAATACAGTTGAATACAGACAGAATGTTTTTTGTATAACCGTGTAAGACCGGGGAAGTGTTCCACAGCAATGGAGATGGAGAGAGTAGCAGACCTCTTTCAGTGCAGTCTGAAGCTTTTTCAGGTTCTCTCTCTTCTCAAGCCGAAGCGGAAATGGATTCGCTACACAAAGACGGGAACAATCACTCTTTTCTCCTCACACACACATACACTCTTGGTTTTGCCATACAGATATACAGAGAAACACAGTCTCCGAGCTGAGCTTTGTGTGTGGCTGTGTGTAGCTGTGTGAAGTGTTCCCTCCCTCGCTACATGCCGAGGGACTCGTCAATTATCTCCCCAAACGCATCGAGTCCTCAGGGGGAAAAGACAAGGAGGGAGTCGTCCCTGTTTGTTAGCGAACCTGGAGTTTGCAACACTCCGTGGAGTGACAATGCGCTCACGCTCCAATTCAGTTGTTTTTTCTTTCTTTCGTTCCATCGTTTCGCTCTCTCCTACTCTCCTTGTTCTTGTTCTCATTCCAACTTCTCAAAGTTGGAGCTCGTAGAAGCTTTAGTGAATGTGTGTGTGTGTGTGTGTTTGTGTGCGCATGTGTGTTTGCATGCATGCATGTTTGTGTACGTCTTTGTGTTTGCGTGTGTTGGTGAACGTTTGTGGATTAAAGGGTGTATGCTTTCAGTTTGATCTTTTTTTCTCTCTCATGCAGGCAAGGTGATACTCCCAAAAGATACTTTTTTCTCCGGATAGATTTAAGAAATGTTCATACACAAAAACAGACAATAACAAACAAAAAGGGAATAAACAACATTCTCATACTCATGTAATTAATTATACCGTACAACGATTAGCATTTCCTTGTTTGGAGCATGAGGCAAGGTAGGTAACTCGAATGTGTGTGTATTAACAGCATCATCTTAGTCTCTATTCTTAATTTCAATAACTACCATACGAATGGAAATATTAGAGAACGTTTTCAAAGAAAACACAAGCAGTGAACAACTCTTCCAGATTGAAAAACAGATTTTTGTTCCAGATGTTTGACAATGATGACCAGCAGTTGGGTTAGCAAGTACTTAAAAAAAATTTCAGTCAGTGCACGACACGCTTTCCACAACTCTTTATATCAAGTACATTAGGTGGGATCAGATCATCCCCATTGCCTCCCTAAGATTGTCTTCTATATCACATATCACATGTCCCTGAGCTTTTTGCTTGGAGACCACTATACTACCTGATTGAATTAAAAAAGAGATATACATAATAGATGGAAAGAATGACACCTCTGTCACCATGGGTAACGACTGACTCCCAGCTTTCTTGTCCCTCCTCTGACTCACTGAGCTAGCTAATATAGATGAGAGAGAGAGAGAGAGACCCTGGCTCTGAGATTCCTAGACTGATTGGGTGTCTCCTACACAAATTCCAACATCTGTCTGTCTGCTTGACTGCACTCTGTCTCTCTAAAAGGATGAGAGAGAGAGAGAATTCAAGTGAGAGAGACAGACACACAGAGAAAGAGAGAGAGATTGGAAATGTATGTTGGTTTAGTCTGGATTACTGACCTTTGACAAGCCAAACCACTTGCAGTTCTCTCAGAGACTGTACAGAGGCCTTTTTTTACACTCACTTTTGAACTTTCTTGAGAAGCTTCAACAGACTGGTGTCACACACATCATTTTTATGTCATGGTGAAAGGACGATTGGCAGAGACAGACAGACAGACAGACAGACAGACAGACAGACAGACAGACAGACAGACAGACAGACAGACAGACAGACAGACAGAAGGGAGAGTCTGTAAAACTTTCCACAAGGGGCCAATAGAGTGGTAGATTGAGGGGTGTTGATGCGGCCTAGGCTGGCCTAAAGGGTTAGAGCCAGCTCCAAGCCTCAAGACATAGCTTTGGCCCGGCCACAGTACGCCCAGAGAGAGGGCGTGCCATTGTTTACAATCCCTACTGCGACAAACAATAAACAATGTAAAGACTGAGGGGGTGCCAGCTGCTTGCCACAAACATTACAATTTTGGGAACTCAAACACACCCCCATGCTTCCCACACACCCCCATTACCTCCCCCTTTCACCCAAACCCCCTCAACCCGGCCCCAAAAACCCCACTGGGGCCATCGCCCGGCCATACCCATGCTGCCCCTCCAAGAAACCACAAGAGGGTGTGGTTCCTGCTGGAACAGGGAAGCCATTTATTTTGGGAGCATCTCTGCTGAGTGACTCATGTGTTGACTGGAAACTTGGCCCCGTGCTCCAGGAGCTCACAGTGTGCCAGACCCCGTGGCATATCAGCCCATGACCTGCCCCCTCTTAATGTCTCCCACCCCTATGCCTAAACGCCCCTGCTGGTCCTCCAACCAGCCAACCACCATTCATCATCAGACTATTTTTACCTTTACGTCAGCCTATACAACCCAGCTCTCAGACTGCTGCAGGCATAAAATGTATGTTTTCAACGTGTGTTAACAATACAGCAAAACAGACATTTACTCTCACGGGTGGCCAGAAATAACTATCTGAAAGCCACGCTACTACTAAACCACGCATCCAGTCTTCTAATCTGACCCGCTGGGTAATACAGTATATCACTAACCCAGCATCAACATCCCAACCACAGGTTGTTGGTGGCACACTAATTGGGGAGGAACGCTCATAGTAATGGCTAGAATGGAATTAATGGAATGGTAATCGAACTCATCTAACACATGATTTCCATGTGTTTCATATCATTCCATTTACTCCATTCAAGACATTATTTTTGAGTCATTCAACCATTTTCTCCTCAATTCCGTGATATCCATTTGTGATCCAATTACGATCTTGTCTAATCGCTGCAACTCCCCAATGGGCTCAGGAGAGGAGAAGGTCGAGTCATGCGTCCTCCGAAACATGACCCCCCCAATCTGCGCTTCTTAAACCCCTTCGCTTAATTACCCGGAAGCCAGCTGCACCAATGGAGGAAACACCATTCAACTGACGACCGGGGGTCAGCCTGCAGGCGCCCGGGCCGCCACAAGGAGTCGCTAGAGCGTGATGAGCCAAGTAAAGCCCCCCTTATTCAAACCCTCCCGTAACCCAGACAACGGTGGGCCAATTGGGTGCTGCCCTGTGGGACTCCCGGTCACTGCTGGTTATGACACAGCCTGGGATCAAACCCGGGTTTGTAGTGATGCCTCAAGCACTGTGATGCAGTATCTTAGGCCGCTGCACCACTCGGGAGGCCAACCTTGCTCTTTTTAAATAAAACAACCCAACTAAG
The DNA here is from genome assembly GCF_036934945.1 of Oncorhynchus masou masou. Taxonomy (NCBI): domain Eukaryota; kingdom Metazoa; phylum Chordata; class Actinopteri; order Salmoniformes; family Salmonidae; genus Oncorhynchus; species Oncorhynchus masou. The sequence continues at coordinate 43,058,430 of NC_088236.1, read as the reverse complement.
TGGCCCAATGCCTGCAATCCAGCAGGGAATATTGATTAGTCATTGGCTCAACTTGCCCCTGGCCAAATGGCACAATTTATCACAAAGAACCATTTTGAATACAATAACCCACACAGCACATTCATGCTTGGTTTAAGACCTCATATTGCAGCTTATAGAGTCCCAACATATGAAACAGACTGTATAATACAGACTTAAAACAATCTACTTTGGTCAGGGGTGTCAATCTAATTTGTTTCACAGCCCTGAATCTTTAAAGAGGTCCTCTGTCCGTGGTTTTGGGGAATTTTAGTTACTCCTTGACTGTCTATATCTAATTAGCGAGCTGGACACGGTCAAGAAATTGTATGAATGTACACCCATTGTAATTTCTACAGTTTCACTTTGGTTTTAGTTATTTTAAAGTACATTACTTGTATTTAATTTTTTACTCAAACCACAATCTGGCCCTCGGGCCATATGTTTGACACCCCTGGTTTAGATACAAGCATCATGGAACCTATAACACAATAAATTAATTTGACTTTGTGGAAATTTGGACCTAACTTGCTTACCACTTTTTCCATGTGGTTTCTTCCTTCATAGACTCCATGAAATGATGACCTCTTCCTAAATATTTTCTCAAATGATTCCCTTTTTTGGATGGTTTTCGAGAAACAAGGGGTGGTTCAACTAAGCCTTTGGCACGACTTACCCTACTGTCCCCAACTGTATATTATGTTTGTGAACAGTAGTGAGAAACACACTGACAAAAGGCTTCAAATAGACAAAACACTTCACAGCTATAAGGCTCCAGATGGCATGAGTAGTCAATAAAAGAGTGGAAGAGGGCTTATAAAAATATTTCAAACATAAAACTCACTCGCCACCATAAAAAAGCCACACTTTAATAGGCCTCTTATTTATCTGCTTGGCAAAGAATGCAAAGTGTCTCTAATATGCACTGAGTGTACAAAACATTAGGAACACTTTCCATGACATAGTTTGACCAGGTGAATCCCGGTGAAAGCTATGATCCCTTATTGATGTCACTTGTTAAATCTATGTCAATCAGTGTAGATGAAGGGGAGGATGCAGGATAAATAATGATTTTTAAGCCTTTAGACAATTGAGACATGGATTGTGTATGTGTACAATTCAGAGGGTGAATGGGCAAGACAAAAGATGTAGGTGTCATTGAGCGTATATGGTACTAGGTGCCAGGTGTACCAGTTTGAGTGTGTCAAGAACTGCATCACTGCTGGGTTTTTCAAGTTCAACCGTTTCCCGTTTGTATCAAGAATGGCCCACCACTCAAAGGACATCCACTGTGGGAAGTATTGGAGTCAACACGGGTCAGTATCCCTGTGAAAAGCTTTTGAAACCTTGTAGAATCCATGCCCTGACAAATTGAGGTTGTTTGATGGCAAAAGGGGATGCTACTCAAAGGAGTTGTTAATGTTTTATACACTCAGTGTAATTGTATTGGAGGACGGAGACTTGGTGTTGGCCATGACATTTTTCTTTAGATAACTAGATAACTACTGCTTATCAGAGAGATGGGACCAAGTCACAATTGAGCAAGTCCTAAGAAAGTCTTGATTCTTAACCTTGAATCTTGAGTGAAGTCCCAAGTAATAATGGACAAGTATTATGTCATATTCCAGAACTCAGGTCAAGTCAAGTCAAAAGTCCCAAATTTTGGGTTTCGAGTCCTCAAGTCAATGGTTAAGTGTTTTATATACAGTGGGGCAAAAAAAGTATTTAGTCAGCCACCAATTGTGTAGGTTCTCCCACTTAAAAAGATGAGAGAGGCCTATAATTTTCATCATAGGTACACTTCAACTATGACAGACAAAATGAGGGAAAAAGATCCAGAAAATCACATTGTAGGATTTTTTATTTATTTATTTGCAAATTATGGTGGAAAACAAGTATTTGGTCACCTACAAACAAGCAAGATTTCTGGCTCTCACAGACCTGTAACCTCTTCTTTGTCCTCCACTTGTTACCTGTATTAATGGCACCTGTTTGAACTTGCTATCAGTATAAAAGACAGCTGTCCACAACCTCAAACAGTCACACTCCAAACTCCACTATGGCCAAGACCAAAGAGCTGTCAAAGGACACCAAAAACAAAATTGTAAACCTGCACCAGGCTGGGAAGACTGAATCTGCAATAGGTAAGCAGCTTGGTTTGAAGAAATCAACTGTGGGAGCAATTATTAGGAAATGGAAGACATACAAGACCACTGATAATCTCCCTCGATCTGGGGCTCCACGCAAGATCTCAACCTGTGCGGTCAAAATTATCACAAGAACGGTGAGCAAAAATCCCAGAACCCCACGGGGGGACCTAGTGAATGACCTGCAAAGAGCTGGAACCAAAGTAACAAAGCCTACCATCAGTAACACACTACGCCGCCAGGGACTCAAATACTGCAGTGCCAGACGTGTCCCCCTGCTTAAGCCAGTACATGTCCAGGCCCGTCTGAAGTTTGCTAGAGAGCATTTGGATGATCCAGAAGAAGATTGGGAGAATGTCATATGGTCAGATGAAACCAAAATATAACTTTTTGGTAAAAACTCAACTCGTCCTGTTTGGAGGACAAAGAATGCTGAGTTGCATCCAAAGAACACCATACTTACTGTGAAGCATGGGGGTGGAAACATCATGCTTTGGGTCTGTTTTTCTGCAAAGGGACCTGGACGACTGATCAGTGTAAAGGAAAGAATGAATGAGGCCATGTATCGTGAGATTTTGAGTGAAAACCTCCTTCCATCAGCAAGGGCATTGAAGATGAAACGTGGCTGGGTCTTTCAGCATGACAATGATCCCAAACACACCGCCCGGGCAACGAAGGAGTGGCTTCGTAATAAGCATTTCAAGGTCCTGAGTGGCCTAGCCAGTCTCCAGATCTCAACCCCATATGAAATCTTTGGAGGGAATTTGAAAGTCCGTGTTGCCCAGCAACAGCCCCAAAACATCACTGCTCTAGAGGAGATCTGCCTGGAGGAATGGGCTTTTGTTATTGACCAAATACTTATTTTCCACCATAATTTGCAAATAAATAAATTTAAAATCCTACAATGTGATTTTCTGGATTTTTTTCCCCTCATTTTGTCTGTCATAGTTGAAGTATGATGAAAATTACAGGCCTCTCATCTTTTTAAGTGGGAGAACTTGCACAATTGGTGGCTGACTAAATACTTTTTTTGCCCCACTGTATTTAGATTACATTTTTAAATTCAGGTAATATGTTCTGTTTTCCTTACAGTTTGCTTACCAGTAAAGTACAGTACATACTGTAGGCCTACATAATAAACTTCACAGATAATGAAATAAATTATCTGCGCTCGGCAGAACAGAATTTAACCTATTATTGCTGGGGGCAGTATGGAGTAGCTTGGATGAATAACGTGCTCAGAGTAAACTGTATGCTACTCAGGCCCAGTTGCTAATATATGTATAGTATTAGTAGATTTGGATAGAAAACACTCTGAAGCTTCTAAAACTGTTTGAATGATGTCTGTGAGTTTAACAGAACTCATATAGCAGGCAAAAACCTGAGAAAAAAATCCAACCAGTAAGTGGGAAATCTGAGGCTTGTAGTTTTCAACTCATTGCCTATCAAATACACAGTGTCTATGGGGTCATATTGCACTTCCTAAGGCTTCCACTAGATGTCAACAGTCTTTAGAACCTTGTTTGATGCTTCTACTGTGAGTAGGGGGAATGGGAGCTGAATGAGTCAGAGGTCTGCCAGAGTGGCATGAGCTGACCACGAGCGTCCATGTGAGAGTTAGCTTGCGTTCCATTGCAATTCTACAGACAAAGGAATTCTCCAGTTGGAACATTATTGAAGATTCATGTTAAAAACATCCTAAAGATTGATTCTATACTTCTTTTTACATGTTTCTACAGACTGTAACAGACCTTTTGTCTTTTCGTCTGGCCTGCGCGTCATGAATTTGAATTACTGGGCTAAACGCGCGAACAAAAAGGAGGTATTTGGACATATGTTGCATTTGGTGCATTCCGATGAAGATCATCAAAGGTAAGTGAATATTTCTAATGTTATTTCTGACTTCTGTTGACTCCACAACATGGCGGATAACTGTATGGCTTGATTTGTTGTCTGAGCGCTGTACTCAGATTATTGCATGGTGTGCTTTTTCGGTAAAGCTTTTTTTAAATCTGACACAGGGGTTGCATTAAGGAGAAGTGTATCTATAATTCCATGCATAATAGTTATGTCTTTTAGCAATGTTTATTAGCAATGAGTATTTCTGTAAATTGACGTGGCTCTCTGCAAAATCACCGGATGTTTTGGAACTACTGAACATAACGCGCCAATGTAAACTCAAATGTTCGTATATAAATATTAACTTTATCGAACAAAACATACATGTATTGTGTAACATGAAGTCTTATGAGTGTCATCTGATGAAGATCATCAAAGGTTAGTGATTCATTTTATCTCTATTTCTGCTTTTTGTGACTCCTCTCTTTGGCTTGAAAAATGGCTGTGTTTTTCTGTGTCTCGGTGCAGACCTAACATAATCGTTTGGTGTGCTTTCGTAAAGCCTTTTTGAAATCGGACACTCTGATGGGATTAACAGCAAATTTATCATTAAAATTGTGTAAAATACTTCTATGTTTGAGGAATTTTAATTATGAGATTTTTGTTGTTTTGAATTTGGCACCCTGCACTTTCACTGGCTGTTGTCATATCAATCCCATTTGCGGGATTCAAGTCATAAGAAGTTTTAACAGTAATTTCCCATACAACCCAATGTGATTCTCCGCTTTGAGAAACAAAATTGCCAAGAATCTATGTGCAGGGTGTAATAACCTATTTCAACAGGAGAGGAAGGTGGTGTGGCTCTTTCAAGAGGGGGAAATCCAAATCTCTCCAGTCTCTAGTGTTACAGCTCGAGTCCAAGTTAACTCCCAAGTCATAGATCCTCAAGTCGAAGTCGACTGTCAAGTGTTTTTTATTCCTGCCAAGTCAACTCTCAAAACGTTACATGACTCAAGTCCACATCGCTACTATACATACACATAGCCTCACAGCATCAATGTTAGCAAGGCAGCACGATGAATGCAGTGCAAATAATCAAATTAACATCAATGTAAAAACACTCATTATACATCTCCTCTTCTCCATAGCCTTCAGTTTTGACTGGTTTCTGTCATTTGTAGACCTGAGAAACCAGGTGAGAGACTCTCTAGCCAATTAACTTATTTAATTGATCAATTAAGCACAGCAGAATAATTCCAAACCTGCAGACCAATGAGGCCAACGAGCGCTAGAGTCTAGTGGCTCACATAAGGCTCCCTCCCTCAGGGTCCCCCCTGTGAACGAAGTCCTGTGGCTTTCCTGCGCCGGTGCAGTGCTCTGACATTCCCTCCACACCCACACTGGCAGCGAAAGTGGCAATTAGTGGCCATCTCTGCAGGGGTGTGTGTACAGGGGGTGGCGAGGGACAGGGAGGGGGTGGACGGGGCCTGGCTGGTGTGGTGGCCTCCCTGGCCACCACATCAACAGGAAGTCCCTGCCCATCTCTACCCTCTAATGATGGGGTACGTGAGGTTGCGACCCTGGTTCGCCATGTCACTGTCACGCCCTTTCTGTTTGGGACCAGTGAGGGGCCACAGTTGGGTAAGGAGACAGGGGATAGGGAGGGGGACAGGGGATAGTGGGAGAGGGATCCAGGGGGCAAAATGAAGGATCAACATTACTGTCACACAGGGTCTTCATCTCAGTATCCACGTTCCCAGATGCATGCCTCTTGTGAGACAGATTATAAACCCTTTCCTAATTTCCTCTCACTCTCAGCCTCTCAAAGGAGAATGATAGGAATCTGGTGGGGTTGAGGGGCTGGGTAGCTACAGTGACCTCCAAAAGTATTGGGACACTGATACATCCCAAAAATATTGGGACAAATTCAATTATTTTTCTATTAAAGTGGCCAAAAGTTAAGTATTTGGTCCCATATTCATAGAATGACTTGACTACATCAAGCCTGTGACTCTACACATTTGTTGGATGCATTTTATCTTTGTTTTGGTTGTGTTTCAGATAATTTTGTGCCGAATGGAAATGAATGGTAAATAATGTATTGTTTCACTTTGGAGTCACTTTTATTGTAAATAACAACATAATGTTTCTAAACACGTTACATTAATGTGGCGGCTGCCATGATTATGGATAATACTTTATGAATCATACCCCCCAAAAATGCTAACCTCCCCTGTTATTGTAATGGTGAGAGGTTAGCATGTCTTGGGGGTATGATATTTCTGCCTCTGTAACTTTCTCACACAATACTTTTGGAGCTGACTGTACCTGGTTGTGGGGGCTGGATTGTTGTGGGGGCCGGATTGTTGTGGGGGGATGGATGTGGGAGCTGTGATCCTAAGCCCAATCTACTCACACAGACACCCCACCCTGATGCTGGTAGAGAGACTCACATTATGATGTATGTCTGAAGTTGATGTGTGTTCACTCTCTGGTGAATGAGGAACGGTGGGAGAAATTAGGTGGAGACACTATGTCCGATGTTGGATGGGGGTGTCTGTGAGGGATCCCCTCTGATTATAGGTGACTTGATTACTGTCTTCAGTCAGCGTATGTAGGTTCACCCTGAAAGAATGGGGGCGAGGAGAGAGAACGATTAATAACCTCAGAAAAGGGACGTAGTGTAAAGAAAAACAGAAAAGGTGAAGACATTGAGTGAAAAAGGGAGAAAGAGGTCAGGGAGAGAGAGAGAGAGAGAGAGGGACGACATGAGAAGAACAATCAAATAGAAAAGAAAAGGGCGGGTCATATCTGGCCCACGGAGGCTGTGGATTGTGTTGTCCCAGGAGGGCAGAGCGAAAGCCCTTCACTGACCCACTGGAACAGCTGCTACTGCTACTCCTACTCTGATCTCTGATCATAGAGTACACAACCTACTGGGGAGCAACAGTGGACCCAGGCCACATACATAGACACTTAGACATTCTGGTAAGAATACAGCATTAAACCACGTGGTTCCATCATTGCAGTCTAAGATATTGTAGATGTAAGCATCATGAAACACAGACAACCATCATTCAAAGATGACTTTGAAGAGCAACAAAATAAAACAGAGCATTGTGGCCAGCTGGCTGGATCATCAATGCATAATTTGTCCCTGGAGCACTATTAGAGGAAATGCAGAGCATAGACAGACACTGTCACTGGTTGCTTGGCCAGTGATTACACTCATTTCATTTTAGTGCCAGTGGTGAGTCAGTGTCTGAGCCATTGACTGACTGGCCCCCTGAGTCATCAGTGGACATTGATATAGCCATTTGTCACAGCTGACAATGGGGCTCAGCTTTTAGCTTCATTAGGCCAGAAATTATATCATATTTGGAATTATATGTCACAAATGAATGTAACATGAATTGATACACTGTCTTGGTCCATGAAATGAGGTATATGCCTATAAATGCGTGTATTACTCTTAATTAAGGTTGCTAATAAATGGTGTTATTTCATGTCCTTTAATGGCTTTAAAAACAAATAATGATGTAATCACTGTATTTATGGTATGGGCAAAACAACATTTCATTGAGTGAGTAGTATAGTACAGCATAGAAGAGTATAGAGTATAATCCTCTTGTGGCTTTGTTACTGTATATCAACTGTAGCATATTTCCTCAGGGAATATACGTGGTACTATAAACTGTACATTCCAGGACAATTCCCTTAGCGTACAAGTGAGAGAGTGAGGCAGCGTTGCCTTGCTAACAGCAGCATTACATCTCCCAAGCGCGCCGTCCGTATCGACCATGCTGCTCCACTCACTCTCATTAGCTTCTATTAATCTGTTTACCCTTCACAGCGCACTGACATTACCCCCAATCCCCTGGCCCCTGCCAAAGCCAAAGTGACACTGGGTCTGCAGGCTACGTTTGGAGGCTGCTAGGTCACACCGTTGATAGCACTAGCTGTCGACCGGTGAGATGTGGGGCCTGCCTTCAGCGCTGCAAGGGGAGACTGCCAGAGGAAGTGAGACATTCATTAGGAGAGTCAAGCTGACGCTGTCACCCTAGCCTGTTTCCAAGGAGCCTGCCCAGACACAAGCCAGCTTCGAGAACTAGCAGCACTCCGCCACGCTACCGTGGTAGACGCCAGTTGGAGGGAAAGATGGGAGACGAAGAGAGGTATGCAACACACACACACACACACACACATTACCAGAGTACAGAGTACAGTATTATAAAGCACAGGTTCAGCTGCCAGGGCGTTTGCTTGTTGAGAGCAGCACTGATGACAAATGAGACGGGCCCGTTGTGAGTCTGTAACGCCTGTGAACGCTTTTATTAGGCCTCTAACACAATAAGAGAGGGCAGGAGTCAATTACTGTGTACTTATCCTCCGCCTGCCCGCACAGCAACTTGTTAACGCTTCCTAATAAAAGGCAGCAGAGAATAGCCTGGGTAGTACATGGTCCAATTGTTACACTGACAAATAAACATTTTCCATGCACCTCATGCTGTCACCAATGCCTGACAATGATTCAATAGAAATATTTACCATACTGCTAAATTTACTTCATTGACGATTGTCGCGAGTGACAAAATGTTGGCACTTAAAGTAGAGAGTGCTTAAATGATTCATATAAGCATTGTACTGTTACTAGTGCAATTGTAGTTGTTTTTTTAGATAGTACTGAATAGGAGATATAATACATTCCTTGATATTAAACTCCTTTTCCCTTTAAATGAGGTTGATGCTCTCTTTCCAATTGAGGTTATGAGAACAGCTAGTGTTGGTTCATTGTATGAATTAGCTGAGAGTCGATCAGTGAGAGAGGTGAGAGAGATACAGGACAATTGTTATTCATATAAAAAAAATGTAGTAAATCTGTCTGTGAACAGACGCGTAACCACTATTCTCCAAACAAGTAAAACAAGGAAATAAGGAATGGAAGCTTTTAAACATTAAGTGGCTATTTGACCTTGTCAAATCAAATCAAATTATCAAATCAAAATAGTAACACAAGAGGAATTAAATATAATACACAAGAATGGAGCTACAGCACCTTCATAACACTTGACTTATTCCACAATTTGCTGTGTTAGCCTGAATTCAAAATATGTTTTTTTTACCAATCTACACGCAATACCCCATAATGACAAAGTGAAAACATGTTTTTAGAGATTTTTAGACATTTATGGAGAATGAAATACAGAATATCCAATTTACATAAATACGCACACCTCTGAATCAATAATTTGAAGAATCACCTTTGGCAGCGATTGCAGTCTTTCTGGGTAAGTCTCTAAGAGTTGTCCACACCTGGATTGTGCAACATTAGCCTATTACTTTTTAATTTTTTTATCTTCAAGCTCTGTCAAATTGGTTGTTGATTACGGCTAGACAACCATTTTCAAGTCTTGCCATAGATTTTCAAGTAGATTTAAGTCATAAAAGTCACTGTCTTCTTGATAAGCAACACCAGAACAGATTTGGCCTTGTGCTTTAGGTTATTGTTCTGCTGAAAGGTGAGAGATGAGGTACAGTAGTCATTCAAAAATCATGTTAAACACAATTATTGCACACTGGGAGTGCGTGCTACTTGTTATATGACTTGTTAAGCACATTTTTACACTTGAACATATTTAGACTGAAGACATGTCAGCTTTTATTTTGTAATTCATTTGTATACTTTTTGAAAAACACAATTCGACTTTGACATTATGGGGTATTGTGTGTAGGCCAGTGACCAAAATAAATGTCATTTTATTAATTTTAAAATCAGGTTGCAACACAACAAAATGTGTAAAAAGTGTTTTGAATACTTTCTGAAGGCACTGTATATCACTTGAGTACCAGTACCAGATCAATGTGCAGAGGTATGAGGTATTTGAGGTTGATGTGTACATGAAGGCAGGGTAAAGCAACTAGGCATCAGGATAGATAATAACAAGAGTCAAATAAAGAACAGAGTGGCAGCAGCAAAGGATGAGTGCAAAGTATGTGTGTGTGTGTGTGTAATGTATATGTACAGTATGTGTGTTTGTGTTGTGTAGGTATGTGTGTGTGTGTGTTTGTGTGTGTGTGTGTGTGTGTGTGTGTGTGTGTGTGTGTGTGTGTGTGTGTGTGTGTGTGTGTGTGTGTGTGTGTGTGTGTGTGTGTGTGTGTGTGTATGCACGTGTGTGTGTGTGTGTGTGTGTGTGTGTGTGTGTGTGTGTGTGTGTGTGTGTGTGTGTGTGTGTGTGTGTGTGTGTGTGTGTGTGTGTGTGTGTGAGTGTGCGTGCGTGCGTGCGAGCGTATGTAGTGTATGTGAATAGGGCTGTGGTGGTCACGAATTTTCGTCAGCTGGTTATTGTCAAGCAAATAACTTTTGGTTATTTTTTTGGTTAATTAAAATAAACACATTTAGCATCTCCTGGCTTCCACACTGATGCAGACCTTTGGAACATAAATCCGTTATTTTTACAGACAGGTCTAAACAAGCATGATATGAAGAACATGTAATATATTTCAGAAGAACAGAATAACATACTCTGAGTGGTCCTTATGTTAGGTCCTGATCTGGCTATGCCAAATGGATGTGGGCTACACTAGTTCATTTTGCACACAAGATTTGCTTCGAATTCCATCGCAAAATGTTATAGTATAAAGAATACAATTGAAGAAAGATGAAGAAAGTAGAAAGGATATTTTCTCCAAATGATTTGAGAGAGTGCGCACATGCGGCTATTCTGTGTTGAGCGGTGAACAAAAAAAAGCAATTCTTATATGCTTATTTTTGAGATATTAATAATGTAACTTTAGTTATTTTTAATAAAATGTTGGGGTATATGTTTTGATTTTTAATACATTGTAAGGCTGCATGATGCGAATCTATTGATGATTTGAAAAAATTTGTTTGAAAGGCACGAGCTCTGCTTTGTTTTTTTTTCTGCAGTCTGTTCACACTACATCAGTCTCTCCTTCACAATTTGACAAGCACTTGATAATGCATGGAATTGGGTCTTTCTCACAGGCTACAAGTGAAGACAGACACATAGGGGATGCAATTGCGTGCATCCTTATCCAGTTCCGAGTCCATATTGAAGGTATTGGAAGAACTGTCCACATTTACTTTTCGTCAGCCAACAATATGAGTAGCCCTAACGAACAGCATGTCAATGCACTATCCCCATAGTACAAAGGTCAACCTATTCTATTCTGTGCGAGAAATAAATATTCCAAACATAGTCTTGGACAGTGGTGGGATGAGATAGATCCCAAATGAATACAACCGTTAGCATCCCAAAAAGTTTAGCTTAAAATGTTGATAAACGATTAGGTATTTTTTTTCACATTATAAGCGCAGCAATGTGCATATGGTAGTAGGTTAAAAGAGCAAATGTTCCATTAGCAAAAAACACCACTATCAAAAGTTACCGCAAATGCAATTATGCATGTACTGTAATGCTTTTATTATAAAGGTACATTTTATGATGAAAATGTTATTCCTCAAACTTGAAACTCACGCATTGCTTATAGATGCCAGTTAGGCTCTTACACCCCTTGTAAAGTGGATTAATGTGCTTAATTTTAAGAAGTTATTTGGCCATTTTAGTTGAGATACACACCTTATTAAAACATATAGGCCTATGGGCTAGGCTACATTAGGTGTGTGACTATTATTTTAAAAAGTTGCAGAAAAAAAGGTATTGTTTTTTTTACATATGCTGGGCCTCATTCACAAATTATGTGAATTATATGGGTGTGTCGAGGCTAATATTGTCACCCTTCAGACTCATTTTGATTAAATCTTGTCTTTACATATAGTAAATATTTTTTCTTTATTTTTACTATTTTCAACATTGTAGAATAATATTAAAGACATCAAAATTATGAAATAACACATATGGAATCAGGAGGTAACCAAAAAAGTGTTAAAAAAAATCTAAATATATTTTAGATTTTAGATTCTTCAAAGTAGCCAACCTTTGCCTTGATGACATCTTTGCACACTCTTGGCATTCTCTCAACCAGCTTCACATGGAATGCTTTTCCAACAGTCTTGAAGGAGTTCCCACATATACTGAGCACTTGTTGGATGTTTTTCCTTCACTCTGCAGTCCAACTGTTAGTGAGGTCTGGAAACTCCCCCCCAGGAGTGTTTTGGAATGTTGAAGCTCATTTACTGCATTTCTATACAATTAAAACTTTTACATGCAATTTGGAAAACAGCAAAAAATATGCAAAAATGACCCCAGTCACAAATGCTGTAGTGTTCACATTTGTATTCCTAGGCATTACTAATCAAGCCCCGCACAAACATACATCAATGGAGCACACAGATGTTTGTGTTATCACGCTAAACTACCGCATTTAACCATGGCAATGTGACTCGGAATATGGTTGAATACAAACAGTGCAGTTATTCCCTCCCTAAGGGCAAAACATCAGTATAGAGACAAACTGGAGTCCCAATTCAACGGCTCAGAGACAAGACTTATGTGGCAGGGTCTACAGACAATCATGGATTACAAAGGGAAAACCAGGCACGTCGCGGTCACCGAAGACGTTCTCCCTTATAAGCTAAACACCTTTTTTGCCCCATTTGAGGATAACACAAGGACTGTGTGCTCTCGATCTCTATGGACGTCAGGAAAGGCATTTAAGTGTGTTAACCCTCGCAAGGCTGCCTGCCCAGACGGCATCTCCAGCCGTGTCCTCTGAGCACGTGCAGACCATCTGGTTGGAGCGTTTAAAGATATATTCATTCTCTGCCTATCCCAGTCTGCAGTCCCCACTAGCTTCAAGATGTCCACCATTGTTCCTGTACCCAAATGACTAAACACCACCCTGTGCAATTTGGTCCTAGAATTCCTGACGTGCCGGACCCAGGTGGTGAAGGTAGGAAACAACTACTCCACTTCACTGATCCTCAACACAGGGGCCCACAAGGGTGCGTACTCATCCCCCTCCTGTACTCCCTGTTCACCCATGACTGCGTGGCCACACACACCTCCAGCTCAATCATCAAGTTTGCAGACGACACAACCATAGTTGGCCTGATTACCAGCAATGACAAGACAGCCTACAGGGAGGAGGTGAGGGCCCTGGCGGAGTGGTTTCAGGAAAATAACCTCTCCCTCAACTTCAACAAAACAAAGGAGCTGATCATGGACTTCTGGAAAAAGTAGAGGGAGAATGCCCCTATGCACATTGACAGGACCACAGTGGGGAATGTGGAAAGCTTCAAGTTCCTCAGCGTACACATCCCTGATGATCTAAAATGGTCCACCCACACAGATAGGAGGCTGTCTTGGCCCCTAAGATCCTCACAAACTTTACAGACGCACAATTGAGAACATCCTGTCGGGCTGTATCACCGCCTGGCATGGCAACTGCACCTCCCACAACTGCAGGGCTCTCCAGACGGTGCTGCGGTATTATCAAGGACAACAACAACCCAAGCCACAGCCTGTTCACACCGCTATCATTCAGAAGGTGAGGTCAGTACAGGTGGATCAAAGCTGGGGCATTGAGACTGAAAAACAGCTTAAATCTCAAGGCCATCAGACTGATAAATAGCCATCACTAGCCAGCTACCAACCAGTTACTCAACCCTGTACCTTAGAGGCTCGTGCCCTATATACATAGACACGGAATCACTGGTCACTGTAATAAAGGAACACTTTAATATTGTTTACATATTGGTTACTCATTTCATATGGATATACTTTTGATACACCAGCAATAACATCTGCTAAATATCTGTATGTGTAACGGTTGTCGTGTGAAGGAGAGGACCAAAGCGCAGCGTGGTAAGTGTTAATCTTGATTATTTTTAATACGAATAGTGAACACTGAAACAAAAACAATAAAATGACAAACGAACAGTCCTGAACGGTGAAATAAAACACAGAACAGAAAATAAACACCCACGAAACACAAGTGGGAAAAGGCTACCTAAGTATGATTCTCAATCAGAGACAACTAATAACACCTGCCTCTGATTGAGAACCATACCAGGTGAAACGCAAACACAACATAGAAAACAGAACATAGACAACCTACCCAAATCACGCCCTGACCATAATAAAACAAAGACACAAATAAAAGAACTAAGGACAGAACGTGACAGTACCCCCCTCCCCAAAGGTGCGGACTCCAGCCGCAAAACCTTAAACCTATAGGGGAGGGTCTGAGTGGGTGTTTGTCCACGGTGTTGGCTCTGGCGCGGGACGTGGACCCCACTTCACCATAGTCCTTCCCCGCCTCTATACCCGCCTCCGTGGCCTCTTTAACGTGGCTACGCTCACCGCCGACTTCGGACAGGGAACCCAAGCCACGGGTCCCCGAATGGACGGAAGATTCTGACAGCACCGGACGGACGGAAGATTCCGGCAGCACCGGACAGGCGGGAGACTCCGGCAGCTCCGGAGTGAAGGGCAAATCTGGCAGTTCCTGGCTGATGGACGGCTCTGGCAGCTCCTGGCTGACTGACGGCTCTGGAAAATACTGGCTGACTGACAGCTCTGGCAGTTCAGGACAGACGGGCGACTCTGGCAGCTCAGGACAGACGGGCGACTCTGGCAGCTCAGGACAGACGGGAGACTCTGGCAGCTCAGGACAGACGGGAGACTCTGGCAGCTCAGGACAGACGGGAGACTCTGGCAGCTCAGGACAGACGGGAGACTCTGGCAGCTCTGGACAGACGGGAGACTCTGGCAGCTCAGAACAGACGGGAGACTCTGGCAGCTCAGGACAGACGGGAGACTCTGGCAGCTCAGGACAGATGGGAGACTCTGGCAGCTCAGGACATACGGGAGACTCTGGCAGCTCAGGACAGACGGGAGACTCTGGCAGCTCAGGCTAGATGGGAGACTCTGGCAGCTCAGGACAGACGGGAAACTCTGGCAGCGCTGGGCAGGAGGAAGGCTCTGGCAGCGTTGAGCAGGCGGGAGCACCTGTAGGAAGGAGACGGAGAGACAGCCTGGTGCGGGGCGGCTGCCACCGGAGGGCTGGTGCATGGAGGTGGCACCGGATAGACCGGACCATGAAGGCACACTGGAGCTCTCGAGCACCGAGCCTGCCCAACCTTACCTGGTTGAATGCTCCCCATAGCCAGGCCAGTGCGGCGAGGTGGAATAGCCCGCACTGGATTGTGCTGGCGAACCCGGGGACACCATGCGTAAGGCTGGTGCCATGTACCCCGACCCGAGGAGATGCACTGGAGATCAGATGCGCTGAGCCGGCTTCATGGCACCTGGCTCGATGCCCACTCTAGCCCGGTCGATACGAGGCACTGCTATGTATCGCACCGGGCTATGCCTGCGCACCGGGGACACCGTGTCCCTCACTGCATAACACGGTGCCTGCCCGGTCCCTCTCTCTCCACGGTAAGCACGGGAGTTGGCTCAGGTCTCCTACCTGACTTAGCCACACTCCCCGTGTGCCGCCCCCAATACATTTTTGGGGCTGCCTCTCTGGCTTCCAGCCACGCTGCCGTGCTGCCTCCTCATAACGCCGCCTCTCTCCTTTCCCTGCCTCCAGCTCTGCCTTGGGTCGGCGATATTCTCCCGGCTGTACCAAGGGTCCCTTGCCATCCAATATCTCCTCCCAAGTCCAGGAGTCTTGAACCCGCTGCTCCTGGGTACCACGCTGCTTGGTCCGGTTGTGGTGGGTGTTTCTGTAATGGTCGTCGTATCAAGGAGAGGACCAAAGCGCAGCGTGGTAAGTGTTCATCTTGATTATTTTTAATACGAATAGTGAACACTGAAACAAAAACAATAAAACTACAAACGAACAGTCCTGAACGGTGAATAAAACACAGAACAGAGAATACCCATGAAACACAAGTGGGAAAAGGCTACCTAAGTATGATTCTCAATCAGAGACAACTAACGACACCTGCCTCTGATTGAGAACCATACCAG
Organism: Oncorhynchus masou masou; assembly: GCF_036934945.1. NCBI lineage: Eukaryota > Metazoa > Chordata > Actinopteri > Salmoniformes > Salmonidae > Oncorhynchus > Oncorhynchus masou. The sequence continues at coordinate 43,042,523 of NC_088236.1, read as the reverse complement.
GCCAAACGTAAACACAACATAGAAAATGGAACATAGACAACCCACCCAACTCACGCCCTGACCATACTAAAACAAAGACATAAATGAAAGAACTAAGGTCAGAACGTGACAGTATGTGACCAATACAATTTAATTTGATTTGATTTCACATGAATTATCAGAATTTTACTTATGATTCTGTAATAATATAAGTGATGTACTCCAGTGGTAAAAAAAGGTGGATAACCGGTAAACTATGAACCAGTGGCGATCGAGACAAGACAAATAACCACCGATATAATTGAAAACCTATTCGATTTTTAAAACTGTATTGTTTGCATTCGGATTGCATTTTAATGTAAACTTAGGCCTATAGGGAATGTAGGGCATGTGGAGATGTTCATATTCAAACATATCTTCCTTTTTAAAGTTCCCAACTTGTTTGAAAAGATTAGTAAAGATTTTCTCAGTGGACCCCACTTGGCCCCGACCCCAAGTTTTGGAACCACTGTACAAACCTCTCTCTGCTTGCTTTCTCTCTCTCTCGGTCTCCTCTGCCTTCTTCTGCGTGCATTGCAGCCTTCCTCAGCCTCACCATTGAGCACCACATCACTGTCTGTCTCTGTAGCCTACTCTCTGTAAAGCAGTTATTATGAGAACTTAGTAGCTTATATTTTGCTCCTGCTGAGTTAGTCTCTGTTAGCTTCTTACTTCATACTTCTGGTTGCTAAGTCATACGAGCCTCGGCCCTTCAACGTTACTGTGATTGAGGTCTGTTGTGGGCAGCTAGCCACCTGACTGACATGTACTTGTATACTGAGTGTACAAAACATTTTGCCCTCAGAACAGCCTCAATTCATCGTGACACGGACTCTACAAGGTGTCGAAAGCGTTCCGCAGGGATGCTGGCCCATTTTGACTCAAACTTCCCACAGTTGTGTCAAGTTGGCTGCATGCCCTTTGGGAGCATTCTTGATACACACAGGAAACTGTTGAGCTTGAAAAACCAAGCAGCGTTGCAGTTCTTGACACAAACCAGTGCGCCTGGCACCTACTACCATACCCATTCAAAGGCACTTTTGTCTTGCCCGTTCACCCTCTGAATTGCACACATACAGAACCTATGTCTCAATTGTCTCATGCCTTAAAAATCATTCTTTAACCTATCTTCTCCCCTTCATCTACACTGACTGAAGTCGATTTAACAAGTGATCAATAAGGGATCATAGCTTTCACCTGCATTCACCTGGTCAGTCTGTCATTAGAGAAGGTGTCCTTTTAATGTTTTGTGTACAAGCAAGACTATTTACTAGTTGTGCACTCATTCTCTGGGAGTCAGTTTTTATATGTTTGGGGGATGTCAGTAGAAACGGCAGGAACGTTTAAAAATGAAGGGTCATGTTCATTGTCAGTTGAATGGCACACTGTGACTGTACCAACGTAGCGTGCCTGGGCGATGTGTGAAGATTCTGTTTTTTTTGTTAGTTTAAAAAATATATATATATATTTTACCCCTTTCTCTCCCCAATTTTGTGATATCAAATTTTTAGTTGTCCCATCGCTGCAACTGCCGTATGGAGAGATGAAGGCCGAGAGCCGTGCGAACCCCGAAACACGACCCTGCCAAGCCGCACCGCTTCTTGTCACAATGCTCGCTTAATCCGGAGGCCTGCCGCACCAGTGTGTCAGAGAAAACACCGTACACCTGGTGACCGTGACAGCGTGTATTGTGCCCGGCCCGCCACAGGAATCACTAGAGCGCAATGGGACAAGGATAACCCGGCCAGCCAAAACCTCCCCTAACCCAGACGATGCTGGGCCAATTGTGCGCCGCCGCACGGGTCTACCGGTCACGGCCGACTGCGAAACAGCCTGGGATCGAACCAGGATCTGTAATGACGCAGCTAGCACTGCGATGCAAGTGCCTTTGACCGCTGTGCCACTCGGGAGGTGAAGCTCCTGTTGACCATCATCTACATGTCATAGCAATGTGTTGTGTAGTGATTAGGGTATGTCCACAACAAACACTCACTTCCAAGAAGAACAATGTTACATTTGGTGTTGGTGCTTTACCTTATAGACATTGTTGTGTTCTTCGTATTTGTGCAATCTACACATAATTAATATCTAATTAAGAGCTAATAGCATAACATGTCGATTGAAAATTGCAATATGCAAATAAATTCCTAGTATTTGTTTTTAATTAGAAAACTTGAGGCTATCTGAAGAAGTCCGTTCAACTCAGGTCTCATGTAGCTCCTTGTTAGAAGTGAGTCTAGAAAAAAAGCGAATTATTTTTATTTAGCATCTTCATCATTTAGTTTGGCCGACGTGGAATAGACCTCAGGCATATTTACAGTTTTTACATTCCACCTGAATGCGTAATTACCTAAATGAACTCATTATCTGCTTCATTGGGCTAATTTAAGTATTTTGTCCAAGGTCAAGCCTGAGAAAAATATGTAAAGCAACCGAGCCAGGCCTTGGAGACAAGAGGGCTGTATGGAGCATGGTTCGGACACCTGACGCAGGCAGACAGGCCTGACGTGGAGCGAAGAGGAACACTCATACTCACAAAATGACTCATACACAGAAATACTCATACACTCAGAACTGTATTATGTATATCAATCCTGACTGAATTATTTGCACGCGATAGACCTACACACAAATTGACATACACAGACATGATAAATGAGGTCTATCAATCGGAATTACAAATTGTACTCCAAAAGTGGATTAACTACATGTGTGCCTAACATATTTTTTATTCTGGACTGACACACATGTCAACAACATGTAAAGGACAAATTGTCTTAGTTTGACTTGAGAAGTTGTAAACTTCTCTTAACAAGCATCCTGGGATTTCCACCAGTGCATATACAGCATCAGGCATTATTGTGTTGTGCGCTGTATCCTGCTCTAAGGTACAAGAACAGTGTTTGTTGGACAAATTGATAGCATACTCTGTGTTGCAGTAGTACACCACGGAAAGTGGTCCCCTATCCTATTGTATTTGACATAGTTCCCTCAACTATAGCATGAGGGTTGCCAGTACTGTAAGGTGAAAATTGCTGTCCAGTGGGCTGCTCCAGGTTTTGAATCCAGCCCTTCTATTATCTGGAGTGTGTTGGCTCCTGTTCCCAGGGACCATGGGGAAGGACAAGTCCTGGCTGTCCTGGCTCTTGACAGAGGAGATAAATCACATGGCACACCGGAGGATACCCTTCCAGCCGGCAGGCTGGGAACTTCATTATCCCGCCCCTGCAACACATTACTATGCAGAACGGCACTGATTGGGCCAGCGCCTTTGTGGTCAGCCTACTTCTGTCACCACCAGAGCAGCCTCAGATCTGTCTCAGTGAACACTGCCGGACCAACCAAGAGGAGAGCAAGGAGAGCAGAGCAGAGGAGAGGATGATTAAATGTGAACGTTTGGATATGAAAAGGAGAAAGCATGTAGAATCTGTAGAAGAAGGATGAGAGAATAATATCAAGGGGGAAGGGATTGAGCCTAAAAAGGGAAATATTCTTTACAGTAATTTCCAAAAAAAACAAACAGGGGGCTTGGTTTCCATTGACGTCTGCATTCTGTATATCAAAGCAGACATGTCCAGTGTAAATTCCACTATGTTGTAGTTTTCTTAAGCAAGAAGGGGGTAGTGGCCTCACGAAACCACAGTTTCCCCTTGTTGTCCCCGACATTCTGCATCAACACTCCTTCTCTTGCTCTTACACCTTGTATATTTTCTTTAACTATATTTGTCTTTCCCACCTCAAACCACCCACCTTGCGAGATTTAAGTAAATTAAGGAGTTATATATAGAGATTAAATTCAGTCTCAAATATGACATTAGAAAAAAGGGCATTGGGCATTTATCATATCATGATTGCACTGCAAGGAATTTTCACGATTAAATGAAAACATACAGTACATTAATTTGATAAAAATATGTTTGGCCACCAAGTGCAGAGCTGAGCGATATAGAGAGAGAGCACATACCATACAGTGAGCGTGCGTGTGTGCACGTGTGTGTGTGTGTGTGTGTGTGTGTGTGTGTGTGTGTGTGTGTGTGTGTGTGTGTGTGTGTGTGTGTGTGTGTGTGTGTGTGTGTGTGTGTGTGTGTGTGTGTGTGTGTGTGTGTGTGTGTGTGTGTGTGTGTGTGGTCCCAAGGCATAGAGTAATAAGATCCATGCTTGTCTTTGGAGTCAGCATGTAGGGGGATTGGCTCTCTCTCTCACTTGGTGACAACACACACACAGGAAACACACACATTGAACACATACAAACAGACGTTTCCTGGCAGAGGAATCAGGAGTGGATCGACCAACGTAGTCTGTCAACATGAATAGATTTTTGTGCTTGTGTGTGTCTGCACGTGTGCACAAGTATATGTGAGGGAAAGAGAAAGACACACAGAGAGAGAGAGAGAGAGAGAGAGAGAGAGAGAGAGAGAGAGAGAGAGAGAGAGAGAGAGAGAGAGAGAGAGAGAGAGAGAGAGAGAGAGAGAGAGAGAGAGAGAGAGAGAGAGAGAGAGAGAGAGAGAGAGAGAGAGAGAGAGAGAGAGAGAGAGAGAGCGAGAGAGAGAGAGAGAGAGAGAGAGAGAGAGAGAGAGAGAGAGAGAGAGAGAGAGAGAGAGAGAGAGAGAGAGAGAGAGAGAGAGATAATAAGGCCAGGTGGATAATGTAAGACACTATTCAACTTTTCGAAGCAAGCAGTTTGTATCACTATTCAAAATAGTCCAAGCTTTCTAAACATTTAAAATAATAGCTCTTCTTAAATGTGCCCTGAAAATGTTTCTCATTCATTCTCACAAATAAATAATTACCTACAGTATATGTTGGTATATTCCTCACAATGTAAATGTAGATGTATGGACATTGCAATCAAGTCCATTTGTATTGAAGTGACAGTGAGTCAGTGATTAATGTCTTTGTGAGTTGTATTCTGAACACTGAGTGCCTGAGTCAGTAATTGATGCAAATTATTGACTAATGAGCCACTAGTAGAAGAAAAACATTTTATTTTATTTTAAAGTTAGTGGACTATATACACTGTTATTCTTTTTAATTCAAGAAATGCTGCTATATTGCAAAAGTATACTTCAGGAGGGGGAAAATATACATTCTAAACTAATTCCACTGTCTAATATTCTGTCTTCTGGCAACATTGAAATGTCTCAGTGTCTTTCGGGTTAATCATAATGCTGTTATAAAATAGTGTTTTAATAAAAAATGGAAAAATACCATATTAGATACAAATATCAGATCCTGTATGTAACCTCATGTTTCATAGTCTATTGAAGTTGGTAAATAAAGTAGGCAAGGTGTATCTGACACTAAGGCATAGATCCAATATATTACAATTAATTCTGTTCTCTGATAAAAAAAAAAACATGTAATCACGATACTTCTTGCTTCCATTCTCTCAGAGTAAAGTGCTTGTCTTTGTTCCACCGTTTCTTTGCTCTTTGGCAAGGTGCTTGTAGTGACTTCCCCGAGTTCATTGGGGTCAGGCTCACTGTGTGATCTCTTTTTCCTTCAGTTCTCTCTCCATCAATCCTGTACCCCCTGGGCACCCTGCTGGATCAATGCTCTGGTGCACTGTAAACCCAATCACATCGACCCCACATCGACCCTTCTGGGATGGAGGCGAAGGAGGAGGAGAAGCATCATATAGACCTGTACTGGATTGAGTGAAGTCAAAAGTATAAAGGAAAAATAAATATATCGAATAGAGCTATCACAATTCCCTATTCTACCAGACAGGCAATTATTTTTGTGCTGCACAATACATGACTCTCTGAACGTTACACCCTCCTGGACAGTTCCCAGGTGTTGGCACGACAGACCTTTGTTACTTTCCTCGGTGTCATATCGTGAGGATAATGCTGTTGATGGAGTTCATCATTGTTTTAGCCAGGCAGTGTAAGCATTGGGGTAGATTTTATGTGATGAGCTCTGATGTCTAGTAATTATGCATGAGGGACAGGAAATACTGTGATGTACTGTACAGGCCCAGATCTAGCCGAGATGTGGTTATCCCCTCCCTCCCACCTCCACCTTACGTGCAAAACATTTTAGTGGCATAAATGTTCATTGAAATAATAAGCTACAGAAGTATAACTTGCTTCCAACAAGTAGGGAACTCTGAGCCACCTTAGTGGAAAAGCTGGACTGTATGCTGTTGCTAGGAGCGACACCATGGGATCGTTGTTGATGAGGGAGGAGTTTCAGGCATTATAATTCAAAGACCAACTGTGATGAGCATTATAAATAAAAAATAAAAAATCCAACCACATATACGATCCATGGAGTGGGTGAGTGCAAGTGAACAGGAGAGAGGTGAGCTATCTCATGTCCTCACCTGTCTGCTGATATCAGCCAGCCCATGACTGCCTCACTGCCTTTCTCTCTCTCCCTCTCTTTCTCTTAATCTCTCTAACTCTAACAGTCAAAAGTCAAATCCAGTTAAAAAAAAATGGAAAACATCATTCATGTAATGCCCATAAGATTTCAGATGCTTTACTGTATCGTTTTTAAGTGAACAATGGGGATGTAAGCCCGATCTCTGTGCTCCATCCCTTCTCTCCTCCCCCTCTTGTCTGGGCCTGGTGTGGTGTTGTGTGTTGCGGAGGATCCCCGGGGTGTGTGAGGGCTAATTAGGGTGAGCGGTTAGTAGAGAAACACAGGTGTTAGGCAGACCATGCTTGCTGTGCGGAGTAATGACTGTTCTGCCAACCCCACCCTTCCCCATGGGTCATTTGTCGCTGCTCTGCGTAATCATGCATCTCAGTGCTCCACTTCCATTTGCTTTTCATTCATTATTTTTATGTGCCTATTTTTTATGTTATTTATGGGCCACACAAATTTTAACGCCATTAGCGAGGAGACGCAACAATGACTTTGCCCCTGTGGTCTTTACCTGAGACCTAAGCCAGAGGGGGGGTGAGGGTGGAACAGGGATATTGCTTAATCAGGTCAAGGTGCTGACGTGTGCGTGTGTGTGTGTGTGTGTGTGTGTGTGTGTGTGTGTGTGTGTGTGTGTGTGTGTGTGTGTGTGTGTGTGTGTGTGTGTGTGTGTGTGTGTGTGTGTGTATACTATACTTGTGGGGACCGGAAGTCCCTACAAGAACGGTAAACGAACAAATATTTGACCAACTGGGGACATTTTGTTAGTCCCCACAATGTCAAATGCTATTTCTAAGGGGTTTAAGGTTAAAATGAGTTTCAGGGTTAAAATTAGGGTTAGGAGCTATAGTTAGTTTTAGGGTTAGGAGTCAGAGTTAGGTTAAGGGTTAGGAAAAATATGATTTTGAATGGGACTGAATTGTGTGTCCAAGTATTAGTTACACAAGATTGTGTGTGTGTGTGTGTGTGTGTGTGTGTGTGTGTGTGTGTGTGTGTGTGTGTGTGTGTGTGTGTGTGTGTGTGTGTGTGTGTGTGTGTGTGTGTGTGTGTGTGTGTGTGTGTGTGTTTGTGTGTGTGTGTGTGTGTGTGTGTGTAATACTTGAATGCATTATTACTCATATCCTTAAATACATGTGCGCAGGTAACATTATTTCACCTGTGGTTTTAACAATGCGACTACAGTCAGGGGAATATTTTGTATGGTCAAGAGTGTACTTTTTCATTATTTTCTTGAGTACTCTGAGTTGAAGTAGTCAGTAATCTTTTCTTTTAACAGGAAGTTGGAGGAAATGTCCCTTTTCTACTTATTCTGTCATATTCTCTTTCAAATCTGGTTGGACATGACATCGCAAATCTCCACAAAAGCTGGCCGGCAGCATGAGACAGTTCATCCGCTTCTTACTTGTGATGACTAAATTATGAATGGGGAGTTACGTTAAGTATTTATGAACACAAATCGACAGAGAGTTGGAGGGACAGAGACAGAAAAAGGAGAAGGCAGAGAGGGAGAGCGATAGAGGGTGGAAGAAGAGATTTGACAAGAAAAAATATGAGAGGGATATAGTGAAAGATTAAGAAAGTGAGAGTGTGAGAGAGAGAGGGAGAGAGAGAGAGAGAGAGAGAGAGAGAGAGCACTAGCGTTAAGTGCATAAGTGGCAGCATGCAGTCAGTCAGCTGGAATTGGACCCAGTGAGAGAGTATTGTCCTGGATTAGGCCAAGTCAGACTCACTTGGGTGGGTGTTGTTTGATGGAGCAGAACACACCAAAAACAGGGTGCAAACCTGAGTCAGCATCATTTGATCTCCCATGGATGGTAAAAAGCATTACATCCATATACCCTCCATCACAAGACTTCCACGTCATCCTCTCCGTCGCACGTCTATTGTTGGGACGACGGTGCATTTGCTCAGAGCTGTAGATGGATGGTTATTCTTCAGTCAGTTTCTACGGTATTCAAGTCTGAAGTACACAAAAAGTCTTAAGTAACAAGTTCACAGGGCGGTAGATGTCAGCCATGTTTGTTAGATGACATTACAGGCAGCTACATCAGAGACAGGAGGTAACCACGGAAACTGGTTTTGCCCACCAGCCTCATTTTTGTTGTATTGCTATTGAGCACGCTGGCAAAGGACTGTACGTATCCAACTATCTCACAGGATCTGTGTGGTTATTGTGACAGTCGCACACAAAAGATTTAGCTCGATGCTCAGTACTATTGTTTAACACCGCTGATTCAAACACATGAATCACCACCCCTTTGCAACAAGCCCCAAATTATCTAGAAAGAAAACAGTATGATCCTCACAGCAAGTTTTATGAAAAGTACCTCTGGGTTAGCTTATCATTATCTGTTTGTCTTCCGTTTTGCTTGTGTACCTTTTGATCCCGAGTTTGTTACATTGGGCTGAGAGTTTTTAAATATGCAGATGTGGGTTGTCATAAGTCATATTAGAAGAAGATCTAAAGGAGGCAATGCTGTTCCTTCACCAGGCACACTGCAACATGTTTAATTGATAGGTTGTTCCAGTGTCAAAAGCTCCAGTTGGCTTTGGAATGAGGATGCTCTCATCCAGGGGTTTAAGATGCTATTTAAACCAATGGAAAGTGTGAGAGAGAAGGGGTTGGGAAGAGAGTGAGAGACAGTGAGAGAGAGAGGGAGAGAGAGGGAGAGAGAGAGAGAGAGAGAGAGAGAGAGAGAGAGAGAGAGCGAGAGAGAGAGAGGCAGCAATTGAGAGGCAGTCAGGGGCTGGCTGACATCTTGACAAAGCCTTGTTTCTGACACATAAGGTGAGGACACGAGGCACAGGCTCACATCTCTGCTGTTAATTTGCACTACCTGACCCCCCACGGGTCGGATGTGTGGCACGAGGCGTTTGTTCATTTCTCTATTGCTGATGTCAGTTGTTTTTTTCAACCAGTGCAGCCCACAGGTGAGGCCCAGTAGAGATGTAATACAAAAATGTGTGATATCACGCTCGTTACCAGGTTAAAAAGATTCCATGCTTCCAACATGCTTGGTGAATATTAAGATAACAGTAATCCTGTTCACTCTAGCAAGGTTGCATCAAGTTAAACACAGCAAGTTATCTCATTTTGTGACGGTGTTACTGTAGACTGTAGAGACAAGAGGCATCCTATACTTGACTTCTTATTCTTCGTTGCTGACATTTTGTTGCCCGCCAGACACTTCAGACTCCAGTTCAAAAGCTGATTGATACGAAAGGAGCTTCATAGAGGCATAGACAGTCCCATCCCCCATCATGTTGTTTTCTCTCATGAAAATCAATTGAAAATCGTCTATGGAAAATAAAGAAAAGAGAGGATCCATCGTTCATATTGACTACGATGTATAATTATCCTTAGATTTTTTTGGTTTAATCTAAACTTAACTCACTGCATATTTTATATTATTGCATGTAGATTATATACAGCCAGGTCCAGAACTATTGTCACCCTTGATAAAGATGAGCAAAAAAATGGTATATAATAAACATAAATATACTGAGCAATATTGTACACTCAAAAAATAAGGGAAATTATATTATTTTATACTAATACAATTGGTGACTAGTAAGTATTTTTTTACCTCCCGCTTTGTGCTGGGTGTGTAATCTATGAGCAGAATTATTGTTTTACCTCAATTAGCTCAAGCTTGAAAGCAACTGTTTTCTGGAAGCTGTGAGGCTCCATTTTCCCACAATTTTCACCGAGGTGGACCATCCCCCTAGCAATTCGAGTTTAAGCCAATGAGCTTCAGCCCATCACCATTTTCGCGACAGCTAGCACACACAGCTGTTACGCCCTGACTGTAGAGAGCCTTTTTATTCTCTATTTTGGTTAGGTCGGGTGTGACTAGGGTGGGTGATCTAGTGCATTTATTTCTATGTTGGCCTGGTATGGTTCCCAATCAGAGGCAGCTGTTTATCGTTGTCTCTGATTGGGGATCATATTTAGGCAGCCATTTTCCCACTGGTTTTTGTGGGATCTTGTTTCTGTGTAGTTGCCTGTGAGCACTGCCTGAGCATCACGTATCGGTTATTCCTTATTGTTTTTTTTTGTGTTTGACTTCAATAAATATGTCGAACCGATTCCATGCTGCGCTTTGGTCTGAATGTATTTACGACGATCGTGACAACAGCAGAGCGAGAGAGGGAGAGCAATGACGTGGTGCACATACATCTACTGTATCTGCACATATGCACATATGTGAAGTTGTACGCATTTTGGGGGGAACCACTTTTGGCTTGTGAGTGATACTTTTATGCCAGTAGTTCTGAAGGTATACAAAAGTACTGGAGAATCTCTTTAACAAGTAATATTAGTTTTTCTTAAAAAGATCAGGATTGGAGAACACACTCAAAGGAATCTTTCCAGATCCTTGATATCTGCACTGTAGGGCAGCCCCCGAAGTGACTCTTTACTCTTTATGAAATGTTCATTGTGTTGTCTTAGGAAGTCAGCTTTCTCTGCATTATCTCACCAACCCCATCTTGTCTTTATATCTGTAGGTCTGATATCTGATTGGAGGTTAACTCAACAACTTTGAATCCAAATAACTCAGATGTTATAACACGGTCTAAGATTTATTGTCTCATTCTATTTTTGGTTCCTGACCTGGTAAGATTGTTTTCTCTCTCTCTCTCTCTCTCTAATATGAATCTATTATTATTACGAAGTAATTAAATACACATGTAGTTAGAATTCCAATCTGATATTTCTTGATGGCCTATTACTGTAACTCAACTATAGTCTCTTGCATATTATCTTTATAGAGTTAGATAAACATTTTAATATTTTCTACATCATAGAATAATAGTGAAGACATGGCATTCTCTCAACCAGCTTCATGAGGAATGCTTTTCCAACAGTCTTGAAGGAGTTCCCACATATGCTGAGCACTACTTTTTGCCTGCTTTCCCTTCACTCTATGGTCCAACTCATCCCCAACATCTCAATTGGGTTCAGATCAGGTGATAGTGGAGGCCAGATCATCTGATGCAGCACTCCATCACTCTCATTGGTCAAATAGCCCTTCCACAGCCTGGAGGTGTGTTTTGGGTCATTGTCCTGTTGAAAAACCAATGATCGTCCAACAAAGCGCAAACCAGTTGGGATGGCGTATCGCTGCAGAATGCTGTGGTAGCCATGCTGGTTAAGTGTGCCTTGAATTCTAAATAAATCACAGACAGTGTCACCAGCAAAGCATCCACACACCATCACTCCTCCTCCTCCATTCTTCATGGCGGGAACCACACATGCAGAGATAATCCATTCACCTACTCTGTCTCACAAAGACACAGAGGTTGGAACGTTGAAAACAAAAATCTCAAATTATGAATCATCAGACCAAAGGACAGATGTCCACCTGTCTAATGTCCATTGCTCCTGTTTCTTGGTCCAAATAAGACTCTTCTTCTTATTGGTGTAATTTAGTAGTGGTTTATTTGCAGCAATTTAACCATGAAGGCTTGAATCACGCAGCCTCCTCTGAACAGTTGATGTTGATATGTGTCTGTTACTTGAACTCTGTGAAGCATGTATTTGGCCTGCAATATCTGAGGCTAGTAACTCAAATGAACTTATCCTCTGCAGCAGAGGTAACTCTGGGTCTTCTTTTCCTGTTGCGGTCTTCAAGAGAGCCAGTTTCATCATAGCTTTTGATGATTTTTTTCCTCATTGACTGAGCTTCATGTCTTAAAGTAATGATGGACTGGTCGTTTCTCCTTGATTATTTGAGCTGTTCTTGCCATAATATGCGACCCATTTCAGGAAACTAGGCGTATGTCATCAGTCAGTACTTCACACGAGAGCCATTTAAATATTTTCTTTATCAAAATGCGTTTTTTTGGGAGTAATGCCTTCTGGAAAATGTGAACTTTCATTTGCCTTAATGTAAATCCAAATTCTATAGTTAAATTTGCAAGCCTAGTTGGTTTAGCCACAGAAAAAACAGCAACCTTCCTGATTGGCTGAGAAAATGATTGGCCTGGACATGCTGAGAGATGAGTTCAGATTGATCTGCCAAATAACACACTCCTGTCTATTTGAGCTGGTTAGTATGTGTAGGTAATCTTGTTTGGCTTAGTAGAACTGCATAAGTGTTGCTTTCCACTTTCAGGGGAGCGAGTTTTGGAATCAGTGGAATTAGAGAATGATAGCTAAGGAGATGGAAAAAACAAAAGCTAGCCAGCTACCTATATGTCTTAACAAAAGACTCCACTATGCAAGTATCCATTTCAATAGAATGTCACTGCGACAACTGTTGATAGCCAGAGCAAATTTACCAGATACGTCTATCTACTCCAATTTCATACCACGGTTAAGGTAGTCTTGCTCGGTACATTTTCAGATATTACACATTTCTAATTTTGACATAGTCTTTAATTTCAAGTAAAAAAATATATTTTTGTTGTACCTTTATATAACTAGGCAGTCAGTTAAGAACAAATTATTATTTACAATGATGGCCTACCCCAGCCAAACCCTAATCCAGACGATGCTGGGCCAATTGTGCGCTGCCTTATGGGAGTCTCAATCACAGCTGGTTGTGTTGCAGCCTGAAATCGAACCAGGGTCTGTAGGGATGCCTCTAGCACTGAGATGCAGTGCCTTAGAACAATGCTCCACTTGGGAGCCCAAAGTGTAAGTTAAAGTGTACTGTTAGCTAACTAGCTAACGTTAGCTGGCTTGGTCGCTAGCTAACTTTACATGTATGATCTTATTATTCGTATCTCAGAGCCAGTTGCTTTGCTTATAATAGCCTAATGTTAGCTAGCTAACTTTGAACCTAGTTGGTTAGCTACCTGCAGATTCATGCAGGGTAGTAATGACATGAGTTGTGATTAAGGCTTCATTGTTTAGCTAGCAAGCTAGCTAGCTACATGTCTTAACAAAAGACTCCACCATGTAAGTGTCAATTTTAATATAATTTCACTGCGACAACTGTTAACCCATTAGCTTGGGTGCTTGATTGCTGTTGTTAGGACAGAACGCTCAGATCAACCCTTAAAGAGATTGATGGAGCTAAACGTATGCTGAATGTGTCACGCCCTGGTCTGTATTTATTATGTTATTTTCATTTATTGGGTCAGGCCAGGGTGTGACATGGGTTTATTTGTAGTGTGTTTCGTCTTGGGATTGTATGGGGTGTATAGATTGGTCTGTGGCTGCCTGAGGCGGTTCTCAATCAGAGTCAGGTGATTATCGTTGTCTCTGATTGGGAACCATATTTAGGTAGCCTGGGTTTCACTGTGAGTTTGTGGGTGATTGTTCCTGTCTCTGTGTAGTTTCACCAGATAGGCTCGGTCACTTTGGTTTTTCTTTTTACTTGTTTTGGAAGAGAAGAGAACGAGCGCCATTCTCCTTGCGGAGATGGTGCTAAATACATCAACACGGTCGGTCCCTGGGATTGGGCTGGCCAACACGATTCGGTTTGCTTGGAAGGAAAAGGAGTTGGAGCCTTTAGGACGGGAATCTTTTGGAAGGATAATATTGATGGGGATTCTAAAGCTGACGGTGAAGGACGTGTTTTGTTTCCAAGGCAACTCGTTGGAGGGAGCATACGACGTGGCCCTATATACAGAGGAGAAACACGATGATATCCTGAGAAGGGCAAGAGCAGTGGGAGGTGAGAGGCCGATGTGCCACTACGAAATAACAAGCCTGGCGAAGAATAACTTTAGGGTTGTAACTGTAAACATTTACAACCCTTACGTTAAGGACGAAGAGGTGAGGGCTTTTCTGGGGAGATACATGGATAACGTCTCCTCAGCAAGGCACCTCAAAGACTCCCTTGGGTTTTGGAATGGGAGGAGAGGCTTCCAGGCCCTCCTCAGAGAGGACCCAAAGGGACATGGTGGCTACCTCCATCCTCCTGCTATGTTCTCCCTAGGGTCTGACAGGGGGACTTTGTTTTATGCACGTCAGCCCCCATTTTGCAGGCGCTGTACGGCCTACGGTCACATATTCGCCTCGTGCAGTACAAGAAAATGCAGATTTTGTGCATCTGAGGATCACGAGGCGAGGGATTGTGACAAGCCTAAGACGTGCCATGGGTGTGGCTCGTCAGCACACCTGTGGCGGGGGTGCCCGGCCCGCCAGAGGTCATATGCGTCTGCGGCTGGGGGGGGGAGCAGGAGCGGGGGATGGGGGAAGAAGAGGAGGGGAAGGAAGCACGCCTCATGACCAGAGTACAGGTCCAGAGGGGAAGGCCACAAGGAAGGAAGAGGAGCAAGAAGCGGCGGATGGAAGAGAGAAGGAAACGGAAGGCACGGGAGTAGGAGAACCAGGAAAAGCGGCGGAAGAAGGCAACCGAGTGGAGGAGAGCATGAGAGAGAAGAAAGCGAGGGAGGAGTGGTGGAGAAGGAGACGGTGGAAGAGCAAGTGCACTGGGAGGAAAGTGCCCTGGTGGAAGAGATGAGGGGTATGGTGGAGGAGCTGGCGGGGGGGGGGTGGTATCTCTCCACTGCCGCCATCACCAAAGAAGAGAATGAAGAGGAGGGTGCGATTGGCCGACAGTGAGGGGGAGGGGATGGCCAAGAGAGTGATGAGGGTGGGAGAAACCTCTGGGTTGCTGCTGGTTTCCCCAGGCCCTCAACTTCTGTTGGGTGGGGACACACCTAACAAGACTCAGGACTGGGTACAGGAGGAGGTGGGGAGTTTTTTGTTTGGGGACTCAGCCTCCCCAATTTTTTTCAAAACCAGTTGCAACACTGGGGAGGGGGAGGATTGTGGGGGTAGACCCAGGGTGCAGGGCACCCCGGAGCCAAACACTATTCCTGCATCCTGGGATGGTGTGATGGAGGAAGAGGGGGGATGTCGGGACTACGGATGGTGTTCTCACCGGTAGATATGGAGCAGGGGAGCATCGGGTGAGTCTCCTGTTTTTTTTTCTGTCTGGGTTTAGAATTTGAGTGTATTACATGTTTTTGTTTTTTCATGGAGTCTAATTTTACTTTTGTTAGTTTAAATGTAAGGAGTTTAAGGGATTTTGTTTAAGAAGGAGTGGGACAAGGGGGAGTCGGTTTGGGGTGTTGGGGGGATGCACTCATCGGGGGTAGGAATTTTGTGTGGGCACAGGGAGGTAAAAGTGGGGGATTCTTTTGTGGTAATGCAGGGGAGGGTTATAGGGGTGGATGTCACGATAAGGGATTGTAAATTTAGATTAGTGGTGGTGTATGGGCCACAGGTGGTGGCAGACAGGAGTGAGATGGTGGACTGTCTGACGCCCCTGTGTGTCACAAATAGGAAATTAGTGATAGGGGGGGATTTTAATAAAGATTTAGGAAGAGGGGGGGATAGCAGTGCAGGCGCCATTGCCAGGCTAAAGGCTTGCCATGGTCTGGTAGATGGTGGTCTGCACACTACTCCGAAAATTGACGGTCTTACATGGCGCAACTCCAGGGGGTTGAGCGGAGGCTTGACTATATTTTTGTACCCAGGTCTTTGGGTAAGTTGTCTGGGCGGCTGTTGCCTGTTTTCTTTTCGGATCACGACGGGGTGCTCCTGCAGGTGGGGTCGCCAGTCTGCCTCTTTGGTAGGGGGTACTGGGTTTTATGGTTTCTTTTGGAGGCTTGAG
This sequence comes from Oncorhynchus masou masou, assembly GCF_036934945.1. NCBI lineage: Eukaryota > Metazoa > Chordata > Actinopteri > Salmoniformes > Salmonidae > Oncorhynchus > Oncorhynchus masou. The sequence continues at coordinate 43,026,555 of NC_088236.1, read as the reverse complement.
GGCCTCCGGTCCATGTGCGAGGGGGTGTTAGAGTGGTGGGAATTAGTTAAGGTGAGGATTAGGACTTTTATAATAGGGTATTGCAAGAGGAAAAAAGGGAGGAGAGGAGGGAGGTGGATCGTATCCAAAGGTTAATTGAACTCGAATACGAGGCAGGCAACCTCGGCGGGTCGTTTGACTGGGAGAGATCCGCAACCCTAAAGGCGCAGCTCAGGGAGTTGCAGGAGCGGAAGGCTCGAGCTTTCCTGGAGCGTGCGCATAGTGGCTTTCTAGAACATAATGAGACTTGTTCTGCTATGTTCTTTAAGTTGGTTAGGGCAAGACAGAGTAGGAAGGTAATGCATGGTGTTAGGGAAGAAAATGGTAGTATAGTTAGAGAACCAGAGGATATGGTCAGGGTGACAACTGATCATTTCCAAGGTTTATTTAAGGAAAGGGAAATAGATGTAGAGCAGGGAAATGTGTTTTTAGAACACTTGCCCAGGTGGTTGCCGGAGGACATTAGAGAAGTGATGGAGGCCCAGATCTCACTAGAAGAGGTTGAGAGCGCTCTTAGGAGGATGGGAAAAGGGAAGGTGCCTGGGATGGATGGGCTGCCGGCTGAGTTTTATCTCAAGTTTTGGGGTATACTTGGACCAGTGGTCCTCGAAGTCTTGAAGGCCATCCTTGAGACGGGGGTCCCGGGGGGATCAATGGCTGTTGGTGTGCTGTGACTTTTATATAAGAAGGGGGAAGTAACAGACCTTGACCATGCTGTGTGTAGATTACAAGCTACTTGCAAAGGTTTTAGCAGACCGGTTGCGCACAGCCCTTCCCTACGTCGTTCATGAGGATCAGACGTGCGGGGTAGAGGGCCGCTCTATTAGATGGAACCTACAGTTAATCAGGGACTCCATCCCTTGGGTTGAAGATAGAGGACTGCCTTTTATGGTAGCAACGCTAGATCAGGCGAAAGCCTTCAATCGCGTGAATAGATCCTTTTTATTCAGTGTTAGGTCGATTAGGATTTGGGGAGAAGTTTATAGGATGGATTCGTACATTATATGTCGGAGCGGGGTGCCGAGTTAGTGTAAATAGTCACTTGGGTGACGTTTTTGACCTCTCGTCTGGGGTCAGGCAGGGGTGCCCACTCTCGGCTCTCCTCTTCGTTCTGTACATGGAGCCTCTGGGGGCTGCCATTAGGGCAGACACAGGGGTGGAAGGTTTGCTGATCCCTGGAAGTGGTGGGCTGCGTGTTAAGATGATGCAGTACGCCGATGACACTTCCTTGCTGTTGTGCAAGGACTCGTGCCTGACAAGGTCCCTTGCCATCTTTGGGAATTTCACCCGAGCGTCGGGAGCAGTTCTGAACCATGCAAAGTCTTCCGTCAAGTTTTTCGGAAGATGGCGCGGATGTGCCTGGGGGGTTATCTCTCTGTGAGGGGGCCCTGAGGATTCTCGGGGTCCATTTTGAGACCTCCGGCTCAGCGACACTAAACTGGAACATGCGTATCGCAGTGGTACAGAGTAAGCTAGCAATGTGGAAAGCTAGGTATTTGTCTTTTATGGGCAAAGTCCTGGTCCTAAAGGTGGATGTGTTGCCGTCTCTTTTGTATTTGGCATACATCTACCCATTGCCGGCTTGTCTGAGGAGGCCTCTAGTGAGGCTTGTGTTTTAGTTTATGTGGAGTGGCAGGTGCGAGTGGGTCACCAGGGCACTCATGATCTGTCCCATCGGGGAGGGAGGTAGGGGGGTACCACATTTCCCCCTCAAGCTGGACACAATTTTTGTTTCTTTCTTGTTAACGGAGCTTGCTCAGCCAGTGATACACCCGTCCGGTTACCTCCTGTGGGTATTTTTCTCGTATCCGGCGAGAAGCATAATGGTGTGGTCTAACACGGGTACTCGGGCGGAACAGCTGCCGTGGCACTTTGGTCATGCGGCCAAGTGGCTGCGTGCGCACCCTGAGGTTGAAGTTGCCCGAGTAGGTTTAGATCATAGGCACCTGTACGAGTAGGTCAGAAAGGCAGGGAGTCCGGCGCCTGTTGTGGGCATCTTGGAAGTGGTCTGGGAGGGAGTGCAGGCGCGGGGTCTGGACAACAGGCTCAAGGACCTGAATTGGTTGAGCCTTCATAAGTGTTTGCCGGTACGTTCCATCTTGTACCGGTGTGGTTTGGTGCAATCCCCCACCTGTCCAAGATCCTCTTGTGGCAGGGAGGAGACTGTGCGCCATGTCTTTTGGGACTGTGCCTTTGCCGGAGTAGTATGGGCTAGGGCACGGGTGTTGTTAGGTTTGGTAAAGGGGGATTTTGTATTGACGTGGGCCAGGTTAGAGAGGGGTGTAGGGAGAGCGAGAGGGACGGATAGGGACAGGTTTCTGCTCTGGCTTCTCATGAGTCTCTTTAAATGGGGGCTGTGGGAAGCAAGGCAGAACATGGTGAAGACAGGGAGAGATTGGGGGGTGGAAGGGATAGTGAGGAGGGTGGAAGGAGATTTGAGGGGGAGGATGAAGAGGGAGGAGAGGAAGTGGGGGCAGCATGCTGCTCGGGAGAGGTGGAAGGGGGGTTTAGGGCTGGGTGTCATTTAGATTTGTAAGAGGATAGATTAGGGACGGGGAGATAGGGAAAGGTATTTTGTAGGGTGACGGGGAGGGAAGATGCTCCCCTGAGGTTTTGTTTGGGGTTTATGTTTAGTTTAATTAGTTTAATTAAAATACCATTATTTGAGTATGTATGTAAATTATGAGTTGTAAAGAATGAATGGTATTGAAGATAATAAATTATTTTTTATAAAAATAAAAATAAAAGTCAGGGCTGTTTCGGTTTTCGACGTTTGTTGTTTTGTATTGTTCGTGTTTCGTCATAAAAAAAAGTCAGGGCTGTTTCGGTTTTTGACGTTTGTTGTTTTGAATTGTTCGTGTTCTTCTTCATTAAAGATGTATCGAACGAACCACGTTGCATTTTGGTCCGATCCTTATTCCACCTCTTCGTCAGAGAAGGAGGTAGAAGAAAGCCGTTACAGAATGGGTGTAGACAAAGAAGAGCTCTCCAGTACGTACCAAAACTTTCAAATCCCTTTTTTCAAAAATGAGGTTACGAGTTTATCAACATTCAAAGCAGAATGACTTTCCCATTGTTCCTCAAATGCAGTGTATGATATACCATTTTATAAAAAAGAATTTTAAATTTAGCTACATAAGACTGAATCAAGAAAACTGGTCAAATTGACTTGGTCTTCACCCCTAACTTGCCACAACACAACTGATTGGCTCAAACACATTAAGAATTCGGCATATTAACATTTAGCAAGGCATACCTGTTAATTGAAATGCATTCCAGGTGACAACCTCATGAAGCTGGTTGAGAGAATGCCAAGTGTGTGCAAAGCTCTCATCAAGACAAAGGGTGGCTACTTTGAAGAATCTCAAAATTAAAATGTATTTTGGTTAGTTTAACACTTTTTTGTTTACTAATGTTTACTACACGATTCCTTATATGTTATTTAGTTTTGATGTCTTCAATATTTCTTTACAATATAGAACATAGTAAAAAATAAAGAAAAAAACATGGTTTCTCCAAACTTTTGACTGGTACTGTATATATATTCTAGCATGAAGTATTTGCATAACTTACTTTGTATTGCACATTACGGGGAGTAATTATGTCTGTAATAAAGCCATTTTGGGCCTAGCTCCAAATTGGGTTGGCCTTGTTGCGTAGTGGGTGTGTCTGTGCCCTCCCAGGCCCACCCATGGCTGCTCCCCTTTCCAGTCATGTGAAATCCATAGATTAGGGCCTCATTTATTTATAAAAATTGACTGATTTCCTTATGTGAACTGTAACTCAGTAAAATAATTGTAATTGTTGTATGTTGCATTTATATTGTTGTTCAACACATATACACATTACATGACCAAAAGTATATGGACACCTGCACATCGAACATCTCATTCCAAAATCATGGGCACTAAAATGGAGTTGGTCCACCATTTGCTGCTATAACAACCACCACTCTTCTGGGAAGGCTTTCCACTAGATGTTGGAACATTGCTGCGGGGACTTGCTTCCATTCAGCCACAAGAGTATTAGCGAGGTCAGGCACAGATGTGGGGCAATTAGGCCTGGCTCGCAGTCGGCTTTCAAATTCATCCCAAAGGTGTTTGATGGGTTCTATACAAACCATTTCTGTACGGACCTCGCTTTGTGCACGGGGGCATTGTCATGCTGAAACAGGAAAAGTCCTTACTCAAACTGTTGCCACAAAGTTGGAAGCACAGAATTGTCTAGAATGTCATTTTATGCAGTAGCATTAAGATTTCCCTTCACTGGAACCGAGGGGCCTAGCCCAAACCATGAGAAACAGCCCCAGACCATTATTCCTCCTTCACCAAACTTTACAATTGGCATCCGCCAAACCCAGATTCATCCGTTGGACTGTCAGATGGTAAAGCATGATACATCACTTCAGAGAAGGCGTTTCCACTGCTCCAGAGTCCAATGGTGACAAGCTTTACACCACTCCAGTTGACACTTGGCATTGCACACAGTGATCTTAGGCTACCCATGGAAACCCATTTCATGAAGCTCCAGACTAACAGTTATTGTCCTGACATTGCCTCCAGGGGCAGTTTGGAATTGAGTAGCAGTGAGTGTTGCAATTGAGAACAGATGATTTATGTGAACAACGTGTGTCAGCACTCTCTGGTTCCGTTCTGTGAGCTTGTATGGCCTACCACTTTGCGGCTGAGCCGTTGTTGCTCCTAGACGTTTCCATTTCACAATAAAAGCACTTGCAGGTTACCGTGGGAGGGCTGGCAGGGCAGAAATTTGAGAAACTGACTTGTTGGAAAAGTGGCATCCTATGACGGTGCCACATTGAAAGTCACTGAGCTCTTAAGTAAGGCCATTCTAATGTTTGTCTATGGAGATTGCAAGGCTGTGTGCTCAAATGTATACACTTGTCACAACGGGTGTGGCTGAAATAGCCGAATACAGTAATTTGAATCAAATCAACGTTTATTTGTCACGTGCGCTGAATACAACAGGTGTAAACCTTACAGTGAAATGCTTACTTACAGGCTCTAACCAATGGTTCCAAAAAAGGTGTGTGTGTGTGTGTGTGTGTGTGTGCGTGTGTGTGTGTGTGTGTGTGTAGATAAGTATTCAAATATTTGTAAGTTAAACTGTAACTCTGCAACTGAGGATCATTCACTGTCTTCTTAAAAAGCAAGATAGATTTGTCCTTGTGTTTTAGGTTATTGTCCTGCTTAAAAGGTTAATTCATCTTCCAGTGTCTGTTGGAAAGCACATTGCACCAGGGTCTCATCTAGGATTTTGCCTGTGCTTAGCTCCATTCCATTTATTTTTTATCCTGAAAAACTCCCCAGTCCTTAACGATTACAAGCATACCCATAACATGATGCATCCACCACTATCCCTGCAAATGTGAAGAGTTCTACTCAGTTATGCATTGTATTTTCCCCAAACATAACAGTTTGTGTTCAAGACAAAAAATGAATTGCTTTTCCACATTTTTTGCAGTTTTACTTTATTACATTGTGGCAAACAGCATGCATGTTTTGGAATATTTGTATTCTGTACAGTCTTCCTTTGTGGAGTAACTACATACAGTATTGTTGATCCAACCTCAGTTTTCTCCTATCACAGCCATTAGCTTCTTGCGTCGACCAATCCCGGATCCGGGATCCTACTTATAGCCTCAAGCTCATTAGCATAACGCAACGTTAACTATTCATGAAAATCGCAAATGAAATGAAATAAATATATTTGCTCTCAAGCTTAGACTTTTGTTAACAACACTGTCATCTCAGATTTTCAAAATATGCTTTTCAACCATAGCTAAACAAGCATTTATGTAAGAGTATTGATAGCTAGCATAGCTATAAGCCTAGAATTCAGCCAGCAACATTTTCACAAAAACAAGAAAACCATTCAAATAAAATCATTTACCTTTGAAGAACTTCAGATGTTTTCAGTGAGGAGACTCTCAGTTAGATAGCAAATGTTCAGTTTTTCCAAAAATATTATTTGTGTAGGACAAATCGCTCCGTTTTGTTCACGTTTGGCTATGAAAAAAACCTGTATCCAGTTATAGCCTCAAGCTCATTAGCATAACGTAACGTTACCTATTTATGAAAATCGCAAATGAAATGAAATTAATGTGCTAGCTCTCAAGCTTAGCCTTTTCTTAACAACACTGTCATCTCAGATTTTCAAAATATGCTTTTGAACAATAGCAAAACAAGCATTTGTGTAAGAGTATTGATAGCTAGCGTAGCATTTAACGTAGCATTTAGCGGGCAACATTTGCACAAAAACCAGAAAAGGATTCAAATAAAATCATTTACCTTTGAAGAACTTCGGATGTTTTCAATGAGGAGACTCTAAGTTACATAGCAAATGTTCAGTTTTTCCTGAAAGATTCTTTGTTTTTGGAGAAATCGCTCCGTTTTGTACATCACGTTTGGGTACCAAAAAAAATGAAAATTCAGTCATCAAAACGGAGAACTGTTTTCCAAATTAACTCCATAATATCGACTGAAACACGGCAAACACTGTTTAGAATCAATCCTCAAGGTGTTTTTCACATATCTCTTCATTGATATATCGTTCGTGGATGTCTACTTTCTCCTCTGAATCGCTTGGAAAAAGACGTGCAGCTGAAGATGACGCACCAATTTCGACGGAGGACACCGCGCGTACACCTGGAAAATGTAGTCTCTTATGGTCAATCTTCCAATGATATGCCTACAAATACGTCACAATGCTGCAGACACCTTGGGGAAACGATAGATCGGGCAGGCTCATTCCTTGTGCATTCACAGCCATATAAGGAGACAATGAAAAACAGAGCCTCAAAAATCCTGCTCATTTGAAGTGTCATCTTGGTTTCGCCTGTATCATCAGTTCTGGGGCACTCACAGACAATATCTTTGCAGTTTTGGAAACGTCAGAGTGTTCTCTTTCCAAAGCTGTCAATTATATGCATAGTCGAGAATCTTTTTGTGACAAAATATTGCGCTTAAAACGGGCACGTTTTTTTATCCAATAATGAAATAGCGCCCCCATAGATGTAAGAGGTTAAACTCTGTAACTGTTTTAAAGTCACAATTGGCCTCATGGTGAAATCCCTGAGCGGTTTCCTTCCTCTCCAGCAACTGAGTTAGGTAGGACACCTGTATCTTGGTAGTGACTGGGTGAATTGATACATCATCCAAAGTGTAATTATTAACTTCACCATGCTCAAAGGGATATTCAATGTCTGTTGTTTTTTTACCCATCTACCAATAGGTGCCCTTCTTTGTGATGTATTGGAAAACCTCCCTGGTATTTGTGGTTGAATCTGTGTTTGAAATTTACTGCTTGACTGGGGGACCTTTAAAATAATTGTATGTGTGGGTTACAGAGATGAGGTAGTCATTCAACAATCATGTTAAACACTATTATTGCTCACAGAGTGAGTCCAATCAACTTAATTAGTCTTGTTAAGCAATTTCTACTCCTGAACATATTTAGGCTTGCCATAACAAAGGGGTTGAAAACTTTGACATTTTTTTTTTTAAATCATTTATACAAATTTCAAAAAACATAATTCAACTTTGAAATTATGTGGTATTGATTGTAGGCCAGTGCCAAAAACAATCTCAATTTAATCCATTTAAATTCAGTCTGTAACACAACAAAATACAAAAAAAAGTCATGTGGTGTGAATACTTTCTGAAGGCACTGTATATATAGTCATGTCCATAATTATTGTGTATATGTAGCAACAACATGAAAGCAGAACTGTATATAAATACCAAATAATGAATAGACATAATAAATTAATAATATTTCTGCATTTGATCTGAATGATTTGGTGAGGACCATATTGAATGAGCACTAGTTTGAGTCAAAGGTGATACAGTGGCATCTTCACTTTACTTCTATTGGTGGCCTCAAAGCTGTGTGGGTGAGAGACAAAAATGGTGCTACTGGTGGCAGTCATGTCACAACAGCCCCAACTGCTGTTTAACTACTCTTGCACCCTGACCTGAATGAATGTAAACTGTCAAAGTCCAACTCTTTGCTATCACACTAACAAAAAACAGAAGGTGCTAGCCAACATAGCATTTTTTACTCTCAAGCACTTTGTTCATTCATGACAGATAATGTTATATAGCGGTACATTAGGTGGTCAGTGTAAAGTAGGTTCTCTTCAGAGGTCCTCAGACCACTCGGCCACCTGGGGACCTTGCTCTCCATCTCAAAGAGCCCTGTTATCCTCTTATCAACAGCATGGTTAGGATAGAGGCTACTTTTAGACAGGGTTGTCCAGCCATGGTTAAAAGCATTGGATAAATAGGAGGCACAGTGTCTGAAAAGTGTCTGGTTAGGTACAACTTTGCAAATGTACAGTATGCTGTTGTAATCGACAAAACAGTATTTGGGAGATAGTATAATTGTAAAGATATTTGGGAGATGTGCTTTTCTCTTACATTTTAGTTGTCTGTTTTTCTCTCTCTCAATATCATAAGCCATACCTGATATATCTACTGTTGTGAGGTCTCCAAGCTTCTTTGGGCTTCATTCATTTTTCTGAGTGTTTTTCTGGTCAGCTTTAATTCCAGTCATTCCGCCTGCGACTTTGGAATTATCAAAAAGTATTTATTTCCCGCTTTGAATGGGAATTTAAAAAAAAACCTAGGTGAGGCTTCAAAGACATGTTAGAATATATTCCCTTTCGAGAACCATGCCCAGTGTTTACTTGGCTTCAGCCAGTGCCTAGGGGCAACCGTTATTCCTTGACACTGTGTGTTGTCTTGTGTAGCAAGAAGAATCCTCTGTAGCCACAATTCATTTCCCCCAGAGTCATAATATTTCACTGGCGGCCTTGTGGGACTGGTGGTGACACTGAGGTCCATGGTCTCTCCTTAGTCTTTAATAGACTTCTATTCCAGCCTTGCTGCCTACCCACCAATTTACACGTGCAAAGGTTTTCACAAGGATATGCCCTCTGATCTCTTTTTCCTTACTAGCTTCTGAACTGGACTTGTCTTGGCCGTGAACGTGTCTTTCATTGGGAGATTAGAGAGCCTATCGTCAAGTATCTTATATACATCCACAAAGATGTTTAATAATATTCTGGGGGGGAAAAAAGATCAACATAATACCTGCAGGGGATGTTCTGATCAGGTGTCATGTGGCTTGGTTGTTTCATTCTTGTGGTTCAAAACCAAAACGATCTACCACTACACGTTCAGAATCTCTGTGTCAACTAAAGTCAACTGTAACATACAATGTCAGGTGCTGCCTCAACCCTCAGTGTAAAACAATGTGCCACTGCCTGTTGCTGAATAGATAGTGATGGTCTTTGTCCATATGTATTCCACTTGCTACTGGAATAGAGAGGTTCACAACACAAATCAGACATTTTCGCTGAACTACAATCACATTGACGCATGTTGAAATGAGCAGCCATGTGGGCTCAAGCAGTGGTCGATGTAACTGGAACTGCAGGGTGCGTGGATCTGTCTCTCGGCGGTAATTATATTGAGCCTTGCTCGGTCCCTTTGAAATTGTTAATGAAATTCATCAAGGCCTTTTTCTACAAAAAAATAATAATAATTACACTTTAATATAGCTAAAGGAGCCCTGTAATTTGGAGTGCGCGACTTTTGAAATGGAGAAAGTGTGATGGACTTCATTATTTGGGGCACATGGGACAATATTAGTTATTCGCGGGAAAGTTGACCAAATCCATAATTGTGTGTTATGTTACTGCATCACAGCAATCAGCCTTTTGTTTCAGATCAGGAGAATTTAGCAGATGAGTGAAGGTCCTTGTGAGCTTCCTTTGTCTTTTATATTTTAATGATTTTTAATTGGACCCTTGTTAAGAATGTGAGAAGGTAGCTTGTTGCTGAGACCACCTGTGTCCCTTGGACAGTGGAGAGAACATCAGTGACTTGATGTGGCTGCTTGGTTGTGAACCTTGGAACAACATGCCAAATGAGAGACAACCATTCGTTCCCTATCCCCACAACTCTTAGGACGACACCTTCACAGAATCTACTTTGTCAAGGAAAAATGTTATAAAGTGTGAGACTGGAATAATTTGCTTACTGCATTGAAGAATGTGATTCCTTGAAATCCATTTTTGAGAGGTCTGTGTTACTTGTTTGGCTTACCATCCTCTAATATTTCGGCCTGTAGGGTGGTGGGAGAGTGTAGCTGGCCAATCAGAACACTGAAAGGATGAGAATGCCCTTTTTTGAACATATCATCTGAACAATATCTTGTTGTTTCAATTGTAAAATAAAAAGTGGTAGCATTAACAATTACAACTGAAGCAAAGATTATGAAGTATAACATTTGTGGTCATTTATATCCTATAATCAACTAAACATAATAATCACAAAAATGTAATGCCAGTTGAGGTGAATAAATGTCCATGCTGCTGGTGTTTGCATAAGTCAATACTGAAAGATCCCTGACAGCATTGGCTACAGACAAGCAGAGTGTTTGTGTATGCTTCCATACCTTTATACACATCCAGCAGGACACCAACTCAGACAGTCTGGCTGTCCTAACTCAACAAACATTGTCACAGCAAACAGGTCAGTTCCCGTTTTAATTTAATCAAATAAATCATTGGAACATTTCACAGACTATATTATTTTACTGAGACATCCAGCTAACTGGAGCTAGACAACACCCCCCAGTCACACTCGAGATGAGAAGGCCAAACATTCTGTGAAAGTCATCCTTTATGTCTATGATATTTAGGGAAAGAGAGGTTTAGCTTCCTCTTGAAGCGAGTAAAAATATTTTAACACAGTTAAGGCAGACACAACATGATTATTCTTGTGGTTTCCTTCCTAGCGCTTCGCTAATGCTGAAGGGAGTAAGTAAAAACCATGAAGTGCATGGGATTCGTTGTCCTTATCCCTGTGTGTCATTTCACTGGCTAGTCTCTGGGGCTTAGCTCCCCCTTCACACACACAAACACACAAACACACACACAGACACACTTGCATCAAACACACACACTTAGAGACACACACGCAGTGACACACACACTAATCACTTTCTCCACAGAGCAGGCCTGGCAGGGCTCTCATCCAATGGAACCTGTTGATAACTGACTGCCAGTTTGGCCAAGGCAGCGCTGATATGTGGAGTCCCTAGCGTCACCTCCCAGGGTGCCCCTCAGAGAGTCAAGGGTTCATGGGAATGACCAATGGGAAGGATTGCTGAGCCACTTCCCACAGCCAAGAGACATCTGTAATACTTTAACCCTCCCCAGTACACAAACACACGTGCACCCCCCCCCACACACACACACACAAATACAAAAAATACACACCAAATCACATGATCATTAACCACATAGCCTACAAAATACTGTAAGTACTATACTCCCACGCACACACATTCACACTCTCTCAAGCACACAAAACAACACATCACAGTTGCTCTGATAGGGCTGCTGAATTGATGTTGTTTCCGCTGCAGTGTCCTAGATTGCCTCTGAACATTCATCACCAGGCCCCTCCATTGAGAGCTGTGGCCACTCCCCGTCACTCAAAGCCCGTCCTGCAGCGCCAGTGGGGCACTGATAAAACAAACAATGCACTGACCCTCTGAGTCTGCATATTAGGACACCTCTCTCCCACCCTGTCTTTTTCTCTCCATCCAAACCTAACTCTAATTGTAACCCCAAACCTAACCCCTAAGCTTAAAAAAGCCGTTGTCCTTGTGGGGACTGGCAAAATGTCTCCACTTGTCCGAATGTTACTTTTTTACTATACTTGTGAGGACTTCAGGTCCCCACAAAATCAAACACACGCACTCTCTGTCACAAACACCCTCGCTCTTGCACACATACACATACACTTTCCACTGAAGACTGTACATGTAGACCACTATTCACTTTAGACTCACACTTTTACTTTAATGTTATAGTGGATGTTGGTAGGTGATATGTTCAAAATGTCCATAAAGCACCTTTGCTCGACCAAAATATGTGACTGCCTGGCTGAGCAAGAATGTGTTAATGTCTCACTAATCACATTTAACACACAACACTCCCCGATCACAGAGAAACAGCATGGTTTCTCCTCAGCAGCTCAGGAAGCGCCGCTCTCTTAAGACAGAAACATTCACATCAGCATTATAAACAAAGATTTCCTGATGGGATCAGAGAAACACTATTGAGAGGTACAGTAAGCTGCAAAGATTTGTCATCTCTGAGTCAGGCAATTGGACAATACAAGTGGAAGGGAGAACTGCAGTCTAAGTCTAAGATGGAGCTTTAGCTAACTTCCAAAGCCTGACTTCCAGCCAGATAGGATCAATCATACGAACGGGAGAGGGTGGAGAGGAAGGCAGAGGACTAGAGGATCTCGGCTGAAGTGGCAAAGGGAGGTGGAAACTAATGGACCCCAATTAGAGGGAGGCATGCTTGGACAGACGAGGGAGTGAGCGGAGTATGATAGTCACCCTAAAGTATCCCGAACTCGACCCTGCTTAGGTGTAGTACTAGTGTGGTTAGTTAGGGTATAGTGTAGGAAACTATGGCTCTTCTCATTGGAAGGGTATTTAGTCAGTCTCAGTAGGCTCTTTCATTTTCTTCAATGGGAGAGAACCTGACATGAAGCAGTGGTGTGAAGGAAATAAGTATAAATACTTCCTCCACTGTCTGTAAAGTACCACTTAAGTCATTTTTGGGGGTATTTTTTACTTTTACTTTTTCACTACATTCCTAAAAAAATATATACTTTTTTCTCCCATACAATTTCTCTGACACCCAAGTCTGGCTACATTTAGAATGCTCAAGCAGGACAGCAATATGTTACAATTCATGCATCTACTGTATCAATATAACGCTTTGTCCTCCCTCTTATCTGGCAGACTCACTAAACACAAATACTGCATTTCTAAATGATGTTTGAGTGTTGGAGTGTGCCGCTGGCAGTTTGTAAATAAAAAATAAAATTGTGCCTTCTGGTTTGCTTAATAAGTTAAATTTGATGTACAGTATTTACATTTGACTTTTACTCAAGTATGACAACTGAGCACTTTTTTTTCCCACGACCGTACTAAAACCCTATTTTTGATCAAGTAGTATTTTTTTGGCATGATTTTAACTTTTATTGGAGGAACTTACTATTAATGTATCTTTACATTTACTCAAGCATGACAATTGAAGCCAAAGTGTGACCATACCTCGCTGCACTCTAAACCACAAACATCAAAGAAGCTTGTAGATTAGCATTAAATATGGTTAAAGTCTTCACAAATCATGAGACTATGCCAGTTCCACTCCAACAGTAACATCTGAGACTGTCGTTTCTCAACAGTAACCTCTGAGACTGTCGTTTCTCAACAGTAACCTCTGAGAAAAACCCTTACGTTAGAAAGAGAAAAAGGATCTAACTGTGACAGCTTTGAGCCAGAAAATCTCAGTACCATTAATGTCCATCATTAACCCTTGAAACGGGCATTCCTGGTGTTTTAACTGGCTGTGCCCCTGTCGTTATGTTGAATCAGAGTCAGACTCTGCCAGTTCCTGCCATCTCACAGCCTGGCCCTGTCTCTATAGCAGGCCTGCTTGCCTCCTAATATCATTTGGCAGATCAGAACCTGGCAGTTCATGCAAGCATTCCCGCCAAAGGAAGTTATCGAGCATATGAGCTCAAGCTTGAGTTGTGGTGGGGAAGGGTTACTATTTGCTGTAATTCCATCCATGTCAGGTGGGGGAGTAAACAATGTCTGTCATTTGTTCCCCTTTCTTGTTGTTCTTTCCGCTCTATCTATCCTCTCTACTGTTGTACTGTTGTATTTCTTTCACCACTGATGTCTGTAATTCATTCGTTCTCTCTCTCTCTCTCTCTCTCTCTCTCTCTCTCTCTCTCTCTCTCTCTCTCTCTCTCTCTCTCTCTCTCTCTCTCTCTCTCTCTCTCTCTCTCTCTCTCTCTCTCTCTCTCTCTCTCTCTCTCTCTCTCTCTCTCTCTCTCTCTCTCTCTCTCTCTCATCGTTGGTTGAATGAGAAGAGCCATAAGGCTATTCCACCCACACACAAGCGCTATGCTGAGTTGTGCTGTTCTGGGCTGGATCTCCTGCTCAGTGCCATCTGAGAGAGAAGCTGCGAGGCAGGGTGACTCAGGCTCTGAGGTGGGTGGTACATGGGCTCAGGTGGGTGGATAAATAGACTACTGTAGTATCTCCAACACACTCACATTCACTCATGAGATACACTTGATAAGCAGCTAAAACATGGCAAATTGAAGACACGATCAGCTTTCGTATGTAATTTACAGTTCAAAATAAATTGTTGTAGTTGTCATCTCGTCTTCAGATGGAAACCAACCAGAAAAGCTTAGGCGTTTTGATTTAATTATGAAGACTGATACCACAGAGACTAGTCTTAGCTCACTGGTGTTTAGCAGTAAAGCCTGTAAGTTATATGGAATGAGTAGATGAGTATTAACATAATCATGCCAACCATACTGAGTATGTTTGCATTTCAGTTCAAACTTTGTCCTGTGCTCCTGTAGCACTCACAAAAGACTGCTTTTGGTGAGTACAGTAAGTGTACGACTCAACGTTGTATTTTAGCTAGTGTGTGTAAGGTCCATTGTCAGATAAAGATATGTATTGCAACCAGACCTGGGTTTAATTACTATTTGAAATCTTTCAAATACTTTGAGCGCTTGTTCCAGATGGCCAGGGTTTTAAATGTTCTACAGTTTGACCCCACTGCTGTCTATGAATCCGCCTACACCGATAATCCTATTTCAATGTATGGCATTTATTTTGCATTTCAAACATGATGAAAAATAAATAAATTGAAAACACATGTTTTTTGTTTGTATTTCCTTTTACCAGATAACATAATGTGTTATAACCTCCTACATTAATTTTACATTTCCACAAACTTCAAAGTGTTTCCTTTCAAATGGTATCAAGAATCTACATATCCTTGCTTCAGGTACTGAGCTACAGGCAGTTAGATTTGGGTATGTTTTAGGCAAAAAAATAAATAAAAAAAGAGGTTCCGATCCTTAAGTTAAGAACACCTGCTCTTTCCATGACATAGACTGACCAGATGAATTTAGATGAAATGTATGATCCCTTATGGATGTTGCTTTGTTAAATCAGTGTAGATGAAGGGGATGAGATGGGTGAAATAATTATTTTTAAGCCTTGGGACAATTGAGACATGGATTGTGTATGTGTGCCATTCAGAGGGTCAATTAATGGGCAAGACAAGATTTAAGTGCCTTTAAGTGGGGTATATCCTACATCGTACAATTCAATAACAATTATCTGTGTAAAATAGTTGTTTTGTGACAAGCAACAGGATTTAGCACAGGTGTGTGGACATAAGGATATCATATTTTCACTTTAGATAATATGTATTACATCCTTACATTTGAATGGTAGGGTGCTTGCAGATATGTACCCACAGCATTCATTCAAGCATTGAATAAAATGCAGTACCCTCTCACTACTTAGAATCATAAGAGACAGTCATAGCCTGAAGCTGCAAGTAAAATATATTTCTCTTTGGGATTTGAACGTTTTAAAAATACATGTATACTCCTCAATTGGCGGAATGATGTTTTTAAACTGCCCTGTCGTTTTCCTATGGTCAGAATACTTTTTGCAAACCTTTGAACTTTTCAAGCATTTACATGGGAAAATAGCATTCCTATGAGCAAATGCTGAACACACTACCTCTGAGAATGAACTGTTGCCCTACACTGCTACACAAAAAAAGGAAAGGAAAACATCTGAAGTTGTACAGAGAATGTCTGCAGTGTAGTGAGAATGTGTGTGAAAATAAATAGAGGAATGTTTCTAACCGGCTACGTATTATGGGAGAGTTTGCTCTGTCCTATTCGGCCAAGGACACAAGACAAATTAGATGGGCATAGCTCTGGCTCAATCATTGCCCTTAAAGCCTCTTGGGTAATATCAACATTGAACTGCCCTGACTATGACGTGAAGTAGTGAGATTATTGTCTATGAAAGAAAGGGGGAACCCTTTTTGGTGCTGGGGAGAACCCTATCTAGAACCCTCTATGTAGGGTTCTTCAAATAACCCCCTGTGTATGCTTCTACCTAGAACTCTCTATGAATGGTTCCGCCTGCAACCCCTCTCTGAGGTGTTCTAACAAGACCCATTTTATCATCTAAAGGTTCTTCCTTAAACCGTCTATGAAGGTCTCTACAGAGAACACTTTTATCTTTGGAAGGTTCTTCCTAGAACCCTCTATGAAAGGATCCACCAGCCATATTATCCTTTAAAATCAAACTATTTATGATAATGCATTACAAACACTACCTGTCAAAAGTGTTAGAACACCTACTCATTCAGGGGCTTTTCTTTATTTTTACTATTTTCTACATAGTGGAATCATAGTGAATACATCAAAATGATGAAATAACACATATGGAATCATGTAGTAACCAAAATAAAGTGTTAAACAAATCAAAATATAGTTTATATTTGAGATTCTTCAAATAGCCACTCTTTTCCTTGATGACAGCTTTGCACACTCTTGGCATTTTCTCAATCAGCTTCATGAGGTAGTCACCTGGAATGCATTTCAATAAACAGGTGTGCCGTCTTAAAAGTTAATTTGTGGAATTTCTTTCCTTCTTAATGTGTTTGAGCCGATCAGACAAAGTAGGGGGGGGTGGTAGACAGAAGATAACCCTATTTGGTAAAAGGCCAAGTCCATATTTGGCAAGAACAGCTCAAATAAAAAAAGAGAAACGACAGTCCATCATTACTTTAAGACATGAAGGTCAGTCAATATGGAACAATTCAAGAACTTTGAAAGTTTCTTCAAGTGCAGTCCATCAAGCGCTATGATGAAACGGGCTCTCATGAGGACCGCCACAGGAATGGAAGACCTAGAGTTACCTCTGCTACAGAGGATAAGTTCATTAGTGTTATCAGCCTCAGGAATTGCAGCCTAAATAAATTATTCACAGAGTTCTGATTTGGGGTTAGTGGGATTCCCATCTGATTTGGGCTTAGTGGGATTATCATTTGTTTCTCAACAGGACAATGACCTAACACACTTCCAGGCTGTGTAAGGGCTATTTTACCAAGAAGGAGAGTGATGGAGTGCCGCATCACATGACCTGGCCTCCACAAGCCCCCGACCTCAACCCAAATTGAGATGGTTCGGGATGAGTCGGACTGCAGAGTGAAGGAAAAGCAGCCAACAAGTGCTCAGCATATGTGGGAACTCCTGTTAGAAAAGCATTCCAGATGAAGCTGGTTGAGAGAATGCCAAGAGTGTGCAAAGCTGTCTTCAAGGCAAAGGGTGGCTATTTAAAGAATCTCAAATATAAAACAAACGTTTTGTTTAACACTTTTGTTACTGCATGATGCCATATGTGTTATTTAATAGTTTTGAGAATGTCACTAATATTCTACAATGTAGAAAAGAGTAAAAATAATGAAAAACCCTTGAATGGGTAGGTGTTCTAAAACTTTTGACCCGTAGTGTTTATTATAAGGCTTTTCTTTGGGGGCATTCTTATACCTTAACACAGATGTGTTAGTTAGGAATCTCCTGGTTTGCTGGCCACATCGGGCCTGCAAGTAGTGATGTTACGTTTGATACCGGAGCACCAAGGGATGCGTCGAAATCGCTAAGCAGCTAACTTCAAAGCAGTGTGCCGATGTGTGTATATAAATTATCAGAAGTACATCATAAATTATGTCCAAAGCTTTGTTTGATCACGTGCCTTTTCAAATCCCACTGATTTCGCTGTGGTCTTGGTGCTTTTATCGATTCCAAGTTGCTTTCAAACACCGGCCGGCTAAGATTTCCTTGTCCCATCGTACTCTAGCAACTCCTTGGGGTGGGCAGGGTGCCTGCAAGCTGACTTTGGATGCCAGCTTTACGGTGTTTCCTCCGACACATTGGTGCAGCTGGCTTCCGGGTTGGGCGAGCAGTGTGTCAAGAAACAGTCTGGCTTGGCAGGGTCGTGTTTGGCAGGGATGCATGGCCCTCGACCTTCACCTCTCCTGAGTCCGTAGGGGAGTTGCAGCGATGGGACAAGACTGGAACTACCAATTGGGGAGTAAAAAAAAAACTGGTATTCCAACTTATTACAGGCTACTAAAGCCAACGACTTACCACTGCGCCACTGACTATTGATGAAAACTGTGGAGAATTTAAAAATATACATGAGAATCACACTCTGCTATTTATTGCTGACCAGGAGATGTTCCTAATGTGCATTTTTAATTCATAATGAAGCTCAGAGTAAATAGCAGAGAGTAACAGTTTTTAGGCACAATTTGGTGAACGCTCCGAAGCCTTCAGAAAGCCTTGTTATCCCATCACTACCTGCAAGTCACATTGTTAGTTTGCAAAGTGATGTATAATTCCTTTTGGAATCCAGCCGGAGTTAGAATATCCAACAAGTGGTATTTTTAATCACCCCCAACCTGCATTCAGAATGACTACCAGGACAGGGGAGATTGGATGAATGAGGTAGTCTCGGTATTCAAACTGGAACAGCCATCTCAGTAGCAGGTGCAATAAATCCAATTAATAACATTTAGTTTAGAAAATCGTATATTTATCATCTTTGTGTGGTATAAAACAAATCAATCAATCAATGTACATGCAAAAAAATAGATATTACTGTAAAACAAACAATTCTGAAAATCTCCATGTAATAGAGCATGCTGGGAAACATTATTTATACTTCTATGTAGAACACTTCTTGCTTTCCAAAGTATCCTTCTCACCTTCCAAAGAATCATGAAAGAACCCTTTCTTCCAAAAGCGGTTCTTAGAATGTTAAAGGTTCTAGGTAGAACCCTTTTGCCTTACAAAGAAACCTTGTTTTCAAAAAAGAGTTATTCTGGTCAAATCAATTCTTTGATGAACCTTATCCCTCCGCAAAGAAGCCTTTTGGAACCTTTTTTCGAAGAGTGTAGCAGGACACTTTGAATAGGTCTTCAGTCCTATATTCCTTGGATGAGTTGTGTTAATGTAACTCGAAGCATAACCGACAGGCAGCAGACATTTTAGTGGTAAAAAATCTATAAGCCGCAAATTAGATTCATTCGCAGTACTTGGGTGAAATTGATTGCCAATAGGAAAATCATTTTCAATCCAGGGCAATGTCGGTTTTATCTCATCTTTTCCTTTCACACCAATGTGTGAATTGAAAAACAGGTATTCGGATAATTCAGGAAATTTAATCAGTGTAGATGTATCTAAACTACATTCAAATAGTTGAAAAGTCATCCCTATGAAAAACAGCTTTCTTATTACCTTTTTATAAAGGAGACATGAACCTGATCTGACACTGACTGGTAGCCATCTGTTCGGATTTGGTGGAGCCTAGATGGCTGTGCATTTGTCTGGTAATTGAGCCTGAAATGTGCTTAATAACGATTGTGCTGCCTAATATGCCGCATCAGGAGCTCAGAACAGCATGACATCCCAGAGCGGTGTGGGAGAGATGGGCAGAAACAACAAGCTTCTCGTCATTACCCTCAAACTAGCAAGGATTGGACTGGAGATGCATCACTGGCAAATGGCTAATAGAAATGCACTGACTTGAAAGTCCCATGGTGGTGAGACATATCAATCTGCATGTGAGATATTCCAGAACCTCTTAATGTTTGGACCCCTTTTTTCAATTTTTGCCTAAAATGACATACCCAAATCTAACTGCCTGTAGCTCAGGCCCTGAAGCAAGGATATGCATATATTTGGTACCATTTAAAGGAAAACATTTTGCAGATTGTGGACATGTGAAAGGAATGTACGAGAATATAACACATTAGATCTGGAAAAAGATCATACAAAGTTTAATAAAAAAATTGTACCATCATCTTTGAAATGCAAGAGAAAGGCCATAATGTATTAGTCCAACCCAGGTGAAGTTTAGATTTTGTCCACTAGATGGAAGCAGTGTATGTGCAAAGTTTTAGACTGATACAATGAACCATTGCATTTCTGTTCAAAATGTTGAGTCAAGACTGCCCAAATGTGTCTAATTTGTTTATGAATAACTGTTCATGTTCAAAACCGTGCACTCTCCTCAAACAATACCATGGTATTATTTCACTGTAATATATACTGTAAATTGGACAGTGCAGTTAGATTACCAAGAATGTAAGCTTTCTGCCAATATCAGATATATCTATGTCCTGGAAAATGTTCTTGTCACTTACAACCTCATGCTAATCGCATTAGCCTACGTTAGCACAACCGTCCTGCAGGGGACCCACCAATCCCGAAGAAGTTTTAATATGTTAATAAGCCAAATCACTACACAGTACAGTGACATTATGAAATGTTTCCATTTCATATGTTCAAGTCTGTCTCAAGCTACTTTGGAAACCAAAGGTCCATCAAGAATATCCATTTAAAGTTCCTGGGTGGAATAAATATTAACGGGCAAATCAAAAGACACATGTAGAAGAATAAAATGGAGACAAGGAAGGTGGGCCAGATCCTCTAATTGGACATTTGCTGTACGACTTTTGAATTAACTTGCCATGTTCGTATTCATGGCAGTCACTATGAAACTATCAACACGTCTCCAGGAAACAGGTTTCCCATGTTATTAGCAGGAGCAAATTGATATGTAGGTATTTATACTGTGTGATTGGGGCTCTGCTCATCGTGATTGGGCACCCAGGAGACCCAATGGCTTTAAAAGCTACTTGTCTAAGCCCAGTTCTAGACAAAAGCAGTCATCGTCGTGCCAGCAGGGGGCAGTGTGTATGAGCAGAGGCAGTGACATCCTGTCCCCCGCCCCCGCTGGGGATCCACAGAGTCCCGCTAACCCACACCTGTCACGCTCCACAGGGAGGTGGTGAGACACGTCACACTCTTAACACACAGGCAACGCCTCTCTCCTGAGGTGTGTGCGTACAGTAATCATCATGGCTGCCATTAAGATCTATAATCAAGCCTTCAACCTGACAAAGGCACAGTGCCCTTTTGGGGTTGGTTGTGTTTGGTTGAATCAGAAGAAGTGGAGCAGGGGCTCGGGTCCTGGAGAGGGTAATCGTTTCACTAAGTGAACTGAACCATGTACAACAAGCAGACAAGCAAAAAAACTCTTGTCTTACAAATTGGCTCTCAGATACACAGCATCCGTACCTTGCTGGGCGATGTGGCAAATCATTAATTATTCTCTCTCAACT
The DNA here is from genome assembly GCF_036934945.1 of Oncorhynchus masou masou. Classification (NCBI taxonomy): domain Eukaryota; kingdom Metazoa; phylum Chordata; class Actinopteri; order Salmoniformes; family Salmonidae; genus Oncorhynchus; species Oncorhynchus masou. Next base: position 43,005,365 of record NC_088236.1, on the reverse strand, counting down.
TCCAGCATTCATTTTCCAGTCTGTTCAACTTTCAGTGTGTGGGTGCTGCTAACTCTCTCTTAGCTGCATGTGCAACCTGCTTAGCAGTAAACGTTTCTCTGGGAAAATTACCTCGCAAGAGCAATTCCATGCATCACAGAGAGCATATTAAATTCCCAAATATTGGCCCTTAATTTCTCCCTCGCAGGTGGTGGAGGAGCTGAATGTTGGCTGTGGTTAGTGCAGGCCGAGGGGATTTGAGCAGCCAGACAGATGGGACTACTAGCGGACAGGTATAGATATGGTACAAAAAGAAGAATGGGCTTCCTCTGAGATCCCCTCTACATCTCCCCTGCTTTCATGGTGTGTTTCGTATCCTACTGTACTGTACGTAAATCATGAGTAGGCCTAGTTGTGCTCAAGCTTAGGAAACATAGCAGGCAAAATGTCCTTACAATATGTCCTTAAAGTGTGCATAAACAATGTTGTAACATTTAGTATGTCTAACCCTGTTGATCTTGACATTAATCAATGAAGTGAATTGAGATTTGGACAAGGTTATGAGATTCTTTATCCTGCCTAATGACCAAGACTGACTACTATATACGGCTACTCAAGTGCAAGATGCAATATGATAATGTACAGTAACAACCAAATTCTAAATACATCTGAATATCAGCTAAACATGTCAAGAAAAAAAAGATGTCATGCAATTCGTTTTGAAAACAAGTTGTTTTTACCATCATTCATCAAAAGAAGATAGATTTTAAAGAGACAGATACAAAAGTCTCTCTCACCCTGTGTGTGTGTGTGTGTGTGTGTGTGTGTGTGTGTGTGTGTGTGTGTGTGTGTGCGTGCGTGCGTGCGTGCGTGCGTGCGTGCGTGCGTGTGTGTGTGTGTGTGTGTGCGCGTGCGTGCGTGCGTGTGTGTGTCCGATACTGAGTAGGGAAAGGTAGGACAGTAATCACTGCAATCCGTACTCTATTTAAGCATTTCCTTTAACCACAATGCTGACAAAACACATGTAGGAGATGCACAGGTAAATCTGAATTCAAGATGGGCACTTTGACCTTCCTTTGGCCCACCGCCCACAGAGAGCGATCGTACTCAACATGATGGGTACATCTTGGATGAAACCATGGCAGGGATAATTGCGACTCATATCCAAGTGTGAGGGAGATGTTTTTAAGGACCTTTTCTCTGTGCATCTATGAAAAGCTGACAGAACCAGACGACTCATCTCCTGTTCGTTCCACACCAGACCCTGAAGGTTCTACTTGATTTCTGTCACACCCTGATCTGTTTCACCTGTCCTTGTGCTTGTCTCCACCCCCTCCAGGGTTGAAAAAAAACATATTTATAATAAAGTATTTGCAGGCTAACAAAATACAATTCCTACTGTGATGAGTAGCCTAAGCATAGGACAAGATTTGGTAGCAGTAGTTACAGCCTAAAGTAAATTGCAATACATTTGCCAAAATTAATTACTCCTGTCTATACAGAAAGAAATAAAAGCATTCAAAATACTGCATCAGAGAGCATGGCTTACATGCTGACCAGACCGGACACGTCGCGTGCGCGAGCGTCGCAAAATAAATGTAGAAATCCATGTTATTCAATTATTGCACGAGCCAAAGAGCGTCTAAGATGCCAAGGGCTAAAATAGAACTCCTTTCTATTTCTGACGCAGATGGCGCTGCAAGTCCTGCCTCTCCCAACTCCTTATCGGTTTATAGAAGCAGGTACCCACGTGCCATCTACTCATTGGTTATACCCACGTTGTCACGCCCTGACCTTCGAGATCCTTTTAAATCTCTATTTGGTTAGGTCCGGGTGTGACTAGGGTGGGCAATCTATGTTTTCTATTTCTTTGTTGGCCGGGTATGGTTCCCAATCAGAGGCAGCTGTCTATCGTTGTCTCTGATTGGGGATCATACTTAGGCAGCCTTTTTCCACCTTAGTTTGTGGGATCTTGTTTTTGTACTGTTGCTTTCCAGCCCTACAGAACTCTGCATTTCGTTTTGTATTTTTACTTTATTTTGCGGTGTCATCAATGAAAGAATGATGTACGCCTACCACGCTGCACCTTGGTCTACTCCTTCCAACGACAAGCGTAACACACGTGGGTGATTGAAAGACGAAATGTTTTGCCGGTTGTCATGGTAAAAGTGGAGATGCCAATCACCATATAAGTTCAAAGATAAAAAAGCCTGGAAGGAGGAGAAATGACTAGAAACGATTCAGTTGACAGTTTTATGTGAGGATTAATTGTCAGAGGACCTTGTGCATTTTGAGTAAAATAAAAACTCAATGTTTATATCCCAGGACAAATTAACTAGCAACAGCAAGCTAACTAAATAGTTCAAATTAGCTTGCAAGTGCTAAATTGCCATACATGTTTAATGCTTTTCGACCTGTCTCCTGGTTAATAGTTTGTTTTGATATTTTAACCTGCATGCCGTGATCGAGTTTGGTGTAGGGGAACAAAATAAATGTGTGCACGATAGCGCACGATAGCGCACGCTGGCGCAGGCGCGCAGCCGCTTTGGGTTCCGTGTTAGCCACAGATCATTAGCTTCTTTTAAATCTGTGGATTGTTTCAAATCACAAGCATGTAGGCCTATAAACCTAGTTGCGAAACCTGCAATTTGAGCATCACGCATGGCCAAAGGCCTAGCTGATTATTGAGATGCGGCTGTCAGTGATTAGCAAGGCATTTAAGATACGTGTGAAGGTAATGTGTCTTGAGTATAATTTGATATAGTGAGACAAGAAGAAGTGGAGGGGTGTTTGGCATAGATATTGGTGTCACACCCTGACCATAGTTTGCTTTGTATGTTTATATGTTTTGTTTGGTCAGGGTGTGATCTGAGTGGGAATTCTATGTTGTGTGTCTGGTTTGTCTGTTTCTGTGTTTGGCCTGATATGGTTCTCAATCAGAGGCAGGTGTTAGTCATTGTCTCTGATTGGGAACCATATTTAGGTAGCCTGTTTGGTGTTGGGTTTTGTGGGTGATTGTCCTTATTTCTGTCGTGTGCTAGTTTGCACCAGTATTAGGCTGTTTCGGTTTTCTTGTTACGTTTGTTTATTTTGTATTTGATTTGTGTTTACTTTTGTTTCATTAAACATGGATCGTGATAGCCACGCCGCATTTTGGTCTGACTCTCACTTACAGAAAACCGTGACAATTGGCATGTCTCTGTCCAGAATGTGCTGAGCTGTCTCTGATCAATCATTGCACGTTCATTGTTTTATTGTGTTAATTTTTTGCCCTTTGACTGTTTATTTTGATCAATTCCCCATTACATATGTCACCAGTAGTAAATGTACCGTTAATCCCCATCATTTGATTACATACATCTCAGGTAATGCATGGATTAATTACCCTATAGTTATTTACCCTGGAAATGTTGTTTGTAGGGTTTAAAACCTGCTACACTTGTGAGAAACACGTTTTAGTTTATTTCATACCGTCATTTATAAGTTTGGTAAAAAACAAACAACGTAATTGTATTTTGTTTGGAGCGCTCCATATGAGCAATGAGCATGTGCCTGGTGGTTTCTCTATCTTCTTAATGTTGACAGCATGCGCACACACCTGAGCACCCTTAGAAGTAGGCTAACTGTCCTGCTGCGTGCAAATGTAGGAAAGTGCCGATTTGGAGATGTCTGATTTAACTCACCACCACTAATAAGCAGAGCTTCTTAGTCATTTTTTTTCTTCACCTCACACAGTAAGTCATTTTTATTTTTAAACATTATAAATGATTTTCGCTCCTCATAGTATTTGAAAAATCTTTCCAACACTCTCCCCCTCGATAATCACCAGGCCTCGGTGTGAAAGAGCAAAATGTAATGCTCTGAGGATCCCATATATCCAGTGGAAACATGTCCCTTGGCGCAAAAACAGCTGTCTGTCCCGAGCCCACTGGTGAGCGAAACTCTGAGGGCTCAGAATAGGCTAGTTGATACAATGTTGCAAGTTCTCTATCAACAACAGCTTCAGGCCAGACCTTCATATCCACGGTCATTGGGCTGGACCTGCACACAGTTGATATGATGCAATGTTGTACTTCACTAGTGATAGCTCAAGTCAAGACAGATAGAAAGGGAGACAGACAGGTGGAGTAGAGATATGAATGTGATTGAAAGAACCTGCATTTTCATCAGGATATTTTCTGTTTTTATTTGTCGGCTTTATGTATTTTAGTTGAAAATGGAAATTATAGGCCTACTGCTACATTGGTCTAGGCTCTCTCTTAGTATACTATCTCTTAGTACTATACCGCGCACATTTCTTGGAACTACATAATTACAACGTGTGTGTGTGTGTGTGTGCGTGTGTGTGTGTGTGAGAGAGAGAGAGACAGAAAGACCGCGATAACGCGAGGGGTGTTGTAATTAAGATTTTGCCTATTAAAACTGAGCACAAATGGACAGCTATGCAATTCATCACAGAGAAAAGTGCAGGTGGAAAGCGGGCTAGTACACCTAGATGTTTGACATAGGCAAGAGCAGTACTACAAGCCAAGGGCGAGAGAATGCCATGTTCCTTATTTGATATTGTTCCCGTTCCCTTTTCCCCCATGTTTAGAATTGTAAACCAATAGAAGGTGAAAACTATTGTGAGCACTGCTCCAGATCACTTGTTATCCAGGGGGACGGCAAGTGAGAGAAACAGACCCGATTCAACTCAGACTAAACTGTCTATTGTACAGCAGGGCGCGTGTCCGACTCCAAGAGCATACCATGAGTGCACCACTTGCAAAACAGAGCTGAGAGCTCATTGTGCAGAATGTGGCCCATATATACAGTGGGGCAAAAAAGTATTTAGTCAGCCACCAATTGTTCAAGTTCTCCCACTTAAAAAGATGAGAGAGGCCTGTAATTTTCATCATAGGTACACTTCAACTATGACAGACAAAATGAGAAAGAAAATCAAGAAAATCACATTGTAGGATTTTTCACGATTTTATTTGCAAATTATGGTGGAAAATAAGTATTTCGTCACCTACAAACAAGCAAGATTTCTGGCTCTCACAGACCAGTAACTTCTTCTTTAAGAGGCTCCTCTGTCCTCCACTCGTTAACTGTATTAATGGCACCTGTTTGAACTTGTTATCAATATAAAAGACACCTGTCCACAACCTCAAACAGTCACACTCCAAACTCCACTATGGCCAAGACCAAAGAGCTGTCAAAGGACATCAGAAACAAAATTGTAGACCTGCACCAGGCTGGGAAGACTGAATCTGCAATAGGTAAGCAGCTTGGTTTGATGCGACAAATACAATTTGAAAACAGTATTCTGGTAGATGGGAAGGTCTTTCTCAAAAACATTCTGAATTAAAATGTTATCGCCAAATGTTACCTACACTTACATGGCAGAGTGATATCATGACTATTTTCATCAATCCAGTGGGTATTTGTTTTGCAAACTCTACCATCATATATGCCCTACAAAACACAGCATTGCAACAGCCTCTTGCTAGGTGCACAATTGAATTAAAGGGTAACTACACCTCAAAGGTTCTCTCCTGATATGGTTAAAGATTGTTGTGGACTTAGAACATCCAATTTTGTTGTTTTCTATGACCCTTTTCTATTTTATTTTGAGAGTGAAATCCTGAAAAATAAATTGAAAAATGGAAAGCTGGAAAAACAAACCTTTTAATACATTTTTCAAGATAATGTGGGATATCTACTTACATAATTTGAAGAACAAACATCATTGTGGCAATTTGTATCTTGCAGTTAAATAGTATATAAGACCTTAATACAGGTTAAATGTAAAAAATGTTTAAAACAATGTTACTTAGAAAATAGTCCTGATCATATAGGACTAGTGTAACGGCGTTCTTCGTTTGTTGCAAGAGAGTCGGACCGAAATACAGCGTGTTGGTTACTCATGTTGTTTAATGAAACAAATGACGAATACATGAAAATACTGAGACAAAATACAAAACAACAAAACGGAACGTGAAACCTAAGTACAGCCTATCTGGTGAAACTACACAGAGACAGGAACAATCACCCACGAAATACAAAGTGAAACCCAGGCTACCTAAATACGGTTCCCAATCAGAGACAACTAGAATCACCTGACTCTGATTGAGAACAGCCTCAGGCAGCCAAACCTATGCAACACCCCTACTCAGCCACAATCCCAATAACTAAAAAACCCCACTACGAAATACGACAACATAAACCCATGTCACACCCTGGCCTGACCAACTAATTAACGAAAATACTAAGACCAAGGCGTGACACCTAGACAATGTGCAAAACAACTAACAACATACTAAATTCATACATTTTCAGTCATTTAAATTGTAAATCATGTCTTTCTCCACAATACCACAAAAAAAGAGCATGGTTGGCTGCTTTTTCTATTTGGCTGACTACTCTATGTACTTGTGGAAAACACTGTAATTTGTTTTCTGCTAAGCAATATCTATTGGGTATGAAATGAGAACACATTAATGCAAAATCTTAGTTGATAGAAGCCATAGTTTTGTGTTATCACAATCTTACAGCTGTGTGACAGCTGTGCATTACGCCCATTTAGAAAAATATGTATAATATCTACATGCACACAAAAGCACGTGAGAGAGGTCATCTCTCCTTGAGGATCATAGGCCTACTGAAAATAATAGCTATAAATTTAGTTAATGAAAATTACGGTACTTAAATACTGTGTGGCATTAAAATGTCCTGTAACATAGATGTGGTTAAGGACATCTATCACCTGAAAGTGCACTCTCTGTCTGTCTGAGAGAGATGAGAATGGGGCTAATCGAGGATAAATGGCTGCTCCTCTGATCTTTTTCTCCCTGTGTGTTCCACTAGGGTGCTTAGGAACAGCATAGGTTGCAGCTCAGGTGCTGTGACATTTACACAGCCTCCAGTTCACACACTCATGCAGGTTCACACTGTTAATGTGTGTCACATCGCCCTCTGTAAAGCATTTGGGACCCTTCAAAAACAACCCACAAGTCAGAGTGGAGGACAGTGGCATTAGCACGTTGTTGTAAGCATTGAGGTCACAGTGAACTGTCACCACCAGCTCAGGAACTAAATGAGAATTGTCCATAATGCTAGCCATCCTGAACCTAAAAGGGTTATTCAGCTGTCCCAAAGATAATCCTTTGGAGAACCCTTTTTGGTTTCAGGTAGAACACTTTTGGGTGCCATGTAGATCCCTTTTCACAGAGGGTTCTACATGGAACCAAAAAGGGTTCTGCTATGGGGACAGTCGAAGAACCCTTTTGGAAGCCTGTGGTTAGGGGAGGGTAGGGGAGAGGAGGACAGGGCTTGGTGTCAACTCAGAATGAATAGGCCTACCCAGGACACCCTGAGTGGGCCAGGGTCCTAGCTTTTCCCCTGTATGCACACTCCCACAGAAACCACGACTGCCCTGACCACAATGTCTCAATTTAGCACAAATTAGTAGATAGTGCACTTACACACAATGGGTAATGAAAAAACATCAATGAGCTGTAAACTGGACATTAATATCTATAGGCCATTTAAAACGATTAGAACATTTTTTTTAAATCCATGTGAATACACAATGTAACGGTATGGGTCTCATGGTGAGTCCCTTTCAGATGGTAAAGCATTGCACTACTGTCCCACAATTCAACATAGCAAAGTTTGCATTTCCTTCTCAATTAACTTCTCTTTTGCCAAACAGGACTTTGTTCCTGTCCTGTCGCTCTGCCATTTTTCCAACTTTTAACGATGATGACGTAGTGGTGGAGAGTGGACTCCAGAAGTTGACTCTTCGACTCCTTGCATGTTGACTCCTGGTGTCAACTCCCATTTCTGAGTGTCAAGATTAGATTCTGCTTGTAATTGACTCCTAAGATTCTGTATTTTTGGAACGGACGAGACTGTTCAGTTGCCGTACTTCCGAGAACAGAAACACTCGTATCTTTCCGGTTTCCTCTAGTTTTACCACAGCCATAAAGTAAAAATTGTGGGATAATTCAGGTATAAGGTTAGGACTGTGATTATGGTTAGGGTTACTGTTATTGTGAGGTTTAAAATCTAATTTTTAGAAGAGAAATTGTAGAAGTCACCGGGGTTTGTGAATTTATGGCTGTGGTAACTAGTGACAACCCATCTTTCATAGAGAGCTAGCTAGGGATTGAGAGCGAGGGGAGGGAAACAGCATAGGCAGGTCAGCCATAAGGTCTATCTATCGCAATCAAAAGATGTATCTCGCAATGGAAGTACCAGTGACTCCCTCAATACAGAAGTGGCCAGATGATGCAGATGCTGAGGTACTGTTTTTCTAGCACAGACTGGAATAGGTTCGGGGATTCATCCAATGGCATTGAGGAGTATACCACCTCAGTCATCAGCTTTATCAATGAGTGCATCGACGATGTCGTCCCCACAGTGATCGTACGTAGAAGCCATGGATTACAGGCAACATCTGCACTGAGATAAAGGCTAGAGCTGGCGCTTTCAAGAAATGGGACACTAATCCGGACACTTATAAGAAATCCCACTATGCCCATCAAACAGGCAAAGCATCAATACAGGACAAAGAATGAATCCCACTACACCAGCTCTGATGCTCGTTGGATGTGGCAGGGCTTGCAAACTATTGGGGACTACAAAAGGAAACCCAGCCACGAGCTGCCAAGTGACGCGAGTCTACCAGACGAGCTAAATTACCTTTATGCCCACTTTGAGGCAAGCAACACTGAAGCACGCATGAGAGCACCAGCTGTTCCGGACGACTGTGTGATCATGCTGTGTGAGCAATATCTTTAAACAGGTCAACATTCAGAAGGCTACAGGGCCAGGCGGATTAACAGGATGTGTAGTCAGAGCATGTGTAGACCAACTAGCAAGTGTCTTCACTCACATTTTCAACCTCTCCCTGATCGAGTCTGTAATAACTACATGTTTCAAGCAGACCACCATTGTCCCTGTGCCCAAGAAAGTTAAGGTAACCTGCATAAATGACTACCGCCCCGTAGCGCTCAAGTCGGTAGCCATGAAGTGCTTTGAAAGGCTGGTCATGGCTCACATCAATACCATTATGCCGGAAACCCTAGATCCATTCCAATTCACATACCGCACGAACAGATCCAACGGCGACACAATCTCAATCAAAGATTTTCTTAACTCTATTTTCTTAAAACTGCTTTGTTAGTTAAACGCTTGAAAGTAAGCATTCCACTGTAAGGTCTACACCTGTTTCATTCGGTGCATGCGACAAATACAATTTGATTTGATTGTGTACCTTGCAATTTCTTGGTTTGCAATGTCTCGCAAGTTCAGTAAAACAGGGCCTATCATCAATAAATAGGCTAGGATATTCTACACCAACAAGCAAAAGACTGAACAGACTCGCATCACTAGAGAAGAAAAAGAGCAGGTGGGCCAGCTTGAGGCTGTATCACATTTGTAACGTGTGTTGGGAGTCGGGAAGCAAGTTCAGGGAGTGAATCATTTAATAAATAAATGAAAACGTAATCCAAAACAAGAAACACGAACAACGCACAGACATGAAACTGAAACAGAAACAATAACGCCTGGGGAAGGAACCAAAGGAAGTGACATATAGAGAAGGTAATCAGGGAGGTGATGGAGTCCAGGTGAGTCTGATGACGTGCAGGTGCGCGTAAGGATGGTGACAGGTGTGCGCCATAACGAGCAGCCTGGAGACCTAGAGGCCAGAAAGGGAGCACACGTGACAAAATGAGTGTAAACCAAAACTGTTCTCAGGGTAGGTCTGCCGGTTTTGACTAGCAGAAATTACTTTTTGTAGCAGGTTAGGAGAATTAAAGTGGCAGGTAACGAGAATTATGTTAAGGCTATGGTTAGCTAAAACTCTAAGTTTCCCCTGGCATGCCCTGAAAACTGTCTTGATTTCCACTAATGCGATGCTGCCAGTGCAAGGGAGAGAGAGGAGAGGGCACATAGAAAGAACCATGGTAATCTGTATCTTGCATTCCTCGCAAATTCACCAAAGTAGGCTGAAAGTAGGGTTTTTGTTAGGGATTGTTCTTAACATTAAGGAAAACCTTGATGTGCTACAACATACATAAACACAGATAAATTGCTAGACAAACATGTACTCTGAGAAATATTGTTCTTAGACAAAAAGAACCCAGAGAGGGCAGGTTGCTTTGTTCTCACATGGTGTCCACATGTTAATAGAATGAGGCTGCTATTTGTTTGAAGCTGTCCATCAATCTTCTCCACACATGAGGCTGGATGTAATGCAGTGCTTTGGCCCGGGAGCACAGAGAAACAGAGCATTGTTGTGCTACTGCGTTTAAAATCTGAGGAGTTTTACATCTGTATGGAACGCTGTTATGTACACAGCGCATCCGCCCACGCACCTCCAGTGTGTACACCCTACGGGAGCAAGAGCAGGCATCGGGTGCAACAGGATGTTGTTTTCCGTGCTAGGAGACAGAGTTTTTATTGTGACTGACAAGGGAGTGTTTTAAGTCAAGGTCTCCTTGGTAACTGCATGCTTTCTCCAAAGCCCAGTCTCAATTATTGACTCACCTCAATCAGCCAAATTAGCATTACAATGAAAACAATCCAAACGTTTGCTCAAGTAGTTGAGCATTATCTCTCCTTTGCATGGAAGATTAAGTGTTGGTGAAAAATGCTTACAGAAAGAACAGAAAGCCACGTGCCTATGCCGCATCAACCAACTATGTGACTCCTTCACATTACTAACAGGCTTCAACAGTGGCAAGCCTACTTGCTTTTTTGAATTGACAGGGCTTGTTGCTAGCCTACAGTACATAGAAATACAAAAGTTAGAGGTTAGAGGTTAGAGGTTAGTCTTCACCACATAGGTTATGTTTGTCTCAATAATTTAAATATGTAATGTTCCTTTCATTCATCGACTTCAGGTCACTTTAACACCACAGAGAATGTGATCTCTTATCTCATTACAATGACTCCATCAAACCATACATTTAGACTGATGGCCCCTTCATAGATCAAGCTATGGCCAAAGAAATCTATCCCGTAAGTCCTCAGTCCCAAAGCTGAGCTCAGTAACATTAGGGCCAATCATTTCTCCGCTGGCCTTACTCCCTGGCTAATCAGCCACAATAACAGTAGCATAAAAAAGCCTCCACTTCACCTCAGTCTGAGAGCAGGTAGCATGGGGCTCCTGGTCTGTGTGGGGTGGGAGCCGTGTGTATAAATACCTGGCAAGTCATCTAATGTCCAACACTGAGAGATGGAGAGTGCAATCAGACATAATGGCCTTTGTTTCAACACCACAGAGGGTGGCACGAGGTTCCATCAGCTCTAATGTCCACCTTGAACAACCTAAGTGCGCTGTTTGATCAATGTGCTCTGATGGGAAGGGGAAATCAAGCCGATAGCCAGGCCCTTTGATGCTAAAAGGAGAGCAAGGCCTCTGGGAGGGTAGCATTGAAATGTATGGAGTAGTGTATCGACGTCTATTTTCCCAGAAGCAGAGGTGTTTGACATCACAGCACTCTGTGTTGAGTGTCTTGTGTTGTTCATGCATGCTTTTGTCCCTGACTGGCTGTTGGCTCGGGGCAGTGTGAATTGCACTCTGATTCTACTGGCTATGTTCCAGGGCTATTGTTCCCATTCTGCTCAAAGGACCATGAAAAATAGCGACATCCAGTGATGGGTGGACCCTGCGAGAGGTGGCGGCAAACCCCTTGGTAGAGCCTTTGCATTGAATATGAGACAAATATGTCACACCAATCTGTGTTGCTCCAACATGGCGATTCTGTTCGAGACAGTTTTGACCTTCTGCTTAGGGCCCCTCTCAGGGTCCTGTGTCTCTTTGATTACTGTTCTAGAGCTGAGAAGTTCATCTTTTCACACAAATGTTTTTTCACATCGATGACATACTACTGATCTGACGAAGAGAGAATGAAGAACGAGAAGAGGTATAAAGATACACAGAGTCAAAGTGGAGATGCTAATCGTCTCTGCAAAGAGAAAGATGTTCCTCAACATTGTTTCCCTTTGAATGATACAGGAAGGAGAGCCAAGGTTGAAGGGTGTCAGTGCGAGTCAAGCCTGGAAGTGTGAAGATTCCAATTAGACACAGCCTTAGGTCCAATTCCAAAAGACAAGGATAACACAACCCCCTTCTGTGAAAATGTGTCAAACATCACACACACACACACACACACACACACACACGTCTGCATGTCCCGGTTTACACCAAATGCATGTTGAAACAGCAGCTGTTTACACCCTATCTATCATTTTTAACAGTGTGGATAGCAACAGGCAGAATTATTAACAAGCTAAATCTGTCAACGTTTATTAGTGCATAAAGTGACATGCTAACGGACGTAAACATTTTGTAAAATGTTTGCAATATTTAATTGACATGTTTGACCAACGACCAAATATATATATCATTTTCACATCTGATTATTTGCACTTTATCAAACTTGTTAGTAGCTAAAATCTCAGCATTGATTAACTGAAATGATTGGCAATACACATTTCAGATGTATTAGCATTTCAAAGTCATTTACATGTTTTGTGAAACTTTGTCCGATCTATCAATGACATTTTTACAGTTTTACATTCTAGTGAAAATAGCAAGTACACATCTTGAGTGAAATGTGAAAATTAGAGAAGGACATAAAGGGTGTGACTGTGACACAAGGAGAGGGAGATGAGAGAAAGTCAGAACTAGCATTCAAGAAAGAGGGGGACAGAGAGAGAGATGTTGAGATCAGACTAGTCAGTAAGAAACATAACGGTTACATAAAGAGACACTTTCCACCCTCTTCTGACAATGGCAGATGCCCATTGTGCTTCGTTGGGCTTAATGAGGCATGAATAATATGCAGAGCGATGTGAGATGACTGCCATGCCATCTCAACCTGCATAGATCCACACTGTCCCACCCTGGTCCCATCTGGTACCTGCCCCCTCCCAGCTGCACCTGTGCTTGAGGGCTGAGGAAGGGCATGGAAACCGCATGACCATGACCTTACCTCTATCCATACACACATGCAAGCAAGCAAGCAAGCAGACACACTTATGCACACATACACACTATGTGCACATTTACACACACACACACACACACACATACACACGAGATCACCAATAGTGTGTTCCTGACCTAGCTTTATACTGGAGGGTTGAAGAAGAGGAGAGGGGAGGGTGTAGCTCCTGGGTCCGCTGCCCACTGGCTTTCAGTTGTGTCTGGGGCACAGATGACCCAAAACCCAGCCCACACCTCTCGGGACCTCCAATTGCACTACCGTGACCTAATTTATACTGATAGATCCACTACCAAGGCCTACAAATCTACACCTCGTCTGCTATGTTGGTAACGTTAGATAACAAAGAATATCAGCTGGTCCTTTCTTTTTTTAGTACTTGTATTTAGTTTACTCTGACTTGGTCTTTTTTAATATCTTTGATTGGCAAGAGAGGATGTTGTAGACATGTTGCCCATATTTCAGTGCCTGTTTTACAAGTGTCCTATCGTTTTTCATATCAGAAAAACAGAAACGTTTCAGAGGAAAAACAGGGGAGTACAGACTAAACGGTCACAATCCATCTGTGAGGTATAATGTAGCAAGGTTAATGTGCTGATATTGTAACAAAGCTTTTGGCCAGGCAGCACAACATCTAGTGTCTGTGTTAAATGAGGTTGGCAGGTGTTGCTAACCATGCGCATTCATTTTTAGAAGGGGGGGAGGGGGTGTTGCAAAATTTGTCAATGTAGCCACAGGATGCAGAAAGACTGTATAAAACAGTACAAAATATTTAATTGTGAATAAATTATATTTCAAAATGTCTCTGTTTTGTTGAGGTCATGACACACACATTGGCACTCTTGTTTCCGATGATGCTGCACTATGTTTCCACATACTCTCCCATGAGTAATGGCATCACTTCCTGCCCCACATGGATCACGCAGGTGGTTGAATAGTCTGCAGGTGGCCCTGAGGTTCAGTGACTCAGTCCTCTGGCCCAGAGCCAGGCACATCCCATGCTGTGATAGTGATATGGCAGGAAGTCTCCTGACCAGCACCACTCCATTGGATCATTTACATCCCCAGGTCCCCCTGTCCCACTTACTATCGTCTTCATAAAGGTGTGTGGCAGCATCTTCTGCTGCCTTATCAATGGAATATCACATGGAGGAGGGATGAGAGATGAGCATGCTATTTCCTACATACTGTAGATCTAGTGCAGCAGAAATGCTCAAAATTAGAGACAATAGTGTAAGCTTTCACACACCAGGGTCACCAGCCCTCCTCACATTGGCCACATACAGAAATCCAGTAATGGTAACCAATGTTCCCTCTAATTATTTTCTGCACTGAGCAAATTTCAGTTCTGCTGAGCGCAAACTTGAAATTTTCTGAAAATTTGAAATTGCTGTCCAACTTCCAGCACGCTTTTACTGTGAACACTGAGGCTATACCGGATTTAACCTTTCTAGCGCAGGCATTCCGCTACCGGAACCCCTCAACAACATTCTGCTGAAAAGTCAGTGCGCAAAATTCAAAAATATATTTTAGAAATACGTAACTTTCACACATTAACAAGTCCAATACTGCAAATCAAAGAAACTTCTTGTTAATCTACCCATCGTGTCCGATTTCAAAAAGGCTTTACAGCGAAAGAACAACATATGATTATGTTAGGTCAGAGCCAAGTCACAAAAACACACAGCCATTTTCCAGCTAAAGATAGGAGTCACAATAAGCAGAAATATAGATAAAATTAATTAGTCACTAACTTTTGATCTTCATCAGATGACACTCATAGGACATCATGTTACACAATACATGTTTGTTTTGTTCGATAATGTGCATATTTATATCCGAAAATCTGTTTACATTGGCGCGTTACGTGCAGTAATGTTTTGATTCCAAAACATCCAGTGATTTTGCAGATAGCCACATCAAATCCCAGAAATACTTATAATCAACATTGATAAAAGATACAACTGTTATTCACATAATTAAAGATAGACTTCCCCTTAATGCAACCGCTGTGTCAGATTTTTTTTAAACTTTACGGAAAAAGCATAATCTGAGTACGGCGCTCAGAGCCCAATCCAGCCAAAGAAATATCCACCATGTTGGAGTCAACAGAAGTTAGAAATAACATTATAACTATTCACTTACCTTTGATGATCTTCAACAGAATGCACTCCCGGGAATCCCAGTTCGACAATAAATGACTGATATGTTCCATAAACTCCATAATTTATGTCAAAATAGCCACTTGTTGTTAGCATGTTCAGCCCAGTAATCCATCTTCATGAGGTGCGAGCACTACGTCCAGACAAACACTCTAAATGTTCCATTACAGGTCATAGAAACATGTCAAACGATGTATGGAATCAATCTTTAGGATGTTTTTAACATAAAACTTCAATAATGTTCCAACCGGAGAATTCCATTGACTGTAGAAAAGCACTGGAACGAGAGCTAACTCTGTCGGGACCACGCGTCACGAGCCTGAGACACTCTGCCAGACCACTGACTCATTCAGGTCCCATTCCCTCCTCCTTTACAGCAGAAGCCTGAAACAAGTTTCTAAAGATGGTTGACATCTAGTGGAAGCCTTAGGAAGTGCAACAGACACTGTATTCGGTAGGCCAAGCTTTGAAAAACTACAAACCTCAGATTTCCCACTTCCTGGTTGGATTTTTCTCAGGTTTTTGCCTGCCACATGAGTTCTGTTATACTCACAGACATCATTCAAACAGTGTTAGAAACTTCAGAGTTCAGAGCTTCAGAGTCCAATACTACTAATAATATGCATATATTAGCATCTAGGACTGAGTCAGAGGCAGTTTACTCTGGGCACGCATTTCATCCAAAAGTGAAAATGCTGCCCCCTATCCCAGACAGGTTTTTAAGTTACAGTTTTAACAGTGGCCAAGTAGGCTAGTGTGGCTATTTGATCATAATGTAGGCCTACCAGGGGTCTACCATCAAAAACAATGGAGAGAATGTATCCAATAACATTTTAACATGGAAATAGCTGTTCTATCATTCAGCCTACAGTAGCAGCCAATGTGTGGTGTTCAATCTAGGCCTACATTCCATTAGACTTTTGAAAAAAACATGCAGGGCTTGACATTAACCTGTTAATCCACTTGTCCTTTAGACAAGGTGACTGAAAATACAACACTGTCCCATTATGACAATAAAATTATTTTCAAAGATGCATAGAAAAGTACAGGTTTCACGCTGTTGTAGGTAGCAGTCACTCCCCTATTGCTGACTATACATGATCTATAACTGGGCTAATAACTCACTAACTAGCAAAGCATATGAACAAAATGTGCATAAGTGGCTACATGCAGCTCTCGCTTTGATCTCATAACAAGCGCATCTACTCAAGAACGTTCATGCTGTAAACACAGTCCAGTTCAACGTAAATGGCACATATCCATATATGGCAATGGTCTAGTTGCATATAGGACTACTGCAGCTCTGATTGTTTATGCAGCACCGGTCTATGTTCTGTATAGGCTGAGTAGTGTCAATGCAATAGAATTCTACTCTGATGTGGTCTGTCGACAACAAAATATCATGCATAGTTGGTTTTGCTTCGGTTTGTTGCTTTGAAAGTGGCTAATATTGCATTGATTCGATCACAATTGCAACAGTAAAGCAAAATGTAGTGTTAACAGGGAAAACTAGTCAAGATCACTTTCTTAGTCAAAATGAAAGCTGAGATCTACAGCTCAGATTTATTTTAATATGACTTAAAAAACATAAGCCTATGTAACATTAACTTATTAAAAACAGTACTGTAGCAATGAGGTAAGCTGTAGGCCTATTACATAATCCCCACATACTAGCTTTGCTTGAATTGCCCTGCTAATGCATTGTTGTTTGGGTCATTTAAAAAAAATAGTATTCAAAATATGAGGTAGGCTATATAATCACACCAGTAATAGATCCATTGTTGTTTTACTTTTGAGGCACAGCTGAGTGAGCATACATTTAAATAATTTGCTTTTTCTTATTTTACTGGGCTGATGGTCGAACATAAAACGTTAGATAAAAAACACCCAGATAAAATAATTTTATGTAGAGGAGCTGAATAATCACGAAAAATAAAGAGTTGCACATTCCATATAAACTTCCAGTAATATATTGGGTAAATCACCAATGTTTCGGGCATCACTGTGCCATCTTCAGTGATGCTAAAACATTTGTGATTTCCCCAATAAATTACTGGGAGTTTATATATGGACTGGGCTGATGGTGCCTGCATCTAATGGTCAGTCTCAGCGGAGGGAGAGAGCAGCAGACTGATGGTCAGCATCTCAACATCCCTCTGCTCTACCTTTCCTCCACTGACACTGACCAAAAAGGGACACCGTCTTCCAGCTGATGGGGAAACTCGAGTCGCACCTCATTAATTCTGCCTCATGCACAAATTCATGCTGTTGCTCCTATGAACAGAGAAATGTAAATATTCCTCGATATTTAAAAAGACCCAAGCCACTAATAATAACAAAAACGCAAGCCTATAGATACAGTCTACTCATTCATTACTGCTGCACTGCTTGTTGTGGCGCTGAGTGCAAATAGGAAGAACACACATTTCATGGCTTATAAAAGTGTTGAATACAAAGTATTGACCGCGCTGAGTAAGAACTTAAACATAAACTCACTCATAGAAACAGCATCTCTTTGCTGTATTCGTTGAGAGTCTCTGTCCAGTCATGGTTTTAAATGTTTTGAAATCTCACAGTATTAACTGAGCTGTAGCTTTATTTTATGCCTGCTCCATTACTGCAGACATGGTAATCTGAGCCATCCGATTGGCCAGCGGTAGACATGGTGCACTTGATTTGCTATCTGGGCCCCCTTGGGAAGGCAGGATTTGTACCTTCAAATGGTTCAAGATGGCAACAGTTCACTTACCCGGTGCGTAGGGCATCTGAATTGGGTGCAATTACTGCCAACAACACGAGATTAAGGCTTTATCGTTATTTTTCTTACAGAAATGTTTGGCGATCAACTAGGTTGGTGACCACTGCTCTAGAAAGTTGAGTGAAGTTCAATCTCATGCTTCTCTCTGTCGGGCTGATTTTTCGACAAGGCAGTCCCGGGAGCTGCGGGGCACTCGGGCTACTGTGCACACATCCAAGCTCATAGTTCAGAGGGAACATTGACGGTAACTCCCTCCCTGTCCATCCATTCAAGAATGGGTGGCGAGAAGAAGAAGAGGAAGACAAAGACTAAGAAGAAGGCCTGGCCCAACTAGGGGCGAAGTAAAGTGGCCCAGCTCCAGCATGTTGAATAATGAATTAGGGGCTGATATCTTGTGACTGGGAGAGAGCACTTCCTCCCTAGGCAGGAGTGGGGCTTGAAACCCCTGCATAATTCATGCCAAAGTGGGCCTGTTTAAAGTGACTCCATACTGGGAGTCAAGTGCAAGATTATCTTTCCATGGTTATGCAAATATTGTAGCCTTTGTAACACAATATCAGAGGCAATAAAATGGCAATGTGGGAAGAGATACAAGAGTCTCTTTTCATTGATAGGCCTAATATTTGGTGATTTTTCACAGAAAGAATTGAAGTTGGCCTCCTTCTATTTGACCTAGTTATTGAGCGAAGTGCTCCTCAAAACATGTTATTCTCAATCACATACTGCAAATATTTTCAATTGAGGCCCTCAAAATTCAGATTTTTGGAAAAAGCTTATTATGAGAACTATTATACTATATATATATACTATTACCACTGTAATGTGTAACTCACCAAATAGGAGAGATGAACATAAAATAAGCATATCATAGAATATGAGGTCCCTCTAGGACCTTCTTTTTTCATCCTGGGATTCCGATTTCATGAATGTGGAAAACTAATTTCCTCTGCATCCGTCTTTTCAAGCAAAATAAATTCTTCCGGACAGGGTTATGATATATTTACTTATCTTTATACAGTTGTCAATTTACACATGCAGAGATGGATTTTCGGCCTCCCACAAGACTAACTGGGGCCCCTGGTCTTGTTGGGCCAAGTCAGCCCCAAGAAAAGTGGAAACCACAGCCTGGCTGTGGCCCGACTCCGAAGTTGATCTCTAATCCATGTGTTTAATACATTAGACGCTTTGCCTGGCTTTGTTCCGCAGGGGATGTGCTGCCCCTTCTCCTGCCAAGTTTCTTCCCCCTTCCCTCTCGCTGCCATCTAGAGGATTATATTGGAGTCCAGGGGATTTATCTAATTGTGTTTAATTAGGCTTGTGTCAAGCCATAGCTGTATGGATTGGCCTGTGGATCTGATGGAGCAGATAGCAGAGCCTCCAGATGTGGAGGGCCAGGCAGGCAGGCAGGCTTCAGTGTGCTGCGCTGAGGAGCTGATAGGAGAGAGAGCTCGGGTGCACTGGGAGGGTGACAGGAAAAATCGATTGCTACGCGCCACCCCAGACATCTGCCTCTGCGCTCTTATATCCATGACAGAGTCATAGAAGGGGGAGCCGTAACTCACTGCGTCCTTGGTAAGTTTAAGCGGATTGTGGGTCAGGAAGTCTTTCCTTTGGTGAGATGTATCCCCACTGAAAAAAAAATCTCCACTGAAGAGCATTAGCAGCATGCTTCCTCTTGGTCTTCTCTGCTGTGGACTACAGAAGGCTTAAGGAAGACAAGGGCACAGGGGGTGGGATGTGGATAGGACACTATCAGTTCTGTTAGTTTTCATGATAGTTAATCGTATATTCACATTCAAAATTGTCAACCATGGTGGGTCAGTCAAATTTATTGAAAGATTGAATGGGTCTTGGAAATGAAGTCTGCTGAAATACACCAGGCAGTAGGAAAGAGGTTCAATAAACAGGTTCCTTACAGAAAAGAGGTGTGTTTGTTTACCGCTTGCCACATGGAATTGATATTAGGGAGAGGATTACAACCATTGGAACTCCTACTACAGTACCATCCAGTACGTACAGTAAAACTCTATTGAGGATGTTATGTGCAAGAAAATGTGCTCTCCTGTTACAGACAAAATGTCTCTGGTTTTCTCATAATGAGACCATTATTATGGCATTGTGTTTATGGTGGGCGAAAGAAGTTGCTATTCCTGAGGGGAGGACTGAGAAATGTGTATCTGTAATTTGTGTACAATGGCATTGTCATCAGGAGTTACTGTACAAATGGGCTGCCTCTGAAATGTGATCCACCGACAAATGGAAAGCATACAATACCAAATCCCCACAATGATGGAGCTTTGGGCCCATAAAGGAGTGTTGATGGAGAAACGGCTGTAAAGGAAAGTAATGAAATGCTGCTGCCTGCTGCTGTCTTGACTCACTTAGTCATGCTGTGACATGCTCCTCCATCGACATATTTGTATGGAAAGTAATAGATAAGTGTGTGTGTAATCCCAGGACACACTGACGTCCAACACAGAGGCACAACATTGACTCAGAGACAGGAGACCTGTGACAACAAGCTCAGTCAGCTCCACTTGATTCTACACTGTGAAATTACTTCACCACAAAGGCCTGCCAGCCCAGGTACACTACCACTATACTGTGAGATTCAGAGCAGATTCACCAAACAATTATTCAAATCCAAATGAACTGGGCCATCGAAATTGAGTAATTATAGGCCAGTTGCTGAAAACTGGCCTATAAACCATTAAGTAATGGCCTTGTATCCAGTGTAACCTAGTGTCAGGGAGATAATGTGTATCATATCCCACAGCACAACGCCAGAGACAGGAATACATTACTGAAGTTGAACCCCCTTCAAACACCCTGGACCTCTCAGGTGAAGATAGAGAGAGCAAGAGATTTGGCTTGGGTCATTACTTTAAGGTAGTGATCCCCTTACTAATTAGTGTATTACTCACTGATTACCTGTCAGTACTGTACATCGTAATGCAATAAATCCAAGCCTTTGTGCAGGTCCATGTACGTGGGAAATCATGGTGAGTGTTTAGTAGAGTACTTGCTATTTTTCTAGTGGTCATTCTTTCTGTCTAGAGATATATTACACAGAAAGCTGTTTGAGGACCTCAGAACTGATGAATGTGTTCGTTTTTTATACTTGTATTTTGTATTTATATTTTTTGTGTGTATTTCTGTAATTCAGCACTGTTCTGCAAAAGAGACCTTCGATCTCAGTAGGACTCTCTGATAAAATGGAGGGTAAATAAAATGTATTTAAATGTATTTAATCCTTGAAACAAACTTTTTCAAACGTGTTCATACCCTGTGAGTGTCCTAAAGTCGAGCTGAATCCATGTCCCACTGCATTTATTCCACAAATAAATGAAAACTTCTTGATTCCTAGAAGGAATGGAAGACAGTAGCACCAAATACTAGCACAAAAAAAAACAATTTAAAATGTGCAAATACAATTATAATTTGGTTAGCAGATTATAGGTAGAAAGGTGAACCCCTAACATACACTGAATTTAAAAAAAAAATCCCCAACATGTAGTGTTGTTCACATGTTTCATGAAAAGATCCCAGAAATGTTCTATACACACAAAAAGTTTATTTCTCTCAAATGTTGTGCAGAAATTTGTTTACATCCCTGTTTGTGAGCATTTCTCCTTAGCCAAGATAACCCATGCGCCTGACAGGTGTGGCATATCAAGAAGCTGGTTAAACATCTTGTTCATTACACTGGTGATCATTACACATGATCATAACACATCATTATCAATAAAAGGTCACTCAAAAATGTGCAGTTTTGTCACAACACAATATGTCTCAAGTTTTGAGGGAGTGTGCAATTGGCATGCTGACTGCAGAAATGTGAACTTGAACGGTTGCCAGAGAATTTAATGTTAATTTCTCTAACATAAGCCGCTTCCAACATCATATTAGAGAACTTGGCAGTATATCCAACCGGGCTCACAACTGCAGACCACGCCAGCCTAGGTCCTCCACATTCGGCTTCTTCACCTGCGTGATCATCTGAGATCAACCATCCAGAGTGCTGATGAACCTGTGGGTTTGCAGAACCAAAGAATTTCTGCCCAAACTGTCAGAGAAACCATCTCAGGGAAGCTCATCTGCATGCTCACAGTCCTCACCAAGGTCTTGACCCGATTGCAGATCAGCGCTGTATCTGACTTCAGTGGGAAAATGCTCACTATCAATAGCCACTGGCCTGCTGGAGAAGTGTGCTCTTCATGGATGAATCTGTTTCAACTGTACCGGGCAGATGGCAGACAGAGTGTATGGCAACGTGTGGGCGAGCAGTTTGCTGATGTCAACATTGTGAACAGAGTGCCCCCATGGTGGCAGTGGGGTAATGGTATGGGTAGGCATAAGCTATGGACAACGAACACAATTGCATTTTATCAATGGCAATTTGAATGCACAGCGATACCGTGATGATATCCTGAGGCCCATTGTCATACACTTCATCTGCCGCCATTACCTCATGTTTTAGCATGATAATGCAACGCCCCAGTACACAATTCCTGGAAGCCGAAAATGTTCCAGTTCTTCCATGGCCTGCATTCTCACCAGACATCTCACCCACTGAGCATGTTTGGGATGCTCTGGATCAACGTGTACGACACAGTGTTCCAGTTCCCGACAATATCCAGCGACTTTGCACAGCCATTGAAGAGGAGTGGAACAACTTTCCACAGGCCACAATCAACAGCCTGATCAACTCTATGTGAAGGAGATGTAAGGCACTGCATGAGGCAAATGGTGGTCACACCAGATACTTACTGGTTTTCTGGTTCATGCCCCTACCTTATTTGTAAGGTATATGTGACCAAAAGATGCATATATGTATTCCCAGTCACATGAAATCCATAGATTAGGACCTAATGAATTCATTTCAATTGAATGATTTCCTTATATGAACTGTAACTCAGTAAAATCATTTAAATTGTGGCATTTTGTTCGTATTTCGTTCGTATTTTTGTTCAGTGTAGTTTCATGTCCTTATTAAACTGCAAACCACAGATTCAGAATTGCTTCCTGTTTTTGTTGGTATAGGATGAAATCCATTATTCCCTAGCCGGTGATACCAGATCAGTTCCCTCAAGACTGTTTTTAACAGATGTTTTCATAGTGTAGAAACCGGAGTAACTAAACTAATCTTAGATAAGCAGTATTCACAAACTGGTGCCAAACCAGTTTATATTTTTTTAGATTGAATAGAAACTGACACAATGTAATAGAAGAGTTGACAATTATGCACACTATGACTAGTTTAGTTTTTCCAAGTTATGCGCCATTTAAAAAAAATAATCTTTATTAATTAAAAATATTAATTACATTCCACCCATAAGACCAAAGAGCGCACGTTTGGTCATTGACTGCAAGAAAGGGCTACGTCTACATTCTTGGGCTAAGTTACAGTGCTAGCTAAAACTGCCTAGGCTGGTTAGTTCATTTGCCATAAGATTGCATCTTACATTACTTTGGACAATTTAATATATGGCTAGCAGATGTTACTCCACGTTGTTAGAAGAAATGGTATATTCAGTAATTTTGCATAATTTTCCACAATTTACCACTTTCTGTCACGCCCTGATCTGTTGGGGAAGATGGGCGACACCTGAGGGAGTGGAGACAAGTCCTTGTGCTTGTCTCCACTCCCTCAAAGTCCTTGTGCTTGTCTCCACTCCCTCAGGTGTCGCCCATCTTCCCCACTTATCCTCTGGGTATTTATACCTGTGTTTTCTGTCTGTCTGTTGCCAGTTTGTCTTGTTTGTTCATGCCTACCAGCATTTTGTGTCTCAGCTCCTGCTTTTTCCAGTTTCTCTTTTCTCGTCCTCCTGGTATTTGACCCTTGCCTGTCCTGACCCTGTACTCACCCGCATGACCACTCTGCCTGTCCCTAACCCTGAGTCTACCTACCGTCCTGTACCTTTGCTCCACCTCTCGATTATCGACCTCTGCCTGACCTGAGCCTGCCTGTCGTCCTGTACTCTGGATTATCGACCCCCGCCTGCATTTTCCCGTTGTTTGCCTGCCTGTTGTCCTGTACTCTGGATTATCGACCCCCGCCTGCATTTTCCCGTTGTTTGCCTGCCCCTGTTGTTACATTAAACATCGTTACTTCACACAGTCTACACTTGGGTCTTACCTTGATTCCTGATAGTACGAACTGGCCATGACTGACCCAGCAGACTTGGACCAGCTCCGCAACGCCACCTCCTCCCAAGGAGCCACCATTGGTAGGCAAAAGGAGTTGCTTCGCATTCTGATGGAAGGTTTCCAGGCTGTGTCCGAACATCACAACCTAGCCTTGGACGCGATGTGGGATCAATCCGTGGGTTGCCTACGGAAGCAGCGCAATCACTCCGGTTTCCCTGGAACACTGCTTACCTCCCCTGGAGCGCTACGATGAAGATTCCAGAACCTGCAGGGCCTTTCTCTCCCAGTGCTCCCTTGTTTTCAAGCTGCAGCCTTCTTCGTTCCCCTCGGACCACTCAAAGATAGCGTACATTAATACGCTGATGTACAGGAGGGCACTCGCCTGGGCCACGGCGGGTAAGGAGCAACAATCCAACGTCTGCCTCAGGATGGAGATATTCATGGCGGAGGTGAGAAAAGTTTGAGGCTCCGGTGTCTGGGAGAGAACCTGTCTGGAAGTTACTCCAGCTTCGGCAGGACACCCTCAGTGTGGCAGACTATGCGGAGGAGTTCCACACGCTAGCAGCAGACGGTACCTGGAACCCGGAAGCGCTGCTCGACACATTCTTGCACAGATTATCGGAGGAGGTAAAGGGTGAGCTGGCAGTCCGAAAACTACAGACGGATCTCGACTCACTCATCGCTTTAACCACCCGGATCGATGGTCGGCTACGGAAACGTAGGAGGGAGAAGAGATCCGATGCGGTCCCAATCGCTCACTCAGGGATCCAACCTGGCATCTGATGAACTCTAGAAGTCCCCGGTGTCTACGTCCCCTCGAGGATCCGAACTTAGGATCTCTTGTAGGATCCGTCCCTACAAGAGTCTCCGGAGACTGCCGATTCACCTCTTCCTGAGCCGATGCAGCTCAGTGCTAGGCTGTCTCCAACCGAACAAGTACGCAAACTTGAGACCCAGAGTTGTCTGTATTGCGGTACGGCCGGTCATTTTGTGTCTACCTGTCCCTTCAAGAGACCTAGTTCATTCATTGGAGTGAGTACACTGGTGGGTCTTGAAGATAATTGCTCTTCTCCCCTTACTCGCTCCCCTCTCCATGCCACCCTGCTGTGGGGTGACCAGTCCAAGTCTCTCCAGGTACTCATCGACTCGGGGCCGATGTGAGTCTCATGGACTCACATCGTTACCCTGGCATCCAAGCTGGGCATCCCCACTCAACCCCTCTCCATTCCCATGGGTGTTAGAGTGCTGGATGGGTGCGCTATAGGCCGGGTCACCAACGTGACTACCCCTCTCAACCTATGAGTATCAGGGAACCACAGCGAAGTTGAATCTCTGCAGGTTCCCGTGGTATTAGAATTCTCTTGGCTCCAGCGACACAATACCTCCATTGACTGGGCTATATTTGCTATCGTGGACTGAAGCTCACCCTGCCACACTAATTTCCTGAAGTCAGCTCTGCCTGCCCCGGGATGTCTTCCTGGGGGCTTGGAAATTGCCACGGACTTCTCCGCCATCTCCGCAGAGCACCAGGACCTCCAGGAGGGATTCAGTAATGCCCGGGCCACTTTTCTTCCGCAGCATCGACCAGTATTGAATATGGTCAAGCCTGAGGCGCTATCACGCTGCTATATTGCCGCAGCTACACTCCCGGAAGTCGAGACCTTTCCCTCCAGCTACAAGATCATTAGCCCCTCTGCTGTTCGTCCTCTGTTGCCTCGTACCCTCCACATTTTCCCTACCTTTTCTGTGTCTAGAGTCAAAACCATGTCTGAATGCCCCTTGTCTTCTGTTTCCAGGCCCATCCCTCCCCCGTTTTATCGATGGCCAGCCAGCGTAAGGTAAGACGCCTCCTGAGGGTTCAATCACAGGGCAGGGGTTTCCAGTCCCTGGTTGACTGGGAGGGTTATGGCCCGGAGGAGAGGTGCAAGGTTCCTGACTTTCACCACCGGCACCTCAGTCAACCAGCTTTCAGGCCAGGTGGAATGCAGGTGGTGTCCCTAGAGTGGGGGTACTGTCATGCCCTAATCTGTTTCACAGGTGCTTGTCTCTATCCTCTCCAGGTGTTGCCCATCTTCCCCACTTATCTTCTGGGTATTTATACCTGTGTTTTCTATCTGTTGCCAGTTTGTCTAATTTGTTCAAGCCTACCAGCGTTTTGTGTCTCACCTCCTGCTTTTTCCAGTTCCTCTTTTCTCATGCTCCTGGTTTTTGACCCTTGCCTGTCCTGACACTGTACTCGCCCGACCAATCTGCCTGACCTGACCTTGAGCCTGCCTGCCGTCCTGTACCTTGGCCTCTACTCTGGATTATCGACCCCCGCCTGCCTTGACCTGTCATTTGCCTGATCTGGAGAAGGTCTGTATGAAGGAGTGGGCCAGAATCCCTGCTGCAGTGTGTGCAAACCTGGTCAAGAACTACAGGAAACATATGATCTCTGTAACAAAGGTTTCTGTACCAACTATTAAGTTCTGCTTTTCTGATGTATCAAATACTCATGCAATAAAATGCAAATGAATTACTTAAAAATCATACAATGTGATTTTCTGGATTTTTGTTTTAGATTCCGTCTCTCACAGTTGAAGTGTACCTATGATAAAAATTACAGACATGCTTTGTAAGTAGGGAAACCTGCAAAATCGGCAGGTTTCTATTATTTCTATTATTTTATTTATTTAATGTTTCTAGTATTATTGACTGTATGTTTTGTTTATTCCATGTGTAACTCCGTGTTGTTGTATGTGTCGAATTGCTACGCTTTATCTTGGCCAGGTCACAGTTGCAAATGAGAACTTGTTCTCAACTAGCCTACCTGGTTAAATAAAGGTGAAATAAAATAAATATATATATATACAGTATATATTTAAAGTTTCAAATACTTGTTCTCGCCACTGTATGCACGCACCACTTAAAAAAACAAAAACATTTTTAATTGTTTCAAACAAGTTTTTATTTTATTTTACTTCACCAATTTGGACTATTTTGTGTATGTCCATGACATGAAATCCAAATAAAAATCTATTTAAATGACAGGTTGTAGTACAACAAAAATAAGAAAAATGCCAAGGGGGCCAAGTCTGTTATATCTGGAGTACTTCTCCTGTCTTATCCGGTGTCCTGTGTGAATTTAAGTATGCTCTCTCTAATTCTCTCTTTCTTTCTCTCTCTCTGAGGACTCGAGCCCTAGGACCATGCCTCAGGACTACCTGGCATGATGACTCCTTGCTGTCCCCAGTCCACCTGGCCGTGCTGCTGCTCCAGGTTCAACTGTTCTGCCTGCGGCTATGGAACCCTGAACTGTTCACCGGACGTGATACCTGTCCCAGACCTGCTGTTCTCAACTCTCTAGAGACAGCAGGAGCGGTAGAAACACTCTCAATGATTGGCTATGAAAAGCCAACTGACATATACTCCTGAGGTGCTGACTTGTTGCACCCTCGACAACTAATGTGATTTTTATTTTTTGACCTTGCTGGTTATTTATGAACATCTTGGCCATGTTCTGTTATCTCCACCCGGCACAGCCAGAAGAGGACTGGCCGCCCCACATAGCCTGGTTCCTCTCTAGGTTTCTTCCTAGGTTTTGGCCTATCTAGGGAGATTTTCCTAGCCACCGTGCTTCTACACCTGCATTGCTTGCTGTTTGGGGTTTTTGGCTGGGTTTCTGTACAGCAGTTTGAGATATCAGCTGATGTAAGAAGTGCTATATAAGTAAATTTGATTTTAAATTTGATTTGAATACTTTAGCAAGGCACTGTAGCTAGTTACTACAAGTAGATCAGGAGCAGATAGTGATAAAGCTATCTAGCATGTCTTTCCAGGACAAGGAACATTTTAGCTATCAGTCTTATTCCAAGTAACAATTAAAACATATAAAATTGTATGAGACAAAAAGTCTAAATCTACATCTCATACAGTAAACAAGTACCCACTATTTTCATTCATGTTGACATAATAAATGCCACATTAGGATGAACCAGACTTGTGGAAGTCTATGAATTTTTTTCTGAGGTCTTAGCTTATTTCTTTTGATTTTCCCATGATGTCAAGCAAAGAGGCACTGACTGTAGATTTGGCCAGGGCAATAAATTGCAATGTCCGTACTGTGAGACGCCTAAGACAGCGCTACAGAGAGACAGGACAGACTGCTGATCGTCCTCACAGTGGTAGACCACGTGTAACAAGACCTGCACAGGATCGGTACATCCAAACATCACACCGTGGAGAACGTTCTGCTGCCTGCAACATCATCCAGCATGACCGGTTTGGCGGTGGGTCAGTCATGGTGTGGGGTGGCATTTTTTCGGGGGGCCGCACAGCCCTCCATGTGCTCGCCAGAGGTAGCCTGACTGCCATTAGGTACCGAGATGAGATCCTCAGACCCCTTGTGAGCCCATATGCTGGTGCGGTTGGCCCTGGGTTCCTCCTAATGCAAGACAATGCTAGACCTCATGTGGCTGGAGTGTGTCAGCAGTTCCTGCAAGAGGAAGGCATTGATGCTATGGACTGGCCCGCCCGTTCCTCAGACCTGAATCCAATTGAGCACATCGGGGACATCATGTCTCGCTCCATCCACCAACGCCAGGTTGCACCACAGACTGTCCAGGAGTTGGCGGATGCTTTAGTCCAGGTCTGGGAGGAGATCCCTCAGGAGACCATCCTCCACCTCATCAGGAGCATGCCCAGGCGTTGTAGGGAGGTCATACAGGCACGTGGAGGCCACACACACTACTGAGCCTCATTTTGACTTGTTTTAAGGTTTTCCACTTTAATTTTGAGTGTGACTCCAAATCCAGACCTCCATGGGTTGATAAATTTGATTTCCATTGATAATTTTTGTGTGATTTTGTTGTCAACACATTCAACTATGTAAAGAATAAAGTATTTCATAAGAATATTTCATTCATTCAGATCTAGGATATGTTATTTTAGTTCCCTTTATTTTTTTGAGCAGTGTATAATCATGCCAAAACATGATAATAAAAATGTAATACATTGACAGAGATAACTAATGAAACACACATTGACATTTGGAATAGCTGGCTAGGCTAGTGTAACTGTAACATTGGCATGCTTTCAATAAATTGGCTAAATTGTCAACAATGTTACCTCTTCGTACAATCAAGGCAATTCGAGTTCTGATTGGTTCCAAGGTTAGCAGTTTGGCAAATTTGCCTGAACAGACCGAGTGTTGAAATATACTTTTTATGAGAAAATGTGCAAGAATTGAAGGTGGTAACAAATGTTATAATCATCATAAGACTGTTATACTGTCATATACCTTTTCCCATCTCAAAGGTGAATGAAATAATGACAATAGTAAGTAACTATTAAGTGACAAAGAAGATAACAGGGTTGACCGTAACAGGGTTGACAATTTCATCTTAAATCAGCTTTGAATCCGTTGTGACAGGGGGAATGGAAGCTTGTTGTGTGCAACAGGGAGGCACAATTGAATGCAACCTTCACAAAAAAATAAGTGATTGTTAAAGCATTTCTAGCCTGTGTATCTATGGCTAACAGGGTTGACTTGTTATGCTCGAGCCACTCAGTTTTCCACCACAAGACATCAGAAAATGGGCAAAAAAAGAGTAAAACCAGTTCACCTGCTTTTACACTATGATTTAACTATATTAGATGTATGATTATACTGTGTTCAATGTTTCTCTTGTTTGTCTGTTGTTATAATTTCACCATATAAAAATGAGAGTTCAGTTCACTTAACAGGGTTGACCTTGACACATTTCATTTAATAAAGGGCTTTCGTTTAATGAGGGTCAGATGTAAATGAATCACTAATCACACAAAATGAATAACAAACTTACGTTTCAAAGCAACAAAATGCCTAAGACTTTACAATGATATTGAACACTTGGAGACATTTTGGGGTTCAGTAGGCTACAGGCAGAAACTACCGCACACCCAAAGCTGGTTTGTGAAGTTGCTGGAGGCAAAAGGCAAAACTGGAGAAACAGGATAAAGTCTCTGCACACTTAAAATCTTCCTGGAAGTCAGAGGGACATGTCAAATTGCAAAATTTTGGCACATTAGGGAAGTCTTAATTCATATTTAAAAAAAATCTGATTTATTGAATTATTGATATGATATAAATTCACATGATTTATTTGTTTACGGTAATGGTAGGAGAATGACTAAAATTAGTCCACCCTGAAACCATATAATTGTATGAAATGTATTAGAATCATAAAACTATAGTCTGATGATGTGTGTAGTTTTAGTCAGAATTAGAACAAGGACCTTTTGTTCCTTTTTAGCATGTAAGCAGGGAGCAAGTGGGAAACAAATGATAAGAGGAGCTATCGACAGACAAGTTGTAATACTGTGTTCCTCACAGGACATTCTGTCTCCACCCGTGGAGGGGAGAAACTGTTAGCCTTGCAGAAAATTATGAAACATGTTGCAGAATAAACAATGTATCTGTGTAGTGGTAAAACACCGACTGTCTGAGCAAGGCGTAGCTTAAGATTTGAACTTGTTTGTGTGTGTTATAAAGACTGGGTTTGTATAATGGACTTCAGAGTGCTCTCTTGAATAAAACGTTTTGACTATTGTAAGCTGGGAAATCTGTCTGTTTCATTTAAACCAGAACTGTACGAACTCTGTTTTGCAGACTAAGTAGATTAATTGAAGTTTATGAACATTGATAAAGAAATTCTCGTAACAATTATCCACGTGGTCCATATTAAAGTGCATTTCATTTAATATAACAGGCTTTTAAAATTCAATATTGCTGCACAATTACTACTTAAAATATCAAATGGACAGAGAAAGCTCTCATTTTGTGGAATGACACATAGACTAGTGTGATATAGGCTAGACCAGTGTCTGGCCCAAACTCCACCCCAAAAGTGAAAAGTACTGGGTGAAAGGTCAGCCTAAGATTTCAACATACTAAGTGAGAGATGGAGGAACTGAATTAAATGTTATTATTCATCACAATGTTGGCAGCTTTTGTGTCCAGAACACAATATATCCATTTGCATCCCTCAAACAACTGCCTTCTCTGTCAGCTCTCACATTAAGAATGGAACTCTTCTCTGCCCAGGGCTCCAAATCTAATTTGAGCATCCCAGGACAAAGCAGGACAGGACAGTCCCATATGAACATTTTATACTGACTGGGATTTCCAGGCATTATCTGTCAGCGGTTTCTTGTGGGAATCACAAGAGGTCTATTTAGATCATAACATTGTATCATTATAGACAGAATGCTTATGCTCGATACTTGGAATTGTAATATGTTGCTCATCTTTATTGATTTGCTGGAGTTATGGAAGATACAAGGTGATGCTTTTGATTTGAGTTATTTGGTGAAAGTGCGTAGTTATGCTGAAGCCTTGTTTAAGTCTTGTTTTATTTCTGATAAGGATATTTCTAAGGATATGTATTCTATTTCAAGGGTGGAAATGTCTTTACTGCAACCTGTAATGCTAGCACCTTGAACTTTCAGATGAAAAACACATTTTCATGGTCCATGGTGTCTGCTGGCTGAGGGGCACATACGGCCCTGATGAGAGTGTGAGGTTGGGCCCGAGGGTTGAGGAAATGGAGTTAGGTGAGACGGGAGTTGGGGTAAGGAGTGGAGTAGCTTTGAGACATGGTTTCAGGGACAAGTACTGTAAGTACGGTGGGACAGGGAATGGGAAAGGGTGCTGCTATCATGGATGGTATTGCAAAGTTTCTACAGAAATTTACAATGAATAAAAGCAGTGGGAGAACCACTGGATTGGATGATCATCAAATGTAATTAGCATGAACCATTTATAGTAGAACTGTGTTACATGTTCAAGTTGTCTGGAATCTAGTGCAAAGTGAAGAGCAGAAAAAGGTCACATACTGCAGACAAGTGAGGAAGAGACGTGGGTTGGAGTAAAGCTACAGAGAGAAAAATTATAGAAATAGTAAGACATGCTTTTAATTTGGGTTTCTATGCCTTTTCTTTACAGAGAGCATGGAGTGAAACTCTGTCCCGTCATAGGCAATGGTTAACACTAGTAGACTGATGGTGAGTCATGGCTAGATTGTTCAGCTGAGGTAAAAACTGAAGCGTCACCAGAACTAAATTAGAGAGGAGCACAAGTTTATGTGTGCACAACATTAAGACTGGTTGCCTAGTCACAGTGGAAGACGGATTTATCCTGGTCCCAGAGAGGGGTGGAGATGCTTGCCTATTTAGCACAGTCCCTCAGTACAGGCTGAGATGGGCCCTACCCTATTCACTCTAATCAACTGTAACCTAATCATCCACCCTAACCTATCCACTCTAATCGTGATTATAATCATATGGTACATGCAACCAACCCCATTTCCCCATCCCATCCCATTCCTCATTTCACCTCACTCCATACCTTATCTCAACCCTTCTTACAGATGTGATCACAGCCCTCCCCAGACTGTGGGGGATAAGGGGAAAATACAGTTGGGATTTCTGAGGACAGGAACATGTTATTTGTTTTTTTTAGCCAGAGTAAATTGTGATCTGACAATTGCAGGGGCAGTGTGTATCTGGCAAAAGGTGGTAGTTTGTTATCAGAGCCCTTTCTTGCCCCCTCGCACGCGCACACACACACACACACACACACACACACACACACACACACACACACACACACACACACACACACACACACACACACACACACACACACACATACACACACACACACACACACACCGTGGCTCTCTGGCCTGTGGATGTAGATATCTCCTCCCATAGACCCCTAGATGGGGAGGGAAGTGTAAGCAGATTTGAATACATTATTTTTAGAGGCACAGTTGAAGTCGGAAGTCTACATATACCTTAGCCAAATACATTTAAACTCTGTTTTTCCACAATTCTTGACATTTAATCCGAGCAAATAATTCCCTGTGTTAGGTCAGTTAGGATCACCACTATATTTAAGAATGTGAAATGTCAGAATGATAGTAGAGATAATTATTTATTTCAGCTTTTATTTCTTTCATCACATTCCCAGTGTTCAGAAGTTTACATACACTCAATTCGTTGGTAGCATTGCCTTTAAATTGTTTAACTTGGGTCAAACGTTTTGAGTAGCCTTCCACACGCTTCCCACAACAGGTTTGGTTAATTTTGGCCCATTCCTCCTGACAGAGCTGGTGTAACTGCCTGCTGAATCTTTTAACCATCCCACGTGGTTAAACTCTTAGACTATCGATACCGACAGAATAAGAACAAGTCTTTGATATTAATTACTAGTCTTCAGCTAGGAATTCGGTATCATTGAACGCGAGACCGACAAACGCTGAAACACCTGTTCTATAACGACATGAATGAATGTCACTCTGAACTATCCATTCTAACCACGACAGAGAGAGAGAGAGAGAGGCCGGACACTCTTCAACAGAAACAAACTTTTCAACAGAGATACTGAGCGTTAACATACTGAGTGTAAACATATATATTGATTGCAATTTTTCCCAAATGAGTGAGCATTCATGTGCAAAGGATTAGCATTTCAATTGTTAGAATTATCAACTCTGTTGTGACTTCTCAGCTGACCCCTACTCCCCTTTTGTCTAACAAGCCGCCATGCCGGTTTAGCCCACTAGTGCACATTCCCCTATCATTTCTTGTAACCATATTTACTTTGTTTGTTTGTGTGTGCACTTCTGTGATTGTTTAGTTAGTTAATTAATCAATTATTTAAGACAATTGATGTATATATGACTCATAGTGAAGACTGGGTTCGTGCAGATAACCAACAATTTACGATGTTTGGAATGAGACTAAAGTGAGGTAAAGCAGAATTCAATAATCAGAAGACTATTGATCAGATATGAATATATCTGAAAAGTTATATTATGAAAATTATAACTTTGTAATCTGAATATTTTCATTGGTGCCCCGACTTCCTAGTTAATTACAGTTACATGATTAATCAGTTTAATTGCGTAATAATAATTACAGAGAGTCATTTGATAAAGATTAATCTTCAGTTTAATGCCAAAAACACAACAGTGTTCTTCGGCTTGCTAGCCTCCCCCTTTTTCCTCCAAACATAACAATGGTCATTATGGCCAAACAGTTCTTTGTTTGTTTCATCAGACCAGAGGACATTTCTCCAAAAAGAACGATCTTTGTCCCCATGTGCAGTTGCAAACCGTAGTCTGGCTTTTTTATGGCGGTTTTGGAGCAGTGGCTTCTTCCTTGCTGAGCGGCCTTTCAGACTTGTTTTACTGTGGATATAGATACTTTGTACCTGTTTCCTCCAGTATCTTCACAAGGTCCTTTGCTGTTGTTCTGGGAATGATTTGCACTTTTCGCAGACATAACGCATCTCCATCCTGAGGTTTATGACGACTGTGTGGTCCCATGGTGTTTATACTTTGGTACTATTGTTTGTACAGATGAACGTGGTACCTTCAGGCATTTGGAAAATGCTCCCAAGGATGAACCAGACAATCTTTTTTTCTGAGGTCTTGGGCTGACTTCTTTTGATTTTCCCATGATGTCAAGCAAAGAGGCACTGAGTTTGAAGTTAAGCCTTGAAATACATCCACAGGTACACCTCCAATTGACTCAAATTATGTCAATTAGCCTATTAGAAGCTTCTAATGCCATGACATCATTTTCTGGAATTTTCAAAGCTGTTTAAAGGCACAGATGTAATGCTCCGGGTGTCGTGGGTGTGGAGTCAAACGCAGGAGACAGAGAGTTCAATGCTGTGCTCTTTAATTGCACCAACCACCACAGGGTGCTCACAATAATAACGGTCCCAAAACACAGGGATTGAAAAATGACTACTGAAAAATGCACGACCAGGAACTAACACGTTCCTCTACAACAGAGCCGAAGTTGACAATGAATAATCGCGCACAACAAACAGGCGGGCCGGCTGTCTAAAGAAGCCCAACTAATCATTACAAACAGGTGCTACCAATAAACATACAAGGAGGGGGAGGAAAGAAAAATCAGTGGCAGCTAATAGGCCGGTGACGATGACCGCCGAGCGCCACCCGACCGGGAAGGGAATCCACCCTCGGTCGGACTCGTGACAACAAATAACTTAGTGTATGTCAACTTCTGACCCACTGGAATTGTGAAACAGTGATTTCTAATTGAAAAAATCTGTCTGTAAACAATTTTTTGAAAAATTACGTGTCATGCACAAAGAAGATGTGTTAACCGACTTGCCAAAACTATAGTTTGTTTTAACAAGGAATTTGTGGAGTGGTTGAAAAGCGTATGTAAACTTCCGACTTCAACTGTATATACACCATGAGGTTGGAATAAAACTGTGAAATTGTGAAAATGTAATTTTGTGAATAGATCAAATGTAACAAAGAGAGTTTTTCTTTTTCTCTGCAGCTAGTTTCCGGTTACTCGTCCCTCTCATTAGGCTCATTAGGCTCCTCCAATTAGGCCCCTCTCTCACTCAGACCTCTCCCAGATAGTTTTAGAAAAATTGTTGATTGAGAAATTCCATTTAGCTAAGAAGCTATTTTTCTTTCTTTTTGACCTTCTTAATTGTTACCCAGAAATGATTTGATATTGAGATAAAAAATGGCTGCATTGGACCTTTAAATCCATTTAAAGTAAGGTATAGCTAGCTATATGCTAACAAGACAAACTGATTTATTATTTTGGGAGGCTATTCTATAATTGTAAACAATCCTTTACAATGCAAATGTTTCTCTTTGAAATACAAAATTGTTTGTAATGTTTCAAGATTTCCATGAGAATCCAGTGAACAAGACCATTTTTTTACGTGAGAGCTCCTTTGGAGGCCACAAAATGATGCCAGCTGTGCGGTAACTGTCAGTTATCATGGCTCTGAGGGTCCTCCTCCTTCCTGTGCATTAATAATGTAGTGTGTTTTTGAGTGATGAGTAAACAAGATGCTGATCCATCCAGATGAGATGACCTACAGGATGACGTCATGACCAGATGAAGGGCATTGATTGATGCAAACTGTGAAACTGTAATTATTATGAATCTCCTATTCAATTTGACTGAAGAGTAGCTGAGCGAACTCAATTACCTCCACTATGGTGTTAATTCACTTGACTCCATCGTTTTTCTAGCCCCTACCATTAATCCACATTTTTTTTTCATATGGGATTAAGGAATATCAGACATATCAAAACGAAAACAAAAGGCAAAAGCATTATTGTAGGTTGACGTTTATTGTCATGAGTCTTGTCCTGGAGGCAGAACTGATCTATTTCCCTTTAGATAGGCCAGCTGCAAAGTCCAAATTGTCTATATTGTAAAAATTCATGAAAAAAAGTGCTTTTTGGTCTTAATTTACGGTTAGGGTTAGGCATTAGGGTTAGCAGTGTGATTGAGATTAGGGTTAGGTTTAAAATGAGATTTTATGACTTTGTGGCTGTGCCAGCTTGTGACCACTACGCAGAGCTGCTTTCAGAACAAGATTCATGATGAAAAACAC
Organism: Oncorhynchus masou masou; assembly: GCF_036934945.1. NCBI lineage: Eukaryota > Metazoa > Chordata > Actinopteri > Salmoniformes > Salmonidae > Oncorhynchus > Oncorhynchus masou. The sequence goes on along the minus strand of NC_088236.1, from coordinate 42,968,882 downwards.
TGAAGGAACTATGGCCTATAAATCAGTGAATAGACACTCAACCCTATTTGGTCCTGTAACTCTGGATAAGATTGTCTGCTAAATATGTAAATGAAATTTTGTGAGCAAAATAAATTACCAACTGTACTTTCCCATACCAACTTAGGCCAATGAATCGTCTGGTAAGCTGGACAGTATAAAGGAAACAACATGTAATTCATTAAGCTAACACCCAGCAAGCCGTGCAGTGTCCTCCATGGCATTTAAATTGTTATAACAGTGGCTTAATTTTGTTGTCAAATACAGAAAGGCTTGGGGAAAATGGCATGGACTTCTATCAGGAGAGAGGATACTTGGTATTATTAATAGTAGCAGAGGCATGACAGTGAACAGAGTGGGGCCTGTATAGGGTCCTTTTATTCCACCCTCCTCCACCCCAACTCCCACCACCATCTTATGAAATATGCACAACGCAAACAGAGGTGGGGTTGATGCAGGGACCTGCTTCCACCACAACTAACCGCTACATGTCCAGGACTATTACTTATTTATAAGACATGCCGGATAAGTGCCAGAGTGGCCTCGCGTTTTTTCCTCATTGCCAAAGGGCACTTTCATAACACTCTGTTTACATTTCAAGTGCTGGGAGAGGAGAATGATAACAAAAAAAAGGCCCCAATTAGTTACAGTGTCCAGAGCATGGGCCGAAACCTGGGCGAGATGACTCCGATAAATATTTGGATGTGGCATAGGACTCTACCTATAGGCCTCTGCTGGTCACTATCCAGGCTTATTAGAAGGGATACATTAACTACTTTTCCATGGGCCCAGTCTCCCTTTGAAGCCATTTGGGTCTTCAAGAAAAATCAATACTTAGTTGTATCATCATCGCTAAATGTACACTAGAATTTAAATGAAGCAGTGATTACTTAAAGTGTTATATTTTCAGAGAAATGCCCTCCATGCCCTTTGTATTGTGTACGCCATTGAAGGATTTAACCAAATGAACCTCTTCATACATTCTTTATGGTTTTGATGAGATAAGCAAAATGATATTATTGTGTACCAATTCATTTATTAGTCTTGTTGAGTTGCTAGAAATAGAGCATAAACCTTGATGGTGTGCTCATAAGAGCTTTGCCAGGTACTAAAATCATGCTAGGCTGCGTTTACACAGGCAGCCTAGTTCTGATCTTTTTTTCACTAATTGGTCTTTTGACCAATAAGATCATCTCTGAAAACATCTGATATGATTGGTCAAAAGACCAATTAGTGGAAAAAAGTTCAGAATTGGTCTGCTTGTGTAAACACTGCCTTACATGCTGACCAGACCGAGCGAGCATGCTCCATCGCACACATGTTGATTTGCCCACCCACACCTGATGCGATTAGGTCATGCAGGTTGAAATATCAAAATTAACTCTTAATCAACTATATTCATTTGGGGACAGGTTGAAAAGCATGAAACATTTATGGCAATTTAGCTAGATAGCTTTCTACTGCTAGCTAATTTGTCCTGGGATATGAACAATCCACAGATAAAAGGGTAAAAGTTTGTTTAGAATAATCTGTCCTCCTTCAGGCTTCTTCTTCTTCTGTGGACTTTAAATGGCGGGTGGCAAGCAACTTTAAGGTGCATTAACACCACCAACTGGACTGGAGCGTGGACCTCATCTTTCATTCATCTTTCTTTCATTCACCCACGTGGGTATATGCTCCTAAAAACCAATGAGGAGATGGCACATGTCCAATTCCACATGTAATTTCGTCCATCAATTCCATGTAATTGTAAATGAATACTAACATCATTACTTCGACAAAGACATTACAGGCAACAGGGATTTCATAATACCCATCCAGAAGATAACTGTGGAGAGTACGGAGGCTTCAGAAATGTGGCACTTTGTAAAACAACCGTCCTTCCCACTCACATACAAGGTGAAATGGAAGGATTCACTGTTATCAAATACTGTAACAACCCTGTTGATTCCTCAATTCCTTTTGAAAAGTAATACAGAAACAATTCAAACATGTACTGAGAGTGCAAAGCCAATCGCTTATTACAAACTACCTATGTAATCCAAACTAAAGATCAAATATGAGAATTTCAAATGTAACCTGCCTTTGCATGAGACCACATCTGGTGTAGTTGTCAGTCTGCTGAGCAGTGTTTGGCTCAGAACCAGGTTGTTGAATCTTCAAGGGAGGTATATGGAAAATTAGGTCATACTGTAAAATATCTTTGGTGGTATTATGCCCGTTTACCAAATAAACAGTAAAATACACTATAACAACCACATATCCAAACGCTCTTGACAGGATAAACAGGTGCTGATTTTAAAAAAAAGTGCAAATATAAATACACTCTTGATTCATATCAAAATAATTTGTAGATCAGTACAATATTTCAGTGTATGTAGTTGACTCTGTGACAGGCAGCTCCCCACATGGTGATGTAGGTCAACTTCTCTTTCAGCCTTGCCTCTCCGTCTTTCAGCAGACTCAGCCATGCCCAGTCTGTCTCAGGACACCACCAAGCTCAAGGCTGCCAGTGTCACAAGGGAGACACACTCTGACAGAAGCTGTGCCAGTCAGACCTCAGACATGTCACCATACTGCACAGCCAGCCGTCTGTCCTCCCCAGTCCTCCTCTCCTCTCCTCTCCTCCACATCCCAAACCACCACCACCTATAGATCCAACCCTAACCATGCCCGGTCCGGGCAACCACACCACATACAATTTGTCCTCCATCCATCCTTCCTCTACTTTCCTCTCTCACCATCCGCCTCTAGACAGACAGGGGTGGGGTGCGATGGAGGCCTGCCATCGGCGTCCTTGCCTCGGCCATCTGCTTGGCGAGCCTTCGGAAGGATCGGCATACGTCTGCCAGCATTGCCAGGGGCGACGGTGTCCAAAAACGCGGCGGCCTGCAGTAGAACCTTAACTCAGTGTCACAGGGCCGTCAGGCATGATTGATCTGGTCCATTTAGCCGGAGCAGCCAGCTCCAGGGGAGGCCTGGTGCTTCTAAAGCCCCATCCAGCCCTGCATCCCCTACACAACATAAACACCAGGCAGGCCACTACATAACCTGACCAGCTGGTCCAGACCCTCTCTCTCTCTCTGCCCACTGATCAGTCAACATGCCATCGCATGGCTGGCCCTCTGTCACTGCTTAACCCTCACTTGTCTCATTGTCAAGTTATTGCTTGACTATAACAGATTTTTCAGTTAATGACGTTGGGTTCTAATTCAAATACACTTTACGATATATTAATTTGAATTTACAGAGCAACACTAATGCTAATACCGGTACCATGACTTGAATGGGATTTTGGCAACAAATGCTAAAAAGTGGAATTTTTGCCACAAATGCTAAAATGAACTAAATCCAAATCATGGATTGCTATCATACCTTGTCCATATACTGCTTCCAGGGTAAAGAATCCAATGTGGCATTTTGTAATTTGGTGGAACTATTGAGGATATTTCAGAATCCAAGTTGAGTTTTGTATGTGATTATATGTATTTTATCATTTTATACATGTTTTGCCCATCAAGTCCCATTCACAATTGTGAATAGAGAGCAATAGAAATGACATATTTTTGTAGGCACTAAATTAATGTTTTTTTTTGTAGGGTTCTTAGATCATTTTATAACCGCCAAATATAAGGTATGTGTTAAACACAGGCTGAGGCGATCTGATTTGTTTCGTTCTATGAGATGCTCTTCATCAGGTAACATCCCTTTTTGTGAATTGTAAAGCATTTATGTAATCAGGAAAAGCACACAAAGCACATAAAGGCTTCATAATTCTTAAAGGTCATGCTAACTGACTGATTTTATCTCATATAACAAAATGCATAAGATCTCCTAAAACTGTTGACCTCAGACATTATTTTCAACGTTTATCCCAAAACCCCATTCTTTCCCGTGATTTTCTTCATGTACATAACTTGCATTCATCTACATATTTACCTCAAATACCTTGTACCCTACACAGTGATCTGCTGCTGGTACTCCTTGTATATAGCTCCATTCTTGTGTATTTTATTCCTCGTGTTACTATTTTTCCCGTTGTTATTATTGTTATATATTTCGGCATACGTCTGCCTCTTTGGGAAGGTCTCGTGAGCAAGCATTTCACGGTAAAGTCTACACCGTTGTATGTGACAAATAGTATAAATATTTATTTTACTTGCCCAATAGGAATGTCCGAACAACCCAGAGGTAACTCGTTTCCTGGTTTTTAGGACTACAAGCTGGTGAGCTCAATGGGAAGTCATCATACCATAGTTTGATAGGTTTAAAGCAGGGTCATATCATGCTGCTCATACATATTGTAATATACTACCAATTAATACTGGTCAGAGGAGTGGTGGCTTTTTATTTGATCTATAAAACTGGGAAAATTCACAAAACAGAAATATAGAATGGAATTCATCCATAATTAGTCCTCCAGTCTCTTTTTAAATATTTGTATTAGTCATAGTTGAAACCAAACTGCAGAAGTACACAATTGGCATCATCCCTGCAGGTTCCTACAGTTTGAATTGATATCCCAATATTGTTGTCTATTTCCATCTTATGTATTTTCAATCCCCTTTATTGCTTGGTCTGTATTCTGGTTTGACTCATCCCAGGACATTGGTGACTCGTTACAATGGGATGAGTTACATAGACAGAGAGGTCATGGCCACAGCCCTTCATCCAGTTGCTTATGCGCTCTGTGTGTATTACATCACTTTGAAATATAGCTAGGCTAAAGCTCTGACTTCTCAATGCTCCCTTTTAACAACACCCGTGTTAGTCTTTGGGATTTACCCACCACAAGGCTTTAAGGTTTTCCTTTACTGCTCGGGAATTCAACCACATCACACAGGCTTTTTTTTTCATCGTAGACGTCTGACTGCTGAAGATAGCTGCTCCATTTCACTACATAAATATAAAATAACTGTAGATTTACCGTTAAAAGTAATGTGAGGTTTACTTGATTTGCCAATATCGATGTGACATTTAGCTGAAAGAGATGCAAGGTTTTAATTGAGAGAGTAATGATACAGAGTGTTTGGTTTCAGGGCTGGGTTCAAGAGAGAAATGGACTGGGGCCATCGTCCATGCAGACTAAGTGAAGTCTAAAGAACTCCGGGAAATTGTTAAGATCAGGGAAACTTGCATGTCCTTTCAGTTAAATATTTTAAAAGAGGAGAGTTTGAAGCTTTTTCTCTCAATATGTATTCCTCTCCCTCTCGCTATCTCTTTCTCAATCTCAAATGGTCTCTGTCAAGCTTTTAGAAAGTGCCTTTCCTGAAAGAGGCGTTATTGCCCAATCAAAGATACTGGAATGGAAAGATTAGGTGAACATGTGTGTGTATTTTTATATTATGAAATATCTATTCCATACTTTAACAAAGTGTCTTTCTTGTGGATGTGGATGTATATCCAGAGATTAAATGAGGACACATAGCAAAGTGACAGCATAAGAAACCCTTCAAAATTAGGTTGAATAAGGATAAACCCGTAATAGACACAATGGACATGAAGGAAATAAGTAATTTATCCTTAATCAATTCATTAATTAAGCATCTTCACTTCCTCTGTCCAAGGCAGCAGTCGGAGGGCCGAGGGCTACTTGGGGGACCAGCCAAAGACTACCATGGCAACAGTTGGCCAGGGCGAACTGGTCTGGGAAGGAAGTGTGGAAGAATTGTGCCAGTAATGGCCTTTTCTCATGTGAAAAAGACCTATACAGCCCCAGTGAGAAATCCATCAGTACAGACAGGAAGCATCCGGGACCTGGCGACAACAACAGAACACTTGATTTGTTGACGTAATAAGGTACCATTTCCTTCTTTGGCCACTCTGTTTTGTAGTTTTTGTATTTTTTTTTTATCTGATCATACTGGAACAATATACCAAGGTCAATGAGGGTATAGAAGTTTATGGGTTTATTTATTTTCTAGTTGTTTTTTAACGATGAAAGGATTTATCTTTATTTAGATACAGTATGTAGAGGCGGGCGGCATTTTGGCGAATCCTCTACTTGTTTTTCATGTGTTTAGTGCTGCAAAGCGTGTCAGCGAATAGTTTTAAGCGTGTCTCCATTTTTGACATCCCATCACAGTGCAGTATGAAATGGTCCTGAAGTTGAATGAGTCGCTAACAAAAGCATGCGGGAATTAGCACATGGAGGCCCATCTCCAGGAAGTGTTTATGTTCCTGATAAAGCCTTTCTCTGGCAGAAACGATTACATGAACGTCTCCCAGTTATTTGTTTTCATCTGAACATTTGGCTGTGGGGTTTATCCATCTTGACAAGCACATAATATGACTTTCGGTGCTCCGGGGAGGAATATGAGAGAGAGTGAAAGAAGGAGAAGAGAGGAAAAAAAGTTAAGACACAGCCTCTGTGTTTTACTCTTATTTTTCACTCTCCAAAGATGTGTTGAAAGATCACAATAATCCCCTCAAAATGACATTAGTCTTCACTCGTCTTTGAGTAGGAGGTATGCATCTCAGCCAAATTACTGAAAACACTCTAGGGTGTTGGGAACGATGTGACAAACAAAGTTTCCGAAGTAATTTGATTATGTCTGAAAAAGTATAAATATGGACTCTTCCTAGCGTTCCACACAAAGCCAATTAGATTGAATCCCTAAATGAATGTGTACTCCTAGTCATCAAAAAGTAACAGGTTCAGGCCCTGTTGCAGCATGAGCAGGACCATGCCCAGTGTCTTCTAATGGAGACTGGATTCTACTGCTGATTAACTGTACCTATGAGCTAATTAGGAGGATTGTTTGACCTCCAAACCACCAACATACCACCAACTTGTATGCGCAGAAAGAGTACTGAAGAAAATGAGCTATGCACTTTATTCCATTATTTGTCTATTTGACTAATTGATGTGTATATTGTCCTATGTTAGGATATGTGGCTTCTATATCACCCAAATCACATGGAACAGAGTGCAGTTTACAACCAACTAATTTTGAACATTCCCCAAGGACATGTCGTATAGCCTTGGCACACAATAAGAGGGTACATCAAATCAAATGTTATTTGTTACATCCGCCGAATACAACAGATGTAGACCTTACAGTGAAATGCTTACATACAAGCCCTTAACCAACAATGAAGTTCAGAAAAATTAGTGTTTAGAAAGTCTTTACTAAAATACAATGAAGTAAAAGAAAAATAAGAAATAATTAAAGATCAACAATAAAATAATGGTAGCGAGGCTACATAAAGGGGGGTACTGAGTCAATGTGCGGGGAAACCGGCTAGTTGAGGTAATGAGGTAATATGTAGGTAGAGGTTAAGTAACTAAGCATAGACAATAAACAGAGAGTAGCAGCAGCATAAAAATGGGGGTCCACAATGCAAATAGCCATTTGATTAGCTGTTCAGGAGTCTTATGGCTTGGGGGTAGAAGCTGTTAAGACGCCTTTTGGACCTAGACTTGGAGCTCCGGTACTGCTTGCCGTGTGGTAGCAGAGAGAGCAGTCTATGACTTGGGTCCCTGGAGAACATTTTTAGGGCCTTCCTCTGACACCATCTGGTATAGAGGCCCAGGATTATTATTTGACCCTGCTGGTCATCTATGAACATTTGAACATCTTGGTCATGTTCTGTTATAATCTCCACCCAGCACAGCCAGAAGAGGAGTGGCCACCGCACATAGCCTGCTTCCTCTCTTGGTTTCTTCCTAGGTTCAGGCCATTCTATGGAGTTTTTTTGTAGGTAGGCAGCTTCCCTATTGGCCTGTGTTCACAAATATGTTGTATTTTATTATGAAATCATCTGATGTATAATGAGTAAGAAATGATCTATCATATATAATAACCAACACCAGCTGAAAGCTTTATGACATGGAAATGAAAGAACATGAACACAATTTAACACACTGTATAATTGATATTATCGGCCTACATATAATCTTTAGTAAAGGGCCATTCATGGTTATGAGTGTATAAGCAGTTTTCTGCTTGCCAACCAACGATTTTTATTTCTGTACCTTGGCATTATATTGTGTTCAATCATGAAAAAAAACGAAAAAAGTTCATTCACAGCCTTCCTTGTAATCACATTTTTCATTTCGATAGAAAGGTCAGCAAACATAAAAATACAATATGGGAGACATTTCACTTTACCCTGTAGAACTAGGCAGTGGGAAAGTAAACGCTGTTGCTCGCTGGATTGTCTAATAATACACAGTCTCAGCCAGTTCAAGCTGGAATAGGCAACACAAAGCAATACGTGGGCTACTTTCTCCCCAGCAATGCGTTAGAAAATTACAGACAGAGAGCTGCAAAGTGCTTATGTCTACTCCACCAAATGGAGAGAATGGGAGGCTCAATTTGAGTGCTCCGCTCAGACCCTCAAATCGCTGCCAACATATACCACCGACTTCTCAAGCTGCTCTTACTTCCACCAGCCCACTGTTGCAGAGCGGAGAGGGGTGAATGGGTTGAGTTGGTGGTTTTTAGTGTGTGTGTATTGCAATGTAAGATACAAATCCTTTGTTTCGGACACTGCCGTTCTCCCCCCCCCCACCCCCCATTTTAACACTCTGTTGTTGTTTTTTTAAATGGACCCATATTACGTTCATTCATACATTTGAGGAAAGTCATAACCGCCATGGTAGAGATTGCACCTACACTACAGAATGTCTACGCTCACCATCTAAAGAAAAAAAATAAAAAGATGTATTAAACAGAAGCATAACACCGACTTCTCCAATCTTCCTGGCCAGGTCAAACCTTGAGTGCCAGTTACAGTGATTTCCTCAGACTTTATCCATTTGGAGATTTTGGATTGAATATATGACAGATAATTTCCCCTTTACTAATGCAAGTTGACTTGTTGGTTTGTACATTTAAAGAAATTGTGATAATGGAATTACTGTGGCTCTATGTGAGGAAATAACGTATCATTTTACGGAAGAGTGCTTAGAACACTGTAGTGTCAGTCAAAGTCTTCACTTTTAATGAGAAGTGTGGCACTCTGGATTTTGATTGTGAAGAGTGTTGTCTCCTATAACTACGCAGTCAGTTGCCTGCCTGTCTGGCTGCCTGCCTGTGTGTGCGTGCATGTGTGTTCCACAATTCACTTCCCCAGTCTGTGAAGCAGGGGATAATTAGCTGTCTTATCAGCCTGGGACACGGGCAGACCCCTCTCCAGTGACAGGTCATGGAGCCCGGACCAGCAGGAGGTAGGAGAGGGGGGGGATGAGAAGACGACAGGGAGAAAGAGATGTGGAGCCAAAGGAGGAGAGAAAGAGAGAGGGGTTGCCAAAGGAGTAGATAAAGATAGAGGGGAAGAGAGATGGAAGAGGGAGGGAGGAGGACAGTTAGGGCCGGTAAGGACAAACCAGCTGCTCTGGCCTATCAGCTCCTCGACGAGACCTTGCTCCTCATTAGCACACATTCGAATGACAAATGTGACCAGCTTAGGCAGAGACTAATTAATTCACGAAGAGGGGGGCGATCACTGGAGTAAGACTCCAAATCCTTCACTGCCTCGTGTATGAACAAGTGTTAAGGAGGAGGTGTAGAGCTAGCTATACCTCTAATGGCGTGCTTTCATTACACTTTCTCAGCACTTGCTTTTTGGTCCGTTTGATTGCTCTGTGTGCGTTATTCTGTGTTGGTGACCTATTAGGCCAAGTCTGCCTGTGTCCGAGAAAGAGGATATGGTACTGCTGTTGGTGTTTGTACGTCACATGAACAGTGTGACTGGAATGGTATAGCTTTTGCTTGTGTGCAACAACTTTTCTTTTTAAACAACTGCATCTGGGCACATGTTTTCGTTGTTGAGATATTCGTTCGATTGGTGGATTGTGCTCAATGTGTCTCCACACACCGTACTTTATGATCTGATGGAACAATAGCGAGTCAGACTGCTCTGCTCCTCTGCTGTGGACTCGGTCTGTCTGTCTGTCTCTCTCTGAGCCCACAAACACAGTGGGAAAGAATAAGTGCGCCACCTTGTGTTCACTGGATCAGCAATAATAGGAAGCAGAGAAAATGATTTGGCTCCTCTCATATTTTGGACCGTTGATATCAAAGGTTGAAATGATTTAACGTAATACCCCAGAAATGCAATTGTTTAAAAAGAAAATGTAAGTCAGTCAAGTCACTCATATAGAGATTAAAGGCATTCTATCCACTATGATATATTTCATTTAGAGCCACCAGGTGTTTACCCAACCAAGGGTGCTTGTTTTATTGAAAGTAAGAATGATGTTTAAAATACCAACACACAAAGAGTTGTCGTGGATAACAACATACAACCTTGCCTCTGGGGGCTCATGCATCTGAGCTCAGATTCTCTGCAGGGCAGGAGAGGGAGAATCCGTCACATTCATATTTCTGCCCTTCAAGTGCTGCCGGATCAGAACAGAAGTGTCTCCCCGTGCCTCCTTGGTTTGGAATAGAAATAGCCAATGTATGTATCAGCGCTGTTAAGGATACTGCTACAGTATGTCAAGCAGGGAGATGAATGTGTTTTTTCGACCGACCAGATGTAATCTGTAGTCCCCTGTCACTACAGGTAGTGCTCTTGTCTTCCCTGTGCAAAGGAAAAAAGCACTCATCCTTTAATACATTGAAACAATGATGGCTTAATGTCTAATGTTCTTAATTTGTAAGCAGTGCTGTTGATAGTGCTCATTCAACTGGCTTCACTCTTAGACAGTTCACATGCTTAGCCTCTTGCCCATGACAGCCCCAAAAGAAGTCGCCTGTATTGCTCGTGTCAGAGTAAATCCAGCCTTTTGGCAAGTGCCACATGTATGGGGGAGCCTAAATGATCCATTTGAATAAAATTACCGATACTGTCTGGTTTGTGCCCCAGCTTGTGTTTCCCATCAGCCTCCTTGTTTTTCCATTTAGAACAGGCTTAACTGGCCTGAACATCTGGCCCTCATCAAGTCCAGGTGTTCCCTCACTATACAACACACACTACCATGCTGTCTGCTCTGCGTCCTCTCTCTCTCTCTCTCTGGTGCAAGTGTTCTTACCAAATCCCTCGTAAAAGTATATTCAGCACTTGTTCAAGTGCTCTCTCAACCAAGCTGTTCCTGCACAGCAATTATGCCAAAACAGTTCATGTTGTCCAATGTGATGTATTTATATCGAACACTGAGTTTTCTGTATTTCAGTTCCAAGTAACATCCTACTCAGAGCACCAAGCCATGAGTGAGAGTAGTGTTCTCCAGGTGGCACCCACAGCACGCTACCCACCGACCATTACCGAATACCTCAAGACTACACCTGTGAAACACATTAACTTGACCCAACACTGAAACTTAGGTGGTATTCTTTTTTTTGTCTTTTTTTATTTCTGACAGTGGCGGGACAGCTAAAGCGATTTGAAGAACGCCATAACCAATGAGTTAAAAAGGGATCATTCAAGCAAAGCCACAATTATTATGGACCTACTATTCATATCTTCACATGAAGTCATCAGAATTTCCATTCTGAACATGATTCATCTCTGTTTTAAAAGCTACAGAATAAGACTTTGTTGGGCAGATCTCATATTCTTGCAATGTTCCAGTCTAGACTCGGGTCAATTATATTTTTATTTCATATCATTGCTACCATGATAGCAAGGATATTTAATCATGCTAGCACTCTGTCGTTTACCATTTTGATCTCTGCCCCTAACCTGCAGCATCAGAAAAGGGGTCTTCAACCAAATAAACGACACCATCGAGGAGGCAATTTTATGTGCATTAAGCTTAGTTGTCAATCTGAAAACATCCGGTGCATAGCATTGGTTCCTCCTATTCAATTCCAATGTGCTGCGGTATGTATATGATGATGGTAAAATAGTAGCCCCGTTGGGGCCATTGGCTGGGCTGATTAATCTAACAGACAGTGTAGTGGGTTAGGAGCCAGGCATGGGGTAGAACAACAGCAGCGAGACCAGCACGAACAGGCCTTGCTAGAGGGGAGCTGCTCAGTGTCTGAGAGAGAAGCCATCTTAGCAGCACTGTACATTGTCACTCTGTGACTCACCATCACACTGAACTATGGCGGCTGGCTTCGCCTTGTGACAAGGAAAAATTCACCAAGCTCTTGTGACTCCAGGAGCTTTTATTCCATAAAATGTAGGTTTGACGTGAACGTGGACAGACTGAGGAGAAGACTGCATTGATTGATGGTGAATAATAAGATACCTAAGTGAGTGCCAAAGACTTCAATGGATATAGATTCTAAAGCTTTCTGTACTTGAATCCCTGGCCTTTGGCAAAGAGACGACAAAGCGTTTCCACAGAGGTGAATATTTATAGCAAAATATTGTCTAAGTGTCTACATTTCCATACTGCATATTAATGTGTTTCATATTGAATATGTTGTTCCGTTATGAGTCGCTATTGATCCATTCCACTTTGTCAAAAATAAAGAAGCATCTTAACATCCATAAGATAGAACTTAGTGTAGCTGTAGTCTCCTCTTTGATATAGAGGAGAAAACCTGCAGGGTGTCGATACACTCAACACAGTGCTGCCATGCCCACACACATCGTATCCTTTTGTTGCCCTCGTGACCACCATTGCTGAAAGGCTAACCACACACAGTACATCCATATCTCAGATAAAGCTGTAACGTCAAAGAGAGAGAGGGAGAGAAAGAGGCAGGCAGAGGGAGAGAAAGAGAGGGGTATGGTGGGAGGAACGGGGTTTCATGGCTGGTCTGACTGTTTGAATGAACGTATCTGAAATGGGCATCATCTGCTAACGCTCTGACATGGTGTTGCTCTGGCCCCCAGCGTACCCCTTGCGATCCCTCCCCCCACCGCTCCCCCTGTACCATGGCACCCATGATACTCAGGCTATGTACTGTCACACTGATTGAGGGCGGCGAGACTGACATCTGACAATGTGACAGAACCAAGTATGTCATGCTCACATCAAACAAAGAAGCTAAAGAAAGTGATCTACTGTAGCGAGGGAGGTGGATTAAATGTTTTTACTGGCCGAAGTAGGTATGAGTTATTTTCTTAACAGAGGCTCATGGGAAGGGCTTGAAAAGTAGAATGCGTGATGAAAATAGAAACGCCACAGAGGGTAGTTACAATTGTTTGACCCCGTAAGTCATAAGTGTGTCTGTAGCATCTTGTGTTTTGACTGTAGTTGTGGAAAGAGCACTATCCTGCTGAGCCTCTGTTTCTGTCAAGCTATCATTGGGCAGTGGCTCAGCTCTCAGTCTAACCCTGGCCCAGCCTGTCCAGGCCTCTGGACCACACATCAGCCCCTTTACTGTTCCTTCCACTGGGGTAATGGAAACTGCAACGCGGTGTGGAGAGGGGAGGGGCATGGGCCATGGGCCATGGGCCATGGGCCCTATCGTGGTTGGCATCCTCCCTCCACCGCTACACTGAGAGGGCTGGGCAGGCAAGCCGCACTGAAAGAATTACAGTGAAAACACTGCAGTGCCCCTGCATCCCTTCAAATGGAAGGAAATCCTGGACATGTAGAACACTAGAAAAAATACTTTGAGGTTTTAGAGAAGTTGGGATCACCTCGGCCCGGGGTAATGCGATGCTGTTCATTAAAAAATGAAGCTTGGTCCATATGGAAACCATTGCAGACCTCATGCATAACCCAATCAAAGGAGCTGCTCTCCCTGCTAATGAGGGTGACCATGACATTTTTATAATGTTATCCTACTGTGCGGCTTGGTGCTGACTGAATGGCAGGGATATTTTATCCGTGAAAGCACAGCGGGGGGGGTCCTGCTGGTATTGTTCCATTTTTAGCCTTTGAATTAATCGGCCCAAGTCGTGGCAGGTACTTTTTATTAGTTGGTTAGCAAACTTGTTCAAAACTCCACTGCAAGCTTGTTTTATGAAGACAAGAATCAAGCATTTTGTCTATTTGGGAACCACACTGTATTTTAACCAAAAACCTAAGACAAGGTTAAATTCAGGCAAACATTTATTTATTTATAAATACAGTACGTTAGGTGCATTTCAAATCGCTGGAAATTTGTATTTGCGCATGAGCACTGACTGACGCTACATATCCATTGTGTATTGTGTGTTTTGAACTGTGTGCTGTGGCCCCAGATTCCACATCCTTGGCTCAATTGCCTTTCGCCAGCTCTACCACGCTCATAAAAAGCTCTGTAGCACTGATAATCACACCTCTATGTCCTATAGCAGGCGATTCCATGCCAGCGTAGGCCGGAAATATTTTAGGCAAATCTCTCTTAAAAACTTAATTGGGAGGAAGGATGTTTGACATGCTTTTTACATTTGTATCAAACCATTTTTGAGAAAATCATGACCTATCCATGCCTCACATAAGGCCGTATAATCCATGAACCGTGCATGATACAGACAACATCTTGGTGTCTTCATACTCCTTATAGTGTGCCCTAACATACGGAGCATGTCTAGTCTCTGAAATACACATTGACAAATTAAATTTATTCAACATAACAAATATTCATATTTCAAAATGATTGATTTTGTTCATTTCAAAGACAATGTTTGGAACAATGAACTCTACTCAATTTTATGAGCACCAACAACACAGTGAATGGGAAATGGATTCAAAGTGACCTCCCTCTGCTGGTGATTTGTTGAATGTGCAATCCTAAAGAAGGGCTGTGATTGGTTAATGACCTATAACATTGCTGTGCATGTAAAAAATGTGTCATATCATTAAAATGACCAGAGAACCCACTCTGGAAATGTGATGTGTTTGAAGAGAATATTGTTCCAAACAATGTGTCTAAAAAAATAAGCTAAATCCAAAAGAGCACTTTTGAGCTATTCATATTTATGTTGTAATAAATTAATAAACATTTTATTTTAGAATGTAGATATATTTGAGAGCACACTATAAGGAGTGTAATGACACTGAGACGTCGATATCATGTATGGTTCATGGATAATAGGGTCTTAAAGGAGTAAAGTATAGGTCTATAAAGGGCCTAAAACTGACATTTTCTCATGATTTTCTCAAAAATGTTGTACAATACAAATATAAAAAGCCTGTCAAACAAATGAGTTTCTACGTGAGAATTTCCAAAACAATGAGATAAAAAAGATTTTCGGCCTACACTGGCATGGAATTGCTCTAGCGCTTACAAACTGAAAACATTCAAAATCTTGCTGACTTGCCACAGGAGATTCTAATCCTTGAAGTGCTATAAATGACCTTTATATATCTGCGTCGATACTCCACCTTGCATTCCTCAAAGCAAATTCCAAGGGGGGGGGGACAGGTTGTCTTACTGTTATCTGTGTGGGTGTGGGTGCTATCGGTCTTGGTCGATGTGAAGGTTGGCTCCCTGTGTTTCTGCTGCTTCCCTGTGTAATCAGGGTATTATGTTTGCACTCTATCATCCCCTCCCTCCAAGCCCAAAGCTGCTGTCAAAGTCCTGGTTGGCCTGTCTGTGTGTCTAAACTACAATACATCACCTCACCATGGCTACTATCACTGAGCAGTGGTAGAGACAAAAACAGGAAATCCATTCAAAACCTCAGGTGCAACCTATAGAACGGAATTTCTGAAAAATAAAATGAATTATAAAATAAATGTCTTGGGGACACATTTTGGCCCTAATAATGTGGTCAACAACATCTAACAAATATGTGAAATAGTGAGATGTCTTACGGTGAGTCTTATTTCACCCCTGTCTAGTCATGACATATAAAAAAAAAACATTTGTCACCAAAGGCCCAGCCTAAGACCGTGTGAGAACACATCGCACATTATCATGACTGGTGTCCCATGGTCCACAATGGCATCAGGCACTGGGTTCTGATGTTTATCCCTCTCAGAGACACTGCCATAGGCATGCCCGGTCAAAGCCTCTTGTGAAATGTGTCTGGCAGGGATATTACTGCCAAAGGACTCAAGGGTCCTCACCACAGCCGCCCTAAGGGTCTGCGATATCAACTCTGACACACCCCAGGACCTCAAAACAGTTTGCTTGCTAACAATGACCTCAGAGACTGTGGCACTGGCCTGCATGCTTTTCTATGGATAACTGAGGGTTCTATGATGATATGAATGAGATGTATCACATTGGGATTCACTTAGCGGATCACCGATGCCTAGAAGAACCAATCACACAACATCTGTTGAGACAGACAGCTCGAGTGAGGTGAGCTCCTTTCCTCGTTATAAGTTGCCACATTAGTCATTCTCAATCATGCCTCTTCCTTGCGCTGTGGCGAGCAGCGAAATGCGGTGTGACATCTCACTCATATTACCATACGACCGTGGTTACGTCAGTAACCCTAAGTTCTACGTGAAAACCTGTTTCGATGTCTCACAATGAGATATGGCCAACTCCCTTACGGCAGACATGCTCTCCGAAGCCATGATAGTCCCAACAGCATCAGCCCTCAGAGGCCTGCCACTGAGGACCGTATGCACCATTGAAGGTGCAGTGACATTCAGTCTGTAAAACCTCTTATGTATAAGGGGTGGCCCAACATGCCCCCTCGCAAATAGCTTGTAAAGAAAGAGACGCATTTGAACAGTGCCCAAGAGGTAGCCATACCTCTGGTGGAACGGGCCCTCAGGTTCTCATTCTCAGCCGGAGGTTTCAGCATGCTGTGCTATGTTAATCAAAAAATAACTGCATGTCTTCCCAGCTTTTAAATCAAATCAATCAAATCAAAGTTTATTTGTCACCGAATCCAACAGGTGTAGTAGACCTTACAGTGAAATGCTTACTTACAGGCTCTAACCAATGGTGCGGGAAAAAAAGTATGTGTGTGTAGGTATGTAAAGAAATAAAACAATAGTGAAAAGATATTTGAAAAAAGAGTAGCGAGGATATATAGAGACACCTGTTAGTCAGGCTTATTGAGGTAGTATGTACATGTAGGTATCGTTAAAGTGACTATGCATATATGATGAACAGAGAGCAGCAGAAGCGTAAAAAGAGGGGTTGGCAGGTGGTGGGACACAATGCAGATAGCCCGGTTAGCCAATGTGCGGGAGCACTGGTTGGTTGGGCCAATTTAGGTAGTATGTACATGAATGTATAGTTAAAGTGACTATGCATATAAGATAAACAGAGAGTAGCAGCAGCATAAACGAGGGGTTGGGGTTGGGCGAGGAACACAATGCAAATAGTCCGGGTAACCAATTGGTTACCTGTTCAGGAGTCTTATGGCTTGGGAGTGAAAACTGTTGAGAAGCCTTTTTGTCCTAGACTTGGCATTCCGGTACCGCTTGCCATGCGGTAGTAGAGAGAACAGTCTATGACTGGGGTGGCTGGGGTCTTTAACAATTTTTGGGCCTTCCTCTGACACCGCCTGGTGTAGAGTTCCTGGATGGCAGGTAGTTTTGCCCCAGTGATGTATTGGGCCGTATGCACTACCCTCTGAAGTGCCTTGAGGTCGGAGGTCGAGCAATTGCCGTACCAGGCAGTGATGCCACCGGTCAGGATGCTCTCGATGTTGCAGCTGTAGAACCTTTTGAGGATCTCAGGACCCATGCCAAATCTTTTTAGTTTCCTGAGGGGGAATAGGCTTTGTCGAGCCCTCTTCACGACTGTCTTGGTGTGTTTGGACCAATCTAGTTTGTTGTTGATGTGGACACCAAGGAATTTGAAGTTCTCAACCTGCTCCACTACAGCCCCGTTGATGAGAATGGGGACGTGCTTGGTGCTCCTTTTCCTGTAGTCCACAATCATCTCCTTAGTCGTGGTTACGTTGAGGGATAGGTTGTTATTCTGGCACCACCTGGCTAGGTCTCTGACCTCCTCCCTATAAGCTGTCTCGTCGTTGTCGGTGATCAGGCCTAGCACTGTTGTGTCATCAGCAAACTTAATGATGGTGTTGGCGTCATGCCTGCAAATGCAGTCATGGGTGAACAGAGAGTACAGGAGGGAACTGAGCACGCACACCTGGGGAGCTCCAGTGTTGAGGATCAGCTTGGCAGATGTTTTGCTACCTACCCTCACCACCTGGGGGCGGCCTGTCAAGAAGTCCAGGATCCAGTTGCAGAGGGAGGTGTTTAGTCCCAGGTTCCTTAGCTTGGTGATGAGCTTTGAGGGTACTATGGTGTTGAACACTGAGCTGTATTCAATGAACAGCATTCTCACATAGGTGTTCTTTTTGTCCAGGTGGGAAAGGGCAGTATGGAGTGCAATAGAGATTGCATCATCTGTGGATCTTCATGGCTACGGACGTGAGTGCTACGGGTCTGTAGTCATTTCGGCAGGTTGTCTTTGTGTTCTTGGGCACAGGGACTATGGTGGTCTGCTTGAAGCATGTTGGTATTACAGACTCAATCAGGGATATGTCAAAAATGTCAGTAAAGACACCTGCCAGTTGGTCAGCACATGTCCTGGTAATCCATCTGGCCCTGCAGCCTTGTATATGTTGGCCTGTTCAAAGGTCTTACTCACGTCGGCTACGGAGAGCGTGATCACACAGTCGTCCGGAACAGATGATGCTCTCATGCATGCCTCAGTGTTGCTTGCCTCGAAGCGAAATTAGAAGTGATTTAGCTCATCTGGTAGACTCGTGTCACTGGGCAGCTCGCGGCTGTGCTTCCCTTTGTAGTCTGTAATAGTTTGCAAGTCCTGCCACATCCGAAGAGTGTCGAAGCCGGTGTAGTATGATTCAATCTTAGCCCTGTATTGACGCTTTGCCTGTTTGATGGTTAGTCGCAGGGCATAGAGGGATTTCTTGTAAGCTTCCGGGTTAGAGTCGCGCACCTTGAAAGCAGCAGCTTTACCCATTAGCTCAGTGCGAAAGTTGCCTGTAATCCATGGCTTCTGGTTGGGGTATGTACGTACAGTCACTGTAGGGACGACGTCCTTAATGCACTTATTGATAAAGCCAGTGACTGATGTGGCGTATTCCTCAATGTCATTGGAAGAATCCTGGAACAAGTTCCAGTCTGTGATAGCAAAACTGTCCTGTAGTTTAGCATCTGTTTCATCTGACCATATTTTTACAGACCGAGTCACTGGTGCTTCCTGCTTTAATTTTTGCTTGTAAGCAGGAATCAGGAGGATATAGTTGTGGTCGCATTTACCAAATGGAGGGTGAGGGAGAGCTTTGTATGCATCTCTGTGTGTGGAGTACAGGTGATCTAGAATTTATTTCCCCCTCTGGTTCCCTGCATTAAAGTCTCCGGCCACTAGGAGCGCCACCTCTGGGTGAGTGGTTTCCTGTTTGCTGACTGAGCGCGGTCTTAGTGACAGCATCTGTCTGTGGTGGTAAATAAACAGCCACAAAAAGTATAGCTGAGAACCTTCTAGGCAAGTAGTGTGGCCTGCAGTTTATCACAATATACTTTACATCAGGCGAGCAAAATCTAGAGATTTCCTTAGATTTTGTGCACCAGCTGTTGTTTACAAATATGCACAGACCACCCCCCCTCGTCTTACTGGAGTGTGCTGTTCTATCCTGCCGGTGCAGCGTGTATCCCGCTAGCTGAATATTCATGTCGTCATTCAGCCAGGATTCCGTGAAGCATAGGATATTACAGTTTTTTATGTCCCGTTGGTAGGATATTCGTGATCGTACCCCGTCTAGTTTTTTGTCCAGTGATTGCATGTTGGCGAGTAATATTGACAGTAACGGCAGCTTTCCTAGTTGCCTTCTGCAGGTCCAGATGAGGCATTCGGCTCTTCATCCTCTGCGTCGCTTCCTTTTGCGAATAATTGGGATGGCTGTCCTGTGGAGTGTTTGGAGAATATCGTGTGAGTCCTGCTTGTTGTTGTTGAAGACATTTTTGTCTAACCCGAGGTGAGTGATCGCTGTCCTGATATCCAGAAGCTCTATCCTTCCGTAAGATACAGTTGCAGAAGCATTATGTACAAAATAATTTACAAATATCGCGAAAAAAAACACATAACACAATTGGTTAGGACACCATAAAACGGCAGCCATCTCCTCCGGCGCCATTTTAGAAATTGCTACTTCTCTCTCAGCAGCTGCAGCCACAAGCGGCATCAGGATTCTAATATTGGCTGTGCCAGCGAAATTTGTGGCCGTGAATCCATATTTTTCTGATGATTTAAATGTCTCAAAATGTGTTACGAATAGGCTGGCGTGCACACGAGTGAGCGAGGATCCACAAAACCACAACAGGCAGTGCTTCTCAGAATCAGGAGAAGCCCATAACCCAGTGGAATCTGCTAATGTGCTTTGCATTCTATCGAAAGTAGACCAATAACTGATCCAAATATAATTTAGGAATAAAACAGGCACTCAAAACATAGGGCTTTTGAGCGGTTATTAAAATGGAGAGAAAAAAAAGAGAAATGTAGTTATTTATTTAGGCTTTTTTTAATTGTTCAAGGCTACCCGTGTTATTTAATTTTCAAAATAAATTGTTTGATTGTATTGAAATGAATGCATGACTCAGATGCAAGGCTGGCATTATGGGCGGTCCCTAAGGTGCCTGACCCGCCCTACAGTACCTCCTTGCCTGTCCAAATAAAATATTGTAATACTGATCATCTATTTGATCAAAACGCGCACTGACAAAGACTCAATCTCAGATAAAGCATCCGAGAGAGCGAAATCGTGCCCTCTCTGTCTCCGTATGTGTAGACCATGTATCTGATGCTGTCTGGACAAAAGGAGTATAGCATGTCATACTTTTTCTGGCCAAACAGCATCAGGTACATGGGATTCTGATAGTAAGACAGAGCTGCGCTGTTTCGCTCGTTCGTTTCGGCAGAGAGGAAGGAGCGAAATGAGTGCTCACCTTGACCAAAATATGTCCTGAATAAGCCCAATGTTTTTGTATGGGCCTTTGGGGCAACATACGATTAATCCCTGTCATTTGGTTACATACATTTCTGTTAATGCATGTATTACAGCCATTTACCTTTCTCATTCTCAGAGTGGAGATGATGTTTGCAGAGTTCACAACCTGCTACACTAAGCAAGTTTTGGTTTATGTCATAACCATCCATTTTTCCTTGGCCATTTGTTTGGAAGTGCTCCATGGGAGCAATGAGCGTGTGTGGTTTCTCTTTCCTGATAACGTTGAGGGAGTTCGATTAGCAAATGTCTTTAGCCACCAATGGATCACGGTGAAGGCTATCAATGTGTCCATATGGAAAAGGCTGCTGCTCTAGCATTAGTTCAATTTTTACTTTTGAACATTTTAATTCCATTTTTTTTATGATTAACCACATGGAAATCATTTTGAGAAACAAAAACCTTATAATTAAAATTAAACTGTTCCACAAAAAGGCGCATATAAAAACAATCATTACTGCCACGAAGATAGGTAGAATTGGTAGGATAAATTGTCAGTTTCCCCAAACTCAAAACTCATGAACTTCCTATAATCTTTATTAGCCTATAACACCAGGAGGTCCCATGAAAAAAAAGGCCCGCCTATGGAAATCAAATGCCCGTCCAACTGATTCATTCTCACGCCGGCCCTGCTCATATGATGTGTAATGACATGAATGAATGATTGATTATTTTTGAAGTAAGTTAGTAGGAAGACAGAAAACAGGACACGCTCTCGCAGCTCAGTGGTGGAAAGATTATATCAGGGTACTATAGCCAATATGTGAGTCAGAAGCAAAGTAACACACCTGATGTAGGATACATTGCATGCTAAATATTTCTGATCAGTGAAAGATGAACAAATGAATACATTTGCGAACACCTACACATAGTTGCCCAGCCAGGGATCAATTAACTACAGACGGAGATTCAGTTAAACAAAAAAAAATCACGTTAATTGATTATCAGACAAGTCACAGGCTTTTGGTAGGGGGTAGGACAGGCTACTCTGCAATTGAATAGCAAAATCCAATTGTTTAAGCTACATAACATTCAGCCCCTTTGAGTTGACACATTTTGTTATGTTACATCCTTATTAGAAAATGTATTAAATAAAAACAACTCAGCAATCTACACACAATACCCCATAATGTCAAGGAGAAAAATTTTTTGCAAATCTATTAAAAAAACAAACAGAAATACCTTATTGACATACTGTAGTTATTCAGACCCGCTGCTTTGAGACTCCAAATTTTGATCAGGTGCATCCTATTTCCATTGATCATGATTGGAGTCCACCTGTGGTAAATTCAATTATTGGAAATGATTTGGAAAGGCATACCTGTCTATGTTAGGTCCCACAGTTGACAGTGCATGTCAGAGCAAAAACCATGCCATGAGGTCAAAGGACTTGTCCGTTGAGCTCCGAGACAGTAGGTGTCGAGGTATGTTTATTTGAACAGTGAGAGACAGAATAACAACAACAAAAAATCCTGAAAAACGCTTGTCAAATTTTTAAAAAATTAATTAGCATTTTAATGAGGGAAATAAGTATTTGACCCCTCTGCAAAACATGAGTTATTACATGGTGGCAAAACCATTGTTGGCAATCACAGAGGTCAGACGTTTCTTGTAGTTGGCCATCAGGTTTGCACACATCTCAGAAGGGATTTTGTCCCACTCCGCTTTGCAGATCTTCTCCAAGCCATTAAGGTTTCGAGGCTGATGTTTGGCAACTTGAACCTTCAGCTCCCTCCACAGATTTTCTATGGGATTAAGGTCTGGAGACTGGCTAGGCCACTCCAGGACCTTTATGTGCATCTTCTTGAGCCACTCCTTTGTTGCCTTGGCTGTGTGTTCTGGGTAACTGTCGGGCTGGAATACCCATCCACGACCCATTTTCAATGCCCTGGCTGAGGGAAGGAGGTGCTCACTCAAGATTTGACGGTACATGGCCCCGTCCATCTTCCCTTTGATGCGGCGATGTTCTCCTGTCCCCTTAGCAGAAAAACACCCCCATAGCATAATGTTTCCACCTCCATGTTTGACGGTGGGGATGGCGTTCTTGGGGTCATAGGCAGCATTCCTCCTCTTCCAAACACAGCGAGTTGAGTTGATGTCAAAGAGCTCCATGTTGGTCTCATCTGACCACAACACTTTCACCCAGTTGTCCTCCGAATCATTCAGCTGTTCATTGGCAAACTTCAGACGGGCATGTATATGTGCTTTCTTGAGCAAGAGGACCTTGCGGGCGCTGCAGGATTTCAGTCCTTCACGGCGTAGTGTGTTACCAATTGTTTTCTTGGTGACTATGGTCCCAGCTGCCTTGAGATCATTGACAAGATCCTCCCGTGTAGTTCTGGGCTGATTCCTCACCATTCTCATGATCATTGCAACTCAACTAGGTGAGATCTTGCATGGAGCCCCAGGCTGAGAGAGATTAACAGTTATTTTGTGTTTCTTCCATTTGCAAATAATCGTACCAACTGTTGTCACCTTCTCACCAAGATGCTTGGTGATGGTCTTGTAGCCCATTCCAGCTGTGTGTAGGTCTACGATCTTGTCCCTGACATCCTTGGATAGCTCTTTGGTCTTGGCTATGGTGGAGAGTTTGGAATCTGATTGATTGATTTCTTTTGTGGACAGGTGTCTTTTATACAGGTCACAAACTGAGATTATGAGCACTCCCTTTAATAGTGTGCTCCTAATCTCAGCTCGTTACCTGTATAAAAGACACCTGGGAGACAGAAATCTTTCTGATTGAGAGCGGGTCAAATACTTATTTCCCTCATTAAAATGCAAATCAATTTATAACATTTTTGACATGTGTTTTTCTGGATTTTTTGTTGTTATTCTGTCTCTCACTATTCAAATAAACATACCTTTAAAATTATAGACTGATCATTTCTTTGTCAGTGGGCAAACATTGTGTATTTTGTGTAGAGAGAAAAAAACAATTCAATCAATTTTAGATTAAGGCAGTAAACTAACAAATTTTGGAAAAGGTCAATGGTCTGAATACTTTCCGAAGGCACTGTATGAGCAAAATAGAATAAAGATAATCGTCAGCACTCACCCTAATTTATCTAACATTTTCCAGCCTATGATACCAAATTTCCAAACGGAGATTCAGTGAAAACAAAAATGTTATTCTCGGGTAGACATTGTCAGGTTGTGGTAGTTAGGCTGCTGTTGTGATGGAAATTCCCAAAAAAAGAACTTCAAGTTAGTCAGACCCTGGAGAGGAATTTAATCGTTCTGGACAGCAGGTGCTGAATGTTCGGCAGTATAGTTGAGGTAGTACTTTGGTCAACTAAATATGACTGAAAATGTTTACTTGGAATAGATGTCAAAGTCAGGAATGTTGTTTGAGAGGTCGACTAAAAACATTTGCTCTCATTATAGTACGCTCTGTAGTTCTATAACCCTAAACATAACCTTACAGAGGTTATACCTAAATTTAACCCTCAAGGTTCTTGCGTCCTAGAAGCAGTAGTTTTGTCAAGTTAATTTTCAGAATTTTGACGAGTGAATGACGGCACTGGCATTGCAGCAGTTTGCAAAGATTCTAATGCATTTCAATATATAAAAAAAATGCTGACAGGTCATGTTGACAGGACGTTTTTGGTCATTTTCAAATTAATTTGCGTTTTGTCTCGTCCTTCATCGGCTGTCAATCTTCCGGTCTCTTCAGACAGGGTTGGGCTACATGACTCTTCGATGTATGAGGAACAATAGGGAGCCCCTGACTAATGTGCCAGTCTTTGTCAAGTTTCCTCAGTCCTCCCAGCTGTATTCCCCCCTCAGAGCCTCCACACGAACAGAAAAATACTAGCCCAGGGTACGGAGATGAATCCCCGGCTCTCTGTGACATCCAGCCCTCCTAGCAGTATTTACTAATTGACAGGCCCTATCAGTCGGCTGCTGGCCACAGCTGACAAGTGTGTGAAAGCTGGTGGTGGGGAAATGACACGCATTGCAGGATTATCAGCACAAAGGCCAACGACATAGCAGTAATCTGATCTGGCTGCAGCTAGTTTGTGGGCCTTGTCTCGGTTTCTGGTGCAGCAGATCACACGCACACATGCACTTGCACGCACACACACACACACTCCATACATATTATGCACGTTGTTTCTTCTCACTTTCTCCCTTTTCCTTTGTTTGATCATTTCATACTCCACAATGACTTTTAATGATTAATTAGGTGTGCCAGATAGGTGTGAGAATGGCTGAAGACAGATACCGCCCCTTGTTGCTCCCCTCCCCCATTTCTTAGTTCCCCAAGGTACTCCACCGCTCTACACAAGCACACACACATGTGCATAATTTTTGTATTATGCCTATTAGATTTTTACGTGGGGCAAGGACATGGACTTTAGGGGTTAAGAAGTTATGTTCAAAACCACAGAAAAACATAACGCCTGAGAGTCAGCAGCCTGGCGTTTTAGACAAGATTTTAATGTCAATGTAGAAACAAGGCCATTAACAACATTGTTCTGCAAAGATGCTTTTCCATGGTCTGTAACCCAATCAGCATTTCTTAACAGCCTGATCACTTTTGAAAAATATTTGGGGGTAGGGGTGCTGCAAATGTTATGTCCAAGGGTGGAGAAAAAAAAAACATTTCTCCAGTAAAGGCCCAGTGCAATTCTTTAGTGATTTTCCTTTTTACCGTGCTATATCAGAGTTATATCCGTCCACTAATACAGGCTGGCCCACTCATTAAGCAGGCAGCCGCATATTGCGGCAGATTGAAGAGGGTGGCATTTTGAAGAGGGTGGCAACTAAGCAAGAGACACCTCCAACAACACAAAACCTCAACGTAATTCTGCTCAAAAACAATGACAATTTCTCTCAACCAGCGGCATATGGACTTTTTAGGTGAGCACTGATGCCGCCCTATGATAATAGTGCCAACTTTCTTCAACAGCAGGGGAGCAAACTATTTCGCTTTTCCATTCCCATTGCGCCTCTCCAGTTTGCTGATGGAGAGACGCATCGTTGCCACGCTCCACCAACATTCTGTCAAAAAAATAATCAAACATAAATGAGATAGGCTTATAGTATATGGTAGAACGTGTATGTGTCCTTTTCTGTAGCTTACAGGCTGAAGATAAAATGTTCCACAATGTAATGAGACATACACTTTCACTGGTTTCTCCGATTATCTAGCCTAACCTAAATGGTGCCCAATCCAATAAAACATGTTGTTTGTTAACATGTCAGCACATATCCTATAAACAGGAGGTCAATGTAAAATGGACAATATAGAATGGATAATCAGGCCACTCGGAACTGCTGTCCAGGAGTTCCAGCCCATGGGCTAAATTGTCATCATCAGTGGTTTCAATTTTATATCTGTACAAATAAATGTATTTTCCCCTTTTATACAGAAACTAAATTTAACCTAATTTCAACGTCTTCAAAATAAGTAGTTTAGATGTATTTTCAACTTCATTTTTCTTACTGTGACTATTCTAGTTATGCAGGGGCAGCAATGTTTTTGTCTCAGAATGGCCAGGACAGCCCTGAAAACAGGAGTAGTAAAATCCCGGTGCACTATTTTTGTCAGAGAAAATTCAGGGCAGGTGGGGCAGAGCCCAGTTTAGCTAAAAAAAATATATATATATATATATAAATAATACTAGTCAAAAGTGTATACACACCTACTCATTCCAGGGTTTTTCTTTAATTTTACATTTTTTTTCATTATAGAGTACTTGTGAAGACATCAAAATGATGATGTAGTAACCAAGAAAGTGTTAAACAAATCAAAATATATATTATATTTGAGATTCTTCAAAGTAGACTTGGTCTTTTACCAAATAGGGCTATCATCTGTATACCAACCCTACCTTGTCACAACACAACTGATTGACTCAAACAAATTAACTTTTAACAAGGCACATCTGTTACTTGAAATGCATTCCAGACAACGTCCTCCACACTTTTTTGGTTAATACATTTTCCATGTGTTAATTCATAGTTTTGATGTCTTAACTGTTTATCTACAATGAATGGGTAAGTGCGTCCATAATTTTGACTGGTACTGTATATATTTAAATGTTGCCTATTTTGCATATTATTTTGGAATTAATACGTGTCACCAATAATGTAGAAAACAAAGAGTAAATAAAGCTGCATAAAAACGTGCTCTTTTTTGCTTTCTTGAGTAAGGCAGTTCCAAAATTCAGGTGTTTCAGCCTAGCTCAGTGCTTTCTGTGGTGGTCAGAAAGCCATCGGAAAATACGGAGCATAGGGGTTGGTAATGACTTCTAGTTGCGCCGTGATTGGCTCAGTGTTCCGTCACTCATGGGGACACAACGTCACCGCAAAATCTATGGGGAGAACTCGAAAATTCAAGCCCCTTGGGTGCTGCCATAGAGTTACATTAGAAGTACCCATCTAAGAAGGCTCCAAGGTCATTGGCCACAGATAAAATTGGAAAATCACGTTATATCTACTGTAGCTTTCAAAATCCTAGCTAGCAAGCTAGACAAGCAGTCTACGTCGAGATTCACATCGACAATCTACAGGTAGATCCTTTTCAATCCTTGTCATATGAAGATAAAATGTATCAGTGCTCATCAGCTAATGGACACAGACATTACACAACCAGTTGGAAATCGCAGTGGTTTGGAAGAAATCAGTGGCTAACTGCAAGCGTTGTAAAGCAATCACTAGCCTGCTATTCAGTGGACTGAGTGTGTGGCAGTGGTGACCCGTGTTTTGTACCCCATATTTTTAGCAAAAATAAATACATATATAAACTGCCGTTCAAAAGTTTGGGGCCACTTAAGAAAATAATTTGTCTATTAAAATAACATCAAATTGATCAGAAATACAGTGTAGACATTTAATGTTATAAATTACTATTGTAACTGGAAACTGATTCTTTTTTATGGAATATCTACATAGGCGTACAGAGGCCCATTATCAGCAACCATCACTCCTGTGCTCCAATGGCATGTTAGCTAATCCAAATTTATCATTTTAAAAGGGTAATTGATCATTAGAAAACCCTTTTGCAATTATGTTAGCACACTTGAAAACTGTTGTCCTGATTAAAAAAGCAATAAATCTGGCCTTCTTTAGACTAGTTGAGTATCTGGAGCCCCGGCATTTGTGAGTTCGATGACAGGCTCAAAATGGCCAGAAACAAATAACTTACTTCTGAAACTCATCAGTCTATTCTTGTTCGGAGAAATTAAGGCTGTTCCATGCAAGAAATTGCCAAGAAAGTGAAGATCTCGTACAAAGTTGTGTACTACTCACTTCACAGAACACCGCAAACTGGCTCTAACCAGAATAGAAAGAGGAGTGGGAGGCCCCGGTGCACAATTGAGCAAGAGGACAAGTACATTAGGGTGTCTTGTTTGAGAAACAGACGCCTCACAAGTCCTCAACTGGCAGCTTCATTAAATAGTACCCGCAAAATACCAGCCTCAATGTCAACAGTGAAGAGGCGACTCTGGGATGCTGGCCTTCTATGCAGAGTTACAAATAAAAAGCCATATCTCAGACTGGCCAATAAAAAGAACAATTAAGATGGGCAAAAATAACACAGACACTGGATAGAGGAGCTCTGCCTAGAAGGCCAGCATCTCGGAGTTGCCTCTTCACTGTTGACTGATGAAATTACAGATTGCCTCTTATCCACTTGTCATCCCCTTATGCCATAGTTTGTACATCTAAATGTCAGTAGACATCACATTTGTTTATTAAGCATGTCAGGATTCCCTGCATGGTGCTGAAAAAAGCTCTGCTGTTAGGTCCTAACAGAATGTGGGCACCGTTTGTCACCATTTATAGTGCAATTTGTCATATTTAGTGGTGTGTAGTGGCTTTGCCCCCCCAAGATTTACATGCTAATATCTCAAGCCCTGCAACAGCTTCAACCTTCAAATTCTAAAAAATAAAAAAAATCTATTGGACATTTCACTAATGCCTCATCCCAACAGCTTTTGTCTCTGAGCCTTTTATTTTAATTAAGCATTGTGCATTGGTTCCCTTCCTCTTTGTGTAAATCTCCAATTATTTGTTTGTCTCTTAAATATCAGATTTTTTTTTCTTTTATGGTTTTGCTTTGTTAACATGAAAGGGGGAATTAACCTCAAAGGGCTTGAGATTTCTTACCTCTCCTGCAAATGTAATTTTTGTTAACCTTTTAAATCTTCATAGAATGTATTTTCTTGTGTGGAAATAACTAAATAAAAAATAACACTAATAACCTTTTCCTTGGGAAACAGACAAATACTCCCCTGGGTATAATTGATAATTTCAATCCCTGACCATGTCAAACCTTACCTCTATATTTAAACCAGACTACCAGCACTGCCAAACCTGCTTATTGAACTACCCAAGCACGTGTAACGTCGACCAAAAAACTATTGAAGGACTTTTGTAGAAATATTGTCACCTTCAATTGGTTAGTATTAGCCTTGGGGACAATCTGATTTGAGGAATAGCATTATTAGTCCTTTCAGCTTTTGGAAATGCCGGATATTCCTGCTGCCAAAATGCATTTCTTGCGTTATCCCCCCAATTCTCTATGCTCCTCATGTTCTAGTGTTGTTAAAGCCACTTTACAAAAGCAATGTCTCCCTCTAGAGGTATGCATGTAACATAGCAGTCTATGTAAGCCTCACATACAAATAGCACATGGGTATTAATTAACGGATATTTCAGTGAGAGATTCTCAATTGGGCAAAAGTCCTCTGTCCTCTCCTCCATGACTCAGAAAATAAGTGGTTGAGTGGTCAACTTGTTGAACGAAGGAGTCTGCTCCCCTCCTTACCTTTGACAGAAGATGCACAAGAGTTCGCTCGCAGAACGTAGCTTGGAAGTGTTTTAAAATCTGACAGACCCCCTTTGAATCAGCTGTTTGCTCAAAGGAGAAAAGCATGCACACATCTAAAAACTATACGCTTACTGATCTTTATCCTTAAAATGCATTGCCCAACTACAGTTGAAGTCGGAAATGTACATATACTTAAGTTGAAATCATTTCAACTACTCCACAAATCTCTTGTTAGTTTTGGCCAGACGGTTGAGACATCTACTTTGTGCATGACAAGCAATTTTTCCAACAATTGTTTACGAACAGATTATGTCACTTATAATTCGCAGTATCAAAATTCCAGTGGGTCAGAAGTTTACATATACTAAGTTGACTGCCTTTAAACAGCTTGGGAAATTCCAGAAAATTATGTCATGGCATTAGTAGCTTCTGATAGGCTAATTAACATAATGAGTCAATTGGAGGTGTACCTGTGGAGGTATTTCAAGGCCTACCTTTAAACTCAGTTCCTCTTTGCTTGACATCATGGAGAAATCAAAAGAAATCAGCCAAGACCTCAGGAAGGAGACACATTGTCTCCTAGAGATGAACGTACAATGAAGCGAACAGCACAAATCAATCCCAGATCATCAAAGGACCTTGTGACATGCTGGAGGAAACAGGTACAAAAGTATCTATATCCACAGGAAAACGAGTCCTATATCAACATAACCTAAAAGGCCGCTCAGCAAGTAAGAAGCCACAGCTCCAAAACCGCCATAAAAAATCCAGACTACAGTTTGCAACTGCACATGGGGACAAAGATCGCAATGTCCTCTGGTCTGATGAAACAAACAGAACTGTTTGGCCATAATGAACATCGTTATGTTTGGAGGAAAAAGGGGGAGGCTTGCAAGCCGAAGAACAAATCAAAATCAGATGTATTTATATATCCCTTGGTACATCAGCTGATATTGCAAAATGCTGTACAGAAACCCAGCCTAAAACCCCAAACAGCAAGCAATGCAGGTGTTGAAGCACGTTGGCTAGGAGAAACTCCCTAGAAAGGTCAAAACCTAGGAATGAAACCTAGAGAGGAACCAGGCTATGAGGGGTGGCCAGTCCTCTTCTGGCTGTGCCAGATGTAGATTATAACAGAACATGGCCAAGATGTTCAAATGTTCATAAATGACCAGCATGGTCAAATAATAGGTCTGGGACAGGTAGCACGTCCAGTGAACAGGTCAGGATTCCAGAGCTGCAGGTAGAACAGTTGAAACTGGAGCAGCAGCACGGCCAGGTGGACTGGGGACAGCAAGGAGTCGTCATGCCAGGTAGTCCTGAGGCATGGTCCTACGGCTCAGGTCCTCCGCAAGAGAGAAAGAATTAGAGAGAGCATACTTAAATTCACACAGAACAAAGGATAAGACAGGAGAAGTACTCCAGATATAACAAACTGACCCTAGCCCCGACACAAACTACTGCAGCATAAATACTGGAGGCTGAGACTGGAAGGGGTCAGGAGACACTGTGGCCCCATCCGAACACCATCCCAACCGTGAAGCGCAGGGTTGGAAGAATCATGTTGTCGGTTTGTTTTGCTGCAGGAGGGACTAGTACACTTCACACAAAATAGATGGCATCATGAGGAGTGGAAAATTCTGTGGATATATTGAAGCAACATCTCAAGACAGTCAGGAAGTTAAAGCATGGTCGCAAATAGGTCTTCCAAATGGACAGTGACTCAAAGCATACTTCCAAAGTTGTGGCAAAAATGGCTTAAGGACAACAAAGTCAACGTTTTGGAGTGGCCATCACAAAGCCGTGACCTCATCCTATAGAACATTTGTGGGTAGAACTGAAAAAGTGTGCGAGCAAGGAGGCCTACAAACCTGACTCAGTTACGAGCTCTGCCAGGAGAAATGGGCCAAAATTCAACCAACTTATTGTGGGAAGCTTGTGGAAGGCTACCCAAAACGTTTGACTGTAACGGCAGATTTCCTCCTCTTCGTCTGAAGGAGGTGTAACAGGGATCGGACCAAAACGCAGTGTGGTAAGTGTCCATATCGTTTATTATAAAACAAATTGAACACTAAGAAATACAAAACAATTAATGTGACCATGACCGAAAAGCCAAACCAGTACCGTGTGGTGACAGACACGGAAACAAACACCCACAAACCAACAGTGAAACTCAGGCTACCTAAATATTGTTCCCAATCAGAGACAACGACTATCACCTGCCTCTGATTGAGAACCATATCAGGCCAAACACAGAAACAGACAAACTAGACATCCAACATAGAATGCCCACTCAGATCACACCCTGATCAAACAAAACATATAAACATACAAAGCAAACTATGGTCAGGGCGTGACATTGACCCAAGTTAAACAATTTAAAGGCAATGCTACTAAAGGCAATACTAATTGAGTATATGCAAACTTATGACCCACTGGGAATGTGATGAAAGAAATAAAAGCTGAAAGAAATAATTCTCTCTACTATTATTCTGACATTTCACATTCTTAATATAAATTGGTGATCCTAACTGACCTTTTTACTCGGATTAAATGTCAGGAATTTAAATGTATTTGGCTAAGGTAAATGTATTTGGCTAATGTATTTGGCTAAACGTCTGAATTCAACTGTATATCCCATGTACCAAGATGACTGCTCATCTTGCCTCATCGAGGGTACCAATCGATGCGTCATATGAGAAATGGTCATATGGCTGCGTTAGCTCATGCTACACATAGTTTGTGTTCACACATAGGCCTAGTAGACAATCATTTTTTGCTGGCCTATTGAGAGCTCATAAATGGCACATTCTGCTATACACATACAGTATGTAGCACTTTCCTGCAGTCAAATGACCTAGTGACCTCATGGTCACATAGCTTGATAATTAATAAACTAACTTTTTTTGTGTGCAGAGAATCTATTGTTTCTATGTCAAATGGTTTTGTTAGACTTCAGTTTTCTGTGATGTATATATAAACGTAATTTTTGGATGCAGACTCAACATTGAATACATTTCAACTCTGTATATGACATGGTATAGGTGTCCATAACCATGTGTGTGAGGTATAAACACTGCCTGTAATTATTTTATCATCTTTATGATGCTTCGCTCTGGCAGTGAGCTACCTGAAGGAGCAGAGCCTAGACTATGCATTGTAATATGTTCTAATAAATGCTTGAATGTATATGTGGTGGTGTTTCCTTTCTGAAATATATAAACATAAATATACAGGCTTGAGTCCTCTTAATGGACCGTGAATAGGAACATTGCCACCTTGAATGCTGTTTTCATAAAACATTTTATGTAGCAGAGGAGGAAGAAATGGCCATTTAATGTGTTTAATTGAAGAACATGTGTTAGTGTTGTGTTGAAAAATACATACTTGATTGATGACTGATGATTTAAAATTATACATCATTGGTGAATTGACATCATGGGTTCATTGGGTTGAATTGGTGCATGGAGGCATTGGAAAATGTAACGTAAGCTACAGTATAACTGGCGTAGCGAGTCCAAGTAAACACAACAGTTTGATGCAGTAAGACAGTTAAACTTAGCTCATGAGGCATTAATCATTCATAATCTTCAAGAATCAATGGCTATATTGTTAATATACAAGCCCAAAAATGTATGTATCAATCCAAGATTGGCCCCTTAAAGTGTCATGTCTAATACATTATGATGAACAAAACAAATACACTAGCCCTGAATGGCTCAGTAAGCATTGATGATGCTAAAATACTAACTAATACATCTGCTTAAAACAAGGAGGAACTAGATGTAGACAACGATTTGCTTCTATTACTAATTTATTGCCGGTGATTTTGTAAATCTTATTAATCATTGTTTTCTTATCTTCTGTTATGCATGAACTGGGTTAGACTTTACATTGCATTGCCCTTATTACTGTGTAACAATTATTGTAATGACCCATTATTACACTTTAACACTGTACTAAGGGCTGGTTAGGGTTAGGGGATTTTTTTTTACCTTTATTAAACTAGGCAAGTCAGTTAAGAACAAATTCTTATTTACAATGATGGTCTACCCCGGCCAAAAACGGACAACGCTGGTGCAATTGCGTGCCGCCCTAAGGGACTCCCAATCACGGCCAGATGTGATACAGCATAAGGTTACTGATGTATGCAACAATGTAACATTGTAACAACGAGTAATTACAATGTACATACATCCTTTACACAGTGATAAGGGCTCTGTTAACTAAATGTGTTCTCTTCTCATGTACTTTGGAAGTACTTGGACGATTGCATTACTGCATGCATGTATGCATACTGCATACACCATTTGTGGTGCCAGGTGGTTAGAGCGTTGGGCCAGTAACTGAAAGGTTGCTGGATTGAATCCCCGAGATGACAAGGTAACAATCTGTCGTTCTGCCCTTGAACAAGGCAGTTAACCACTGTTCCCCTCTAGGCTGTAATTGTAAATAAGAAGTTGTTCTTAACTCACTTTCCTAGTTAAATAAAAATTAAAAAACACCAGAGGGCGGCAGAGGCCTAATGTGCATATTATATCCCTGGGGCCAGTCAGACACTGCAGATAGTCACCTCTGAAGCTCACACTCTAATAAACCATAATTTGAAGATGTACACCATTGCTACTATTTGGAAATACCTATACAAAGAAAAAACAACAGCAACATAAAAAACACAGCAATACAGAAATGACACATACTGAAAACAAAATGTACACTACAAGTTGATTTGTGGATTAACATCAGTGAAGACTATACTTTATTGCTCCTTCTAGAAGCCAAGTGTTTCATGTCCAACACCCCTACTACACTCGAAAAAGAAAAGGTTCCTGGAGTATCCTAGTTTAGGGGATCTTCAAATTGAAACTGTGGGGGAACCCCTATAAGTTATTTGAATAACCCTTTATTATAAGGGTTCTTCAAAGAAACCCTTTTAATGGATCCTTAAAGAACCTTTTGAAGAACCTTTTGTGGTTTATTTTTTAAATACCCTCCCCTCCCCTATTATTATTATTAATAATAATGTGTATAAGAGTAACACAATATTTTAGTTCTGATTTTGCAGTGCCTGGTGTATGGTCATCTAACAGGTTTGCTGTTATATTCATCAGGGGTGTAGGCGATAGGGAGGGTGAAGTCTGTGAATCCCCAAAATTGTAATTATATAGATAATTAACAAAACATGCCCTCAACAGAATTCATACCTTGGTTATTGTGATGAATGTGTAAGAAAAAAACTGTTTTGATAATTGTTAACTTACACATACCTTGTCCATAATGTAGAGGCCTATGGGATACGTGTATGCCATCTGTAAATGCAAATAAAAAATAAAAAATTACGATCCTAGTTGGTTTAGCCACAGAAAAAGCGAGCAACCTTCCCACTAGCCATGATTGGCTGAGATAATGAGTGGGGTGGACATGCCGAGAGATGAGTTTGGATTGGTCTACCATATAGCACTCGTCTGTTTATTGGAGCTGGTATGTTTAGGCTTAGTAAAACTGCATAAACTTAATGTCAACTTAAAGTGTACAGTTAGCTAGCCAACATTAGCTGGCTGGCTCGCTAGCTAACTTTATGTGCATGCTCTCCACTTTCTGGAGGACAGAGTTTTGAAATCAGTGGAATTTAAGTATGATAGCTAAGGAGATGGAGAAAATCAGCACTCGGAATAAGCACTCGGAATTACATCGTCAAACTAAGGCAACCATGCATGGCATCAGACAGGAGATCCGTCCAACCATGATGTATACTGCTAAGATTTTCAGATATTACACGTTTCTAATTTTGACAGAAAGTGATTTAATTTCAAGTGTACTGTTAGCTGCCTGGGTTGCTAGCTAACGTTATGTGTATGACCTTATTCTTCGTATCTCAGACACATTTGCTTGGCTAGTTATCTCCTTTGGGATAGGGGGCAGCATTTTCACTTTTGGATGAAAAGCGTGCCCAGAGTAAACTGCCTCCTACTCGGTGCCAGATGCTAAAATATGTATATTATGAGTAAATTTGGATAGAAAACACTCTAAAACTGTTTCAATGATGTCTGTGAGTATAACAGAACTCATATGGCAGGCGAAAACCTGAGAAAAATCCAACCAGGAAGTGGGAAATCTGAGGTTTGTAGTTTTTCAAAGCTTGGCCTATCGAATACACAGTGTCTATGTAACGTTTTTTTTAAATCTGACACAGCGGTTGCATAAGGAGAAGGGTAAGGGGTCTGGCAGAATGCCATGAGCCAAGTCACGCGCACGGCCGTGAGAGCGAGCTGCGTTCCTTTTTTAAATCTAATCAAATTTATTTATATAGCCCTTCGTACATCAGCTGATATCACAAAGTGCTGTACAGAAACCCAGCCTAAAACCCCAAACAGCAAGCAATAGAGGTGTTGAAGCACGTTGGCTAGGAAAAACTCCCTAGAAAGGACAAAACCTAGGAAGAAACCTAGAGAGGAACCAGGCTATGAGGGGTGGCCAGTCCTCTTCTGGCTGTGCCGGGTGGAGATTATAACAGAACATGGCCAAGATGTTCAAATGTTCTCAGATGACCAGCATGGTCAAATAATAGGTCTGGGACAGGTAGCACGTTCGGTGAACTGGTCAGGATTCCATAGCCGCAGGCAGAACAACCACAAGACAGGAAGGTCAGATCAGTGACTCAACCCACTCAAGTGATGTACCCCTCCTAGGGACGGCATGAAAGAGCACCAGTAAGCCAGTGACTCAGCCCCTGTAATAGAGTTAGAGGCAGACAATCCCAGTGGAAAGAGGGGAACCGGCCAGGCATAGACAGCAAGGGTGGTTCATTGCTCCAGAGCCTTTCCGTTTCTAAAGACAAAGGAATTGTCCGGTTGAAACATTATTGAAGATTTATGATAAAAACATCCTAAAGATTGATTCTATGCATAGTTTGATATGTTTCTACGAACTGTAATATAACTTTTTTGACTTTTCGTCTGGACTTGCCTGTGTCTTGTGAATTTCGATTGGTGAACTAAACGCGCTAACAAAAATCGAACAAAACAAACATTTATTGTGGAACTGGGTTTCATGGGAGTGCATTCTGATAAGATCATCAAAGGTAAGTGAATATTTATAACATTACATTATATTATAACATTACTGTACAAAACGCACCAATGTAAAATTAGATTTTTGGATATACAGTGGGGCAAAA
The DNA here is from genome assembly GCF_036934945.1 of Oncorhynchus masou masou. Classification (NCBI taxonomy): domain Eukaryota; kingdom Metazoa; phylum Chordata; class Actinopteri; order Salmoniformes; family Salmonidae; genus Oncorhynchus; species Oncorhynchus masou. The sequence goes on along the minus strand of NC_088236.1, from coordinate 42,932,175 downwards.
AAAATATTTAGTCAGCCACCAATTGTGCAAGTTCTCCCACTTAAAAAGATGAGAGGCCTCTAATTTTCATCATAGGAGCACTTCAACTATGACAGACAAAATGAGAGAAAAGAATTCCAGAAAATCACATTGTAGGATTTTTAATACATTTATTTGCAAATTATGCTGGAAAATAAATATTTGGTCACCTACAAACAAGCAAGATTTCTGGCTCTCACAGACCTGTAACTTCTTCTTTAAGAGGCTCCTCTGGCCTCCACTCGTTACCTGTATTAATGACACCTGTTTGAACTTGTTATCAGTATAAAAGACACCTGTCCACAACCTCAAACAGTCACACTCCAAACTCCACTATGGCCAAGACCAAAGAGCTGTCAAAGGACACCAGAAACAAAATTGTAGACCTGCATCAGGCTGGGGAGACTGAATCTGCAAATAGTAAGAAGCTTGGTTTGAAGAAATCAACTGTTGGAGCAATTATTAGGAAATGGAAGACATACAAGACCACTGATAATCTCCCTCGATCTGGGGCTCCACGCAAGATCTCACCCCGTGCGGTCAAAATGATCACAAGAACGGTGAGCAAAAATCCCAGAACCCCACGGGGGGACCTAGTGAATGACCTGCAGAGAGCTGGGACCAAAGTAACAAAGCCTACCATCAATAACACACTACGCCGCTAGGGACTCAAATCCTGCAGTGCCAGACGTGTCCCCCTGCTTAAGCCAGTACATGTCCAGGCCCGTCTGAAGTTTGATGGAGAGCATTCGGATGATCCAGAAGAAGATTGGGAGAATGTCATAAGGTCAGATGAAACCAAAATATAACTTTTTGGTAAAAACTCAACTCGTCCTGTTTGGAGGACAAAGAATACCGAGTTGCATCCAAAGAACACCACACCTACTGTGAAGCATGGGGGTGGAAACATCATGCATTGGGGCTGGTTTTCTGCAAAGTGACCAGGACGACTGATCCATGTAAAATAAAGAATGAATGGTGCCATGTATCGTGAGATTTTGAGTGAAAACCTCCTTCCATCAGCAAGGGCATTGAAGATGAAACGTGGCTGGGTCTTTCAGCATGACAATGATCCCAAACACACCGCCCGGCCAACGAAGGAGTGGCTTCGTAAGAAGCATTTCAAGGTCCTGGAGTGTTCTAGCCAGTCTCCAGATCTCAACCCCATAGAAAATCTTTGGAGGGAGTTGAAAGTCCGTGTTGCCCAGCAACAGCCCCAAACCATCACTGCTCTAGAGGAGATCTCATGGAGAAATGGGCCAAAATACCAGCAACAGTGTGTGAAAACCTTGTGAAGACTTACAGAAAAAGTTTGACCTCTGTCATTGCCAACAAAGTGTATATAACAAAGTATTGAGATAAACTTTTGTTATTAACCAAATACTTATTTTCCACCATAATTTGCAAATAAATTCATAAAAAATCCTACAATGTGATTTTCTGGATTTTTTTTCTCATTTTGTCTGTCATCGTTGAAGTGTACCTATGATGAAAATTACAGGCCTCTCTCATCTTTTTAAGTGGGGGAACTTGCACAATTGGTGGCTGACTAAATACTTTTTTGCCCCACTGTAAATATGAACTTTATCGAACAAAACATACATGCATTGTGTAACATGAAGTCCTATGAGTGCCATCTGATGAAGATCATCAAAGGTTAGTGATTAATTTTCTCTATTTCTGCTTTTTGTGACTCTCTTTGGCTGGAAAATGGCTGTATGTTTTTTTGTGACTCGGCGCTGACCTAACATAATCGTATGGTGTGCTTTCGCTGTAAAGCCTTTGTGAAATCGGAGACGATGGCTAGATAAACAAGAAGTTAAGTTTTAATTGGATGTATTGCACTTGGGAATGTATGAAAGTTAAATATTTCCCAAAAATATTTTTGAATTTCGCACACTGCCATTTCTGCTAGCTGAACCCCTAGCTTTAAGAAGTTTTAGGAGATATAGCTAGCTAGCTTGCTAAACAATGGACCATAATGTCATGATCGTCGTAATGAGCGGACCAAGGCACAGCGTGAGTTGAGTTCCACTAAATTTTAATTCACAGTGAAACAACAAGAAACAACAAAACATCCAACGAACGTGAAGTACAGCGCACACATAGGCACTAACTGAAACAATATCCCACAAAGCAGGGGGGAAACAGGGACACTTTAAGTAATAATTGGGAACCATACCAAGAGCACCAACATAGAAATGAAAAGACTAGAACACCCCCTGGTCATGCCCTGACCTACAAAACCATAGAGAACCAAGGGCTCTCTATGGTCAGGGTGTGACAGTACCCCCTCCACCCCAAAGGTGTGGACTCCGGGCCGCAAAACCTGAAACCAAACCAAATGGGGATGGTAGGGGGGGACTAGTGTCGGTGGCGGTTCCGGTGCGGGTCGCCGCCCCCGCCCAGACCCCGGATCCAGCCATGCCTGGACTGGGCACCGGTGCAGAGGAAGGCTCCGTCCTTGGAGCAGTACTGGAGGCCGTGCCTGGACTGGGCACCGGTGCAGAGGAAGGCTCCGTCCTTGGAGCAGTACTGGATGCCGTGCCTGGACTGGGCACCAGCTCAGAGGAGGGCTTCGGCCATGGAGCTGGGTTGTACGCCGTGCCTGGACTGGTCACCGGCGCAGAGAAAGGCTCTGTGTTTGGAGAGGGACTGGACGCCGTGCCTATACTGGGCACTGGCGCAGAGGAAGGCTCCTGCCATGGAGCAGGACTGGACGCCGTGCCTGGACTGGGCTCCGGCGCAGAGGAAGGCTCCTACCATGGAGCGGGACTGGACACCGTGCCTGGATTGGGCACTGGTGCAGCTTGCACCAGACTGAGTGCATGCTCCTCAGGTCGAGTGCGTGGAGCCGGCACAGGTGGCACCGGACTGTTGACATGCACTTCAGGGTGAGTGAAGGGATCTGGCACAGGACATACCTGACTGGGAAGGAGAAATGGTGGCCTAGTGCGTGGACCCAGCACAGGTGGCACTGGACTGGTGACACGCACTTCAGGGAGAGTGCGGGGAGCTGACACAGGACCTACTGGACTGGGGAGGCGCACTGAAGGCCAGTTGCGTGAAGCTAGCACAGAGTTCACCAGACTGCTGACTGACTCCTCAGGTTGAATGTTAAGCAGAACACACTTGACTAACATATCTATCCTCTCGCTCTCCCCCAACATCTCCATCGCCTCCCTGACGGTCTCTGGCCATTCCCTCCGCTGTGGCCTGGCTTCGTCGCTGTCCTTCCTGATTTCCTGGCGACCCCCGCCAAAGAAGGGTCTTGCATCCTCCCATGATCTCTTCCCAGGTCCAACTCACTTGTATCTTTGTTGCACGCTGCTTGGTCCTTGATTGGTGGGATATTCTGTCACGTTGGTTTGAATGGATGGACCAAAGCGCAGCGTGTGTTGAGTTCCACATCTTTTAACTAAGTGAAACTTTCAAACAAAAACAATAATCAAGCAACGAAACGAAACGTAAAGTAACGTAGTGCTCCATACACATACACAAACAATATCCCACAAAACAGGTGGGAAACAGGGACACCTTAAAGGGATACTTCGGGATTCTGTCAATAAAGCACTTTATCTACTTTAGCATGAGATGAACTCATGGATACCATTTGTATGTCTCTGCATCCAGTATAAAGGAAGTTAGAGTTAGTTTCACGAGCCAATGTTTACAAGCGTTAGCGCAATGACTGGAAGTCTACAATATCTACTAGCATGCTAGCAGTTACCATAGACTTCCAGTCATTGCACAGACGCTAGTTAGCAATTGCGGTAACGCTATTTATCAACTTCCTTCAAACTGCACACAAAGATAAAAAATGTATCCATGAGTTCGTCTCACTCTGAGGAAGTAGATAAAGGGTTTCATTGCGAAAATACTGAAGTGTCTCTTTAAACCGAATTCCGCACCCTGGTGGAAATCAAATTAGCATAAACAAAAATCCCCATCAATATTTTTCAGTTTAAGCTAGAGATATCTGTTTTTTGGCTCAATCCACCGCATCAGCCGGTGTCGCACTTCCACATCTCCACATGAAAGGTGACAGAGCTAGAGCGGTGTTTGTCAGACCAAACGTCTATAGTCGCTACAGTCGATCTTCCAACATAAAATAAAATAAAACACGTTTTAAAAATTATTTTTCATCAAATAATTAAACTTTTTTTATACTTCAAGGGGTCTTACAATTCAAAATCAAATAGCTAAATGATACTTGGTATGATACTTAGAATTATTACTTATAGCTTAGTAGAACACCCCCCACCCTTCCCCGACTTAGACAGGGCTTAGACTCTGATGGGTCAAGGGAGCAATCTGGGATTTGTACATAGAGGTCTACATCAAAAGTCAAACATTTTGTTAGGAGGACCTGGAATGTATCACTTAGCTGAGTAGTATTCATAAATCTGGTAAAAAAAATACTTCAATGGTTGAATTTATAGAGTGAATTGGTATTGGTACGCATTGGATAGGTGGAAGCAAGGTCTAGTGGCCTGTCCACCATATTTCTTTCAAATCAGTAAAAGGTAGTGAACAAGTGCACACTTTGGGAGGAAGTTGATAATATCAATGGAACATAGCCCTTGTCAACAACCACAGGAAGTGGCATCAGATTTGAGGAGCAGTTAGAAACCACAATGCCTGAGTGACAGTGTTTCACCTCACATCTTCATCTCTGCTCCAACTGAACACAATTATTTTCAGGTTCAATAGAAGACACATCAGAATCATCATAGAAATGTCTCTAGGCTCTGTTGTCATTCTTTACTCACTTTACTTTAGTAAGTGTTTGTCCATCACATAAAATGTAAAAAAAATGTACAGTGCACCCTGGTCATTGAGCAACTGGAAATGGCTGGAGGAAAGTAGTGTCTCTGTCTGAATTTAAATCTATGATTAATGCAAATATTGTGGACACGTAATTTCTTTTAACTTCTGCAATGTATTTTTGTCTCAGTGTGTTGTTGTTGCCATTTTGTCATTGCAGTGTCAGTGGCAGGACAGAAATTGGACAATAAGATGACATTGATTAGGAAACCGGGAAACCCTGCCATCTTCAGATGCCAAAACATTGATCATAATTGCAATTATGTCTACTGGTACCAGAAGAAGGAGGGAGAACCTTTCATTCTGATCCTACGCATACAAAGTGGTTCCTGCACTGTCTATTCAGATTACAACCATCCTCAAAAAGGTGCATTCTCAGCCATGAGACAAAGTAAGAACTGTAATCTGAAGATCCAGTCAGTTACAGTGTCCCATTCTGCCACCTACTTCTGTGCCTGCTGGGACTCGTCAACCCACAGTGAGAACTGATCCACACAGCCTGTTAAAAAACTCTGTGGTTTTAATCAAGCTGTGAATTCATGAAGATAAAATGCACCACAGAAAGTGAAATAATCAGAGGTTAGAGTGGAGTGTCTTCTTCAAATCCAAAGTTAACCTCTTGAATCTATGGGGGCGCTATTTCATCATTGGATAAAAAAACGTGCCCGTTTTAAGGGAAAAATATTTTGTCGCAAAAAGATGCTCGACTATGCATATAATTGACAGCTTTGGAAAGAAAACAATGACATTTCCAAAACTGCAAAGATATTATCTGTGAGTGCCCCAGAACTGATGCTTCAGGCGAAACCAAGATGAAACTTCAAACAGGAAATGAGCAAAATTTTTGAAGCTCTGTTTTCCAATGTCTCCTTATATGGCTGTGAATGCGACAGGAATGAGCCCACAATTTCTGCCGTTTCCCCAAGGTGTCTGCAGCATTGTGACGTATTTGTAGGCATATCATTGGAAGATTGACCATAAGAGACTACATTTGCCAGGTGTCCGCCCGGTGTCCTCCGTCGAAATTGGTGCGTCATCTTCAGCTGCAAGTATTTTTCCATGGGATTCAGAGGAGAAAGTAGACTTCCACGAACGATTTTATTTTATATTTTATGATTTTATTTGAAAGCTATTCTGGTTTTTGTGAAAATGTTGCCCGCTAAATACTACGCTAAATGCTACGCTAGCTATCAATACTCTTACACAAATGCTTGTTTTGCTATGGTTCAAAAGCATATTTTGAAAATCTGAGATGACAGTGTTGTTAAGAAAAGGCTAAGCTTGAGAGATAGCATATTTATTTCATTTCATTTGCGATTTTCATAAATAGTTAACGTTACGTTATGCTAATGAGCTTGAGGCTATAACTGGATACAGGTTTTTTTCATAGCCAAACGTGAACAAAACGGAGCGATTTGTCCTACACAAATAATATTTTTTGAAAAACTGAACATTTGCTATCTAACTGAGAGTCTCCTCATTGAAAACATCTGAAGTTCTTCAAAGGTAAATAATTTTATTTGAATTATTTTCTTGTTTTCGTGAAAATGTTGCTGGCTGAATTCTAGGCTTATAGCTATGCTAGCTATCAATACTCTTACACAAATTCTTGTTTAGCTATGGTTGAAAAGCATATTTTGAAAATCTGAGATGACAGTGTTGTTAACAAAAGTCTAAGCTTGAGAGCAAATATATTTATTTCATTTCATTTGTGATTTTCATGAATAGTTAACGTTGCGTTATGCTAATGAGCTTGAGGCTATAAATAGGATCCCGGATCCGGGATTGCTCGATTCAAGAAATAAAATGCTATTCTCAAAGGAATCCTAAATATATCAGAGAGATGCCTTGCCAATTAGCAAATACTGTCTAAACTGCATCTCCCTGATGAGTCCCTCATACATCATGTGGTTGGGCAGAGGTTTGTGTGCTATCTGGCTATACCGTGAATATAGGGCGGCTAAGGGGTTTCCTTAGGCACGGTGGAAACAGAATCGAACGCCCAGTCATAGTTTGGTCCTGGCTGACAATACCCATGGATAAGCAATATTGATTGTGTTTCAGGTACTTAACTTATTTGGAATAGGGGGCAGCATTTTCACTTTTGGATGAATAGCGTGCCCATAGTAAACGGCCTCCTACTCAGTCCCAGATGCTATTATATGCATATTATTATTATTATTGGATAGAAAACAGTCTGAAGTTTCTAAAACAGTTTGAATGATGTCTGTGAGTATAATGGGTTATGTTGCACTTCCTAAGGCTTCCACTAGATGTCAACTGTCTTTAGAACGTTGTTTCAGGCTTCCGCTGTGAAGTGGGAGCGAATGAGAGCTGTTTGACTAAGGGGTCTGGCAGCAGCCTCGTTCTCAGTCACGCGCGTTCACATGAGAGGTATCTCTCGTTCCATTGCTTTTCTACAGACAATGGATTTCTCCGGTTGGAACATTGTTAAACATTTGATACAAATATCCTAAAGACTGATTCTATACTTAGTTTGACAAGTTTCTTCGACCTGTAATATAACTTTTTGAACTTTTCGTCCAACTGTACCTGAACACAGGTTTGGATTTGTTTACCAAACGCCGTAACAAAAGAAGCTATTTGGATATAAATGATGGACGGTTGCATTAAGGAGAAGTGTATCTAAAGTTCCATGCATAACACTTGAATTTTATCAACATTTATAATGAGTATTTCTGTGAATTCATGTGGCTCTGCACAATCACTACATGTTTTAGAACTAGTGAACGTAACGCGCCAATGTAAAATTAGATTTTTTTATATAAATATGCACTTTATCGAACAAAACATACACGTATTGTGTAACATGAAGTCCTATGAGTGTCATCTGATGAAGATCGTCAAAGGTTAGTGATTAATTTGATCTCTATTTGTGCTTTTTGTGACTCTATTTGGCTGGAAAAATGGCTGGGATTTTCTGTGGCTTGGTGGTGACCTAAACATAATTGTTTGTGGAGCTTTCGCTGTAAAGCATTTTTTAAATCAGATGCTGTGGCTGGATTAATGAGAATTTTATCTTTAAAATGGTGCCTAATACTTGTATGTTTGAGAAATTTGATTTATGAGATTTCTGTTGATTTGTATTTGGTGCCCTGCAAGGGGGGGATGAGATGTGTTGGGTTTGCGCCACAAATAGCGTTTTCCTTGACGGCCAAAAATCTCAATTTTAGTCTCATCTAAACAGAGTACCTTCATCCATATGTTTGGGGAGTCTCCCACATGCCATTTGAACACCAAACATGTTTTCTTATTTCTTTCTTTAAGAAGTGGCTTTTTTTCTGTCCACTCTCCCGTAAAGCCCAACTTTGTGGAGTGTACGGCTTAAAGTGGTCCTATGGACAGATACTCCAATCTCCGCTGTGGAGCTTTGCAGCTCCTTCAGGGTTATCTTTTGTCTCTTTGTTGCCTATCTGATTAATACCCTCCTTGCCTGAAACACAGGGTTCCAGGGGGGGGCAATTTTAGGGCTTAACCATGTTTCATTGAAATGTACAGCTGTGTATCATTTGCATAGCAGTGAAAGTTAACATTATGTTTCCTAATGACATCACCAAGAGGTAAAATATGTAGTGAAAATGTACAGTTGATTTGTCAGAGGACAAACCTTGGAGCACGAGGACAGATGCAGAGCCTTGGTCTGACGACATTAAAAGGTAATTTACCACCTTCACGAGTGCAGTATCAGTGCTATGATGGGCTCTAAAACCAGACTGAAGCATTTCATGTACATTGTAAAGACAACGTTGCTCGTTAATCCTGCACCTTTTCTCTAGAGTGGAAAGTCTTGTGCGCCCCAATTTCATCTGCTCCTCTGAAGGAGAACCAGAGCCGAATTGAGAACTCTGACGGGGTACAGGACAAGCAGATGCAGCATAAGGCAGTGGAACAAACAAAGAATCGACTCCCACAGCGGAACCCAAAACAGTGGAAACAACTCGAAACCCTTCAACCGGATGGCCAGAACGGTAATTTCATCCAGAGTGTCAGGGTTGTCCCGGGAAGCTAGTTTATCCTTGAGAACTTTGCTGAGTCCATTCAGAAAGGCTGAGTGAAGCGCCTCTGTATTCCAACTACTCTTAGCGGCGAGCGTCCGAAAGTCAATGGCGTAATCAGCTATGCTCCGGCTGCCCTGCCGAAGCGCAATGAGTCTTTTAGCAGCGTTCCTGGCACTGAAGGGGTGATCAAAAACCCTCTTCATCTCCTGGGTGAAGCTTTGCCAATTAAGACAAATGTCTGATTGCTGCTCCCATATGGCCGTGGCCCAGGCCAGAGCCCACCCTGAGAGAAGGAGATGACGTATGCCACTCGTGAACGCTCAGTGGGAAACGTTGATGCCTGCAGCTCGAAGGCCAGCAAAAGCATTGGAGCAGGAACCCACGACACTTCCAGGATGCCCCTCATAGTGCTCCGGTGTCGGGAGTTGATGCTCCCGAAGGGAGGAAGACGCTGAGTTGGTAGGGAGTGGAGGATTAGGAACAGCCACAGGTGCAGCTACCGTTGCTTCCACCTGTCCTGTCTGCAGAGTGCACACGAGTTATTAAATCATCCGACAATGTCTGCAGCCGCGCCTCATGGCAACCAATCTCAGTTCCATGGTGGGTGAAAGCCGACCGTAAATGGTGGAGTTTGGAATGTTCCTCGGAAGACTGAGAAATCTCTGCTGGGTCCATCATTGGCTTAGGTCTGCTGTAACAATACTGCTAGTACGAACTCAAACCCAGGCGCAGAGAAACACAGCAAGCAGAGGTAAGGGTAAATCCAGAACATTTACTTAGAGTCACAACAAAAACAAGGCAACCGGACAAGAGCACACAAAAAAACACGAGACCTAAGCAAAGATACAGGCCAAATGAGAAACCTAAATAACAAGGCAACCAGGTGAACAGAGAAGGTAATTAAACCCACGTGAATCCAATAAGTAATAATGAGGGTGACCTGGAAACTAGAAAACAAGGTAAGGGTGCCCTTCAGCGGTAACCTAAGGAAACAACAATCAAATAACACAGAAACTGTGACAGGTAGTGAGTGTTGCAACCGAGGACAGCCAATTTTTACACGCTATGCGCTTCAGCACTCAGCAGTCCCGTTCTGTGAGCTTGTGTGGCCTACCACTTCATGGCTGAGCTGTTGTTGCTCCCAGACGTTTCCGCTTCAGAATAACAGCACTTACAGTTGACTGGGCAGCTCTAGCAGGGCAGAAATTTGATGAACTGACTTTTTGGAAAGGCGGCATCCTCTGAAGGTACCACGTTCCAAGTCAGTGAGCTCTTCAGTATAAGGCCATTCTACTGCCAATGTTTGTCCATGGAGATTGCATGACTGTATGCTTGATTTTATACACCTGCCAGCAACGGGTGTGACTGAAATTGCAGAAACAATTAATTTGAAGGTGTGTCCACATACTTTTGAATATGTAGTGTATTACTGTGTTGCCCAAACCATTCAGACGCTACATGCAGTAGTAGGCAGAAGTCGGCTAAGAGAGGGAATTCAACCCCCTAGAGTCAATGTCCACACCCCCGCGGAATCCAATTAGCATAAAAAAGATCCCTATGAAAATCTGTCAATATAAGCTACAGATTTTTTTGTGTCTCATGTCACATCTTTGGTGGAAGGTGGCAAAGCTACAGCTATATTTGTAAGACCATGAGACATCCATGAAATCGGTCGTTTCATGAAAACATCCATACAGTTTGGGCTAAACACTAATGATCCCTTCGTGGAAAGGTGAAGACATACATGGAACACATACATGTCGTTTGTTTTGCTCTAGGACACCCACAAGACTTGTCTGAAGGTAGCAGTTAAAACAGATTATGGAAGCACTGTATATAAGGAAGTAGTTGAGTGCCATTTTTTTATATGGGCAAACAATTCTATATAAATAATTTCCTGATCTTTCTAATATTTCACAGATATAGGACACACACTTTAAAACAATTATTTTGATAGTTTAAAAAAAATCTGTTATCCATGTATGAATATGTTATTCTTTGCATTTCTCTGGGCTAAAAGCAGTAAGGCCAAATGAAAGATTTCATCAAATGATGTATTTACATATACAGTACCAGTCAAATGTTTGAACACATCTACTCATTCAAGGGGTTTTCTTCATTTTATTATTTTCTACATTGTAGAATAGTAGTGAAGACATCGAAAACTATGAAATAACACATAATCAAATCATGTAGGAACCAAAAGAAGTGTTAAACAAATCCAAATATATTTTAGATTTTTCAAAGTAGCCACCATTTGCCTTGAATACAGCTTTTTCATAGTTTGATGGCTTCACTATTATTCTACAATGTAGAAAGTTGTAAAATTAAAGAAAAACCTTGGAATGAGTAGGTGTGTCCAAACTTTTGACTGGTGCTGTAAATATTTTGGTCCCTAAAGAGGCCACACATACCATCTTACAACAATTCCATATGTTAGCTAAGTTAAACACAAAAGATTAGCCTTTTAAAGCTGCAATATGTAACTTATTGATGACCTGACAAAATTCACGTAGAATTGTGAGTTATAGACCAGTAATTCTGAATGAAAGCAAGTCTAAGTTGGGGTAGAACTGTTCTATGTGCACCTTTTCTTTGCTTCCCATGCTTACGTTTTATTTTTGCTTCTTTTACTTTCGGTTTCGTACACCAGCTTCATACAACTGATACAATATTTTTGGTAATGAAAAATATATTTACAGCGGTTTAGATGGATCAATGATTCTCCACACTCTACTTGCTTTTTTGTCACATAAACTGAAATTAGGCAAATTTTAGTAGCCAGGATATGGCAGAGCAATTTCTGCATAGTGCATCTTTAAGGATTATAAGGGATGATTGTGTTCTGATGATATCCTTGGAAATTATACCTTATTATTATTATACCTTATTATGGGGAAAATGAAATTATCTTAACTGGTCAACCATTGTACAGTTAATTGTCCAGTTAACACAAGCCCTGACAAGACACAATGAGGACTACTTTTTGTCAAGGGAATTTTCACTGTGTATGTACTTTTATTTGGCTCTGGTATAAGACTTCATGTGACAGGTAAGAGATCCATTCCTCTGATTTTTGGCAATAGACATTAATATTGAATAATGAATATGTCTAATCAATTTCCCAAATAATTGAGGTAACATCCTGAAGCAAATATGCACTGTGTGTGATCAACTCACGTTGGAAAATAAATAAATATATTTTCGAGAGTTTGCAATTACTTTCAATAAAGCCATATGCACAATTTGCAGTATATTGCATGCTATAATCTTAGAGATATACACCCTCAGTTAAATGTGTGATATAAATGTAAAGTAATTTTATATGGGGAAAGAATGTTTGACTGTTTACTTAGCTAAGAATCGTATTAATTGAGTGATACTGAAATACAATATTCTAGAAAGGACAGTTGATATGAAAAATAGAATGAGTTGGTACATGTAATTTATTTATGTAATTTATTGTTTAATGGAAATTAGACAGTAAGCTGGATATACAACAAATGGTGTGGTACATCACAATTCATCTTGACAACAGACTACATCTGAAGTATGAAAACTTGTGTGATGTCCATTTCAAGACGACTGTAAATGTTCTTGTGTCTCTTTAAAATCAGACAATAGTGTACAAAAACCAAAAGTGACGGTCTACCAAGTGTCCAAACCTGAGCCGAACAGGAAAACCATCCTGCTATGTCTGGCTAGAGACATGTTTCCAGACTCGGTCAAGATTTCATGGAAGATGGTGGATAAAAACGTCCGAACAGTGGAGGTGCCCAAAGCAGAGATGGAAGAGCTGGAGCAGAGGGAGGAAGGGCGGACGACAAGTATGATCATCATTGATAAAGAGAAGACGTACCAGAACAAATACATCTGTTCTGTGGAGCATAAAGCGGGCCCTCAAGATGTTGACATACCAAAAGGTAAAGCCAGTAATTTAAATAGTTTGACATTAGCATGTGTTATATTTTTTCATACATCATTATTCATGTAATATGTATTAATTGAATATATTTATAAGTAAGCTATCATGTATTCAACCATGTAAAAAATGGCATATTACCTTTTCAAAGTAAAGAAGAAAGTCCATAAAAATTGGTAATTGCATAGTTTCGCAAGTTAATATCTCAAGTTTAAACAAATCACCTTTTTTGAATGACTATTATCTGTGTCATTTAGCCTACATAAATGCTCTGTTAAATATGATTTAATGTGATATTTTTCCATGTCATTCTCAGAGGAACCAACTGAAGCTCCTCCAACCACCATGGCTGCACCAACCACTCTGCATGTTACCTGTGGTAGGATTGATGTGTATTTAATGCAGGGTTGGAGTCAATTCAAACACAAAAATCATGTATCCAAAACATTAAGAACACCTGCTCTTTCCACAACATAGACTGACCAGGCGAATCCTATGATCCCTTATTGATGGCACTTGTTAAATCCACTTCAATCAGTGTAGATCAGGGTGAGGAGACAGGTTATTGAAGGATTTTTAAGCCTTGAGACAATTGAGACATGGATTTTGTGTCTGCCATTCATAGGGTGAATGGGCAAACAAAAGATGTAAGTGCCTTTGAACTTGGTATGGAAGTAGCTGCCAGGCTCAATGGTTTGTGTCAAGAACTGCAACGCTGCAGGGTTTTTCACGCTCCCGTGTGTATCAAGAATGGTCCACCCAAAGGACATCCAGCCAACTTGACAACTGTGGGAAGCATTGGAGTCAACATGGGCTAGCATCCCTGTGGAACACTTTCGACACCTTTTAGAGGGGGGTGTAACTCAATATTATAAAGGTGTTCCTAATGTTTAGTATACTTGTATGTTTATGTGATATATTTACATGAGTATCATGTGTTCAAGCATCTAAAAATGCCATATCACCTTCTCAAAGTATAACAAATAATGTACATAGTAATGTGGACTTACACTTGTTAATTGCATAGGAATGTTGTGTAGTTGGTTTTGTAATCACCTTTTTGTAATCAACTTTTTTTGCGTAACTATTCTCCCCAACATAATCTCCAACAAAAACGCTGGCAATAACTGCAGAAACAGAGATATGTCATGGCTGATATTGTTGTATTAATTATGTCTGACGGTAGATAATTCGCTGATAAATGCTTTTCCATGTCATACTCAGAGGATCCAACTGAAGCTCCGCCATCCACAAAGGCTGCACCAACTGCTCTGCAGGCTACAAACGGTAAAATTTATGTGGATTTCATTCAGAGTTGGGGTATATTCAAAAACAAAAATTGAAAAAGGAAAAAAATATATGCTTGAGTGGCTGGATCAATTAACAGATTCACAGTGCATTCAGAAAGTATTTTCCACATTATGTTGGGTTATAAAGTGGGATTAAAATGGATTTATGTCAAATTATCTACACCAAATAATCTGTAATGTCAAAGTGGAAGAAAATGTTCAACATTGGTCCCAAAACAATAATGGAACATATGGCACTAATATACCTTGATTAGCATTCAAACCCCTGAGTCAATACATCACCTTTTTTTCTGGGTACGTTTCTAAGAGCTTCCCACACTTGGATTGTGCAACATTTACCCATTATTCTTTTCAAAATTCTTCAAGCTTTATCAAAATTGGTTGTTGATCATTGCCACACAACTATTTTCAGATATTGCCATAGATTCTTTAAGCAGATTTAATTCAAAACTGTAACTCGGCCACTCAGGAACATTCACTGTCTTCTTGGTAAGCAACTCCAGTGGAGATTTGGAACCATGTTTTAGGTTATTGTCCTGCTGAAAGGCGAATTCATCCAATGTCTGGTCGAAAGCAGACTGAACCAGGTTTTCCTCTAGGATTTTGCCTGTGCATAACTCAACTCCATGTATTTTTTGTTCTGAAAAACTCATCAGTCCTTAGCAATTACAAGCATACTTATAACATGATGCAGCTACCACAATGCTTGAAAATATGGAGTGGTACTCAGTAATGTTTGTATTGGATTTGCCCCAAACATAACACTGTGTATTCGGGATAAAAAGTGAATTGCTTTGCCAATTCTTTTGCAGCTTTACTTTAGCGACTTGTTGCAAAAACGATGCATGTTTTGGAATATTTGAATTCTGTACATACTTCTTTCTTTTTACTCTGACAATTGGGTAAGTATTGTGGAGTAACTACAATGTTGCTGATCCATCCTCAGTTTTCTCTTTAATCCGGAACTGTTTTAAAGTCACCATTGGACTCGTGGTGAAATCCCTGAGCAGTTTTCTTCCTCTCCGGCGACTGAGTTAGGAAGGACATGTATTTTTGTAGTAACTGGGTGAATTTATACACCATCCATAGTGTAATTAATAACTTCACTTTGCTCAAACGGACACTCAATTCTTATTTTTCTTTTACCCATTTACCAATAGGTGCCCTTCTTTGCAAGGTATTGGATAAACTCCCTGGTCTTTGTGGTTGAATCTTTGTTTGAAATTCTTCAGTGATGCAAATTATTACTTATTTAGGCTTTCCACAACAAATGGGTTGAATACATATTGACTCAAGACATTTCACCTTTTCATTTTTAAATAATTTCAAAGAACATCATTCCTCTTCGACATTATGAAGTTTGTAGGCCAGTGGCAAAAAACTCCATTTAATCCATTTTAAATTCATGCTATTACTGCCACAAAGGCAGTCATTTGTCATGACCGCAGTAAAGTTTCACATGACCATTGCGTCACAAAAGATACTCTTATGCACTCTAGATATGCATTGGCAATACCCAACTCGCTAACTACCATCAGGTCACTAATGGCTGGCTCTATTGCCCCTGTAACCACTCGGACATCAATGCAAATGCAAACGGAAATCACATCAAACACAACATCAAAACAGTATTGTGCTTTTAACTTCTTCAATATAGGGGGCGCTCTTTTAATTTTGGGATAAAAAAACGTTCCCGTTTTAAACAAGATATTTTGTCACGAAAAGATGCTCGACTACGCATATACTTGACAGCTTTGGAAAGAAAACACTCTGACGTTTCCAAAACTGCAAAGATATTGTCTGTGAGTGCCACAGAACTAATGCTGCAGGCGAAACCAAGATGAAATTTCATACAGAAAATGCCCCAGATTTTGAATGCGCTGTGTTCCAATGTCTCCTTATATGGCTGTGAATCCGCCAGGAATGAGCCTACACTTTCTGTCGTTTCTCCAAGGTGTCTGCAGTATTGTGACGTATTTGTAGGCATATCATTGGAAGATTGACCATAAGAGACTACATTTACCAGGTGTCCGCTTGGTGTCCTCTGTCGAAATTATTGCGCAATCTCCAGCTGCGTGCACATTTCCATTTGGTTCAGAGAAGAAAGGCAACTGCCACGAATGATTTATCATCGAATAGATATGTGAAAAACACCTTGAGGATTGATTCTAAACAACGTTTGCCATGTTTCTGTCGATATTATGGAGTTAATTTGGAAAAAAGTTTGGCGTTGTAATGACTGAATTTTCTGGGGTTTTTCTTAGCCAAACGTGATGAACAAAACAGAGCTATTTCTCCTACACAAATAATATTTTTGGAAAAACTGAACATTTGCTATCTAAATGAGTCTCCTCATTGAAAACATCCGAAGTGCTTCAAAGGTAAATTATTTTATTTGAATGCTTTTCTTGTTTTTGGGAAAATGTTGCCTGCTTAATGCTATGCTAGCTATCAATACTCTTACACAAATGCTTGTGTAGCTATGGTTGAAAAGCATATTTTGAAAATCTGAGATGACAGTGTTGTTAACAAAAGGCTAAGCTTGTGAGCCAATATATTTATTTCATTTCATTTGCGATTTTCATGAATAGTTAACGTTGCGTTATGCTAATGAGCTTGAGGCTATGATTACGCTCCCGGATACGGGATTGCTCGAAGCTAGAGGTTAAAGCTCACCTCACTGTGATGATCAATTTGAAAAATAGAAGTTCGACAATAGGTTGAAACTGAGTGCAAAACATGGCGATTTTGGATGTTGTTTCAAAGCCTATAACACAACGAAATGGACAGCGTGTTCTAAGCTGATTATTAATTCAAAACATCCATATGCATTGTAGAGCTCATGCATAAGAATATGCCTATATATGAGCATAAGCACCCACAAAAACAACTTAATTGTGTTGTAGTACAATACATATCCTACTGCACATTATGCACAGCAGAAAAATATAAAACTGATTTAAGATGTATTTGGTACATAATTGGTCTAGCTCAGGTATTCCCAAACTGGGGTCCGCGTACTGCAATGCCATCAGGGGTACGCCAAATAAAAATGTGATTCACATTTTTGAACAGTCATTTATATTTTACAACGGGGCTATACATTTGGGTGTTTTTTCTCACCTGAGTATCCTCGTTTCACTGCCAAAAATAAAATGTATCAATCTAGTGTACAGCGAAATAACAACACAATGTCAAAAACATGTAGCCTAGTCAAATAATTAATATCCAATCACATTAACCGTTACTCTCTTGCTAGCATGAACAGCATGACAGCTAGCATGGACACCGAAAGTTGTGAATCTGATGCAGCCGAAGAGCCACTGCCCCCTTACTTGGGAAAGCACAACAGACAGGGACGTTGGACCATCGAAGAGGCGCAAATATGATGAGAACTACATTGATTTGGGGTTCACTTATATTGGGAGTAGTGCCTTTCCTCAGCCACAGTGTGTTATATGCAAAAGTACTATCTCACAACTCGATGTAACTTTCACTGTTGCACAGACATTTAGAAACAAAACATGCCAAAAATAAGCCACAGGAGTTTGATCGAGAATTAAGACGACTTTCGAGTAGTTTGACATGTATAAAAGCAACAGATACCGTTCATAATGGGCTAGAAGCATCTTGTATGGTGAGCTACTGAGTGGCTATGACAGGCAAGTCCCATACTATTGTGGAGGATGACGAGTTTCTCACACGACTGGACTATCTGGGTGATGTTTTTTCTTTCTTGAATGATCTGAATCTAGGATTACAGGGACTCTCCTCTTTTTATTCAATGTTTGGGACAAATTTGAGGCTATGATTAAGAAGTTGTCTGCATTAACAAGGACAACACACAGGTCTTTCCATAATTGTATGATTTTTTGTGTGCAAATGAACTCAAGCTTATGGACAATGACAAATGTGATTTAGCGAAGCACCTCTGTGAGGTGGGTGCTTAATTACGTAGGTACTTTCACAAAACGGATGGAACAAACAACTGGATTTGTTATCCCTTTCATGCACTGCCTCCAGTCCAGTTACCGATATCTGAACAAGAGAGCCTCAGCAAAATTGCAACAAGCGGTTCTGTGAAAATTGAATTTAATCAGAAGCCACTGCCAGATTTCTGGATAGGGCTGCACTCAGAGTATCCTGCCTTGGCAAATCGCACTGTTAAGACACTGATGCCCTTTGCAACCACGTACCTATGTGTGAGTGGATTCTCAGCCATCACTAGCATGAAAACAAAATACAAGCACAGACTTGTGTGTGGAAAATGATTTAAGACTGAGACTCTCTCCAATACAACCCAACATTGCAGAGCAATGTGAATCCTTTCAAGCACACCCTACTGATTAACCTGTAGTGAGTTATTCATAATTTTCCATAAACAAATGTTTTTTTACGTAAGATTGCTAAATAAAGAGCAAGATTATTTATTATTATTATATTATTATTTTTGCCCTGGTCCTAAAAGAGCTCTTTGTCACTTCCCACAAGCCGGGTTGTGACAAAAACTCACACTCATTCTTATGTTTAATAAATGCATCATATGGTGTGTGTGTGGCAGGCTTACAATGATGTCAAAAAACAATAATTGAGAGTGCACTGACCCTGGTGGTAGAGGGGGTACACAGCTGGAGATTGAATGTTTAAAGGGATATGGGACTGTAAAAAGTTTGGTAAACACTGGTCTAGCCTATACTCGAATAATAAACAAATTGTAATTTGTTTGAGTTTGGACTGTATTATTATGTATACTGGATGGACTGATTAACTTAAGCTACGCTCCAAACTTTCTATGCATGAGTCTGGGAGAGAACATATAGGATTTTGCAGGGCAGCTTATAGAGTTAGCCTACAATTATAGTGAATTTGTATTTTATTTTGAATAGCCGTGTAAATTATTTTTTTTAAATGTATTTTCACCATTAATAGGCTGACACATTACCTTTAACTACAGAATATCCCACCACTGAGCTTTTCAATATCCTCCTCTCTGTCCTTCATGCATTTCTCAAGCGCACAGAGAGAGGGGCTGTCAACAGTTTAATGAAAGATGTTCTTTTGTGAAAACATGTTATCATTGATGTTCCAGAACAGATTTCACTTTGGTTCCCAAATTAAGCACTGGTTTACAGCAGGAACAGGGTTTGGGTGGAATATTACCTGTCATTCAGTGAGAGGCTGCATGCTCAAACAGTGGTTGATGCGTGGAGGGAAAATAGTGTTCTTATAAGCCCAGACATTTCTATATGAAATCCCGTGTAAAAGCAGAGATTTGATGGTTGCCACTAAAAAGAAGGAGGATCCCAGCTGCTACTATATTTATTTCTCAGCTGCTCATAATACTCACATGCTCTGCTACAAAACCGGAGTATCCAACCCAGCATGATTGAAAAACAAACCAGTGGAAAGTCATCCTCCACTATTTGAGAAGATGCAGATCACATGTATTTTTCCCCCTGACTCTTTTCCTGACCATTTGATAAAACCATTATAAATCTAAACTAATTGTACATAATAGTAAAGACAAGATTAAATTGAGAATGGTCTGATAGGGTGAAAATATGATCACTTGATTAGAGAACATCATGTGCAACCTGAGGCAAGGAACAGAGCACAAGCTTTTTTTCTACTTTCTCAAATGATCAATAGCCTATAGTTGCATCATGCAGCCCATATTATTTTTTAGCTTTCTAAGGTTAGTATCATTCACAACTAAAGTTGCCAAATTACTCTAAAACAGGACCGGTTTCAAACGATCACTTTTACGCTCAACATAGTCACTTCATATGCACGCTTGCTCTGGAATGCGAAAAATATCCTTTCTATTTTATTGAGATAAATTATATTATATTCTTCTTACCATAAAATCATGTAGCCTAAAACAAATAATGTAACAGGTCTTATTGGCTAAGTGAACAAACCTCCAGCACATGGCATGGCTCAAAGCCAGATAACATACAGTATCCTAGGCCAACTCATATTCTGTTCTTCTGAAATACATTTTCTTCACATCATGTTTCTTTAGGCCTGTCTAAAATAAATAATGGATTTATTGTGATGGTATGTTAAATTAAATTGTTATACTTTTTTAACTGTTGATATTCCAAAGGCCTGCATTAGCGGATTGTATGTGGTTTGTATGCGTGGAAGCCTGGATATCCTTAACATGTTTATGTTAATTACGGTCAATTACCGTGAGACTGGCAGCCATTTGAATGACAATAAACGGCTGAGAAAATGTCATGATCGTCACAGCCCTGTAACATAACAAATTGTGGAAAAATTCATGGGGTGTGAATACTTTCCGAAGGCACTGTGTTTATGGTGAAGTTGCATCATTCAACAGTTGCATTATTTACGGTAAATTTGAGGTGTGTAGCAAGAATGTCACTTTGCCATGCCACATCCAAAGGCAAAGCAAGGAAGTAATATAAAGAGAAAATTTGAAAATCTCTTGACCTACGGAGAGATGGCGCTGGTAACAAGTCGAGTCGATCTAAAAACCCTCAACGTTCCATTTTTTGTGGAGACCGATTCACAGTAAACGCTGCATATGTTGGCTAAATTGTAAATTACATCTTCGTGGCGCATAGTGCAATTGGATCGATTCAAATCGGACCAATATTTTATTGACATTTTCCATTTTCTATACAGAAACAACAGCATACAACACAAACAGAGTAATAGGACTGAGCAAATACCAGCAAACTCATGAATAAAAATAGAAAGAAACAAGATGACAGCAAACAAATACCAAAAGAATACTGGACTATATTAAAATAAAACCTTTGGCTAAAATCCCGGCCTATACTATTTTCTTTTCCCCAGATTCCTTCCAGTCGACATGCAGTCTCAACCTGGCCTCTCTGGTTTACACAGTGATGATCGTGAAGAGCATGGTGTACTGCTGTGCGCTCTCCCTCCTGCTGCACAACAGGAACCTGGGAAGTAGACCCAGCACCAGTAGACCCATTCACTGAAAGGATATGCCCCAGTATGGATAGAGTTGTAGTGGGCTGGGAACAACAAGGATTTTACACCCCATTGTGGTCTCAGATTGAATTTGTGTTCCTTTTATTTTTTTCCTGCTTTATTTTTTAAATGATAAGATATTGTGAGCCATAGATTTACACTTCAATAGCTAATTATGACATTAATTGCAGAACATTTCATTTGTATTTCCAATTACTTCAACTGCCAATTATGACATTAATTGCAGAACATTTAAATTTAGTATATTGTGTTTCCCTCCTTAACATTTAAATTAATATCACATTTTACTTTTGATGATTGTGGGAGCTACACACTGCAGACACTTGAATAAAGATTAAATTAAGGTTTTCAGAAAGTTAAGGATAGGACATATTTAAGGTAAATCCTTATGGTTTATGAATGTTGCCCTGCATTATCTGTCAAAGTGGGAAATTACACAACTGTATTTGATTTACACAAAATATTTAACTAAATATTAAATCTATCAAAATATTTTATTATTAAATATGCATGCCAATGAGTTCTAAATATGTATCATTATCCAAAATAATATTTAGTATTTGGTCATGTGTGTAATGAAGCGTAGTATGTATATTTTTAAGAAATTAGAGTACGTTTTTTAACATAGTATTTTGTATCTTAAATCAATGATTTAATTAAATTACAATAAATAATCAAATCCAGCTTTTATTTTACTTTAAAGAACTATATTCTGACTGCTTATTGAGCAGACAAAATGCTAAATGAGTGAAATCATTAATTTGTGCTTTTTTACATTTATTCAATGTTGTTTTTTTACATTGATAAGGCTTGTTTAAAGAGTGATATTTTCCTTGCGTAAGAGGGCCTATCTAGTGAGCAGTGTTTCTCAAAAGAAGCATATCCTTTCAGATAGGGATGGGTTTAAGAATCGCTGCCTTCGTGGTTCAACTGTACTGTTTTGTATGAGGAAACTGTCACCATAATAGAAAATAAAAGTTACTTAAAAACCCCAAAACATTGTATTTCTTTACTATTAGATCATCTATTATTTTTGGTGAAAATGTATTTTATTTAATCATTTAAGAAGCGGAACATTAAGGTCATAAGATCTCTTATTCTCTGTTTTCAACCTAAAACCCCAAAACATTGTATTTCTTTACTATTAGATCATCTATTATTTTTGGTGAAAATGTATTTTATTTAATCATTTAAGAAGCGGAACATTAAGGTCATAAGATCTCTTATTCTCTGTTTTCAACCTGTTTGCTTGTATCTGCATGTTCCGACGCAGGTGTTGAGCCAAGACTCAATGGTAGTGGGAAAATGTGGTTAATGTTTCTTTGGTTTTCTAATGAAAGGTGAAATGGTAGTTACTGGAAACAAGATATAGATGCATAACCACAGCTCGATTGTGTGATGAGATATTTCTACATATTTCATTTTTGTTCCATTTTTACACTTAAGTAATTTAGCTGAGGCTCTTATCCATAGCGACTTACAGGAGCATTTAGAGTTAAGTGCCTTGCTCAATGGCACATCAACCAATTTTTCAACTAATCAGCTCGGGTATGCGAACCAGAAACCTTTCAGTTACTTGCCCCAACGCTCTTAATGTAGGCTACCTGTTGCCCCTCGGGTCCTGTATTATTATTTTTTTTAAACTTTTTTTTACGCTTTATATACATATATACGGCTTGTACGAAGAGTGACATTTTCCTTGTTTAAGACAGCCTATCGAGTGAGCAAAGTTGCTCAAAATAAACGTATTGTTTCGGATGAGGGTGGGTTTAATGATCGCTGCCTTCTTGAAAGAAAAGTTAGTCCAATAACATTTTGTAAAATAAGAAGAGCATATCTTGAAGGTAGATCCTTTTGATAAAAATGTTGACTCTTTTATGAAATTTGCCCTGTAATATCTGTGCTAGTGGTAAATTATTTTCATAAAATCTATATTTGATTTATACAACAATATTTACCTAATTATTATATCTACCTAAATATTTTATTATTAAATATGTAGGCCCATGAGTTCTAAATATAAAAAATATTCTCAAATTCGAGAATATGAATGTGATGGGCAGACAAGACAATACCATAACGGTAGCTTATTGTTCTTGCATTTGTAGAATAGTAGGCCAACGGCAAAACATATTCTTCAAACTTCTGTTTATCTGAACTTCTTCTTTGAGACAATCAAATGACACATAAATAAAATGAAGTCAGGGTTGGAGTGTTTCATTTATTTGCAGCATATCTTTACCAGGAAATGAATATGGTTATCAAGAAAAGTAGTAAATACAGTAGAGGTAACATACATTTCCAAGTTATTATAATGTCATCACCCATTTACTCTGTGCTGTGCCTTGAAGTGCTGAAATGTCTAATTATTTGAATGTTTTTCCCTACACTTCCAAAAGAAGACCCTTTAACAATATGTGCAACTTTAATTTTTATTTAATTCTAATTAAATACAACATATTACTTATATAATACTCTAGTTAACAGAAATTAATCGTAACTGTTTCACTTTCATCCAAAAAACAAATAGTAAGATGAGTTCAACCAATAACAAACTCATAATAATCTAGATAAACAGTATTGCTTCACTGAATTAAGAAGCACTGTAATTTTTTTTTTTAAATGTGGTAAATAAATGTAAGTTCCTAAATGCACACAGTCTTGCCACTGTACACATTGTACTTGGTGCCTTGAATGGTGGACATTATTAATTTACTGTATTGAATAAGATGAAAGAATGCTCTCTTCAGTGGGTATTCTATATAAAACAATGAGGCCAGGATTCAATCTGATTGTGCTTTATTGGCTACAAGAATGACAGTTTGTTAGCTACAGGATGTTTTTGTCACACATCAACACTTGCTAATGGTGAGGATGGTTGTGGCATTTCTGTGGTTTGATCAGTGACAGATACAAGTTTCCAGTAAAGTAAGGGACGTAATCATCTCCAACATGACTGTCTTGGTACATTTGTCATACGGTGCATCTTTGAATTGTTGATTGCTGTGTAAACATGCTCTGACAATATCCAATTCAACCTCTAGTTCATGAAGCACAGTAGTGTGTTACTATATTAGTCTTGTTCAGGGGTGGCAGGTAGCCTAGTCGTTAGAGCATTGAGCCAGTAACCGAAAGGTTGAATCCCCAAGCTGACAAGGTAAAAATCTTTTGTTCTGCCCCTGAACAAGGCAGTTAACCAACTGTTCCCCTGTAGGCCATCATTGTAAATAAGAATGTGTTCTTAACTGACTTGCCTAGTTAAATAAAGGTTAAATAAAATAGGACAAGGATGGATATTTGGCATGGTCATAGGTTTGTTGCTCTTTGCCCAGATCTCCACATCAGAACATTGGTGAACTATAAATCTTGAATTGCATATGAAAATGCTGTAAATGAGTTATAACAGAACATCAGTGATAGCAAATAATCTAACCAAAATCAACTGTTCCATTCGTAAGATTGAACAGATATAGCCATTGGTCAATTGTGAACCATTTCTCTATTCAACTTGACTTCTAAAAAATGTTTTAAAGGCTTACGTTTTAGCACCATCTTGTGGAGAAAGAGACAGGGGAGCAATGTCAGAATTAAAGGAGCAATCTGGGATTGGTACATAGAGGTGTACATCAACAGTCTCACATTTAGTAAGGAGGACCTCAAACAAGGATTCAGCTGGATTTAATCACTTAGCTGAGTAGTATTGATAATTCAATTTGGTACAGGCTTAACAACAGAAGCAGAATACCATATGGAATTTGATAGAATAGTTTGGGGTAGGCCTTGTCGCAGAGGAATGCTCCCCAGAGCCAGATGCTGATGACAGGTTGCAACAAAATCCCACCAACTGGGAGAACAAGGATCTGATGAATGGCATTTAGGTTATATGCTGATGATGGTGGAAGGTAGTTGGAAGTCTGTTGCTGCAAAACATCAAGTGAGAGACTTGGTCGACAGAAATGGAAGTGATTATTGCACAAGTGAGCCCATATCTTAATCAGCAAGCATGGTGGAAATGCCTTATGAAGTTAACCTTTTGCATGTAGGGGGCAGTATTTTCATTTTTGGCACAAAATAATACCCATCAGATTAGGATAGAAAACACTCTAAAGTTTCCAAAACTGTCCAAATATTTTCTATGAGTATAACCGAACTGATATTGCAGGCGAAAACCAGAGGAAAATCCAATCAGGAAGTGCCTCTTATTTTGAGACCTCTCCATTCCTATGCATACCTATCCTCCATTTAAAGGGATATCACCCCGATTCCTTTTTCTATGGCTTCCCAAAAGTGTCAACAGTCTTCAGACATAGTTTCAGGCTTTTATTTTGAAGAAATGAGATAGAAAGATCACATTGCGTAAGTGGATAGGTTGGGGCTCCCAGAGTGAGTTTTGCGCAACAGAGTAAAGCGGCCATTATTTCTCCCTGTCCTATTGAAAAACCTACACTCCCGGTTTATATACTTTATTATCGAATATATATTTTAAAAACAACCTGAGGATTGATTATAAAAAAGAGATGTTTCTGTGGACAATATGGATATTATTTGGAATTTTCGTCTGCGTTGTTGTGACCACTCTTTCCTGTGGATTTCTGAACATAACGTGACAAACAAACGGAGGTATTTTGGATATAAAAATAATCTTTATGGGACAAAAGGAACATTTGTTGTGTAACTGGGAGTGTCGTGAGTGAAAACATCTGAAGATCATCAAAGGTAAATTATTAATTTGATTGCTTTTCTGATTTTCGTGACCAAGCTACCTGATGCTAAGTGTACTTAATGTTTTGTCATGCGATCGATAAACTTACACAAACGCTTTCGATTGCTTTCGCTGTAAAGCATCAATGCAAAATCTGAGACAACAGGTCTATTAACAAAAGACTGAGCTGTGTTTTGCAATATTGCACTTGTGATTTCATGAATATGAATATTTATAGTAATATTATTTGACTGGGGCGCTATGCTATTCAGCGGTTGCTGATGACAATTATCCCGCTTAAGGGATGGGTAGCGTCAAGAAATTAATATGTGAATGACATAGAGCCCCACAGAGGAGGTGTCATAATACCCATAAAACCTAGCGGTCAAACAGGGAAATGGTTCCAATCGTTTTTTCACCATACATTTTTCCAATAGGAAATTGTAGAGTTTGGGAAACCCTGGTCCCTCTAATCACCCTTTTTTTTACCCTATCACTGTTTCTCCCCTGCAGGAGGGCCTGAGGCCCTAGGACCACAGTTGAGGACATCCTGGTCTGATGACTCCTGGACTTGCCAAGACTGAGCCTACTGGTTGTGCTGTTGATCTTGGTCCTCTGAGTCCATTATTCAAATGCACTTCATTGGTAATGAGAGATCTGTCACAATACACTTGTTGCAAATCACCATGTGAAAAGATAGAAAATACTCAATAAAGCAATTTATTAATTTATGAAATGTACAGTACTAATAAATACATGTTAATAATTGAACATACAAATAATAATAATTAAACATACTGTGTATTGGGCTCTACCTGAACTGGAAGATTCATATTATATTATTTGTCATAACTAGGCCTATTTAAACCTCTAATGACTCCCCATCTCGGATCCGGGAGCGTAATCATGGACTGACACTAATTAGCATAACACAACAGACATAAATATTCCAAGAAAATATTCCTATTCATGAAAATCACAAGTCAAATATATTGGAACACAGCTTAGCCTTTTGTTAATCACCCTGTCATCTCAGATTTTCAAAATATGCTTTACAGACAAAGCCAGACAAGCATTTGTGTAAGTTTATCGATAGCCTAGCATAGCATTATGCCTTGCTAGCAGCAGGCAACCTGGTCACGAAATTCAGAAAAGCAATCAAATTAAATTGTTTACCTTTGATGAACTTTAGATGTTTTCACTCACGAGACTCCCAGGTAGATAGCCAATGTTCATTTTTTCCCAAAATATTATTTTTGTAGGCGAAATTGCTCCGTTTGTTCTTCACGTTTGGCTGTGAAATCGACCAGAAATTGACAACGCCGAAAAATATTCCAAATTAGCTCCATAATATCGACAGAAACATGGCAAACGTTGTTTATAATCAATCCTCAAGGTGTTTTTCAAATATCTATTCGATAATATATCCACCGGGACAATTGGTTTCTCAGTAGGACCGATTGGAATAATGGCTACCTCTGTATTTTACGCAAGAATCCCTCTGAGGGACACCAGGTGACCACTTACACAATGTGGCCGCTTACGCTTATTCTTCAACATAAATGCGTAAAACTACGTCACAATGCTGTAGACACCTTGGGGAATACGTAGAAAAAGGAATCTGGTTGATAGCCCATTCACTGCTCAATAGGGACGCATCGGCACGCAGAGCTTTCAAAAGATGAGTCACTTCCGGATTGGATTTTTCTCAGGCTTTCGCCTGTAACATAGGTTCTGTTATACTCACAGACAATATTTTTACAGTTTTGGAAACTTTAGAGTGTTTTCTATCCTGTCAATTATATGCATATTCTAGCAACTTGTCCTGACAAAATATCCCGTTTAATTTGGGAACGTTATTTTGAAAATACTGCCCCCTAGTCACAACAGGTTAACCTGTTACATCTATGGGGGCGCTATTTCATTTTTGGATAAAAAGACGTGCCCATTTTAAGCGCAATATTTTGTCACAAAAAGATGCTTGACTATGCATATAATTGATAGCTTTGGAAAGGAAACACGCTGACGTTTCCAGAACTGCAAAGATATTGTCTGTGAGTGCCCCAGAACAGATGCTACAGGCAAAACCAAGATGAAACTTCAACCCGGAAATGAGTAGGATTTTTGAGGCTCTGTTTTTCATTGTCTCCTTATAATGCTGTGAATGCGCAAGGAATGAGCCTGCCCGATCTATCGTTTCCCCAAGGTGTCTGCAGCATTGCGACGTATTTGTAGGCATATCATTGGAAGATTGACCATAAGAGACTACATTTGCCAGGTGTCCACCCGGTGTCCTCCGTCGAAATTGGTGAGTCATCTTCAACTGCATGTCTTTTTCCAAGCGATTCACCGGAGAAAGGAGACTACCACGAACATATATCAATGAAGAGATATGGGAAAACACATTGAGGATTGATTCTAAACAGCGTTTGCCTTGTTTCAGTCAATATTATGGAGTTAATTTGGAAAACAGTTCGCCGTTTTGATGACTGAATTTTCGGGGGGGTTTTTGTACCCAAACGTGATGTACAAAACGGAGCGATTTCTCCTACACAAAGAATCTTTCAGGAAAAACTGAACATTTGCTATGTAACTGAGAGTCTCCTCATTGAAAACATCCGAAGTTCTTCAAAGGTAAATGATTTTATTTGAATCCTTTTCTGGTTTTTGTGCAAATGTTGCCCGCTAAATGCTACACTAAATGCTACGCTAGCTATCAATACTCTTACACAAATGCTTGTTTTGCTATGGTTCAAAAGCATATTTTGAACATCTGAGATGACAGTGTTGTTAAGAAAAGGCTAAGCTTGAGACCTAGCACATTCATTTCATTTCATTTGCGATTTTCATAAATAGTTAACGTTACGTTATGCTAATGAGCTTGAGGCTATAACTGGATACAGGTTTTTTCATAGCCAAACGTGAACAAAACGGAGCGATTTGTCCTACACAAATAATATTTTTTTGAAAAACTGAACATTTGCTATCTAACTGAGAGTCTCATTGAAAACATCTGAAGTTCTTCAAAGGTAAATTATTTTATTTGAATGATTTTCTTGTTTTTGTGAAAATGTTGCTGGCTGAATTCTAGGCTTATAGCTATGCTAGCTATCAACACTCTTACACAAATGCTTGTTTAGCTATGATTGAAAAGCATATTTTGAAAATCTGAGATGACAGTGTTGTTAACAAAAATCTAAGCTTGAGAGCAAATATATTTATTTCATTTCATTTGCAATTTTCATGATTAGTTAACGTTGCGTTATGCTAATGAGCTTGAGGCTATAACTAGAATCCCGGATCCGGGATTGCTCGACGCAAGAAGTTAATGGGTTACTGCTAGTGCTACATGGCTTGCCATCATGTATACAGTTAATATCAGTAAGTACAGTTATTTTAAAGTAGAATTCCGTCTTAGGGCATATCATTGAAGAGGGGTGCAATATATTCGTATACCTTCTGAGCTAACATATGGATTGTTTTAAGATGGTCAAACCATGGTCAAACCATGGATCATACTTGATTTTGAATTTTACGATCCCTTTAGTAATCAAAATAAAAATGAAATAATTATTAGATAAAATATTGAATTTGACCTTTAATGAATTATCTGAAAATAATTTGAATAGATACCCCCAAAACTGACTTAACTAGTACTTTAAAGTGTTTTTACTTAGGTACTTTACACCACAGCCTATGTAGTAGCACATTTCTACAAATAACCATATCTTTTCAAATTGGGATGGGTTTAATAATCGCTGCCCTTGTGAAAGAAAAGTTACAACCGTGCTGTTTTATATGAGCAAACTGTCACCATAATTAATAATACATTATACTTAAAATTGTATTTTATTGAATCACTTCAGAAGCGGAACTTAAACTTATAACATCCCCTATTGTCTGTTTTCAATCTGTTAGTTCTAATCTGCAAGTTCCGACGCAGGTGTTGAGCTTAGACTCAATAGTGGTGGGAAAATGTGGTTACCATCTTTCTTTGTTGTTTTTTCCAATGAAAGGTGAAACGGTAGTTACTGGAAACATGCACAGCTCGATAGTGTGATGAGTTTTTGGTTATTCAAAGCTGTTGGATGTTTATTTTTATCTGGGTCAATTTCTACATTTTAGTCATTAAACCGACTCTTATCTAGTGCTCAAGTGCACATACCACATACAATTATACTAGTCGGCTGAGGGATTCGAATCAGTGACATTTCTGTTACCGGCCCATAACTGCTAGGCTATGTGCCACTCCTTGCCATCAAATTTGAGAATATGAGAGTGATCAGAGATCCTCAGACAAGAGGATTCCATAGTAGTAGCTTATTGTTCTTGAATTTGTAGAATTGTAGGTCTGTGGGAATACAACTTCTTCATACTTCTGTTTATGTGTACTTTTACCATGAAACAATCAAAATAAATTAAATCAGGGTTGGAGTGTTGAATTTATTTTACCAGGAAAGTAATAGGGTTATCAAGAGAAGTAGCAAACACACTAGAATGGGTTTAATTTTCCACGTTATTATTTTAGTACCCATTCTGTGATATAAAGTGTTACCGAAATGTCTTAAGATACTTTTTTTCTCTACACTTACCATAGAAGGCCCTTTAACAAAATGTGCAAATGTTAGGCTACATTTTATTTAAATCTAATGTAATGTTAGTAATGTTAGGTTTGGTTTTCCATTAGATTTAAATCAAATGTAGCCTAACATTTGCACATACATATACATATATATACATATATATACATACATATATATACATATATATACATATATATACATATACACATATACACATATACACATATACACATACATATACACATATATACACATATATACATATATATAATACTATAATTAAGAGAAATTAATCATATAATTTTCACTTTCATCCAAACCACTTTGAAAATTAACTTGGTGCCTTGAATGGTGAATCTTATTAATTTACTCTATTGAAAAAATAAGGGAATGCTCTCTTTATTGGGTATTCAATATAAAATAATAAGGCTGTGATTCAAACTGATTAACTAACTGGATCTTCAGATCAGATCTGTTATTTCTCAGGGATGAGAAATCATCTTTTTGAGGATGGTTGTAGCTTGCATCAACAGCGCAGTTACTCTTTGCGATGTTGAGAATCAAGGTAAAGGGTTCTCTGTCTTTCTTCTGGTACCAGAAGACATACGATCCACACTGATCATTGTATTCGCAGCTGAAGGACACAGCCTCTCCCTTTTTCTTAGTCCATGAAATCTCCTGGTCCAATATCTGCCACTGACACTGCAAAGACAAAATCACAACATCAACACACTGAGACAAAAATACATTACCAGAACTTAAAAGATGCAGGAGGCGCCGACAGAGATGGCCGCCTCGCTTCGCGTTCCTAGGAAACAATGCAGTTTTTTGTTTTTTTTACGTGTTATTTCTTACATTAGTACCCCAGGTCATCTTAGGTTTCATTACATACAGTCGAGAAGAACTACTGAATATAAGATCAGCGTCAACTCACCATCAGTACGACCAAGAATATGACTTTCACGAAGCGGATCCTGTGTTCTGCCTTTCAACCAGGACAACGGAATGGATCACAGCCGGCGACCCAAAAAAAAGACTTCGTAAAAGAGGGAAACGAGGCGGTCTTCTGGTCAGACTACGTAGACGGGCACATCGTGCCCCACTTCCTAGCATTCTTCTCGCCAATGTCCAGTCTCTTGACAACAAGGTTGATGAAATCCGAGCAAGGGTAGCATTCCAGAGGGACATCAGAGACTGTAACGTTCTTTGCTTCACGGAAACATGGCTCACTGGAGAGATACTTTCGGTGGCGGCGCAGCCAGCGGGTTTCTCCACTCATCGCGCCGACGGAAACAAACACCTTTCTGGTAAGAAGAGTGGTGGGGGCGTATGCCTTATGGCTAACGAGACGTGGTGTGATCACAGAAACATACAGGAACTCAAATCCTTCTGTTCACCTGATTTAGAATTCCTCACAATCAAATGTCGACCGCATTATCTACCAAGAGAATTATCTTCAATTATAATCACAGCCGTATATATTCCCCCCCAAGCAGACACATCGATGGCTCTGAATGAACTTTATTTGACTCTTTGCAAACTGGAATCCATACATCCTGAGGCTGCATTCATTGTAGCTGGGGATTTTAACAAGGCTAATCTGAAAACAAGACTCCATAAAATGTATCAGCATATCGATTGCGCCACCAGGGCTGGCAAAACCTTGGATCACTGTTATTCTAACTTCCGCGACGCATATAAGGCCCTGCCCCGCCCCCCTTTCGGGAAAGCTGACCACGACTCCATTTTGCTGATCCCTGCCTACAGGCAGAAACTGAAACAAGAAGCCCCAATGCTCAGGTCTGTCCAACGCTGGTCCGACCAAGCTGATTCCACACTCCAAGACTGCTTCCATCACGTGGACTGGGACATGTTTCGTATTGCGTCAGGCAACAACATTGGCGAATACGCTGATTCGGTGTGCGAGTTCATTAGAACGTGCGTTGAATATGTCGTTCCCATAGCAACGATTAAAACATTCCCTAACCAGAAACCGTGGATTGATGGCAGCATTCGCGTGAAACTGAAAGCGCGAACCACTGCTTTTAATCAGGGCAAGGTGACTGGTAATATGACCGATTACAAACAGTGCAGCTATTCCCTCCGTAAGGCTATCAAATAAGCTAAGCGTCAGTATAGAGACAAAGTAGAATCTCAATTCAACGGCTCAGACACAAGAGGTATGTGGCAGGGTCTACAGTCAATCAAGGACTATAAGACGAAATCCAGCACAGTCACGGACCAGGATGTCTTGCTCCCAGGCAGACTAAATAACTTTTTTGCCCGCTTTGAGGACAATACAGTGCCACTGACACGGCCTACAACGGAAACATGCGGTCTCTCCTTCACTGCAGCTGAGGTGAGTAAACGTGTTAACCCTCGCAAGGCTGCAGGCCCAGACGGCATCCCCAGCCGCGCCCTCAGAGCATGCGCAGACCAGCTGGCTGGTGTGTTTACGGACATATTCAATCAATCCCTATACCAGTCTGCTGTTCCCACATGCTTCAAGAGGGCCACCATTGTTCCTGTTCCCAAGAAAGCTAAGGTAACTGAGCTAAACGACTACCGCCCCGTAGCACTCACTTCGTTTGTCATGAAGTGCCCTGCGCCACCATTTGGGCTGAAGGGGGGGGGGTTCCTAGTTGGGAACCCGTAGCCCCATATGGTTTTAACCAGATCATCAAGGACAACACCCACCCGAGCCACTGCCTGTTCACCCCGCTATCATCCAGAAGGCGAGGTCAGTACAGGTGCATCAAAGCTGCGACCGAGAGACTGAAAAACAGCTTCTATCTCACGGCCATCAGACTGTTAAACAGCAACCACTAACATTGAGTGGCTGCTGCCAACACACTGACTCAACTCCAGCCACTTCAATAATGGAAATTGATGGGAAAGGATGTAAAATATATCACTAGCCACTTTAAACAATGCTACCTAATATAATGTTTACATACCCTACATTATTCATCTCATATGTATACGTATATACTGTACTCTATCATCTACTGCATCCTTATGTAATACATGTATCACTAGCCACTTGAACTATGCCACCTTGTTTACATACTCATCTCATATGTCTATACTGTACTCGATACCATCTACTGTATCTTGCCTATGCTGCTCTGTACCATCACTCATTCATATATTTATGTACATATTCTTTATCCCCTTACACTGTGTATAAGACATTAGTTTTGGAATTGTTAGTTAGATTACTTGTTGGTTATTACTGCATTGTCGGAACTGGAAGCACAAGCATTTTGCTAGACTCGCATTAACATCTGCTAACCATGTGTATGTGACAAATAAAATTTGATTTGGATTTGATTTGATTTAAAAGCAAATATGTCTCCACAATATTTGCATCAATCATAGACTTAAAATCAGACAGGAACTATTTCCCTCTAGTCATTTCCATTTGCTCCTTGACCATGTTGAATTGTAGGAAAAAAAACTACTGTAAGTGATGTACAGACACTTAAATAAAGTAAGTAAATTATGATTTGAGTTCTTTGATTGATGTTCTAAAAATTTTGGAATTCTTCAATAATGGGAGCTTTGCTATTCCCACAGGGTTTTTTATAACCAACATACACTGGGTTTTGTATAACCGATATACACTTGGCAGGTTCGAAAATAACCTGTGGTAATGTGCAATACCATAAATAAACTAAACTTAATCATGATGGTTAGTAGAGCTTGTCAGACGGCTCCAAAGGCATTGCTCAGTAATTACCCAGTTTAATAGGGTGCGTGCACACACTCTGACATTGCAGCTGTAGTAAACATTTGCTCAGTTTTTTCATTTGACATGGTCATAGGTTGGTTGTTCTTTACTCAGATCACCACCTCCATACTTATAACTTTGGTGGACTATAAACCTTAAATGGTAAATAAAATAATAATAATAACACAATATCAGTGATAACAGAACATGTAGCCAAAATCAACAGTCCCCATTTATAAGATTGAAACGATATAGCCATTGGTTTGTTGTGTGAACCATTTCTCTGTTCAACTTTTTTTTAAATTATTTATAGGGCTATGTTTTACCACCATCTTGTGGTAAAAGACATAGGGGTGCAATGTCAGTATCAAAAGAGCAATTATGGAACTTGAAGATAGAGGTCTCCATCAAAAGATAGGAGGACCTTGAACAATGATACACATAGAATTGGTCACTTACCTGAGTAGTATTGATAAATCTGTAGAAAGACTATAATGGTTGAATTTAGACAGTGAATGGGTGTGTCCATAACATCAACTTTCTCCCTTCATTGAATACGTGGAGGCATTGGCTAGTGGCCTTTCCACCATATTTCTTTCAAATCAGTGAAGGGAAGTGAACAAGTGCACACTTTGGGAGGAAGGAGTGACACGTATGTAATATAATTGTAACATAGCCCTTGTCAACAACCACAGGAAGTGACATTAGATTGGAGGAGCAGTAAGTCAAAGTGTTTCACCTCACATCATCTATGCTCCTTCCAAACACAATTATCTTCAGGTTCAAAAGAAGACATCTCAGAATCATCATAGAAATGTCTCTATGCTCTGTGGTCATTCTTTACTCTGTTGAAGTACTGTATCTTCTCTTCTTTCAATGCACCCAAGTCGTGGGGCAACTGGAAATGACTGGCAGAAAATAGTGTCTCTGTCTGAATTTAAGTCTATGATTGATGCATAGTATGTGGACACGTGTAATTGCTTTTAAGTTTTGCAAATATATTTTTGTCTTATTAGTGTGTTGTTGTTGTCAATTGTCATTGCAGTGTCAGTGGCAGGGCAGAAATTGGACCAGGAGATATCATGGATTAGGACAGAGGGACAGGCTGTCTCCTTCAGCTGCAAAGACAATGATCAGTGTACAGCGTATGTCTACTGGTACCAGAAGAAGGAGGGAGAACCTTTTAACTTGATTCTTGAGCTGCGGAAGAATCAAGCTGTGAATTAATGAAAAAGAAAGTGTTTTGCACCACAGGAAGTGACATTGTCAGAGGAACTGTTTGAGACGACACACCCCAACTGGTTTTTCACCTCTCATCTTCATAATCAACTCTATGATCCAAACCATACTTCAGTAAAGATCTGTTAAATCAGTCTCATGTTCAGTGATATATATAACGTGTAGCTTTTCAATTCCCCAAATCTTAATATTAACTGAACATGGACTGTAGTATAATAATATTCTCTATTTTTCTGGGTAAGTGGTTCATCAAACCTGTATCCATATATTTGAATATAGTAACTTTACTGTGATTTTTTTTGTGATCCACTTTTGTTTTACAGTGGCTGCTTCAGGACAGCGGCTACAACAGGACCAGATATCAAAGTCTATGAGAGAGAAACAGAGCGTCTCCTTCGGCTGCAAAGTTACTGATCGGTGTAGGGGTAACCTGGTCCACTGGTACCAGAAGAGAGAGGGTGAACCCTTTACTCGGATTCTATACTTTGATTTTGATGACAATTCTATCAGTCGTGATTCCACTCATCCTCAGAGAGCAGATTTCACTGTTGGGAGGGAGTCTGACACCAGTGAGCTGAAGATCCAGTCAGTTAAAGTGTCCCTTTCTGCCACCTACTATTGTGCCTGCTGGGACTCGTCAACCCACAGTGAGACCTGATCCACACAGCCTGTACAAAAAACTCTGTGGTTTAAATCAAGCATTGAATTCATGAAAAGGTTTCTATACCACAGTAAGTGACATAATAAGAGGTGAGAGTGTAGTGTCTTCTTCAAATCCAAAGTGAATTGCAATTATAAAAGGAATTATAAATAAATAAACAAGATGTCTTGCCAATGAGAAAACAGTATCTAAACTTCATCTTCTTGATGTGTCCTGTATATGTACATTCTGTGCAGAGGTTGGACAGAGGTTTGTTTGCTTTTCAGGTATATATGGGTATAACGGTCTGAATAACTTGTTTACATAAATATTCCAATCGTTTGCTATGAGACTCAAAATTGAGCTCAGGTGCATCGAGGTTTCCATTGATCATCCTTGAGATGTTTCTACAACTTGATTGGAGTCCACCTGTGCTAAATTCAATTGATTGGACATGATATGGAAAGGCACACCCCTGTCTATATAAGATCCCACAGTTGACAGTGCATGTCAGAGCAAAAAAACTAAGCCATGAGGTCAGAGGAATTGTATTCTTTACAAACATGTGGGATGGACCTTTCTGTATGTAGGAAGAGAGCTAC
The DNA here is from genome assembly GCF_036934945.1 of Oncorhynchus masou masou. Lineage (NCBI taxonomy): Eukaryota > Metazoa > Chordata > Actinopteri > Salmoniformes > Salmonidae > Oncorhynchus > Oncorhynchus masou. The sequence goes on along the minus strand of NC_088236.1, from coordinate 42,895,587 downwards.
ACAACCTTCTAATGATTTACAATGATTTACAATGCAGTCTCCACGGAATTGGGAAAATCTGCTTTTAGTGTTTTTGCTCCTTGTGTAGAACAAAATGCAGAATTCCTTGCAGTAAGATATTCTGGTGCCTTTCGGGCAAATAAAATGATTGATTGGAGACTTTTACGTTACAGAATGCGATTGCTTTTCTTAAATATATTTAATGTTGTGTATTATGTGTTTTATTTTAGTGTTTAGTAGGGCTGTTGTGGTTTATGTGTAAATGTATACAGGGCTCTCGTGTAAAATAGTTTTACCTCAGTGTGACTCCCTGTTTAAATAAAGGTTCATTCAATTCTTAAATGGAAGAAGTTTGGAGCCATCAAGTCAATGTCCTTGAGTGGCCCAGCAAGAGCCCGGACTTGAACCCGATCGAACATCTGCAAAGAAGTAACTCCCCAAATACAGGTGTGCCAACCTTGTAGAATCATACCAAAGAGGACGCTAGGCTGTAATCGATGCCAAAAGTGCTTCAACAAAGTACTGACTAAAGGGTCAGAACTTAGGTAACAGTGATATTTTTAAAAACAATTTAAAAATGTCTAAATTTGCTTTTGCTTTGAAATTATGGGGTTTTGTGTGTAGATTGATGAGGGGGGGAACTATTTATTTAATCTTAGAATAAGAATGTAACAAAACAAAATCTAAAAAGTCAAGGGGTCTGAATTCACTGTATACATCTGTTGCTCACAGATACCTTTTAAAAAACTGGAGGTGCGTGGATCAGTAAACCAGTCAGTATCTGGTATGACCACCATTTGCCTCGTGCAGTGTGACACATCTCCTTCGCATAAAGTTAATCAGGCTGTTAATTGTGGCTGTGGAATGTTGTCCTACTCCTCTTGAATGGCTGTGTTAAGTTCCTGGATATTAAAGGAACTGGAACACACGGTCGTACAGGTCCTTCCAGAGCATCCCACACATGCTCAATGGGTGACATGTCTGGTGAGTATGCGGGTCATGGAATAACTGGGACATGTTCAGCTTCCAGGAATTGGGTACAGATCATTGCTGAAACATGGGGTGGTTAGTGCGTTGGGCCAGTAGCCAAAAAGTTGCTGGATCGAATCCGTGAGCTGACAAGGTAAAAATCGGTCTTTCTGTGTTCCCTGGAAGGATGTTATTGTAAATAAGAATGTGTTTTTAACTGATTTGCCGAGTTAAAAAAAGGTTATATTGAAATAGAAAAAAAAATGAGGTGATGGTGGTGGATGAATGGCACGACAATGGGCATCAGGATCTCGTCACGGTATCTCTGTGCATTCAAATTGCCATCGATAAATGCAATTATTTTGGCTGTCTGTAGCTTATGCCTGCCCATAACATAACCTCAGCACCACCGTGGGGCACTCTGTTCACAACTTTGACATCAGCAAACAGCTCGCCCACAGAACACCATACACTCTGTCTTCCATCTGCCCGGTACAGTTGAAACTGGGATTCGTCCGTGAACATGAATTTCTTCTCCAGCCTGCCAGTGCCCATAGAATGTCAGCATTTGCCCATAGAATGTCAGCATTTGCCCATAGAAGGTCAGCATTTGCCCACTGAAGTCAGTTTCGACACCGACCTGCAGTCAGGTCATGACCCTGGTGAGGACGACGATCACGCAGATGAGATTCCCTGAGTTTCTGACAGGTTTTGCAGAAATGATTCTCTTGTGAAAACCCACAGTTTCATCAGCTGTCCGGGTGACTGGTCTCAGATGATCCTGCAGGTGAAAAAGCCTGATGTGGAAGTTCTGGGCTGGTGTGGTTGCACGTAGTTCATGTGGCTACGTTGGTTAGAGCATGTTGCTTGCAATGCCAGGGTTGTGAGTATGAGTTCCACGGAGGACAAGTACAGAACTGTATGCACAACCCTTCTGTGAGTCGCTCTGGATAAGAGTGCCTGCTAAATTGGCTTATGGTAAATAAATGAACCTTCAAGTAATTAAAGAGCAGCAGTATAATAACAATAGCAAGACTATGTACAGAGGGGTAAAGAGTTAATGTGAGGGAGCAACGGTTAGTTGAGGTAATATGTATATGTAGGTGGAGTTATTAAAGTGACAATGCATAGATGATAACAACAGAGAGAAGCAGCGGTATAAAAGAGGGGGGACCTAGACTTGGCACTCCGGTACCGCTTACTGTGCGGTAGCAGAGAGAACAGTCTATGACTAGGGTGCTGGAGTATTTGAAACATTTTAGGGCCTTCCTCTGACACCACCTGGTATAGAGGCCCTGGATGGCCCTACGCAGTACCGTTTGTAGTGCCTTGCGGTCAGAGGCCGAGTAGTTGACATACCAGGCAATGTGATGCAACCGGTCAGGATGCTCTCAATGGTGCAGCGGTAGAACCTTCTAAGGATCTGGGGACCCATGCCAAATCTTTTCAGTCCCCTGAGGGGGAATAAGTTTTGTCATGCCCTCTTCACAACTGTCTTGGTGTGCTTGGACTATGTTAGTTTGATGGTGATGTGGACACCAGGGAATTTGGTCTGCTTGGTCCTCTTTTGGTCCTCTTTTCCTGTAGTCCACAATCTTCTCCTTTGTATTGATCACGTTGAGGGAGAGGTTGTTGTCCTGTCACCACACGGACAAGACAAGTCGCTGACCTCCTCCCCATAGGCTGCCTCGTCATTGTCAGTGATGAGGCCTACCACTGTTGTTCCATAGGCAAACTTAATGATGGTGTTGGAGTTGTGCCTGGCCTTGCAGTCATGAGTGAACAGGGAGAACAGGAGGGGGCTGTGCACTCACCCCTGAGGGGCCTCTGTGTTCAGGATAAGTGTGATGGATGTGTTGTTACGTACCCTTACCACCTAGGGGCGGCCTGTCAGGAAGTTCAGGATCCAGTTGAAGAGGGAGGTGTTTATAGTCCCAGGGTCATTAGCTTATTGATAAGCTTTGAGGGCACTATGGTGTTGAATGCTGAGCTGTAGTCAATGAATAGCATTGTCACATTTGTCTTCCTTTTGTCCAGGTGGCAAAGGGCAGTGCGGAGTGCAATAGAGAGATTGCATCATCTGTGGATTTGTTAGGGCAGTATGCAAATTGAAGTGGGTCTAGGGTTTCTGGGATGATGGTGTTGATGTGAGCCATGACCAGCCTCAAAGCACTTCATGGCTACAGATGCAAGTGCTACGGGTCGGTTACCTTAGTGTTCTTGGGTACAGTCACTATGGTGGTCTGCTTTAAACATGTTGGTATTATAGAATCGGACAGGGAGAGGTTGAAAATGTCAGTGAAGACACTTGCCAGTTGGTCATCGCATGCTCGCAGTACACGTCCTGGTAATCTCTCTGGCCCTGCGGCCTTGTGAATGTTGACCTGTTTAAAGGTGTTACTCACATCGGCTGCGGAGAGAGTGATCTCAGTCTTCCAGAACAGCTGGTGCTCTTATGCATGTTTCAGTGTTATTTGCATCGAAGCATGCATAGAAGTAGTTTAGCTCGTCTGGAAGGGGGGCAGCTCTCGGCTGGGCTTCTCTTTGTAGTCTGTAATGGTTTTACAAGCCCTGCCAAATCCGACGAGCATCAGAGCCGGTGTAGTACGCTTTGATCATAGTCCTGTATTGAGTCTTTGCCTGTTTGATGGTTCGTCGTAGGGCATATAAGCTTCCGGGTTAGAGTCCCGCTCTTTGAAAGCGGCAGTTCTAGCCTTTAGCCCAGTGCTGCCTGTAATCTATGGCTCCTGGTTGGGCTATGTACGTACGGTCACTGTGGGGACAATTTCATCGATGCACTTATTGATGAAGCTAATGACTGATGTGGTGTACTGTCGTCATTGGAGGGACACCGGAACATATTACCGTCTGTGCTAGCAAAACAGTCCTTTCGCTTAGCATCTGCATCTTCTGACCACGTTGTTATTGATCGAGTCACTGGTGCTTCCTGCTTTAATTTGAGCTTGTATGCAGGAGTATAATTATGGTCAGATTTGCCAAATGGAGGGTAAGGGAGAGCTTTGTATGCGTCTGTGTGTTGACTACAGGTGGTCCAGAATTATCTTTCCTCTTGTTGCACATATAACATGCTGATAGAAATTTGGTAAAACGGATTTCCCTGCATTGAAAGTCCCCAGCTACTTAGGAGCGCAGCCTCTGGGTGAGTGTTTTCTTGTTTGCTTATGGTGGAATATAGCTCATACAATGCTGTCTTACCACCACAGTCAGAGGCTGGGACTATGTAAACATCTATGAAGAATACAGATGAAAACTCTCTCGGTAGGTAGTGTGGTCTACAGCTTATCATGAGATAGTATACCTCAGGGGAGCAATAGCTCGAGACTTCCTTAGATATCGTTTACCAGCTGTTATTTACAGCTGGTTTATTGTTCTATCCTGCCGGTACATCATATAACCAGCCAGCTTTATGTTGATATTGTTGTCGTTCAGCCACGACTCTGTGAAGCATAAGATGTTACAGTTTTTAATGTCCCGTTGATAGTTTAATCTTCCGCATAAGTTGTCGATTTTATTCTCCAAGTATTGCACGTTTGCTAGCAGAATGGAGAGAAGTGGGGTTTATTCGATCGCCTACGAATTCTCAGAAGGCAGCCCACTCTTCGGCCCCTATTCTCTGCCTCCTTTTCATGCAGATCATGGGGATCGCGGCCTGTTCCCGAGGAAGCAGTATATCCATTGTGTCGGGCTCGTCAGAGTCGCGAAAGGAAAATACTGTGCCTTGCGAAGTATTCAGAGATCCTCACTGAACTTCTGGAGAGAGTTTGCTGCACTGAAAGTAAAGGGGCTGAATAATTTTGCACGCCCAATTTTTCAGTTTTTGATTTGTTAAAAAAGTTTGAAATATCCAATAAATGTCGTTCCACTTCATGATTGTGTCCCACTTGTTGGTGATTCTTCACAAAAAAATACAGTTTTATATCTTTATGTTTGAAGCCTGAAATGTGGCAAAAGGTCGCATAGTTCAAGGGGGCCGAATACTTTCGCAAGGCACTGTAAATATTCTGCTAGTCCATGTTGAGAAATTGCAGTCCTGATGTCTAGAAGTCATTTTCGGTCATAAGAGACGGTAGAGGCAACTTTATGTAAAAAATAAGTTACAAAATAAGTTACAAATAAACAAACTCGGCTGGGGGCACAACTGCCTTCTACTTCGGCACCATCTTGGTGTATCAATAGTAACCTTTTGCAGGGGAATTTTGTAGACATGTCTTTGTAGTGTGTTTTGAGAATCTGAAGAGAAGAAAATGAGGTGGTTGTGTCATTACTGTTGTAGTCATGATTTTATACCTTTATTATCCCTAGCTGGTTTCTGTCCACAATCGTGTTGTGCTCCATAACTGCAAGGTGTGTCAGCTCCCTCATGCTGGTGTACAGAAAATTCCCCCACTTTGGGGTATTTTCCAGCAGGGCACTATGAACTGCCGAACCACAGCGACCTTGTACAGTAATTGGGCAATAGAACAAATATGGCTGAGCTTGCTTGTTGCAGGGTGCATCATTATGCACCTGTAATTCAAAAGTTATTTGCAAAGTGTAGGTCATCACTATGTTAAAAATGTAACTACTTTCAGTCACTAATTTGGAATGAAAACATCTAGGTAGCCTAGCCAGCCAGTGCATTTGTGGCACACATCATACATCAGTTGCAGATGCTGGCTTGGGTCTCTGAGCAAATGGCTTTCAAATTTAGTGCACAAATTTGTTTACATCCCTGTTAGTGAGCATTTCTCCTTGGCCAAGATAATCCATCCACCTGACAGGTGTAGCATGTCAATAAGCTGATCATGATACAGGTGCACCTTGTGCTGGGGACAATAAAAGGCCTCTCTAATATATGCAGTTTTGTCGCACAACATAATGCCACAGATGTATCAAGTTTTGAGGGAGTGTGCAATTGACATGCTGACTGCAATTGTCATTATAGGGTATTGGGTGTAAAATGCTGAGGATTTTGTTTTAATACAATCAATTTAAGAGTAAGGCTGTAACGTAACAAAATGTGGAAAAAGTCAAGGTGTCTGAGTACTTTCCAGAGGCACAATAATATATATCGCTGGTATATCTTTGTTCCATTTTGAATAGATTGGTAGTTGGTGATATGTTGGTTCGATTTAGAATGTAACACTTTGAGAATATGGCCTTACCCTTGCTGTCATTATTTTGTGGATAGAATTGGATACTATATCTGAATCTCAGGGTACTCCATAATCACGTAGAGCAGAACAAAGCTGCTAATGAAAGCAAAATGAAGAACCAGGCAGATCATTTTGCTTTATCAGGTCTTGGAAAGCACGTAGGCTACAACTGTCCACAATATCAGAGAGAGTATGAATTCCCCTCTCCCTCCAAGCTGGAAAAGATATTTGCTGGTCACCCAAGAGGAGACTGTGATTATTAAACAATGTAAAATGAGGGTGATGATTAATAATATACAGTATTTAACACCATATTGTAAGCATTTGCGTGATGACAGGGCTGAAGGTGAGCATTGGCTTTTTTTGATAGAGATCATGGAGCCTGTAAGATTAGTGAAGGTGCTGGAAGCAAAATGCAAAGCTGAAAAAGCGGGAAAAAGTTTCTGCACACTTCCAATCAGATGCAAATGTATTTTAATAGTAACTGAGCTTTCGCCCAGTCAACCTTCATCAGAGCCCAACATAGGAAAGACTAGGAGTGAGGGGAAAGTGTATCTGCAAGGAGGAGTTAAAGGGCCTGTCACACTGTGATCTGATTCACCTTGTGATTGTCTCCAGCACCTCCCGGTGTCGCTTATTTTTCCCCAGTGTATTTATCCATCTGTTTCCTGTCTCTCTGTGCCAGTTTGTCTTGTATGTTTTTCATGTCAACCAGAGTGTTTTCCTGTACTCCTGCTTCTATTCTCTTTTTGCTAGTCTTCCCGGTTTTGACCCTTGCCTGTTTTCTGGACTCCGTACCTGCCTGCCTGACCGTTCTGCCTGCCTGCTGCTCTGTACCTCATGGACTCTGGTTTTAACCTTTTGCCTGTCCTCGACCATTCTCTTGCCTACCCCTTTTGGATTGTTTAGTAAATATCAAAGACATCTGCCTCCCGTGTCTGCATCTGGGTCTCGCCTTGTGCCTTTATAGGGCCAACTTATTACAATGAAATGTAAGTCAGAACTCTCTTGTTTCCTCTCAAGTCAGTGATAATTTACATCATACATTTTCATTATCATCACAAATTAACATACTTGGAGATTTGCTGTAGCATGTGACATAGCACAGCAGTAAGCCTAAGCTGGTTTGGGCAGTGTGTTTATACAATGTAGAAACCTAAGATTCTACAAATAACCTTTTAATTCAATAACAGGTATTTTTATCAACATTTTTGCTTTTTATAATCAACTTGTCTTTACAGTTATATTAGCTTCAATGGCACGTGTGCTTCAGAAGTAGCTAATACAGGCTACACCTCAATTGATTAAAAACATAATTTCTGGTGCTCCTAATGTTTATGTTTTGCTCTTAACGTTTGTGCTCTTAACAACAGTGCTACCAATGGAAAAACGTTGTTAGTAGGCTTCATGTTCCAACTCATTCTGTGTGCGTGCCCCCTCCAGATTTTTTTTAGGCTTAAGAGGTATGCTTAGATATGCATAAAAATATATATATTGTTTTTAACATACTGTAAAATTAAGCATGTTTTGAGTGTGCCCCCTCAGATATTTGGGGTGCATGAGGCCGTGGAACATTTGAACATTTGTATAGCTAACAAGCTCTGCCAAGGCGAAGTGAAGACTACTTTTTGTCAAGGGAATATTCACTGTGTATGTACTTTTATTTGGCTCTGGTACGAGACTTTATGTGACAGGTAAGAGATCCATTCCTCTGATTTTCGGGCAGAATCAACTAAGCAGTAGTCATTAATAATTAATCAGTCCAACATAATTGACCAAACATCCTGCAGTATTGCTACCCAAATATGCACACACTATTTATGATCAACCCATGTTAGAAAAAATATCTATGAATTTGAATGTTTGTTATTAGCCTGTATAATTGATTATTCAGATTTTCAAGGAAGCCATGTGCATAATTTGCAGAATATTGCATGTCCTTAATATTAGATATACACCCTCAGTTAAATGTGTGACATGTAAAGTAATCTGATATAGGGAAGAATGTCAAACTGTTTACTGAGCTAAAAATCTGATTTAAATCATTTTGAATGTTATAATTGACTTTATTGAAATAATATCTTCCCTAAACGATAGCTAAGAAAAATCAGTTGGTTTATTTATGTAATTGTTAACTTGACTATAGACAGTAAAGCTGGATATAAAACAAATGGTGTGGGACATCACAATTCCTTTTGACAACAGAATACATCTGAAGTCTGAACTTGTGTGATGGCTCTTTAAAGAAGTTTGTAAATGTTATTATTTCTCTTGAGAACCAGACAATACCCTACAAAAACCCAAAGTGACGGTCTACTCAGAGTCCAACCCTGAGTCGAAGGTGAACACCCTGCTATGTCTGGCTGGAGACATGTTTCCAGACTTGGTCAAGATCTCATGGAAGCTGGAGGATGAAAACGGCAGAGCAGTTGAGGTGCCTAAAGCAGAGGGGGAACAGCTGGAGCAGAGGGAGGAAGGACGGACGACCAGTATGATCATCATTGATAGAGAGAAGATTTACAGGAACAAATTCATCTGTTCTGTGGAGCATGAAGGGGGCCCTCAAGATGTTTACATGCTAAAAGGTAAAGCCAGTCATTGAAATAGGCCTACATACTAATGTAAAACTGTTTTATATACATCATTATTCATTTAATATGTATGTAATATAATTATGAGTAGGTTATTGTGTATTCAACCTTGTAAAATTGACAGGCCTATTAACTTTTCAAAGAAAAAAAGAAAGTATACAAAAATTGGACTCATACTTGGTAATTGTATTGGAATGTTGTGTAGTTAGTCTCAAGTTTTTAAACAAAATAGCCTTTTTTTCTCAACAATTATCCTCGACAGTAGCCTACAGAATGCTCGGATTTCTTTTTTATTATGATCTTTTTCCATTTCATTCTCAGAAAAACCAACTGAAGCTCCGCGAACCACAGTGGCTTCACCAACCTGCCTGTTCAGAAATGACACGCAGCAGTCACAGACTCTACATCTTGCCGATGGTAAAATATATGTGTATTTCATGCATGGTTCGTTCGGGTCAATTCAAAAATATGGGGGGGAGTGTAAGAAGGCATTCATGGCTTATGTCTGCTGAATTGAAAATTACCTTTAAAGGGTGCCTTCACATACAGTGCATTCAGGAATTATTCAGACCACGTGACTTTTTCCAAAATATATTAAATTAAAATGTTCTCTCGGATTAACACAATGAAAACGCAAAAACAGGTTTACATTTATTTTTTTACAATTTATTTACACCATTTGATATGAGACTCAAAATTGAGCTCAGGTGCATCCTGTTTCCATTGATCATCCTTGAGATGTTTTTACAACTTGGAGTCCAAGTGGTAAATTCAATTGAGTGGACATGATTTGGAAAGGCACACACGTCTCTCTATATATGGTCCCACAGTTGAGTGCATATCAGAGCAAAAACCAAGCCATGAGGTCGATGGAATTGTCCGTTGAGCTCCGAAACAGGATTGTGTTGAGGCACAGATCTGGGGAAGGTTACCAAAACATTTCTGCAACCTTAAAGGTCCCCAAGAACACAGTGGCCTCCATTATTCTTAAATGCAAGAAGTTTGGAAACACCAAGACTCTTCCTAAAGCTGGCCTCCTGGCCAAATTGAGCAATTTGGGGAGAAGGGCCTTGGTCAATGAGGTGACCAAGAACCTAATTGGTTAGCCGATTTCAAGTTTTCATAACAATCGGAAATCTGTATTTATGGACCATGATTTGGCAGATTTTATTTATTTAACAAAATCGCATTTGCAAAAGAAGCACAGGCGTTACACGACTGTACCTAACCATAAACATCAATACCTAACCATAAACATCAATGCCTTTCTTAAAATCAATACACAGAAGTATATATTTTTAAACCTGCATATTTAGCCAGAGAAAATCCAGGTTAGCAGGCAATATCAACCAGGTGAAATTGTGTCACTTCTCTTGCGTTCATTGCACGCAGAGTCAGGGTATATTCAACAGTTTGTTCCGCCTGGCTCGTTGCAAACTAATTTGCCAGTCTTTTACGTAATTATGACATAACATTGAAGGTTGTGCAATGTAACAGGAATATTTAGACTTATGGATGCCACCCGTTAGATAAAATACGGAATGGAATCGGTCGACCTCTAAACCTAATGGTCACTCTGACAGAGCTCCACAGTTCCTCCTCAGTCAGACACATGACAGCCTGCTTGGAGTTTGCCAAAAGAAACCTAAAGGACTCAGAACGAACCTAAAGGACTCAGAACGTGAGATACAATATTCTCTGGTCTGATGAAACCAAGATTTAGCTGAGCAGCAATGCTCCCCATCCAACCTGACAAAGCTTAAGAGGATCTGCAGAGAAGAATGGGAGAAACTCCCCAAATACAGGTGTGCGAAGCTTGTAGCGTCATATCCAAAGAGACTCAATGCTGTAATCGCTGCCAAAGGTGCTTCAACAAAGTATTGAGTAAAGGGTCTGAATACTTATGCAAATGTAATATTTCAGTTACATTTTTAATCGCAACCTGTTTTTGCTTTGTCATTATGGGGTGTTGTGTGTAGATGGAGGGAAAAAAGGCTGTAACGTAACAAAATATGAAAAGTCAAGGAGTCTGAATAATTTTCGAATGCGCTGTATCCTCTTATGATCCGGATCCTGGAGTGTTTAGTTGCCTTCCCTCATCTGTGCTATAAAGCCAAGTCCCCCCTCCAAAAAAATAAAAATATGTGTTGTGATAATTGCGTTGTTAGCCCTGTAACCTGTTCATTCATATGCCTTGCAACATTGATAGAAAGGCCGAGACCATAATAATAAATTCAACCACAGCTTTATTTTATTGCAAAACCGTATAGTAACCTCAAAGCAGTCCTCAAAGCATATTGCATGTACAGTAGCAGACAGTTACATGACCTACAGCATGGTCAAGCAATTTAATGTTTCTGAAATTTGCTGACCACTAAACTATTGACTTACAGCAAAACCACCGTTACCACAAGTCGCAAAGAAAACAGGAGCTACCTCTATTCCAGCACCATTTCAACTTCAACAGTTTCAACATCATCAAATCCTCTCTCCTCGTCTGATACAGTGATCATTAAAAGATACAAAAACAATTTAGTCCAATTAACGCAAGCTAAATATGTGGATGTTCTGATATCTGTGTGCTCATGCTCATGCTCGTTCGCGCAAGAAGAAAAACATATTGGCTCACCCTACTTGAACAGAAATGCCATTGTCCTCTTTTATTTTAATTTTTTTTATTTTACTAGGCAAGTCAGTTAAGAACAAATTCTTATTTTCAATGACTGCCTAGGGACAGTGGGAACAGTGGGTTAACTGCCTGTGGGCAAACTGCCAGTGGGTTAACTGTCGTTCTGCCTGTTCAGGGGCAGAACGACAGATTTGTACCTTGTCAGCTCGGGGATTTGAACTTGCAACCTATCGGTTACCAGTCCAACACTCTAACCACTAGGCTACCCTGCCGCCCCTAGTTGAGGAACAGTCTATCACGCTGTCATATACTACATGCATTTATTTTTTGCTTACTCGCTAGCCTAACTTCCATTCATGGTCAACGTTAGCTAGGTAACATAAGTCCAAATCCCTATCTCTATCCATAGGTAATTTAGGAAATAGACAATTTTAGCTAGCTGGCTAGCTAGCCACAGGAGAACAACTAAACAACATGCAACAATTGAAGTTTTTCTGTCAATGGCATTTGCTCCCAATGGGATTTGAGTGACGCAAATCCAAGCTGGCTTCCCTTAACTTTTTTTGGGGGGGGAATACCAGGACCATTCGCTGAGCTCGATCAGTTTAGCTCAACGCTGATTTGCACACTGGTGTACGCTGGCTTCCCTTGCCTTTAATGCTACGGGCGGCAACAATGTCATACTCGTTTGGACCAGACCGCATCAGATGACCCACACTTTGAGACAGAGGGGCGCTGTTTCGCTCACTCTGATGCTTTCTCCTTTGAAATACATTGTCAGTTGCGAATTGAAAATTATGAAACAGACGAAAGATATATTTTTATTGGACATTTTTGGGGGAAAGCATGGCTTCCCTTGGCATCTATGAATACATGCCAATGCTGAAACGACTCCTGGACCTGCATGAATAGTGGCTCCAAGATCCAGGGCCAGAGTACCAGGTATTGTGATAAAGCAGCGCGAGCCGCATGGAACACTTTTACCTGTTGTACTCGCAAAACATTATTATTGCTAAAAACACACTAAATGAAGTGGTGCCAACAAAATGCGATTGGATAGCTAATCTGATCGTGGTGAATAGGCTAGGTGTATTTTAAAGGCATATTTCCTGTTTGCCGAGATGCCATCCACGGTAAATGTTGCATATGTCGGCTTAAAAGGAGAATGTCTTTAAGAACCGCAATGCCTCTGTAACCAACAATGAATTGAATCCCGGTCTTACTCTTTTCTCTTCTACAGAATCCTTCCAGTCAACGTGCAGTCTGAACCTGGCCTCTCTGGTTTATACAGTGATGATAGTGAAGAGCATGGTGTACTGCTGTGGGCTCTCTCTCCTGCACCACAGGAACATGGGAAGAGGACCCAGCACCTGTAGACACATTCATTGAAAGGAGACCACCCCCCATGTATGGATAGAATTGTAGTGGGAGGTAAACAACATGGACTTTACATCCCATTGAGGTCTAACATTTTTATTTGTATTGCTTTTATTTTTCCTGCTTTATTTTTTAGATGCTACAATATTGTGAGCCATAGTTTTCCATGTCTTCTAATAGCTTCAACTGCCAATTGCCCTGCAATATGTCAGAGGTAGGCCTAAATTATACTCACAACCTGTATTTAATTTATACAAAATATCTACCTAAATATGTAGGCCCATGAGTTCTAAATCATTATCCAATATAATATGTTGTAACTTGTCTTGTATTGAAGTGTAATTTTTCTCAAGAAATTAGTTTTTCTAACATAGTATTTCACATCTTAATTAATGAGTAGGAGAATCAATTGTTGCATTAAATATCTAAATGCTGAGTGCTTATTGAGCGTAAAAATTGGGCTATGCGCAAAATCATTTATTGGTGCTTTTTTACATTTAATACAATGTTTTTTTAATGCAGCTTTTATGAAGAGTAACACAGCCTGCTCAAATTAACCAAGTTGCTCAAAATAATAATATCCTTTCAGATGAGGATGGATTTAATAAACGCTGCTTTTGTGAATGAAAAGTCACAACAATGGTTCTGCAAATTTTAAAGTTCCTTGCTGCTTTGTATGAATAAAGGCTACCTAATATATATAACATAGCATTTCTTTACTATAAGATCATCTATTAATATTTGTGAATGTTATTTGATTGAATCTTATCAGAAGCGAAACAATAAGATTGTAAGATCCCCTATTCTCTGTTTTCAACTTGTTTGCTTCAATGTGCATGTACCAACACAGATGTTGAGCCTAGACTCAATAGTGGTGGGAAAATGCGGTTAATGTATATTTGGTTTTCTGAAGAAATGTGAAACGGTAGTTACTGGAAACAAGATATAGCTAGCTGCATAACCACAGCTTGAGTGTGTGAAGAGATAGTTATCCAAAGCTGCTGGAAGGTTCATTTTTATCTTGGTCCGTTTTCAGCTACATTTGTGGGTTCGGCTCTTGCCATCAAATTGAAGAATATGACAGCGATGGGAAGACGAGTTCATAATGGTAGCTTATGGTTCCTGCATTTGTAGAATTATAGCCCTATGACAAAACAAGCTCTTTATACTTCTGTTTATGTGTATTATTTACCTTGAAACAATCAAATTAAATGAAATCAGGGTTGAGTGTTTAGCTTGTTTTCAACACATCTTTGGAAAGGAAACTAACATTGTTATCCAAAGTAATAAATACAGTAGACTTATGTTTCCGTTATGTTATTACCATTTATTCTGTTTTAATGTAACGCCCTAACAAAATGTTGTCTTAATTACTTTCTTTTATCTACACTTCCCAAAGAAGAACAATATGTGCAAGTGTTACATTTCATTAAAATCTAAAGAAATGCAAAACAGAACATATATACGCCTATAATACGATCAATAACATAAATTAATCATAGAATTGTAACTTTCACATATACACTTTATTGAATTGACAACCAGTGTAATTCATGATCAAATATGGTAGGTAATTGTTAGGCTACTTTATAAACACACACAAACTTGTCACTGAAAATTAACTTGGTGTCTTAAAAGGTAAACTTTATTAATTTACTGTGTTGAATAAGAGAGTGATCTGTTTAGTGGCTCTTCAACATAGAACACTAAGGCCAGGATTAAATCTGATCAGGCTTTGACAGCGTGCACCTTTAAAAGGCAACCCAAAAGGTCGCTGTCTGCAACCCCACGGAAATATTACCACAATAAAAAAAATCCCCATAGCCAGTCAGTTTGAGTTATGTGTTACATTGAATGCATCTCAATGCACCGCATCTGTCAATGTTGCACTTCTGCATCTGCGGTGAAAGGTGACAGAGCTAGAGCAGTGTTTGTCAAATCATGAGACGTCCCGGTAATCAGTCTTCTCACAAAAAATCGTCTGTAGCGTCCGAACGGTTTGGCCTATACCCTATGATGACGCTCTATGGAAAGATGACACTCTCACAAACACGATGGTGCTCTGTATTTTGTGGTGTCCGAACAGTTTCGGCTACATACCCATCTGTGGAAAGGTGAGACTCTCACAGGCCCTATAAAGACTATATATGGTCACTGTTTAGTGCCAAAAATAAGTGGCTAAAATGTTTCCTGAACTGTGTTACATCTCTCAGATAGACATTTCAAAACAAACGTCTTTCAATTTTTTTCTGGGGGGGGGACTACATTGTTCCATGTATTGAATCTGTAATTCAATGACTTTCTATTGGCTAATAGCAGTAAGTCCAAAATATTTTCTCAATTTATTTTGTTGATACTTGAAGGGGTCTTAAAATAAAAAGCTAAAACCTAAATGATCCTTGGTATAACCTCCTTAACCTGGAACCCTAAGCTACAGTGCCTTGCGAAAGTATTCGGCCCCCTTGAACTTTGCAACCTTTTGCCACATTTCAGGCTTCAAACATAAAGATATAAAACTGTATTTTTTTGTGAAGAATCAACAACAAGTGGGACACAATCGTGAAGTGGAACGACATTTATTGGATATTTCAAACTTTTTTAACAAATCAAAAACTGAAAAATTGGGCGTGCAAAATTATTCAGCCCCTTTACTTTCAGTGCAGCAAACTCTCTCCAGAAGTTTAGTGAGGATCTCTGAATGATCCAATGTTGACCTAAATGACTAAGGATGATAAATACAATCCACCTGTGTGTAATCAAGTCTCCGTATAAATGCACCTGCACTGTGATAGTCTCAGAGGTCCATTAAAAGCGCAGAGAGCATCATGAAGAACAAGGAACACACCAGGCAGGTCCGAGATACTGTTGTGAAGAAGTTTAAAGCCGGATTTGGATACAAAAAGATTTCCCAAGCTTTAAACATCCCAAGGAGCACTGTGCAAGCGATAATATTGAAATGGAAGGAGTATCAGACCACTGCAAATCTATCGTTCCACTTCATGATTGTGTCCCACTTGTTGTTGATTCTTCACAAAAAAATACAGTTTTATATCTTTATGTATGAAGCCTATAATGTGGCAAAAGGTCGCAAAGTTCAAGGGGGCCGAATACTTTCGCAAGGCACTGTATATGGAATTGTTTTATCTCATGGGGACAGCTTACATTTAAGCAATAAGTGGGTGTGTTATATGGCCAAAATACCATGGCCAAAGGCTGCTTACGCAAGACGCATCGCGTAGTGCCTTGGCCATATACCACAAACCCCTGAGGTGCCCTATTGCTATTATAAACTGGTTACCAACATAATTAGAGCAGTAAAAATAAATGTCTAGTCAGACCCGTGGTATACGGGATGATATACCACAGCTGTCAGACAATCAGCATTCAGGGCTCGAACAACCCAGTTTATTAAGTACCAACCATTTTATCACGTGTAACTATGACAATGATTTGAATTGGCTGATGTGCATTTTGATACATTTAAACTCTTTCAAATGTATGCAAGTATTAACCACAGAAGTTTTATTACCATTGACACTTTCATACTCTTGTCATGGTGGATAGAAATGGGGGTGGGAGTCATTATATTTAATTCAAACACAGCTTCTGTAAACCACTACAGATGGCTGTTAGATGCCAGTGTGAACTCCAAAATCAGTTCATAGAAAAAGTAGTCCATCCTGTACAACATGGGAGACATGAGTTGAATTTGTACATTGATGCAATTTGCAAAGCTCAATGCAAAGTTTATCAAGAAGCTTCCACATTAATGCCCTTCTTTCAAAATGTCAGTTTAGCAAACAAATAATATAACACTTCCCAGTGGCTTTAATGGTTGAAATGTATGATTACACAATTTGTTCACTTCCTACAATGAAGAGATGGCAGCCATAAAAATAAAAACATTGTGTCATTGAGTTCCCAAATGCATGCATTTGGACATTTGGACTGTATATATCCTGGCCAAATGTTTGGAGGATGACACAAATATTAATTTCCACAAAGTTTGCTGCTTCAGTGTCACTATGGAATACTGAAGTATAATAAGCCTCAAATGCTTTTATTGACAATTACAAGAAGTTGATGCAAAGAGTCAATATTTGCAGGATTGACTCTTCTTTTTCAAGACCTCTGCAATCCACCCTGGCATGCTGTCAAATAACTTCTGGGCTACATTCTGACTGATGGCAGACCATTTTTGCATTAATCAATGCTTGGAGTTTGACAGACTTTGTGGGTTTTTAAGGATTCTTAAGGATTGACCACAAGTTCTCAATGGGATGAAGGTCTGGGTAGTTTCATGGCCATGGACACAAAATATCCTGATGTTTTGTTCCCTGAGCCACTTAGTTATCAATTTTGCGATATGGCAAGGTGCTCCATCATGCTGGAAAATGCATTGTTCGTCACCAAACTGTTCCAGGATGGTTGGGAGAAGTTGCTCTCAGAGAATGTGTTGGTACCATTCTTTATTCATGGCTGTGTTCTTAGGCAAAATGTGAGTGAGCCCACTCCCTTAGGCTGAGAAGCAACCCCACACATGAATGGTCTCAGGATGCTTTACTGTTGGCATGACACTGGACTGATGGTAGCGCTCACCTTGTCTTCTCCGGACAAGCTTTTTTCCAGATGCCCCAAACAATCGGAAAGGGGATTCATCAGAGAAAATACAGTCCAATCCCTGTACCTTTTTCAGAATATCAGTCTGTCCCTGATGATTTTCCTGGAGAGAAGTGGCTTCTTTGCTGCACTTCTTGACACCAGGCCATCCTCCAATAGTCTTCGCCTCACTGTGCATGCAGGTGCACTCACACCTGCCTGCTGCCATTCCTGAGCAAGCTCTGTACTGGTGGTGCCCCGATCCCGCAGCTGAATCAACTTCAGCTGACGGTCCTGGCGCATGCTGGACTTTCTTGGGTGCCCTGAAGCCTTCTTCACAACAATTGAAACGCTCTCCTTGAAGTTCTTGATGATCCGATAAATGGTTGATTTAAGTGCAATCTGGCAGCAATATCCTTGCCTGTGAAGCCCTTTTTGTGTAAAGCAATGATGACGACATGTGTTTCCTTGCAGGTAACCATGATTGACAGAGGAAGAACAATGATTCCAAGCACCACCCTCTGGCAGAGGAACTTTGCAATTAATTGCAATTCATCTGATCATTCCTCATAACATTCTGGAATATATGCAAACTGCCACCATACAAACTGAGGCAGCAGACTTTGTGAAAAGTAATATTTGTGTCATTCTCAAAACTTTTGGCCATGACTGTAGATTATGGATTGAACAGCTGTGTTGGTTATGCAACCTATTCTATTTTTCTTTTTCTTTTCTTGATAGTATTCCAAAGGAGATTACTCTGAACGTATGTTTTATTTATATTTGACAATCTATTGATATTCAAGTGCCATCATTCAGGACTCAATGGTCATACACTGCCCATGCTGACTTCTCAGTCTTCAACTCTGAACTGATTTTGGAGCCATGGTTTACCAATATAAAGTTACCAATATAAACACATCAGGATCTAGTTTTATATGAAAGAATATGGTTTCAACAAATGTTAACTGTATGCACAAAGTCAAGGAAAAATGTAACATCTTCATCTTTAAATACAACTGTTTGGAAGCTTGAGTGACGAGGCGAATAGAAATGAAGCAGGTGTGTAGACGATGAGTAGGCTGAGGAATGTGGATCTCTGTGGAGGAATACAGAACATTCATGTAATGCTCGTCTGTGGTGGAAGAAGAGGAGGACCAATGCGCAGCGTGGTAAGTGTTCATAGCTTTTAATGACGTACTAGAACACTGAACAAAACAATAAATGACAAACGAACAGTCCTGTAAGGTGAATGACAAAACCACTAAACAGGAAATAATCACCCACAACTCAAAGGTGAAACCAGGCTACCTAAGTATGGTTTTCAATCAGGAACAACGATTGACAGCTGCCTCTGATTGAGAACCATACCAGGCCAAACACCAAAATCCCAAATCATAGAAAAAGGAACATAGACAACCGACCCAACTCACGCCCTGACCATACTAAACAAAGACATAACAAAAGAACTAAGGTCAGAACGTGACAATGCAGTGGTTGTAAGGCAAAGTCTTCCTTCACAGTTAGATGGGTTAGCTGCTGTGAGAATTTGGGTAACTTCGCTCAAAGTTGTGATATTCAAACGTTGCAATTTCCAGGATGACCACTAAAACTGGTACTTCTAAAAAACTAAAAGAAAGCATGATGTAAGCAAGCAAAACAAATTCAATTATAACCTAATATTCTATAATAAGTGATCAGTGAACCACATAATTAATCAAAGCAGAATTAGTGTCCTAAAAATACAGCAATGTGGAAGTATTTTCATGTCAACATTATCAAAAGGACATTTTGACAATAGAGCCATACAACTTGTATATGTTCTTATATGAAGAAATTAATTATACCTATTATATACCCATATCAACCTTAAAATATTTTGGGGAAAAATTGTGATATATTTTGTTCGTCCAGGCCAACTCAACCCAAGTGTCAGAACAGCCTTCGCTTTGGCCATCCAGCCTTCGCCCTCCTATCCAGCACGTGTTTGGCATCGCCTAAATACACAACAGCATTTGGGTTTTGTCCCACTTTGATCTATGGTGCTTAAATAAATTAACTATATATATATTGAATATTGAAGTCTCATGTAAAAAGGAACCACCAACTTTCATATGTTCTCATGTTCTGAGCAAGGAACTCAAACGTTAGCTTTTTTACATGGCACATATTGCACTTTTACTTTCTTCAACACTTTGCTTTTGCATTATTTAAACCAAATTGAACATATTTCATTATTAAATTTGAGGCTAAATTGATTTTTATTGATGTATTATATTAAGTTAAAATAAGTGTTCATTCATAAAAATGATACCAGCTGTTCATGATTCCGACTGGCTGAGACAAGATGCCTGTCTGTCAGTCTGTCAGTCAGAATTTGAATTTTGAAACTATGTTGCAAATGTTGGAGAGAGACAGCAAGGTTTAACCATATCTCTGTTGAAAACTAAATGTTAGTCTAAACGAAATGTGAAATATTATCTAGATGCTTTTTATAGCGGAGATCAAGATCATAAATTCCCTGGCTGGGCTGATGAGACAGTGGATTGTGCAGTCAGATGGAACAGAATAAATAGGCATTTTAACATCATAGATTTAGCCAGTAGTAACTTGTGGAATAGACACCGCTGGGATGCAGATTTAACCAATTAGCATTCATGATTAGACCCACCCTTTGTATAATAGATAATAAATACTCTCTTTAGTGGGTATTCAATATGAAACACTAAGGCCGGGATTCAATCTGATTGCACTTTGTGAATTACAGTATGCACCTTTAAAAGGCAGTGTTGCTCTATTCACGGACACTGCATTCATGGTAAGTTCTGCATAAAGTATGTTGGCTCAATCAGAAAATATGTTTAAATGTCATGTGCTACTATGCAGATCTACTGCTAATTGGATTGAATCCTGAATTAAGGGTGGCTAGTCAAGGATGCATCATGCAATATTGGGACACTGTACTTGTTTTAGACCAAGTGGGACAGAAGTAGCCTATAACCTTGCATTTTGAGGTCTACAGTATCCATCTGGTGGCCATGTTGACCTATTTTAAGAAAAGCCATCAGTTGCCATAATCACAGTCAGCTTTTCAGGTTAGCATTGAGGTAAATGTGCCAGGTTCTAATGGGAACAGCAAATATCCAACGTTTATCACATGCAACTACGTCAATTATTTTAATTGGCTGATGCGCATTTTAAGACAGATACGTTTTTTTAAACATAAACTTTTCTAATGTTCTTAAGTATGGGCCACAGATGTTTTAGTTTCTAAATTGCGTTAAGTGCAGTAGCTACAGTTGACTGTTGTATTTTGGAAGCAGAAACTGCAGAATAACTGCAGTGTACTACAGTTGAATACAATAATACAGTAAAAAATGTCTTTTCGACACAGTATTTGCAAGATACTGCAGTTATACTGCACTCAGACTGTCATAATTTTCTTAAGTGTATTATCATTTTCATAGTCTTCTCATGGTGAATAGAAATGGTGGTGGTGGGAGTTATATTGATTCATGCAAACATAACTCCTGTTAACCACTACATTAAACGGTCCTCTCTGTGTTAGTTGTTTGTGTATTCACATGTGTGGGACTGCATTCTTCAGTACCTGCAAGTCTGCAACTGCGTGAAAAGCTCTGACTGTTCACATTGAAAACATACAGTGCAGATGTATGTGAATGCAGCCATTTCAATTATAACCACATCAGGATCTAATTTAGTTAATATTTTAAACATGGTTTAAATTTTTTTTATCTGCATGTACACAGTCAAGGAAAATTAACCATTCTCTTGTTCTTTAAAAACAACTGTTTCGGAGGGTGAGGAACATGGATCTCTCAGTGGAGGAATACAGAGCATGCTATAAGAAAAAGCATAAAAAATGCTATATATAAAATGCTATATAGAAAAGCATGCTATAAGAAAGTAAAACACAAATTCTATTATTTTCTTATCTCCAAAACAGATTGAGCCACATAGTTAATCAAACCAAAAATTTTGTATTGTGGAAGTATTTTGACAATAGAGCCATACAGCTTTTATATTTTAATTAGATAAATTATACCAATGATATACATCATTCTATACACCGAAATAATTTAGACATTTTATTAAAAGTTTCCCTCGACAGATTAGTTTGAGAGGTACAGACAGTATATCGACCTGCTAAATAAGACCCTTTGTCACAGCCGTTGTAGGGAGGAGACCAAGGCGCAGAGTGGTATGCGTACAATCTCTTTATTATAAGAATGAGCACTGAACAAAACGCACCATGAAGCTATACAAAGCGTGCTGAACAGGCAACTACACATAGACAAGAACCCACAAATACCCAAGGGAAAATGGCAACATAAATATTATCCCCAATCAGAGACAACGATAAACAGCTGCCTCTGAATGGGAACCAATTCAGGCCACCATAGATCTACATATGCCTAGACTTACAAACACCCCTAGACTTACAAACACCCCTAGACATACAAAAACCCTAGACAAATGCAAAACAAACATACCCACCCTTGTCACACCCTGACCTAACCAAAATAATAAAGAAAACATATAACTAAGGTCAGGGCGTGACACCCTTCTTCAGGTCGTATTTATCATCCAGTACTTCCTCATCAGAATCTACAAACGGAGCAAGCACAACAAAATCACATAGATTATCTAATAAAATACAAAAGCCCACACAGAGACAGACATGAAATAGCAACAAAAAAAAGCTATGCAATAACTCGATTTGATAATGACATTAGTCACTAGCAATGATTTAGGCTACACCAGATGTCTACCCAGGGGGAGGACCCACGGAGACTACTTGGAACTCCTCCACCAGTGTAAAACATGTCTACATTCATTTCGTCCACGTTTTTTTGTATTACAGACCGGTTAATGCATACTTTTAAATTATATTAAAAAACATAGAACAACATTTTACAAAGTATTCATGTAATTATGTCCTTGAAATACTGTATAATTCCATTAATTCCTATGGAGGACTGCTTTTCTGCTTTTCTGAGGAGTGCCAATATGGCCGACCGGTGGCTTCAAAGCCTCTTCATGGCCAAAGCATAGTATCAGCAATCCAGGGATTATATACATCATTGATCACTATGTGGTGATACGGTATCAGAGTATATATATATATTAAATAAAATATTATTCTGAATATATCTCTTACACCTCTAAGAACTGTGAGTTATCTTGTCTTAGTTTCCAGAGAGCGTCTCTAATAATTCTCATATCAGTCCTTGGTACCAAAACAAAATGTAGCATTTACAGTGCCTTCAAAAATTATTCATAGGGCCTCCCGAGTGGCGCAGCAGTCTAAGGCACTGCATCTCAGTGCTTGAGACGTCACTCGCAGCCGGCCATGACCGGGAGAACCATGAGGCGGTGCACAATTGGCCCAGCGTTATCTGAGATAGGGGAGGGTTTTGCCGGCATGTCCTTGTCCCATTACCCTCTAGCAACTCCTTGTGGCGGGCCGGGCGCATGCATGCTGACTTCGGTCACCAGGTGTCCGACACATTGGTGCAGCCGGTTTCCAGGTAAAGCAAGCAGTGCGGCTTGGCAGGGTCATGTTTCGGAGGACGCATGGCTCTCGACCGAGTCCATACGGATGGCTCTTTCCCGAGTCCATACGGGAGTTGCAGTGCGGGGACAAGACTGTGACTACTAATTTAATATCATGAAAAAGGGGTAAAAAGTACACACAAAAAAACATATTCCACATATTCTTGATATACAGACTGATTTCAAAGTGGATTCAATGTATTTATTTGTCTCACCCATCTACACACAATATTTTAAACAAATTCATTGAAAATGAAATACAGAAAAATCTGATTTACGTAGGTATTCATACCCCTGGGTCAATACTTTGTAGAAGCACCTTTGGCAGTGATAACAACTCTGAGTCTTTCTGGGTAAGTTACTTAGCGTTTTCCACATCCGGATTATACAACATTTGCTCATTATTATTTTCAAGATTCTTAAAGCTGATCATTGCTACACAACTATTTAAAGGTTTTGCCATAGATTTTCAAGTAGATTTAAGTCAAAACTTTAACCCAACACTCAGGAACTTTCACTGTCTTGGTAAGCAACTCCTGTTATCATGGCGCAGGCTAAGTAGTACGAGTCTTGAGTTTATTATAGTAGTTTGAGGGGAAGGCAAAAGCTGCAGCAATTCGCTGCTTGAGGTCTGAGAATGCCCAT
Source organism: Oncorhynchus masou masou (assembly GCF_036934945.1). Classification (NCBI taxonomy): domain Eukaryota; kingdom Metazoa; phylum Chordata; class Actinopteri; order Salmoniformes; family Salmonidae; genus Oncorhynchus; species Oncorhynchus masou. The sequence continues at coordinate 42,872,044 of NC_088236.1, read as the reverse complement.
TCAGCTGCTGGAGAACATATGAACGAAACCTTGGGAGAGGTGAGTGTAAAGATGGGGGAAGCAAAGGTACTGTAACCCCGGACGAAACAACGGTAGAAATTGGCAAACCCCGGAAACGTTACAACTGCACTCTGGATGTGGGTTGAGGCCAATCCAACACAGCTCTCACATGGTCAGGGTCCATCTGAATATTCCCTGCAGATATGATGTATCCTAGGAAGGAGATGGAGGAGTGATGTAACTCACATTTCTCACCCTTCACGAAAAGCTGGTTCTCCAGGAGACGCTGGAGGACTTGTCGGACATGGAGGACATGCTGAGGGAGCGTTGGTCAGTCCAAACAGCATCACCAGGTACTCATAGTGCCTGCTAGCTGTGTTCAAGGCAGACTTCCACTCATCTCCTTCCCGTATCCAAACCAGATGGTAGGCTTCCAAAGGTCCAACTTGGAGAAGATGATCGCCCTCTGGAGAGGCTCAAAAGCTGAGGAGATGAGTGGTAGCGGGTCACGTTTTTTAACGGTAATGTCATTGAGACCCCGGTAGTCAGTACATGGATGCAGGGTATTGTCCTTCTTCTACAAAAAGAAGAGGAAGATGGACGCATAATCCTCAATATACTCTTCCATCGCTTTGGTCAACAGGGAATAGAGTCTCCCCCAAGGCGATGCAGTGCCCGGGAGAAGGTCGGTAGCACAGTCATATGGCCAATGTGGCAGAAGAGTTCAAAACCTCCCATAAGTCCTGGTACTCCATGGGAACGGCGGAGAGATCCAGGATTTTTCCCAAGCCAGCAGGGAGACGTCCCGGGGCAGGCTGTGCCGACTTCCGACAATGAGCATGGCAAAATGGGTTCCAACCCATGATGGACCCCTTAGCCCGGTCAATAAGGGGATGGTGCCAAAACCATGGGTATATGAGGAGACTCCAGGAGCAGAAACTGCATGGAATCACTGTGGTTGCCTGATACTTGCAGGTGGATAGGAGCTGGTTGATTCTGCCAACAGAGCACCCATCCAGCGCTCTGAAGTCCATCAGAATGGAAAGGGGTTGAGTGGAGATTCCCAGCTCCGACACCAGGGTAGTGTCCATAAAGCTCTCACCGGCCCCAGAGTCAATGAGCACCCGGATGGATTAAGGACTGGCCTCCCCACTACAGGGTAGCATAGAGGGGGTTACGAGTAGTAAAGGCTCACCAGTGTACTTGTTCCTACTGATGAGCCTTTTCTTTTAATAGGTAGATAAGAAATGTCCCGTAGCTCCACAATACAGACTGGTGTGTAGTCTGTGACATGTTGAGAATACCTTTTGCTGTCATTATTTTCTGGATAGAATTAGATACTAGATCTGAAACTTAGGGTACTCCATTATTATGAATATATGTGTGTGTGTATTTAACATTTATTTAACTAGGCAAGTCAGTTAAGAACAAATTCTTATTTACTACAATGACGGCCTACCCCGGCCAAACCCGGTCGACGCTGGGCCAATTGTATGCCGCCCTATGGGACTCCATAATCACGTAGAGCAGAACAAAGCTGCTAATAAAAGAAAAATGAAGAACCAGGCAGATCCTTTTGCTTGTTCAAGTCTAGGAAAGCATGTAGGCTACAACTGTCCACAAATTCAGAGAGAGTATGAATTCCCCTCACACTCCAAGCTGGAAAATATATTTGCTGGTCACCCAAGAGGAGACTGTGATTATTAAACTATGTAAAATGGGGGTGATGATTAATAGCATACAGTATTTGCAATGACTCCCCATTTAACACCATATTGTACGCATTTGCGTGATGCCAGGGCCAATGGTATGTTTGGCTTTTTTTGATAGAGATCATGGAGCCTGTAAGATTAGTGAAGGTGCTGGAGACAAAATGCAAAGCTGAAAAAGCGGGAAAAAGTTTCTGCACACTTCCAATCAGATGCAAATGTATTTTAATAGTAACTGAGTTTTCGCCCAGTCAACCTTCATCAGAAAGAGACATGACAGAATTTGGAAGCTGTTTCTTATACCTATCCAGTTGTCTCAGTTCTGCAAGGAGGAGTAAAAGAGGGCCAACCTATTGGAATGAATTGTAGGTCAGGACTCCTGTTTCCTACCCCATTATAGTGATAATTTACATCATACATTTTCATTATTACCTTCACATAAATTAACATTCTTTTTGTGGTTGTTGACAGCAGTAAGCCTAAGCTTGATTGGAAAAAAGGGATTTTATACAATGTAGAAACTTAATATTCCACAAATTAATTTTCGAATTTAAATAACAGGTATTTGTATCAACATTTTAGCTTTTTATAATAAACACGTATTTACAGTGTTACATATTAGTTTCAATGGCACAACGTGTGCTTCAGAAGTAGGTAATATAGGCCCAATATAGGCTATATCGCAAACGATTTAAAAAAATATTCATTTCTGGTACTCCTAATGTTTGTGTTGGGCTCCAAAACATCCTGCCGGGATGTCCTTGTCCCATCGCGCTCTAGTGACTCCTGTGGCAGGCCTAGGCTCATGCATGCTGACATGGTCACCAGTTGTACGGTGTTTCTCTGACACATTGGTGTGGCTGGCTCCCGGGTTAAGTGTGCATTGTGTCAAGAAGCAGTGCGGCTTGGCGGGGTTGTGTTTTTATAATAATAATACTAAAGAAAATGAAAAATAAACAGTATAATAACACTTTGGCAGTAGGCTTCATGTTCCAACTCATTCTATGTGCGTATATATATATATATTTTAGCTCAAGAGGTATGCTTAGGTATGCATAAAAATATACATATTTTTGTGCATACTGTAGAATTAAACATGTTTTGAATGTGCCCCCTCAGATATTTGTGCTCCCTAAGACATTTGGGGTGCATGATGCCGCTGAACCTTTGTATTGTTAACACAAGCTCACCCAAGACACAGTGAAGACTACTTTTTGACAAGGGAATTTTCACAGTGTATGATTATGTATTTGGCTCTGGTACGAGACTTTATGTGACAGGTAAGATATCCATTCCTCGGATTTTCGGCAGAAATAAACTAAGCAGTAGTCATTAATAATTAATAATTAATCTATGTCTAATCAGTCCAAAAATAATTGACAAAACTTCCTGCAGTATTGCTCCGAATATGCACGCACTATTTACCATCATCCCAAGTTTGAACAAAATCTCATTTTTTTTATTTGAACGTTTGTTATTAGCCTGTATAATTGATCATTCAGATTTTCAAGGAAGCCATACGCACAATTTGCAGTATATTGCGTGTCATTAATCTTATAGATATACACTCTCAGTTAAATGTGTGATATAAATGTAAAGTAGCCTGATATAGGGCAAGAATGTCGAATTGTTTACTGAGCTAATAATCTTAATATTTTAAATAATATTGAACGTTATAATTTACTTTATATTGAAATTATATATTCCAATAAAGGACAGTTGTTATGACAACAAAAGAAAGACGAGTTGGTACGTGGAAATTATTGATGTATGTAATTAATTGTTTACTTGAATATAGGCAGTAAAGATGGATATAAAACAAATGGTGTGGGACATTGCGATTAATCTTGACACCATAATACATCTGAAGTCTGAAAACGTGTGTGTGACGGTCCTTTCACTCTAAATGTTATTTTTTCTCTTGAAAATCAGACAATCACGTACGTAAACCCAAAGTGACCGTCTACCCAGCGTCCAACCCTGAGTCGAATGGGAAGATCACCCTGCTATGTCTGGCTAGAGATATGTTTCCAGACTTGGTCAAGATCTCATGGGAGATGGAGGATGAATGCGGCCAAACAGTGGAGGTGTCCAAAGCAGAGACGGAACAGCTTGAGCAGAGGGAGGAAGGACGGACGACCAGTATGATCATCATTGATAAAGAGAATACGTACAGGAACAAATACATCTGTTCTGTGGAGCATGAATGGGGCGCTCAAGATGTTGACATGCTAAAAGGTAAAGCCAGTCATCGAAATAGTTTTACATTCGTGTGTATTCTTTATGTATATTTATTCATGTAATATATTCATGAGTCGGCTATCATGTAGGCTATTCAACCATGTAAAAAGTGCATACCTTTCAGTGCCAGGCATACGTGACATATTCAGTCGCTTTGGCTCCCTCAGTCGTGGTCGCAATTTACTGTTGAGAGTTAGAATAGTAGAATACGCAAGGTGTAAATTCGAAATGAGCATGTGCATCAGCAGTTTTTCTCTTGTTTTGTCAGTCACTGACAGTCATTTAATTGGCCATGTCAGCTAACCATTTTTGGATTGGTAAAATATACCCTTTACAGACAGACTTTACGGTATGTTGCCTGTAAAACAACAAATCAGGAAATGCTTTTTAGAGACCAATTCATACAGTCCTATTTTTACCACATTCTGGGATAAGCCTTCTATATCTCTCAGCAAGTTTAGAAGTGGGACTTGACCTGTGCAGATGTGCGTGGACATCAATCTTAATAACATACACGATCAAAAATAAATCCATTATTAATTCGTTTTAGGTCGGTCCTAAGAAACATAAGACTAATAAAAAAAAATCTACAAAATAATATAATGGCATATTTAGAGTTTAATTTGGCTACAGGTCTGTGCAGCCTATATGCGCTGTCATATATAAAAGTCATCTTTTGAAGGCAAGCCCATGCTATTTTTTAATCCTCCTTTCATCTCTTTCCTACCCTTACTCCGCTTTGTTAGGGAGCACTTAACATAGGCTACATTACTGCATGCTAAATGTTTCTGAACAGTGTTAGATGAGCATGTGAATAGATGAGCTACACCACCTCCGCTTACCATGGCACTGCCATTAGGCCTATACCTAAATATCACCATGGTATTGCATCATTTATACCATGGTATAGATCTGAAAAAATGGTTTTAGCTTTGAAGTGTGATGGTACTGCGATGCACCTAAATAATACCATAGATGTGGATCATGGAAATACCATGGTTTTAAACTGCAGTATACAATCTACCATGGTAACACACAATCATGATAAATGGTGCCAAAAATGATCATATGGCACCATATTTATTAAGTGAAAAATGTATTTTATCTCAATGAGAAAAACCTGTATAAATAAAGGATACATAAACATTTTAAAAAGTGTGTGTGTTACCATAGCACAGTGGCAGTATAATGCATTAAATAAATAAACACCACAAGGTCAAAAGAGGTTGCTTGGTATTATATTGATTCATTTATATACCAGTATTGGCAAGTTTCTCATCAAATCAGAGGCAGGCTGCTATTGTTGGTCCTAGTTTGTCTGTAACATCAATGAAAATGGGGTAATACATTCTGTATTAATAGTACCGTTTTTATTTCCGGTTGGCAACACAGGGAACTCAAACATGAGCAAAAAACGGTACGATTGATAAAGAAACTTAAGTAGCTTAATCTTTGGCCTTTTGTAATAATGTAGAGTATTTATAGTTAAGGGGTGTTGTGGTTGTTTCGCCCCGCAGAGGGAGCCGCTCGCTCTGGTGGTTGCTTCACGCACACTCACTCTACAGTGGCTCTTGCGCTAGCATCCTAGTAGTCAGTAAGTCAGTCGCAGTGTTGCCATGTTCTCGGTACCCACAAATTTAGCTACTTTGCAAACAATTTGCCGGTTCTTGGCCTATTTCTAAATTGCGCCGCGGCATTTCTCTTATTAAAATATATTGTAACCACCCTGGGTTTATACGCGCGGATATCGACTCCGCCGCTTGAGCATGTTTGGGGTACAGTCGATAGCGCGCAGGATTTAGGGCCGGTAGGTTGAGGGTTCGAGACCTGCTCCCTGCCTGTTTCATTACAATATATATTTCACGTTGACCTGCTGCTTACTGTCAGGCCGTGAGGCCGTGTGTGTTGAGAGAGCACTACAGTTGTAGGCTGAGTCACGGAGGTGGTTTAAACTGCCTTATTATGTTGACTGCTTATTAAAGAAAATGGTATCAAGCTAAGTGCCCTATACATGTCTCGGGGGCTGCCCGAGTGTAAATTTGAAATGGAAGTTATGGAACTCCATCTCGTGGTTCTTTTTGTGGGGAAAAAGTCTTCAATGGAACTGACATTAGGCTAAATGTGGAGAATTATACATTTGCCTCGGTTGGCCATCAAGTAGCCTATGAATGTATAAACCATTGTAGGCTACCATTTGATAGAATACATATTGTAATGAAACAGCAGGGAGCAGGTCTCGGCGCGCTATCGACAGTGCCCCTGCGGCAGAGACGATTTCCGCACTTATAAACCCAGTGTGGTTACACTACTCCCTCCTTTCAAAGAGTGTGTCCTCGCGCTTCCTTGCGACTCTACGATTTATAGGAACGCGCTCACCGGCCATACACACGCACTATCGTGGATGCGAGGTCCGATCACTTCTGACACCAGTGTAAGGAAACAGCAGGGAGCAGGTCTCGAACCCTCGACCTTCGAGCCCGAGGTCCGGCGCGCAATCGACTGTGCAGAGTCCTTTTCCGCGGTTATAAACCCAGGATCGTTACACTATGTTGAAATGACAATATCACTGGAATCATTGCACATCAATTCATGCCACTTGTGTAGCCTACCTGGAGCTGGTAAACCAATTTAATAAATCGCCTATGACTTCAGTTTGTTGTTGTAGCCTTGTGTTATTATGAACGCATTAGATTGACGGTAACAGTAGTCAGATTAGGCTACAGGTAAAGCAAATTCTAAAAAAATAAAATAAACACTGACTGTTGTTGACAAGCATATTCAGTTCATATACATATTATTCATATTTAATTCAGTGATTGAAATTATGACCCCATCCTTAGGAGTTTATTCCAGCATGCTACTGGGAAACACAAGCACTTCTTATTACGAAATCGCCTTCCTATTCATGAATAAATTAGTCTGTTAATTTGAACTAAGCAAGCTGCTAAATTGCTCAGTTTACATCTTGCCTACATCTTGTCTAGATTACTGTAGACTATCTGAAAAGAGACGTAGGCCTATCAGTAGTCTATGCCTATTGAAATGACAAGACAATCTCCCAAATGGGCCATTTATAACGTTTTGTAGTCTTAACATATGGCACATAATAACAGCACAATTGCCGTTTTTTATGTTCATCCAAATGTTTCTTGCTCAAAGACATCGAGATCCTCTGTCCAACTTTCATCACCCAAACTCTTCTGTTAGATTTATCTATAAACCTGGTTCAGCCCTGAATGCTGATTTGTCATATACCACAGCTATGACCAAACATTGCTTTTTACTGTTCCAATTACAGTTTTAACCAGTTGAAAATAGCAATAAGCCACACTGGGGGTTTGTGGAATATGACCAATATACCACGGATAATGGCTGTATCCAGGCTGTCCACGTTGTTTCATGGTTAAGAACATTCCTTAGCCGTGGTATATTGGCCATATACCATACCCCTAGATCCGCATGACTTAATAAATTCATTTGAATATGTGGCAAGAGAAAATATAATTTGCCTTTATTAAACTCGCCAGATCATTTTCTGTCAATAAATGTCGATTTCACTCATTTGACTGCTATGAAAAAGCAATGTCATAGCTTGCAATAATTATTATTTTGAGGAAACACAAAATTTGCTTCTAACATTACTATGATATTCCTTATTAATTGGCTCAATAACGTTATGGAAAATGGGATTATTGTATAGATATCGCAACTCCTCTCTTGTTGTGAAAGAAAAATGGGGGATAGTTTTCAGGCCTTTTCGTAGGTTTTGGGTGGTCATTGTGCTAGACATTTTTGATTGACCTGGCAAACCTGATCAGTTGAATCATTCAATTTGAATGAGAGAGCCAAGCCAACTGAAAACTAGATAAACTAAATATTTTAAATGTTATCATCATGGTGAACGAGTTATAACGCATAGGACATGAAACACCAAGTTAAGCGGAGTGTAATGATAATATTAGTTTTTATCACATTGTTTTATACGTTTAATTGATTTATAAGAGACCATTAGCATACAAGCTAATGTCGGCTAAATGTAGCTCCTGTTAAGCTAGCCTATCGTAATCATGATGACAGGACCACACAGTGTAAACAAAGGGAAACATTGTAACTTGCTATTTTTAGGGATATGTTGAGAATGACATTTAATATGGCTGCAAACCCACTATCGGGATAAGTGTCATCAACAACTGCTGAATAGCATAGCGCTACATACAATAAATATTATTATAAATATTTTTATTCATGAAATCACAAGTGCAATAAAGGAAAACACAGTTTAGCCTTTCGTTAATCCACCTGTCGTGACAGATTTTGAAATTATGCTTTACAGCGAAAGCAATCCAAGCATTTGTGTAAGTTTATCGATCGCACAATAAAACATAAACTTCATACGACGAGCAATCCCGGATCCGGGATCCTATTTATAGCCTCAAGCTCATTAGCATAACGCAACGTTAACTATTCATGAAAATCGCAAATGAAATGAAATAAATATATTTGCTCTCAAGCTTAGACTTTTGTTAACAACACTGTCATCTCAGATTTTCAAAATATGCTTTTCAACCATAGCTACCATAGGTACAAAGAAAAGGTCCCTAGTAGATGAAGACAATATGACGGCTTGATAGACAAAGGGGTGGGGACTGAGAGAGCGGAAAAGACTAAATGGAATCACTACACACAGTGGATGATTATGCTAATCCTTTGCACATGAACTCGTTCAAGAATAATTGCAATATATATATTTACGCCCATATGTCGTAGTTGTCTCACCGTTGAAAACACTTGCTCGTCCTGTAGAGTTCATCAGAGTCTCTGGTTAAGTTCCCCAGAAGTTACAATGTCTTTCGTGGTTGTAGGTGGATAGAATGGTTACTTCAGAGTATCATTCAGAAATGTTCTCATAGAATAGATGCTTTGGTGGGTGTCAGTATTCTCGTACTAGGTTTACGTCATTTCTAGCTGCAGACTACTAATTTGTGTCATCTAGAATTTGCTCCTTCTTCTGCAGTGATCGATAGTCTCAGATTTTAACAATTTCTAGCCCTGTAGCCAAAACTACAGGTGTATGGTCTCTGTGGCCTATAGAATTGTAGCCATTCCAACGTGGGGAGTCTGGCCCAGTGATCTCTGACTTCTTAACCATTCGAGACGTCCGGCTTACCGTGGATCTCTTTGGCAAGAAATGTACATTTTGTCACGGGAGGTTTTATGGAGTAGAAAAGGGCGGTTCCATAAAGCCGACATAATGTCTACGCTCACATGGGCGTGGCCACGTGTTAATCTTTAAATGAAAATCCATAGTCATTTAGAAGGAAAACATCACATTACATCTTTCCACAAAAAGTTTCATATTTAATCACATACGTTTCACAATATCTAGATGTAAACTTGACAGCTGGGAAATGTACACTTTAAACCAGTTAAGCATTAGGGGGCGCTATTAAAAAATTTGGATGAAAAACGTTCCCGTTTTAAACAAGATATTTTGCCACGAAAAGATGCTCGACTATGCATATAATTGACACCTTTGGATAGAAAACACTCTGACGTTTCCAAAACTGCAAAGATATTGTCTGTGAGTGCAACAGAACTGATGTTACAGGCAAAAGCCAGATAAAAATCCAACCAGGAAGTGCCGCATTTTTTTTAACCGCCTCATGCCAATGATTCCTTATATGGCTGTGAATGAGCTACGAATGAGCTTACGTTTTCCACGTATTCCCCAAGGTGTCTACCGCATTGTGATGTCTTTTTACGCATTTCCATTGAAGAATAGACGTAAGGGACCATATATAGCAAGTAGTCACATGGTGTCTCCCGCAGAAAATCTTGCGTAAAATACTGAGGTAGCCATTTTTCCAATCGCTTCTTATGAGAAACCAATTGCATCGATGGATACATTATCGAATATGTATGTTAAAAACACCTTGAGGATGGATCCTAAATAATGTTTGCCGTGTTTCTGTCGATATTATGGAGCAAATTTTGAAAAAAGTTCGGCGTTGTAGAGGTAGCATTTTCCTGTCGATTTCTCAGCCAAGCATGATGAAGAAACGGGAGCTATTTCGCCTACAAAAATAATCTTTTTGGAAAAAAGGAACATCTAACTGGGAGTCTCCTGAGTGAAAGCATCTGAAGTTCTTCAAAGGTAAATGATTTAATTTGGTTGCTTTTCTTATTTTCGTTAAAATGTTGCATGCTGCCAACAGAGCCTAGCATAGCATTATGCCATGATAAACTTACACAAATGCTTGTCTAGCGTTGGCTGTAAAGCATATTTTGAAAATCTGAGATGACAGTGTTGTTAACAAAAGGCTAAGCTTGTGTTTGAATATATTTAATTCATTTCATTTGCGATTTTCATGAATAGGAAAAGTTTCTAGGGGTATTTATGTCCGCTGCGTTATGCTAATTCGTTTGAGGCTATGACTACGATCCCGGATTGCTCGTCGCAAGAGGCTAAGAGATACTGTATGTGTTTCCTGTTCTTCATGAGGTCACCAAATGAAACACACTCGACTTGACTGTCCCTTAAGTGTCCACGGACCATTACCACATTCTCCAAAGTATAAATAATATTTAGTTCTCTCATTTTGGGGATTAAGAGTTTTGAACTAAGAGAAGCTCTTTGTTCTGGTAGACTCTCTCCCTCAATACTGCATGGCAGTTTCAACCAGGTATTTATGACTTGTTGTGGAGAGAGAGCGAGAGGGGGGGGGGAGGCTATGATCCTCCCCCCAGGTCACGTCATGACAGTCCCCCTCTGGTGTGTTGAATCTTGTGATTATCCTGCAGGTTGCAAACCAACATAAAAACAAAACCACATGATGTCCTGGTTGTGGATCATTGTTGCAGTCCCCCTCTGGTGGTTGACCTTGTTAAGCTCTCTAAAAGCGGAGCAGTCCACCACACGAATAGTCAGTGGATGTCCAGATGGTGATTGCAGTTGCGGTCCCCCTCCAGCGGTTTACCTTGGTAGGTTTCCTGGAAGATGCAAAGGACCACGGGAATGGCCAAGGGATGTCCGGTTGGTGATCGCCGTTGCAGTCTCCCTCTGGTGGTCAACCCGGGTAGGATTTCTGCAAATGGAACAGGCCGACACAAGGATGGGAAGTGGATGTCTGGATTGGGATCGCTGTTTCGGACCCATCGTCTGGTCGTCCAGACTGGAAGATCTGGGCAGTAACTTAGCCTGTCTAGGAATGGCGTTACGCTAGCAGAACCCCACATCAACATTCCACTGAAAAGGCAGTGCATGAAATTCAAAAATATTTTTTATAAATATGTAACTTTCACACATTAACAAGTCCAATAAAGCAAATGAAAGATAAACATTTTGTTAATCTACCCATGTTGTCTGATTACAAAAATGATTTACAGGGAAAGCACCACATATGATTATGTTTCCCAGAAATACTCATAATTAACATTGATAAAAGATGCAAGTGTTATTCACAGAATTAAAGATAGACTAATCCTCTATGCAACCGCTGTGCCAGATTAGAAAAAGCATGATCTGAGAATGGCGCTCAGTACCTGCTTCAAAATCAAATCATATCAAATTTTATTTGTCACATACACATGGTTAGCAGATGTTAATGCGAGTGTAGCGAAATGCTTGTGCGTCTAGCTCCAACAATGCAGTAATAACCAACGAGTAATCTAGCTAACAATTCCAAAACTACTACCTTATACACATAAGTGTAAAGGGATAAAGAATATGTACATAAAGATATGTGAATGAGTGATGGTACAGAGCGGCATAGGCAAGATGCAGTAGATGGTATCGGGTACAGTATATACATATGAGATGAGTATGTAAACAAAGTGGCATAGTTTAAAGTCGCTAGTGATACATGTATTACATAAAGATGCAGTAGATGATATAGAGTACAGTATATACGTATACATATGAGATAAATAATGTAGGGTATGTAAACATTATATTAAGTAGCATTGTTTAAAGTGGCTAGTGATATATTTTACATCAATTCCCATTATTAAAGTGGCTGGAGTTGAGTCAGTGTGTTGGCAGCAGCCACTCAATGTTAGTGGTGGCTGTTTAACAGTCTGATGGCCTTGAGATAGAAGCTGTTTTTCAGGCTCTCGGTCCCAGCTTTGATGCACCTGTACTGACCTCGCCTTCTGGACGATAGAGAGGTGAACAGGCAGTGGCTCGGGTGGTTGTTGTCCTTGATGATCTTTATGGCCTTCCTGTGACATCGGGTGATGTAGGTGTCCTGGAGGGCAGGTAGTTTGCCCCCGGTGATGCGTTGTGCAGACCTCACTACCCTCTGGAGAGCCTTACGGTTGTGGGCGGAGCAGTTGCTGTACCAGGCGGTGATACAGCCCGACAGGATGCTCTCGATTGTGCATCTGTAGAAGTTTGTGAGTGCTTTTGGTGACAAGCCAAATTTCTTCAGCCTCCTAAGGTTGAAGAGGAGCTTCCACCATCTTAGAGTCAACGTTAGTTTGAAAAAAAACACTATTAATATTCACTTAGCTTTGATAATCTTCATCAGAAGGCAGTCCCAGGAATCCCAGTTCGACAATAAATGACTGATTTGTTCCATAAAGTTCCATAAAGCCCATCAGCCCGCCTGTTGTTAGCTGTTCAGTCCAGAAATCCACCATTATGGAGGTGCGACCATTTCCTCCATGACAAAAACTCAAAAAATTCCGTTACAGGTTGTAGAAACAAGTCAAAACATGTCTGCAATCAATCTTGAGGATATTTTTAACAAATACCATCAATAAGATTCCAACCGGAGAATTTCATTGTCTGAATATATGCCCTGGAACGAGAGGACACTCTCTCGTGAGCACACTTCATGAGATCGATGCGCACTGACTGACCACTCATTCAAATAGCTATTATGAGCCCCTCCTTTATTGTAGAATCTTACAACTAGGATGGAAAGACGGTGACATCTCGTGGAATCCCTGGAAAGTGCATACAAATTCATATCTACCTGGGATTTAAATTGGCACCGTTTTGAAAAATGGACTTCTCACTTCCTGTTTGGATTTCTTCTCAGGTGACTGACAACTTGAATGAGTGGTCAGTCAGTGCGCATCGATCTCATGAAGCGCAATAGGAGGTCTGTTATACTCACAGACATCATTCACACAGTTTTAGAAACTGCATAGTGTTTTCTATCCAATACTAATACTACTATGCATATATTAGCATCTGGGACAGAGTAGGAGGCGGTTCAGTTTGGGCACGCAATTCCTCAAAAAGTGACATATGCTTCCACTTGACCTAACAGGTTTTAAGCAGATGTTAACAACTCACACACACTCACAAAATATATAATTCAATTTCTTCACAAATGAGTGGCGTTGTGGCACTAAGTGATGGTTGTATGGGGCTTTGGTTGTGGCTCTATCACTTCCTAAGTGTCAAAGGAACTGAAACGAAAAGTCATGAATATGTATATCACACCAAAATCATCTAATTGAACTGTATTCTATATACGTCCAAGGTCCTGGCAAAGTGACCATATCATGGCATTGGTGGCTTCAAGCTGTAGACTAATCATGTAGTTATCAACTTGGGATTGTGCCCTAAGCAACACACCGCAAATTAGGAACCCTAGATATGACATTTGTTTTACCTACATAATTTTTACCACAAGGACAAGTTATAAGCTAAATAACTGCCTTAATGGAGCACGTAATAACACCTTTTATTGGGATCGATTTCCCTGTTTGTCGGTGTTTGAAGGATCTACATTTATAAGTGCCATTGCATTGAGCACAGCCATTACATTTGTAATTTCCATCCAGTAGGGGCGCAAATAGACGTTGTTCAGGAATATCTTGGGGTGGTAAATCAGAGTTTACCAATTGGTCTCTGAGATTTCTGCCCCGCGAGAATACGACCAAGGGAAGGTCAGAAAACACATTACCGAGACTATCATCGGATTTTAGGATGTGCCAATGTTTGCGAACAATTCCCTTAATTTCTTCAGAGCACTTTGAATAGCGGGTAGTTAGAATGCAAGAATGCGTCTTTTTGCGAGACTGACCTTGAAAAAGGTAATGTCTCATTTTGTTTTGAATTTTCTCAATGCCAATATTAATCTGATCATTCTTGTAGCCCCTCCCCTTGAACTTCCTTTGCATCTCAGCCATATTTCTGTCGAAATCGGATTGTTTTTTGCAAATTCTTTTGATTCGACAGAATTGGCTGTAGGGCAAACTATTTTTCAAGGGAAGTGGGTGACAACTATCAGCCCTCAACAAACTGTTACGATCAGTAGGCTTCCTGTAAAGATCAGAGTATAGGACATTATCTTCACACAAGATCAGAAGATCAAGAAAACTGATTTGACGTGTATCAGATTGCATAGTAAATCTCAGATGCTCAGAACAGGAATTAAGAAAAGCATGGAACACCTGGAGCTGTTTTGCATCACCCCTCCATAGAACAAAAATATCATCAATATACCGTTACCAAATAATGATGTGAGGCAAGAAAACATTTTTGAGAGGGTTGAAAATAGACTGTTTCTCCATGTAACCCACATACAAATTAGCATAGTTAGGAGCCATGGGGGATCCCATAGCAGTACCTGTCGTCTGAATAAAGAAATCATTTAGAAACATGAAATAGTTATGCGTGAGTACTATTTCAGCCAATGTTACAATGCATTCACTGGAAGGTAGTTCATTCGGGTCACGTTGCAGAAGAAAATGTTCCATAGCTTCAATACCGCCCTCGTGTGGAATATCAGTGTATAATGACTCAACATCAACAGTAACTAACAAGGTATTCTCAGGGAGAGGATCAAGAGATGCAATGATAGAGATCATACTGCTAGTGTCCTTTACAAAGGAGGGGAGCTGTTCTGCGAGTGGTCTAATAAAAAAAGTCAACAAATGTAGATAGAGGGGCCGTTACTGCATCAATGCCCGCTACAATAGGGCGCCCTGGAGGTTGTGTAACATTCTTGTGTAATTTCGGCAAAGTATAGAAAGTGGTAATTTTTGGGTGTTGAATAGGAGAAATTAGATTTTTAAGGGTGTTAATTCCTCCGGACCTGGTGTCCGGCAATTCCCTGTCTAGTCCTTGTGACTTATCTTTTACCCTATTCTCAAAATGTTCTATCTTTCTAGAGAACATTGGTCTAGGTTTTGATTGTCCTTTAACCCTTTGTTACCCTTGTGCTCTGTCACTTTTTGTGGGTTGAGTGCAGGAACGAAGCGAACAGGTCGATTTAAGAGCGGTAGTCATTTCGATGGCGATGTACTTAGCAGTTATTTCGACCACAGAGGTTATTGTATTCGTAGTTTCATGGTAGAAACCGGTGTTGCGCGTCATCTCTTAACGCTCCTATACCTGATAATGCACCCTCCAACTGGAGTGAGTGCTCCTGGACAAACTTCAAAACCGAGTTGTCAAAGCTCTTAGCGTTGTGAGCTTTTGATGCCTCGTAGTCATCTAGCACGTGTTGCTGTTGTTCAGGAATGAACCTTGTCACTTTTCTTTTCAACGTTCACTTCAACAGGTAAACCCTGTCAGAACAGGTAGCGTTCGGGTAGCCATACTGTCAGCTAGGAACATCTCAGTATCGTTTGGCTGACCTGGAACGGGGTCAAAGGTGGGGAAATTCTTGACGAGTTTGTCAAGGTCTTCCGTGCCAAGCGGGTGGAGAGGGTAGGCTTCACCCTAAGGGGAAATTGGGGCCGAAAGGCCAAGTGGAGAAGCCAAGCTTTGGCTGTTTTGGCGAAGAGGTGCCATATTACTCAGTGCCGAATGGCCAAGAGGAGAAGACTGAGGGACACATGAGCGAGGTAAAGTCTGAATCCATCTATCGTCTTCACTCTTTTGAGTACCGGACTGTAGTGCGTGACCATTCTGGAATTCCACCAGATTGTACCTAAGGGTGGTATTCTGCTGCATTGCGGAGTTCACTTGAACACTTAGAGTACTGATTTTGGACACGTGAGTGTCGCACTTGCTCCTTTTGGTCTCATACTTATCTGTCACGGTTTGCAGATAGAGGTCTTGAGTACTGAGCGAGAGATTCAGTGAGGAGATTTCCTTCGCTTGCTTATAAATCAATATTTCCATCTTCATCACCTCGGTTCTCTCATCATTAATTTGGTCAGTGACTTCAATAAGTTCTGCTGACCTGTCATCCAACCAAGTCATTGTGTTCATTAATAATCTCTTAAGGATCCGCCCCTTTTCAATTTTCACCTAAAATGACATACCCAAATCTAACTGCCTGTAGCTCTGGGCCTGAAGCAAGGATATGCATATTCTTTGTACCATTTGAAAGGAAACACTTTAAGGTTTGTGGAAATGTGAAAGGAATGTAGGAGAATATAACACAATAGATCTGGTAAAGATAATACAAAGAAAAAAACAATTTTTTTCATATTTTTTTGTACCATCATCTTTGAAATGCAAGAGAAAGGCAATAATGTATTATTCCAGCACCAGATGCAATTTAGATTTTGGCCACTAGATGGGATCAGTGTATGTGCAAAGTTTTAGACTAATCCAATGAACCATTCTGTTAAAAAGTTGGTATCAAGACTGCCCAAATATGCCTAATTTGTTTATTAAAACCTCTTAGAGATCGGGCTACTTTTTTCAACATTCTGTTAAAAACCGCTCAACATTTCAATGTCCTGCTACCCATGCCAGGAATATAGTATATGCATATGATTAGTATGTGTGCATAGAAAACACTCTGAAGTTTCTAGAACTGGTTCAATGGTGTCTGTGACTATAACAGAACGAGTTCCGTGGTTAAAATCGCCAGAAAACCTGGTCACTAAATGACAAAGAAAAAATCAATCCAGTACATGTATTGTCTATTGGAAGGAAAAATAGTTAAGGCTGAGAATACAGTTCCTATAACTTCCACACAATGTCGCCAGTGTTGTGATTTCGATTCAACTAAATCGTTGGTCATCTGAGTAATAGCCACATCCGGTTGTCAAGTCCACAGCTGTAAACAATGGAACCGGAAAAGTTAATTACGTTTCCCAAACTCGTGCTTATTGAATACAGATCGCTCCGTGATCAATTTGATCGTTTATTAACGTTTAGTAATACCTAAAGTTGGATTACAGAAGTAGTTTGAAGTGTTTTGTCAAAGTTTATAGGCAACTTTTTTAATTTAAAAAAATAACGTTGCGTTTAAAAAATGTGTTTTTACTGGATCTGACGTGTTCATAAATTGACATTTTGGGTACACAAGGACCGATTTAATAAAAAAAAGACACAATTGTGATGTTTATGGGACATATAGGAGTGCCAACAAAGAATCTCGTCAAAGGTAATGAATGTTTTATATTTTATTTCTGCGTTTTGTGTAGCGCCGGCTATGCTAATTCCTTTGTTTACGTCCCCTTCTGGTATTTCGGCGTGTTGCCTGCTGTCAGATAATACTCATGCTTTCGCCGAAAAGCATTTTACAAATCTGACTCGTTGGCTTGATTCACAACGAGTGTAGCTTGAATTGACTACCCTGCATGTGAATTTTAATGAACGTTTGAGTTTTAACGAGTGCTATTAGCATTTGGCGTAGCGCATTTGCATTTATTGTTGGTAGGAGGTGCGGTTGCGTCCCGGGTGGGCCAGAGAGGTTAATAACTTTTCATGTTCAAAATTGTGCACTCTCCTTAAACAATACCATGCTATTATTTCACTGTAATAGCTACTGTAAATTGAACAGTGCAGTTAGATTAACAAGAATTTAAGCTTTCTACCAATATCACATATGTCTATTTCCTTGGAAATGTCCTTGTTACTTACAACCTCATGCTTAATTGTATTAGCCCACGTTAGCATAACCGTCCCGTTGAACGGGACACCGATCCCGACGGTTAATTAATTAACTGATCGTCTTTGGTCTGCAGCCTTTTTGAGTAGAACATTGTTACTTTGAGTATCGTTCCACAAAACTGTATGCATGAAATCAAGCTACTCGCTCCAGTTTGTAGATAACTCGTCAGATTTATCTAGTTTGACTTGGACATCGTCGTATTTAGTTTTGGCTAAATCGAGTTGTTCCTGTAGAAGGTGATTTTGCTCTTTCGTCTTCATAAGTTTTTGCAATTACATTTAATTGTTACGTTTTCAAACGCAGTTCCATAGCTAGCTAAATGTATCCCTTTTCTGCATTTGTCATCAGTTTCCCGGTTCTCTCCACCTGTCCCTTTATGTCTACCATTTCCTGCTTGTGCTTCAGCTGTGCACTGCGGTATTGGACCGATTGCCAATCTCGGAAGGCAAGACATCCGGGCTAAACTGGAGAGAACCTTTACAAGGCCTGTGCCCGAAGATTGATTTTGAAGAGCACTTGTCACGATTTCTACTGTTTCTCCACTAATGGCAAAGTTAGGGTTGGTATCGCTGCTAAGGTCAGAGATCAATCATCTTATGGGTGAGGGTTCACTAATTAGCGGGGAGTGGGGACCACTCACTCTGAATGCTTGCACATTATTAGAACATTTTAAAGGAGAAAAAATAATAATAGTAAAGTTCCTATCTTTCCAAAGTTTGGTTTTGGAAAACGTTGGAAGCTTCAAAGACAATGTTATTCTATTTATAGATGTTAATGAACCATCAGTACTGTATCAGTAATGTGGGAGTTGGAGGTGAATGAATTTGCAAAAGCATATTGATTTGGTTAATCAATGATAATGATTAATTATAACTTTATAGACAACTGGGAATTCAACTTTAATTAACCTGAGAAGTTGGTTCATCTAGGTTATTATGAAAATGTTTAAAATGTCTAATTTATATGAAAGAACCTGCAAAGAATCAGCCCCTTTTTTTTTTTTTGCCTAAAATGACCTACCCAAATCTAACTGCCTGTAGCCCAGAAGAAAGGATATGCATACTCTTGGAACCATTTGACAGGAAACACTTTGAAGTTTGTGGTAATTTGAAAGGAATGTAGGGGAATATAACACAATAGATCTGGAAAAAGATAATACAAAGAAAAAAAAACGGTTTATTGTATTTTTGTACCATCATCTTGGCAAGAGAAAAGCCTAAATGTATTATTCCAGCCCAGCTGCAATTTAGATTTTGGCCACTAGATGAAATCAGTGTATGTGCATTAGACTGATCCAATGAACCATTGCATTTCTCTTCAAAATTTTGTATCAAGACTGCCCAAATGTGCCTAATTTGTTTATTAATAACTTTTCCTGTTCAAAATTGTGCACTCTCCTCAAACAATATCATGGTATTATTTCATTGTAATAGCTACTGTAAATTGGACAGCGCAATTAGATTAACAACAATTTAAGCTTTCTGCCAATATCAGATATGTCTATGTCCTGGGAAATGTTCTTGTTATTTACAACCTCATGCTAATCGCATTAGCCTTCTATTGGTTTTGGAATCAATACTCTATTGTGCACTCCAATACATCAGACATGCTTTTAATTAATGTACCCAGTAGGTCCCTTTGGAGTCACTGGCCTTTTAACTATCCCAAAGCCAAAGACAAGGAGGTATGGAGAGGCAGTCTTTAGTTACTATGCCCCCAGCCGTTGGAATAGCCTAAAAGAGAACCTGAGGGGAGCTGAAACTCTGGACATATTTAAAATACATTTTAAAACACACCTTTTTAGCTTTGGGGGTGCTTTTTTATTCGTTCAGTTTTTATTATTTTATTTTTTTCCTCTTGTGTTTGTTGTGGAGTAAATATTTTTTATTTTCATTGTTTGTATTCATTTTTTCCTGTGAAGCACATTGTGTTGCATTCCATGTCTGAAATGTGCTGTATAAATAAAGCTTGATTTGAAGAAGATGACGGCAAACAAAAAGTTACAGAAAACAGGGCTTTATTCAAATAAATTCACTGGTTAAAATCTCGGCTTTTCTTTTCCCCAGATCGCTTCTTCTTCATGTGCAGTCTGAACCTGGCCTCTCTGGTTTACACAGTGATGATAGTGAAGAGCATGGTGTACTGCTGTGGGCTCTCTCTCCTGCACCACAGGAACATGGGAAGAGGACACAACACCTGTAGAAAGGATACCACCCAGTATGGATAAAGATGTTGTAGGCTAGGAATAACATGGATTTTACATCCTATCGAGGACTAACATTCATTTGTAGGCCAATTTTCTTATTTTTCAAAACTTTATATTTAAGATGCAAAAATATTTTGAGCCATAGATTTCATGTCTTCCCATAACTTCAACTGCCAATTACGACATTAATTGCAGAACATTTCATGTAAATTGTGTTTCCCTGCTGAAAATGAAGCCTAATATTACACTTTTTATGATTGTGGGAGCTACCCACTGCAGACACTTGAATAAAGGTTAAGTTAAGGTTGTGTGAAAAATAAAATCTTGAAGGTAGATCCTTACGATTTAAATGTAGACTATTTTATAAAAGTTGCCCTTGAGTATTTGTCATAGCTTAAATAACTTTTTACAAAATCTGTATTAGATTTATACAAAAATATTAACCTAAGTATTATATTTACAGATACATTATTAAATATGTAGGGCCATGATATCTAAAAGTCCTATGTAACATCGTCCAATATAATATTTAGTAACTTGTCGTGTGTAATGAAGTGTTTTTTCGCCCCAATAAATTTGTTTGTTTTCTAACATATTTCATATCATAATTCAATTACTTTGTTCATGAACATGAGTAATAGAAAATACATATTTTATATTTTCTTTGAAGAACAAAAATAAGTGCTAATTGAGCAGACAAATTGGTCTATGAGTGAATATATTAATTGTTTTTTTTACATTGATAGGTTTGTATGAAGAGTGATATTTTCCTTGCGGAACACATTAATCATGTCCTTTCAGATGGGGAAGGGTTTAATAATCGCTGCATGAAAGAATTGTTACAACAAACATGGCTCTGCAAAGTATTCTACATACTGTATTGGGCTGTTTTGTATGATGAAATTGTCACCATAACAGAAAAAATAAAGGCTACTTAAATTCCCCCCCCCAAAAAAATTGTATTTATTTTCTAAAAGATCTGTTCTTATTTGTGAAAAGTGTTTTATTGAATCTCTTCAGAAGCGGAGACAATAAGATCATATTTTTTTTCAATCTTTTTGCTTCTATCTGCGTGTTAAGATGCAGATGTTGAGCCTAGACTCAATACTGGTGGGAAAATGTGGTCAATTGTTACGGATACAGTTATCCTGTGTGTGTGTATCCTGTGTGTGTTTCTTTTCTCTCCTTCTCCCCTCACAGGTGAAAATCATCACTCCCCTAATCAGTCAACAATCAATCATCAATCAGAAGACACACCTCCTCCTATTTCCTGACCTATCACAGTTCCTTCCCCATGGTTTAAAAACCCCATCATTTGTTTGTTCTAGAGCTCAGCTCAGCTCAGCTCAATCTCTCTGTAAATGCCATGTCTGTAGGTCTCTGTGTTTCACGCTCGCTTTGTGTCGTAACCTCTCTTTTGTTTAAGCACCTCATAGCACTTTGTCATCACCTGTGAGTATTGTTTTTGGTTATGGTGTTTGTGTTTGATTGCTGGTGGAAAAGGGGGAAACCAAGACAAGTCGCCCATGGGCATACACTACCCGTAGGTGAACTTTGTTAAATACACTAGTTAGAACTGGGCGGACCACCCACTGTATTTTTGGTTAGTTAGTTAGCTGTTGTTAAAGTAGGCTAGTCTAGCTTAGGGGTGTTTTTGAATACTTATTGTTTCTTTCCTTGGGTCCAGCCCAGCCCCTTTTCCTGCCCCCCCCATTACTGTGTGTTTATAAATAAACCTAGAGTTTGACGGTAGATTTCAGTTGTCGTGCTTATTTCGTTCACACTTTTCCTTTGTCACAATAATTTGCATGAGTTGTTACGAGTCTCATTACCATCCCCCCTAGACTGTCGGGCCAAAAGGGATTCGTAACATCAATATATTTATTTGGTTTTCTAATAAGGTGGAAACAAGATATAGCTGCATAACCACAGCTCGATCGTGTGATGAGTTGTTGGTTATTAATTTTTACATTTAGCGGAGGGTAATTCTTATTCAGTAAAACCAATAACAAACTCCTAAAACGCTACACAGTACTGCGTCGTTGCAGTGGCGGTTCTATCTTGTATTGCTCCCTGGGCGAACCCCCCCCCCCCCAATGTAATTCTTGAACAAATTTCGGTGTTGTGTTGCAACATGCACACAGGCTTGCCACTGTGAAAAAGTACTTGATGCCTTGAACGGTATACCTTATTATTTTACTGCATTGAATAAGATAATACTCCCTTTAGTGGATTCAATTTGATTCTCTTTGTATTGATAGTTTGTTAGCTACATGAAGCAGAATGTTTTCCCAGACATCAACACTTGCTAATGCCGACGATGGTTGAATTACTGATTATTGTGTAAACATGCTCTGACCATCTCCAATTCAACATCTGATGCCAAAGTAGTCCGTTGTGGCTCAGATAGCTGTGGGTTCGATTCCCACGGGGGACCAGTACGAAAATGTTTTCACTCACTCACTACTGTAAGTCTGTCACGGCAGATGTCCTCCTCTTCCTCTGAGGTGTAACAAGGATTTGACCAATACGTGGCGTGGTAGGTGTCCATGGTTTTTAATTTGAAAAACTGAACATAAACACGTATACAAAATAACAACATGAACTAGCAACGAAACAGTCACGTGTGGCACAAAGACAGACACAGGAAACAATCACCCACGAAATACCCAAAGAATATGGCTGCCTAAATATGGTTCCCAATCAGAGACAACGATAGACAGCTGCCTCTAATTGAGAACCAATCTAGGCAACCATAGACATACAATTTACCTAGACAGGTCACAGCCCCATAAACATACAAACCCCTAGACAAGCCGAAACATATAAATCAGCCATGTCAAACCCTGGCCTAACCAAAATAATAAAGAAAACAAAGATAACTAAAGCTATAATAAGCTGCTAAATTACTCAAATATGCTGCGCTCCCTCACTTTTTTCAATTTAAGAATGCACAGAGAAGGGAAAAATATTGGAGGAAAATAAATTATGATAAATTCAAAATAAATGATTGGCTATTTAATTACCACAAAATTCCAGGAAAAACGATAGAATGACAAACCAAATAAATATGTACAGCAGCTTAGAATTAACCAACTCGCTGAGTGGCTGCTGAACTTACAAGTTACAAAAGAACGGTGCGTATATGAACACACTGGGTGCCAAGCTCTTTCCTGGTCCAACAAGCCCTGCGCTCCCGGGCCAAATCCAAAATAACAATAACAGCCACAGACAGAAAACTCTATGAGGTGTTTCCAAAACGTCTGTCATCAAAACAGTTTGATATGGACCTGGGGCTGTATTATGCAAGATCAAATAGCATAGGCTATAGCATAGTAGTAGTGGTAGGCCTATGTTACAGTTACACCCCAACAAAAATGTTTACGAGCTTTTAGGATGCTCGCTGAAGCTGAATAGTCACTTTTCTAATGCGGCCAAAACTTCAACAGCTGCGCCGCTAGGCGGGATATAGCCTATTTGTATTTATTATAGATCCCCGTTAGCTACTGTCCATTATAAAGTATTCATACCCCTTGACATTTCCAAAATGTTGTTCGGTTACAGCCTTATTCTGAAACTGATTAAATCATTTTTTCACTCATCAATTTACAGATAATACTCCATATTGAAAAAGCAAAAACAGGTTTTTAGAAATGTTTGCAAATCTATTAAAAATACAAAAATGAAATATTACATTTACATAAGTATTCCAACCCTTTACTCAGTACTTTGTTGAAGCACCTTTGACAGCGATTACAACCTTGAGTCGTCTTGGGTATGACGCTACAAGCTTGGCACACCTGTATTTGGGGAGTTTCTCCCATTCTTCTCTGCAAATCCTCTTAAGCACTGTCAGGTTGGATGGGGAGCGTTGCTGCACAGCTATTGTCAGGTCCCTCCAGAGATGTCCGATCGCGCTCAGGTCCGGGCTCTGGCTGGGCTACTCAAGAACATGCTGCAGAAATGTTTTGGAACTCCTCCCCAGATCTGTGCCTCTGTCTCGGAGCTCAACAGAGAATTCCTTCAACCTCATGGCTTGGTTTTTGCACTGACATGGACTGTCAACTGTATATATATATAGGTGTATATATAGTTATATATAGGTGTGTGTCTTTTCATGTACAATCAATTGAATTTACCACAGTTGGACTCCAATGAAGTTGTTGAAACATCTCAAGGATGATCAATGGAAACAGGATGCAACTGAGCTCAATTCTCAAATCTCACAGGACACATTTTGAATGCTTATGTAAATACAGTGGGGCAAAAAAGTATTTTGTGTTTAGTGTGTTTTTTCATTAATTAAACATGAATCTCAATAGCCACACCGCATTTTTGTCCGACTCTCCTTCACCTATAGAAAGCCGTTACAGAATCACCCACCACAACAGGACCAAGCGGCGTGACAACAGGCAGCGGCAGCAGGAGATACGTAATAAGGACTTCTGGACTTGGGAGGAAATCCTAGACGGAGAAGGACCCTGGGCACAGCCTGGAGAATAATGCCGCCCCAAGGACGAACTGGAGGCGGCGAAAGCGGAGAGGCACTGGTATGGGGAGACAGCACGGCGACGCGGATGGAAGCCCGAGAGTCAGCCCCAAACATTTCTTGGGGGGATGCTTACAGGGAGTATGGCGATGCTAGGGAGGAGACCTACGCCAACTTCCTGTGGTTACCGGGGGGCTAGAGAGACCGGGCAGGCACCGTGTTATGCTGTGGTGCGCACGGTGTCCCCAGTGCGGGTGCATAGCCCGGTGCGGTATATTCCAGCTCCGCGTATTGGCCGGGCTAGAGTGAGCGTCGAGCCAAATGCCATGAAGCCGGCTCTACGCATCTGGTCCCCAGTGCGTCTCCTTGGGCCGGCTTACATGGCACCAGCCTTGCGCACGGTGTCCCCAGTTCGGATGCATAGCCCAGTGCGGGCTATTCCACCTCGCCGCACTGGCAGAGCAACCGGGAGTATTCAACCAGGTAAGGTTGGGCAGGCTCGGTGCTCAAGAGCTCCAGTGCGCCTGCACGGTCCAGTCTACCCAGTACCACCTCCATGCACCAGCCCTCTGGTAGCAGCTCCCCGCACCAGGCTTCCTGTGCGTGTCCTCGGCCCAGTACCACCAGTGCCAGCACCACGCATCAGGCCTACAGTGCGCCTCGCCTCTCCAGCGCTGCCAGAGCCTTTCTCCTCTCCTGTGCTGCCGGAGTCTCCCGCCTGTTTAGAGCTGCCAGTCTGCATGGAGCAGCCAGAGCTGCCAGTCTGCATGGAGCAGCCAGAGCTGCCAGTCTGCATGGAGCAGCCAGAGCTGCAAGTCTGCATGGAGCAGCCAGATCTGCCAGTCTGATTGAGTATTGTACATTTTTTCCTACAATGCACCCCAGTCGTGGAGCAACTGGAAATGACTGGCATAAAATAGTGTCTCTGTCTGAATTTTAAGTCTATGATTGATGCAAAGCTTGTGGACACATTTAATTGCTTTTCACTTTTGTCCATAAGTTTTTGTCTCAGTGTGTTGTTGTTGTCAATTGTCATTGCAGTGTCAGTGGCAGGGCAGAAATTGGGACAGGAAATATAATGGATTAGGACAGAGCGAGAGGCTGTCTCCTTCAGCTGCAAAGACAATGATCAGTGTACAACGTATGTCTACTGGTACCAGAAGAAGGAGGGAGAACATTTTTGCTTGATTCTCGAGGTGTGAATTAATGAAAAAGAAAGTGTACGGCACCACAGGAAGTGACATTGTCAGAGGAACTGTTAGAGACGACACACTCCAGCTGGTTTTTCACCTCTCTTCTTTATAATCAACTATATGATCCAAACCATACTTCAGTAAAGATCTGTTAAGTCAGTCTGATGTTCAATGTTATTTATAACGTGTAGCTTTTCATTTCCCCAATTATTAAGCACACGTTCATTGAACATGGACTCTGGTATAATAATATTCTCTCTTTGTCTGGGTAAGTGGTTTATCCAACCGGTATCCATATATTTGAATGGAGTAATTCTACTGTGAATTTTTTTGTGATCCACTTCTGTTTTACAGTGGCTGCTTCAGGACAGCGTCTGCAACAAGATCAGATATCAAAGACTAAGAGAGAGAAACAGAGTATCACCTTCAGCTGCAAAGTTACTGGTTCGTGTTCAGGTGGCAGGGTCTACTGGTACCAGAAGAAAGAGGGTGAAGCCTTCACTTGGATTAATGTTGATGCCAATTCTGCCAGCAGTGCTACCACTCATCCTTGGGGAGCAGATTTCATTGTTTGGAGGGAGTCTGCGTCTCACCCCAGTGAGCTGAAGATTAAGTCAGTTAAAGTGTCCCATTCTGCCACCTATTACTGTGCCTGCTGGGTCTCGGGAAGCCACAGTGTGAACTGATCCACACAGCCTGTACAAAAACTCTGTGGTTATAATCAAGCTTTGAATTCATGAAAAAGGTGTCTATACCAGAAGTAAGTGACATAAGAGGTTAGAGTGCAGTTTCTTCTTCAAATCCAAAGTGAAATGCAATTGTAAAAGGAATTATTAATACATCATATAAGCAAGATGTCTTGCAAATGAGCAAACAATGTATAAATCACATCTTCTTGCTGTGTCCTGTATACATACATTGTGTGCAAAGGTTGGGCAGAGGTTTGTGTGCTATCTGGGAAAATGGTCTGAATGTCGTATTTACAGTTCAAGTCGGAAGGTTACATACACTTAGATTGGAGTCATTAAAACTCGTTTTTCAACAACTCCCCAAATTTCTTGTTTAACAAATTATGGTTTTGGCAAGTTGGTTAGGACATTTACTTTGTGCATGACGCAAGTACATTTTTCAAACAATATTCCAACAATAGTTTACAGACATATTATTTCACTTATAATTCACTGTATCACAATTCCAGTGGGTCAGAAGTTTACATACACTAAGTTGACTGTGTCTTTAAACAGCTTGGAACATTCCAGAACATTATGTCATGGCTTTAGAAGCTTCTGATAAGCTAATTGACATCATTTGAGTCAATTGGAGGTGTACCTGTGGATGTATTTCAAGGCCTACCTTCAAACTCAGTGCCTCTTTGCTTGACATCATGGAAAAATCAAAAGAAATCAGCCTCAGAAACAAAATTGTAGACCTCCACAAGTCTGGTTCATCCTTGGGAGCAATTTCCAAATGCCTGAAGGTACCACGTGCATCTGTACAAACAGTAGTACGCAAGTATAAACACCATGGGACGAAGCAGCCTTCATACCGCTCAGGAAGGAGACGCGTTCTGTCTCCTAGAGACAAAAAGTGTAAATCAATCCCAGAACAACAGCAAATGACCTTGTGAAGATGCTGGAGGAAACAAGTACAAAAGTATCTATATCCACAGTAAAACTAGTCCTATATCGACATAACCTGGCCGCTCAGCAAGGAAGAAGCCACTGCTCCAAAACAGCCATAAAAAAAGCCAGACTACGGTTTGCAACTGCACATGGGGACAAAGACTGTACTTTCTGGAGAAATGTCCTTTGGTCTGATAAAACAAAAATATTACTGTTTGGCCATAATGACCATCGTTTTGTTTGGAGGAAAAAGGGTGAGGCTTGTCAGGAATTGTGAAAAACTGAGTTTAAATGTATTTGGATAAGGTGTAGGTAAACGTCCGACTCCAACTGTACACAAGTATTCAGATCATTTGCTATGAGACACAAATCCAGGTTTCCATTAATCATCTTTGAGATGTTTGTACAACTTTATTGGATCAAACCTGGGCAAATTTTTATTGATTGGGGACATGATATGGAAAGGCACACCCCTGTTTTTGTAAGGTCCCACAGTTCACAGTGCATGTCAGAGGAAAAACCAAGCCTTGAGTTTGGAGGAATTGTCCGTAGAGCTCCGAGACAGGATTGTGTTGAGGCACAGATCTGGGGAAGGGTACCAAAAATATCTGCAGCATTGAACGTCCTCAAAAACACAGTGGCCTCCATCATTATATAGTAACGTTATTAATATGAATGACGAAGCCTCTGTTTTGAAACCATTGGATACAGTAACCATTCAGCAATACTGTAATGGCTTTTGGTGGTGGAAGGAACAGTGGACCAAAGCGCAGCGTGGAAAGTGTTAATGATATTTATTTTCAAGAAACACTCAAACAAAAATAACAAATTCAAAAAACGAAAGCGAACAGTTCCATCAGGCACAGACACTAAACAGAAAATAACACCTCACAAAACCCAAACGGAAAATCACAACTTATATTTGATCCCCAATCAGAGACAACGATAGACAGTTTCCTCTGATTGGGAACCACACTCGGCAAAACAACAAAGAAATAGAAAACATAGATGTTCCCACCCAAGTCACACCCTGACCAAACCAAACATAGAGAATAAATACGGATCTCTAAGGTCAGGGCGTGACAAATACGTTTTATCATTGGGGACGATTTTAGAACTCATCACTGTATTTTTTACAAACATGTGGGATGGACCTCTCTGTCACGTTCTGACCTTAGTTCCTTTATTTTTGTCTTTGTTTTAGTATGGTCAGGGCGTGAGTGGGGGCGGGCAGTCTATGTTTGTTTTTCTATGTTGGGTTTTGAGTTCGGCCTAGTATGGTTCTCAATCAGAGGCTGCTGTCAATTGTTGTCCCTGATTGAGAATCATACCTAGGTAGCCTGGTTTTCACTTTTGGATGGTGGGTGTTTGTTTTCTGTGTGAGTGTTTGGTCCACACGGTACTGTTTCGGTTTTTGTTCGTTCACTTTATTGGTTTGTATTTCAGTGTTCAGTTTGTTTCATTAAATATTATATCATGAACACTTACCACGCTGTGCTTTGGTCCGATCCTTCTTCCACCTCTGAATGCCGTTACAGAAACACCCACCACCAAAGGACCAAGCAGCGTGGTAACGGGCAGCGGCCGAGGCCGAAATCTCAAGACTACTGGACATGGGAGGAGATTCTGGACGGTAAGGGACCCTGGGCACAAGCAGGGGAATATCGCCGCCCCACGTCCTGTGCCAGCTCGGCGCTACAGCTCTCCAAGCCGTGCTTACCGTGGCGGGCGTCATACTGGTCAGGCACCGTGTTATGCGGTGGAGCGCATGTTGTCCCCAGTACGCGTGCTTAGCCCGGTGCGCTACATCTCAGCTCCCCGCATCTGCCAGCTAGGGTGAGGATCCAGCCAGGGCGGATGGTGCCAGCCCTGATCTCCAGACCTCCAGTGCGACTTCACGGTCCGGTCTATCCGGTGCCACCTCCACACACCAGCCCTCCGGTGGCAGCCCCCCGCACCAGGCTGTCTCTCAGAGCCGCTAGTCAGCCAGAAGCTGCCAGAGCCGCCAGTCAGCCAGGAGCTGCCAGAGCCGTCAGTCAGCCAGGAGCTCCCAGAGCCGCATGTCAGCCAGGAGCTGCCAGAGCCGCCAGTCAGTCAGGAGCTGCCAGACCTGCCTGTCACGCCGGCGATGCCGGAATCACCCTTCACTCCGGAGCTGCCGGATACTCCCGCTTGTCCGGCGCTGCCTGAATCTCCCGTCCATTCGGGACCCGTGGTTTGAGTCCCCAGTCCAAGGTCGGCGGCGAGGGTCGCCGCTCTAAAGAGGCCATGGAGGCGGGCTAAGAGGAAGACAAAAACTATGGGGAAGTGGGGTCCACGTCCCGCGCCAGAGCCGCCACCGTGAACAGACGCCCACCCAGACCCTCCCCAATAGGTTTAGGTTTTGCGGCCAGAGTCTGCACCTTTGGGGGGGTACTGTCACGTTCTGACCTTAGTTCCTTTGTTTTTGTCTTTGTTTTAGTATGGTCAGGGCGTGAGTTGGGGTGGGCAGTCTGTTTGTTTTTCTATTGTGGGTTTTGAGTTCGGCCTAGTATGGTTCTCAATCAGAGGCAGCTGTCAGTTGTTGTCCCTGATTGAGACCTCTACATGCTTTGTAAGTAGGAAACCCTCTCCCAACTGTATATACACAGCAGAGGCGGACTGAAACAATAATTCAGGCGGGGAATTTGACTCCATCCCAGGCCACCCTGTTCACACAAACCATCAGACCGTTAATTTTGTAGGCTAACCCTAGGAGAGCATCCTTGTACCCTTGGGCCTTGCTTTGGATGGCAGGTTTTATGGTCACATCCTTTTCAATTATTTCCATAGTGATGACCACATCCTTGTAAAGTGCACGGTCAGGCTTTGCAAAGCTTCCAAATACTTTCCCCAAGGCCTCATCTTTGGCCCACCAGCATGTTTCACCAATTACATCAAGCCATCTGTGTCTCCTGTCCTCACTGGTTTCCTCCCATAGCTTCATGCGCTTGCAGGAATCTCGAACAAACACTACAATATCATTCAGAAGGTAGAAAAGGGATTCACCTGCCACAACAACCCCAGTGGTGTCAGTTAGCACAAGGTTGAGAACATGTGTGTAACACCATATGTGTATTTGGTTAGGAGACTCTCCTGTGAGCAATGTAGAGAAGCCCATGTATCGTCCCTGCATATTAGCAACTCCGTCTATCGAATGACACCTTTTGATATCTATGTCCATATCGCAAGGGTCTGTTTCACAAGGTCCACAAAGTACTGTCCAGTCGATGACTCACAGTCAATGACCGCAATGAGTCTTTCTTGGACAATATCAGTAACATCTCGCAGAACTACTGCACACTGGTCTTTGTGGTTAAATCCTGTGTTGTGTCCATTTGTATTGCCTTTCTCACTTCAATAGCAACTGTGGGCTGAATCAACATTCTGATGACTTGAATTACTTTATTTGCTTTTGTTTTGGACATCATAGTTACCAAGGACCCTCTTCCTTTACTTCCCATCTGCTTCTTGCTCTTCTCAATGCAATCATTAACATGCTCTTGTAGGCAGACATCATATTTGCTTAGCAACAATATAAGCTCAAAAAAACTTGCCATGATTGACGGCCATGTTTTCCAAGTTATATGCAGCTTCGTGTTTGTGTCCTCTGTAGCTCACATTTACCAATAACTTTAACTACATCAATCACATGTTCCATGACCCGCCTCCTCTTTCTGTCCTGGTCTTGTTGAACTGACATTTACTTATCACTCAGAAGGGTACGGATGTCTACTTTGCTGGCTGTGAGGAAAAGGGCTTCTGCACTTTCTCTATGGGTCTTGCTACTCTCATGTTCCTGTACTCTCTGATGGGCATGTTTCTAGGCCTGCATGCCTCCTTTGACAAATGCACTACACTGGCTGAAGCTTTTGCGAATGCAAGACACACTGAACAGAATAAAGAGTGAGTTACTTCATTGTAAGTCAGCCATTTTCTGTTTGTGCAATCTTTGGAGTGGAATACATTGGGAATGACTGTTTGAGGGGTTGGTTTTGAGTGGTACTGAAAAAAATAAGTCAAAATCCTTGGACTGAGGACGGGCAAAATAATCACATTTTCAGTGCTTTCGCCGTCCCTTGCTATTTTCCCTGTACTGGGCTCTGAACCTCTCTCTCTCTCTCTCTGCACATCTGGTTGCTCTGCAGAATGAGATTATTGTAAATAACTTAAACTTAAATTTATATTACTTGTGCAGTCATCAATTGTATGCCCCCCGATTACAGTCCTACTGATAATCTCATAAATAAAGTACATATTAATCTAAAATCATAGCCTACATGTTTAGGTTTGTGTCTTAAAATGTACCTGAAGGTTCCTGCTCTGAGTCTGACTCTGAACTGACCACCATCTCCAGTTCTGCAGGAGAACCTGAAGTTCTGGTGGTGGTGCTGCTTCCTTCTCCACCTTTGCAAAGAAAATACTCTTATCATACTTACTATCATTAGTGTATCGGAAGGCTACATTAATACAGCTCTGGAAAAAATGAAGAGTGGTCTCTTAATTTTTGCCAGAGCTGTATATTATTGTAGTAACTTAAAATGCTGGTACTAATGGTGCTAATGATCTTTGTCATTGCCTGTACTGTGTCACACAGGCTACTGTGTTAAGTTCATGGATGTATTATGGTTAGGTTACTGTAGCCTGTTTCGCTGTACAGTGTATGTGCACTTTACCAAGCTTATGTGGCATGAGTCATGACCGAATGCTGGCAAGTCCATAGTCTAGGTTTACTGTGTTTTACTAGTTGAAACATATTGCCTTCAATGTTATATTATGATCGCTACGTTGCACTCATTGCTATGATATAATTCCTCCACGAAGACTTAAGATGTGCAAACTGTTTAGCCTACCGGCCATTGTGTCACTGTTTTTAGCTATTACTTAGCTAGCCATATTGGGTGTCGTGTGTGTGTTTTAGATAGTGTTTTTGACTGACATGGTCCCTTATTTGCGAACATGTAATTTATTTTGCAGCATTTAGTTGTGTCTGTGGTAAGGGTCTTTCTATTTTTAGTCTCTCCCTCTCTGATCCACCTTTCCTTTTCTGACCGTCCATTACGCCGTTTGACCTTTCTAAAATGTTATCGGGAGAGAAGCAGGTAGACGGTTTCTATGTGCATTGCGGAGAGACCTGATGTCAATTTTGGCACGCTCACCCTCTCACGGGGACACGACAGCGCCTGATGCATGGATTCTCCATCAACTCATTCCTGCTTGCTATATTATCACTTGTCAAGTTGACTACTCACGGCATGCCAAAATGGGCCTCAGGGTTAGGGTGTGAATCCGGCTTTCATTCGCGAATTGCTACAAGGAAACCACTACTAAAGAACACCAATAAGAAGAAGAGACTTGAATGGGCCAAGAAATACGAGCCATGGAAATTAGGCTGGTGAAAATCTGTTCTTTGGTTTGATGAGTCCAAATATGAGATTTTTGGATCCAACCGCCGTGTCATTGTGAGACGCAGAGTAGGTGAATGGATGATCTCTGCATTTGTGGTTCCCACCATGAAACATGGAGGAGGAGGTGTGATGGTGCTTTGCTGGTGAAACTGTCAGTGATTTATTTAGAATTCAAGGCACACTTAAACAGAATGGCTGTCCCGGTTTTCACCAACCAGCTCTCCGGACTTCCGAAGACAAGGTTGCATGTACCTTCCCATATCGCATTCTTGTATTCCTCCACAACCACCTCTCTGAGACCCAGGGTTGTTGCCCTGCAGATTTGGTCGTCCGTTCACCACAACCATTAGTGTGGGCACAAATGTCAGAATTGGAGGCTGTTTTCCTAGCTTTTTGAAGATTCATAAACGGGTAAAAAAAAGGTGTTTCCCCAAAGCTTGTTGGCAAGACTGTCAATAGATCCTCCCATCACACAAAGGCTCAAAATGCTTCAAGTTGGTCCAATTTTAATTAAAACCCTTCATTGGTCATTACTAGGTGGCAGTGTAATCTCTCTGTTTTATTTTCAGAAAGCTCCATCATATAGTTTTTCTCCCCAACAGATTAACCTTTTCACTAGTCAGTTCCAAATATCTCCAACGGTCTCCCCAACATTACTTTTTTATGAGCATGATGTCAGAATGCACTCACTGTTCCAAAATGTGATTGTTACGCAACAGGACAGGTAACCTGCGCTGCCCTCAAACAAAGCCTGCTATTTATGTATAGGCTATATTTCAAATTGTCAACTTGTATTGTATTTTCTAACAGTTTAGTGTTAACCTGTTGAAACACCCCATCCCGGATCCGGGATCGTGACTAAAGCCTCAGGCTCATTAGCATAACGCAACGTTAACGATTTCTGAAAATCGCAAATAAAATGAAAATAATGCGCCTGCTCTCAAGCTTAGCCTTTTCTTAACAACACTGTCATCTCAGATTTTCAAAATATGCTTTTGAACCATAGCAATTGACTAATTTGTGTAAGAGTATGCTAAGCTAGCTTAGCATTTTGAGTACATTTACATTTACATTTAAGTCATTTGGCAGACGCTCTTATCCAGAGCGACTTACAAATTGGTGAATTCACCTTATGACATCGGAAAAAGTAGCATTTAGCACGCAACATTTTCACAAAAACCAGATAACCAAATAAATAAAATCATTTACCTTTGAAGAACTTCGGATGTTTTCAATGAGGAGACTCTCAGTTACATACCAAATGCGCAGTTTTTCCTGAAAGCGTCTGTGTGTAGGAGAAATTGCTCCGTTTTGTACATCACATTTGGCTACCGAAACGAACCGAAAATTCAGTCACCTACAACGTCAATCTTTTTCCGAATTAACTCCATAATATCGACCGAAACATGGCAAACGTTGTTTGGAATCAATCCTCAAGGTGTTTTTTCACATATCTCTTCATTGATATATCGTTCGTGGAAGCCTGCATTCTTCTCTAAATTCCATGGAAAAATACTTGCAGATGACTTTTGCGCACCAATTTCGGCGCAGGACACCGGGCGGACACCTGGTAAATGTGGTCTCTTATGGTCAATCTTCCAATGATATGCCTACAAATACGTCACAATGCTGCAGACACCTTGGGGAAACGACAGAAAGGGCAGACTTACTCCTCTCGCATTCACAGCCATATAAGGAGACAATGGAAAACAGTGCCTCAAAAATCCTGCTCATTTCCTGGATGCCGTCTCATCTTGGTTTTGCCTGAAGCTCACGTTCTAGGGCACGCACAGAAAATATCTTTGCAGTTCTGGAAACGTCAGAGTGTTTTCTTTCCAAAGCTACCAATTATATGCATAGTCGAGCATCTTTTTGTGACAAAATATCTTGTTTAAAACGGGAACGTTTTTCATCCAAAAATGAAATTGCACCCCTAGAGTTTCAACAGGTTAACCTCTTGGAACTCTGGGGCAGTATATCATTTTTGGATAAAAAAAACTTTCCCGTTTTAAACAAGATATTTTGTCATTTTGTTTGAATGCTTTTCTTGTTTTTGTGAAAATGTTGCTGGTTGAATTCTAGGCTTATAGCTATGCTAGCTATCAATACTCATACACAAATGCTTGTTTAGCTATGGTTGAAAAGCATATTTTGAAAATCTGAGATGACAGTGTTGTTAACAAAAGTCTAAGCTTGAGAGCAAATATATATATTTCATTTCATTTGCGATTTTCATGAATATTTAACGTTGCGTTATGCTAATGAGCTTAAGGCTATAAATAGGATCCCGGATACGGGATTGCTCGTCGCATGAAGTTAAGCTATTTGCCAGCTATGTGTGGTGCCATCAAATCAAATCAAATCAAATCAAATGTATTTATATAGCCCTTTGTACATCAGCTGATATCTCAAAGTGCTGTACAGAAACCCAGCCTAAAACCCCAAACAGCAAGCAATGCAGGTGTAGAAGCACAGTGGCTAGGAAAAACTCCCTAGAAAGGCCAAAACCTAGGAAGAAAGCTAGAGAGGAACCAGGCTATGTGGGGTGGCCAGTCCTCTTCTGGCTGTGCCGGGTGGAGATTATAACAGAACATGGGCAAGATGTTCAAATGTTCATAAATGACCAGCATGGTCCAATAATAATAAGGCAGAACATTTGAAACTGGAGCAGCAGCACGGCCAGGTGGACTGGGGACAGCAAGGAGTCATCATGTCAGGTATTCCTGAGGCATGGTCCCAGGTCCTCCGAGAGAGAGAAAGAAAGAGAGAAAGAGAGAATTAGAATTAGAGAGAGCACGCTTAAATTCACACAGGACACCAAATAGGACAGGAGAAGTACTCCAGATATAACAAACTGACCCTAGCCCCCCAACACATAAACTACTGCAGCATAAATACTGGAGGCTGAGACAGGAGGGGTCAGGAGACACTGTGGCCCCATCCGAGGACATCCCCGGACAGGGCCAAACAGGAAGGATATGATTGTTGACATTATACAATGCATTCTGGTTGTCACGTAAGAGCAACCAATTACCTTCTGAAGTCACATAATTAGTTAGATTGCACACAGGTGGACTTTATTTAAGTGTCACATGATCTCAGTATATGTACAGCTGTTCTGAAAGGCACCAGAGTCTGTAACACCACAAAGCAAGGTTCACCACCAAGCTAGCGGCACCATGAAGACCAAGGAGCTATACAGACAGGTCAGGGGCAAAGTTATGGAGAAGTACAGATCAGGGTTGGATTATTTAAAAAAAAAATGAAACTTTGAATATCCCACAGATCACCACTATTAGGTATAAATGTTTCACTAGACCAACATCCACTGAAATTGCAGAGCGCCAAATACAAAAACAGAAATACTCTAAATAAGAATTCTTAAAACATACGAGTGTTATACATCAGCTGAAAGATGTACTTCTTGTTAATCCAGCCACAGTGTCAGATTTCAAAAATACTTTACGGCGAAAGCATGCCATGCGATTATCTGAGAACAGCACCCAGCAGACAAATCATTACAAATAGTAACCAGCCAAGTAGGAGTTACACAAGTCAGAAATAGTGATAAAATTATTCACTTACAATTGATGATGTTCATATGGTTGCACTCACAAGACTCCCATTTACTCAATAAATGTTTATTTTGTTTGATAAAGTCCCTCTTTATATCCAAAAACCTCAGCTTTGTTAGCGCGTTTTGTTCAGTAATCCACTGTCTCAAACAACATCCGGTGAAATTTCAGAGCGTGAAACTCAACAAAACAGAAATTCTCATAATAAACATACATAACGATACAAGTGTTATACATCAGCTTAAAGATAAGCTTCTTGTTAATCCAACCGCTGTGTCAGATTTCAAAAAGGCTTTACGGCGAAAGCAAACCATGCGATTATCTGAGAACAGCGCCCAGTAGACAAATTATTACAAACATTAACCAACCAAGCAGAGGAGTAACAAAAGTTTGAAATAGCGATAAAATGTATCACTTACCTGTGATGATCTTCAGATGGTTGCACTAAGAAGACTCCATGTCACACAATAAATGTTTGTTTTGTTCAATAAAGTCCCTGTTTATGTCCTATATATGTCCTATTTATATACTCAAATATTTACAAAAATGTGAGGGGTGTACTCACTTTTGTGACGTATGTATAAACAGTACCAGTCAAAAGTTCAGACACACCTACTCTTTCAAGTGTTTTAATTTATTTGTACTATATTTTCTACATTTTAGAATAATAGTTGACATTAAAACTATGAAATAGCATCATGGAGTAACCAAATTTGTTAAATTAAAATATATTTCAGATTCTTCAATGTAGTTACCCGCTGCCTTGATGACAGCTTTGTACACTCTTGGCATTCTCTCAACCAGCTTCACCTGGAATGTTTTTCCAACAGTTTTGAAAGATTACCCACATATGCTGGGCACTTGTTGGCTGCTTTTCCTTCACTCTGCAGTCCAACTCAAATCATCTCAATTGGGTTGAGGTCGGGTGATTGTGGAGGCTGATTGTGGAGGCCAGGTCATCTGATAGAGCACTTCATCACTCTCTTTCTTGGTCAAATAGCCCTTACACAGCCTGGAAGTGTGTTGGGTTATTGTCCAGTTGAAAAACAAATGATAGTCCCAATAATCACAAACCAGAGGGGATGACGTATCTCTGCAGAATGCTGTGGTACCAATGCTGGTTAAGTGTGCCTTCAATTAAAAAAAACAGCAAAGCACCCACACACCATCACACCTCCTCCTCCATGCTGGGAATTACACATAAGGAGGTCATCCGTTCACCTACTGAAAATCTAACCCTAAACGTTGTTTCAACCAGTCAAATCACATTCATATGTATTCCTCAGAGATTCTAGAACGTAACCAGACTTCACTATATCATTAGGGGTGCGGTATATCCTATAGGACACCAAATTTGGTCAGAGAGTGACGCCTTCATGGCAAGCCGATGACTCAAGTGGTCTTCACTTGATCGACTCTAACTTTGTCAAATAAGAACCAATCGGGGTCAAACAAAGCTAGCTAGATAGCCAATGAGAAGGGATTTATGGGAGTATCTAGAAACCCTGTATCTGTCGCAAATTGTAGCTGCTGACCTTCTGCGACAGCATGCCTTTTCCTCTAGGACAAAAATTATAAGAATATTCAGAGTTATGAATTTATGAAAACTGGTTGTTTTGCAAATGTTGAACTTATAATATGGCTACTAATACTGGAGAAGCTAAATCCAAGTGCAAGTATACAGATTTGACGATATTCTTGCAGAAAAATGTAATATGAATGCAAATGTTTCCTTCACGATTTGCCCAAATGTACCTGGGTGACTTCAAACTAAATGTCATGTAGTTTGCACATACTTCAAGTTATTTTGCACATACACATGCCTGACTCCATAACAATAACATAGCAACATTTGGCAAGTTCGACATGGTGGAAGCACTTTTACTTTACGTGTTTGTTTTAAATGTTACTGGAAATAATTGCATCTGCTATTTAGATGAAAGAATAGTACATTCTCAGCAATTTCTCAGTCATGCAAACACTTTTGATGGCATCCAGCACTTTGGATTTGGAAGGAATGTTATATTCCAAACTTTAATAGCACCTTGGCA
The DNA here is from genome assembly GCF_036934945.1 of Oncorhynchus masou masou. Lineage (NCBI taxonomy): Eukaryota > Metazoa > Chordata > Actinopteri > Salmoniformes > Salmonidae > Oncorhynchus > Oncorhynchus masou. Next base: position 42,833,715 of record NC_088236.1, on the reverse strand, counting down.
CAAACCAAAACGATCATCGAAATCCAGTTTGATCGCAAATTAATGGTGGAGATCTTACATTAACTCTATGCCTTCTCTTATTGGGTGATATCCATCAATGCCCTGGACCTCACTTTATCAGGAAGCCCATCAAACGGCCTATGCACCCATGCTCCTCTTGCAAATGGTAGATAAAGAGTAACAGCAAAGCTTTGGTGTGTTTGGAATGCGCGCAGTGGATTCATTTAAAATGCAGGAATTCTAGCTTTGGGCAAGGGGTCAATGAAGCTTACCATTGCTGTCGGTGTGCTGTACCCGCGGGGTGTGTGAGCATTGAAGGTGGAGTGGGACCAGAGGACTTACCGAGGGTGGAGAGTGCACCGGAGGAGGGGGGTCCACAGCGGAGCGGCGGCAACCAGAGGTGAGTGAAGGGGGACACGGTGGTGAGGACGATGGAGTAGCACCTGGGGAGGGGTGCTCCATGGCGACAGAGAGTCCAACGGAGGCAGGGAAGTGGGAAAATGGCAGCGCAGTAGGAGGCGAATTACAAGTGGATCGGGAAATCAATGAGGCCTTTGGGAAGAAGGGCTTACATTTTGTGCACTTAAAAGTCCGAAGCCTACTACTGAAGATCAATGAGATACACCTGTCGGTTTGCAAATCAGAGGTGGGTGTCTTATGTTTTACTGAGACATTGGATTCATCTGTTTGTGACTCAGAAATTGAGATAGGTAATTACTCTGTTGTCAGGAAGGATCGGAATCGGAACGGTGGGGGGACATGTGCGTTCGTAAGATCTGACATTGCTTTAAACATCAGATTGGATTAAAACGCTGATCTGGAGATTGTCTGGCTGGATATCTGCCTTCCCAAAACCAAGCCGATTTTGTTGGGGGTGTGTAATAGGCCGCCCAAGCAGAATGCATTCTGTGAAGGCTTGGTTTACAGGAGTATTTATGGTCCTGCGCCCAGATATCTAAGATTACTTTCCTCGTGTTAGGGAGGCACACAATCACAGCACAAGATCAGGTGTTGCTGATGTGTGCTTATACAGATTCAGGAGTAATGCTGGGAAAGGTTCTTTCTTGTATACTGGAGCCTCAGAATGGAATGAGTTGCCTCTGCCTATAAAAACAACGTCCTCTATGGAGAGCTTTAAAAATAAAGTAAAAAATGTTTGATGTCTTCTGTGCCCATAGGAATAACTCCTATGATGTAACTGGAATGACGAGATAGATGTTCTTATTCTATGTTTTTGTTTAATTATTTCACTGCCATACTGTGTTCGATCTTGTCCAGGCATCTTGTCTCAAGAGGACCACAATGGAAATAAGTCCCAGACTTTATTGTGTGTTATCCTCTGATGTTATTCATGTGCATGTATGGCTTTTAGGTTTTATGTGTGCTTTTTTTATGGTCGAATTAATAAACTAAACTAAACACTGCTTCCATCTTGTGAACACCATTGGAATTATAACCAGAGTGATGACTAGAAGTGGGACCTTTGTTGCACGATTCTTAACTGTTATGTCATTCAGCCCTCGATAATCCACGCATGGGCGCAGGGACCCGTCCTTCTTCTGAACAAAAAGAAGCGTCCCGGGGAGGGAAGGAGAATGGTACCGGCTCGAGGAAACCCAAATAATCCTCGTGAGCCTTGTTCGGGAGCCGACAGAGTATAATCTAGGAAGTTCCGGAAGGAGATCAATCTACAGTCATACGACACTAACGACTGGAACAGTGCGCAAAATGATCGCCAGGCTCCTCCTTCCAGGTGTCAAATCGCAGGCTAGCCTCCGAAAATTAAAAGAAATGGTTTGGATTAAGATGGTGGTAGAAAAAAAAGTTTATTTTGTATTTTCTTCTACCATATCTATTGTGTTATTCTCCTACATTCAATTCACATTTCCACAAACTTCAAAGTGTTTCCTTTCAAATTGTACCAAGAATATACATATCTTTGCTTCAGGTACTGAGCTACAGGCAGTTAGATTTGGGTATGTCATTTTGGTGAAAATTGAAAAACAGAACATCAGTGATAGCAGATAGTCAAGCCAAAGCCAACCGTTTCCATTCAGAAGACTGAAAAGATATAGCCACTTATGTTAACCATTTCTCTATTAAACTTTTTCAGGCTTCTGTTTTAGCATAATCTTGTGGAGAAAGACACGGGGGAGCAATGTCAGTATTAATCGAGCAGTATGGGATTGGAACATAGAGGTCTACAATACATAAAATGTTAGGAGGTATTTAAACAAGGATACACATAGAATGTATCACTGAGCTGACTAGTATTGATAAATCTGGTACAAAGAATATAATGGTTGAATTTAGACAGTGAATGGGTGTTCACTACTTTCCACAATCATTGAATAAGATGAGACACCCTGGTCATGGAACAATTGGAAATGACTGGAGGAAAATAATGGCTCTGTGGTCATTCTTTACTCACTTTGTTGAAGTACTGTATATTTTCTTCTTACAATGCACCCTAGTCGTGGAGCAACTGGAAATGATTGGCATAAAATATTGTCTCTGTCTGAATTTAAGTCGTGGATTAATGCAAAGATTGTGGACACGTAATTGCTTTCAGATTTTGCTCATGTATTTTTATCTGAGTGTATTGTTGTTGACAATTGTCATTTCAGTGTCAGTGGCAGGGAAGAAATTGTACCAGGATATATCATGGACTAGGACAGATGGAGAGGCTGTCTCCTGCAGCTACAAAGACAATGATCCGTGTACAACGGATGTCCATTGGTACCAGACGAAGGAGGGAGAGGGAGAACCTTTTATCTTAATTCTTGGGCTGTGAATGAATCAAGCTGTGAATTAATGAAAAATATTGTGTTTTGCACCACAGGATGTGACATAATCAGAGGATCTGTTTGAGACAACACACCCCAGCTGTTTTTTCACATCTCATCTTCATAATCGACTATATGATCCAAACCATACTTCTGTAAAGATTTGTGGAATCAATTTGATTTTCAGTGATTAATTTCTTATTCTTATTCACATCGTTCAATGTTATATAGAACACGTCACTTTTGATTTTCCCAATTCTTAAGCACATATTCACTGAACATGGACTGTGGAAAAATAATATTCTCTCTTTTTCTGGGTAAGTGATTCATCCAACCTTCATCCAACTGGTGTCTAATATTTGAATGGAATAATTCTACTGTAAGTTTTTGTGAATTTTTTTGGTGATCCACTTCTGTTTTACAGTGGCTGCTTCGGGACAACAGCTGCAACAGGACCAGATTTTAAAGACTAGGAAAGAGAAACAGAGTGTCTCCTTCAGCTGCAAAGTTACTGGTTCGTGTTTTGGTAACACAGTCCACTGGTACCAGAATGGAGAGGGTAAACCCTTCTCTCAGATTTTTTACAATGTAAATAAATACCAATTCTTTTAAATACCAATTCTTTCACCTGTGATTACACTCATCCTCAGACAGCAGATTTCTCTGCCATGGGTAAGTCTGACTCCAGTGAGCTGAAGATCCAGTCAGTTAAAGTGTCCCATTCTGCCACCTACTACTGTGCCTGCTGGAACTCGTCAACCTACAGTGAGAACTGATCCACATAGCCTGTACAAAAACTCTGTGGTTTTAATGAAATTTTGAATTCATGAAAAGTTTTCTGCACCACAGGAAGTGACATAATCAGAGGTTAGATTGGTTTTGATTGTCTTCTTCTTCAAATCCAAAGCAAAATGCTATTCTAAAATGAATGATAAATACATAGTTGAGATGTCTTGCCAATGAGCAAAAAGTGTTGAAGTTGCTTCTTCCTGATGTGTCCTGTATTCGGACGCCATGTGCATTCGGACGCCATGTGCAGAGCTAGGGCAGAGGTTTGTGTGCAATTTGGGTATGTTGTGAATATAGAATGGCAAAAGGGTGTTCTTATTCATGGTGGAAGCAGAGTTGAAACGCACAGTGATAGGTTGGTCCTGGCTGACGATACCCATGGATTTAAGATATTGATTGTATTTCAGGTACACATATCAAACCAACTGACATTAACCTCTAGCGTCGAGCAATCCCGTACCCGGGAGCGTAATCATAGCCTCAAGCTCATTAGCATAATGCAACGATAACTATTCATGAAAATCGCAAATGAAATGAAATAAATATATTGGCTCACAAGCTTAGTCTTTTGTTAACAACACTGTCATCTCAGATTTTCAAAATATGCTTTTCAACCATAGCTACACAAGCATTTGTGTAAGAGTATTGATAGCTAGCATAGCATTAAGCCTAGCATTCAGCAGGCAACATTTTCACAAAAACAAGAAAAGCATTCAAATAAAATCATTTTCCTTTGAAGAACTTTGGATGTTTTCAATGAGGAGACTCTCAGTTAGATAGCAAATGTTCAGTTTTTCCAAAAAGATTATTGGTGTAGGAGAATTCGTTCCATTTTTTTCATCACGTTTGGCAAAAAAAAACGAAAATTCAGTCATTACAACGCCAAACTTTTTTCCAAATTAACTCCATAATATCGACAGAAACATGGCAAACGTTGTTTAGAATCAATCCTCAAGGTGTTTTTCACATATCTATTCTGTAACGGTTTTCTGTAGGCGAAGGAGAGTCTGACCAAAATGCAGCGTGTAGATTGCGATCCATGTTTAATGAAAAAAACGTAAAACACGAATCAATACAAATCATACAAAACAAAAAGAACGTAACGAAAACCGAAACTGCCTATACTAGTGTAAACTAACATAGAGACAGGAACAAGGACACTAAGGACAATCACCCACGAAACACACAAAGAATATGCTACCTAAATATGGTTCCCAATCAGAGACAACGATAATCAACCTGACTCTGATTGAGATCCGCCTCAGGCAGCCATAGACTATGCTATACACCCCACACAACCCCAAGATGAAACACACCACAAATAAACCCATGTCACACCCTGGCCTGACCAAATAAATGAAGATAAACATAATATATATCGACCAGGGCGTGACAGAACCCCCCCCTAAGGTGAGGACTCCCGGACGCACATCAAAACAATAGGGAGGGTCCGGGTGGGCGTCTGTCCATGGTGGCGGCTCGGGCGCGGGACGTGGAACCCACTATATAAATGTCTTAGTCCCCCCTCCTCGTGTCCTAGGAAAGTCCACCTTCGCCGCCGACCATGGCCTAGTAGTCCTCACCCAGAACCCCACTGGACACCTTGTATTTCCGGCGCCGACAGAGATGGCCGCCTCGCTTCGCGTTCCTAGGAAACTATGCAGTTTTTTGTTTTTTTACGTGTTATTTCTTACATTAGTACCCCAGGTCATCTTAGGTTTCATTACATACGGCCGAGAAGAACTACTGTATATAAGATCAGCGTCAACTCACCATCAGTACGACCAAGAATATGTTTTTCGCGACGCGGATCCTGTGTTCTGCCTTACAAACAGGACAACGTAATGGATCGCATGCAGCGACCCCAAAAAACAACTCAGAAAAAGAGGGAAACGTAGCGGTCTTCTGGTCAGACTACGGAGACGGGCACATCGTGCCCCACTTCCTAGCATTCTTCTTGCCAATGTCCAGTCTCTTGACAACAAGGTTGATGAAATCCGAGCAAGGGTAGCATTCCAGAGGGACATCAGAGACTGTAACGTTCTGTGCTTCACGGAAACATGGCTCACTGGAGAGACGCTATCCGAAGCGGTGCAGCCAACGGGTTTCTCCACGCATCGCGCCGACAGAAACAAACACCTTTCTGGTAAGAAGAGGGGTGGGGGTGTATGCCTTATGGCTAACGAGGCATGGTGCGATGAAAGAAACATACAGGAACTCAAATCCTTCTATTCACCTGATTTAGAATTCCTCACAATCAAATGTAGACCGCATTATCTACCAAGAGAATTCTCTTCAATTATAATCACAGCCGTATATATCCCCCCCCAAGCAGACACATCGATGGCTCTGAACAAACTTTATTTAACTCTTTGCAAACTGGAAACCATTTATCCGGAGCCTGCATTCATCATTGTTGGAGATTTTAACAAGGCTAATCTGAAAACAAGACTCCCTAAATTTTATCAGCATATCGATTGCGCAACCAGGGGCGGAAAAACCTTGGATCACTGTTACTCTAACTTCCGCGACGCATATAAGGCCCTGCCCCGCCCCCTTTCGGAAAAGCTGACCACGACTCCATTTTGCTGATACCTGCCTACAGACAAAAGCTAAAAAAGAAGCTCCCACGCTGAGGTCTGTCCAACGCTGGTCCGACCAAGCTGACTCCACACTCCAAGACTGCTTCCATCACGTGGACTGGGACATGTTTCGTATTGCGTCAAATAACAACATTGACGAATACGCTGATTCGGTGTGCGAGTTCATTAGAACGTGCGTTGAAGATGTCGTTCCCATAGCAACGATTAAAACATTCCCTAATCAGAAACCTTGGATTGATGGCAGCATTCGCGTGAAACTGAAAGCGCGAACCACTGCTTTCAATCAGGGCAAGGTGTCTGGTAACATGACTGAATACAAACAATGCAGCTATTCCTTCCGTAAGGCTATCAAACAAGCTAAGCGTCAGTACAGAGACAAAGTAGAATCCCAATTCAACGGCTCAGACACAAGAGGCATGTGGCAGGGTCTACAGTCAATCACGGACTACAGGAAGAAATCCAGCCCAGTCACGGACCAGGATGTCTTGCTCCCAGCAGACTAAATAACTTTTTTTGCCCGCTTTGAGGACAATACAGTGCCGCTGACACTGCCTGCAACGGAAAAATGCGGTCTCTCCTTCACTGCAGCCGAGGTGAGTAAAACATTTAAACGTGTTAACCCTCGCAAGGCTGCAGGCCCAGACGGCATCCCCAGCCGCGCCCTCAGAGCATGCGCAGACCAGCTGGCTGGTGTGTTTACGGACATATTCAATCAATCCCTATACCAGTCTGCTGTTCCCACATGCTTCAAGAGGGCCACCATCGTTCCTGTTCCCAAGAAAGCTAAGGTAACTGAGCTAAACGACTACCGCCCCGTAGCACTCACTTCCGTCATCATGAAGTGCTTTGAGAGACTAGTCAAGGACCATATCACCTCCACCCTACCTGACACCCTAGACCCACTCCAATTTGCTTACCGCTCAAATAGATCCACAGACGATGCAATCTCAACCACAGTGCACACTGCCCTAACCCATCTGGACAAGAGGAATACCTATGTGAGAATGCTGTTCATCGACTACAGCTCGGCATTCAACACCATGGTACCCTCCAAGCTCGTCATCAAGCTCGAGACCCTGGGTCTCGACCCCGCCCTGTGCAACTGGGTACTGGACTTCCTGACGGGCTGGGGCCCCACAAGGGTGCGTTCTGAGCCCTCTCCTGTACTCCCTGTTCACCCACGACTGCGTGGCCACGCACGCCTCCAACTCAATCATCAAGTTTGCGGACGACACAACAGTGGTAGGCTTGATTACCAACAACGACGGCCTACAGGGAGGAGGTGAGGGCCCTCGGAGTGTGGTGTCAGGAAAATAACCTCACACTCAACGTCAACAAAACTAAGGAGATGATTGTGGACTTCAGGAAACAGCAGATGGAACACCCCCCTATCCACATCGATGGAACAGTAGTGGAGAGAGTAGCAAGTTTTAAGTTCCTTGGCATACACATCACAGACAAACTGAATTGGTCCACTCACACAGACAGCATCGTGAAGAAGGCGCAGCAGCGCCTCTTCAACCTCAGGAGGCTGAAGAAATTCGGCTTGTCACCAAAAGCACTCACAAACTTCTACAGATGCACAATCGAGAGCATCCTGGCGGGCTGTATCACCGCCTGGTACGGCAACTGCTCCGCCCTCAACAGGAAGGCTCTCCAGAGGGTAGTGAGGTCTTCACAATGCATCATCGGGGGCAAACTACCTGCCCTCCAGGACACCTACACCACCCGATGTTACAGGAAGGCCATAAAGATCATCAAGGACATCAACCACCCGAGCCACTGCCTGTTCACCCCACTATCATCCAGAAGGTGAGGTCAGTACAGGTGCATCAAAGCTGGGACCGAGAGACTGAAAAACAGCTTCTATCTCAAGGCCATCAGACTGTTAAACAGCCACCACTAACATTGAGTGGCTGCTGCCAACACACTGACACTGACTCAACTCCAGCCACTTTAATAATGGGAATTGATGGGAAATGATGTAAATATATCACTAGCCACTTTAAACAATGCTACCTTATATAATGTTACTTACCCTACATTATTCATCTCATATGCATACGTATATACTGTATTCTATATCATCGACTGCATCCTTATGTAATACATGTATCACTAGCCACTTTAACTATGCCACTTTGTTTACATACTCATCTCATATGTATATACTGTACTCGATACCATCTACTGTATCTTGCCTATGCTGCTCTGTACCATCACTCATTCATATATCCTTATGTACATATTCTTTATCCCCTTACACTGTGTATAAGACAGTAGTTTAGGAATTGTTAGTTAGATTACTTGTTGGTTATTACTGCATTGTCGGAACTAGAAGCACAAGCATTTCGCTACACTCGCATTAACATCTGCTAACCATGTGTATGTGACAAATAAAATTTGATTTGATTTGATTTGACTGAGGGTCAGCTCGGGACTGAGGGTCAGCTCGGGACTGAGGGTCAGCTCGGGACAGAGGGGCAGCTCGGGACAGGGGCAGCTCAGCACTGAGGGGCAGCTCGGGACAGGGGCAGCTCAGCACTGAGGGGCAGCTCAGCACTGAGGGGAAGCTCGGGACTGAGAGGAAGCCCAGCACTGAGAGGAAGCCCAGCACTGAGAGGAAGCTCAGCCAGGTAGTTGGATCCGGCAGATCCTGGCTGGTTGACGGTTCTGGCAGATCCTGGCTGACCGGCAGATCTGGAAGAGTCTGGTTGACTGGCAGATCTGGAAGAATCTGGTTGACTGGCGGATCTGGAAGAGTCTGGCTGACTGGCAGATCTGGAAGAATCTGGCTGACTGGCAGATCTGGAAGAGTCTGGCTGACTGGCAGATCTGGAAGAGTCTGGCTGACTGGCGGATCTGGAAGAGTCTGGCTGACTGGCGGATCTGGAAGAGTCTGGCCGACTGGCGGATCTGGAAGAGTCTGGCTGACTGGCGGATCTGGAAGAGTCTGGCTGACTGGCAGATCTGGCTGCTCCATGCTGACTGGCGGCTCTGGCTGCTCCATGTAGACTGACAGCTCTGGCGGCTTCTTGCAGACTGACAGCTCTGGCTGCTCCATGCAGACTGGCAGCACCATGCAGACTGACAGCTCCTTGCAGACTGACAGCTCCTTGCAGACTGACAGCTCCTTGCAGACTGGCAGCTCCGGCTGCGCTAAACAGGCGGGAGACTCCGGCAGCGCTGGAGAGGAGAAAGGCTCCGATAGCGCTGAACAGGCGGGAGGCTCCAGCAGCGCAGGAGAGGAGGAAGGCTCTGGCTGCGCTGAACAGGCGAGGCGCACAGTAGGTCTGATGCGTGGTGCTGGCACTGGTGGTACTGGGCCGAGGACACGCACAGGAAGCCTGGTGCGGGGAGCTGCCACCGGAGGGCTGGGGTGTGGAGGTGGTACTGGGTAGCCCGGACCGTGCAGGCGCACTGGAGCTCTTGAGCACCGAGCCTGCCCAACCTTACCTGGCTCGATGCCCACTCTAGCCCGGCCGATACGAGGAGCTGGAATATACCGCACCGGGCTATGCACCCGCACTGGGGACACCGTTGTGTCGCTGTGAGCCCCCCCAAGGAAGTTTTGGGGCTGACTCTCGGGCTTCCTTGCCAACCGTGTTCCCTCATATCGCCGGCTCCTCTCTCCGGCTGCCTCTGCTCTCCTAAGTGCCTCCACCTGTGCCCATGGGAGGCAATCTCTTCCAGCCAGTATCTCCTCCCAAGTGTAACAACCTTTGCCATCCAAAACGTCTTCCCATGTCCATTCTTCCTTTCGCTGCACCTGCCTGTTAACACGCTGCTTGGTCCGTTTGCGGTGGGTGTAACGGTTTTCTGTAGGTGAAGGAGCGTCGGACCAAAATGCAGCGTGTAGATTGCGATCCATGTTTAATGAAAAAACGTAAAACACGAATCAATACAAATACTGCAAAACAAAAAGAACGTAACGAAAACCGGAACTGCCTATACTAGTGTAAACTAACATAGAGACAGGAACAAGGTACTTAATTAAGCAGGTTGTGTAGGTGGGAAGGGGGTGGGGGGATAAATGTGTATTTGTTTAACTTCTTCGATATAGGGGGCGCTCTTTTAATTTTTGGATAAAAAAACGTTCCCGTTTTAAACAAGATATCTTGTCACGAAAAGATGCTTGACTATGCATATAATTGACAGCTTTGGAAAGAAAACACTCTGACGTTTCCAAAACTGCAAAGATATTGTCTGTGAGTGCCACAGAACTAATGCTACAGGCGAAACCAAGATGAAATTTCATACAGGAAATGCTCCAGATTTTGAATGCGCTGTGTTCCAATATCTCCTTATATGGCTGTGAATGCGCAAGGAATGAGCCTACACTTTCTTTGTTTCCCCAAGGTGTCTGCAGCATTGTGACGTATTTGTAGGCATATCATTGGAAGATTGACCATAAGAGACAACATTTACCAGGTTACAGTTGAGAGACAGTTCAAGTTTAATAACTACAGTATGTACATGAAAAAAGTAAATCCACTTCTGATTTTGCAGAGTGTGGTGTTTGCCATCATAAAGCAACCATTCTCTTGGGAGATAAGCGAAGCTGCCATCTCTATCGGCAAGGAAACCAAGATGGACCTCAAGGAACTTCACTGGACTTTATGTAAACTGGAAACCATATATCCCGAGGCTGCATTTATTGTAACTGGGGATTTTAACAAAGCTAATTTGAGAACAAGGCTACCTAAGTTCTATCAGCATATCGATTGCAGTACACGAGTGAGTAACACACTCGACCACTGCCACTCTAACTTCCACAATGCATACAAGGTCCTCCCCACCATCCTTTTGGCAAATCTGACCATGACTCCATGTTGTTGCTCCCCTCTTATAGGCAGAAATCTAAACGGGAAACATCCGTGCTTAGGTCTATCCAACGCTAGTCTGACCAATTGGATTCCACGCTTCAAGATTGCTTCGATCACGTCGACTGGGATGTGTTCCGGGTAGCCTCAGACAATAACATTTACGTATACGCTGACTCGGTGAGTGAGTTCATAAGGAAGTGTATTAGAGATGTTGTACCCACTGTGACTATTAAAATCTTCCCTAACCAGAAACCGTGGATTGATGGCAGCAATCGCCAAAACATGAAAGCACATTCCACTGCATTTAATCATGGTAAGGCGACTGGAAACATGGCCAAATAATAAACAGTGCAGTTATTCCCTCTGTAAGGCAATCAAACAAGAAAAGCTTCAGTACAAAGAGACAAAGTTGGAGTTGCAAAACAATGGCTCAAACACGAGACAAATTAAACAACTTCTTTGCACGATTTGAGGACAATATAGTGCCACCGACACGGCCCACTACCAAAGACTGTTGACTCTCCTTCTCCATGGCCGACGTGTTAACCCTCGCAAGGCTGCCAGCCCAGACGGCATCCCAAGCCGCGTCCTCAGAGCATGGGCAGACCAGCTGGCTGGTGTGTTTCCAGACATATTGAATCAATCCCTATCCCAGGCTGCTGTTCCCACATGCTTCAAGAGGGCCACCATTGTTCCTGTTCCCAAGAAAGCGAAGGTAACTGAGCTAAATGACTACCGCAACGAAGCACTCACTTCCGTCATTATGAAGTGCTTTGAGAGACTAGTCAAGGACCATATCACCTCCACCCTACCTGACACCCTAGACCTACTCCAATTTGCTTACCGCCCCAATAGGTCCACAGACAACGCAATCGCAATCACACCCTGGGTCTCGATCCCGCCCTGTGCAACTGAAATGATCCACCCATACAGACAGTGTGGTGAAGAAGGCAAAGCAGCGCCTTTTCAACCTCAGGAGGCTGAAGAAATTTGGCTTGTCACCAAAAACACTCACAAACTTTACAGATGCACAATCGAGAGCATCCTGGTCGTGAGGTAGTGAGGTCTGCACAACGCATCACCGGGGACAAACTACCTGTCCTCCAGGACACCTACACCACCCGATGTCACAGGAAGACCAAAAAGATCATCAAGGACAACAACCACCCGAGCCACTGCCTGTTCACCCCCCTGTCATCCAGAAGGCGAGGTCAGTACTGGTGCATCAAAAGGGGGACCGAGAGACTGAAAAATAGCTTTTATCTCAAGGCCATCAGACTGTTAAACAGCCATCACTAAGATTGAGGGGCTGCTGCCAACATACTGACTCAACTCCAGCCTGTAACGGTTTTCGGTAGGCAAAGGAGAGTCAGACCAAAATGCGGCGTGGCTATTTCTATCCATGTTTAATGAAACAAAGTAAACACGAATCAAATACAAAAACAACAAACGTAACACGAAAACCGAAACCGAAACAGCCTAATACTGGTGCTAAGTAACACACGACAGAAAACAAGGACAATCACCCACAAAACCCAACACCAAACAGGCTACCTAAATACGGTTACCAATCAGAGACAATGACTAACACCTGCCTCTGATTGAGAACCATATCAGGCCAAACACAGAAACAGACAAACCAGACACACAACATAGAATGCCCACTCAGATCACACCCTGACCAAACAAAACATAGAAACATACAAACCAAACTATGGTCAGGGTGTGACAGTACCCCCCCCCCAAGGTGCGGACTCCGGCCGCAAAACTTGAACCTATTGGGGAGGGTCTGGGTGGGCATCAGTCCGCGATGGCGGCTCTGGTGCTGGACGTGGCCCCCACTTCACCATAGTCTTAATCCGCCACCTTTGGCCGCTTCCTTGGCCTCCTAACTACGGCGACCCTACTACATGACCCCACTGGACTGAGAGGCAGCTCGGGACAGAGGGGCAGCTCGGGACAGAGGGGCAGCTCGGGACAGAGGGGCAGCTGCTCGGGACAGAGGGGCAGCTGCTCGGGACAGAGGGGCAGCTGCTCGGGACAGAGGGGCAGCTGCTCGGGACAGAGGGACAGCCGCTCGGGACAGTGGGGCACCTGCTCTGGACAGAGGGGCTCTGGCGCCTCTTGGCTGAGGGGTGCTGGCGCCTCTGGGCTGAGGGGCTCTGGCGCCTCTGGGCTGAGGGGGTCTGGCGCCTCTGGGCAGAGGGGGTCTGGCGCATCTGGGCTGACTGGCGGCACTGGCGGCCCATGGCTGACTGGCGGCACTGGCGGCCCCTGGCTGACTGGCTGCACTGGCGGCCCCTGGCTGACTGGCGGCACTGGTGGCCCCTGGCTGACTGGCGGCACTGGCGGCCCCTGGATGACTGGCGGCACTGGCGGCCCCTGGCTGACTGGCGGAACTGGCAGCCTCTTGTAGACTGGCGGCACTGGCGGTGCTGGGCAGACGGGTGGCTCAGGCGGCGCTGGGCAGACGGGTGGCTCAGGCGGCGCTGGGCAGACGGGTGGCTCAGGCGGCGCTGGGCAGACGGGTGGCTCAGGCGGCGCTGGGCAGACGGGTGGCTCAGGCGGCGCTGGGCAGACGGGTGGCTCAGGTGGTGCTGGGCAGACGGGTAGCTCAGATGGCGCTGGGCAGACTGACGACTCGGATGGCGCTGTGCAGACTGACGACTCTGATGGCGCTGGGCAGACGGGAAGCTCCGGCAACGCTGGAGAGGAAGGCTCTGACAGCGCTGGACAGGCGGGAGACTCCGGCAGCACTGGAGAGGAGGAAGGCTCCGGCAGCGCTGGACAGGCGGGAGCACCTGTAAGGATGAGACGGAGAGACAGCCTGGTGTGGGGGGCTGCCACCGGAGGGCTGGTGTGTGGAGGTGGTACTGGGTAGACCGGACCGTGCAGGCGCACTGGAGCTCTTGAGCACAGAGCCTGCCCAACCTTACCTGGTTGAATACTCCCGGTCGCCCTGCCAGTGCTGCAAGGTGGAATAGCCCGCACTGGGCTATGCAGGCGAACCGGGTACACCGTGTGCAAGGCTGGTGCCATGTAAGCCGGCCCAAGGAGACGCACTGGGGGCCAGATGCGTAGAGCCGGCTTCATGGCATTTGGCTCGACGCTCACTCTAGCCCGGCCGATACCCGGAGCTGGAATGTACCGCACCGGGCTATGCACCCGCACTGGGGACACCGTGCGCACCACAGCATAACACGGTGCCTGCCCGGTCTCTCTAGCCCCCCGGTAAGCACCTGAAGTTGGCGTAGGTCTCCTACCTAGCGTCGCCATACTCCCTGTGAGCATCCCCCCAATACATTTTTGGGGCTGACTCTCGGGCTTCCTTCCACGCCGCCGTGCTTGTTTCTCCAACTTCATTCTCCTGTAACCCTCCTCGCACTGCTCCAGCGAATCCCAGGCGGGCTCCGGCACTCTCCCTGGGTCGACCGCCCACCTATCTATTTCCTCCCAAGTCATATAATCCAGACTTTGTAGCTCCTGCTGCCGCTGCCTGTTGTCACGCCGCTTGGTCCTGTTGTGGTGGGTGATTCTGTAACGGTTTTCTGTAGGCAAAGGAGAGTCAGACCAAAATGTGGCGTGGCTATTTCTATCCATGTTTAATGAAACAAAGTAAACACGAATCAAATACAAAAACAAAGCAAACTATGGTCAGGGTGTGACACAGCCACTTTAATAATGGAAAAATGTATGTAATGAATGTATCACTAGCCACTTTAAACAATGCCACTTTATATAATGTTTACATACCCTACATTACTCATCTCATGCATATACTGTACTCTATACCATCTACTGCATCTTGCCTATGCTGTTCAGCCATCACTCATTCAAACATTTTTATGTACATATTCTTATTCATTCCTTTACTCCTTTACACTTGTGTGCATAAGATAGTTGTTGTAAAATTGTTAGGTTAGATTACTTGTTAGATATTACTGCATGGTCGGAACTAGAAGCACAAGCATTTCGCTACACTCACATTAACATCTGCTAATCATGTGTATGTGACAAATAAAATTTGATTTGATAATAACCTGTTCCAAGAACGTGAGGACTTAGATCCCCACGTTGAAAGGACAAAGACCACCTACAGAACTAAGCCAACCTCAGCAAGAATCTAATCAAATTGGCATCAAATTTCAATATTAAGGTGAGGACCTACACGCTGGAAGGATAAATTTTGACTATACCAGCCAGAATATAGCATGAGCTTAAAGTATGGCAACCTGGTATAAAATTTGAACTCTTATTCACTAAAGAAGTGCTAACCCCTCCGCCCGCTAAACACGGGCAAGGAGAGGACGGACAGAGTATTCTTTCTACCACGCTCCATTTCACCAAGATACATTCTTCAAAGGACAAACTGGCCTTCCTTCGACGACCAATCTACCGAAGCGCAACTCAGAGTAAGTATTTCTTGCATTCTCCTCCTCCCAGCTGCCCACTGCACTGAGGATAGGAAACTCTGTCACCACCGATAAATCCACTATAATTGAGAATTTCAACAAGCATTTTTCTATGGCTGGCCATGCTTTCCACCTGGCTACCCCTACCCCGGTCAATAGCACTGTACCCCCCACAGCAACTCTCCCAAGCCTTCCCCATTTCTCCTTCTCCAAAATCCAGTCAGCTGATGTTCTGAAAGAGGTGCAAAATCAGGACCCGTACAAATCAGCCGGGCTTGACAATCTGGACCCTTTCTTTCTAAAATTATCTGCCGAAATAATTGCAACCCCTATTACTAGCCTGTTCAACCTCTCTTTCGTGACGTCTGAGATTTCCAAAGATTGGAAAGCAGCTGCGGTCATCCCCTTCTTCAAAGTGGGGGGCACTCTTGACCCAAACTGCTACAGACCTATATCTATCCTACCCTGCCTTTCTAAGGTCTTCGAAAGCCAAGTTAACAAACAGATTACCAACCATTTCGAATCCCACCGTACCTTCTCCACTATGCAATCTGAGCTGGTCATGGGTGCAACTCAGCCACGCTCAAGGTCCTAAACGATATCTTAAACGCCATCGATAAGAAACAATACTGTGCAGCCATATTCATCAACTCTGTCAATCATCACATCACATCACCATATGGTGTGGCAGCGTAGCCTAGTGGTTAGAGCGTTGGACTAATAACCGGAAGGTTGAAAGTTCAAATCCCCAAGCTGACAAGGTAAAAATCTGTCGTTCTGCCCCTGAACAGGCATTTCAGATAATAAGAATTTGTTCTTAACTGACTTGCCTAGTTAAATAAAGATAAAAAACATCCTCATCAGCAGACTCAACAGCCTCGGTTTCTCAAATGATTGCCTCGCCTGGTTCACCAACTTCTTTTCCGATAGAGTTCAGTGTGTCAAATCGGAGGGCCTGTTGTCTGGGCCTCTGGCAGTCTCTATGGGGGTGCCACAGGGTTCAATTCTTGGGCCAACTCTTTTCTCTGTATACATCAATGATGTCGCTCTTGCTGCTGGTGAGTTTCTGATCCACCTCTACGCAGACGACACCATTCTGTATACTTTTGGCCCCTCTTTGGACAGTGTGTTAACTACCCTCCAGACAAGCTTCAATGCCATACAACTCTCCTTTCGTAGCCTCCAACTGCTCTTAAATACAAGTAAAACGAAATGCATGCTCTTCAACTGATCGCTGCCTACACCTGTCCGCCCGCCCAGCATCACTACTCTGGACGGTTCTGACTTAGAATATGTGGACAACTACAAATACCTAGGTGTCTGGTTAGACTGTAAACTCTCCTTCCAGACTCACATTAAGCATCTCCAATCCAAAATTAAATCTAGAATTTGCTTCCTATTTCACAACAAAGCATCCTTTACTCATGCTGCCAAACATACCCTCGTAAAACTGACCATCCTACCGATCCTCGGCTTTGACGAAGTCATTTACAAAATAGCCTCCAACACCCTACTCAACAAATTGGATGCAGATTATCACCGTGTCATCCATTTTGTCACCAAAGCCCCATATACTACCCACCACTGCGACCTGTACGCTCTCGTTGGCTGGCTCTTGCTTCATACTCGTCGCCAAACCCGCTGGTTCCAGGTTATCTACAAGACCCTGCTAGGTAAAGTCCTGCTTTATCTCAGCTCGCTGGTCACCATAGCAGCACCCACCCATAGCACGCGCTCCAGCAGGTGTATTTCACTGGTCACCCCCAGGGCCAATTCCTCCTTGGGCCGCCTCTCCTTCCAGTTCTCTGCTGCCAATGACTGGAACGAACAACAAAAATCTCTGAAACTGGAAACACTTACCTCCCCCACCAGCTTTAAGCACCAGCTGTCAGAGCAGCTCACAGATTACTGCACCAGTACATAGTCCATCTATAAATAGCCCAAACAATTACCTCATCCCCTACTCTATTTATTTATTTTTGCTCCCTTGCACCTCAGTATTTCTACTTTGCACATTGACCTAATGCAAATCTACAATTCCAGTGTTTTTATTTGCTATATTGTATTTACTTGGCCACCATGGCCTTTTTTATTGCCTTTACCTCCCTTATATCACCTAATTTACTCACATTGTATATATACTTGTTTTTGTACTGTATTATTGACTGTATGTTTGTTTTACTCCATGTGTAACTCTGTGTTGTTGTATGTGTTGAACTGCTTTGCTTTATCTTGTCCAGGTCGCAGTTGTAAATGAGAACTTGTTCTCAACTTGCCTACTTGGTTAAACAATGGTAAAATAAATCAAATACTTATAACTTGGCAAACTATAAACCTTAAATGGTATATAAAACATTGTAAATTAAAAATAACAGAACACCAGTGATAGCAGATCGTGTAGCCAAAATCAACAGTCCCCATTTATAAGATTGAAAAGATATAGCCGTTGGTTTGTTATGTGAACCATTTCTCTGTTCAACTTTATCAAACATGATTTATGGATTTGTTTTACAACCATCTTGTGGAAAAAGACACGGGTGCAATGTCAGTATTAAAATAGCAATATGGAGCTGGTACATAGAGGTCTACATCAAACGTTAGGAGAACATTGAACAAGGATACACCTAGAATTTATCACTTAGCTGCGTAGTAAATCTGGTACGAAGACTAAAATGGTTGAATTTAGACAGTGAATGAGTGCGTCCATAATATAAACTTTCTCCCTTCATTGAATACGTGGAGGCATTGGCTAGTGGCCTTTTCACCATATTTCTTTCAAATCAGTGAAGGAAGTGAACAAGTGCACACTTTGGGAGGAAGTAGAGATAATATAATTGGAACATAGCCCTTGTCAACAACCACAGGAAGTGACATCAGATTGGAGGAGCAGTTCGTGACAGTGTTTCACCCTCACATCATCTCTGCTCCCACTAAACACAATTATCTTCAGGTTCAAAAGAAGACATCTCAGAATCATCATAGAAATGTCTCTATGCTCTGTGGTCATTCTTTACTCACTTTGTTGAAGTACTGTATATTTTCTTCTTACAATGCACCCTAGTCGTGGAGCAACTGGAAATGACTGGCAGAAAATAGTGTCTCTGTCTGAATTTAAGTCTATGATTGATGCATAGATTGTGGACAAATGTAATAGCTTTTAAGTTTTGCTAATATATTTTTGTCTTAGTGTGTTGTTGTTGTCAATTGTCATTGCAGTGTCAGTGGCAGGGCAGAAATTGGACCAGGAGATATCATGGATTAGGACAGAGCGAGAGGCTGTCTCCTTCAGCTGCAAAGACAATGATCAGTGTACAACGTATGTCTACTGGTACCAGAAGAAGGAGGGAGAACATTTTACCTTGATTCTTGAGCTGCGGAAGAATCAAGCTGTGAATTAATGAAAAAGAAAGTGTTTTGCACCACAGGAAGTCAGAGGATCTGTTTGAGACGACACACTCCAAC
Organism: Oncorhynchus masou masou; assembly: GCF_036934945.1. NCBI lineage: Eukaryota > Metazoa > Chordata > Actinopteri > Salmoniformes > Salmonidae > Oncorhynchus > Oncorhynchus masou. The sequence goes on along the minus strand of NC_088236.1, from coordinate 42,814,837 downwards.
TGGTTTTTCACCTCTCATCTTCATAATCAACTATATGATCCAAACCATACTTCAGTAAAGATCTGTTGAATCAGTCTCATGTTCAGTGTTATAACATGTAGCTTTTTATTTCCCCAATTCTTAAGCACATATTCCCTGAAATGGACTGTGGTATAATAATATTCTCTCTTTTTCTGGGTAAGTGGTTGATCAAACCTGTATCCATATATTTGTATGGAGTAACTGTACTGTGAATTTTTTAGTGATCCACTTCTGTTTTACAGTGGCTGCTTCAGGACAACGGCTGCAAAAGGACTCGATATCAAAGACTAGGAGAGAGAAACAGAGTGTCTCCTTCGACTGCAAAGTTACTGGTCGGTGTGGTAACCTGGTCCACTGGTATCAGAAGAGAGAGGGTGAACCATTTACTTGGATTCTATACTATAATTCTGGTGACAATTCTGACAGCCGTGCTACCACTCATCCTCAGAGAGCAGATTTCTCCGTTTGGAGGGAGTTTGACTCCAGTAATCTTATGATCAAGTTTGTTAAAGTGTCCCATTCTGCCACCTACTATTGTGCCTGCTGGGTCTCGGGAACCCACAGTGAGAACTGATCCACACAGCCTGTACAAAAACTCTGTGGTTTTAATCAAGCTTTGTATTCATGAAAAGGTTTCTATACCACAGTAAGTGACATAATAAGAGGTGAGAGTGTAGTGTCTTCTTCAAAACCAAAGTGAAATGCAATTATAAAAGGAATTGTAAATAAATAAACAAGATGTCTTGCCAATGAGCAAACAGTGTCTAAACTGGATCTTCTTGATGTGTCCTGTATATGTATATTGTGTGCAGAGGTTGGACAGAGGTTTGTGTGCTTTTTAGGTATATATGGGTATAATGGTCAGAATAACGCATTAACAAAAGTTTTCAGATCTTTTGCTATGAGACTCAAAATTGAGCTCAGGTGCATCCAGGTTTCAATTGATTTGCTTCCAGGTTTAAATTCACTTGATTGGACATGATATGGAAAGGCACACCCCTGTCTATATAAGATCCCACAGTTGACAGTGCATGTCAGAGCAAAGAACTAAGCCTTGAGGTAGGCGTCATTGTCCATAGAGCTCTGAGACAGGATTGTGTTGAGGCACAGATCTGTGGAAGGGCACCAAAAATTGTCTGCAGCATTGAACGTCCCTAAGAACACAGTGGCCTTCATCATTCTATCGTTACATTATTTATATCCATGCGGACGCCTATGTTTTGAAACCATTGGATTCAGTTTTCCATTCAGCAATACGTTTTATTACTGGGGGAAGTTGTAGAACTCCTCATTATATTCTTTACAAACATGTGGGATGGACCTCTCGGTCTGTAGGAAGAGAGCTGCACAACCTTTTAATGATTTACAATGCCGTTTTGCAACCCTTTGGTCTCCACATAATTGAGAAAATCTGCTTTTAGTTTTTTTGCTCCTTGTGTAAAACAAAATGCAGAATTCCTTGCAATTAGATATTCTGGTGCCTTTCAGGCAAATAAAATGATTGATTGGAGACTTTTACGTTACAGAATGCGATTGCTTTTCTTAAATATATTTAATGTTGTGTATTATGTGTTTTATTATAGTGTTTTGTAGGGCTGTTGTGTTTATAGGGCTCTCATGTAAAATAGTTTTACCTCAGTGTGACTCCTTGTTTAAATAAAGGTTAATTCAATTCTTAAATGGAAGAAGTTTGGAGCCATCAAGTCAATGTCCTTGAGTGGCCCAGCAAGAGCCCGGACTTGAACCCGATCGAACATCTCTGGAGAGACCTGAAATTAGCTGTGTAACGACGCTCCCCATCCAACTTCACAGTGCTTGAGAGGATCTGTAAAGAAGTAACTCACCAAATACAGGTGTGTCAAGCTTGTAGAATCATACCCAAGAGGAATCTAGGCTGTAATCGCTGCCAAAGCTGCTTCAACAAAGTACTGACTAAAGGGTCTGAATACCTGGGTAAATGTGAAATTTTTAAAAACAATTTCAAAAATGTCTAAACTTGTTTTCGCTTTGTCATTATGGGGTATTGTGTGTAGATTGATGAGGGGAAAAAACTATTTATTTAATCTTAGAATAAGAATGTAACATAACAAATCTGAAAAAGTCAAGGGGTCTGAATACACTGTATACATCTGTTGCTCACAGATACCTTTTAAAACTCTGGAGGTGCGTGGATCAGTAAACCAGTCAGTATCTGATGTGACACATCTCCTTCGCATAGAGTTGATCAGGCTGTTAATTGTGGCTGTGGAATGTTTTCCTACTCCTCTTGAATGGTTGTGTCAAGCTCCTGGATATTGGAGGAACTGGAACACGCGGTCATACAGGTCCTTCCAGAGCATCCCACACATCCTCAATGGGTGACATATCTGGTGAGTATGCAGGCCATGGAATAACTGGGACATTTTCAGCTTCCAGAAATTGGTTACAGATCATTGCTTAAACATGGGGTGGTTAGTGCGTTGGGCCAGTAGCCAAAAAGTTGCTGGATCGAATCCGTGAGCTGACAAGGTAAAAATCTGTCTTCCCTGGAAGGATGTTATTGTAAATAAGAATGTGTTTTTAACTGACTTGCTTAGTTTAAAAAAAGGTTATATTGAGAAAAAACATGAGGTGATGGTGGTGGATGAATGGCACGACAATGGGCATCAGGATCTCGTCACGGTATCTCTGTGCATTTAAATTGCCATCGATAAATGCAATTATTTTGGCTGTCTGTAGCTTACGCCTGCCCATAAAATAATCTCAGCACCACCGTGGGACACTCTGCTCACAACTTTGACATCAGAAAACAGCTCGCCCACAGAACACCATACACTCTCTCTTCCATCTGCCCGGTACAGTTGAATCTGTGATTCGTCCGTGAAGTTGAATCTCTTCTCCAGCCTGCCAGTGCCCATAGAAGGTCAGCATTTGCCCACTGAAGTCAGTTTCGACACCGACCTGCAGTCAGGTCATGACCCTGGTGAGGACAATGATCACGCAGATGAGATTCCCTGAGTTTCTGACAGGTTTTGCAGAAATGATTCTCTTGTGAAAACCCACAGTTTCATCAGCTGTCCGGGTGGCTGGTCTCAGATGATCCTGCAGGTGAAAAAGCCAGATGTGGAAGTTCTGGGCTGGTGTGGTTACATGTAGTTTGTGTGGCTCAGTTGGTAGAGCATGTTGCTTGCAATGCCAGGGTTGTGAGTATGAGTCCCACGGGGGACAAGTACAGACCTAGACTTGTGGACATCCGGTACCGCTTACTGTGCGGTAGCAGAGAGAACAGTCTATGACTAGGGTGCTGGAGTCTTTGAAACATTTTAGGGCCTTCCTCTGACACCACCTGGTATAGAAGTCATGGATGGCAGGAGGCTTGGCCACAGTGATGTACAAGGCCGTACGCAGTACCCTTTGTAGTGCCTTGCGGTCAGAGGCCAAGCAGTTGACATACCAGGCAGGGATGCAACCGGTCAGGATAATCTCAATGGTGCAGCGGTAGAACCTTCTGAGGATCTGAGGACCCATGCCAAATATTTTCTCCCGAGGGGAAATAGGTTTTGTCATGCCCTCTTCACTTGGTGTGCTTGGACCATGTTAGTTTGATGGTGATGTGGACACCATGGAACTTGGTCTGCTTGGTCCTCTTTTTCCTGTAGTCCACAATCTACTCCTTTGTATTGATCACGTTGAGGGAGAGGTTGTTGTCCTGGCACCACACGTCCAAGTCTCTGACCTCTTCCCTATAGGCTGCCTCGTCGTTGTCGGTGATGAGGCCTACCACTGTTGTTCCATAGGCAAACTTAATGATTGTGTTGGAGTTGTACCTGGCCTTGCAGTCATGAGTGAACAGGGAGAACAGGAGGGGGCTGAGCACTCACCCCTGAGGGGCCCCTGTGTTGAGGATAAGTGTGGTGGATGTGTTACCTACCCTTACCACCTCGGGGCGGACTGTCAGGAAGTTCAGGATCCAGTTGCAGAGGGAGGTGTTTATAGTCCCAGGGTCCTTAGCTTATTGATAAGCTTTGAGGGCACTATGGTGTTGAATGCTGAGCTGTAGTCAATGAATAGCATTCTCACATTGGTGTTCCTTTTGTCCAGATGGGAAAGGGCAGTGTGGAGTGCAATAGAGAGATTGCATCATTTGTGGATTTGTTAGGGCAGTATGCAAATTGAAATTGGTCTAGGGTTTCTGGGATGATGGTGTTGATGTGAGCTGTTACGAATCCCTTTTGGCCCGACAGTCTAGGGGGGGATGGTAATGAGACCCGTAACATAACTCATGCAAATTATAATTGTGACAAAGTAAAAGTGAGAACAAAATAACCAGGACAACTGAAATCTACCGTCAAACTCAAGGTTTATTTGAAAACACACGGCAATGGGGGGAGCAGGAAAAGGGGCTGAGCTGCACCCAAGGAAAGAAACAATAAGTATTCAAAAAGAAACTAAGCTAGACTAGCCTAGCCTACTTTAACAACAGCTAACTAACCAAAAATACAGTGGGTGGTCCGCCCAGTTCTAACTAGTGTATTTAACAAAGTCTACCTACGGGTAGTGTATGCCCATTGGCGACTTGTCTTGGTTTCTCCTTTTCCCACCAGCAATCAAACACAAACACCATAACCAAAACAATACTCACAGGTGAAGACAAAGTGCTATGGAGGTGCTCAAACAAAAGAGAGGTTAATACACAACGAGAGAGTGAAACACAGAGACCTACAGACATGGCATTTACAGAGAGAGATTGAGCTCCAGAGCAAACAACTGACAGTGTTTTTAAACCAAGGGAAAGGAACTGTGATTGGGTAGGAAACAGGAGGAGGTGTGTCTTCTGATTGATGATTGATTGTTGACTGATTGGGGAGTGATGATTTTCTCCTGTGAGGGGAGAAGGAGAGAAAACACACACACAGGATACACAGACAGGATACTGGTATCCGTAACATGAGCCATGACCAGCCTTTCAAATAACTTTATGGCTACAGATGTGAGTGCTACAGGTCGGTAGTAATTTAAACAAGTTACCTTAGTGTTCTTGGGCACAGTCACTATGGTGGTCTGCTTTAACTTCTTGAGTGGAGGCGGCAGGATTTTTGTTTTTTGGCTACAAAAACATACCCATTTGAAACTGCATATTTCTCAGGCACAGAAACTAAAATATGCATAAAATTGTCAGATTAGGATAGAAAACACTCTAAAGTTTCCAAAACTGTCTGTGGGTATAACAGAACTGATATTGCAGGCAAAAACCTGAGCAAAATCAAACCAGGAAGTGGTGTTTTTCCTGGAAGCTCTCTGTTCCATTGGATGCCTTGCCTCCATTTAAAGGGATATCAACCAGATTCCTTTTCCGATGGCTTTCTCAAGGTGTCAACAGTCTTTAGACATAGTTTCAGGCTTTTATTTAGAAAAATGAGCGAGAAAGATAACTTCGCGTCAGCGGATAGCTGGGTGTTCGCAGAGTTTTGCTAGCGCAACCGAGTGGGTCAGCCATTGTCTTACTCTCCTGTTGAAAAAGCGACAGTCCCGGTTGATATATTATCAATTATATATTTTAAAAACACCTCAGGATTGATTATAAAAAACGTTTGACATGTTTCTGTAGACATTACGGATACTATTTGGAATTTTCGTCTGCTGTGTCATGACCGCTCGAGCCTGTGGATTTCTGAACATAACGCGCCAAACAAATGGAGGTATTTTGGATATAAAAATCATCTTTATGGAGCAAAAGGAACATTTATTGTGTAACTGGGAGTCTCGTGAGTGCAAACATCCGAAGATCATCAAAGCTAAGCGATTTAATCTATTGCTTTTCTGACTTTTGTGACCAATCTACTTGGCTGCTGGTGTTTGTGATATTTTGTCTACTGAGAGAGATGTTCTTACATAAATGCTTGTTATGCTTTCGCCGAAAAACTGTATTGAAATCTGACACGCCAGGTGGATTAACAACAAGCTAAATTGTGTTTTGTGATTTCATGAAAATTAAATATTTTTAGTAATTTAGTAATTTAATTTGAATTTGGCGCGCTGCAATTCAGCGGGTGTTGATGAAAATAATCCCTCTAAAGGGATGAGTGCGGCAGCTTACCGATCGCTGCAGCTGTACACAGCCCATCTGTAAATAGCCCATCCAACCAACTACCTACCTCATCCCCATATGTGTTTTTGTTTTTCGGCTCTTTTGCACACCAGTATTTCTACTTGCACATCCTCCTCTGCACATATATCACTCCAATGTTAATTGTGAAATTGTAAATACTTTGCCACTATGGCCTATTTATTGTCTTACCCCCTTACTTCATTTGCACACACTGTATACAGATTTTTCTATTGTGTTATTGACTCTACGTTTGTTTATTCCATGTGTAACTCTGTGTTGTTGTTTTTGTCACACTGCTTTGCTTTATCTTGGCCAGGTTGCAGCTGTAAATGAGAACTTGTTCTCAACTGGCCTACCTGGTTAAATAAAAAAATAATAATAATAGATAGATCTGTAAAAAAAATAAAGCTCAAGAGTTATGCTTAGATATGCAGAGAAACATTTAAATATTTTGGATTAACAATTAAAAATGCTAAATTATCAAATTTAAAGATGGGGGCGACAAACTACCTCAGGAAAAACCCACCAACCCCCCACCACCCCCAATATCCACCCCTCCAGGCTATCCTCACAGTGCAGACTACTTTTTGAGAAGGGGATTTTCACTGTGAAGGCTCGAATTTGGCTCTGGCACGAAACTTTATGTGACAGGTAAGATATCCGTTCCTCTGATTTTCAAAAGGGAAACAAAGCAGTAGTCCTTAATAATTCATATTTAATCTATAGCTCTATTCACTATCCAAAATCATTTCGAAAACATCTGCAGTATTGCTCTGCAAATATGCACTATTCATGATTAATCCATGTTAGGACAAAAATATGAAGTATTTGTTATTTGTCTGTACAATAGATCATTCTGATTTTCAAGGAAGCCATATGAACATTTTACAGTATATTGCATGTCCCTACTCATAGAGATATACACCCTCAGTTAAATTAATGATATAAATGTAAAGTAATTTGACATAGAGCAAAAATGTTGAACTGTTTACTTAAATAAGAGTCTTACGTTATGATATTGAAAGTTATGATTTACATTGAAATAAGATATTCCATAAAGGATAGTTGTTATGAAGAAAAATGTAATTAATTGTTCACTTGAATATAGACAGTACAGCTGAATATAAAACAAATGGTGTGGGACATCACGATTCATCTTGTCTGTAAATGTTATTATTTCTCTTGAAAATCAGACGGCATTCAACGAAAACCCAAAGTGACGCTGTACTCAGCGTCCAACTCTGAGTCTAATGAGAAGACCACCCTGCTATGTCTGGCTAGAGACATGTTTCCAGACTTGGTCAAGATCTCATGGAAGATTGAGGATGCAAACAGCGGAAGAACGGAGGTGCCCAAAGCAGTGGGGGAACAGCTGGAGCAGAGGGAGGAAGAACAGACGACCAGTATGATCATCATTGATAAAGAGAATACGTACAGGAACAAATACATCTGTTCTGTGGAGCATGAATTGGGTGCTCAACATTTTGACATCCCAAAAGGTAAAGCCAGTCATTGAAATAGTTTTACATTAGTATGTAGGCCTATTATGTTTTTCATGCACCATTATTCATTTATTATTTATGTACTATATTTATATGAGTAGGTTATCATGGATTCAACCATGTATAACTGGCATAGGCCTATTAAAAACTACATAAAAATGTGACACACAATTGGCCATTGCATAGGAATGTTGTTGTGTAGTTAGTTTTGCAAGTTAAAACAAAACACCTTAATTAGCGTAACAATTATCCCTGACAGTAGCCTACATAATATTCTGAAAGCATATTCTTTAATATGTTCTTTTTCCACCTCATTCTCGAAAAAAAAACAACTGAAGATACTCCAACCACCATGTCTGCACCAGCGTTCAGAAATGACACGCAGGAGTCACTGACTCTGCAGTGTACCGAAGGTAAAATTCATGTATATTTCATGCAGGGTTGGGGTCAATTCCAAACAAAAAGAAGAAAAGAAGGGAAAAAATAAAAATATGAGGGGTTGGATAAATGAACAGATTTAGACAGGTATTAAATCCGATTGAGCTTTGTAGCCATTCCACCTTCTGAGGAACGCGCTTTGAAGCCATTCCACCTTCTGAGGAACGCGCTTTGTAGCCATTCCACCCTCTGAGGAACGCATTCACTTTACATGCTGTTTATGGCCGCTCAATTTTAAATTACCTTCAATTAAGGGCGCTTTCACATATGCTCTTATGATCCGGATCCAGGAGCGTTTAGTAGCCTACCATGATCCGCGCTATAAAGCATGTGTGAGACACAAATTAACCCGGGCTGAAACGAATCCTAGACCAGCGTAAGTAGTGGGTCCAAGATCCAGGACCAGAGTACCAGGAATTGTGACTTGGCAGAGCGAGTCGAATGGAACTTTTTTACCTGTTGCACTCTCCAAGGTCATGTAAAATGTTCATATTGTTAAAATTTCCTAATTAGTGTATAGCCGACAAAACGCGATCGGATAGATAATCTGATCTTGGTTTATAGGCAAAGTGCCCCTTAAAGACACTTGTTTGCCGACATGCTATCCACGGTAAATGTAGCATATGTCGGCTTAATAAGAACATGTGTTTTTAAACGGCAATGCCTGCAACCTGCATTCAAATTGAATCCCAGCCTTAATCTTTTCTCTTCCCCAGATTCCTTCCAGTCAACGTGCAGTCTGAACCTGGCCTCTGTGGTTTACACAGTGATGATAGTGAAGAGCATGGTGTACTGCTGTGGGCTCTCTCTCCTGCTGCACAACAGGATCCTGGGAAGAGGACCCAGCACCTGAAGACCTATATGAGGAAAATCATTTATGTGCTTTTTTACATTGATACAATGTTGTTGTTGTTGTTGTTGTTTTTTTACATTGATACAGCTTACATGACATTTTCCTTGCCTAACACTGCCTGCTCAAATTAACGAAGTTGCTCAAAATAACCATATTATTTCAGAAGAGGATGCCTTTGTGAACAAAATGTTGCAACAACAATTTATCTGTAAATGATTGTAAAATACATTTTTACAGTTCCGTGCTGTTTTCGGTGAATAAAGTTTACTTAAAACCCCAAAAATATTGCATCTCTTTACTATAAGATCATCTATTCATATTTGGGAAAATGTTATTTAATTGAATCTCATCAGAAGCGGAACAATAAGATTGTAAGTTCACCAATGATCTGTTTTCAACTTGTTTGCTTCAATGTGCATGTTCCCGACGCAGATGTTGAGCCTAGACTTAATAGTGGTGGGATAATATGGTTCATGTTTCTTTGGTGTTCTAAGGACATGTGAAACGATAGTTACTGGAAACAAGACATAGCTAGCTGCTGAACCACAGCTCGAGTGTGTGAAGAGATGGTTATCCAAAGCTGCTGGATGATTCACTTGGCCTTGATCTGTTTTTACCTCTAGTAGTGGGTTCACAGCTCTTGCCATCAAATTGAAGAATATGACAGCGATGGCAGATGAGTCCGTAATGGTAGTTTATGGTTCTTGCATTTGTAGAATTATAGATCTATGGCAAAACAAACTTTTTACACTTTTGTTTATGTGTACATTTTACCTTGAAACAATCAAATTAAATTAAATCAAGGTTGGAGAGTTTAATTTGTTTTTAACATATATATTTTGCAAGGAAATGAACATTGTTATCAAGAGAAGTATTTTCCATGTTATTGTCATGTTATTACCATTTATTCTGTGCTTCAATGTAAAGTGCTACCGAAATGTCTTATTAATTGTTTTCTTTTCTCTACATCGAAACCATGAAATAACACATATGGAATCATGTAGTAACCAAAAAAAGTGTTAAATAAATATATTTGATTTGAGATTCTTCAAAGTAGCCACCCATTGAATTGATGAATTCATTGCACGCACTTGGCATTCTCTCAACCAGCTTCATGAGGTAGTCACCTGGAATGCATTACAGTTAACAGGTGTGCCATGTTAAAAGTTAATTTGTGGAATTTCTTTCCTTAATGCATTCGAGCCAATCAGTTGTTTTGTGACAAGGTAGGGGTGATATACAGAAGATTGCCTTTTTGGTAAAAGACAAATCCATATTATGGCTAGAACATCTCCAATAAGCAAAGAGAAATGACAGTCCATCGTTACTTAAGAGAAAGGGGGATACCTAGTCATTTGTACAACTCAAATGTGTCTTCCGCAACACTCTAACCTATAAGACATGAAGGTCAGTCAATACAGTTTCTTCAAGTGTAGTCGCAAAAACCATTAAGCGAAACTGTCTCTCGTGAGGACCGCCACAGGAAAGGAAGACACAGAATTAACCCTGCTGCAGAGGATCAGTTCATTAGAGTTAACTGCACCTCAGATTGCTGCCCAAATAAATGCTTCAGTAACAGACATATCTCAACATCAACTGTTCAGAGGCGACTGCGTGAATCAGGCATTCATGGTCGAATCATATTAAACACTATTGTTGCACACAGAGTGAGTCCATGTAACTTATTATGTGACTTGTTAAGCACATTTTTACTCCTGAACTTATTTATAATTCATTTTAAATTCAGGCTGTAACACAACAAAATGTGGAAAAAGTCAAGGGGTCTGAATACTTCCCAAAGGCACTGAATATTGTGCGTTTTGAAACCTTTCATCATCCTCATTACTTGCATTAAATGCCTCCCTCAAGTGTCACTAAATGTAGAGTGGTCCAAAATGATTGGCACCCTGGATGAGGGGGCGACAGGTAGCCTAGTGGTTAGAGCATTGGGTCAGTAACCGGGGAGAGACTATATGGACACCCCTGGCCTGCAAAGCTATGATTTATGTCATGCAGCCAAGTGAACATATCACACAGGGTTGTGACAGCTAAGGAGTGTCGGTATTTTTGCATTGCTGTGTGATCGATTTTATACCTGTCAGCAATAGGTGTGGCTGAAATAGCCAAATCAACTAATTTGAAGGGGTGTCCACATAATTTTGTATATATATATATGTGTGTGTGTGTAGTTTTAACCTTTATTTACAATGACGGCCTAGGAACAGTGGATTAACTGCCTTGTTCAGGAGCAGAACAACAGATGTCAGCTCGGGGGTTTGATCAAGCTACCTTTCAGGTTACTGTCCCAACGCTCTAACCACTAGGCTACCTGTCGCCCCACAGTATACGTATAAACAAGGATAGGTACCTCCCCAGCAGCTAATGAAAATATTATTCTACTTCACAGCAGCTTCAAGAAGATAGTTAGCCTACTAAAATAGTCTGAGCTTCATGCATCTTACCCGACAGCATGAGATTGGTGCCTGAAACTGATCATTGTAATCTACAGTAGGCATAAACCATTACTGTAAAGAAATACAGCATGTTAGAATTATTTTTACAGGAGGCAATCTACAGCCTTGATTCTGTAAAACACATGTATGGTATTATACTGTGCACTACAGTGTTTTACTGTTGAAATTGCAGAAAAGTATTCAATACATAAAATAAATGGCTAAAATCCCAGCCTATAAACTTTTATTTTCTCCAGATTCATTCCAGTCCATGTGCAATCTGAACCTGGCCTCTCTGGTTTACACAGTGATGATAGTGAAGAGCATGGTGTACTGCTGTGGGCTCTCTCTCCTGCTGCACAACAGGATCCTGTGAAGAGGACCCAGCACCTGAAGACCTATATGAGGAAGTACACCCAGCACAAGTGGACACATTAATTGAAAGGAAAAACCCCAAGTATTGTGATAGTTGTAAGTGGGCTGGTAATAACAAGGATTTTACATCCCATTGAGGTCGAACATTTTTTAATTTTATTTTTTATTTGTCGTACTTTATCTTAAGATGCTAAAGTAATGTGAGCCATATCTTTCCTTGTCTTCCATTAACTTCAACTGCCAATTATGAAATTAATTGCAGAACTTTTAATTGTGTATATTGTGTTTCCTTAAAATTGTGTCTCCTTAAAATGTACAATCACATTTTACTTTTGATGATTGTGGGAGCTACTTGCTGCAGACACTTGAAAGAAGGTTAAGTTAAGGTTTCTGAAAAATAGGTAGAGCAAATATTGAAGGTAGATCCTTATCATAGCGGTACATTATTTTCACTAAATCCGTCGTTGATTTACACCAAAATATTTAAAAAATATGAATGTGACCTATAGCTTATTAAATATGTAGTCTCATTATTTCTAAATATGGATCATTATCCAAAATAATATTTAGTAAATTGTCATGTGTGTAATGAAGTGTAATTTATTTCAAGAAATTTTAGTTCGTTTTCTAACATAGTATTTAATACCTTAATTCAATTATTTTATTAATTTACAATGAATAATTGAAAATCCAGATGTTATTTTTGTTTTAATGAACTAAATGCTGAGTGTTTATTGAGCAGACGAATAAGTGAAATCATTAATTTGTGCTTTTTACATTGATAGTGTTTTTCCTTACGTAACACAGCCTATGCAGTGTGCAAAGTTTCTCAAAATAACAAAATCCTTTCAGTATCGGTTTAATAATCGCTGTATTCGTGAAAGAAATGTTACAGCAAACTTGGTTCTGCAAAGTAGCCTATTGTAAATGTTGTACTGAAAATCGGTTTAATAATCGCTGCATTCGTGAAAGAAATGTTACAGCAAACTTGGTTCTGCAAAGTAGCCTATTGTAAATGTTGTACTGTTCCGGGCTGTTTTTGAGGAAACTGTCACCATAATATAACATAAAGGCTATATACGTTGTATTTATTTTCTATAAAATAATCTATTGTTATTTGTGAAAATTGTATTTTATTGAATCGGAACAAGATCATAAGATCCCCCTTTCTCTGTTTTTAAGCTGTTTGCTTCCATTTGTGTTTCGAAGCAGGTGTTGAGCCTACTCACCCAATAGCAGTGCGAAAATGTGGTTAATATGTTTCTTTGGTTTTCTAATGAAAGGTGAAACGTAGTTACTGGAAACAAGACATAGCTGCATAACCGCAGCTCGATCGTGTGATGAGTTGTTGGTTATTCAAAGGGTGATGGATGTGACATTTTTTTGTGGGTTCATTTTGACATTTGCATTTGAGTCATTTAGCAGATGTTTTTATCCAGAACGACTTACAGGAGCAATTGGAGTTAAGTGCCTTGCTCAAGGGCGAATCTATCGATTTTTCACCTAGGGGTGTGTTCGTAAATTCGCTCTGGCTATCTACTCCGATTTCAGAGCATTCTCGTCTGAGTGTGCCAGAGCGCTGAAAAACTGATGCATTTACAAACGCTCAACACATGTTGAATATGGCCGGAGTCGGTAAAGGTCGAAAAAAAATGTATTTAAATTGTTGCCAGCAGCATAGTTGCAGTGGATAACATGAACACAGCCTAACCAGCTTTGCTCGGGCGAGGACAATGGTCAGAGAGGTGTTCTCTCATTTGTATTTGGAAGTAGCTAGCTAGCAAGCTAGCCAACGTTAGCCAGTTAACTTGGGTGCTTGACTGCCATTGTGTGGTCAGGACGCTCGGTTCAACTCTAATCCTCGGACAGAGCGTCTGAACGCCCCGAGAGCGAAACGCGCTGAATTTACGAAACCCAGTGCGCACACAGAGGGAATTTACGAAGGCACCCCTAGTCGGCTCGTGGACATGAATAAGTGACATTTCGGTTACTGGCGCAACACTCTTTTATTTAATAAAATCAGATGTTATTTGTCACATGCGCCGAATACAAGTGTAGACTTTACCGTAGCGTTAAATGCTTATTTTCCAGCCCTTTCCCAACAACGCAGTTCAAAAGTAACACAATTAGCAAATAGATAAAAAGCAAATAGCAGCATTTAGGCCTAAGGGGTAACCAACAAGGAGGCTATAGCTAGGTTCCCTGGTAAATAATGAATAACCTGGAAGGTATATTTCACGCCATGCTAACAGAGTGGAATTAACCTGCCACAGAGTTGCTTTATTTTCCAGAGAACGCATAAAGCCCCGAGTTCATCATCATTTTCATATCATGGCTGTAATGTACACATTTGCCGGTAAGAAATGTGTTTAAAATCCACTGAAATAGCTAGAAAGTTTAATAGATAGCTACAGTAGTTACCTTGGTAACCAAACAGACGTGCTAGTTTAGCTAACCAAACGTTTATGAAAATCCAATTCAAGAATTACAATGTTTTCAATACATTTTATTTAATTATATTAAAATACAAAAAATTAACATCTTTAATACTATAATTAACAGAAATTAATGATACAATTTTCACTTTCATCCCAAAAACGAAATACAAAGACGAGTAATGACAAACTAATAAAAAGCTAGATAGCCTGCACGGTATTGCTTCACTGAATTAATTAAGCAAGCAATGTAATTATTGATCATGCACATAGGTTTTCCACTGTGAAAATTAACTTGGTGCCGTGAACAGTGAACCTTATTCATTTACTCTATTGAAATTGAGAAGAGAATGCTCTCTTTCGTGGGTATGAAACAACAAGGCCGGATTTCAATCTGGTTAACTTTGTCGTCTACAGGATTGACAGTTAACTACATGCAGCAGGATGTTTTTTCTCACACATCAACACTTGCTAATGGTGATGATGGTTGTGGCATTTATGTTGTTTGATCAGTGAGAGATACAAGTTTCCAGTAAAGCAGGCAACCTATTCTAATCTTCAACATGAGTATCTTGGTAGGCTATCTTTTCCCAATGCCTTTGAATTATTGATTATTATGTAAACATGCTCTGACAATCTCCAATTCAACCTCTGATGCTACTTTACAAAGCATAGTAGTATGGTCCCGTGTAGCTCAGTTGGTTTTGGGTTTGATTCCCAAGGGGGACCAGTAAACTATTAACCGCTAGGCTACATGCCACCATATTTCTTTCAAATCAGTGAAGGGAAGTTCACATGTTGGGAGGAAGGACAGATATGTAGATAATACAATTGGAATATAGCCCTTGTCAACAACAACAGGAAGTGGCATCAGATTGGAGGAGCAGTTAGAAACCACAAGGCCCAAGTGACAGGGTTTCACCTCACATCTTCGTCTTTGCACCAACTGAACATAAGTATCTTCAGGTTCAATAGAGGACACATCAGAATCATCATAGAAATGTCTCTCGGCTCTGTTGTCATTCTTTACTCACTTTATTTAACTAAGTGCGTACCAAACAATATTTTTTTCTGAACAATGCACCCTGGTCATTGATGCAAAGTTTGTGGTCACATAAATTATTGTAATTTCTGCTAATATATTTTAATCTCAGTGTTTTGTAGATTAGTTTTTGTTGTTGTATTCTCCTGCAGAATCTTGTCAGATCACAAAAGGTGACGTGTGGCTTGAAGCAATGCGTGAGGGTTCTATTTAAAGGTCAGTGGCCATGCTGACAGCATTCCCCAACCCAAAAGCAATTACATTATGCCCACAACCCCTACCCAACCCCTTCCCGTTTTTCAACTGGTCATTCAGTACATCACCGTTTCCATTCAATTGAACTCGTATTTTTAGATTTTCCCAATTCTTAACAACATAATCACGGAAAATGGACTGTCATATAATCATATCACATCAACTGCAGGACATACACATTATTATATGGTGTGTATTGTTTCCCTCCTTATAATTAAAATTAATATTACATTTTACTTAAGGACTTATGTACACATTATTTGACATTATTATAACATTATTATTATTATATATTTTTCAGGTAGATCAATTCTGATTTAATTTTAGACTGTTTTGTGAAAGTTGTCCTGCAAACTATGTCATAGTTAAATTATTTTCACAAAATCTGTATTTGATTTCTACAAATATATACAGTATATTATATATATATATATATATATATATATATATATATATATATATATATATATATATATATATACAGTGTGGAGAACAAGTATTTGATACACTGCCGATTTTGCAGGTTTTCCTACTTACAAAGCATGTAGAGGTCTGTAATTTTTTTAATCATAGGTACACTTCAACTGCGAGAGACGGAATCTAAAACAATAATCCAGAAAATCACATTCAATGATTTTTAAGTAATTAATTTGCATTTTATTGCATGACATAAGTATTTGATCACCTACCAACCAGTAAGAATTCCGGCTCTCACAGACCTGTTAGATTTACTTTAAGAAGCCCTCCTGTTCTCCACTCATTACCTGTATTAACTGCACCTGTTTGAACTTGTTACCTGTATAAAAGACACCTCAATCAAACAGACTCCAACCTCTCCACAATGGTCAAGACCAGGGAGCTGTGTAAGGACATCAGGGATAAAATTGTAGGCCTGCACAAGGCTGGGATGGGCTACAGGACAATAGGCAAGCAGCTTGGTGAGAAGGCAACAACTGTTGGCGCAATTATTCGAAAATGGAAGAAGTTCAAGATGACAGTCAAACACCCTCGGTCTGGGGCTCCATACAAGATCTCACCTCGTGGGGCATCAATGATCATGATGAAGATGAGGGATCTGTCCAGAACTACACGTCAGGACCTGGTCAATGACCTGAACAGAGCTGGATCCACAGTCTCAAAGAAAACCATTAGTAACACACTACGCCGTCATGGATTTAAATCCTGCAGCGCACGCAAGGTCCCCCTGCTCAAGCCAGCGCATGTCCAGGCCCGTCTGAAGTTTGCCAGTGACCATCTGGATGATCCAGAGGAGGAATGGGAGAAGGTCATGTGGTCTGATGAGACAAAAATAGAGCTTTTTGGTCTAAACTCCACTCACCGTGTTTGGAGGTAGAAGAAGGTAGAAGAAGGAGTACAACCCCAAGAACACCATCCCAACCATGAAGCATGGAGGTGGAAACATCATTCTTTGGGGATGCTTTTCTGCAAAGGGGGCAGGACGACTGCACCATATTGAGGGGAGGATGGATGGGGCCATGTATCGCAAGATCTTGGTCAGCAACCTCCTTCCCTCAGTAAGAGCATTGAAGATGGGTCGTGGCTGGGTCTTCCAGCATGACAACGACCCGAAACACCCGAAACACACAGCCAGGGCAACGAAGGAGTGGCTCCGTAAGAAGCATCTCAAGGTCCTGGAGGGACCTAGCCAGTCTCCAGACCTCAAAGCAAATTGAATCAAATCAAATCAAATCAATAGAAAATCTTTGGAGGGAGCTCAAAGTCCGTATTGCCCAGCGACAGCCCCGAAACCTGAAGGATCTGGAGAAGATCTGTATGGAGGAGTGGGCCAAAATCCCTGCTGCACCTGTTCAAGAACTACAGGAAATATATGATCTCTGTAATTGCAAACAAAGGTTTCTGTACCCAATATTAAGTTTGGCTTTTCTGATGTATCATATACTTATGTCATGCAATAAAATGCAAATTAATTACTTAAAGATTATACAATGTGATTTTCTGGATTTTTGTTTTAGATTCCGTCTCTCACAGTTGAAGTGTAACTATGATAAAAATTACAGACCTCTATATGCTTGGTAAGTAGGAAAACCTGCAAAATCGGCAGTGTATCAAATACTTGTTCTCCCCACTGTAAATATTTAGATTACTTAAATATTTCATTGGTAAATATGTAGGCCCTTGAGTTCTAAGTATGTATCATTATCCAATATAATATTTTGTAACTTGTCATATTTTCTAATGTAGTATTTCATACCTTAATTCAATTAAGTCGGTGTGGCTCAGTCGGTAGAGCATGGCGCTTGCAACGCCAAGCGTCGTGGGTTCGATTCCCGCTGGGGCCACCCATATGTAAAAGTAGTGGCCCCAGCCGACTTGTAAGTCGCTTTGGACAAAAGCGTCTGCTAAATGGGATATTATATATTATATAATTATTTCATTCATTCACCATGAATACCTAATCATCCAGCTTTTATTTTTGCTTTAAATAACTAAATGCTGAATGCTTATTGAGCAGGTATATTTGTCTATGAGGGAAATCATCTATTTGTGCTTTTTTACATTGATACAATGCTGTCGTTGTTGTTTTACATTGATAGGGATTGTATGAAGAGTGACATTTTCCTTGCGTAACACAGACTGCTCAAAATAATTAAGTTTCCCAAAGTAACCATGTCCTTTCAGATGGGGATGGATTTAATAATAGCTGCCTTTGTGAAAGAAAAGTTACAACACAAATGGTCCTGCAAAGCATTGGTGCTGTTTTGGATTAGAAAAATGTCACCATAGAAGATAAAGGCTACTTGAAACCATCAAAACATTTGATTTCTTTACTATAAGATAGTTTATTCTTAGTTGTGTAATGTGTATTTTATTGAATCATTTCAAAGTTGTGATGACACAGAGGAAATGGCTTGTTGAGCAAGAGCAGTGGCAGCCAGGGAAAGTGTTGGGGGAAAAATGTGGTGACATCTTGTGGTTTTAATTTGAATTACAGGCAGGGGGCAGTTACCCCAAGGGGCTAATTAACCTCTAGTACCCTACTTCCCAAAGAAGGCCCTTTAACCCTAGGATGCATAGTAAACATGGCACCCCAAGAATGCATATGCCGGGCCAAAATGACCCGATAATGTAATACCTGTGTTTTATTAATATGGGTCTAAAATATCCATTTAAAATATCCATTTCAATGATAACATATTATGAAAATTCATAACCGCTATTACAATCCTCTTCTGGCCCTGGCTGCTCTGAGTGGTGTTGGCAGGGTTCTCTTTCATCACCCCACGTCTTTCCATTTACCTCAGTTCTTCTGTGGAGATGGAATAACCTTCCAGAAGGACAACCATCTCTGCAGCAATCCAACAATCAGGCCTTTATGGTAGACTGGCCAGACAGAAGCCACTCCTCAGTGAAAGGCACATGCCAGGCCGCTTGGAGTTTGACAAAAGGCACCTAAAGGACTCTCAGTGTCACGTTCTGACCTTAGTTCCTTTGTTTTGTCTTTATGTTACGTGTGTGCGTTTTAGGTAGAGGTGGATTTATTTTCTTAACTTGGCACCCTGTGTTTTTTGGGTTGTCACGTTGTTGTCTGCACCCTGTATTGTTGGGCTTATCATTTTGTGTGCTGAAGTAAAGAGGACTTTTCCTCAGTGGAACTCTCTGTGTCTGATTCCTTCACCCACCTAGTCCCGCGTGACAGAATCCCGCACCAACAAAGGACCAAGCAGCGTGGTAAAGGACAGCAGCAGCAGCGGCGAAAAACACAGGACTCCTGGACATGGGAGGAGATTCTGGACGGCAAGGGACCATGGGCACAGCCTGGTGAATATCGCCGCTGAGCTGGAGGCAGCGAAAGCCAAGAGGCAGTGGTATGAGGAGGCAGCACGGCAGCGCGGCTGGAAGCCCTTTTTTGTTGGTCTTATCAATTTGTGCCAAAGTAAAGATCACTTTTCCCCAGTGGAAATCTCTGCGTCTGATTCCTTCAACCACCTTGTCCAGCATGACACTCAGACCATGACAAACAAGATTTTCTGATAAATCAATCAAATGTATTTATAAAGCCCTTCTTACATCAGCCGATGTCACAAAGTGCTGTACAGATACCAAGCCTAAAACCCCAAACAGCAAGCAATGCAGGTGTAGAAGCACGGTGGCTAGGAAAAACTCCCTAGAAAGGCCAGAACCTAAGAAGAAACCTAGAGAGGATCCAGGCGATGAGGGGTGGCCAGTCCTCTTCTGGCTGTGCCGGGTGGAGATTATAACAGAACATGGCCAAGATGTTCAAATGTTCATAGATGATCAGCAGGGTCAAATAATAATAATCACAGTGGTTGTCGAGGGTGCAACAGGTCAGCACCTCAGGAATAAATGTCAGTTGGCTTTTCATAGCCTATCATTCAGAGTATCTCTACCGCTCCTGTGTCTCTAGAGGGTTGAAAACAGCAGGTCTGGGACAGGTAGCACATCCGGTGAACAGGCCAGGGTTCCATAGCCGCAGGCAAAACAGTTGAAACTGGAGCAGCAGCACGACAGGTGGACTGGGGAGCAAGGAGTCATCAGGCCAGGTAGTCCTGAGGCATGGTCCTAGGGCTCAAGTCCTCCGAGAGACAGAAAGAAAGAAAGAAAAGAGAGAAAAAGTGAATTAGAGAGAGCATACTTACATTCACACAGGACACAGGATAAAACAGGAGAAATACTCCAGATATAACAGTCTGACCCTAGCCCCCCGACACATAAACTACTGCAGCATAATTACTGGAGGCTGAGACAGGAGGGGTTGGGAGACACCGTGGACCCGTCCGACAAAACTGGTCTGATGAAACCAAGATTAAACTCTTTGGACAGAATCCCAAGTGTCACGTCTGGAGGAAAGCTGCTCATCCACTGTGAGCAGTCGATGGGGATAAACCTTCCTCTACACAGTTTGCTAGGAAAAGGTCCCACACATACCGGAAGGCTGCCTGGTGGTCCATTGCCTCTCAGAACACTCTGGTCCACTTGTCATCCAGACTCAGGTAGCGACGGATATCCTCATATCTTCCGACCGACATGGAGGCCTTAAACATTGGATTCTGCAGTGGATCCAAATATAGCTCACCTCTTCACCATTCCGTCGAGGAGGGCTAAACCAATAAAGACCTTTGGTTCCGCTTTGTTGACCTCTCTCCACTCTGTCCCCTTTGCTGTATCTATTCTCCATCCTTCTAAATTTGTACACTTTAGGACCTCCTCAATGATGTTGTCACTAATGAACAGCTCCCAGGCAACTTTTGGTGACAAATGTTGACCCTGGCACAGACCCTGGGCAGGCTCCTCAGGATGTTATGGCTTCTGGTCCTGCCTTTAGTGGGGGGAGGGGGTGTTCACTCCAGTAAGACCCATTTTTACTCAGTCTATTTCACTGGTTTTCATCTGTAGAATCATCTAGGACAGCTGGACTACCAGGTGCATCCACAATGCCAACTTCAACCACAGTCACATATTCTGTGTCATCTGAATTGGATACTTCAGATTCTGAGTCAGAGGCACCAATGGCTTCCTCATCCAACATCTGTAAAACCATTATGGTTGTATATCTGGCAACATTCTTATGAGCCTCCTTTTGAAACTATTTTTACTCAATGACTGAAAAAGGAGAAATGAAAACGGTGATTAATGAACATTAAAAACAAGATATTTAATAAACATTTGATGAATTACTTGGATTTTATTGTTGTAGCTAAAATAAATGCAGTGAATTCCACACAAAATACAAATGGGTCATACTTGACCCACATATGAAAACTTGGGGTAGTGATGCAAAAACTCATTTTGACCAGGCATATGCATCCGTGGGTTAACAATATATGCTAATGTAAATTTGATTAAAATAACATAAAAGCGAATCGTAACATATATATAATACTATCATTACCAGAAATTAATCATATGCCTACAATTTTCACTTTCATCCAAAAACCAAAATACAAAGAAGAGTAAAACCAATAACAAGAGATTTGAGGTGACCCTAAGCATACTAAGCCTTTCTAATTGACCTGGCCGGGATATCCTGGAATGACATTGACCTCATCCCGTCAGAAGATGATGCCTGGCTATTCTTTAAAAGTGCCTTCCTCACCATCTTAAATAAGCATGCCCCATTCAAAAAATGTAGATCTAGGAATAGATATAGTCCTTGGTTCACTCCAGACCTGTCTGCCCTTGACCAGCACTAAAACATCCTGTGGCGTTCTGCATTAGCATCGAATAGCCCCCGTGATATGCAACTTTTCAGGGAAGTTAGGAACAAATATACACAGGCAGTTAGGAAAGCTAAGGCTAGCTTTTACAAACAGAAATTTGTATCCTGTAGTACTAACTCAAAAAAGTTCTGGGACACAGTAAGGTCGATGAGTAATATGAGCACCTCCTCCCAGCTGCCCACTGCTCTGAGGCTAGGAAACACTGTCACCACCGATAAATTGACTATAATTGAGAATTTCAATAAGCATTTCTCTACGGCTGGCCATGCTTTCCACCTGGCTACCCCTACCCCAGTCAAATGCCCGGCACCCTCCACAGCAATCCGCCAAAGCCCCCACCATTTCTCCTTCACCCAAATCCAGATAGCTGATGTTCTGAAAGTGCTGCAAAATCTGGACCCCTACAAATCAGCCGGGCAACAAAAATTTTGGCAACCCCTATTACTAGCCTGTTCAACCTCTCTTTCGTATTGTCTGAGATTCCCAAAGATTGGAAAGCTGCCGCGGTCATCCCCCTCTTCAAAGGGGGTGACACTCTAGACCCAAACTGCTACAGAGCTATATCTATCCGACCTTGTCTTTCTATGGTCTTCGAAAGCCAAGTTAACAAACAGATTACTGACCATTTCGAATCCCACCGTACCTTCTCTGTTATGCAATCTGGTTTCAGAGTTGGTCATGGGCGCACCTCAGCCACACTCAAGGTTCTCAAGGTCTCAAGGACATCATAACCGCCATCGATCAGAGACATTACTGTGCAGTATTCATCGACCTGGCCAAGGCTTTCGACTATGTCAATCACCACATTCTTATTGGCAGACTCGATAGCCTTGGTTTCTCAACTGATTGCCTCGCCTGGTTTACCAACTACTTCTCAGACAGAGTTCAGTGTGTCCAGACCTCTGGCACTCTCTATGGGGGTGCCACATGGTTCAATCCTCAGGCCAACTCTCTTCTCTGTATACAGCAATGATGTTGCTCTTGCTGCTGGTGATTCTCTGATACACCTCTATGCAGACGACACCATTCTGTATACTTCTGGCCCCTCTTTGGACACTGTGTTAACGAACCTCCAGACGAGCTTCAATGCCATACAACTCTCCTCCCGTGGCCTCAAACTGAAATCATGGTTATACTGATTGACAATCAGATTTTCCAATTTAACAATGGATATGCTGTTGGTAGTCACTGTAGGACGTCCACATTCATCCGTAGCAGTACAGGGGTTAAGTGGACCATTGACCACATCCTTCTCTGCCTTCTGACATGGAGATCTCTCTTTTCCTTTTTCTTTTTTCCATATGTAGATTGGTGGGGTGCCTTCCATTACAGCTTAGGCAGGTCATTCATTTCTTGCAGTCTCTGCTCATGTGCTCCTGCAGCAATCTCTTAGCCTCAGTAAAGCCCCTTCGCGCATCCATATGAAGACAGCTTCTGACCAGATCCCTAGGCTGACCAGAAGTGAATTGCTCGAGGTAGTAGAGCGTGTCCTCCCTGCTACTTGTTTTGGCTTCTATGCCATGCTCAAATGCCTGCATGAAGGACTTGTAATCCAAAGGATTACCCTCAAAGATTACCCTCAAGGATTACCCTCAAGGATTACCCCCTAGCTGTATGTGTGCTTGTTGTACTATGAGCAGGTCAGATATCTCATTCTGTCTTTGCATGACAGTGATTGGGTTGTCATGGTTAACATGGCTTAGTTGACAAGGCCATTGTTGATTGAACCTTTGTGCTGGTAGGGGTGAACCTCTTCCTATTGCTGGTTTCAAACTGGACTCTGGTAATATTGATGGTAAGTCTAAGGCCCTTTGCAGTGGGGAGAAAGCAATAACTTTATGAAATCCATAGGTGATGTTACAGGTGTCAGTTCATCTTCCATAAGTACACTGGGATTTTCCTTCAAAATCGTACAAACTTTCTAATTTGGGAAAATGAAATTGTTCCTTATAATTCCTCTAATTATAATAATTTACAAGTGAAATAAATAAAGAGTATAGTGTGCAGTAAGTTCAATGTCCAAAAACTATACTGCTCCACTGCGTAACCGAGACTCCTCCTCATAGGCCCGAATTCCCCCCTCAAATAAAATGTCCTCCTCCCGTAGCCACCACACCGGCCACAAAGGGGTATTCATCTCCAATAATGGTCAACGTGAGTACTATGGGGCGGTAAACATTTAGGCAGGTAACCTTCGCTTTCTTGGGCACAGGGACTATGGTGGTCTGCTTGAAACATGTAGGTATTACAGATTTGGTCAGGGAGAGGTTGAAAATGTCAGTGAAGACACTTGTTAGTTGGTCTGCGCTTTCTTTGAGTACACATCCTGGTAATTCGTCTGGCCCCGCGGCTTTGTGAATGTTGACCTGTTTAAAGGTCTTGCTCACATTGGCTACGGAGAACATGATCACACAGTTGTCTGGAACAGCTGGTGCTCTCATGCATGCTTCAGTGCTGCTTGCCTCGAAGTGAGCATAAAATGCATTTATCTCGTCTGGTAGGCTCGCGTCCCTGGGCAGCTCGCGGCTGAGTTGCCTTTTGTAGTCCATAATAGTTTGCAAGCCCTGCCATATGCGACGAATATCAGAGCCAGTGTGGTAGGATTCAATCTTAGTCCTTTATTGACGCTTTGCCTGTTTGCTGGTTCATCTGAGGGTATAGCAGGATGTCTTATAAATGTCCTTATTAGCGTCCCGCTCCTTGAAAGTGGCAGCTCCAGCCTTTAGCTCTGTGTAGAAAATGCCTGTAATCCATGGCTTCTGGTTGGGATGTGTACGTACAGTCACTGTGGGGATGACGTCGTCGATGCACTTATTGATGAAGCCGGTGACATAGGTGGTATACTCCTCACTGCCATTGGATGAATCCCGGAACATATTCCAGTCTCTGCTAGCAAAATAGTCCTGTAGCGTAGCATCTGCATTATCTGACCACTTACGTGGTCATTGGTAATTCATGCTTTAGTTTTTGCTTGTAAGCAGGAATCAGGAGGATAGAGTTATGGTCAGATTTGCCAAATGGAGTGTGAGGGAGAGCTTTGTACGCTTCTCTGTGTGTAGAGCAAAGGTGGTCTAGAGTTCTTTTTCCTGTGGTTGCACATGTGACGTGCTGGTAGAAATTTGGTAAAATGGATTTAAGTTTCTCTGCATTAAAATCCCCGGCCACTAGGAGCACCGCTTATGGATGAGCATTTTCTTGTTTGCTCATGGCCTTATACAGCTGGTTCAGTGCGGTCTTAGTGCCAGCATCGGATTGTGGTAGTAAATAGAAGGCTGCAAATTATATAGATGAGAACTCTCTTGGTAGATACGGTGGTCTACAGCTTATCATGAGGCACTCTACCTCAGGTGAGCAATACCTCGAGACTTCTTTAATATTAAACATCGCACAGCAGCTGTTATTAACAAATAGACACACAACCACACCCCTCGTCTTACCAGACATAGCTGCTCTGTCCTGCTGATGAATGGAAAACCCAGCCAGCTCTTTATTTTCCTTGTCGTCGTTCAGCCACGACTCAGTGAAACATAAAATATTACAGTTTATAACGTCCCGTTAGTAGGATAGTCTTAATCATAGATAATCCAGTTTATTTTTCAATGATTATACATTGGCCAATAGTACTGGTGGTAGTGGTGCTTTACAAACTCGCCTACGAATTCTCACAAGGCACCCGTACCTCCAGACAGACACGTTTTCTCTGTCTTTTCTTCACATAAATGATGGGGATTTGGGCCTGGTCATTGAAAAAGCAGTATTTCCTTTTTGTTGGACTCATTAAAGAAAATGTATGTAGCGTATATAGCTGTATATGTATATTCTGTATATAGCGCAGTTAAAAACACATAAATAAGGAAGTGTCTAACTATTCTCCATGGTTGTTCCTCTTGCCTATTCTTTGAATGTGGAAGGATGTCACGCCTTGGTCATTGTATTTTGTGTTTTCGTTATATATTTGGTCAGGCCAGGGTGTGACATGGGTTTATATATTGTATTTTCGTATTGGGGTTTGTAGTATTTGGGATTG
This sequence comes from Oncorhynchus masou masou, assembly GCF_036934945.1. NCBI lineage: Eukaryota > Metazoa > Chordata > Actinopteri > Salmoniformes > Salmonidae > Oncorhynchus > Oncorhynchus masou. The sequence goes on along the minus strand of NC_088236.1, from coordinate 42,789,127 downwards.
CGGCTGAGTAGGGGTGTTGTTTAGGTTTGGCTGCCTGAGGCGGTTCTCAATCAGAGTCAGGTGATTCTCGTTGTCTCTGATTGGGAACCGTATTTAGGTAGCCTGGGTTTCACTTTGTATTTCGTGGGTGATTGTTCCTGTCTCTGTGTTAGTGTTCACCAGACAGGCTGTATAGGTTTTTCACGTTCCGTTTGTTGTTTTTGTTATTTCATGTATCGTCATTTGTTCTATTAAAAACATGAGTAACCAACACGCTGCATTTCGGTCCGACTCTCTTTCGACAAACGAAGAACGCCGTTACAGAATCACCCACCACACACGGACCGAGCAGCGTGTTAACAGGCAGCTGGAGCAGCGAAGGGAGGACGTTATGGACAGCAGAGGATTGGAGTATACGACGTGGGAAGAAATAGACAGGTGGGCGGCCGACCCAGAGAGAGTGCCGGAGCCCGCCTGGGATTCGCTGGAGCAGTGCGAAGAGGGCTATAGGAGAATGGAGTCGAAAAGAAAGACACGGCGGCGCAGAGCGAAACCCGAAGATCAGCCCCAAAAATTTCTTGGGGGGGGGGACTCAGAGGGAGAGTGGCTGAGTCAGGAGACAGACCTGAGCCAACTCTCCCTGTTTATCGTGAGGAGCCAAGGAGGAGACCAGAACCGGTGTTGGAGGTGAGCGAAGCAGAGACTGTGAAGGAGTTAATGGGGAAATTGGAGGAGAGAGTAATGAGGGAGTTCCTAGTTTGGTGCTTTAGGTATAAGATTCGTCCGACGGAGCGAGTCTGGGATTTAATGGCACCTGGGTCAGCGCTCCATACTAGTCCTGAGGTTGCGTGTTTGTCGGCTGGTGAAAAATGTGCCAGCCTCACGCACTAGGCCTCCTGTGTACCTACCAAGCCTTGCACGTCCTGTGCCAGTCCTGCTCTCAGGCTCTCCAGTACACCTTCACGGTCCAGTCCATCCTGTGCCACCTTCACACACCAGTCCTCCGATGGTAGCTCCCCGCACCAGGCTTCCTGTGCGTGTCCTCGATCCAGTACCACCAGTTCCAGTACCACGCACCAGGCCTTCAGTGCGCCTCGCCTGTTTGAGCGCAGCCAGCGCTTTCTCGCTCTCCTGCGCTGTCGGAGTCTCCCGCCTGTTCAGCGTTTCTAGAGCCTTCCTCCTCTACAGCGCTGCCGGAGCCTCCTGCCTGTTCGGAGCAGCCTGAGCTGCCAGTCTGCATGGAGCAGCTAGAGCTGCCAGTCTGCATGGAGCAGCTAGAGCTGCCAGTCTGCATGGAGCAGCTAGAGCTGCCAATCTGCATGGAGCAGCCAGAGCTGCCAGTCTGCATGGAGCAGCTAGAGCTGCCACTCTGCATGGAGCAGCCAGAGTTGCCAGTCTGCATGGAGCAGCTAGAGCTGCCAGTCTGCATGGGGCAGCCAGAGCTGCCAGTCTGCTTGGAGCAGCTAGAGCTGCCAGTCTGCATGGAGCAGCTAGAGCTGCCAGTCTGCATGGAGCAGCTAGAGCTGTCAGTCTGCATGGAGCAGCTAGAGCTGCCAGTCTGCATGGAGCAGCCAGAGTTGCCAGTCTGCATGGAGCAGCTAGAGCTGCCGTCTGCATGGGGCAGCCAGAGCTGTCAGTCTGCTTGGAGCAACCAGAGTTGCCAGTCTGCATGGAGTTGCCAGTCTGCATGGAGTTGCCAGTCTGCAAGGAGCTGCCAGTCTGCAAGGAGCTGCCAGTCTGCAAGGAGCTGCCAGTCGGCAAGGAGCTGCCAAAGCTGTTAGTCTGCATGGAACAGTCAGAGCTGTCAGTCTGCAAGAAGCCGCCAGAGCTGTCAATCTGCATGGAGCAGCCAGAGCCGCCAGTCAGCATGGAGCAGCCAGAGCCGCCAGTCAGCATGGAGCAGCCAGAGCCGCCAGTCAGCATGAAGCAGCCAGAGCCGTCAGTCTGCCAGACTCTTCCAGATCTGCCAGTCAGCCAGACTCTTCCAGATCTGCCAGACAGCCAGACTCTTCCAGATCTGCCAGTCAGCCAGACTCTTCCAGATCTGCCAGTCAGCCAGACTCTTCCAGATCTGCCAGTCAGCCAGACTCTTCCAGATCTGCCAGTCAGCCAGACTCTTCCAGATCTGCCAGTAAGCCAGACTCTTCCAGATCTGCCAGTCAGCCAGACTCTTCCAGATCTGCCAGTCAGCCAGACTCTTCCAGATCTGCTATTCAGCCAGACTCTTCCAGATCTGCCAGTCAACTAGACTCTTCCAGATCTGCTAGTCAACCAGACTCTTCCAGATCCGCCAGTCAGCCAGGATCCGCCAGTCAGTCAGGATCTGCCAGATCTGCTAGTCAGCCAGGATCCGCCAGTTGGCCAGGATCTGCCAGTCAGCCAGGATCCGCCAGTCAGCCAGGATCTGCCAGATCTGCTAGTCAGCCAGGATCCGCCAGTCGGCCAGGATCTGCCAGTCAGCCAGGATCCGCCAGTCAGCCAGGATCCGCCAGTCAGCCAGGATCTGCCAGATCTGATAGTCAGCCAGGATCCGCCAGTCAGCCAGGATCTGCCGGAACCACCAGCAAGCCAAGATCTGGTAGATCCATCAACCTGCCTGAGCTTCGTCTCACTCCTGAGCTTCCTCTCACTCCTGAGCTTCCTCTCACTCCTGAGCTTCCTCTCACTCCCGAGCTTCCTCTCACTCCCGAGCTTCCTCTCACTCCCGAGCTTTCTCTCACTCCCGAGCTTTCTCTCACTCCCAAGCTTTCTCTCACTCCCGAGCTTTCTCTCAGTCCCGATCTGCCTCAGTCCCGAGCTGTCCTTCAGTCCCAATCTGCTCCTCAGTCCAGTGGATTTCTGGGTGAGGACTATTCGGCCATGGTCGGCGGCGAGGGTGGATCATCCCAGGATGCGAAGGGGATGAACTATGACATTTATGGAGTGGGGTCCACGTCCCGAGCCGGAACCGCCACCATGGACAGACGCCCACCCGGACCCGCCCTATGGTTTTGAGGTGCGTCCGGGAGTCCGCACCTTGGGGGGGGGTTCTGTCACGCCTTGGTCATTGTATTTTGTGTTTTCGTTTTATATTTGGTCAGGCCAGGGTGTGACATGGGTTTATATATTGTATTTTCGTATTGGGGTTTGTAGTATTTGGGATTGCGGCTGAGTAGGGGTGTTGTTTAGGTTTGGCTGCCTGAGGCGGTTCTCAATCAGAGTCAGGTGATTCTCGTTGTCTCTGATTGGGAACCGTATTTAGGTAGCCTGGGTTTCACTTTGTATTTCGTGGGTGATTGTTCCTGTCTCTGTGTTAGTGTTCACCAGACAGGCTGTATAGGTTTTTCACGTTCCGTTTGTTGTTTTTGTTATTTCATGTATCGTCATTTGTTCTATTAAAAACATGAGTAACCAACACGCTGCATTTCGGTCCGACTCTCTTTCGACAAACAAAGAACGCCGTTACAAAGGAGCCACAGTTATACACCTGAGCCTGCTTACTGCACAGCACAATCCATCAATCAGATTGATACACGAGAGTACATGAGTGGGTTATAGGATGTCTAATTGTTTTATATTTTTTCAATATGGGTGACTATTAAAAGAGCCTGTTTTGTTTTTGTACAGACATCACCCTTACCTACACAGCACCCTCACCTGAGAAGTAGAAACTGGGAATTGAATAACTGCAGTTGTCATAGCTAAGTAAATGGAAGAATACTCTTATTCCAATGTGGATAGCTCTTTAAAAAGCCTTTGGTTGTGCATAGTGTAGTCTATGGTGTTGCCAGGGAACAGCACCCTCTTCAAAGAGGTAGGAGATATAGATCTCCCACAAACGGATTGCCTCCCATGCTGCGTTGTTGGCCCCCACCCTTGCAACATCCTGCAGAGCAGCAGACCTCTCCTCTGGCACACGGCAGCAAGCTGCAGGTCACCTCCTGGTCCTCATGTCCATCCTCATGAAGCTGTGCAGAACACAGGTAGCATTCACACATGCCTGAATTAACCCCATGTGGCAGTCCCAGATGTCCCTGGTCACCCAACCGTACAGTGCTCTACACAGTAACTGTTGGCAATCGTTTTGAAGGAATCTCCAGTTGCAATGTATCTGTAGGAATAAGGAAGATAATGTCATTATTAGACTTTTACATCACCAGGTCATTCTGGATTACTAAAACATAATATCTCTTATAACAAATGTTAACATTGGATAGATAGATGCATGTGCACACGTGCATGTGTAGCATGTGACAACAGCAGGATCATATCAAGGATATTGTCACCAATTAATACATAAATACCACTTGAAGCTTGATGACGAGGACCATTTGAATCAGTTGTGTATTGCTAAGGTAAAAACAAAAATCATGACTGAGAACCACTGCTCTTCATTGTGAGCTCTTCATCTGCAGACAGGCTTTCACAGCTCTCTGTATCTGAGGATAGAAAATAACACAAGACACAGACATCATTATACACAAATTAGACAGCACTGAATATTATGTTACTATCATCTCTGTCCTCACTTCTAGGGACTGGAACTACACAAAGTATAGGATAGTCTACTCTCTCACTTTGACAGTTGGGGCTGCTATCCTTTCACCCTCCTCCATGGCTGTTAGTTAGCTACCTACAAATGCATTTGGAGTTTGTTTTTTACATTGACAAATACATCAAAATAGCTAGCTAATATGAAGTTCGGTAGCTGTTCATACTTAATTCACTTAGCTAGCTAGCTATACAGTATGTACAGTTGGCTAAAAAGCTAGTTAGCTACATTAGCAGGTCATTTGAGTTAGCCTGCACTTGTAATGAATATTCAGGGAGAAAAAGGTGTAGATTCACGCTCAGAGCGCGGCAGGTGTTTATTTTGCCCTTGCAGAAGACAGGAATCGTGGTCACAGGCAGGCAATAGCCACACATAGGTAGGCAAACAGGCAGGTGAATCAAAACTAGGACTGAAGGCTATAACTGGTACTCACAAACAAGCTAGGTTAAGGCTTAGCAGAGTCTAAATGAACACAGGTGAAATCAATTAACAAAAATGAAAGACAGGGCTACGTTCCAGAACACAAAGAAACAGGGCTACGTTAAATGACACAAAGAAAAAGAACACATGGTTGACTAAGAAAAGAAAAACAGAAACTTAGCACTGTAGCTAGTTCGCTAATTTTTAAAACATTTTCAAAATGTATTTATTTACTTGAATAGGTTCTCCCAGCCATGTAAACGATTGGAAACAGGGCAGCAAAGTTTTTTTTTGTCACCAGAGCAGTTTAGAGCATATTACTATTTACCTGTGAATAAATTCATGAAATGGAGAATGGATTAAACTATTTACCCATTTAATAACCAAACCTTCATACAAACTTGCTATGCTGAATTCTTGATGCACAGTCAAACGTGCTGTTATATGCTGCCAGCACACCCACAAGCGAGCCACTCTGGGCGCCATAAGGCAAATTACTGCATACTAATGTACACATACGGTTAGGCAACACGTTAGTAGAATTAGGTTAAGGTTAGGGAAAGTGTTAGGGTTAGCTCAAATGCAAAATAAAATACTTTTGATTTTAATTTGATAAAGCCTGATCACTTTTAGCCAGGACTCCTTTTCGGCCTAGATTACATGGTTGCATTCAAGACAAGGTCGTTTTTTATTGATCTGTTGTCAGTGTCAGTAGAGTAGACCTAGGCAACCATCATATTAAAAATGATTGTGCTAATGTCTCCAGTCATATGTAGTAATGTTTATCAAATGTTTATCAAATGTTTATCAAAGGCTGTGGTGATGAGTAAATTCGTTTTAGGGACTGTTATCATGCAGTTTGGGGTAGCCACTCGACTGTTGTTGTTAAAATAATTAATGTGGTGGTCTTCCAACATGGCCGCCAGGAGGCAATGTATGTCAACTGCAAGCCCTCTATTATAGCTGTTATTTGGACAGATACAGCTTACTAGTCCTTTATACAAGCTAACTAGTAAGATTTATGCAAAGCGACTTACCGATGATAAAGTGCTTGAAAACAAATAAATGTATCGAGGAAGTGGAGCCCACAGGTTTCCATCATCATCGCAGCCTAATAGCCGGAAACCAGTGGAGGCTGCTTAGGGGAGGACGGCTCATTATAATGGCTGAAACGGAGCACCTAGAATGGCATCAAACACATGGAAACTGTATTTAATACCATTCCAATGATTCCGCTCCAGGCATTACCACAAGCCCATCGTCCCCAATTACGGTCCCACCAACCTCCCCTGTGCCTGAAACCATAGGGTTCGTCTAAACTGATCCTTGGGTAGTTGATGAAACTTCATTTGGTGAGCTTTTCTCCTACTATTATTCAAGCAAAATGGTATGCAACAGGTTTTTCGGCATCTTACAAGTAGGGTTAGTTAGCTAATTGAAATAAGTCCGTTGGAATCGATTCTTTGGCTGATAATCGTGATGTACATTCCATTCAACAGTTTAGCTGTTCATACAAAAAAATGTACGAGCATGAAAGTGTTTTCAGGTACGATGTAGTTTGTTGATTAAGACGACATAGATGTTAAAAATGACCAACCAATCATATCTAAAATGTTTATAGAATTTTTTTTAAGGAATACCGCCATTGTCGAGTTAATGCGTGAAGTAGGCAATTTAACATGGGAGTAAAGAGAGTATCCCATGTCTGTAACCTACTTGGGGGCGAAGGGGTTGCCCTCTACTGGACATACAGAATAGGACTCCAAACGCCTTGCTGACTGACTGACCAGAGGATTTCTGTGTCACCAAAGGAGTTTAGCTCCACGGATAAAATATTAGACTGTCGAAAAATACAGAATGCTGCAGCATGGGTTCTGACCAAGACCAGACAGAGAGCAAACATCACACCGGTTTTAAGGTTTTCTATTGGTTTTTAAATCAATTCATGATTGTGCACCCCAGGATATGTCATCCATGGTTTTAAGTTAGGTACCCAGTAGGTCCCTTTGTAGGCACTGGCCTTTTGACTATCCCCCAGCCTCTGGGAAAGCCTGCCGGAGAACCTGAGGGGCGGCAAAATTGTGGACATATTTAAAAGATCTTATAACACATATTTTAGCTTTGATTTTCCTTTTTAGTTCAGGTTGTCATTCTTTTGTTTTTTAACTTATGTTTGTGTAGTAAATATTTCAGCTTTTATTATAATTTTTATTTAGATTTGTCCTGTAAAGCGCATTGCGTTGCATTCCATGTCTGAAATGTGCTGTATAAATAAAGCTTGATTTGACTTAATCTGACCAAATAGGTAAATGAAAATGAACAATGCCATTTAAGAAAGCATGTATTTTGTGCAGAGAGAAACTATTTAGCCATTTAAACAAAATGTATCTCTGTTCCACTCTGTCTCCCCCCACAACCCCAACATATGACCCTATTGAAATAAACTGTATCAACACTCACAACGTTATTGGCACCAATATATTAGCAACATACATGCTTCTTGGACCAACTACCTTCATAATCTCATTGTGGTCTCGTAAAGAATATGATGCACATGGAAACTGAAAATAACAATATTCACAGGCTTGCCAATGCATAAAGATTGTATTCTCATCCACTAGGTATCCATGCAGGTGCATGCCTCTTATTGATCCTCCAATGGCTTTGGTCTAGGACACAGTAGGGCTGAAGTGGGGGTTAGTCAGTGTTACTCTGCTCCAAAATTCTCTCTCACACTTGCAGCCACAGTACGAGCAGCAGGGTAGCCAAAGAGCACAGCCAGTGTAAGGTCGTTCTGCGCCAGTGGGGGGTGCTGTTGCAAAGGTCTGAAACACAGCAGTGGATCCACACCCCGGGTAGCTCCTGTTGGCAGTGCTGAGACGTGGCACAACCGCTGGTCAGAATGATTCCCATGGCACCTGCAGGGTTTGGACGCACACACACACACAGAAATAATAAATATGCATAGACAGTGAGAGATACATCTGAGAGATACATTTGAAAAAGACAGGTATTTGAGACAAGCATGGGGACACACTGAGCTGAGGACTGGGGACTGAGGAGGAGAGATAGACAGGAGGGATGCTGTAAGCATGTTATGAGTGAGAAGCTGCCTTGACAGGGATGAGAGTGACTGTGCAGGATTAGACCAGGGACTCTGATCTTTCCAGAAATTCCCCCTGCCTCACACAGCACATGACTCATCATATCACACCCCCTTACTTATCCATGACCCCAGATCTTCCTGCAGCAATCTCAATCAGATTGGGGTCTTTCTTTGTCACTGCAATCCGGTTATCACTGTCTCTATTATTGTTGTTGACTAAAACTAAAATTAATTGACTGGACAGTTACAGAATGTGTTTGCATACACTAGGTAAGAGACATTCTTCTACTATTTCAACCCAGGTCTGGCACTCACGTAACGAGTTGCTTTAGATACGGACCGTGGGGTAAAAAATGTAAGGGTGAGGGTGAAGAAGAGGGTGAGGAGGACTGTACTCACTGCTCTCCGTCTTAATGCAAAAGCGATGCTTGAAGCCTTTGTGTGAGTGGGAGCAAGTGATGACCTTGGGGCTGGAGCAGCCCACATCCACGTACATCTGCCCCTGGAGGATGTTACAGCCATAGCACTGCAGCGCCTCACCTTCCACAACACACAGAGAACATTAGGACAACACTTTGCCACTGTACATTGCCCTGGTGCCATTTTCAAAGGTTAAAGTTGAGCCAGTGGCACAGTTTACATAAGCACCACACTAGAATATCATTAACATTAAGGCTGGACCAAAATGTTACAAATGACATACAGTTTAAAGTTCAGTGGAAGGTTTTTGAACTTAGCAAGCCTGAGGATGGCTGCGAGAAAGGATGGCAAATGGAAGAATCGCTGAAAATAAAAATAGGATATATATTACAGGGCCAAAAGTTTGTGGACACCCCTTCAAATTAATGCATTTGGCTAATTCAGTCACACCTGTTACTGACAAGTGTATAAAATCAGGCATGCAATCTCCATAGACAATCATTGGCAGCAGAATGGCCCGTACTGAAGCGCTCAGTGTCTGTCAAAGTGGCACCGTCATAGGATGCCACCTTTCCAACAAGTCAATTTGTCAAATTTTTGCCCTGCTAGAACTGTGGAGTCTGTTTTAGCAGCAAAGGGGGTACCAACTCCATACAAATACCCATTAGTTTAGAATGTACGATGATCAGGTGTCCGCATACTTTTGGCCATGTAGTGTAGATATGTTTAAAATACTGTATTCACAAACATCAACTGTAGTATTCTTGAAAAACGTATGTTTTTCCATGTTCAGTCAGATACTTTGCCATGTAAGATCAATACTAAGACACACCTGCAACACATCACTGACACACCTGCAACACATGGGTGTCAGGTAGCCTAGTGGTTAGAGCATTGTGCCAGTAACCGAAAGGTTGCTATATTGAATTCCCAAGCTGACAAGGTTAAAATCTGTTGCTCTGCCCCTGAGCAAGACAGTTAACCCACTGTTCCCTTGGCACCGAAGACGTGGATGTCGATTAAGGCAGCCCCCCGCACCTCACTGATTCAGAGGGGTTGGGAATGCTGACGACTCATTTCAGTTGATGACATTCAGTTGTACAACTGACTAGGTATCCCTTTCCCTCTCACACTCTCATATACACATGCCCACACACACACACACACACACACAGTAAGACATGCTCTCACACTCTCATACACACACAAACACACTCTGTCTCGCTTTCTCTCTATACACTTTCTCATATACTTACCATGTGAAAATAGGAGAGTTAAAAAAAAATACAGTCCAAATCCATGCATTAGCCCGGTGTGTGGAGTAATGGGTGATGTCTTGTCAGTGGTCAGACAGAACTGTGAGCTATGTGGAGTGAGAGAGAGACACTCTTCTCCTGTTATACTCTGGTGGGGAGTAGGGTGTCCACCCCCTCTGCGCAGAGTGGGTAAAAATGTGCTTTGGTGATGATATTTCAATTTATTATGTGATGAAATACATTTTGCAAAGACAAATATGATTCTTCAAGTTCTGAATCATTCAGTGGGTTCTTTCTCTAATATATCATTAATATTATATCCTAAAAGTTTGGGGGGTGAAAAAAACCCATTACCATGATATTTAAAAAATATATTTTTTCTTTATCTTTTATTGTAAGTGCAAAAAAATGTACATTACAGTCAATGGGTACAGTAGCTGAAAAACAGTTGTGGCATCCAGGGATTCATAAGAGAGGGCATTTCTAAGCTCTTATTTAGCTCTTATTTAATGTGAAAAAAATGATTACACAGTCCTGGAAACTCACTAAACTAGTCCTGGAAATCATTTGAATGTCCAACTCACAAAATTATAATTAATAATTACACACACACAAAGTTTCATAAAATGTGCTAATTTTGCAGACATCTTTTAAAGAGCCAGGAAGATAAAGTTATCAAATTCACACCACCACACATGTGATATCATTGAAAAGCCCAGAATGTCCTCTCAAAGGGACAACAGTACTTAATACAGTGGCGTGTATGGCGTCAGAGATACGGACCAAGAACGCCCACTAGGTAGGACAAAAATGAAATGCTGAGACTCAGGAGGATAAGAACCGAGCTCTGTTGGCAGAGCGGTGCTGCTTCTCAAATCAAATGACATTTTATTTGTTACATGCGCTGAATTCAAGCCAACTTTGCAGTTTGAAGAAAAAATATATATAATTAGAAATAAAAGTAATTAAAGAGCAGCAGTAAAATAACATTAGCAAGACTATATACAGGTGATACCAGTACAGAGTCAAAGTGCTGGGACACCACTTAGTCGAAGTAATTGAGGAAATATGTACACGTAGGTAGTATTATTAAAGTGACTATGCACAGATAGTAAAGAGAGAATAGCAACAGTGTAAAATAAGGTGGCGGGGGGGGCAATGCTAATAATCTGGGTAGCCATTTGATTAGATGTTCAGGAGTCTTAAGACTTGGGGGTAGAAGCTGTTAAGAAGGCTCTTTGACCTAGACTTGTTGCTCCGGTACCGCTTGCCGTGCGGTTGCAGAGAGAACAGTCTATGACTAGGGTGGCTGGAGTATTTGACAATTTTTAGGGCATTTCTCTGACACCGCCTGGTATAGAGGTCCTGGATGGCAGGAAGCTTGGCCCCAGTGATGTACTGGGCCGTACACAATACCCTTTGCCCTTTGAACTTGGTCCTCCTTTCCTGTAGTCCACAATCATCACCTTTGTCTTGATCAAGTTGAGGAGAGGTTGTTGTCCTGACACCACACGGCCAGGTCTCTGACCTCCTCCCTATTGGCTGTCTCGTCATTGTCGGTGATCAGGCCTACCACTGTTGTGTCATCGGCACACTTAATGATGGTGTTTGAGTCCTGCCTGGCCATGCAGTCATGAGTGAACAGGGAGTACAGAAGGGGACTGACTACACACCCCTGAGTGTCCCCCGTATTGAGGATCAGCATGGCAGCCCGTCTGAAAGTCCAGGATCCAGTTGCAAAGGGAGGTGTTTAGTCCCAGGATCCTTAGCTTAGTGATGAGCTTTGAGGCCACTATGGTGTTGAACACTGAGCTGTAGTTAATGAATAGCATTCTCACATAAGTGTTCCTTTGTCCAGATGGGAAAGGGCAGTGTGGAGTGCAATAGAGATTGCATCATCTGTGGATCTGTTTGAGCAGTATGCAAATTGGAGTGGGTCTATGGTTTCTGGGATAATGGTGTTGATGTGGGCCATTACCAACCTTTCAAAGCATTTAATTGCTACGGACGTGAGTGCTATGGGTCTGTAGTCATTTAGGCAGGTTGCCTTTGTGTTCTTGGGCACAGCGACTATGGTGGTCTGCTTGAAACATGTTGGTATTACAGACCCCATCAGGGACATGTTGAAAATGTCAGTGAAGACACCTGCCAGTTGGTCAGCACATGCCCGGAGCACACGTCCTGGCAATCCATCTGGCCCCGCAGCCTTGTGTATGTTGACCTGTTTAAAGGTCTTGCTCTCTGTAGCCGATGTGAGTGTGATCACACAGTCATCCGGAACAACTGATGCTCTCATGCATGCCTCAGTGTTGCTTGCCTCGAAGCGAGCATAGAAGTGATTTAGCTCGTCTGGTAGACTTGTGTCACTGGGCAGCTCGCGGCTGCGCTTCCCTTTGTAGTCTGCATTAGTTTGCGAGCCCTGCCACATTAGATGAGCGTCAGAGCCGGTGTAGTATGATTCAATCTTAGCCCTGTATTGACGTTTGGCCTGTTTGATGGTTTGTCACAGGGCATAGCAGGAGTTCTTGTAAGCTTCCAGGTTAGATTCCCGCACCTTGAAAGCGGCAGCTCTACCCATTAGCTCAGTGCGAATGTTGCCTGGCTTCTAGTTGGGGTATGTATAAACAAACAGTCTGTGATAGCAAAACAGTCCTGTAGTTTAGCATTTGCTTCATCTGACCACATTTTTATAGACAGAGTCAGTGGTGCTTCCTGCTTTAATCTTTGCTTGTAAGCAGGAATCAGGAGGATAGAGTTGTGGTCGGATTTACCAAATGGAGGGCGAGGGAGAGCTTTGTACGCATCTCTGTGTGTGGAGTACAGATGATCTAGAATTTTCTTTCCTCTGTTTGCAAATTTAACATGTTGATGGACATTTGGTAGAACTGATTTAAGTTTTCCTGCATTAAAGTCTCCGGCCACTAGGAGTGCCGCCTTTGGGTGGGTGGTTTCCTGTTTGCTTATTTCCTTATACAGCGGACTGTGTGCTGTCTTAGTGCCAGTTTCTGTCTGGTGGTAAATAAACAGCCATGAAATGTATAGCTGAAAACTCTCTAGGAAAGTAGTGTGGCCTGCAATTTATCACAATATACTCTACTTCAGGCGAGCAAAACTAGAGACTTCCTTAGATTTCGTGCACCAGCTGTTGTTTACAAATATGCACAGCCCCCCCCCCCTCCCTAGTCTTACGAAGTGTGCTGTTCTATCTTACCGGTGCAGTGTATATCCCGCTAGCTGAATATCCATGTCGTCATTCAGCCACGATTCCGTGAAACAGGATATTACTGTTTTTGATATCCTGTTGGTAGGATATTCGTGATCGTACCTCGTCTAGTTTATTGTCCAGTGATGCATGTTGGCGAGTAGTATTGACGGTAACGGCAGCTTTCCCACTCGCCTTTTTCGGGTCCTGACCAGTTATACTTTGTCCTCTGCACCTGCATCGCTTCCTCTTGCAAATAATGGGGATGTTGGCCTTGTCGGGTGTTTGGAGAATGTCCTGTGTGTCTTGCTTGCTGAAGAAAAAATCTTAGTCTGAGTGATCGCTGTCCTGATATCTAGAAGCTCTTTTTTTGCCATAAAATATGGTTGCAGAAACATTATGTACAAAATAAGTTACAAATAACGCAAAAAACACCACATAATAGCACAATTGGTTGGGCACCCATTAAACTGCTGTCATTTCTTCCTGCGCCATTGGAACCACTCAATATGATTGGTCAAATAAAAACCTTGGGACCCAAATGCATAATGAGTGCTCTAACTCCCCCTTGCAGTGGTCTAGAGCAATGACGCCATGACACTGGGTACCTCTAAGTCCCGCGGTGTAAGCTTGCAACTTTTAAAGGAGGAACCATTGTAAGTGATGCGTACAAAGTACTTTAAAAATATATATATATATATATATATATATATATATATATATATATATATATATATATACAATTACCATGTGATGGATTCAAGACAGCATCTCAAATCACAGTATATTAAAGCATCTCAATATAATCTAATTATCATTATTACTGCAAACAGAGAAGGGACTTCAAATCACCTTACATATACATATAATTGGCTTTGCGGTGCGAACATACAGCTGTGGAAGAATCCAACATAACGGTAGCATCCTTAAGGGATCCATTCTGTTCATTTGCCATGACCACAAAATCAATAAAATAGCAAGTCTTCTGTCATTCTGACTGAGCTCTATCTGCGAAACAGAAGCACAGTGCACCTGTGTGGATATGAGGCTGCTTCAGCACCCAACTGAGACTGATGCTTGTTGTGCCAGTTTGGTGTGATATCGAGGAGACAGATACAAAGATAGAGGACATGGACAAGGCAAGGACCGAGTTAGTGGCAGGGACAAGGGGCAAGGACAGGGACATTGTAAGGACAGAGACAGAGACAGGGATGGGGATAGGGGGAGGGTTACTGGCAAGGACAAGGAAAGGAGAGACCCATAGTGAAAGAATCTACTCACTCATAAGTTGAAAATACTTTTGAGTGTTTTTCCAACACAGATGAACATTTTTAAGTTGAACAACCGTGAAACTTTAGGACACGCTGCGTTAGTCAGGTTTTTGTCATGAGCCTTGTTCTAGTGCTGTCAGGAAGGAGAATGTCTGACACTGCCTGCTGGGAGCGGTTCTGTACAAGTTGTTGGCCTAGTTTTCCTGACTTGTTCTAACTCTGGAAAGCAAATCCATTGGAGAGCAGAATCACTGAGTCATCCCGTTGGAAACATCTCAAACCACAATACAAAGACAATAAGCTCTCTGATTCTGCCCATGCCTATTCAGAAAGAAAAAAAACATGTTGCATTGTGTAAAAAGCCCACACTGTATCGCTCTCTTGCTGTGAAAACAAATAATGTAAAGAAAGAAATGGAAATAACAAACACTCAATGGATAAACAGTAAGAGGACCATTCCAACGATTTGCACATACAGGCAAATACCTTTCCCAGGGATTTCTGTGGTGAAATGATACAGAAGAAATGGATGCAGTACCATTAACTGTCCGGAAGAGGTCAGACATGACATGTTAAAATTCAGTGAGTGTGGCTATTCGGCAAGATGTTTGTGGCTGCAGTATTTTCATTGACGAGCAACGGGCAATCGATGAGAGAAGTTTGATTGTATACAATCCACACTGTGGACAACAAATACTCTCCAGATTTTAATGCAATGACCTATCTGTGTATTGTGCTCATGGTGGAAAGCTATGAATGACCTGCTCATTAGTTGGTTTCATTTAAACTGTTATTATTCCCCCAGATTGGTCTCCATGACTAGACGTAACATAGTAAACGTAAATCTGGAACACTCAAATTAGTATGATATGATACATTATGATATGTTACATAAGACAGAAGGTTACTTATGTGTTGCTCTAGTTTATTTGCAAAATCCTTAATAAGATTGTGCATTCCAAAAATTGGTACAATGTACTATGTAACAATGTATATGGTACCTACACTGTAATTTTGTATGCTGCACTTGCCTCCCTACAATATAAATACATAGGTATTAGAATCTCATGTCGTGAAGTCGGTCCATTATTTTGAAAACCACCTCTTACAAGAGTCTAACTATTGAATATCACAATTTGTGTGATGGAATAGGCCTATTGCACCATAGGCTGCAGGCAAATGAATGCACAACAGAGGCAATATGGAAAATGCACAGGTTTGTACGCAGATGATTTGACCTTTGAGTCATCACTGATGATGACTGTGGTGGGTTTCAACCTGGTCTCAGATCATTATATATGATTCTGTATGTAAATCCGAGACACTCCATTTAGTATGATATTATACTTTTCGTAAGGTATGTATGAATTTGTGGATGATGTGTTACAAATTACAATTTGTATTGATCCGAGAACCTTCAAAAGGGGGTCGGCCCGCAACAACATCAACGATTTTAATGAATTACAGTTCCTCCAAGGAATTCAGTCAATTGAAATAAATCCAAAACTATGGATTTCACTAGACTGGGCAGTGAGCAGCCATGGGTGGGCCTAGGAGGGCATAGGCCCACCCACTGGCGAGCCAGGGCAAGCGAATCAGAATGAGTTTTTTCCCCACACAGGGGCTTTATTACAGACAGAAAAACTCCTCAGTTGTCCACGGCGTGGTTGGTCTCAGACGATCCCACATGTGAAGCCAGATGTGGAGGTTCTGGGCTGGTGTGGTTACACATGATCTGTGGTGGTGAGGCCGGTTGGATGTACTGCCAAATAATGCTGTAGGCAGCTTGTTAGATAAATGAACATTCACATTTTTGTTCAGTACACTTAGCATGTTAGCTAACCCTTCTCTCAATTCTTTCATTAACCCTTTTAGCTAACCCTTCCATAACCCTAACCCAATGACTTCTCTAGGGTACGTGGGAGGGTAGCATCCCACCTGGTCAACAGCCAATGAAACTGCAGGGCGCCAAATTCAAAACAACAGAATTCCGATGATTAAAATTCCTCAAACATATATTTTACACCATTTTAAAGATAAACTTGTTGTAAATCCAGCCACAGTGTCCGATTTAAAAAAGGCTTTACAACGAAAGCAAACCAAAACGATTATGTTAGGTCAGAGCCAAGTCACAGAAAAACACAGCCATTTTTCAAGCTAAAAATCTGAAATATAGATCAAATGAATCACTAACCTTCGATGATCTTCATCAGATGACACTCATAGGACTTCATGTTACATAATACATGTATGTTTTGTTTGATAAAGTTCATATTTATATCCAAAAATCTGAGTTTACATTGGCGCGTTATGTTCAGTAGTTCCAAAACATCCGGTGATTTTGCAGAGAGCCACATCAAGTTACAGAAATACTCATAATGAACATTGCTAAAAGATACAAGTGTTATGCATGGAATTTGAGATCCACTTCTCCTTAATGCAACCGCTGTGTCACATTTCAAAAAAGCTTTACCGAAAAAGCACACCATGCAATAATCTGAGTACAGCGCTCAGAGACAAAAACACCCCAAACAGCATTAGAAATATCCACTTACCTTTGATGATCATCATAATAAATGTTTGTTTTGTTCGATAATGTCCATCATTTATGTCCAAATACCTCCTTGTTGTTCGCACATTCAGTACACAATCTAAACTCACGACGCGCGTGTAAGTTCAGAGGAAAGTACAGACGTGTCAGAGTCGTGTGTATAGGTGGCAGGGAAGTCAGGCGCAGGAGAGTAAAACGGAGTGTAATGGAGTCTTTTAATATATGTCCACAAAACATACTCCAAACACTAAATGTACATACATAAATAAAAGATGGGTACGAGGACCCGTCGCGCACCTATACAACCATATAAACAACACAACAAAAAACAATCTCTGACAAAGATATGAGGGGAAACAGAGGGTTAAATATACAACAGGTAATGAATGGAATTGAAACCAGGTGTGTAGGAAGACAAGACAAAACCAATGGAAAATGAAAAATGGATCAATGATGGCTAGAAGACCGGTGACGTCGACTGCCGAGCACCGCCCGAACAAGGAGAGGCAGTACACCCTCCAGCAGCGTGTCGATACCGGCCTCGGGGACGACCCGGAGGGCAAGGTGCAGGGCGGTTCGGATGGAGACGGTGGAATTCTTTTAACATGGAAGGGTCTAACACGTCCTCCACCGGAACCCAGCATCTCTCTTCCGGCCTGTACCCCTCCCAGTCCACGAGGTACTGAAGGCCCCTCGCCCGACGTCTCGAATCCAATATGGATCGAACAGAGTACGCCGGAACCCCCTCGATGTCGAGAGGAGGTGGAGGAACATCACGCACTTCAGCCTCTTGGAGCGGGCCAGCCACCACCGGCCTGAAGAGAGACACATGGAACGAGGGGTTAATACGGTAATTAGTGGGCAGTTGTAACCTATAACATACCTCGTTCACTCTCCTCAGGACTTGAAACGGCCCCACAAACCGCGGACCCAGCTTCCGGCAGGGCAGGCAGAGGGGCAGGTTTCGGGTCGAGAGCCAGACCTTGTCCCCTGGTGCGAACACCGGGGCCTCACTGCGGTGACGGTCTGCGCCAACTTTCTGGCGCATTATGGCACGCTGAAGGTGGACGTGGGCGGCCTCCCAGGTTTCCTCAGAGTGCCGACACCAATTGCCCCCCTTTAGCAGTGAGGTAATGGGAGCAGCAACCTGACCAAAACCCCAGATAAACCTCCAGCAGTAATTGGCAAACCCTAAAAAACGCTGCACCTCCTTTACCGTGGTTGGAGTCGGCCAATTACGTAAGGCTGCAATGTGGTCGCTCTCCATTTCCACTCCTGATGTGGACCTCTGATGCCCCAGGAAGGAGAGAGATTGTTGGAAGAACAAGCATTTCTCAGCCTTGACATATAGATCATGCTCCAACAGGCGACCAAGCACTTTGCGCACCAGGGACACATGCTCAGCGCATGTAGCGGAGTATATCAGGATATCATCGATATACACCACTACACCCTGCCCGTGCAAGTCTCTAAAGATCTCATCTACAAATGATTGGAAGACTGATGGAGCATTCATCAACGCATATGGCATGACAAGGTACTCATTATTGTCAGGACCCGGTTTCGAACCTGGGTCTCCGGAGTGAGAAACAGTCACTTAACCAACTGAGCCACGAATAGACAGCAGAACCCAGAAGATGAGGCAGACACAGCAGTACTTAAGACGGTGTATTTAATGAAGAAAAAATCCTAAAAATAAAAAATGGCAAATCCAAAAGGTGGAAGGAAAAACACAAAAAGATCTAAAAAGAAACTCACCAAAACTAAACTAAAACAAAAAAACAGAATACCACAAGAACGTTACCCGGAATCGACAAGAGCACACAGAACACTAGGGCAGGGTGCCAACATACAAACACAGAGCACAGAACTGAGGGAAACAAAGGGTTTAAATACACTCAGGGGAAACAAGACACAGGTGCAAACAATAATGGGGGTCAAGGGAAAAACACAGGGACAAAAAGCACAATGGGGACATCTACTGACAAACAACTGGAACAACCCTGGCCAAATCCTGACAGAATCCCCCCCCTAGGAACGGCTCCTGACGTTCCTACCAGCTCTCTCAGGGTGGAATGAGGTCAGGGTCCAGGATGTCTCTGGCAGGAACCCAGGAGCGCTCCTCAGGACCGTAGCCTTCCCAGTCCACCAGATACTGCCAGGACCGCTGCACCCGGCGGGAATCCAGTATCCGGTGGACGGTATAAGCCGGCTGGCCTCCAATGACACGAGGCGGAGGGGGAGGTCTGTCTGCCGGGACAAGGGGAGAAAAAACAACAGGTTTTAACAAAGACACATGAAATGTGGGATTAATCTTAAGGGATCTGGGTAAGTGTAGGCGATAAGAAACTGGGTTAACTCTCCTGGCAACCTTGAAGGGACCGATGTATTTTTGGGACAGCTTGCGAGACTCCACCCGTAGAGGTAAGTCTCTTGTGGAGAGCCAGACTCTCTGGCCGGGGCGCAGGGTAGGCCCGGGACGGCGACGTCTGTTGGCTTGTTGTTGATACCTCTGTGAGGAACGCATCAGATTAAGACGGGTCTTCCTCCACATAAGCCGACAGCGTCTGACGAATCTCAAGGCTGAAGGCACACTGACTTCTGCCTCCTGGTCCGGGAACAATGGAGGAGCATAGCCAAACTGACACTCGTGCGGGGACATACCAGTGGAGGAGGAGCGCAAGGTGTTGTGCGCGTATTCGGCCCAAACAATAAAGGATGACCATGTGGACGGGTTGTCACGAGTCATACATCGGAGGGTGGTTTCCAGCTCTTGATTCATCCTCTCTGTTTGGCCGTTGGACTCCGGATGGTACCCTGAAGATAGACTGGCAGAAGCCCCCATGAGTTGGCAGAAGGCCTTCCAAAACCTTGAGGCGAACTGGGGACCTCTGTCAGAAACCACATCTTGAGGAATGCCGAAGACTCGGAACACATGATTAATTACCAACTCAGCCGTTTCCTTGGCAGAAGGTAACTTAGTCAGAGGGACGAACCTGGCCGCCTTTGAAAACCTGTCGATTATGACTAGGATAGTAGTATTGCCATGGGATGGAGGAAGTCCAGTAATAAAGTCCAATGAGATATGGGACCAGGGTCTGTGGGGAACAGGTAAAGGGTGAAGGAGTCCTTGAGGGCGGAGGTGAGAAGATTTGCCCTGGCAGCACACGGGGCAGGCATTGACGAAAGTGGCAACGTCTTCTCTTATGGTAGGCCACCAGAACTTACGCTGGATGAACTCCAAGGTGCGACCTACGCCCGGATGACAGGTGAGGCGAGAGGAGTGCCCCCACAGAAGGACCTGAGTCCTCACTGCCTTGGGGACAAACAACCGATTGGCAGGGCCTCCTTTAGGGTCCGGTTCGCTAGCTTGAGCACGTCTCACGGTATCCTCAACTTGCCACGAGATCGGAGCCACAATCTTAGCAGCAGGAAGGACAGGCATGTCCGTGTCATCTCGAATGGCAGGAGCGTAGACTCGGGACAGGGCATCCGGTTTGAGATTCTTCGACCCGGGCCGATAGGTGAGGATAAACTGGAATCGATTGAAGAAAAGAGACCATCTAGCTTGTCTAGAGTTCAATCGCTTCGCCTGCTGGATATACTCCAGATTTTTGTGGTCCGTAAGCACTTGAAACGGGTGAGAAGCCCCCTCGAGCCAGTGTCTCCATTCCTTCAATGCCATCTTAACCGCTAGGAGTTCACGATCCCCCACATCGTAGTTCCTCTCAGTCGGGGTAAGCCGGTGTGAGAAGAAAGCGCACGGATGAAGCTTCTTGTCTTCACCCCTCTGAGACAGGACAGCTCCGACACCAACCTCTGATGCGTCTACCTCCACCACAAATGGTTCATCCGTAGTCGGTAGTATCAGGATGGGAGCAGAGAGGATGCGCTGCTTGAGTCCTTGGAAGGCCGTCTCAGCTTCTCTTCCCCAAAAAAACCTTGCATTGCCACCTTTGGTTAAAGCTGAGAGAGGAGCTGCCACCAAACTGAAGTTCTTGATGAACTTGCGGTAAAAGTTTGTGAAGCCCAGGAAACGCTGAACATCCTTAACGGATTTGGGGGTGGGCCAATCCGCTACCGCCCCTACCTTCCTAGGGTCCATTTGGATTCGACCGGGTTCCACTACAAATCCCAGGAATTGTACTCGGGATGAATGGAATTCACATTTTCCGGCTTAACGTACAGATGGCTGTCCAGGAGGCGTTTGAGTACTTGTCTGACATGCTTAGTGTGTTCTTGAAGGGAGCTCGAAAAGATGAGGATGTCATCCAAGTAAACGAACACAAATATGTTAAGCATATCCCTAAGCACATCGTTTATGAGCGCTTGGAACACCGCTGGGGCGTTGGTCAGGCCGAAGGGCATCACCAAGTATTCATAGTGACCAGTAGGCGTGTTGAAAGCGGTCTTCCACTCGTCACCAGGTCTGATCCGCACAAGATGGTATGCGTTCCGCAGGTCAAGCTTAGTGAAAACAACTGCTTCCTGGAGCAGCTCGAAGGCTGTGGCCATAAGGGGTAGCGGGTAACGGTTACGGACGGTTATGTCATTGAGTCCCCGGTAGTCGATGCAAGGACGTAACCCACCGTCTTTCTTGGCCACAAAGAAAAACCCTGCTCCCGCCGGGGAGGTGGATGGACGCATGAGGCCTGCTTCCAGAGAGTCCTTGATGTAGGTATCCATAGCAGCTCGTTCGGGTGGAGATAGGGAAAAGATCCGACCCCTGGGGGGCAAGTGCCCGGAAACAGGTCGATGGGGCAAACGTAAGATCTATGGGGTGGTAGCATGGTGGCCCTCTGTTTGCTAAACACCAGTTTGAGGTCATGGTAACACTCGGGAACTCGGGTCAGGTCGATGGATTCTAAAGACTCGGGAGTAGAACTCGGGGAATTCTGGAAAATACAAGTAGCTTGGCACGTAGGACCCCACTGCTTGATAGTGCCCACAGACCAGTCGATGTGAGGGTTATGGCTGTGAAGCCAGGGGTATCCAAGGACGAGAGGGAACTCGGAACAGGAGATCAAATGAAAGTTCATCAATTCCTGGTGTTGTGAAACTGAAAGTCTCAAGGAGGTAGTGACATGAGTGACAAGTCCAGATCCCAAAGGGCTTCCATCCAATGTAGTAACCCTCATGGGGTCACTTAGAGGTTCAGAGGGAACGCCATTCTCCTTCGCCCAGACACCATCCATGAAGTTACCTGCGGCTCCAGAGTCTACCAAGGCTTGAAGGTGAAGCTTGTGGTTGTCCCAGGAGAGGGTGACTGGAATGAGCAGACGGGAGTTGGACGGATGGGAGGAGGTTATGTTTCCCGTTACAGTTCCCCCGGTCTGTACGGGACAGAGCGTTTCCCTGGAGCCCGGGACACGTGGAACGGAAATGGCCCGGTTTGCCGCAATATAGACAGCGTCGCTCCCTCATCCGGCGGTCTCTCTCAGCCTGGGAGATGCGTCCAATCTGCATGGGTTCCGGTGGAGCCAGTGATGATAAAGGTGGGGACTCGGAGCTGGGACTGATAGGGGCTAGAGGTCTACGGTTGAGTTCTCTCTCTCTCAGACGCTGGTCAATGCGTGAGGCCAACTTGATCAGGGACTCGAGATTGTCCGGTGGTTCCCGAGTGGCCAGTTCATCTTGGATAGTGTCGGAAAGGCCTTTCAGAAAGCACACCGTGAGCGCCTCGTTGTTCCAGCCACTCGCTGCTGCTACCGTGCGGAACTGGATGGCATAGTCCGTCACGCTGCGCCAACCTTGATGGAGAGTCAGGAGCTGTTTGGCTGAGTCAGAACCACTGCTTGGGCCTTGAAACACTCGTTTGAATTCCTCAGCAAAGGCAGAGTAGCTGGCACAGCAGGAACTATGGGCATCCCACACAGCAGTAGCCCAGGCCAGGGCTTTTTCCGACAGCAGGGTGATGATATATGCGATCTTAGACCGGTCGGTGGGAAACGACGAGGGTTGCAGCTCAAAGGAGAGAGAACATTGAGTGAGAAACCCTTTACAAGCACTTGGATCACCTGAGAACCGTTGGGGAGGTGGAAGACGAGGTTCAGCCAGGGGGTTAACTGCCATGGGTACGTGAACTTGAGGTACTGGGACGGGAACTGTTGCCGGGGTAAGTCGATCAGACATTTGCTTAATGGAAGTCAGCATCTCCGACAGAAGATGAGAATGTCTTGCCATTAAGGCCTCTTGCTGAACCAGGGCGGCTTCGTGGCGTTGGACAGTCTCCTGGTGGTGGGACAGCGTGGCAAAAAGGTCCTGGGAACTGGCTGCCTCTGGGTTCATTTTTGGCTCTGTGTTTCTGTCAGGACCCGGTTTCGAACCTGGGTCTCCGGAGTGAGAAACAGTCACTTAACCAACTGAGCCACGAATAGACAGCAGAACCCAGAAGATGAGGCAGACACAGCAGTACTTAAGACGGTGTATTTAATGAAGAAAAAATCCTAAAAATAAAAAATGGCAAATCCAAAAGGTGGAAGGAAAAACACAAAAAGATCTAAAAAGAAACTCACCAAAACTAAACTAAAACAAAAAACAGAATACCACAAGAACGTTACCCGGAATCGACAAGAGCACACAGAACACAAGGGCAGGGTGCCAACATACAAACACAGAGCACAGAACTGAGGGAAACAAAGGGTTTAAATACACTCAGGGGAAACAAGACACAGGTGCAAACAATAATGGGGGTCAAGGGAAAAACACAGGGACAAAAAGCACAATGGGGACATCTACTGACAAACAACTGGAACAACCCTGGCCAAATCCTGACAATTATGACCTGAGGTGGTGCTAAATGCCGTCTTCCACTCATCACCCTTCCGAATACGCACCAGATTGTACGTACTCCTGAGATCCAATTTTGTGAAGAAGCATGCCCCGTGTATTGACTCAATAACTGTAGTTATAAGAGGTAGTGGGTAACTATATTTCACTGTGATTTTATTGAGACCTCGATAATCATTGCACGGGCGTAAACCGCCATCCTTCTTCTTCACAAAAAAGAAACTCGAAGAGACGGGTGAAATGGAGGGCTGAATGTACCCCCGCAGGGATTCAGAGACATATGTCTCCATATCCATATCTCCGCTTGCGACAGGGTATACACGTGACTCCTGGGATATGCAGTGTCTACCAGGAGACCTATCGCACAATCCCCCCATCGATGGGGTGGTAATTGAGTCGCCTTCTTTTTACAGAAGGCGAGAGCCAAATCGGCATATTCTGGGGGAATGCGCACGGTGGAGACCTGGTCTGGACTTTGCATCGTAGTAGCACCAACGGAAACCCCTAAACACCTACCTGAGCACTCTCGCGACCACCCCGTGAGAGCCCTCTGTGGCCAAGAAACAGTGGGGTTATGACAAGCTAACCAGGGTAGGCCTAGCACCACAGAATACACAGGAGAATCAACAAGGAAAAGACTAATCTTCTCCTTGTGACCCTCCTGCGTTATCATACACAAAGGAGCGGTGACCTCCCTGATAAACCCTGACCCTAATGGTCGACTATCTAAGGCATGAACAGGGAAAGGCATATCCACAGAAACAATAGGGATCCCTAAGCTATGAGCTAAACTTTTATTAATGAAATTTCCAGCCGTGCCTGAATCTACTAGTGCCCTATACTGGGAATGCAGGGGGAAAAGAATCAGGAAAAGTGACAGAGACAAACATTAGTGCAACAGAAGGCTCTGGATGAGAATGGTGCCTACTCACCTGGGGTGATGCCAGAGTGCCCTGCCTGCCGTCTCTTTTCCCAGAGGAACCAACCCAGCACTGACCAGCAGTGTGCCCTCTGCGACCATAGATGGTGCTCGAGTGGGAACCCCCTCCGGTCTCCCTGCGCACCGTCCCTCCCAACTCCATGGGTACAGGAGAGAGGGTGCGGGTGGATGGAACAACCAGACCCCGATCTAGACGTCCACGAATAGCCAGCATGTTGTCCAGCCTGATGGACATGTCCACCAGCTGGTCGAAGGTGAGGGTGGTGTCTCTGCAGGCCAGCTCCCGACGGACGTCCTCGCGTAGACTACAACGGTAATGGTCGATCAGGGCCCTGTCGCTCCATTCAGCGCCGGCAGCCAGGGTCCTAAACTCTAGAGCAAACTCCTGTGCACTCCTTGTCTCCTGCCTCAGATGATAGAGGGCTCACCCACCGCTCTGCCTTCGGGAGGGTGGTCGAATACTGTCCTGAAATGGCGGGTGAACTCCTCAAAATGGACCAACGCTGCATCCTCCTCTCCACACACAGCGCTGGCCCACTCCAGGGCTTTCCCGGTGAGGCACAAGACGAGGGCGCAACTCTTCTCACGATCTGATG
This sequence comes from Oncorhynchus masou masou, assembly GCF_036934945.1. Taxonomy (NCBI): domain Eukaryota; kingdom Metazoa; phylum Chordata; class Actinopteri; order Salmoniformes; family Salmonidae; genus Oncorhynchus; species Oncorhynchus masou. The sequence goes on along the minus strand of NC_088236.1, from coordinate 42,764,066 downwards.
GAACTGGGTAGACCGTGGCCAGATACAAGTTTAGTTTCAGGAGAAAACCCTGACAGCCGGCAGTATCTCCATTGTGTCCCATGGGTAGGGATAAATGGATCTTGTTTAGTTCAGGAGGGGAAAAGGCGTTCAAGGGAGATCCCGGTTGTGGTGGTGGAGGCGCTGAACAAACTCCCTGTCTCTCCCAACGGTCCATATTCTGGACAACACGATCCATGGCGGAGCTCAGACTGTCAATCTCCTCCGCTTGTTCCATGACGCGTTCCTCCACCTCCATGGGCGAAGTACCTTTTCCTGCTGACTTCATATTTTGGTCAGAGATTCTGTCAGAGTCGTGTGTATAGGTGGCAGGGAAGTCGGGCGCAGGAGAGTAAAGCGAAGTCTTTTAATATATGTCCACAAAACATACTCCAAACACTAAATGTACATACATAAATAAACATGGGTACGAGGACCTGTTGTGCACCTTTTCAACCATATAAACAACACTGACATAAAACAATCTCTGACAAAGACATGAGGGGAAACAGAGGGTTAAATACACAACAGGTAATGAATGGGATTGAAACCAGGTGTGTAGGAAGACAAGACAAAGCCAATGGAAAATAAAAAAAAATGGATCAACGATGGCTAGAAGACCGGTGACGTCGACCGCCGAGCACCGCCCGAACAAGGAGAGGCAACGACTTCGGAAGAAGTCGTGACAAGACAAAAAGTCCAAAAAGTTATATTACAGTCCGTAGAAACATGTCAAACTAAATATAGAATGAATCTTCAGGATGTTTTTAACATAAATCTTCAATAATGTTCCAACCGGAGAATTCCTTTGTCTGTAGAATTGCAATGGAAGAGAGCTCGCTCTCACGTGAACGCATGAGACTGAGCTCGTGGCTCTCTGGCAGACCTCTGACTCATTCCCCTCTCATTCGCCCCCACTTCACAGTAGAAGCATCAACACAAGGTTCTAAAGACTGTTGACATCTAGTGGAAGCCTTAGGAAGTGCAATATGACCCCATAGACACTGTGTATTCGATAGGCCAAGAGTTGAAAAACTACAAACCTCAGATTTCTCACTTCCTGGTTGGATTTTTACAGTTTTTTGGCTGCCATATGAGTTATGTTATACTCACAAACATCATTCAAACAGTTTTAGAAACTTCAGAATGTGTTCTATCAAATCCACTAATTATATGCATATTCTAGCTTTTATGGCTGAGTAGCATGCAGTTTAATTTGGGCACGCTTTTCATCCAAAATTCCCAATGCTGCCCCCTACCCGAGAGAAGTTAACCTGCCTCCTAACCTTAACTAATGTTGGCGTTAGCCACCTAGCCACTTAGCTAATGTTAGCAACAACAAATTGGAATTCTTAACATATCATACGTTTTGCAAATTCATAACATTATGTACTTTTTGATCCTTCCTAACATATTGTACGAATTGCAATTCTTAACATACTTTATCATACGAATTGTAATTCGCAGCATATCATACAAAATGTATGATGGAGATCCACAAATGAATACATTCCATACAAAACTTAGCACATCGTACTAGCGGATTTACAGCGGATTTACATACAGAATCATACGAAATCCTCTGAGACCACGTTGAAACCTGCCACACTTCATCACTTCTGTGTTTGGCAAAGTGATGACTCAAAGGTCAAATCATCTGCATACAAACCTGCACATTTTCCAGATTGCCTCTGTTGTGCATTCATTTGCCTGCAGCCTATGGTGCAATAGACCTATTCCATCACAAAAATTGTGATATTCATTAGTTCCACTCTTGTAAGAGGTGGTTTTCAAAATAATGGGCCGGCTTCACAATAGGAGTTTCAAATCATAGTTATGTTGTAGGGATGCAAGTGCAGCATACGGAAATACAGTGTAGGTACCGTATGCATTGTTACATAGTACCAATTTTTGGAATGCACAATTTTAAGGATTTTGCAAATTAACTAGATCAACACTTACTCTGAGCCACTCCTTCTCCTCTCCTATAGAACTCCTCTCCTCTTCTCTGCTCTCTTACACCTCTCTCCTACCCTCTTTCCCCTCCTCTCCCACACCTCTATCCTCCTTTTCCTCTCCTCCTTCATCCTCCTCTCACCTCCTCTCCTTCAGTTGTCCTCCTCTCCTCGGTCCTGGAGTCATTCTGTTGGAGTCAGCCATGCATGTTAATGCACTTTATCTCTGGCATGGAGCCCAGTTGGATGCCAGGAGTGTGTGTTCACCATCTGTAAACAGGAGGGCTATTATTTATATGATGGCTCTTGCCGTCACATTTGTTTTTTCCTCTGAAATATTGATCCACACAAAAGTCAATCGCAAAGCGTAAGTCTATAGCATACAGAGGAGCAGCTGCCTAATGAGCTGTTGATTGTGTCAGCTCGGATAGGGCAGTTTGTTTTAAAATTCACGAGGTGCTCTGCAATGTTTCTCAAGCAAGTGAAACAGACATGTTACTTTTCCTGCAGTAATCAGTTATACCCTACTGCACACGTCAATAGCCAACCAAGGAATCAAGTTTTCTAGCATTACATTTTGACTAAAATCAATGCGTTATGGTCAGTGGCAAATAAAGAATTATTTCACACGCTGATGTGATCTGTGATTCAAAAGGCTATTCTGCTCAGTTGGACTATTGATTAATCAATATGAATTTCAGTCAACACACCATTAATCATTAATCAAACAAGTGTAGCAGAGGGATTTAAGGGTTTACTCAAGAAGGAAAGAGGTGGAGGCACTGATGTTTTCTGTCTCATGAATGCTGTTTTCAACCACTTTGGCCCCTTTTTCAGATGTAAGTGGTATATTTTCAAAATTCTAAGTACAAACCTCTAAACTGAGAAACACTTGTAATGTCACCTATCTGAAGTTCAGAACCTTTGATTGTACATTCATTGGAGTTTCACACATCTTTCACCCCAGAGTCATTCATGCAAAATCTAAATTCTCTTTGAAACACCACGTGAACATTTAGTTGTTACTAATAGATCAATCAGATAATGATCGGCTTAACATTTAGTCATTTTAACTTCCATTTAATCCAATAGTAACGGTTCTTTTTGAACTGCTGAATATAAAGAATAGTACATGGTAAATATAATTTTCTATACAGTATTTCACTATATTATGCAATTAAAAAATGTAAATATAAATATAAACTCGGCAAAAAAAGAAACGGCCCATTTTCAGGACCCGGTCTTTCAAAGATAATTCATAAAAATCTGAATAACTTCACAGGTCTTCATTGTAAAGGGTTTAAACACTGTTTCACATGTTTGTTCAATGAACCATAAACAATTAATGAACATGCACCTGTCATTAAGACACTAATAGCTTACAGACGGTAGGCAATTAAAGTAACACTTATGAAAACCTAGGACAATAAAGAGGCCTTTCTACTGACTCTGAAAAACACCAAAAGAAAGATGCCCAAGGTCCCTGCTCATCTGACGAGTCGCGGTTTTGTCTCACCAGGAGTGATGGTCGGATTCACGTTTATCGTCGAAGGAATGAGTGTTACATCGAGGCCTGTACTCTGGAGCGGGATCGATTTGGAGATGGAGGGTCCGTCGTGGTCTGGGGCGTTGTGTCACAGCATTATCGGACTGAGCTTGTTGTCATTGCAGGCAATCTCAACACTGTGCATTACAGGGAAGACATCCTCCTCCCTCATGTGGTACCCTTCCTGCAGGCTTATCCTGACATGACCCTCCAGCATGACAATGCCACCAGCCATACTGCTCGTTCTGTGCGTGATTTCCTGCAAGACAGGAAATTCATAATTTTGCACGCCCAATTTTTCAGTTTTTGATTTGTTAAAAAAGTTTGAAATATCCAATAAATGTCGTTCCACTTCATAATTGTGTCCCACTTGTTGTTGATTCTTCACAAAAAATACAGTTTTATATCTTTATGTTTGAAGCCTGAAATGTGGCAAAAGGTCGCAAAGTTCAAGGGGGCCGAATACTTTCGCAAGGCACTGTATGATTTGGTTTTACCTTCTAATATGTCAGATTACAGTAATACATTGTGGCAAACATATGAAAATGTAGTGTTCTGCAGTTATCAAACTATATACAGTACAATGACTTGGCACTACACTTTGGTTCAGTATTTGTCATTTGAGTAGTTTAAGCGACAATTGTATTAACAAATTTCAAGAAAATCATTTCAAAGATGAATATTTCATTTTGAAAAGCAGATATTTATCAAAATTGAGTGATTTGGTGCAGTGAACAGGTGTTGAGTTTTGAAATACGAGCCATTTTGATGAATGTTGTTGAGAGTTGTGAAAATGTATACAACGGGTGGGTCTAATCTTGAATGCTGATTGGTTATAATCGCATTCCAGACAGTGTCTATTCCAAAAGTTACCACCAGATAAATCTGACGTTAAAATGCCTATTTACTCTATTCATCAGCCCAGCCATTTATAAACTTGATCTCCACTATAAAAAGCATCTAGACATCTCACATCTTTTAGACTAACATATTGTTTTCAACTACGGATATTTGTATAAACCTTGCAACGCTTCTCAGCCAGCCAGAATCATGAATCAGCTGAACATTTTATGGATATAGTCAAAGAAATGTAAAAAAAAAAGGTAAAACGAAACGCTGCTAGTTTGCAATCTTTCCATTTTCAGGTTTAAGGGATTGTGTTGATTAGCTCCTCTGAACAACAGTGTCCTGACAAGTGAGCACATTTCCTTACCAGGCAAAATCTCGCATCATTAGCTCACTGTTATGGATGTATCTAAATAAATGTCTCTAGAAACAGATTAAACAAATGCAATAACAGCAACTACTGTTGTTATTCTATCTGCAGTGTTTGACGTGACTGTAGTTGGCTAGCTAGCAAGCAAGCAAGCGATAAGAACGTTGCGAGCCAGTATGACAATGGAACATTTACAACGAACGACTGGGAAGCGTCCAGAGATACAGAACAAAAAGACTGAACAACAGGGCCGCGTCTCTGACAACTGAACCGATAGAACGAACGACCACCCACCTTGGGTAGGGTTAAGCAACTCTCAATTTGTGTCAGGAATATATCTTGGAAGGATGAAATAGTCCGATTTAGTTTTACACATGTCAATCATTTGAATATGTTGGCCGCCCGTGGTATAAAAGTGACAATGCCCTCGAAGCCGATGTTTGGAGGCTATATTGGCACGGTTTGCTGGCCCTCGAATTCATCTCGGGCCTAACACTCGTGACAATATATCCTCCAAACCCCGGCATCTCGGGTATGATCACATACTTGTGAAAATTGTACCAAAATGATAAAATAACTGTAACAGGTGGTGTTACAGTGGCCATAAGACAAAAGATGGTAAAGGACACAAACCATCCATTAACATGTTGACAGGTGGATCTCCAAGAAAAACAGCGAGGAATATAAATAGAAAAAACTAATCACAATGTCAATTTGTATACAGAACATGATCTGCCAGTTCCCTGCTCTTTTATCTGTTTTGGCCAAGTGGTCATGGTTGAATTTGAGTCACTAAATGGAAGAAAACAAACTGAGAAGGGGAGAGACTATCTGGACCAATTTGCAATGATGAATGCTCATTTTCATTTTGTCACAAAACATTCTCAATCCCGTCCACTAATGAACACAGCCCAGCTAATCAGAAGGCATTTTGATTTTGATTGCTTTGTTTACCCAATGACAGGATTTGCAGTCCTTATTGATGACATTCTAATTGTGTGAAAGGAACAGACTGTTCTTACGCTGATCACAGTTGAACATCCACATTTTGTATTTTCACATCCAATTACCACGGAAGAGTAGCGCTCTCCCGCTCTAGCCCAAATCCTTCAGAGAAAAAAAACTAATTTTCTTCAGTGAAAAGGGTTAGCAATCCGCCATCCCTACGACCTTGTTAGAAATTCAATTAGCTGTTAAGTCGAGGGCCCGGGAAGACAGCGTTCTGCCCATTAATTATAACAAGACAGCTGTAATCCCTAGTTAGCAATGGGGAGGGGGGGGGGCTAAATCCAGCAGCTAAATCCCCTACAAAATAGAAAGTCTTATTTGTGATGACCAGACACATTCTGTGATATAGTTAATGCATCTGATTAACAAGGACTTTACTAAGGCGCAACAATATATAAATGATACTTCCAAAGCTTAGGCACTTGCACTATTCTAATGGTAGATACGTATTTCACCTGCAACAGGTGAGGGGTAATGAAATAGATGAGTGGCACCCTTGAAATGAACCAAAATAGGGAAACCAAAATAGGGAAAATTGCAGGAAAGAGTGAGACGTTTTATTTAATTGCGTTAAAAGAAAATAACTTTCATTAAAAAAATTATAGTATTTTGTTTTGCTATCAATACTTTGGGTTTTTGTTTCGATTTTAATAATATCATTATTTTGGTTTGCAATACTGTTTTTGCTCGATTTTAATGGCACAAAAGTAACTTGATCACTAGTGGATTGCATCTTATATCACTATTACTCTAAAGGAGTATAAAACTGCAATCCTTAATTGAAACACTAACAAAATTCTCCACACCAGTTTCTGTAAAAAGTTGAGGTATGGGGCTGGAAAAAAAGCAACCACTATCAAATCAATTCACTATACAATGGATGTAAAGACTGACCATCCATGATAACAAAATTACACTTTTTCAATTCTTCAGCTATCCCCATAGGAGAACCCTTTGGTTCCAGGCAGAACCATTTGGTTTGTTGCACATCACTACTTGGAAAGGGTTCTACATGAAACTGAAAAGGGTTCTACCTCAAACCAAAAATAGTTCAAAGGGTTCTCCTATGGGGACAGCTGAAGAACATGTATGTTCTAGATAGCCCCATTCTATGAGTAGTTTTACCCATGTTTTTAGGTTATACAGTGTTTGTTTACAAACTTGTGTTCTTTAATGTGAAACAGTAAATTAGATTCAATTTCACAACCCAACCTCCCCCAACCACAAACAAACCCCCCACACACACACACACACACACACACACACACACACACACACACACACACACACACACACACACACACACACACACACACACACACACTACAGTCTCCTAACACCAGACACTGGACTTGGATAGTTCTTAAAAAACAAAAACTTTCATTGCTCTCCTATGGAATCAATTCCCCCATTGGGATGATCATGCCATTGTAACGAGTGCGCTGAGAGTCGGGAAGCAAGTACAGGGTGAGTGAGTGTTTTAATAAATAAATAAAACAATAAAACATGAACCACAAACAATGCACCGACATAAAACAGAGTCAGAAACATCTGAGGAAAGAACCAAGGGGAGTGACAGATATAGGGAAGATAATCAAGGAGGTGATGGAGTCCAGGTGAGTGTCATGAGGCGCTGGTGTGCTTGACGATGGTGACAAGTGTGCGGGATAATCAGCAGCCTGATGACCTAGAGGCCAGAGAGGGAGTGTACGTGACAACCATCTAGATCTAAATTAATATTTAATCACATTTTTTGCCCATCTTTGAAAAAAGCCCTGACGTACGTGCCATGGCGGTACACTATAAATATCCCTAAGTGTTAGCAGGAGGCAATATGGCCTACTCATATTTCTTATTTTTTAAGTCGTAGGTCTGGCAGGTAAATTTGAATGAACCCTGGCAGTTGGCTTGTCTGGAAACCCTACTGTATTTCATAATAAATGAGTGGGAAGCATTAACACAGAGAACAGTGACGGCTCAATCTGCAGCAGAGTATGCTGGAGTAGCTGTACAGTAACGATCAGACTTGATCTCATTGAGAGCCACACTTGAGGAAGACGGAATTACGTTCCCATCGACCTTGAGCACACGTCTATTCTGGCTGTTATCAAGTGTAGACCCGACAGTGTGGAACCTTGTTTAAGGAGCCATGTTGTCAACGGGGGTTAGAGTAGGTGAACATTGTGGATTTAGTACTGTTACTGCAATAGTGCTTCACTGTGCTTTTTCTGTGAGCTCATCTGAACAGCATCTTGCTCCTCCCTCTACACAGTCACACACGCGTGCACATGCATGATCACATGCACACGCACGCACGCACGCACGCACGCACGCACACACACACACACACACACACACACACACACACACACACACTCAACGAACAGTCCTCCATGGTAGCCATACATGACTATGTCACCTCGTCATGACTCCAAGGCTAATACACTCCTCATTGGAAGTCTGACCAATGACCGTTGGGGAACACTCCCAATCTATCCACTACTACCACCTGCGTGCAGAGGAACTGTTTGATCACACTCCCTGGATTGTACTCGGAGGAAACCCAACTACAGTATATACAAATAATGACTTTCTCAGTCTACAGTCTACACAACACAAGAGGAGTTGGTAATGGTTATGATATGTTTCAGAGAGTGTGTAAAATAACAATATTCCACAACACAGGCCTGAGGCTAAATAATGTAGTGTAATCCAGAGGAGGTGCATATGGGAATACATCAAAAGGTTGCTCTTTGAGGGACTTGGCCAAGATGATGCTATTATGTGACTGAACCTGCTGTGTATGTGTGGGTAGGCACCCGGGTGGGGGCCAGGTATGTTTGTTCCCGAATGTCCGATAGCTGGTGAGTCAGACAGATGGTCTCCTGAGTGAGGTCTTACTTAATACCATATAGGTGGACATGGAGGACATGAAGGTTGGCACATCACACCACAACTTCCTCTGACAAGCCCCACCTCTTCCTCCACTCATACTTCTATCACAACCAGTAATAAATCACACCCTATCCCTTTCCCTTGTCTCTTACCCTTCAGTGTTTGCAGATCTGCAAGGTATAAGCAATATGGTGCACTCTCCGGAAAAAAGGTGCTATCTAGAACTTAAAAGGGTTCTTCGGCTGTCCGCATAGGGGAACCTTTTTTGGTTCCCGGTAGACATTTTGGGGTTCCATGTAGAACCCTTTCCACAGAATCTGTCCACGAGAGATTACTGTCCGGCCAACGTACACAGTTGAAACAAAACTCAATAAAGATGTTTGAGTCCTAAGGGCCGACATTGTGAAACGATAGTCCTGAGGTATTAAAATCCCTTATTGTATTACTCTTTAACGCCCAAGCCAGCAGACAGTAGGCCTACAGATCATGGAGAGAAAATGTATTCAGAAAAAGACAGCAGAAGCCATTGAATAAATGATAAGCTTTCCTGATTTATATATCTGTGTGGAGCGCTGCACTATCACCAAAGAAATGGGTTTATTTGCACCTCAGGTTCAAAGAGCAGGCTCGCCAAGCCAAAGGCCAGACTATAATTAATAGCGTGTCATGCTGTGCTGATTAAAGCATCTTGGTTCCCTGTACTTCCCATTTTCAATGGACGTTGCTTGATTCATTGTGCAGCTCATCACTTCTCGTGTCTTTGGCTATGCCTGATTAAGTGATATGACATGCTATTCTATAAAATAATTTCTCCGTAATTAATATCACCTGATTGAGCTAATCATATAAATGTAATTAACTAGAGAGTTGTGCACCACAAAATAATATTTATAGAGCTGTTATCTTCCGAATAAACTCTTAAAGACCTAGTAATATTTTACATCCTTTGCAGTCAACATTAATCTTCATCTTACTTCAGTCTCATCTGAAAGTTGTAAATTCTTGGTTATCTGCAAGAACCCTAGCTAACCATTTGAATCAGCAATACAAAATTGGGTTTAATTATTTATTTACTAAATACCTAACTAATAACACAGAATTCACATACACACAATTAATCATAACTTGATTACAAATTACGTCATAAAGGAAAACGTCCCTAGTGGGTGGAACAGATATGACAGCGTGTTACACAAAGGACAAGGGGCTGGGTTGGAGTGAAAGAGCGGGAAGACTGAGGGACACAGGGAGAAGCTGTGCTATCGTAAATACAGTATCTTATGCATTCTAAATTACCGCCCATTTGGAAAAGGAAAATGCTATAAATATTTACTCTGAGCTGCGCCTCAGTAGGTTGGTGGTAGATGGAAGGCTGTGTTGCCAAACCGAGTCCTCTGTCCTTTGAAGAATGCCTCTGGTTGTCAATTGGATACGTTGTAGTAACGTCGTTGCGTGATAGACGGATACTCTGTCTGTCTGTTCCTTCCTAACCTGCATTTGCAGCTGCGGTCGCTAACTCAACAGCTAGGAGGTATCACTTCTGTAGTGAATAAGAGTTCAAAGTTCATACCATTCGCAACCAAAGCTCATGCTGATGTTGGCTTCGTTCTGAACCATTCTGACATAGGACCATCACCCTCATATCCTCTGAACAGGAAGTTATGTTGTCATCAAGGGCTTATATAGGAAGGGAGAGGAGGGTGTGTTTGAAAAGTTGTATAGCCCTTGTCCCTTCACAGGGGAGGGCCACTGATTGAGCAGCCCTATCTTATGAAAACCAAATGTCACATTTTAGAAGCTAAAATCACATTTCATCCCATCACAAATAATTTCATATTCAAACATTTAAATTGAACAACAATTCCATGTGAATCCGATAACTCTGATGTGTAGACTTTCCACTGTAGAGTTTATGTCATCTTTTCATTGATGAGAATGTCTCAGATGACAACCGAAATGACATCATATTCATTAAGTATCACCGCAAATGCGTAATTGTTCGGATTACCAGAATACAGTTAATTTCCCCCCACATTCTGACATTCCGAGAATCTCAATGTTAACCAAGGGTTTTGCAAATGTAACCTTAGTAGGGTAGAGAGAGGAAAAAGGGGGGCGGAGGTATTTATGACTGTCATAAACCAACCCCCAGGCCAACGTCATGACAGTAGATATATTAACAAGGCTCAACAAAAGCAAATGGTGTCTTTTCAGAATGAGAAAATGCTGCATCTATTCAAGTGTTCATTAAAACCGTGGCCATTGCATGATTATAACTACCTAATACATAGACTCTGACTGCTTTAGTGCCAATTGACCACAGTATCTTCTGAACCGTAGAGTTTTGATAAGAGCCCCGATGCTTGCTCTAAAAATTAACACGCATCGCTTGCCATGCAGTTTTGGAAACATAAGGAACGTATATTTCATATCAGTGAGAAATATCTTTCCCCAAATAAAGATTACATTTCTACACACCTTTATATGGTTAGGGTTCCCACAAAGCCATATTTCGATGTTACAGCGCTTGTTTACAGAAAACAGAGTCGTCTGTCTGTGCTAATTCGCTATCTGCATCTCCGAGATGCCACAAATTGTTGTCGCAAAAATACTGACGGGTGCAACTGTGTTAAAACCTGTAAAAATAGTGTACAGTAAATGTGTATTTTGCATTTGTGAAATTATTTTGATGTCATATAAAAGTAGAGGTATTTAGAACCGAAACCGCCATTGAGAATCGATTCATAGTTAGAACAAATTCCGCTTTAAACAGAACATGTAAGCTTCTTGGACTAAAGTGATTAATGTTAGGCTCCTTTAGTCCATTATTGGGCTAGGTTAGAACAAGATTATTTTGAAATGGGGACACAGCCAGACGCGGACTGAACATCTGGCATTTCAGTCAAATGCCAGATGGGCTGGTCAATTAATAGCCTAGTGGGCATGTCTAACTTGGGATCTTTTGCCCAAATTATCATTATCTGGTTAATAATGGTGGCCTCAAGGAAAATAATGGGCTGGTGTAGGGGCCTCAAGGAAGAAAATGGGCAGGTGTCTTAGAAATGCCAGAGATGATTTTTGGTCCCAGTCCGCCCCCGGACACAGCTAAAGTTCAGGAAACTATTCAAATGTCTCCTGATTCCAGTCTCTCGGTTGGATAATGTGCTGGCTATTACAGTTAGTGAAACTGCAAATCGTCTAGAAAGGAGTGGTGAGCTCAGCCGGGAGGACGCATCGTTGATTTAAATTGCCATCGTTTCCCCTAAACCACACGTCATCGAGACCAATAGTGTGAATAATTCAACTTATATTTAACCCTATGAAGTCCAGGAAGTCCTTGTAGGCTGATAAATGTTTTAAATTATCTCTGTTCTCGTTCAACAACCTATACAATTTTCATCATTCAATTTCATTCCTTTTGGGGATTTTGTGAAATTAAACAAAACCAATTTATTCTACTTTGTAAAGTAGTACCATCTTTCTAAAAAATAGTGCAGTACTGTAGCAGAACTCAAATGAACCATTACTCTAATCAGTGCTCACTCTGCTCACTCTGTTGTTTGGCAGGATGTGGAGCTAGATTAGAAGAACTCCAAGGCATCGCTGGACTTGTTCACTGAGTCTGTCTGAACGTATCCCAGGGTGTTTCTGGCAGTTATACTTAGTATGGGTCAGAACACAGCATACTCAGCTCATCTGGAAACATCCTCACTACATCCTCAAAATCAGTCAGTTTTAAGCTAGAGATATCAGAAAGCGATGGGATGACAGGCAGCCAGGTTAAAAAGGATCTGCAGTGGGTCAAACGAGGCTATAACAGCTGGGAAGCCACAGCATGGCAGAATGATATATTACCAAGATGTGAAAACTGCCATGCTTTGAAACACGAACATGCTGTATAATTTATTAAATTTAAAGGCCCAGTGCAGTTAAAAATGTGATTATCCGTGTGTTATATATATTGAACAACAACAAAAAATAATGCACCATGTAACAATTTAAAAGATTTTACTGAGTTACAGTTCATATAAGGAAATCAGACAATGAAATACATTCATTAGGCCCTAATCTATGGATTTCACATGACTGGGGATAAAAAATGTAAAAGCTTGTGGCGTGGATCAGAAAACCAGTCAGTATCTGGTATGACCACCATATTCGTCACGCAGCACAACACATCTCCTTCGCATAGAGTTGATCAGGAAGTTGATTGTGGCCTATGGAATGTTGTCCCACTCCTCTTCAATGGCTGTGAGAAGATGGATATTGGCGGGAACTAGAACATTCTGTTATACACACTGATCCAGAGCATTCCAAACAGGTTCAATACGTGACATGTCTGGTTAATATGCAGACCATGAATGAACTGGGACATTTTCAGCTTCCAGGAATTGTGTACAGATCCTTGTGACACTGGGCCGTGCATTATCATGCTGAAACATGATATGATGATGAATGGCATGGGAATTGGCCTCAGGATCTCGTCACGGTATCCCTGTGAATTAAATTTGCAATCAATAAAATACAATTGTGTTTGTTGTCCTTAGCTTATGCCTGCCCGTACCATAACCTCGCCACCACCATGGGGCACTCAGTTCACAATGTTGAAGTCAGCAAACCTCTCGGCCACACAACACCATACATGTGGTCTGAGGTTGTGAGGCCGGTTGGACGTACTGCCAAATTCTTGAAAACGATGTTGGAGGTGACTTATGGTCGAGACATTAACATGCAATGATCTTTCTACAGCTCTTGTGGACATTCCTGGAGTCAGCATGCCAAAACCTGACACATCTGTGGCATTGTCTTGTCTGACAAAACTGCACATTTTAGAGTGGCAATTTCTTATCCCCCAGTACAAGGTGCACCTGCTTGATATGCCACACCTGTCAGGTGGATGGATGATCTTGGCAAAAGAGCAATCCTCACTAACTGGGATGTAAACACATTTGTGCACAACATTTTAGAGAAATAAGATTTTTGTGAGTATGGAACTTTTCCGGTATCTTTTATTTCAGTTCATGAAAAATGTGGCCAGCAATTTTCATGTTGCGGTTAAATTTTTGTTCAGTGTACAGTGGAATGTATTCAGACCACTTAACTTAACCACTTAACACAGTTTGTTACGTTACAACCTTATTCTAAAACGGATGAAATCGTTTTTTCCCCCCATTACCCCATAGTAACAGATTTTTGCAAAGGTATTATAAATAAAAAAAGGAAATATCACATTTACATAAGTATTCAAACCCTTTACTCAGTACTTTGTTGAAGCACCTTTGCCAGCGATTACAGCCTTTGAGTCTTCTCAGGTATGATGCTACAAGCTTGGCACACCAGTATTTGGGGAGTTTCTCCCATTCTTCTCTGCAGATCCTCTCAAGCTCTGTCAAGTTGGATAGGGAGCATTGCTGCAAAGCTATTTTCAGGTCTCTCCGGAGATGTTCGATGGGGTTCAAGTCTGGGCTCTAGCTGGGCCACTCAAGGACATTCAGAGACTTGTCCTGAAACCACTCCTGCATTGCCTTGGCTGTGTGCTTAGAGTTGTTGTCCTGTTGGAAGGTGAACCTTCTCCCCAGTCTGATGTCCTGGGTGTTCTGGACCAGGTTTTCATCAAGGATCTCTCTGTACTTTGCGCTGTTCATCTTTCCCTGCTCCTGACTAGTCCTCCAGTCCCTGCCACTGAAAAACATCCCCACAGCATGATGTTGCCACCACCATGCTTCACCATAGGGATGGTGCCAGGTTTCCTCCAAATGTGACACTTGGCATTCAGGCCAAAGAGTTTAATCTTGGTTTCATCAGACTAGCGAATCTTGTTTCTCATGGTCTGAGAGTCCTTTAGGTGCCTTTTTTGGCACACTCCAAGCGGGCTGTCATGTGCATTTTACTGATTAGTGGCTTCTGTCTGGCGACTCTAACATAAAGGCGTGATTGGTGGAGTGCTGCAGAGATGATTGTCGTTCTGGAAGGCTCTTCCATCTCCACAGAGGAACTCTGGAGCTCTGTCAGAGTGACCATCGGGTTCTTGATCTCCTCCCTGACCAAGACTAAATTCTTGCTTGAGAAATTGCTCTTGGCGAAGACGCTATTTTTATTTATTGTTGACCATTTTAATCCTAAACAATCACAGCAAGGTACTTAATTGTTAACCTAAAATTATTTGGTATTGAGATGAAAACAATTGCATTGGACCGTTAAGATGCTTTTAGCCTCTGTTGCCTTTTCCACCTGCACACAGTAGCTGAATTAAACAGGGGAAAATGTATGCATGAGAATTGATTGGCTGATATTAGGATGTGTCAAACAATATGGCATGAGGATCCTCAAATCATTACAATTAATTGTTTTTCAGCCCTTAAACTTTGCTTTCCAGGCAGCACAATCCCTCTAAAATGGCTCAGCTGAGGTTTTAATAGATGTTTCTCATATGAGATCGAAAGGCTATTATCCACATGCTACACACTTTGTGAGAAAACAAAATGTGAGCTGTTATTTGGAAGTAACTTCTCACAACTACACACATTGACCCATGAGAGGGAGAGTAATTTCAGATACAAAAATCGGCCCCAAAATACATTGTGCGTACTTAGAATATAAATAAGATACAGTTCAGACAGTACTGTAAATACGTATTGTTGTCTTATGACGCTGGTACACAGACAATCTCATGGGTCAAATCGGAATCAAAAAGCCATGTACACAAATCACAACCGTCAAAACGGTGTTCAAAGCAGGGCATTGGGAAGGGTGTGTGAAATAGGAGGTGCAAGCACAGAGGGGTATTGTGTTGGATGTTCCTATGGGAGGCTGTTTTGAGCATGCTCATACTTCAAAGACAGTGCTGAACACCTCACTGTTCTGACTCTGGCCAAGCTGTCCCGAATTCACTCAGTCGGAAACATATCAGAGGACAAATGAATGGTTCGGCGCCAGCTACCAACACTTAGCAATTCTGTTAATACTGCTTGGCGTGTAAGCAACACCACAGAGTTCTGTTGTTCTGACACTCACACAGCAAAGGAAAAAGTATGGTAAGTGAGAGAAATGATGCAATAGTCATTTCTAACTATTACATTGCAGGAAAACAGGAAAGAGAGAGTGAGAGAGAGTGAGAGAGGGATAGAGAGAGATCACACTATGTTAAACAAGTTAGTACATCTATGATAGTAGATATAATTCATATTAAGCAGCAGGTGGCCTTGAAAGGTATGTCATTTAAAGTGTCCTAAAACTCCCTCTGTTTTTCTAGGGCAAACATAAATCAATATTGGTTCCTCTGAATCACGACTACCGTACGTATCACTCAGAGATCATTAATAAATTATCAGTGAGTCTTGGTCACTCTATGTCACCATCTCCAGAGGTTTTCAACTGAACAAATATGATCAATGCCTCAAAGGTCCCTAGTAGCGTGGGTTCGTGAAACACTATATGAGCACGATCAGTAGTGTCCCTATACTTCTAGCATTACTGAGAGAACAAAAAGGAGAAGAAAATGTCAAAAAGTGGGCCACGTCATCCACAGGCTATTCTCTTTTGTCTTTGAGGCTCCTTATAGGCTTTGGGAAAAGGCACAGCTTGTTCCATACAATTTAAATTAAAACGGGTCTGGGCAGGCAGGCAGGCAGACAGACAGAGAGATGAGAACACATGGCAGCGGTCCCAGTGTGAGATCTGAACCACACTATGCACTCTAATAGGAGCCTAACAAGGTATTCATACATGGGAAATTGCCTGGAGAGGAAGAAAGAAATATCACCTTTTACTGAACAAACCCTCATCATTGTCTTTGTCTTGATATGAGAGGCATTGGCATTTGAAAGATCCTTGGTCTTTTTTTCATAGCAGACATGTAATTGTGCACAGAGGCAAGAGTCTTTAATCTTCTACAAGCTGTCTTGCCATTGCTTGTTTCATACATATCATCCATTCAAACCCCATTTAACACATAGAAGGTATATTTAATGGCACTTGGGTTTAAGTCATCAAATTAGCACAAACTCAAGGCAGTGTTCAAAGACTTTTGTTGATATCAGTGTGTTTTTTGAATGGATTCACTATAACAAACATTGTCTCTTTTTCACATCTATGGTCCTGTAAGTTGGTAGAGCATGGCACTTGCAATGCCATGGTTCTGGATTTAATTCCTGGGCCCACCCATATATAAAACTGTATACACGCATGAATGTAAGTCGCTTTTGATAAACGGTTCTGCTAAATGGCAAATACTGTCGGTATATTATCTATTACAACTATGGAGTAATATCATTACAGATGCTGTATCTTAATTTTTCATGCTGTTGTTGCATGAATTTCCTGCATAGCAGAAACAATTTTTATTTGTTTATTTGGATCCTCATTAGCTTTTGCAGAAGCAGCAGCTACTCTTCCTAGGGTCCATAAAAAAACACAAAACACAAAACATAACAGGTAACTGTCACGGTCGTCGTAGTGAGGAGACCAAGGTGCAGCGTGATATGAATACATCTTCTTTAATGAAGGAAGAACACTGAACGAACTATACAAAAACCACGATCATGACAGCTATATAGAATTAGTGCAGCCACAGGCAACTAATACATAGACAATCACCCACAAATTACCCAAGGAATATGGCTGCCTAAATATGATTCCCAATCAGAGACAACAATAAACAGCTGCCTCTAATTGAGAACCAATCTAGGCAACCATAGACATACAATACACCTAGACTAGTAAACAACTCCATAAATAGGACAAAAACACAACAAACCACCCCTTGTCACACCCTGACCTAACCAAAATAATAAAGACAACAAAGATAACTAAGGTCAGGGCATGACAGTAACAAAACACTAATACACTAATAGACAAGGAAAGTCACACAAATTTAAAATGCAAAAATATACAGACAATGCAACAAAAAAACAATACAAACAATACAACTAAAAATGTACATGTGTTAAAGTGTGTCTGTGTGTTTGTGTTTGTTTGTGTGTGTTCCCTCACAGTCCCTGCCATTACATGAGTTGTTTTTAATCAAATTTTAAAGGTCATTTTGCTGTTTGCTTCAGTAATTGGAGATGGAAGGAAGTTTTAATGTGATCAAGGCTCTGCATAAAACTGTGCATTGCAGTAAAACAAATTGGACTTGCGGACTGTGAAGAGACCCCTGGTGACATGTCTTGTGAGGCAGGTATGGGTGTCTGAGCTGAACATTATTTAATTATGCAGACAATCTGGAATTTTCATCACAGTAATATTTCTCATAACTAGATGAGAAGCAGTTAATCTTTCATCAAGCCTCAACCAGGAAGACTGGCATGCATGTTGTTGATGTTAGTTCTGTATGTGCAGTTATTTAGGGCATGGCGTGCTGCTCGGTTTTGGTTCAGGTGTAGCTTAGCTAGGTCTTTGTTTGCTGCATCTGACCATATTACAGGACAGTAGTCAAGTGTGGTCAAGACCAGAGCCTGAACAACTAGTAAAGTTTATTATTGTGTCAAAAATGCAAAACACCTTTTAATAACAGACATAACCCTCCCCAGCTTTACAACAACATTGTCAATATGTCTTGCCCGTGACAATTGACCATCCAATTAAACCTAGGAGTTTAGCTTTATCATCTTGCTCACTGGTCACATCCTTTATGCACTACTCCAGTTCAGATTTAGGTCTTAGAGAATTTTTTAACCAAATACAATGCTTTTAGTTTTAGATTTATTTAAGACCAGTTTATTATTAATCACCCATTATGATACTTACTGTAACTCCTTATTTTGAATTTCAGGGGGCTCACTGGCTTTGGGTGCAGACATGTAGAGTGTGGAATCATCCTCATACATAGTCATTCTAGCTTTGTGTAAGGCCAGTGGCAAATCATTTATAAAAAATAGAGAAGAGTAACGGGACACCGCACCGTACATATCTGATGTTAGAAAAGTTTCCATCGAAGAACACTGTCTGGGTTCTATTGGATAAATAACTCTACAACCACATGATGGCAGGTGATGTAAAGCTATAGCAAGTGAGTTTAAAAAATATGGCATTAGTCACAGTTAGAAGCTTCCTCTCGAGAGGACACCTAGTTGCTAATGTTCAGGTCACCCAGAAAATAGACCTACAGTGCCTTGCGAAAGTATTCGGCCCCCTTGAACTTTGCGACCTTTTGCCACATTTCAGGCTTTTCCATCCTCCACTGGGTACATTGACTTCAATACATAACATCAATCAATAACATTTACATCAGCAGATATCACAAAGCCCTAGAAAGGCAGGAACATAGGACGAAACCTATAGAGGAACCAGGTTCTGAGGGGTGGCCAGTTATCTTCTGGATAATCTGGAGATTATAAGAGTACATGGCCAGGCCAGATTGTTCTTCAAGATGTTAAAAAGTTCATAGATGACCAGCAGGGTAATAGTCAAGGTGGTTGCAGAGGAAGCAACAGGTCAGTACCTCAGGAGTAAATGTCAGTTGGCTTTTTATAGCCGAGCATTCAGAGGTCAAGACAGCAGGTGTGACAGAGAGAGAGAGAAAGAGAGAGAGTAGAAAATAGCAGGTTTGGGACAAGGTAGCATGTCCAGTGAACAGGTCATGGTTCAGAGCTCTACCTTGGAGCAGCAGCACGACCAGGTGGACTGGGGACAGCTAGGAGTCATCAGGGCAGATATTCCTGAGGCATGGTCCTAGTGCTCAAGGAGAGCGAGAGAGAGAATTAAAGGGAGCATATTTAAATTCACACAGGACACCAGATAAGACAGGAGAATTACACCAGATATAACAGACTGACCCAGCCCCCCGGCACATAGACTATTGCTGCATAGATATTGGAGGCTGAGACGGGGGGGGACACTGTGGCCCCGTTCGACGATACCCCCGAACACAGGCAGGATACATCCCCAAGATCTCCTCCACCTCACAAGCCCAAAGGAGTACAAAACCGGACAGGAAGATCACGTCAGTGACTCAACCCACTCAAGTGACGCACCATTCCTAGGGACGTCATGGAGGAGCGCTAGTAAGCCAGTGACTCAGCCCTGAGTGGAGAGCGGGGAGCCTTTCACCTTCGCACCCCTGGGCCAGACTACATTCAATCATAGGACCTACTGAAGAGATGAGTCTTCAGTAAAGACTTAAAGGTCGAGACCGAATCTGCGAATTCAATAACAATTAAGTTCTAGCATAAAAAAAGCTCTGCCTCCAGCTGTTTGCTTAGAAATTATAGGGACAATAAGAAGGCATGTGTCTTGTGACCATAGCATACATGTAGGTATGTACGGCAGGATCAAAAGTGACCGACTGCCTTGATTCGGTCTTATTTGGCAAATTTGGAAATTGTGTTTTTTTTACATTAGATAAAAGCAGAAACACAGAGCTACAAAATTGTATATCAAATACTGCATTCGAGGAACAATAGGAAAGCAATTCTGCTTTGAAAGTTGATAAACTCGTAACCTCACCTTTGAGCAAAAGGCCTGAATAGTTTGGTACCTACTGGAGAGCTCTTCTTTGTCTACAACCAATCAACATCGTTCACATCTTCTTATCTTTAGCCCAAACCCATCTCTTTAAGGGTTGATCCAAGAATTCTGTCCTAACAACAGCAATCAAGCACCCAAGCTAACTGGCTAACGTTGGCTAGCTTGCTAGCTTTTTGCTGACACAGATGAGAGAACAGTTCACTGACCATTTTACTCTGCCCTATCAGAGCTGGTTAGGCTGTTTTTATGTTATCCAGATCATTAGTGACTGCAACTTTGCTGCTGGCAACAGTTTACGCTTTTCTGCCAATGTTTACTGACACCGGCCATATTCAACGGGTGTTGAGCGTTGATAAATTTGTCAGTTATTCTGCTGTCTTGAACACTCAAACAAGAGTGCACTGAAATGGGAGTAGATATCCAGAGTGAATTTACCAGCTACATCTATCAACAGTTGTTGCAGTGACAACTTGAAAGGAAAACAACTTTCTGTCAAAATCATGCATGTAAAATCTGAAAATCTGAAAATGTGGATAGCTACTTCATGGATGGATGCTTCATCCTCTCATGGATGCCATGGTTGCCCTTAGTTTGAAGATGTAATCCGTAGAGAGGTGTTTTCTCCATCTCCTTAGCTATCATACTCTAATTCCACTGATTTCAAAACTCGGTCCTCCAGAAAGAACTTTGTACTGTAGATTAGAAGTAAAACCTTGAAACCAGCTGTATCGGGTTTACTAATGTGTTAGTTCTAGTAGCAATGTTGACTATGGCGTAAGTTAATATGGTGACAATGATGTAGGCTGTGTGTAGCAGTTAGCAGTTATGGTGTGAAGGTTTGGCTTGCAAAGTTTTTTTTGCCTGGTCACAGACAGCTGTTGTGTTGTGCACTGAAGCCCAAAAGTGAAGGGAAAAGGTGAGAGGAGATGCAGGAAGGAATTATACAATGAGTAAATTGATCATGCTGTTTATATGTGGCTGTTATGAAAGGGAACTGTGTTTGTGGGTGATCAGGGGTGTACTCATTCCACCAATTCTGTTGAAAAACGTTTATTAAATGGAAAACAAATGGAACACAACGAGGATAAACATACCTTAATTTGTCCAATAGGAACTTTAGTTTTTCAACTGTTTAGACGAATGATTACACCCTAGATCAGGTAGATGCAGGCAAGAGTGTGCAAGGCACTATGTTGTATGTTACCTTGACTACTCAAATATTTATCTTGAGCTGTGCACCTATGTTGTAAACTTTAATTCGTAGGCTAGATTGTAGCAACCTCATGATGGATATAGGGAAATCTGAGTGTGATTTAGTAGCCTAAACCTATTGATGTTACATTGTACTGGGTGGATGTAATATGAATAACAGTCATCTAATATGCTGTAATAGAAATAAGGCCATGCTCACAAAAAGAAAATTGTCTTCCCTAATCTTAAACGGCACCGACCGCCACTGGTTTCCATGCTCTTGGCAGCTTACATTTAAATAAAAGCAACAAACAGCAGGGATTTAGACAACTACAAGCCCGGGACAATCCACGGTACCAGCCACAAGGTCTAACCGTTCAAATAAATATGCAATATCATTACAGTAGGCCTACTTTCAATTGGTGGGTGCAAAAATCCATACACTGCTTTCCTTGACTTGCCTCTTCTTCATGACATTTCTGGCTATACCACCAGTTTTTTCTTCAGCTCGCTTTGCATACCTTCCCTCTTTTTCTTGTTTCCCTCTGACATTTCTGAAAGGATCAGGGGAAGGTAGGAGTTGAGGAAATGTCAACTAAAGACCTGGACAGGGGAAAAGGGGCATCTAGAGACATAAATCTAGGAATCTATGATCACATGACAAAGAGTTAGTATGAGATAAGCATGTAAGACACCACTTTGGTGAGTATTCACAGCTTGAGCAAGATAAAGGGGGTAGACTATGCATTAGATGGATGCCATGACTTCATGCTAAATTATTTTCAGAAGTATTCTGTAGCAAACACCAATACTGCAATGCTGCTATGGCCTACAACTACTACTATATATATCTCAGCAGATCCCAGAACCCATCATTATGTTGGCTACTAATACTTTCATTTATTCTACATAATTTTTTGAAATGTTGGCTAGTTCTACAGGTTACGAACCATGAACGGCATTCTATTCTATATTCTCTCTTCTCCTATGAACCCCGGCCCCATCTCCCTTTAATGGCCAAACCTACCAAATAATTATTGAATTTCCCACTCCAGTTCCTGTTACATCCGGTTTCAGCACCACGGCTAGCTCCTTCCCGCATTGTCGTGATTTAGCTCGTGCACCCCTCTGCTTGTTTTGCGGAGCCAACTTTTGACTAAAGGCTGTTGGAGTTGTGATTTGAGAAAGCTTTATGTTTTTTCTTTCCATGTTTCGCATTCGAGGTGGCTGACAGAAGGAGGACAGCGGGAAGAGGATCTTCATCACAACGCACTGAGATGCATTGAACATCATGCAGTGACGGCACCTCACCAAATTTATTATTTACCTTTATTTTAGTGCTCAGCTCTGCAACGAAGATTGCAAGACGACACGTATAAGAGGAGGAAGACCTTAGTGGAAAAGACAATCTGCATGTGAAAGTACTGGATCTGGTGCTATCGGAGGCAAGAGATGCAGCCTACAAGCAAGCTTCTGAGTCTCACCCTCCTCGTCTTGATGGGCACTGAACTCACCCAAGTAGGTTTATAAACGCCATTTTACTCCCCATTTAAGATACTTAAAACATGATTTGCGAATTATCCTACAGATTACTTAATTAAAGACGGTGTATGCCTAGAGACTTAAATATATTATGATATAGAGACGATAAAGGTTTTTCATCCCCCGAAAAAAATTGATAAACTCTTATGCGCATCCACGAGAGGCATTTCTATAGCCAGACTGTATGCTATCTATTCCTGATTGTCTACAACAACAATTAGACAATCAATTAAATAGTCTAGGGTACATTGAAATATTTAAATTGTTGTTTCACATGCAATTCATCTAACTAATTATATATTAATTCCAATTATGTGTGAGATAATCGAAGTCGACATCAGCGAGCAAAACGACTGAATCAAAATTAATCCCATGGCATTAGCAGTGAGAGCCTACTTTGAACTGAGACTTTGGCTAAATCTGGTTCAACTTTCAGCCCATTGCGGAGTCCCTATCCCACTCAGGGGGATCTTGGTGTGACTATCCATATCCGCATGTCTGAAGACTTATTTTGGAGAAGTGAGAAGTGATACTATAGACAGCGAGCAAAAAGAATCATCAAATTAGTCAACTATTAATTTCACAATGACAGAAGTAGGGCACGTTTACATACATAGATGAGTAACGCTGTTTTGAGAATATCTATTAAACACGCTGATAACATGTGACTGCAGTTTCATTTAGTCAGAATTGTGGGCCTATTGGTTTAGTATGTCAGTGGAAAGGCTAAATAAGAAAGTATTGCATAAACCAGATTCTATCCCAATTTGTAACATGAATAGCCTAATCTCTTTACATTGATCCTACAGGAAGAAAGCTGCAAACCAAAATCATTCAACACAGCAATAATAAACTGCTATTTAAAATGGGAAACCATTTTTAAAAAACGAATCATTTTTGTTATGATTAATAGCTATGATTAATAACTGGTATTCATTTGTAATGCTGGCCTTCAGGAACATGCTCTTCTTAATATCTCAATTTTCTTTTCAAATAATTGTTTCTCTGTTCAAAGATGCTTTGCACTCCACGGTGACACAGCGCCTCCCCCTGGCTGACACAATGCCACCTACTTTTCCGACAGTCTTGGACACCAACAGGGTGTTCACGCTTTTGTTCTAGCCCAGCACTAACACACTTGGTCACACACTAATCAACTGATCATCAAACTCTGGATTAGTTGAATCAGGCATTTGGTGCTTTCAAATTGTCATGACAAATTGACATTCTTATTTACATTCCTGAAGCTGGTATGGCATGCTATGTCACTACTACTAGGCTACACAGTATTTTACAAATGAGCGTGCAATATAATTTGTAACGACAAGGTGGCGGAATGTCCCTAGATATCCCTGCACGTGGTTGGTTAAGCAAAACAAGTCCATGAACAGCGATAGATATTATGCCTGCATGTGCCATTATTGCGCCACGGACTTTGTACAAGCCTGATGTGAAGTCTGATGTTGTTTAAAATCTCTACCATTAATCAGATGTTCCAAGATTACGATTTTGTCGTTTTGTCTGTGAATAACTATATCAATATCCTGCATGTCTTTTTTTTGGATGCAATTAAACGTGATTGTACCTTGCTTTCTAAGGCGCTTGTCGATAGTTGATGCTGATGGGTTTCAATGTGGTTGGACTAATCCAGTTATTCTCCCCATAGAGTAATCCAGCCACTGTTATTAAGTAACCTACACAATTAAGGCATTCAGTCTGAGAATGCCGTTTAGTTTAGGTTCGTTTGGGCTCGTTTCGTCTCAATTGCTTTTGTGGGGTTGCATGCTTAACTGGATTATATCACGCATAGACTTCAAAGTCTGAAGTCATGTTATTTACATGCAGTATTCCCTAACATGAATATACTATTTTGTATTTGGTATAGAAGGTGGAAAGGTGCATAATGCTGTCTCGTGGAAAACTCGAAAGCGTGGCACCACGGTCTTTGGCTGACGGTTTATTGATCCGTGCTGGGTGGGCGGGGGGTATCCAGCGAATGGGAGAGGCGACTGAATTCCGTTATTTTATCAACTCGAGAGTGATTGCAGGAGAACGGATTCACAGTTTAAAACAACCGCATTGGCCCATCACCACAGTCGCCTTTGAAGAGGGCAGAACCTCCACCTGTCATCCAAACATGTTCAAACCCAGACTGTCCGCTGTTGCAGCCATGCCGTTGCATCAAATGACTGGCAATGTTATTTGCCTAGTTAGTTCTCCACTGGAATGTGTACAATGAAGATTTTGGTAATACGAAGAAAGCGCAGATATGTCGGTGCCTTTACTCAAGATTGGAGTGGTGCTGAGCACGATGGCTATGATCACTAACTGGATGTCGCAGACATTACCGTCCTTGGTGGGACTCAACACCACCAAGCTCTTGGTAGCGTCAGGAGGGAAAGCAGACCGGAGCACAGGCGTGAGTGACAGCTGATTCAGGAACCATTAGAAGCATGTACCCTACTGAGGACAAATTGCGCGTTTACATTTGTGCAAATAGCACGAATAAAAATAGTTTACAAAATGTATTAGTATTCGTATAATTGATCATGTTGGTTGTTAATTTAAAGAAAAAAGCTGCTCTTGGTTGTACATCAAAAGAGAGGAAAATTGAGTGTAGTGATTATTGCCTATCCATGAACATATAATAAACGGCTAATAATTATGTTACTATTCCTGTTAACCTTGTGTAGGTCATACAACTTTCACATATTCTTTGTTAAATGGATGAAGTTGATATACTGTAAATAAGTGTAGTAATGTGGTCCAATGATGGACAATAATAACAATTCTAAAACTGTGACTAATGTATTTTAATATAAAGAGCAACATTAGGCTCCATTATATATACTAACAGCTAATGTGGCATATTATATACATAATGGATCTTAGCATTATACGCTGCATGTCACTAATTGCCAGGGTATATCTAGAGCCATATTTCTATTCATATCTATATTGCTTTGGCTTTGTGTAGTGGTAAAACTTAAACCAATCCACATTTCAACCAGCCTCTGTATCTAATTATTACTCTGAAGGCGTGTTGCTAAGTAGGCAATGACTGTTTAATTAAATGACTCTACCTCATGACTTTATTGGAGGCTTGAAAATGTAACGGCACAGATTAAATCATGTTAAAACATTACAAGTACTAGATTATGACTTTAATATTATCACAATCTACCGAAAGCTATTTGAGTAGATTTACAAAGATGTTTTCCTCAATTTGATGTTATATCCTTTTGCCAGCCCCTTTGTCTTCAGAGTGTGGTCAGTCTGTTTGATTGTTGAAGATTAGGGTGGAGCATACTGCAAGGTTCAAAACTACAGATGCCATTTTGCGTAATCATACTCCATCATCTTGGAACAAGGTTATGTATATTCCTGTGGTGAAATGATTCCGCTTCAAACTAGCACAAATTCTCTGCAGAGATCATGATTTTTGTTCAAACCTCCCAAAATGTAATTATATTGTTTGGTAAGCGAATGTGTTTTAGAAATGAGTAGTGATGTGGTGCGACTAGTGATGTGGTGTATCTTAAACCACTGAGCTAAAGTGAGCCTTGCAAAGCCAAGCCAAACTGAGCTGGACTGTACTGGCCTGGTAAACCATTCTCCACAGTTGCTGAAACGGTGCTGGAAAGGACAATGTGAAGAAAAAAAAACATGTCAGAGCCAGTACAGTATGGTATGGAAATGGAAATACTGTCACATCCCATCATTACATGAATAACCCTTTTCCATTCATCTCTCCCTGTCTGGCCCCGTCCTTGTCTCTGTCTGTCTGTCTGTCTGTCTGTCTGTCTGTCTGTCTGTCTGTCTGTCTGTCTGTCTGTCTGTCTGTCTGTCTGTCTGTCTGTCTGTCTGTCTTATCATCTCTCTCCCTGTCTGTGTGTCTCTCTTGTAGGTGCTGCCAGCCAACCCCGAGGAGTCATGGCAGGTGTACAGCTCAGCTCAGGACACAGAGGGCCGCTGTGTATGCACCGTGGTGGCGCCTCAACAGACCATGTGCTCGCGGGACGCCAGGACCAAACAGCTCCGGCAGCTGCTAGAAAAAGTAACCACCCATGTAGCATGACGCACTACTGTACCCATTACCTCCTGTTATCAGAGTTCCACTAGAACAAACACCATTCACCAGTTGCACCACGAATACCATGACATCTTCTTTTCAGCAGTAACAGCCTATGGACAGAGGACAGGAGTCACTCACTTGTATGGTTCCTTGAGAAAAGCAATTCAGTTCACCCTGCAGGATTTTGCCGATATTAATTCCCCATCATCATCATTTCATACACTACCGTTCAAAAGTTTGGGGTCACTTAGAAATGTCCTTGTTTTTGAAAGAAAAGCAACGTTTTTGTCCATTAAAATTACATCAAATTGATCAGAAATACAGTGTAGACATTGTTAATGTTGCAACTGACTAATGTAGCTGGAAACGGAAGATTTTTAATAGAATACCTACATAGGTGTCCCAAGGCACATTATCAGCATCCATCACTCCTGTGTTCCAATGGCACGTTGTGTTAGCTAATCCAAGTTTATCATTTTAAAAGGCTAATTGATCATTAGAAAACCCTTATGCAATTATGTTAGCACAGCTGAAAACTGGCCTTCTTTACACTAGTTGAGTGTCTGGAGCATCAGCATTTGTGGGTTCGATTACAGGCTCAAAATGGCCAGAATCAAAGACCTTTCTTCTGAAACTCATCAGTCTATTCTTGTTCTGAGAAATGAAGGCTATTCCATGCAAGAAATTGCCAAGAAACTAAAGATCTCGTACAACGCTGTGTACTACTCCCTTCACAGAACAGTGCAAAATGTCTCTAACCAGAATAGAAAAAAGAGTGGAGGCCCCGGTGCACAACTGAGCAAGAGGACAAGTACATTAGAGTGTCTAGTTTGAGAAACGGGCACCTCACAACTCCTCAACTGGCAGATTCATTAAATAGTACCCGCAAAACATCAGTCTCAAGGTCAACAGTGAAGAGGCGACTCCGGGATGCTGGCCTAGTCATTTACAACATTAACAATGTCTACACAGTATTTCTGATCATTTTGATGTTATTTTAATGGACAGAAAATGTGCTTTTCTTTCAAAAACCAGGACATTTCCATGTGACCCCAAACTTTTGAACGGTAGTGCATGATCTGACATTGTCTTATACAGTAGACTTGTTTGGAGGCCAGGTGTTGCACAAATGTGGCACCTTGATGGGGAATAACTGTTAGTCCATGTTAGCATACTCTCAATCCCTATCCCGG
Organism: Oncorhynchus masou masou; assembly: GCF_036934945.1. NCBI lineage: Eukaryota > Metazoa > Chordata > Actinopteri > Salmoniformes > Salmonidae > Oncorhynchus > Oncorhynchus masou. Next base: position 42,735,961 of record NC_088236.1, on the reverse strand, counting down.
ATGTAGATGTTTCTGATTTGCTTGCTCTTCAAGTCCACATAATAGTATGTTGCTCTTGAGCACTTGAATCACTGTAATGTCTGGCTTGGCACATTAGAGATTACAGTGACACTTTTTGCATTCAATCATCCATAGCATATCTACAATTAATTGAGCAATGCACCAACATTTTATGTTGAGAAGACCCTAAATCACTAAATGCAAACCCAGGTAAAACAAGTATTCTTTGTATATTTGGGGCTGTATTTAGGTCTTTATTATCTTTATTTTATTTTTATTGTTTCCTATGTGTTAGGTCCAGAACATGACCCAGTCTATCCAGGTGCTGGACCAGCGGACCCAGAGAGACCTACAATACGTGGAGAGAATGGAGGTCCAGCTGAAAGGTCTGGAGACCAAATTTAAACAGGTGGAGGAGAACCACAAACAGAACATTGCCAGGCAATATAAGGTATGTCAACATTGCTCTTACATAGACAACATTGTACAAAGAGATGTCCTCTAAGTGGAGTTATGGGTCTATATTTATCATGCGTCTCAGAGTAGAAGTGCTGATGTAGGACCAGGTCCTTCCTGTCTATATAATGTTATTTATAAAGGCCTAAAAGTCCAAACTGATCCGAGATCGGCACTACTACTCTGGGAAGCATGATACATACATCCTCTGGTGTAAATGAAACCCTTACACCTAAATGATTGTCCCTGCAAATAAAAATAAACGTCATGAACTACTCTGATGATGTTTATGTTTGTTTGTGTCTGTGTGTACGTGTTCCTCATCTATCCTCACATGTTTATGTCATGTTCTGTCATGAACATCCCTGGGAGTGATGACCCTTGCACGTTTTGTGTGTGTATATTAGATAGGCTAGTGAGTTAGATTATTCGACACTCAACAGTATCTCATTTTCTTTGCTTGCAGGGCTAACTTTAGGAAATTATAAAGCTGCAGAGACTGAAGAGGCAGTTCAATCCCAGTGTTCTATCCCTGAACTTGACCAATGACTATTTGCATCATGCATTCTATTTGAAATACGGCACCTTTTTCACCCTCTGACCTTCACTGCTCTTTGCATTTCTGCATGTTACTGTAGATGCATTCCATTACTAGATTTTGTTCGTTTTTTTATTATTTCAGTACATTTTTATTTAATTCCATATCTCGTTAAATTTAGTATATACATACTTGGTTTACTACAGAGAAAACGTTGTATGTGACATGAAAGCGTGTAACCCTAAGATGTTGCATTTTAAAAGGTGAAAATAAAATATTTTCCCAAATTGTTTTTGGTGTGCCGAGGACTTGTTTCATGCTGCTTATGTTTGGGATGATGTCACATCCGCTCATGATACTGTTGAATGTGTTAGGTCCACTCTGCACTCACCATAGGGAGATAGCCAGAGTAGGGCAAGACAAGTGTGGCACACCCATTTGCTCGCATAACACTGAACCAAGCCTATTTTAACCTTTCAGGCAATAAAAGCGAAAATGGAGGAACTTAGACCATTGATACCAGTGTTGGAGGAGTACAAAGCTGATGCAAAATTGGTATTGCAGTTTAAAGAGGAAATCCAGAATCTGACGTCTGTGCTAAATGAACTCCAGGAGGAGATTGGAACCTATGACTACGAGGAGCTACAAAACAGAGTGTCAAATCTTGAAGAGAGGCTTCGTGCGTGCATGCAAAAATTAGGTAGGCCCAGATAACACCGAAACACCCCCATTTACTTCCTTGTGCAAGGGGCCAATCAGAGCTACAGTAGTTATTCTTCTCACACCAGCAGATCTCTATCTATCCACCACCCCTACATGTTCTACCCCTACAGTATATCAGCTTTAACATACTCAGTTATTCTCTCATGTTAGGGAATCAAAGATGCCTTGACTACACCTATTCCTATTCATACTCCTACATGTACTTACTTGCCTACTGCAAATCAAATCAAATGTTATTGGTCACGTACACATGGTTAGCAGATGTTAATGCTAGTGTTGTGAAATGCTTGTGCTTCTACTTCCGGCAGTTCAGTAATATCTAACAAGTAATCGAACAAATTCACAACGACTACGTCATACACACAAATCAATGCATCAATGCTTAACAATATTGTTGATGAAAAAAGAGATTGTCCTCATACAGTATGTCAAGTTAGCCACTATTTAAACACGTTAGGATTTAGAGTTGTTAACGGGTGACTTGAGTTACATTTTGCTAATGTAATCCTATTTAGTCAAAATTACATCACTAGCACATCACGTTATGCGTACCTGAAATGAGCTAATGAGATTATGTTCACTTCTTGACTAAAAGCTACACACCATTGTAGCGGCAGTCATCTAAAAATAGTGACAGGATATAACAACTGACAGATTACTTATTTCAGTAATCTCCTTGTTGCATTGGGTTGTTCACAGGAAGGAATATAGATACAAAGCCTACCTGTCACCATGTTTCTTTGATTGATGTAAAAAATAAGTGAAAGGCTGAAAGTACAGATGTAGGATCTTAATTTGAGACAGTTTGCAACAAGACATGTGAATTGCAATTGATTTACATTTTTGTAGGGGTTGATACATTTTTGGTAAAGGAATATCAAGTCTGAAACTTCCAAGTGGACATTTGGCTACTACAAACAGGAAATTACAAACTTCAGAAGCCTTTTTAAACATCAAATACACAACAATGTTTTTGTAGGAAAGTTATTCTGCGACAGGGTGATCAAATTAAGATCCTACATCTGTAGATGAAAGGCTGAACAAATCAATGAATGGTACAAAATGCATGTTTAAAAAGACAGGAGGTCAAATGTAAAAGAAATAGACTGGTAAGGAATGAGACTGAGGGAAGACAACATGCATTGAAGTCAGTTTCCTTCACGCAACTATATGATTCCATTATCAAGCCAGCTACATGCACTGTTGGTAGCATTGACTGTTAGGATGCTGAGTGTACCAATAGGAAAACATAGACCCTGTAGGGAGGGAGAATAGCTAATGTGCTGGCAAATTCCTAGAAATTTAAGAATGTCTCACTCCAATATGAGAGGATTATCCACTTTTGTTTCAAGTGCTCAGCTTTAACTTTCCAAGTACTATAGCAATGGGAGATAGCAAGAGTTACATAGTAAGGAACACTATCTAAGAAGAATGGGGGCTGATGCTTTTTTTCTGGATGTGAAGTGAGGGGGAGGTGTGAGTGTGAATTGACTCAAAATGTAATATTGCACTTACTGTCCCTGTTTTTAATATAGCATTTGTAGAGGAGAGTAATTGAGTGTGCTTTGTAAAAACAGAAAAGTATGTTTCCATTATTCATAGTTATCATTTATCTATGCTATTGAATTGATACTGTTGAACAGAGACCACGAGACCAAAGTTAGTGAGCCAACGTTGATTCTGAGGCACAGAAATAGATTGCAGGAGGACTAGATTCTGGCATACACATGTATACAGTATCTACACAGTTCTTGCTAGAGAGCCCTTCAGCTAAAACACGAATGTCAAAACCTGAAGAAATCACTGAACTGATCACTAGAATGCAATACTAAAGCTGGATTTGTCATCATAAACAAGTCATATTGAAAATGTAATTTTCAACATAATTATATATCAAGTATACTTGGTAGATCAAGGTCACTGACCTATGCAGGCAGACACACACACACACACACACACACACACACACACACACACACACACACACACACACACACACACACACACACACACACACTGTTTTCCAACCTATAGACAGCATTGATATTACAGAGATAAATGCAGTAACTTGCATTGTGTCTTTGGCTCTTGCAGCATGTGGGAAGCTGACAGGAATCAGCGATCCAATCACAATTAAGACGTCTGGATCAAGGTTTGGATCCTGGATGACTGACCCCCTGGCACCTGAGGATGACACTAGGGTAGGTCTGCTTCTGCAATACCTATCATATTTATTATACAGTATAAACATAAAACAGAGTCAGCGAAAACATGTTTTGTTAATTATGCAATTGTGAGGAACCTCAGGAAAGATAAAATATCAGATGTAAGATGTTAGCTAGCAATGTAGCATTAATCATGTTTGAATTACCCAATTACTCAAGTTTTCACCAACATGGATCCCATTAGAACCTCAGTAATGTGTTTTCATGCCTCACTGTCTGGGATTTGCTCACCGGCACCACAACAATGGGATGTATTTACATCTCCGGGTTGTCATTGCCGTAAGATAAGTCATTCTAGGGATAATTGGTGTCTGATATTATTTATACTATGTGGTGTCTGATATTATATATACCTTATGTCTGATAAGAGATGAATCCAAGGATTGGATGAGCGTTTTGTTTTACTAAAATACTAAAATATCACTCGTTATCATGCAGAACTTGTATTATTGTGTTCGTTAAGGAATACCACTGACATTCATTCTTTCCATGAATCCAGATGAAAGCTATGATCCCTTATTGATGTCACTTGTTAAAGCCACTTCAATCAGTGTAGGTGCAGGGGAGGAGACAGGTTAAAGGAGGATTTTCTTAAGCCTTGGGACAATTGAGACATGGATTGTGTGCCATTCAGAGTGTGAATGGGCAAGACAAAATATTTAAGTGCCTTTGATTTGGGTATGATAGTAGGTGCCAGGCGCACCGGTTTGTGTCAAGAACGGCAACACTCCAAATCTGAGAGATCAGAGATAAATTGAGTCATCCGCACTGGCTCTCAATGATTGATGAGGGTCGAAGCCCTGGCTTTGTAGAGAAAGTCTGTCTGGGAAAACTTTGATATCCTTAGTTTAATCTCAGGGTTACAGCAGAAAGACCACAAGCGCTCCATGATTTGATATTACAGGAAGGTTTTAGAAGAACATTTGCAATAACACACTGTACCTGAGAATGACAACTCTATAATGGTCTTGTATTCCTATCCAGGTGTGGTACATGGACGGTTACCACAACAACCGATTTGTGCGGGAGTACATGTCCATCTACGACTTTATGAATTCCGACAACTTCACGTCTCACCGCCTCCCCCACCCGTGGTCGGGCACGGGTCAGGTGGTCTACAACGGCTCCATCTACTTCAACAAGTTCCAGAGCCACACCATCATCAAGTTTGACTTCAAGACCTCCGTCATCAGCAAGTCACGCCAGCTGGACTATGCCGGCTACAACAACATGTACCACTACTCCTGGGGAGGCCACTCGGACATCGACCTCATGGTGGACGAGGGCGGGCTCTGGGCCGTCTATGCCACCAATCAGAACGCGGGGAACATTGTCATCAGCAAACTGAACCCCAACACCCTGCAGATCGTCAAGAGCTGGACCACCAATCACCCCAAGAGGAGCGCAGGAGAGGCCTTCATGATCTGTGGTACGCTATATGTCACCAATGGCTACTCCGGTGGGACCAAGGTGTACTATGCCTTCAGCACCAACTCGTCCACCTACGAGTACATTGACATACCGTTCCAGAATAAGTACTCTCACATCTCCATGCTGGACTATAACCCTAAAGACAGAGCGCTGTATGCGTGGAATAATGGTCACCAGGTGCTGTACAATGTTACCTTGTTCCACGTCATTCGCTCCGAGCAGGAGCAGTAGATAGCTAGCCATGCTGTGACCTTCTAATTCTACGGCAGACCTGGGTTCAAATACTATTTGATTACGTTCAAATATTTTTTAGCATTTGCAACAGTTACATTGGTTCCATTGCACCAGGCAAGCTCAAATCAACCGTGGCTAGATCAACTGAATTTGAACACAGGTCTGGTCCACAGATCTTTCAAAGTAGGGGAGATATGTAACTCAAATCAAAGTTTATTGGAAATGTACGCAGATGTGCATATGTAATCGCAGGCGCAGTGAAATACTAAGTGCTTCTAGCTCAGGGTTTCCCAAACTAGGTCCTCGGGACCCCAAGGGGTACACATTTCGGCTTTTGCCCTAGCACTACAAAGCTGATTCGAATAATCAACTAATCATCAGATTTGATCATATGAATCAGCTGTGTAGTGTTAGGGCAGAAAACAAAACCTGCACCTCTTGGGGTCCAGAGGACTTGAGTTTGGGAAACGCTGTGTAACGCCAACAGTGTAGTAATATTTAGCAATAATAAAATAAATACACACATAATCCAGAAACATTTAAATACATTAAGAAATTAAGAAACATGAGAACGAGCAATGTCAGAGACCGGAATATAAATATATATACATATAATGGTGTCTAAAGACAGTACGGGCAGTATATGGTTCGAAAACGTGTGTACAGCAGTAGTTATATAGGATGAGCCATGACTAGAATACAGTATATACATATAAAGTGGGTAGAACAGTATGTAAACATTATTAAAGTGACCAGTGTTCAATGACTGTATGTACACAGGGGCTGTAGTCTCTAAGGTGCAGGGTAGAGTACTGTGGAAGTAGAGAAGTATCCTGTATGTTACTCAGTAACAAGAAATAAAGTACATCATGATATATAATGGGTAGAAGGTATAGAAACAGAATGTAAGAACAGGTACCGAAAAGGTAATGCCTTTCTTGATTTAGATGACTTTAAAAGTCTTATATTGATTGTGTTTTTATGGAATTACCCACTCTTGACTTCTTTCATCACAGAGGAATAGTGCAGCCTAATGTATCGTAATGTAGAATTGTATTACTCTAGAAGCTGAAGGGATATGAAATCCTGGGCCTTGTTTATCAAACTATATTAAACCAAACTGTGGGACACAACACACAATCATGACCACTTTCCCCAGGTGGGTGCTACTCATTGGTGGTGGCTGAGGTCACGTTTCCCCTAAACATCTGGAAAATGAGATGAGCAATGAGACAAGGATATCCCAACCGGCCAAGCCCTCCCTAACCCGGACGACGCTAGGCCAATTGAGCGTCGCCCCACGGACCCCCCGGTCGCAGCCGGTTACGACAGAGACAGCGAACCCAGGGTCTCTGCTGGCGCTGCAGTACAGCGCCCTTAACCACAGCGTCACCCGGGAGGCGAGCCATGTTTCTTATTTATATTAACATCAACCCATAATGGTATCCCCATGCGTTGGTAGCAAAAAATCTATTTGGAACAGGTGGAATGACACCTCATAACACAATTCAAAGTATTCTGTCTTTCCTGCGCAATACGTCCTCTCAGGAACCAACACAACACAACCACTCATTTGCATGGGATCACCTGTAGGTATATTGTAGGATCTGAGTATGATTGATAAATGAGGCCCAATGGACCACAGTGTAAAGAATCTAGTCAATGACAATACCGTATATCTGGGAACACAGACTACAGACAGTTAAGGCAAAGACTGTTGGAAGCACCCTGTTTCATTAATGTTTCTTTGTGGTGTGTATTTTCTCTTTTTGTATTTTCTCTTTTTGCATGGGCATTTTTACCAACCAAAATGGTTCCCTTCTCTGGATGTATTTTGCAATATTATGACGCTGTTGTACAGGAGACTAGTTTAGCATTGCTAGGAGGCAGGCTTTTTACTTTCTTATTGTCATTGGGGTTGATATACAGTATGTTATTATTGTTGGTATTGATATTTACTGTAATAGCCTGTCTTTGTAGATTGTATTGTATTTGACGAGCTTGTATATTTCTGTCAGGCAAAAAAAAAAAAAAAAAACGACACTGTAACAATCACGAGAATGTGCAAACAATGTACCTATGAGCCAGTGTAGTATCCATTGGCTATTGTTTTAATTTGACATCACAAATCTTCTGTCTGTTTCTTAGAGTGATAAATTGTGACATTTTATTCTGTTGAGCTCGCATATGTATCTGCAACAACAGTCATATGAATAAACATGAGCTTTGTTCTACAATAGACTCTTTGTCCTTAGAAAATAAACTTCTGAATAAGATGACTTTCCTCAATCAAACCCATTTCTGCAATGCATCTGTAAAAAAAATGCAATTTTTTTTTTTTGGGGGGGGGTCTCACAGATTTTGAAACAAGTGCTTCACATCTCATTGCATTATCCAAACGACGTATACAACTGTTTGGTCAATGGAGCATAGGACACAAAAACGCAGTTACAACCCAGAACATGAAAGGAGAGGAAAGAAAGCACATTAAAGTCATTTCGCTATTGTTGCTCATCTGGATCCACCATTCCCTCTCCATGGCAACAGAGGTACACTGCAATAACCTCTTCCCTCTGGCAGCACGGAACAGCTGGTCTGGATACAGCTCTGTACATCGCTGACTGAGCTTCAGCCACAAAACACAACACACTTAATTAGCTCTCCACACTTCTCCCAACGCTGAGAAAATGATTGGTTTCGCTCCGACAATAATGATGATGAACAATGCAGAAGCAACAAGGCCTGTAAAAGAAGACATCACATACCAGAGTCTCTAGCTCCAAGTTGTTGCGCACCATATGGGAATGAAGAATCTGGAGGTAAGATGTTTATCTTGACGGAGGTAGCCCACTTTGGTTAGTACAGTATTATTCCTGATGCTCCATGAATTCAGTGCAATCATCTCTTTCTCTAGTAGGAATATTGTGATGCTATAATCCTTCTGAATATCATCATTGTGCTCATTCTTTAGCTACTGCATGCTGATTGAACTCCAACGGGCTATTCTAAATTTGCTGTACTGTACAGTACTATACTATTCCACATCCTCATATTCTGGCTTGTGTCCACTACATATCCTATCTTGTGGTAGTAGTTATGTTTTAGTAACATAGTGCAGAGTGTGGTGTGGGATGCACTTGAATTTGACACTTCCCCACAGAGAGAATCAATCCGATTCTCAGTCGAGTTTTGATTTATTGCTTTCTCAGCTATCTCTCACATCCCTTTTGTGCCTGTAAATGTGTTGTATGCACAGTTTAATGCAATGAACCAATATTTAAGATGGAAACAAATCATCAATCAATGTTTCCTCAACCGGACATTTCCCTGTTACACATGGATTTTAAAGGGATATCCTTACACCTTGTGAGTGTCCTATTGACTGTGTTCTAGTCATTTAGTTCTGAGTAATTACATCAGCACAGATGGTGCATTCACAAAAACCACAGCAGGCCTACAAAGGTATTTCCCTTCAGAGACAGAAATGTTCAACATTGTATTCTGTAGTCTAGTCACTTATGATTATACAAATGAAACCCATTCATCCTTCTCTAGGCTTCAAATCAATCTCAATCCAATGTAAAATATTTGTCAATGGGATTAAGCCTTGCATCTGTGAAATTCTAGAATTCAATTTGAAATAGATTCTGCTATCGACATATCAGATTGTCAGATTGCCCACAGTGTAAATGAACATGTACATTAGACGTTCATATAATCAGTAAAGATGTTACATATGTAGGATCTTAATTCGAGCCGGTTTGCTACAGCAGGAAAATAATACTGCAGCAACAGGAAATGTACATTATTATGTGGATTACAATTAATGGACATTTTTGTAGGGGCGGATACATTTCTCGTAAGGGAAAATGAAGTCTGAAATTTCAAAGTGGAAATTACAAACTTCAGAAGCCTTTTTAACTTAAAATACACCACACGTTTTAAATGTCCTCCATTGCAAGAACGTTCTCCAATAACACTACGTACAGTATGTATGAATAGAGATGACATACGATACAAAGATGTTATCAATGCCTGATGTACAGTATATCCCCTTCAATTAAAGTGTTACTGTTGTTTGGAGATGACATATCATATTCTATTCTACAATATGGTGTATTTGAAAGACTTGCCCAGAGAAGGAGGTCAGCACAAACCATAAATCTGTAAAACAGAGTGAATATCTACCCAGAATTTCAAAGCTTAATATCCTAAATGTTAAATTCCTAACAATTTACGTATAACTTATAAATGGATATATACTGTACCATATGTGTAATCTGAAACCATCCATTTTAAATTATGCACACCAGTTCAGTTGAAATGTTCTCCTGCTTTTATTTCTCAACTATATTCTGCCTAGTGTGTACTTTCTCCAACACTTCAGTCATCCTTCAGCTATCACCTTGCTCTTCCTCAATGTGGTAAAGTGTTAAAGCATATCTCTGTGCCAGTCTCCAGAGCCACACCTCAGATACTACTGATAATGGCTTCCAGAAAAAAAGAGCATCTGCTCCGTCTATTTTTACCTCGTCCACAAATCCCCCTGTGCTGGGGGGGGGGGCACAAAGCCTTCTAGACGTGCGGAGAGGCTAAACCAGCTCCAAGAGACTAGAACAAAACAAGAAGTAAAGTCCTCTAGCCACGAACAAAGGAGCTCCATGCAAATTCACCCCGGAATTCACAGTCAATGTCATGGCTTCCCTGAAAGACCGTAACATATTATTACAACTGCTTTGAGGGTGTGTGTGATGCAGAACAGGGGGGATTGTGTCTTATGCAGATTTTGGGGTGGTGTCACATTGATGTTATATTTCCGACACCGCGCGAGGAATGAAACGCCTTGGCAATCTTTTGTTCGGGCTTTTACTGTACTTGTGAAAATGTCTGTGCTCGTATATGATATCTATAAGGGTTTGAGTGAAAATCTCAAGAAAGTTCCAATGGTGATATTAGTACAGTAAAGAGCTGATTGATGATGTCCTGTGAGTCAAAGCACTAAGACGACAAAGGCATGCTGACGCAGGCAGAATGCTAAGGATTCTCATAGAAGGGGAAGTACTGTATGAGCTGCAGGCTTCCTGCGCTTAATCTTCGTAATAGCGGTGAAAGCTCCTGCACCAACATGTAACAAATGTCATGCGCGACAATAAGAGAACATATACCTCTGTCTGCCACCACATCTCTCGTGATTCTAAACATGGAGTTGGCATCTAAAAGAATGTTTCTCTTTTAAACTCTTTGTTCTTTGTATGTGTAAACATTATGCAATAAGTGACATGAGACTTCAGACACTGAAGTAACACATCCTTACGAATTGCAAATGTTGGTATTTTGCTGCACTAAATGTTGGCTTACATCTTTAATTAGCAGTCACATACAAATAATTCATTTTCGAAAATAAGACAACCCAATGCATATTTTATGTTTATGTTTTATGTTTCCTACAATATACAGCACGCAATCTTTTCTCCCATTCCTCAAGTCCACACTAAGGGCAAAACTATGCCATGATTGCCTCATTCACTGCCATTTATCAATACCACCGGCTTTTGGTAATGCAGGTCAACAACAAAAGCATGATAAATGTGAAATCTTTATGACAGTGGCCTTTACAGTGGCATTAGGAAGCTCAACAGAAGTGACAGCTGACGTTTTATACCTTAGGTGTACGTCCTGTTCGATCTTCAACATTATAGACCACATCAACGGGGAGTTGTGCAGTTTTTCTGACTACGCAACATTTTGGCCAGGCCACGTCTGCACAGCGGCAGGAAACAAGGCAGCAGTAACTCATTAGACCTCCCCATTGCCTCTCCATTGACTAGGCTATTTAGAGCGACAGAGAACAAATTATATCATAGCATGAATGGAAATGAACTGATTAAATAAACATGAATGAAACACTGCAACGTTGGATAAACATCTGTCCTGCATCTTTATCAGGAGTTTGGTGAAATACTTTATTAAAATGCATATAGGGATATTCTAATCAGGTAAATAGCCAGCTCAGTAATGACATTACAGTAGCTCAAGGACAATACTTGTGCTGCACCTTGCAAATATGTACATTGTAAGACAAATGAGGGAGAATAAAGAGTTTTCAGTGAAAGTGAGGTGTTTGATATGTGTGTGTGTGTGTGTGTGTGTGTGAGGGGGGGGTGTAATGCATCACAAACAACATCAAAATGGTAATGTGGTATGTACTTGGGGGAAATTAGAATTCGAGAATGGGTTAGAAGAGGATGGAATTTAGGACTCTACAATTGAGCTCAAGTCATCTCATAATACACAATTACAGCTTGGACTGACCAAATGGACCCAGTTGGACTAGATGCAAAATGTGATCCCCTCCAAAATATACAAATATGATGAATACTGAGTATTACAAACAGGCAATACAAGCAGTATTTCTGTTTTGGCCAAAGTCTGCTCATACTATCTCATTTGGTGGGGCTTTTGGATGACATTCTGGTTGAGGCCCAGTATTTGCCTCGCTTAGGCGAGGAGCAGGGCAGTGTGCCATACAAAGGCTAAGGCCCAGATGGTCCCTGGACTTCAAATGCCATATGTCAGGGACTCAAGTCTTGTGGTATGTGCTGGTTGGCACTCTGTATCACTGGTGAGTAATAGGATGAAAAAGGAAAAATGTACAAAAGGAAGATTTTTTTTTTTACAGATGGTCATACTATTAACACATTATCTGTTTATGAGCAACTGCTTGCTAAGGCTATAGTTAGAATTAGGTTTAGAATAAGGGTTGGGGTTAAAGTTAGAGTTAGGGCTATGGTTAGGGTTAAGTTTAGGGTTAGGATAAGGGTTAAGGTTAGTAGATAGTTCAAATGTTACTGATATGTAACAGTGTAACTTCAGACCGTCCTCTCGCCCGCTCGTTACCCATCACTCCACAAAAGCCGCAGCCATTGCAGAGGGGAACTACTGCAAGGGGAACTACTACTTCAAGGTCTCAGCGCAAGTGACGTCACCGATTGAAACGCTATTTAGCGCGAACACCGCTAACTAGCTAGCCATTTCACATCCGTTACATGTAGACCATCCAAATAAAGTATTTTACCGTATGTCCTGCCGCCTAAGTAATATCAAACATTGTTATAAAAACTGCCAGCTGAGATTATTTTCACACTATTCCATTCAAGTGTGTTTTTACACCTATTTATAAGGTAGGCCATTCCACCAGTATTTCCATTGAGTTAATGTGCCAGAAAAATAGCAACAAAGTTTCCAAGCTTCAAACAATGAAAAGGGTTAGGTACTACAATATAATCATACAATCTTATCTGTCTTTTGCCACAATGTCCACTCAGAATACAGTGCAGTGAAAAAGGGGCAAAGAACGATCGCTAATGCACTTTAGTACACTGCGCTGTTCCATACATTTGACCTTATTTTATCGCCACAAAAACGTAATACTTCCAGGTCAACTGTAATATGAATACCATTGTAAAGCACAATTTCTCCACTTTCCAGCAAAATCAATTACGAGACCTTCATACTGCCCGTCTCTACATGATTTAGGAAGGTAATGGAGCTTTGTCTGGTCTTTAAAAAAATTGCGTAATCACTGCGAGCCATTATGGTTCTCAAAAACCCTGACAGCCGCAGTTTAATTGTGACGATAAATGTAGCACCACCCTAAAAACACAATTTCAATGAGAAACTATATAAACTCTTCATAGTGTTTTATTTACATTTTAGAGGTGATAAGTTGGATATATTGGGTGAAAATGCCGTTTCCCCACACGACATAAAGTGCCTTGCAAAGGTTTTCACCCCTTTGGCATTTTTCCTATTTTGTTACATTACAAACTGTAATTTAAATTGATTTTTATTTGGATTTCATGTAATGGACACACACAAAATAGTCCAAATTGGTGAAGTGAAATGAAAAACAATACTTGTTTAAAAAAATTACCAAAAATTAAAAACAGAAAAGTGGTGCATGCATATGTATTCACCCCCTTTGCTATGAAGCACCAAAATAAGATCTGGTGCAACCAATTACATTCAGAAGTCACATAATTAGTTAAATAAAATCCACCTGTGTGAAATCTAAGTGTCACCTGATCTGTCACATGATCTCAGCATATACACCTGTTCTGAAAGGCCCCAGCGTCTGCAACACCACTAAGCAAGGGGCACCATGAAGACCAAGGAGCTATCCAAACAGGTCAGGGACAAAGTTGTGGGGAAGTACAGATCAGGGTTGGGTTATAAAAAAATATCCGAAGCTTTGAACATCCACGGATCACCATTAAATACATTATTAAAAAATGGGAAAACATGGCACCACAACAAACCTGCCAAGAGAGGGCTGCCCACCAAAACTCATGGATGACGCAAGGAGGGCATTAATCAGAGAGGCAACAAAGAGACCAAAAATAATCTTGAAGGAGCTACAAAGCTCCACAGAGGAGATTGGAGTATTTGTCCAAAGGACCACTTTAAGCCGTACACTCCACAAAGCTGGGCTTTACGGAAGAGTGGCCAGAAAAAAGCCATTGCTTAAAGAAAAGAATAAGCAAACATGTTTGGTGTTCGCCAAAAGGCATGTGGGAACATATGGAATAAGGTACTCTGGTTAGATGAGACTAAAATTGAGCTTTTTGGCCATCAGGGAAAACACTGTCTGGCACAAACCTAACCCATCTCATCACCCCGAGAATACCATCTCCACAGTGAAGCATGGTAGTGGCAGATCATGCTGTGTGGACGTTTTCATCGGCAGGGACTGGGAAACAGGTCAGAATTGAAGGAATGACGGGTGGCGCTAAATACAGGGAAATTCTTGAGGGAAACTTGTTTCAGTCTTCAAGAGATTTGAGACTGGGACGGAGGTTCAACTTCCAGCAGGACAATGACCCTAAGCATACTGCTAAAGCAACACTTGAGTGGTTTAAGGGGAAACACTTAAATGTCTTGGAATGGCCTAGTCAAAGCCCAGACCTCAATCCAATTGAGAATCTGTGGTATGACTTAAATATTGCTGTACACCAGAGGAACCCATCCAACTTGAAGGAGCTGGAGCAGTTTTTGGGACAAAATGGGACAAAATCCCAGTGGCTAGATGTACCAAGCTCATAGAGACATGCCCCAAGACACTTGCAGCTGTAATTGCTGCAAAAGGTGGCTCTACAAAGTATTGACTTTGGGGGGGGGGGGGGGTGAAAAGTTATGCACGCTCAAGTTTTCCATTTTTTTGTCTTATTTCTTGTTTGTTTCACAATAAAAAATATTTTGCATCTTCAGAGTGGTAGGTATGTTGTGTCAATCAAATGATACAAACCTCCCAAAACAATCTATTTTAATTCCAGGTTGTAAAGGCAACAAAATAGAAAACATACCAAAGGGGTGATTACTTTCACAAACCACTGTATCTCCCCCTTTCACTAATACGCAGTAGCTTTTCCTTCCCCACCCACCATTTTTTTTTAAACCCGGCAACGCTCCATTGCCTTCTTCAATCATGCAGAGACGGGCAATATGAAAGTCTCGTCATTGATTTTGCTGGAAAGAGGAGAAATTATGCTTTACAATGGTATTCATATTACAGTTGATCTGGAAGTATTATGTCTTTTGGGCCTTAAAATAAGGTCAAATGTACGGAACAGCGTGATATGTTATATGCTCCCTTTCTGATTTTCTCTACTTTTATATATGTTTGATACTGAATGTTATCAGATCTTCAACCAAAACCTAATATTAGATGAAGAGAACCTGAGTTTACAATAACAAAAAAAATTATACTTCACCATCACACTACACTACCACCACCATGCTTGACTGTTGATATGAGATTCTTACTGTGGATTGCAGTGTTTGGTTTTCGCCAGACATAATGGGAACCATCTCGTCCAAAAGGTTGACTCAAGTTTGCCAAAAAGCACCTGGAAGCACCCGGATGATCATCAAGACTCTTGGAAGAATGTTCTATGGACAGATGAGTCAAAAGTATAACTCTTTGGGTGACCTGGGTCCCATTACGCCTGGCGAAAACCAAACACTGCATGCCACAGTAAAAATCTCATACCAACGGTCAAGCATGGTGATAGTAGTGTGATGGTTTGGGGATGCTTTGCTGCCTCAGGACATTGACGACTTGCTTTAATAGAAGGAACCATGAATTATGCTCTGTATCAGAGAATTCTACAGGAGAATGTCAGTGCATCCGTCTGTGAGCTGAAGCTGTAGCGCAGCTGGGTCAAGCAGCATGACAATGATCCAAAACACACAGTCAAGTCTACATGAAAATGTCGAAAAAGCAACACATTTGAAGTTTTGAAATGGCCTTGTCAAAGTCCAGACCTAATCCCAACTGAGATGTTGTAGCAGGACTTGAAATGAGCCGTTCATGCTTGAAAACCCACAAATATCGCTGAGTTAATAAGACGGTTCTGCATGGAAGAGTGGGCCAAAACTCATCCACAGTGACGTGAGAGACTCTACTGGAGCATTTGGTTGGAGTCATTGCAACTAAAGGTGGCACAACCAGCTACTGAGTGTAAGTGGGCAATTACTTTTTCACACAGGGGCATCGCATAACCTTGGTTAAGAAATAAATGAAATAAGTATGTAATTGTTATGTTATTTGTTCACTCAGATTTCCTTTATCTACTATTAGGTTTTGGTTGAATATCTGATCAAATTCCGTATAACAAATATGCAAAAGTAGAGAAAATTAGAAAGGTGACAAAGACTTTTTCACAGCCCTGTACATTAACAGAGAGATGGCAAACAATGCCTTGAGGTAGGAAACACAGTCATTAGTGTTTTAAGGCTTTCAAGAGAAAGGAGACAAATACCACGGAGTGCACTCTTATTTGTCTCTAGCTGAGGCCAAGAAAATCAGTGCTAAGAACACTTCAGGCACATAGAGACTACCCTGGCATGTGCGCTATGTGTATCCCCAGCCTCTATACTCGGGCGTCAAGAGACTTACAGAGTTCCCCTCAAACAATGGAGTAAACAAGCGCTGCACAGAGATGAGCAATACGGTTCTCAGTGGGGGCAATTTGCTGATAGAGACATTCTGTACTACGGCTTTGATGGGTTTTATTCAAAGCTATGTAGCCTTAGGGTTTGGCATGAGAACAAGGCATGCATTTCCCTTGTTAGTCTACTCCGTTGCATTCATGGTATGCTGTCCAACATTGTATAAATACTGAACCAGAACCAGTACCACTACAATCATGTTGTCAATTTATAACTAGTGTCTCCACAAAGTTGGTTTATTTTGTCATCCATGTCATCCATTCTATAGGTTCTGCCAAAAAATCTGATCAAAGGACAGATAAACCTGCTTTGAAGAAACCCTTGCTCTTTAAATAATTAAAATATTAATACAAATGAATTGATCTGACTACAATCCCATTTGCAGGTCGTTAGCTTCAAGACAGATCTCATTATCTGACTGAAGAAGTTTAGTACAATTCATACTCACAGAATGCCTTGACTGACTTACATTTCCCAGCCATATCAAAGAGGCATTCCATCCACATATTTGCACAATGCAGCTCGCAGTTCTGCTCTTCACATTTCTGTATCTAAATAATAAATGTCATATCGTAATGGCTTTTTCAGTCACTCCAATTTTTTTGTTTCATCCCAGCGCAGATTTTGGATTCTGCATCTTCTATGTGCTAAATCCATATCAAAGGGTCAGAGGTCAATAAATTAGACCTTTAGCTAAAAATAACAATAATTAATATGAGCCTATTATAGTTATATATATAATATTATAATAGTAGTGCACTGAAACATTAACCTATTGCTTGTATAGTTTTCCTTTCTTTAAAGGAGCACTAAAGTTCTCTCATAGAGTGATCTAGTCTTGAGCAATTAATAGCAATAACTTAATTATAGCAACGGCTCCTTTTGCAGGTCAGGACAGTGCTCAACTGAGATTAACTCTAAGGACTTTTCAGTGCTCAATTGAAAAGCCAAATGGTTAGCCATACTGTATCCTCATTTTCACAGAATCTGCTAGATGAGTTCCAAACCCTAACTAAATCTATGAAAACTATGGTAAGCACTGGTGTAGTGAGCAGCTATGGTGGAATGTCAGGATTAGATTTTCAGGAGATTAACTGTGCATGGAGGAGAAGCTGACAGCTCCATCTGCTTCTTTATTGGAAAACACACACATGCCCATGCACACACACACACACACGCACACACAAACACAAAGTAGGCCTACGCAAGATTGACTGACAAAATAAGTTTGTCTACCATAGAACAAAACAAATAAACACACTGAAAACATCAAATATAATTTGGCTGTAGAATGTTTTACTGACTTGTGAAAGTGCGACGCTTTACTTGGTCCATCTTGGTGGGAACGGTTGAAGGATGTCAGAGGAGTCTCTAGCAAAGCCATGCTGAGCGTATGGCTCAGTGAGTGGTGGGCACACAGACAGATTTCACAGGTCAGCCACAAAAGGTTAACGAGATGTCAAATGAGGATCAAACCTGAGGTGAGTAGATGCCTGGATGCATTGTTCCAGGGCACATTCCGCCTCACTTCTTCAGTGCTACAGTATTTAACTCGCCTGCTGCTTCTCTGGGAAATGAACCTTGCACCATTAAAATGGCATAATCTGTAGTCCAAATGGTACATCTTATCTGTAGTATAATCAAACTCCTGGAACCTGTAGTGGGTTATAGTCAGCAACCACCGTCCATTGACGTTGTAGCGGGATACCAAAGAATCTAAGAGCAGTATATGCTGGAGAGGTGACATCTATTTCCGCCTCCATTTCCATATCTACTTTTTTCTAGTTTTGACTTCAAGTTAGCACTGATATGGCCCTGTCCATGGTGCTGGATACATGTGCACCCGGTTTTAGGGCACGACATGAGATTCCTGTAAGCTTGTTAGATGTTATCATCGTAACCTGCAGCTTCTACAATGGAAGTTACAGCAGATGTGTTAACCAAGGATTGTCTTACATTGCTTTGCCTTGTTGTGACTGTCTTGGCAGCAGAATGTAACCAAGATGAACGTAACTCGGGCTATTTTGGCTGCCCAGACATCAATTGACCCACTTCACCAACTCTCCACAAGAGCCTCACAACTCATTAGATTACATGTAAATAATCACTCTTTCTGAGTGATAATTCGTTTTGGAGCCATACTATGTAATGGAGTACAATTACTTCACAACAGTCAGCAAAAACATGGTAAACCTAATGCACTCTATGGGAATATCGGCCTAGCCGTTAAGTTATTCATGGTGATTATGGGGGGTGAAAAATGGGAACACTCATGTTTTCCCCTTTATAATTAAGAAATAAGGCACAAGGGGATGTGGTATATGGCCAATGTACCACGGCTAAGGGCTGTTCTTAACGGAGTGCCTGGATACAGCTCTTAGACGTACTATATTGGCCATATACCACAAACCCTCGAGATGCCTTATTGCTATTATAAACTGGTTACCAAAGTAATTAGAACAGTAAAAATAAATGTTTTGTCATACCCGTGGACCACGGCTTTCAGCCTATCAGCATTCAGGGCACGAACCACCCAGTTTGTAATGTAAAATTTATAATACTATTGTGTTTCAATGTTGACCTTAAAAGCTCTAGTCTATGCTCTGTGAGCACCAAAACACGCTTTTTAAGGCCAATGAAATCCAGACAAGCTCTGAAAACCTGTCACGCACTTACAAGCCCCAATACAAAGAAACAAATTAAAGCAGTATTAGAGAAGACAGGTCTGACAATCTAGGGAACCTGTCAGAGCTCTCATGCATGCCTCTCAATGCCTCACCAATACAGATAGGTCCTCAGATAAGGCATCAACAAACATGATCCGGTGTTGAACACTTACCTACTGTGTTCACATAGGGATCACACATACCAAGAACGGTCTATTTCAAAATGTTTCGATAATACATAACTCGATAGGATCAGGTAGTAGAAGATTTTGGAAACACTTCTTCACCCAGGAAGAGGAGTACATGCACAGTGCATTCGGAAAGTATTCAGACCCTTTGAATTTCTCGTTTTGTTACATTAAAACCTTATTCTAAAATTAATGTAATTTCCCCCCCTAATCAATCTACACACAATACCCCATGATGACAAAGCAATACATTTTCACAAAAACTGAAATATCACATTTACATAAGTATTCAGACACTTTACTCAGTACTTTGTTGAAGAACCTTTGGCAGTGACTACAGCATTGCTTCTTCTTGGGTATGACACTACAGGCTTGGCACACCTGTATTTGGGGAGTTTCTCCCATTTTTCTCTGCGGATCCTCTCAAGATCTGTCAGGTTGGATGGAGAGCATCGCTGCACAGCTATTTTCAAGTCTCTCCAGAGATGTTAGAATGGGTTTCTGGCTGGGCCATTCAAGGACATTCAGAGACTTGTCCCGAAGCCACTCCTACGTTGTCTTGACTGTGTGCTTACTGTTGGAAGGTGAACCTTTGCTCCAGTCCTGCGCGCTGTGGAGTAGGTTTTCATCAAGGATCTCTCTGTACTCTGCTCTGTTCATCTTTCCCTTGATCCTGACTGTCTCACAGTCAATGCTGCTGAAAAACATCTCCACAGCATGATGCTGCCACCACCATGCTTCACCGTAGGGATGGCCAGCTCTAGGAAGAGTCTTGGTGGTTCCAAACTTCTTTAATTTAAAAATGATGGAGGCCATTGTGTTCTTGGGGACCTTCAATGCTGCAGAAATATTTTGGTACCCTTCCCCAGATCTGTGCCTCTACACAATTCTGTCTCGGAGCTCTGAAGACAATTCCTTTGACATCATGGCTTGGTTTTTGATTTTACATTCACTGTCAACTGTGGGACATTATATAGACAGTTGTGTGCCTTTCCTAATCATGTCCAATCAATTGCATTTACCACAGGTGGACTCCAGTCAAGTTGTAGAAACATCCCAAGGATGATCAATGGAAACAGGATGCATCTGAGGTCAATTTCAAGTCTAATAGCAAACGGTCTGACTATTTATGTAAATAAGGTATTTCTGTTTTTATTTTTAATACATTTGCAAATATTTCTAAAAACCTTTTTTCATTTTGACATTATAGGGTATTGTGTGTAGATTGATGAGGAATTGTTTTTACTTAATCTATTTTAGAAAAGGGCTGTAACGTAAGAAAATGTGGATAAAGTCAAGGGGACTGAATACTTTCCAAATGCACCTTACATAGAGTAACTGACTTTAAATACAATCAAATCCAATTGCTTGCCTGACAATCAGTTTCTAAGCAATTCGAAGCATCTGTTAACCACAATTCCTAGCATCACCTTTTGTCCCTATAAAAGTTACAAAGACAGAACAAAGGAGGAGACAGAGAAAGAACAGACCGCGCACGGCCGTGTAATTCACATCTGATAGCACTAACAGAGCCTGCCAGATGTAATGTGGATTCCATTCAGTGCCAGGGTACAGCCCCATTGCCAACCCCAGCCTGTCAGATTCCTGAGAGTCATTACTGAGTTGAAAATGGGTCTAGTCTCCCTGGAGAATGTGAGAGCTCTATACTCTAAAACAGAGGGAAATGTGTCTGTGACTGTGCTAGGGCTTTTTGGACACCTAATTATAATCCATAGCAGACAGGGGGAGTGTTTGATTTGAGATGGTCAAATATGCCCAGAAATAAGCATTTGATGGATACACATGCAGTAGTTATACCGCTGACTGTTTCTGTGTATTGGAGAACAGGTGGTTATGTGTGAGGTTTAAGGAGGAATGACAATTGGAAACTTGATCTTACACTGCAAGGGATAATGACTATTGCAGACATAAAAAACATGCACTCTGGTTACGCAATGTGATATACTGTGTTGGGGAAGCTACTCTGAAAATATAGTTTACCAAGCTACCATTATTGTCTACCTCACCCATATTGTATTATTATTATTTTTAAGTAGTGTGTATTTTAAGTCGTTAGCTACAGCGCTAACCAAAGTATTTAACTGCTTAAAACACTACCAATATTTTAATTTAGTTTAACTACCACCAAGCTACTGCAAAATGGAGTTAAATTACTAGTTTAACTACACCCCTCCCCAACACTGGTGATATGCTGTATTGTATAGTAAGTATATTGATATATTGTGTAGACATTAAATATTGAGCACACTTTTTCCTCTTAAATATGTGATGTAGGGGGTCCCCGGATTTTTTCAGTGGTCCGCAGAAGGAAAAGGGTTGAGAAACCCACCTTTAAGTAATGCAAAAAAAATAGAGGGATTCACACATAGAGGCTGTCTGCATTGATTCAAAGTATAGGGTGTACAAGCATTACTCAAAGGAGCAAACGCACAGATATACCTACTGTATTCTGCTGTACACATCATTCAACATAACCCTGTGAGGAGGGCATTTCACTACTATTCTCCTATTTTAACACTTACACCATCTATATTAGTTAATTCATGTCCACCAAAGAAAATATCTAAATATCGACGGATCACCACAGATTTCTTTCTTCTAATACTTGTCTTGGGTTCACTAGTTTCCTAGCAACCACAGTAAGACAATATTTTAATAGTTGTATTACCATGACCCATTTTTCTGGAGCAATCCAAGGCGGTTAAATATAATTTGCAGGATCAATTTAAAAGTAAATGGAATATCTAAAACTCATATAAACCTTCTGTTTCAAAGGGACTGGGAGTTGGATAAATGTTTATCCTTTTCAAAATTTAAGTGTAATAAAGCATGAACTATATGGCCAAAAGTATGTGGACAGCTGCATGGCGAACATCTCATTCCAAAATCATGGGCATTAATATGGAGTTGGCCCACCCTTTGCTGCTATAACAGCCTCCACTCTTCTGGGAAGGCTTTCCACTAGATGTTAGAAAACTGCTGTGGGGACTTGCTTCCATTCAGCCACAAGAGCATTTGTGTGGTCGGGCACTGATTTGGCCGATTAGGCCTGGCTCGCAGTAAGCGTTCCAATTCATCCCAAAGGTGTTCAATGGGGTTGAGGTCAGGGCTCTGTTCAGGCCAGTCAAATTCTTCCACACCGATCTCGACAAACCATTGCTGTATGGACCTCACTTTGTGCAAGGGGGCATTGTCATACTGAAACAGGAAAGGGCCTTCCCCAAACTGATGCCACAAAGTTGATGCCACAGAATCATCTAGAATGTCATTGTTTGCTGTAGCGTTAATATTTCCCTTCACTGGAACTAAGGGGCATAGCCCGAACCATGAAAAGCAGCCCCAGACCATTATTCCTCCTCCACCAAACTTTACAGTTGACACTATGCATTCGGGCATTTCCACTGCTCCAGAGTCCAATGAAGGCAAGCTTTACAACACTCCAGCCAACGCTTGGCATTGTGCATGGTGATCTTAGGCTTGTGTGCGGCTGCTTGGCCGTAGGAACCCATTTCATTAAGCTTCCGACGAACAGTTCTTGTGCTGATGTTGCTTCCAGTGGCAGTTTAGAACTCAGTAGTGAGTGTTGCAACTGAGGACAGACAATTTTTTACTTGCTACACACTTTAGCACTAGGTGGTCCCATTCGGTGAGCTTGTGTGGTCTACCACTTCGCGGCTGAGATGTTGTTGCTCCTAGACGTTTCCACTTCACAATAACAGCACTTACAGTTGACAGGGGCAGCTTTAGCAGGGTAGACATTGAACAAACTGACTTGTTGGAAAGGTGGCATCCCGTTGAACGTCACTGAGCTCTTCAGTAAGGTCATTCTAATTACAATGTTTGTCTATGGAGATTGCAAGGCTGTGCGCTTGATTTTATACACCTGTCAGCAACGGGTGTGGCTAAAATAGCCGATTCCACTAATTTGAAGGTGTGTTCACATACTTTTGTATATATAATGTCTCTCCCGTATCCTCAATGCATGAGCCAGCAACATGCGCTGCAATTTGTTGTTAGATCACCACCTTGTGGTCAAGATTGATCTTGGGGCAAGACTTTTATTGAACCAATCATCCATGGTAGGGTATAATAAATGTGATGTATGATGTTTTAATAATAATGAAAGGAATTGGACTTACTGTGTAACAGGCAAAGATAATAGATGGCATACAAATGTAATAATGAAGAACAATTAGCCTAGGTTGAGTAATGGTTTCAATTATTCTGAGCATTCCCATTGTCGTTTGCACAATGAAAGTTGATCCTGTCTTGGAACATGGGGATGGTTTCAGGTCTTGTGATTTTGCTCTTCTCAATGGACGTGTTGAAACTGTTATCTCTGAACATCCCACTTTTCAGATTAGGTTCTGAAAACTGCCATTAAAAGTTGCCTAATGCGATAGGGAAAATTGAACAGAATCAGGTTCAGACAGATCCGTCTACATAATCATGTTGTTTTCCACATTGTGCATTTTTTAGATTGTCATGCTGTTTATGGCACCTTTATTTCATGAACAGTTGGGTCTCTTGCCTCCATATTTGGTTTGATGTCTATTAGAATGGGTGGTTTGTCTTTGTACTGAAATAGACAACTATTGGGTCAGTGCTTTGATAATCAAAAACCAAATGCAAACATATTTTTGGGGTGTATAACATTTATTTGCAATATGGTTAAAAGAAAGGTACATTAGTTGGAAACACTAAGGCTATCTTATTGAAATATTAGGTTACTGATTATGAATGTCTAGTTTCAGGCTACTGAATTGTTGCTGTGAAATTACAAATTGCTGCAATTCAATCAAACCTACCATGGCAATGTTGCACACACACATACACCTTCCCTGAAAACTGAAAGCATAGAGGCTACCGCTACCCTGTGAGTAGTGACCATGGGAAAAAAACCACCATGCATAACCACATTGCGGGTTCAATTTAAATGATCCCCATAACAACATGAGGAAAACTCACCCAGAGACGTAATACCCACAGAGGGCACAAGGGCATGTGCCCCCTCAGAATTCTAATAATTTATTACATCTTTCAGATGATTACTAAATTATTTATGATCATAATTATTTAGAAAAAAATATCTTGGGGCACATTGACTGGAGAAGGCAAAGCATACCCCATATTCTCCCAAGTAAGTGTTTCTTCCTTGTTCCTTCCAAAGTGCAGCACAGAGGCAGGACGCTAGATACTCTACTGCAGTGGTTCCCAAACTGTGGGTAGTGCATCATCACTTCATCTTGTCATGTTAGTCATTGCATAACTTAGAGCAATGGTTCCTAACTTTCTTCGGTTACTGTACCACCAACTGAATTTAGCTCTGTCCAGAGTACCCCTGAAGTACCCCCTCATGTACATTTGACCAGTAAGCCTATGATCTCATTAGTCTTCTCAAGTACTCCCAGTGGATAGGCCAGGGACCACCAGAGGTCCTAGTACCCCTGGTTGGGAACCACTGCCTTAGAGAGCTATTTGTAACTTGTCAGAAATGTCCGGATCAACTAGCCCATGTCAGCTAACTATTTGTTATTTAGGTTTTTTAGCACATATAGTGGGGAGAACAAGTATTTGATACACTGCCGATTTTGCAGGTTTTTCTACTTACAAAGCATGTAGAGGTCTGTAATTTTTATCATAGGTACACTTCAACTGTGAGAGACGGAATCTAAAACAAAAATCCCGAAAATCATATTGTATGATTTTTAAGTAATTAATTTGCATTTTATACATAAGTATTTGATGCACAGAAACCTTTGTTTGCAATTACAGAGATCATACGTTTCATGTAGTTCTTGACCAGGTTTGCACACACTGCAGCAGGGATTTTGGCCCACTCCTCCATACAGACCTTCTCCAGATCCTTCAGATTTCGGGGCTGTCGCTGGGCAATAGGAACTTTCAGCTCCCTCCAAAGATTTTCTATTGGGTTCAGGTCTGGAGACTGGCTAGGCCACTCCAGGACCTTGAGATGCTTCTTACGGAGCCACTCCTTAGTTGCCCTGGCTGTGTGCTTTTGGTCGTTGTCATGCTGGAAGACCCAGCCATGACCCATCTTCAATGCTCTTACTGAGGGAAGGAGGTTGTTGGCCAAGATCTCACGATACATGGCCCAATCCATCCTCCCCTCAATACGGTGCAGTCATCCTGTCCCCTTTGCAGAAAATCATCCCCAAAGAATGATGTTTCCACCTCCATGATTCACGGTTGGGATGGTGTTCTTGGGGTTGTACTCATCCTTCTCCTTCCTCCAAACACGGTGCGTGGAGTTTAGACCAAAAAGCTCTATTTTTGTCTCATCAGACCACATGACATTCTCCCATTCCTCCTCTGGATCATCCAGATGGTCATTGGCAAACTTCCGATGGGCCTGGACATGCGCTGGCTTGAGCAGGGGGACCTTGCGTGCGCTGCAGGATTTTAATCCATGATGGCGAAGTGTGTTACTAATGGTTTTCTTTGAGACTGTGGTCAGAGCTCTCTTCAGGTCATTGACCAGGTCCTGCCGTGTAGTTCTGGTCTGATCCCTCACCTTCCTCATGATCATTGATGCCCCACAAGGTGAAATATTGCATGGAGCCCCAGACCGAGGATGATTGACCGCCATCTTGAATTTCTTCCATTTTCTAATAATTGCGCCAACAGTTGTTGCCTCCTCACCGAGCTGCTTGCCTATTGTCCTGTAGCCCATCCCAGCCTTGTGCAGGTCTACAATTTTAGCACTGATGTCCTTACACAGCTCTCTGGTCTTGGTCATTGTGTAGAGGTTGGAGTCTGTTTGATTGAGTGTGTGGACAGGTGTATTTTAAACAGGTAAGAGTTCAAACAGCTGCAGTTAATACAGGCAATGAGTGGAGAACAGGAGGACTTCTTAAAGAAAAACTAACAGGTCTGTGAGAGCCGGAATTCTTACTGGTTGGTAGGTGATCAAACACTTGTCATGCAATAAAATGCAAATTAATTACTTAAAAATTGGATTTTTGTTTTAGATTCCGTCTCTCACAGTTGAAGTGTACCAATGACAAAAATTACAGAGGGGGGGGTTGGCCAATGCTGGAACCTCTGCTCTAGCGCAGACTCTTGGGAGGTATGTTTGTAAAACTTTTTTTTCTCCAAGATTCCTCCTTGATGAATAAATAAAAGTTTTTTGGGTTTCTCTGTAATGCTAGCCACCTAGCAATTTTATGAAGTTGGCTTTAGTTAGCCAACTAGATAGGTTGCCAATCTCCCAACTCCATAACTAGCTACTACCAAGCCATTTCAGGCTATCAATCAAGTTAGAGTAGCTTGTCTAACTCACTTAGCTGGCATGCCTGCTGGCAAGGTTGATAGACTTTAGAAAAGCAAGTAATTACTAAATGTACAGAATAAGACATTCCTTTCAATCGTTTACCGATATGTTAGTAGAGATGCAGAGAAGCATATTCAGAACCACTGGTCAGGATAGACAGCTCTAGATATGCAGAAAAATACTTTGTTTAAATGTAATCTGACACCTTATATATTTCTGTATTAATTATTTATTAAGTGACTATCGATAAGTGTTATAGAATTAGGCATAATGATCACTACAGACCTGGGTTTGATCCCAGGCTGTGTCACGGTCAGCTGTGACCATGAGACAGTGTACAAACGGCCCAGCGTCTTCCGGGTTAGGAGAGGGTTTGGCTGTCCGGGATTTCCTTGTCTCATCGCGCTGTAGCGACGCCTTGTGGTTGGCCGGGCGTCTGCAAACTGACTTTGGTCGCCAGCTGGACAGTGTTTCCTCCAACACATTGGTGCGGCTGGTTTCCGGGTTTAGCGAGCAGTATGTCAAGAAGCAGTGCAATTTGGCAGGGTCGTGTTTCGAAGGATGCATGGCTCTCGACCTTCGCCTCTCCCGTGTCTGTAGGGAAGTTGCAGCGATGGGCCAAGACTAACTACCAATTGGATATCATGAGAAAGGGGTAAAAAAATATATAAAAAAATTAAACACTGGTTTTCATAGCTTCATTGTCATTTAGTGTATGAGTTTCCTCATTATTTGCAGAATCCATGATTATGAGATGAAGGATTCACATCCCGATGCACACGAGTACTGTTTTGGCTAGTTGCTACCAACACATATGTAAGTGATAAAGGTGTGTGTATTGGGGGGGGCAACTTGTCATGGTAATAGGTAGACATCTGAGTAGGGGAAGTGGCTATAATATTTCTGAACATTATTCCATTAGGCTATTTTCACAAAATGAAAAACGATAGACATATGCAATCAAAAACAGTCACAAGGCTCAGGGAATTTATTCTGCAGCTCTGTATAACATTTTAGTCATTTAGCAGATGCTCTGATCCTCCAGAGTGACTTAATGCAGTCATTTTAAAACTGACAAATGTTTTCAGAGTTCTATGGAAAATGACCTATAATTACTTACGATACGAGTAAAATATTTTTCCCTCAAAATTGTTTTTGTTAAGTAGGTTAAAAAGCAGCGTTTCTGCATTGGAACGGTGTTGGCATACCCCAACAACAGCATGGTGTGGGTGTACACTGGTCATTCAAATTGACCATTGACTGGCCATCTCATCCTCCTCCGGAATGCTGATTGGCCATCATCCTCTACGAGGAAGTAACAAGCATTTTTTAAACAGTCCGTTTGAGATACAAGATTGAGGTGGGTTTTTTGAAGTGCTAGTACTCCAATTTATGCTTTGGCCAAAAATACGAGCATAGGATGAAACAACATTATTTGGATATGAGTTACCAGAATGTACTTTTTAAAGTGACATTTTCGCAGGCTAGTTACTTTAAGATTGGTGAATTCTAAGCATACCCCCCCAATCAGTGTAAAGGCAAAGCAAGTAATGTGGTGCTCAGATCACAAACAAAGCTCAATGTTGGGGTATTTCAACTGAAGCCTTGGTAGATGCACAAGGCCTACAATGCTATTGGCTAAGCTAAATTCAAGTATTTTTATTATTATTCATTTGCATATAGCTTACAATCACAAGGTACAGAAAATTCTACATATTTCATGTAAACAACTCAACAATAATATTTAAGTAAAATGAATAGTCTGTTTATGAAAGTAGACAAAGGATTATATTAAAATGCTGTCTTTCCCCACACAAGGCCTTAGAGTTTCAAACACAGTTTTCATGAATATATCACATTTCTTGCTTTACAACAACGAGATGCATAGGAATATGGAGAACAGTGAAAGTAAGATATGGTGGTGTGGTCTGTCCCTCGTTGGCAGTGACAGCCACAGTGCATTATTACTCACGGTACGAGTTTGAGACTGGCCTAGCGCGTACCAAAAGTAATAATGGACCGTAAAGCAGGCAGATACTCTTGATCTTGTTTTTCTGTGGGACGAAATCCAAGGTTTGGTCTGGTTTAGAGGAGTCAACAATCCCAGCCCACTTTGAAATACTGCAGGCCTCCAGGTTCATTGGCTGTTGAGGTTAGAGGTAGGGGTAGCTTCCATCTATGTGAAAAAATGGGATATTAGGCTACACAACTTGATGTCAAAGGTAGGCTACATGATATCAAGGGCTCATTTTGAATAGCAGAACAATAAATAGGCCTAGAGGGCAGCTTGCAATGCGTAAGATAATAAACCAAGGCATTTGCTAGAGCATTGATCAGCACAACATGCCTAATTGAACATTTCTTTACGCAAATGTAGAAACGAATTCAGGTTTCATAGGCTATCGTTAGAATATTACAATGAACATAATTTGGCCTGTTTTTCATTGAATAATTGTCAATTACACAATTTGAAGTCGACTTCTGATCATGGGTGCGTCAACACTAGCCTTGCCAGCCGCTTAATCCTGCGAGTTTAAAGTGAACTATTCATTTAACCTCAAAGGATCAGGTGGTTTGCGAGGCTAAATCAACACACCGTGATGCAAAAAAAAAAGTTTGCGATTTTAGGCTTCATGGGGAAACATTTAGGTGTTTCAATTAATCAATTGACAAATAATAAATAGCATCTGATAAATTAAACTACCGATAACTAATAGTTTGATTATGAACGTTTTATCCTTGGTTACTTTTGCGTATCATACGACTTCATCATGATTAGAATATTATCAAACAACTGCATACTGAAGTTTCTCCTGTATTTTTTTTTCTTTTTCTAAATAATAGTTGTCCTCACAACTTACCATAGAATAGAGAACACAATGCCAAGCGTCTTGAGACTCCGTGGTTGCAGCTGCCACATCACCTCTACTCAATTGACTGACTTCAGACCTATCATCTAGGCCATCTCCCAATTTTGGTTTCATCAATATATACAAATGTGTACTTCCCTTATGTTCCCTCGCTGAATGGAGAGGACTGGTAGAGGCTGCCCGCTTTGGAAGTGCTTTTTATGCACACCTTCCTGTAGTGGCCAGGAACTTGATGGTCATTCCCAAGCCGGAATTCCTGTGTGTGTTTCCAACTGATAAAATAGTTGTGAAGTGCTAACACACTCCATCCTGCAGAAAATGCTCCATGAATGACATCTTCAAAGAACTACGTGCTGTCTAGCGTCCAGGTATAAAGCAGCATCAATGGATGTTTTTGTAGGGCTTGATACATTTTTCGTAAGTGAAAATCAAGTTCAACATTTCTAAAGGGAAATTACAAAGGTCAGAAGCCTTTTTAACTAGATACATAAAGTGCTTCCATTTCTAAATGGTAAAATAGATATGTATACAAAAATACCCTCAAAGAAAAGGTGACATTCTGTACTGTCACATCATATCAAACGTTTGATCTCAAATCCAAAATCCTGGAGTATAGAGCCAAATATATTTTTTTAATGACTTCACTATCCAAATACATATGGAAGGGAGTATATAGTTAGCTGCCTACAGTCATTGTTTCGAAGGGATATTTTTAATTCAAGACTGGGGTATAAGTCAGTGTGTGGATTGAAAACAGTGATTTATCCTGCCTCGTTAGGGTCTTTGCCGATGGCCTTTATAAAACTCTGTTAGGTCCACTTTGACGCAGATCCGTTTCCTGTGTGAGGGAGACTTTGTATTGTTCTGAGGGCCCAGAGTGCAGTATCACCATCCTCCAGTCACTTCCCGCTTCCTCTCAAACAGGAAATGCTGCCCTGCTACTTTCCACCAATATTACAGATTTAAATTCAAGTATGCTAGTTGTACAATTTTGTATTTTGAGGAGAGGACTTATTGGAACCTATTGACAGTTAGATGAGTTTCACATTGTAAGCATTCCACTGGGCACAGACATCAATTCAACGTCTATTCCAACAACGCTGATTAAACCAGTTTTTGCCCAGTGGCATTGGTCTGTTGATACAGGTGTAGGATCATAATTTTACCACTCTGTTGTTGTTAAGAATTTTCCTGCACCGCAAGATTTACATAAATTCACTATATTGCATTTTTCACGTAGCCTAATTATGGCTAGCTAATAGCCTAACCACTGAATAAGCAACATTGCAGTGGCGAGAAAAGTATGAATGGACTAAACATTAAAGTCCTGTTTCAGCAGGATTATTTTGCTGCTACAATACTGGTCAAATCAAGATCCTACACCTGTACACCTGGGATGAGAATTACTAAGTGTTCCACCAGGTGAAAAGTTTATCCCTTGCTGAAAAAACTGGTGCAAACACCTAATTAAGAGTGGAAACATCCCACTGGGCACAGACATCATTTCAACATATAGTTTTGATTTACATTTATACTGAACAAAAATATAAATGCAACATGCAACAATTTCAACGATTTTATGGAGTTACAGTTCAAAAAGGAAATCTGTCAATTAAAATAAATAAATTAGGCCCTGATCTATGGATTTCACATGAATGGGAATACAGATGTGCATATGTTGGTCTCAGACGCCTCCCCCCAAAAAAGATAGGGGCGTGGATCAGAAAACCAGTCCGTATCTGATGTGACCATCATCTGCCTCATGCAGTGTGACACATCTATTTCACATAGAGTTGATCTGGCTTGTGTTGGTTGTGGCCTGTGGAATGTTGTCCCACTCCTCTTCAATGGCTGTGCGAAGATGCTGGATATTGGCGGGAACCAGAACGTGCTTTATAATACACGTCAATCCAGAACATCCCACACATGCTCAATGGGTGACATGTCTGGTGAGTATGCAGACTATAGAAGAACTGGGACATTTTCAGCTTCCAGGTGTTGTGTAGAGATGCTTGCGACATGGGGCTGTGCATTATCATGCTGAAACATGAGGGGATGGGCGGCAGATGAATGGCACGACAATGGGCCTCAGGATCTCGTCATGGTATCTCTGTGCATTCAAATTGCCGTTGATAAAATGAAATTGTGTTCGTTGTCTGTAGCTATACCCATTCCAGAACCCTACCGCCAACATGGGGCACTCTGTTCACAACGTTGACATCAGCAAACTGCTCTTCCACACAACGTCATACAGGTGGTCTGCGGATGTGAGGCCAGTTGGACGCACTGTCGAATTCTCTAAAACAACGTTGGAGGCAGCTTATGGTAGAGAAATTAACATTCAATTCTCTGCCAACAGCTCTGATAGATATTCCTGAAGTCAGTATACCAATTGCATGCTCACTCAAAACTTGAGACATCTGTGGCATTGTGTTGAGTGACAAAAATTCTAATTTTAGACTGGCCTTTTATTGTCCCCAGCACAAGGTGTACCTGTGTAATGATCATGCTGTTAAATCAGCTTCTTGAGATGCCACACCCGTCAGGTGGATGGGTTAAAAATCACATAATTTGAGAGAAATAAGGTATTTGTACGTACAGTATAGAACATTTCGGTGATCTTTTATTTGAGGTCATGAAACATAGGATCAACACTTTACATGATGTGTTTATATTTTTGTTCAGTGTGTTTATGTTGTCAACAAACGTGAATTCGATGTGAAATCAGCATAACAAGCTAGCATGTCATTGGATTTAGGGTTAAACGTTGGATAATAAGACGAAATTCCTTTATGTTGATGACTTTGTGCAAATCCAATCAGTTTAACACTGATTCAACGTCATCAAATAAAAAAATGTCTCATTTGTCCTATATGGTTTAAACTAGGCTGTTCATATCATTTCTTGATGAAAACAAAATGATTCATATGATATTCAAAAAGTAAATAGGATATTTGACTGAATAATGAGCTAAGAGGTTTTTTAGTCTGTGCAAATGTGTTCGATACATTGTTTTTGCAAGGTCTTTTCAGTCTGTGACCTTAGTAACATGACAACTTGTCTGTGGGAGTGGTCTTGGTCATTTTTACTAACTGCACAGAGACACGTCTCCAATGCATAAATCCATTGGAGTCTAAATAAGTCTGCAGTGTTAAGGCTATAACTGAAGCCAATCAATGACCAAAGTCCAACATAAATGGTTCCCACATATTTCAAGGATCAAGAACTACTGGATGTTTTAACACATTGTCTTGTATGGCTTTTCTTTTCCAATGTTTTTCATTCTAGACAGTGTTAAAGATGTGTATGAGGAGGTGTAAATGATCCGTTTCAAATAAAGAGGGGTGGGGTCTCAATCCAGATCAGTGACATGATTTCCAGCACTGGGAGCCAAACAGGAATTCCTGGCTCCCAAGGGCAAGGCTCCTGTTACTCTTCAGAGAACTAGGAACGACCGTTTATGGGGGTTGGCTGCACATTCCCCAGCTCATCAAACATTATGATGCCTAAATTACTGTCAACACACACACACACACACACAGCAGTGTTCCGGAGGGAGATACTTGCCCTAGGGCTGAATCTGCTTGAGAAATACAGCTCAAATAGCACAGCTTGTGTTATAATAGCTCATTCCTGCTTTGCGTCTTTATAATCGTACATCAGTAGAACAAGCAGGCATTCTAGAAGGGTCTGCTGTCTAGTGTATTAATGATCCATGTCATTTAAGATAAAAAAATACTAAAAAAGTTAATAATGGACAAGATGGAGGGGTAGCACAGGATGTATAAGGGGTGGGGTGCAGAAACACACACTCACACACAAACAGAACGCCAGGGCTGCTGGCTAAAGCACGAGTTACTAAACTTGTTTTGAATTACTCTGCTCCCATTCCTGAAGCCCATTGCATTCCAAAACATTCAAATCTAATCGAGAACAAATGAAGGAAGTGATGTAAATAGTTCCTAACTTTATCGTGGCCTAGCAGTTGTCACCTGCTGAACTAATTACTGACCAATGTGATAACATACACACACACACACACACATGGATTTTGTGTTGTAGATATGTGGTAGTAGAGTAGTGGCCGGAGGGCACACACTTCATCTGTTGTGAAATGTAATGTCATGTTTTTAATTGTATACTGTATAACTGCCTTAATTTGGCTGGACCCAAGGAAGAGTAGCTGCTGCCTTGGTAGCAGTTAATGGGGATCCATAATAAAACAAATACAAATGTGAAAACTAAATATCCACGCCAGCACAGTATGGTTCAGCCATAATAGTGTGAAAAGAGTATCCAACGAGAGAATTGACACATGAGAACTATCCGCGTATCAGTCACAAGATACTGTACTAACTGTAACTGTAACTGTAACTGTACTAAATGTTGAGCAAATTCGTTTTTTTGGTGGCGAAATAATTAAGCAAGAACGTAAGCATGCAATTGAGCACACACACTCTCTGGCAAGGAAAGCACCAGCAACTCAGAAGAATTTGCTGTGACAAATATGCCATCTAGTGGGCTGAAGTGTTAGAATAAATTGTAATGATAGAAAGATGTGATGGTAATGTATGTATCTGTAACATTCATCATTTAGTCTGCAGAACCTCACAGTGCACTTACTGTATGTCAGCAAAACATCACTACCGCAGCCGTTGTATGCTTTTCGACAGTAACACGTCCCTTTTTCCCCCACTTCATATTTAAATTTATTTCCGAAACTCCAACATGGTATATTAGACTTCAGATAACATTTCCAGGAGAAACAAAGCCCAACAATAACAAAGAGGTATTGTTCTTCTCAAAAGAAATAAACAGGCATTATTTTACTATAAAATAAATGAAAAATGAAGACACGATTCCAAGCTTTAGCATATAGTTATCACATATCACACACACCAGAGTATAATTACATCATTACTGTCAACGGTCAAGAAACAAACTTTGCTTTCACACCAGTTATATACAGTATATAGGTACGTTTTTTGAAAGGAACAGTACACAGTGAATTCAAAGCACAAAATACTTACAGAATACACTGAGACTTCAGTTCGCTAATATGTACAGCATCTCTTTATCAATGGACGTACGAATACCTCAATTTGTCAGTTTGAGTTGGTAACCAGCTAATGCAAAGAGAAGCCGCTCCCAGATTAACCTCGGTTAAAAGGAGCTTTAAAACGTTTTTTTTTTTTTTTTTTTAACAGAAGAGAGATATGAAACTGTCAGTGTCTCTCCGGAAGAGAAACAGCATGGACATATCAAGAATTCGAGGGGAAAGCAAAGTGGTCATGCATTGACAAAAGAATAATACCCCCCAAAATATAAAATCACAAAACCACAGGCACAAATACAGGGTAAGAAGGAAAGAAGATAACACACCACAAATGATGAGTTAACGTAATAGAGAGCCCCACCCCCCCCTGCAGGACTGGCACAGGCAAGAAGACAGGGCAGGCATGCATGCGTAGAGAAACACAGCGCCAACCGAAGAGTAGCTACCTCCACCACAAGTAGCCAGAAAAAGAGAGAAAAAGAACAGAGAGAAGGGTGAGAGACGGAGAAAGAGAGTTGTGCGACAATCACCATGGCTACTGCCTGTGTGGGGGTGTAGCCAGAGAGAGGAGCTGTCACTCATGTGCGTATTGCAAGACAATAGGAGAGAGCAAAGGAGTGAGATCTTCGTTCAGATTGTATGCCAACCTGTAAACCTGCACTGAGTGCTCCAGTCAGGCGACACAATGCACTTCAACTAAAAGTCAAAAGTCAAATTGGTGCTCAACAAATTTCTGCAGATGTGTTTCAAGCCAACAATCAGTGTAATTTATGTGTAATCAGTATATAATCTATATACCCCAAAATACGTACATGGGTGTGTACAGTAATTGCGAGGCGTTTACTGTGTTAAATCCAACTGGAGAAGCAGCAACATTGCTCCAGTGCCAAGAAAAATGTATCCATATAATGAGCTTTGTTTTCTTCCGTTTTGTCTGATTGACATTACTGTGAACATGCTTTTTCGTGACGCAGACACAATGGCTTTTTTTCCCTTCACCATGGGAATTAACCAATGGAATTTCAGCCAAAGTGTAGCGGTATTTTCCATAAGTGTTTTCCTACGGTGTAGAGTTTGTTGTGACGATAGATTGAAATGCAGGTTTAGAATAGCCACCAATGTGTAACAAGGCTGTCTCAGACTCCTCTCCCCTGAAACAAGTACCGCCCCTGGGGGCCAAGGTACAGTAGAACAGCAAGCAGCCCACAACATGATACTTATCTCCAGTTAGAAAAACAAGAAGCAAGCTTGCAGAAACAATCAAGAGGAAAATGACTAGAAATGGTGGTTGCCCCGCAATGTGTGTTGTTTTTGATCCATTCAATAGAAACCCGCAATGGATTTCTGTACTGGGTCGCAAATTGGACTGCCTTGCAACTTTGTCCCTTTAGTCTGCCGTCTCTCTGACTACAGTTTTAAGAGGAGGGTGCTTTTTCGCAAGGACCTGTGCCCTGCCATCCCTGTGCGAGCCAAAGACTTTTAGGAATCTGCAATAAGAAAAAAGCAAACAAAAAAGCAAACAAACAAACAAAAATCACACAAGACATGTTAGTGGTGATGCATTAAGAGAAGTGAAAGTAAATCCATGACATTCCTGCACATTCTGACAATCATCCTGGCAGATTACGTGTGCATACAGTCGAGTCTATGCTGCACGAGAGCGTGATTCTGAACGTCAATGGCAAATTAAAGACAGAAAACTCGAGGTTACATGTGTTAATCATTTTCAAAACAGAAATACTACCTGGTTACAATACTATGCTCCTCTGATTTGACTTAATTTGTCTTATCAATTGGTTCAAGCATGCAGAACAACTCAGTATCAAATAAAGCAGGGATAGATTGATCATTATAAAACAATAAATCAATAACATGCCAATCATGGAATGGCGGGTGCATCACCATGCGTCTCAGAATGAAACGAGTGTCTATCTGTCGAGAACACAACTGTAAACTTAGCGCGACATTCAGTAGTTTAGGCGCTTCAATGAAGCCCCTTTGTCAGATTTTGGAGGAGGGCCAACAGCTTGTAGAAGGGAATACACTCGTATGTCGTACTATTGCTAATCAAGACAACGTGCAAGCAGTGTCCTTTTCTAACTATCACATTGTTTTTTTTGCTTTACTCTGTAAAAAGGCATGCCCTCTCTTTGATACTTTGAAACATGTCCACATGCAACAGCTGATTTAGTTTGCCTCTCTGCTTCGCAAGCTTACAGCAATGATGGTCGCTGCTCAAGCGCAGATATACTATGTACTGTGCATGCAACGCAGTGGAGGCTGGAAGAGCATAACCTGCATACCATGAGTCTGTCTTTAGGCATGCAATAATAGCTATTCCAAAGAGGAATTGATATGTTTAGATGCAATGTTTTCTAATATGAGAAACCGTACTGTACATATCTAAATTTGTTGGTCAAATAAATCAAGAAATTGACATTTGTTTATTACTATTAGTGCTAGAAGCAAGGTGTAGCTGATATCGACAGCGGTGTCGAGTTGGTTCTGACAACTTATCACATCCACACCTGTTCATACACACAAACAAAGACTTCTCCAAAATGAGTTTGAACGGGCGCCAGATGGTAGAAGGTAAAAAGCACGAGGACAAATGTAAATACAGTCCGTTGTTCTGCGAGTTCCGTCTCCAAAATGATTCTTGGATATTTCGGAAACTTCAGGGGGGTTGAAATGTCAAAGAGATTTTTGTATATGTTTGTCCACCCATTGCCCATCTCATAAAATGACAATTATATGTATGTCATAGCACCTTTGGCATTTGTGTCGAAAAAGACCTTGATGTAAGATGTGGGAACGTATCCCTCTTCATCCTCGTTCCTGCGCACTCGCGTCCACCCGTCACCCTTATCCTCCTCGATGACATACAGCAGCTCCCCCTCGGCCATGGAAATGGTGCCTTCGTTCTGACCTGAGAAGGAGAGACAAGAAAGTAAAACGCAGAGTCATTGTTATTTTACAGAAGAGTGTGTTAAAATATTACGTTCACAAAAAGC
Source organism: Oncorhynchus masou masou (assembly GCF_036934945.1). Lineage (NCBI taxonomy): Eukaryota > Metazoa > Chordata > Actinopteri > Salmoniformes > Salmonidae > Oncorhynchus > Oncorhynchus masou. The sequence continues at coordinate 42,698,235 of NC_088236.1, read as the reverse complement.
CTATGCTGCACCAAGTTTGTTTGTAATCATCTAGCAATAACCTACAGTTGAAGTCTGAAGTTTGCATACACCGTAGCCAAATAAATTTAAACTTAGTTTTTCATAATTCATGACATTTAATCCTAGTAAAAATTCCCTGTTTTAGGCCAGTTATGATCACCACTTTATTTTAAGAATGTGAAATATCAGAATAATAGTATAGAGAATGATTTATGTCAGCTTTTATTTCTTTCATCAGATTCCCAGTGGTCATAAGTTTACATACACTCAATTAGTATTTGGTAGCATTGCCTTTAAATTGTGTAACTTGTGTCAAATGTTGCGGCTAGCCTTCCACAAGCTTCCCACAATAAGTTGGGTGAATTTTGGCCCATTCCTCCTGACAGAGCTGGTGTAACTGAGTCAGGTTGGTAGGCCTCCTTGCTCCCACACGCTTTTTCAGTTCTGCCCTCAAAATGTATATAGGATTCAGGTCAGGGCTTTGTGATGGCCACTCCAATACCTTGATTTTGTTGTCCTTAAGCCATTTTGCCATAACTTTGGAAGTATGCTTGGGGTCATTGTTCATTTGGAAGACCCATTTGCAACCAAGCTTTAACTTCCTGACTGATGTCTTGAGATGTTGCTTCAATATATCCACATAATTTCTCTCCCTCATGATGCCATCTATTTTGTGAAGTACACCAGTCCCTCCTGCAGCAAAGCACCCCCACAACATGATGCTGCTACCCCCGTGCTTCAAGGTTGGGATGGTGTTCTTCGGCTTGCAAGCCTTCCCCTTTTTCCTCCAAACATAACGATGGTCATTATGGCCAAACAGTTCTATTTTTGTTTCATCAGACCAGAGGACATTTCTCCAAAAAGTACAATCTTTGTCCCAATGTGCAGTTGCAAACCATAGTCTGGCTTTTTTATGGCGGTTTTGGATCAGTGGCTTCTTCCTTGCTAAGTGGACTTTCAGGTTATGTCGATATAGGACTCATTTTACTGTGGATATAGATACTTTTGTACCTGTTTCCTCCAGCATCTTCACAAGGCCCTTTGCTGTTGTACTGGGATTGAGTTGCATTTTTTGCACCAAAGTATGTTCATCTCTAGGAGACAGAACCCATCTTCTTCCTGAGTGGTATGACGGCTGTGTGGTCCTATGGTGAAGATGAACGTGGTACTTTCAGGCATTTGGAAATTGCTCCCAGGGCTGATTTATTTTGATTTTCCCATGATGTCAAGAAAAGAGGCACTGAGTTTGAAGGTAGGCCTTGAAATACATCCACAGGTACACCTCCAATTGACTCAAATGATGTCAATTAGCCTATCAGAAGCTTCTAAAGCCATGACATAATTTTCTGTAATTTTTCAACTTGTTGGAAAGACACAGTCAACTTAGTGTATGTGAACTTCTGACCCACTGGACTTGTGATACAGTGCATTATAAGTGAAATAATCTGTCTGTAAACAATTGTTGGAAAAATGACTTGTGTCATGCACAAAGTAGATATCCTAACCGACTTGCCAAAATTATAGTTTGTTATCAAGACATTTGTGTAGTGGTTGAAAAACCAGTTTTAATGACTCCAACCTAAGTGTATGTAAACTTCCGACTTCAACTGTATGTAATGGCATACATAGGTGAACTTTCAGAATACGCCTCAATGAGTCATATCCTCTTTACAGCACTTTATTTTTTACCTGCAGGGAAATGTTTTAACCCAACTGTACATGAACTGTACATGGCAGAAGAAGCCCCTTCCCTGTTATTTGAACCAGGTGAGACATATGTTCTGAACAGTACAACAAACCCCAATCTAACAACAACACGTATTTTCAGAGGGGGCATCGGCGTACCTTCGAAAGGGTAGAGCGATTTACAGGTTCCGATAGTGGGGAGTGGGTCCTCGTCATCAAAGTCATCATCAAAGTCGGTGCTCCGAGATTTGAGGTGATGCTCTGTGCTATGATCCTCTGTATAGCTGCCGTCCGGGCTAACCGCATAAAGACGACAAACAGTTAAAGACCAACAACATGGATATTGTATGTGCAAACCCAAATATCATATCCAAATATCATTGCCTATATGGCCCTGGGGAAACGTGTGTCAAATCCATAAACCAATCCATTTAGAGCTGTGTTAAAAAGCATACATTGAGTCAATAGACAGTCCTCGTTAGTTGTATTTAGAGCATAATAAATCATGTGCAACAAGCCCCCAAAGAAGTTTCAGTCAAATCGTATAGTTCTCTGTTGTGACACACATTGTTAGCTAGCTAGTGCGAGGTTTGGTTGTGGTTTTTCAGTTTGCTGGTCCACTGATTCTGAGCTATAGTAATGAGCACATTTGTTCTACCTCTCTCGGTTGACAGGTGCACAGTTGTTGTTGACAGGTGTAGTAGCGTTGGGGTCGTACAATCCACTTTGTCGTCTGTGTGGGTCACTCTTTTCTGCTAACCTTGTCTCCACCTCCAGCAGCCAGGCCTGTGGACAGACATCAAAAGGTTTCGACTCAACAATACTTGATTTGCACATAAACTAGTGGGATATTTGTGATAGAGATCGGGAATGAGAAAGAGAGACAGATCAGGGGAAAGACAACGGTGAAAGTGTCAGACAAGGGATTCAAACCCAGATTTTAGTCTGGAGCCTGCAGTTGGCAGCACTACCCCTAGACAAACACGAAATATCTAACCAGCATTGACATAAATCTTGTGTAACAGTTCAACTTACTTCATATTTCCTTGAATCCAGTTCTAACTTGTCAATATCTTGTCCGATCTCCTCTAATCGTGGGTCCACGCTGTTGGGGTCCCCCATGTGTGGGTTCTTTATGTACACGTCCTTCATTTTAGTCAGAGCATCCCTACAACACAAAATGGACAGCTTTGTCACATTCAGAATGAACAGGCATTCATACTGAAGAGTTGATCCGTTTTTAAATAGACCAGGGTTAGTTTAAAACTTCTCATATAGAGACACAATTGGACTTTCACACATTTACTCTACCTCTGATCCACCTCTTTTTGTAGCTCCTTGTTGATGTCATTGATTTTGGCCTGGAGCTTCTTCCTCCTCTGTTCAGGAGGCAGGTGACTACAATCTTCAGGGCCAGAACCCTATGGGGAAACAAACAAACCACCAAACAAACAAATCAACACCCAGACATACATAACCCTATTAAAGAAGCCTAACACCATGGAGAAGTGACTTTATATTGTTTTATATATGTTTTTTTTTTATGTCTTTATATTGACTTCATTTTGTTATCATCAACAATGAGATCTGAGCGTATCTGAGCAATTTTTCTCTATAGTGATCTAGATGTGTGCACTACAAATGTGTGCACTACAAAACAATATAGTCATCAACCATCTGAAGAGTTAGGAAACCAGTCATGCTTACCAGCTTGAGAGAAAGCTTTCCAAGTGAGGGGAGACAATGGGACGAAAAAGACACAATGTCAACATATGTTTGAAACTTTGAGACGGAAGTATGAAACTGTACAAGCACAAGCAGCAATGAAGGGTTGTGGATATTAAGATAGATGCCATGTCAGTCTGAACAGTTCATTCACCATTGGCAGCATTATATTTTATCCACCTACAGTATGAACAAATGTTAAACAATGAACAAAAATGAATACACACCATTCGTAGATTGGAAAAGAAGACAGTGCCAGAATACACACAATTTTCTAATTATTGTCTGCGGGTAGTAGGCTCGGACGGATCCCATTCAAAGGGAATGAGCAATAGGAGGAGCCACTATCAGTAGCCCATAGTCACCACATCAATGTCTTAAGAGTCAATCTGCCCGTACAAAATCAACTTACCCCACGTGTCAGACTCCTTAGACATTGCATTTTATGTTTGGAGGTCATGAACTCATTGAGGCGGTGGGAGAGGGGCTCCTTGGGCTGCTGGGGAGACTGGGGGCCGTTGGGCACGGCACCGGGTGATGGGGAGGTAGGGGGGAGGAGGTGGTTGGCGTGGGGAAGCTAACAAAGACATGAGCTATGGGTAAGGGTCATGGAGCGGTATGGAACAAAACAATAAATAAAATTAGGAAAATTAACACACAAACATTATTTAAAATAATACAAATAATGAAACGAAGGACAACAGAAAGAATCTGGTTACTAACACTTAAGACAGCAGCGATTAAAAGAGCATGTACAGAGTATGAGCGTGTCATTGTGCGAGGACGAGAGAACACTGCTCGAGCACGAGTTGAACGTTTAGATAAATTGTGCTTCCAAACAGGCATTTATTTCATATTACAAAGATGTACACTCTCCAGTTTAGGCAGACGCCTGTGCCCCGTTCAGTTCACATTGTGGAACATTTCAGGTAGAAATGTCATGAAGAGAGCCGACAGGATTCCTTATTTGTCATGTCAGAGAGACGTGTGCTCTATCTACAACATGTATTTCTGTCTGAACCTTCCACAACGCGGTGCCCTGCCAAACTTGGCCCTGGCTATTACAGTACAGTAGGTAGAGGGCAGTATTGTGGACTGAAGGTGTTGTTCTTACCTTGTTTCTCTTGAAAGGCCATAGTTTGCCCCTGCTGTTGCTGCGGCTGGGCTTGCCCTCCCCCCGCGAGTTCAGATAGCTGGACTCTGACACGGTCCGCCTCATAGACAGACTATAGTCCTCAACTTCTACGTCGCCAGGTGGCTCGAAGCCAGACTTGAAGGATTCCACCACCTGCTTGGTATCCTGTTGGGGGAAGTGATTTCATTCATGTATAATAGATGGAATATTATGAATATTCACCAAATGTATTTCAGCTTGAAGGCACTAAACTGAACGAAATAGAAGGAAATAATTAGCACTTTAAAGTGGAAGTATTCCTCTCAAAAGCCAATGTCAAAACTGCGACATGCAAAAGGGCGATTCCACCCCAGCGGGAGCAGGAAATATTTTTGGTATCTCAGATTGTTCTGGCAATTCTCACATAGAAACTTCATGGGACTTGAAATACTTTTGACATTTGCATCACAAACCAACATTATGATGGAATTGGCCATTTTAGGCCCTTTTTAGACCTAAACATGCCTTCTGTAAGACTGTGAAGTGTACATGATACAGGCTACACCTTGGTGTCATTATACTCCTTTTAGTGTGCTCTTAAAGGAGTATGTCTAGGTTCTTTTATTCAACAGGAACTCCTTCTGCTGGTGATTTGTCCAATCTCAAAGGAGGGCTATGATCTCTTTTGAAGAGTATATTGTTGCAAACAATATGTCTAAAAATAAGAAAAATAAAAAATTGTAGTTTTGAGATATTCCTATTAATATTTTTATGTTTAATAAATTAATGTTAAAATGTGTATTATCAGAATCTAGACACACATGCCCTCGCCATATGTTAGAGCATGTATCAAGTTGTGTTTAGGTCTAAAAAAGGCCTAAAACTCCCACTCATCCTGATTGACAAAAAAATGGTTTGTGATACATACAAATCTTTTCTGCTCCCGCTGAAGTGGAATCGACCTAAACCCTTTCAAGCGCAGGAAGACACAATTATAGCAAAGGCCTGGCTCTTGAAACCCACCACATAAAGTGTCTCAGAGTAGGAGTGCTGATCTAGGATCAGCTTTACCTTAGTTATAATCAATAGACAGGGGGACCTGATTGTACATCAACACTCTTAGTCTGAGACACTTTATACAGTCCAGATTAAAGCATTTATTTTTAACACCAGTAAGGCATATGTCAATGAATGCCCAACATCTTGATTCCTTTGCGGTATAGGATAAAACTATCATTATCGGTGACTCCGCTGTCACTATCGGTGAAACCACCCAATGACACCTGTCTGCGACTTTGCATAGCAACAATTCTCATTAATGTGAAAGTGGAGACCATTAATAAAACTGCCAAAGTAAGCCTTTTGAAGGTGTGAATAATTTATGTCCTCCTATGGGCTACTAACCCTTTACTGCTTCTGCGAATAGAACAATGGATGACGGCAATCACATTCTCTCCATACTTCGGTATAGAAATAATGTCACAAAAAATGTGCAACAGATTTGTCTGTGCACGTTCCACACAGTTTGTCACTATGTAAAATGACTGTACATAACAAGAACCATGTTATGCACAGGCACTAGGCAACTCACCATTGTTGGCTCGATGGATGCTGCTGCATTGGTCATGCCATCTAAACATTTGCTAACAATAGGTAACACTTTCCGATTGACCTCTGCGTAAGTCTTCATAGACTCTCCCACTTTCTCGATCCTTTTCTCCTCCATCTCCTGTATTTTCTGCAACAAAGAAAACATTGTTTGATTACTGTACCTTCAAATAGAATTATGTGTTGCTAATCACATACACATCAGTTATATTGTAAATAGGGTGGATGTGAGAACTGGTAAATAATGTTTTCTCCCTGAAGCACTTTGAGTGCCTGCAAGTGCTACTGTATAACTACAGTGCCTTCAGAAAGCATCCATACCCATGGACTTATCACACATTTTGTTGTGTTAATGCCTGAATTCAAAATTGATTAAATATATTTTTCTCACTAATCTACACACAATACCCCATAACGACAAAGTGCAAACATGTTTTTAGAATTTTTCCCAAATTGATTTAAAATGAAATACAGAAATATGTCATTTAGATATTCACACCTCTGAGTCGTTACATGATAGAATCACATTTGACTGCGATTACAGCTGTGAGTCATTCTGGGTACGTCTCTAAGAGCTTTGCACACCTGGATTGTACTAAACTGAACAAAAATATAAATGCAACATGCAACCATTTCAAAGATTTTACTGAGTTACAGTTCATAAAAAGGAAATCAGTTAGCAAAAGCCAACATCATCCACCACAGAGAATGGTTGATTGAATTCCATTATTCCATTATCCGTTAATGGATTTCGCCTTTGAGTTGTCTCGCTGATATGTTCTTACTCTTTCAAATGACTGCTCGACTTGAACTTGTTAAGTTGTTGGCATGCTTAGTATTATTCTGCTTTTGTTCTGTGTTGTGCTATATTTCATTTACCTACGTTTATATAGATATGCACCTCAGCTTTGACTTCGGTTTTGCACATCGGCGTTAAACTAGACATGGGCCGATACCAATGTTGGCATTTTTAGCTAATATCGTCCGATTCCGATATGCTTACTGATGTATCGTGCATCCCTGATTTACATGTTGCGTTTATATTTTTGTTCAGTGTATATTTGCCAATATTCTTTAAAAATGTCTTCAAGCTGTCACAACTTCTGCCGAAGTCGTTGCCTCTCCTTGTTCGGGCGGTGCTCGGCGTTTGACGTCACCGGTCTTCTAGCCATCATTGATCCATTTTTCATTTTCCATTGGTTTTGTCTTGTCTTCCCACACACCCGTTTTCAATCCCATTCATTACCTGTTGTGTATTTAACCCTCTGTTTCCCCTCATGTCTTTGTCAGAGATCGTTTATCGTCAGTGTAGTGTTTTTGTATAGGTGCGCGACGGGTCTTCGTACCCATATTTATTTATATTAATTTGTCTATTTAGTGTTATGGAGCATGTTACTTGGACTTTATTAAAAGACTCCATTTTACACTCCGTTTGACTCTACTGCGCCTGACTTCCCTGCCACCTATACACATATGCCTGACATAAGCTGGTGAAGTTGGTTGTCAATCATTGCTAGACAGCCATCTTCAAGTCTTGCCATAAATGTTCAAGTCAATTTATGTTGAAACTGTAACTAGGCCACTCACGAAGATTAAATGTTGTTTTGGTATGCAACTTCAGTATAGATTTGGCCTTGTGTATTAGATTATTGTCCTGCTGAAAAGTGAATTTGTCTCCCAGTGTCTGGGACAGGTTTTCCACAAGGATTTTGCCTGTGCTTATAGATGTATTCAGTTTATTTCTATCCTAAAAACTCTATAGTCCTTTCTGATGACAAGTATACCAATAACATGATGCAGCCAAACCATGCTTGAAAATATGAAGAGTGGTAGGCAATGTTGTGTTGTGTCGGATTTGCCCAAACATAACACTTTGTATTCAACACATTTTTTGCATTATTACATAAGTGCATTGTTGCAAACAGGATTCACGTTTAGGAATACTTTTATTCTGTACAGGTTTCCTTCTTTCCACTCTGTCATGTAAGTTAGTATTGCGGAGTAACTACACTGTTGTTTATTTATCCTCAGTTCTCATATCACAACCATTAAACTCTGTAACTGTTTTAAAATCACAATTGTCCTCATGGTGAAATCCATGAGCGGTTTCCTTCCTCTCTGACAACTGAGTTAGGATCTACCAATCGCTACACTTTTTCTGTGATACATTAAAAAAACTGCTGGTCTTTGTGGTTGAATCTGTGCTTGAATTTCACTACTCGATTCAGGGACCTTACAGATAATTATACATGTGGGGTACAGAGATGGGGTAGTCATTCAAAAATCATGTTAACCACTATTGTTTTAAACGGAATGAGTCCATGCAACTTATGATGTGATTTGTTAAGCAAATTTTTACTCCTGACCTTATTTAGGCTTGCCATAACAAAGCGGTTGAATACTTATTGACTCAAGACATTTCAGCTTTTAATTTCTTTATGAATTTCAGAAATTCTACTTTGACATTATGGGGTGTTGTGTGTAGATCAGTGACACAAAATTGAAATTGTATCCATTTTAAATTCAGGCTGTAACACAACAAAATGTGGAAAAAGTCAAGGGGTGTGAATACTTTTTGAAGGCACTGTATATAAAACTAATCAATTAGTACTGTGAGGTTAAATACCTGAAAGATGTGAGGTATAAGGCTATAATAATGTTCATTCTGCTCCTTGTTAAACTTCTGCAGGTAGGTGAGGTATTCATTCTTGCTGTCCTCTGCCACTTGGTGTTTCAACTGGGCCTGCTGTCTGGCCTGTATACAGAGAGGAGGTTCAGAGATGGATTAACGATTCACACACCAACAAGTGGGACTGTAAACCCTGCAAAGATCAACAGAACTCTAACAAAGCACATTTCGTGTTAACACGCATAACAACATCCGGATGATTCCTCACAAAACTATAACAAAGACATTTTTGGGGGGTGGGGGAAGTTAAAAGTATTGGTTAGTGTCAAGTAGTGCGACACCTCAATCCATATTGAATATTTACAATGACAAAATGATGGAAACATCGACCATAACAAACAACAACAAGAACAAAAGAAAAACACAAAAGGGCTCATTTTGCATGCACATAACCCACAAACATACAGTATGAGCACTGAGACACACTGTACACTGACAGGACAAGATCTAGGTGCTGCTTCAGCAGACAGTTGAAGACTGTCTTCATAACACAAGACTCAAAGTAAACAAACAAAACTGAAGGGTAACATTTTGTATGCCGAACAGTATTAGTTGCAATCTTTAATAAATCTTGGTTAACCCTGAACTAAAATCTCATGTAATTGGTCAGCTGCTTGAATAAATTCTGGTTCCATACATGTTAAGAGAAGAGATGAAGAGATGCTAGAACGAGGAAGGGAACCATAATGAAGAGCTCCATTTGCTCTCTTTGCAAGTTACGGGGCCCAAATGTGCCCTCCTCTTCCAAAATTCCAAAGATGATAACACTGTCGAAATTGCGATGTGTGCAAATAACCTGTGATGAAAAACACAAACACTGGAACTACTGCTGCTCGTTATCTCACCCATCCCAGTCCTTCCAGACAGATTCTAGGGTATCAGTTATATTTACGTATATCTGTCCACGAGAGATTACAAGCTCAGCGATTATGCATTTTATTTGCGTCTATATTTGTTATTTGTGTGCAGCGCCATGAAAAAGTATTTGCCTCCTTTCTGATTTTCTCTATTTCTGCCCCCTTACACTCAATAACCACCTTCAGCTGCAACGACTGCAACCAAATGCTTCCTGTATTTCATGATCGGTTCCTTGCGTCACTTTGGAGGAATTTGGGCCCACTCTACCACTGCTTTAACTCAGCCACATTTGAAGGTTTTCAAGCATGAACTGCTTGTTTGAGGTCCTGCTACAATGCCATTCTAAAAATTAGAATGTGTTGCTTTCAAGCCATTCTGACGTGGGACTTGCTTGTGTGTTTTGGATCATTGTCTTGCTGCATGACCCAGCTGCGCTTCAGCTCACAGACGGATGGCCTGACGTTCTCCTTTAGAATTCTCTGATACGGAGCAGAATTCATGGCTCCTTCAATGATGGCAAGGCATCCTGGTCCTGAGGCAGGAAAGCATCCCCGAAGCATCATACTACCACCACCATGCTTGGCTGTCGGTATGAGATTCTTTCCGTGGAGTGCAGTGTTTGGTTTTCCTCACTGATCCAAAACACACAAGCAAGTCTACATCAGAATGGCTGAAAAGCAACACATTTAATGTTTTGGAAAGGCCTACTCAAAGTCCAGACCTAAACCTTACTAAGATGTTGTGACAGGGCCTGAAACGAGCGGTTCAGGCTCGAAATCCCACAAATGTCGCTGAGTTAAAGCAGAACTGCATGGAAGAAAATTAATCCGCAGCGACGTGAGAGACTCTTTAACAACTACAACAAAGTGTTTGGTTGCAGTCATTGTATCTAAAAGGTGTTAAAACCAGTTATTGAGTGTAAGGGTGCAATTACTTTATCACACAGGGGCATTGTTTATTAAATAAATGAAATAAGTACTCAAATGTTGTGGTATTTATTGACTCAGGTTCCCTTTATCTAATATTAGGATTTGGTTGAAAATCTAATAACATTCAGTGTAAAAAAAAGATGCAAAATTCGCCAAAAATCTGAAAGTGGGCAGATACTTTTTCATGGCACTGTATACAATACGAGTCAAAAGTTGGGACACACCTACTCATTCAAGGGTTTTTCTTTATTTTGACTATTTTCTACATTGTAAAATAAGAATGAAGACATCAAAACTATGAAATGACACACATGGCATCAAGTAGTAACCCAAAGTGTTAAACAAATATAAATATAGATTTTAGATTCTTCAAAGTAGCCCACTTTGCCTTGATGACAGCTTGGCACACTCTTGGCATTCTCTCAACCAGCTTCACCTGGAATGCTTTTCCAACAGTCTTGAAGGAGTTCCCACATATGCTGAGCACTTGTTGGCTGTTTTCCATCACTCTGCGGTCTGACTCATCCCAAACTATCTCAATTGGGTTGACGTCGGTTGATTGTGGAGGCCAAGTCATCTAATGCAGCACTCCATCACTCTCCCTCTTGTTTAAATATCTCTTAAACAGCATGGAGGTGTGTTGTGTCATTGTCCTGTTGAAAAACAAATGATAGTCCCACTAAGCGCAAACCAGATGGGATGGCATATCACTGCAGAATGCTGTTGTAGCCATGCTGGTTAAATGTTCCTTGAATTCTAAATAAATCACAGACAGTGTCACCAGCAAAGCATCCGCACACCATCACACCTCCTCCTCCATGCTTCACAGTCGGAACCACACATCCGGAGATCATCCATTAACCTACTCTGCGTCTCACAAAGACACGGCGGTTGGAACCAAAAATCTCTAATTTGGACCAAAGGACAGATTTCCACCGGTCTAATGTCCATTGCTCGTGTTGCTTGGCCCAAGCAATTTTCTTCTTCTTACTAGTGAATCGACCATGACGGCCTGATTCACGTAGTCTCCTCAGAAGAGTTGATGTTGAGATGTGGCTGTTACTTGAACTCTGGGTCTTCCATTCCTGTGGCGGTCCTCATGAGAGCCAGTTTCATCACAGCGCTTTATGGTTTTTGCGACTGCACTTGAAGAAGCTTTAAAAGTTCTTGAAATTTTCCAGATTGACTGACCTTCATGTCTTAAAGTAATGATGGACTGTCATTTTTCTTTGCTTATTTGAGCTGTTCTTGCCATAATATGGACTTGGTCTTTTACCAAATAGGGCTATCTTCTGTATACCACCGCTACCATGTCACAAGGCTCAAACTCATTACGAAGGAAAGAAATTCCTCAAATTAACTTTTAACAAGGTACACCTGTTAATTTAAATGCATTCCAGGTGACTACCTCATGAAGTTGCTTGAGAAAATGCCAAGATTGTGCAAAGCTGTCATCAAGGCTAAGGGTGGCTACTTTGCAAAATCTCAAATATAAAATATATATTTCGATTATTTTCCCAATGTTTTGGTTACTACATGATTCCATATGTGTTATTATATAGTTTATGTCTTCACTAGTATTATACAATGTAGACAATTATTTATTTATCCACTATTTTACAAGGTAAGTTGACTGAGAACATGTTCTCATTTGCAGCAACGACCTGGGGAATAGTTACAGGGGAGAGGAGGGGGAAGAATGAGCCAATTGTAAACTGGGGATTAAATAACAAATAAAAATAAAGAAAAACCATTGTGTCCAAACTTTTGACTGGTACTGTATATGAATATGTTTAGATGTGTCTTCACTCAATTATCATTTGGAAATCCTGTACACACTAACCGACCCCAGCAGTTTCTTTCTGTAAATACCCATTCCAAACCATAACAAGCCTTAGAAGATCTTTGGAGATCTTAATTTGAAATGATGCTCCGAGTGAAACAGACAATGTTATGCCTATGGGTATACATTGAACACAGAGACAAATCCTCACAGACCTCGTAAACCTACCTTGAGAGAGCACCGCTTTAAGACATGTTAGAAAACAAAAACACTGAGTTAGTTTCAGAGCACTACAGACAGGTTTTAGACGTTCTAATTATGTGAAAGTATTTTTTTAAGTATTATTTATGTACTGAATAAATTACTAGACTGCAAAAAGGCTTGAACTGTAAGGAACATAGTGGTTACAGTGCATTCGGAAAGAATTTACAGATTTTTTACAGATTTTGTTACTTTACAGCCTTACTCTAAAATTGATTAAAGACCATTTTTACCTCATTAATCTGCACATAATACCCCATAATGACAAAGCAAAAACAGGTTTAAAACAGGTGTGCAATTTTATTAAAAATGTAAAACTGAAATACGACATTTACATAAGTATTCAGACCCTTTGCTATGAGACTCGAAATTGAGCTCAGGTGCATCCTGTTTCCATTGATTATCCTTGAGATGTTTCTATAACTTGATTGGAGTCCACCTGTGGTATATTCAATTGATTGGACATGGTTTGGAAAGGCACACACCTGTCTATACAAGGTCCCATAGTTGACAGTGCATGTCAGAGCACAAAAAACAAGCCATGAGGTCCAAGGCATTGTCCTTAGAATTCCGAAACAGGATTGTGTCGCGGCACAGATCTGGGGACGGGTGATAGAATGTCCCTAAGAACACAGTGGCATCCATCATTCTTAAATGGAAGAAGTCTGTAACCACCAAGACCCTTCCTAGAGCTGGCCGCTCGGCCAAACTGAGCAATCGGGGGAAAAGGGCCTTGGACAGGGAGGTGACCAAGAACCCGATGGTCACTCTGATAGAGCTCCTCCCATCTCCTCTGTGGAGATGGGAGAACCTTCCAGCAGAACAACCATCTCTGCAGCACTCCACCAATCATGCCTTTATGGTAGAGTGTCCAGACAGAATCCCCGCCTCAGGAAATGGCACATGACAGCCCGCTTGGAGTTTGCCAAAAGGAACCTAAAGGACTCTCAGACCATGAGAAACAAGATTATCTGGTCTGATGAAATCAAGATTGAACACTTTGGCCTGAATGCTAAGTGGCAAGTCTGGAGGAAACCTGTCACCACCCCTATGCTACGGTGAAGCATGGTGGTGGCAGCATTATGCTGTGGGGATGTTTTTTAGTGGCAGGGACTGGGAGACTAGTCAGAATCGAGGTAAAGATGAGCGGCGCAAAGTACAGAGAGATTCTTGATGAAATCTGCTCCGGAGTGCTCCGGAGCGCTCAGGACCTCAGGCTGGGGCAAAAGTTCACCTTCCAACAGGATAACAACCCTAAGCACACAGCCAAGACAACGCAGGAGTGGCTTTGGGACAAGTCTATGAATGTCCTTGAGTGGCCCAGCCAGAGCCCGGACTTGAACCCCATCAAACATCTCTGGAGAGACCTGAAAATAGCTGTGCAGCGAAGCTCCCCATCCAACCTGACAGAGCTTGAGAGGATCTGCAAAGAAGAATGGGAGAAACTCCCCAAATACAGGTGTGCTCGGCCTGTAGAGTCATACCCAAGAACACTCAAGGCTGTAATCGCTGCCAAAGGTGCTTAAACAAACTAGTGAGTACAGGGTCTGAATACTTATGTAAATGTGATTTTTTTTTTGTTTTGTTTTTATACATTTGCATTTTTTTAATAAAAACTTGTTTTTCTTTGTAATCATGGGGTAATGTGTGGAGATTGATGAGGGGAAAAAACAATTGAATCCATTTTAGTATAAGACTCTACCGTAACAAAATGTGGAAAACGTCAAGGGATCTGAATACTTTTCTAATGCACTGTATGAGGAGAAAGTTGAAGTCTCTACCTATCCACTGGTGTAAAACCCCTTTCTGATTGCCAGTTCATCTACTAGATAGCATTAGGAGATCACAAGACGTCGCTTGGTCTGGTTTGGGCAGAATCGCTGAACGGATTTTCAAGCCTGACATCTTAAAATTACCCTCGCAATCATGGCTTTTAAGTTACCAAGATTTTTTTAAACGAGACACAGACAGTTGAGGACATTTCCAACTTCTTTTCCCATTCACTTTTCCTATTGGAAACGAGTAGATCCACGGCCCAGGTGGAGGATGCGTACAAGGTAATGTGGATCGAGAAGGAAATTCATTGCTGTACAATGACCATCAGGGTGTATTCTTTCCAGGCATATTACATGTTTGCATTTCTGGTGACTTGACCTACATTGCATACTCTATGAATATGACCATAGCGCAATGTTTATGCCCTTTATGGAGGGGTGGTGGTGGTGGGGGGGGGGTTCATATGACATTGTCAGCAGTAAGATTTGAGTTTTATTTACAAACAGACAAAGGCTGTAGCTTTCAAGTGATATGTCACTTTCTATTTACTGACACGTTTTTTCGTTGGGGGGTGTCCAAAACAACCAGAGTTTGGTTATTTGATTTTGTTTATTTTAGTTCATATTAGCTTCATGAGATTCTTGACTTGTGTACAGTAGGTGGTGCATTGCCAACTTTTTGCATCTTTATACAGATACAGGCAACCGTGCAATGTCAAAATATCATGGCCAAATGAACTGAAATCAACTCAATGACCTGGTTTGAAGTTACTTAAATGTGATATGGCCAAATATTTGAAACATTGCACATTTGCCCCCCACCCCATCTGTCCCAAATATTTTTGGTTAGTGGTGTGTTAAATTAGCTGGATTAGTAGTGGTTGTTTAATAAACTCTAAACAGTGGATTACAGTCTCTAGACTACTGTCAGGGTAAGAAATCATCAAACTCTTAAGGTCTAAAATACCAAACTTATCAAAGTAACAACATTCTAGGGAAGTTCTTTCACGACTGGCAGAATGCTAGGGCAATGTTGATATCAATCTTCCTGAGCTCAGGGATGTTGCATGTTGACACTACTGTACATTGAGTTACCTTTGTTTCTACAGTACATTGGACAGATCGGATACTTGATAAACATGTCAAAGTACTATCACTGTTTTTTGCAATCAATACTGAAATAATAGTACAGTTTTTGGAATCAGCAGTACACTAGCACAGTAACACAGCTTGGTTACCATCTGAGGCATTACATTTAGAGGGAACAATGAGAAAAGCCCATAGCTGGAGCTCCATGAAGCACTGTACCACTGTCTACCAGCAGTGATTCATATTTGGCTCCAACCCAACTTCCAACAGGGCCACAGCACTCTCTTGTCAGTGAAGCTGTTGCCACGCAAACCATGCTTACAGCTTAATGAGTGGGTGAGTGGTGACTAAGAGTAGCTGCACTTTTACACACACACGCACAGACACACAGAGACCGGCAAGGCATTCGCAGTCACCCACGCACACACACACACACACACGCACCCACACACACTGCTACCCATTGTCAGTCAATAACTTACTTTTTCGACGTCTGCTTTGGTCACATTGATGTCAGCATCAATCTTGTCAAAGTACTGCTGGGCTCGGTCCGCCTCCTTGCAGTCTCTCTCAAATCTCCGTTTACTCTGAGGAGAGGCAATTCACAAGTCAAGTTGGAATGGTTCAGTCGCATATCGTTCATCTCTTCAATTACTCAAACCTACTCATCAGGAGGACACTTACGGATTCCAGTTGTTTCCAAGAATTCTCAATGTGTTGCTGAGCTCTGCGGCCATCATGGAAATGCTGGGTAAAAAAAAAACACATAATAAAATAAGTTAAAACACTTAAAACAGTAGTAGAATCATTTCTGGTTTGACTTCTGAGCAATTTTGTATCTATAACTAGACAGTCAAGAGACTTGTACATTTCTTACGGCAGCTCTTACGATACTCCTTATGATGAATAATAAAGCTAGACAAAACACACAATATCCACAACAAAAAGGCATAAAATCCACTACTTA
Organism: Oncorhynchus masou masou; assembly: GCF_036934945.1. Classification (NCBI taxonomy): domain Eukaryota; kingdom Metazoa; phylum Chordata; class Actinopteri; order Salmoniformes; family Salmonidae; genus Oncorhynchus; species Oncorhynchus masou. Next base: position 42,681,751 of record NC_088236.1, on the reverse strand, counting down.
GCCTTTGCATTGAAGTGAAACTACTGAGCCAAAACTAAACTAACATGTGACTTGATGATGTGCATACTCTTGACTGATTCAATGCTGTTCACAGCGTATAATACAACTTTCAAGGGAATTCACAGATGAAGACTCAAAGGCACTTCTGCTTTTGTTTTAAGTTCAATTCAAAATATAGGAGCAGTAAATATTAATGTGATGTACAAAGCTTATGTTCAATGCCTGGTTGCATGACCTCATTTAACTTACACCATGTTCTGGTTGGGAATTGAATGAATGAAAAAGCATACATTGGAGTGAGCTATCGATGAAAGCTACCTTTACTACACGTTCGAAAATAAAAACAATCCGACACGAACGGCAGTCCAGATTATTTATTTTTTTTATAAAAGGAAGAGGTATTAACTCTTCTCGCACTGAGCTGAGCCATCGTCAAAGACATGCTGTCAGACAAAAGGCCACAACCAACGCCTTACAAAACTATGTGTGTGGGGAAGGGGGGGGGGGGAGCTGTTGTACATTCCACCCCCCCCCCACCCCCCCACCCCCATCATATTAGTTCCAGCCACCAGCTCCAGACAGAGACCTGGTTGAGGCTACTATGGATTGGTGGGGGGAGTATGGTCAACATGTTCCCAATCCATTGACCTGGATACTTGACCCAGTTCCATCCCTGGGATGTATTGGATGTGGCGGCATACAATTGTGAGCAACATCATAACAGATTCTCAGCTTGATCCCTGGCTGTGTGGTACAGAGCAATGACAATCACCAATGACATATTTGCATCTGTTCCAGCAATTGCATTTGCTGATTTGATTTTTGGGAGTGGGGAAAAAAAATCATGTTAAAACATTTTTTTTGGAAGCATCGAGCCGCCACTGGTTGACCAGGGATTGGCTGGTTTGGCTCAAATCATGTGATATCAATAATCTCTACGTATTCTAGCCTCAAAATAGTTTTGAGCCGCCAATGAGCATGATCCAGGAGAGTACAATTCATGACGAAGTGAGCGATGCGCAGAAAAGGGGATTTTTTTACCGATTTCCTCTCTGCTTTCAGCTCCTGGATATAGCGTGTCAGCTCACAGATGATATGAGTAGTGAGATTCTCAGCGATGACCTCGTGTTGTCCGGCATAGTCGTTCAGCTCATTCAGGGTCATCAGGAAGGCCCGACAGGACGTATACCTGGTAACAAGACGAGAGGTGACCACAAAACGTGTTTAAAAACCCTCACTTAATTACTCTAATCACAACTGCAGGTAGCCTAGTGGTTAGAGCGTTGGGCCAGTAACCGAAAGGTTGCTGGATCGAATCCCCGAGCTGATGAGGCCCTGAACTAGACAGTTAACCCACTGTTCCCTGGTATTATGAAGGATAACATCTTGATGAAAAGACAATCCTTGTGGAAAAACCCTTGGCTTCAGCTACACAGTGTTCTCCGGGCAGAAATGGAGTGTTTCGCTGCAAGCCATGAAAGTGCAGCCTTGTTAATCTAAAACAGCTATTTTTACCCAGTAACAGCCGGTAATGAGTGGAGATGGTAAATGGATTACATGACTGTACAATCATCGCAAAAATAATAGCCACATTAATGTGCACGGTCAACCTGATACTGTGAACATTAATCCTTGATGCATTTCACTCACTTGTATTCGTCTTCCTCTCTTGAGTTTTTCTTGGGCTGATATTTTTTAGAGAGGTTTCTGTTAGGGAATGGGAACAAATTTCAGTACAGGCGTGGAAAACATACAGTACACTGTAAATCAGGGACTGTGGATAAATACAGAGGGAGATGTGTAAACACAAATATTGTATGTTTGGGAAAGGGACGCATGGGAAAGGGACGCCCAGTGACAGGATATCAAAAGTACAAGCTGATTGACGGATAATCTTCTGTGTACCTCTGCATCTGGGCCTCATATTGTACACATCTCTAAAAACAACAGAGTGATTTGACAAGAAAGAGCAGCATTAGAGGGGCAGTATCAGGAAGTCATCCCTTAGCTGTAATGTAAAACTCAGGATGATTCAGCCAACTGGAGATAGAGCCTACACTTACTATGAAAGCATAACGGCAAGATTCCCCTTGAAATATCATCATACTATCTGTACAATGACGCTTATGAAAGAAAAAACGATAAATATTACATTTGTAATTATACAGCCTCTGAGCGGACTATCGTGAGCAGAAACTGAGGCTAGAATACTGACACAGCGGTAAAAACAATCTCCCCCTCTGACTGGTAGCCTCCACTGGTAGCCTCCACCCCCTGTGCTCTGATCCACAGCATCTATTCTGATGTGTTGCTAGGCAGATTGCCAGTCGCGCCAGCCACCTCTTTTTGTCTGCTTGCAGCCACATGACAAATCTGGATCCTGACACCACAGCACATGGCACAAATCCCATACGCCCAGATTCATGTTAACACTTTGAAAATAAAATGACTAACAAGTCCCTAGCTGTCTGTTTGCTCTAGTCTTTTTAAGCACCTGCTTGTCTTTTGGGGCTTTTTGCATCATTTGGAAGGCTTAATTCCTCCATTCAGTGTCCAATCTGTGTGTTCCATAGTCTGGTTTGTTTAGTCTACGGTTGCCTTAATCAATATACTACATCAACTGTACTATCAACTAACATATGTAGAGAAATTAAATCTATTACGGTTGGTGATGGAAAAAAACACAATTTAACAAAACACTTCATATGCAACTTAAAATGGTGCCATTATCAATGATACTGGCTGGAGAACAAAACACACCAATGAATAATCCAGTCGAGCTGATCGCTGCACTATTGCTGAGGCAGAAAACCTCTTGATATGATCTCCAGAAACAAGGTTGATGATTATGCATGCAGGGATTTGCTGCTGTGTATTCCTTGGTGAGTGCACGGCAGACAGTGATCCAACCCAACCACTGTCCCCGGGGACTGCTCTGTCAGAGACTATCACTGTCTGGCAATACCCCCATATTATACAGGGGGAAGCTCCCAAGACCATTGGAAGAAAACGAATGTGGGTCATTGCTGTGGATAACCTAGTAACCATGGTAATGCGTTGCCTACCCGGCTTACACTTCCGGTTGCACGTAGTTGAAGGCCTGTATGTATCTGTATTAATCTACTTCACTTTGTTGCTACTTGCTACATAAACTACCACCTTTGGGTAGGCCTGGCTACATTCACCTCCGAATTTAGAAGTTTGCTTTGAAGTGGGCTAATTACATTACATTTTTTTAATTTTTTTTATACCTTTGTTTAACCTGGGGGTTATTGAGAAGGCATTCTCTTTAATTACGAAAACCACCTGAACAAGACGGTGCAGTGATACACTAGAGAGACAGCTGACACATGTACCACTGGACCCTCTTGCTCTGGTGTATGCATGTCTGAAATGTATATGAAAATGTGGATACCGGAGATCATTTTGTCACTTGTGAGCATCACCTTATGACATGCGTTGCACTTGAGTGTGGCATGACTTGGATGACATTGGTGATGCAGGCTCTGTAGTCTTTTATCAAAGTTACTGAAATCAACAAAACATACCGAAACATATGTTTTAGTCGTACTGTAGGCTTCTCCTACTGCAACGCCTCAGCCATGAGAGACATGACAATATCAAAATGGGAAGTAAAGAGGATAATGTTTTCCCAGCCTTACCTGATTTGTTTTGCATAGCTGATTTCAATTTCAGATCTCTCCTTAACAAACTTTGTATACCTCTCCACAAACTCAATGCCCCAGTGGGTGTGCTTTTCCAAGTTGTCAAACTGGTCCTATAAGAAAAAGAGATTAAGAATTAAAAAAGAATACATGATCAAAAACAAAGCCATATCCTCAATTTAATTCCCAAACTCACATCCAGTAACTAGACCAGGTTACACCTCTGATGTGTATTTTCTTCCTAATTTATTTTGCAGCCAAGAGGCAATGTTTATGAAAAATGTATAGAAATGAGCTATTATGGTTCAATTAGAGAGGGATAGAGTCTAGAACAGTCTTTGTTGAAACAGTATGTCTGTTGCAACAGTGGGCTAACACTTCTGCACATTGTATGTAGGCCTACAACATGAACTACAGGAGACAAATTGGGTATATAATAAGACTGTTGGCATTCAGTTGGTGAGGTGTAATAGTATATGTTGTGAACTCAAATTAACATATGTAGTGGCGGGTTACGTTTGCATATCTGCAATGCATAGCCTATTTGTGCACACCTGTAGGCATAACATTTAAAAAAAAAACAGCCCTCTTCAACTATAGGCATTGTTTCCATTTACAAATAAAAACTAATTCCATGACGTTACACATATTTAATGCATTATTTTAGACGTCACTCTCTCTGATATTTGCAATAGGCCCTTCTATGTGCGGAAAAAACCGTAGTGTATGAGGATCCGTTCAAACTGCTAGCCCTGTTCGTCATTGTTCTTGCTTTAATAGCTATTTCAGCTATAATGTCAATTAAGGCAGACAACGGAGGAAACCCATTCCCAAATGCGTAGCCTACAACACCGCTCTCGGGGGCAATGTTTCAAATGAAACGTTACTAGAGTCGCTGTGTAGCTGTACGTGCACAGTATAGACCCCATTTGCAATGGCTTAGTGATTGTAATAGGCTAATGGGGTAGGATATTGAAAACAACTAGCCTATTGCTTCTAACGTAGGCTGTATGGCGGGATAGATCTTGAGGTTAAAAACAAAAGTAGGCTATATTAATTAGTGACTGTAAAATCAGATGGGGTAGCCGACCGTGTCGTCTAACAGGCGACCCAGTATAGAATCGGCCACTATGCCTCCGATAATAAAGGCTGCATGCACGCGCAGAGAAGCATCATGGCAGCAGGAGCTTTAAGCTCGCTACCTTGTTGCAAGACAATGCCATCCACATGTCGTTTGTATCGGAACAGATCAAAGGTTGTCCATCAAATTAAAGCAATAGTTAAAACATGTTTCATATACTAATATATTTGCGCCGCTATCACTCGGTCGTGCTTCCGTGGTTCTACTTACCCACAGCTCTGTCCCCCATCTGCAACTCATCGTTTCAGTGCAATTTCTTCCAAATGATCCACGATTTTTATGCATGCGTCCAATGATATTATTCAGGCCTATATCTGAGTACCAGCGTATGTCATAAGATCCCACAATGTTTGTGTAGCTTTTCACCGACGCATTCAGTCATAACAAACGGTGTTTTGTCCTCAGATATTGGGTTGATTGCTGCTCCTACATGTGGGGCATCCACCCGCCTAGCCCGATGACAGCGTGCTTCACATAGAAATCTCTGCTAGAGCCTCTGTTCACGGGTAGAGTCGAGCGCTTGCTGTGATGGACAATGAAATGATAGGCTTTGTGATACTCAGAACGGTGGATATGTTTTTGAACACTAAGTGTATACGTGGAACTATTACGGGTTCAATTCCAGTAAGGCACGCCAAAAGTTGCAGCTTTGTAAATTGTAGACGACATAACTAAATACAGTAGAACATAATTATAAATAACAAACATGATACGGCCAACATATCTATGCAGTAGCCCTTCAACTGGTAGGCTATAACAACGTAATAACAATGGATACTGTATTAACTTACTGTGCTGGTTTTATTTGATAGGGTAATGTAAAACTGGATAATGTGATGAATCACTTGGATAATGTAATAAAACTGTTGAATGGATAAGGTAATAATTGTATCTGAATAAGGTTGATAACAGCTTTTTGTTGCCCTGTGGAGTGCATGTTTGGGCAGTTGTACTCCTGTGGGATCTACTGTCATTCAGAGGTTGAGCTGATCAATTACCTTGAAAGAGTTGACCTATACAATAAAGCAATCATAATAATCAGACATGTGTAGTAGGCCTAACATCTGAACCCCCAAAAAACGAATGTTTGTTTTGTATTTACCTGCTAATCAGTCTAAGCCTACATGAATGGCATTTTAGGCACTATCAATGACTTATTTTATTTAATTCAAAGGGATTCTCAATCTGCTTCAAGACATCTGGTATCTTCTCAGAAACAAACTCAGGTATGACATCACCTGGGAAAACAGTCACCCACACAGTAGCGGTGTGTAAACAAAATCCCATTTTTTTTAAATAATTGAGGTGTTTGCTCTGTAAACCCATTCATTCATACGCCACCGTGATATACAATAAGGCCGTGACAACAAAAAGGCAATTCATTCAGAAGCAGAATAAAATCAACAACACATACAGTTGTTTCTGCACAAAACCGGAGAGCAACATCTGTCCGGTGAAGTTCACAATGCAAATATTATATATAACAAACAGTTATATCACCTGCAGCATGGGCAAGCAAGTGAAATGTTTTCAACTGATTTAGAACCATGGATTTACAGCAAGTTAGCACAAAGACAACAGGAGCACTGCCTCCGCTATTGCAGCACCATTTAAACTTTAACATTTAAACATCAAAGCAACAAGCCTATACTGTATATGCTTAGTTTAATACACTGAAAACAAATGTAAAGATATCAAAAAACATTTAGTCCAATCAATGTTGCTAAATTTTATGTGGCTACCCCTAGAACTGATTTCTGTATGTATGTGTGTGTGTGTGTGTGTGTGTGTGTGTGCGCGCGAGTTAACCAACCTCTTAAGGATCGGACCGTTTTTTAAATTTTAAAATGACATATCCAAATCTAACTGCCTGTAACTCAGGACCTGAAGCAAGGATATGCATATTCTTGATACCATTTGAAAGGAAACACTTTGATGCTAGGTGACATGTGAAATTAATGTAGGAGAATATAACACATTAGATCTGGTAAAAGATAATACAAAGAAAAAAACATGCGTTTTTATTTTTGAAATACAAGAGAAAGATCACAATGTATTATTCCAGGTTAGGCGGAATTTCGGCCACTAGATGGAAGCAGTGTATGTGCAAAGATTTAGGCTGATTCAATGAACCATTGCATTTCTGTTCAAAATGTTTTATCAGGACTGCCCAAATGTGCCTAATTGGTTTATTAATACATGTTCAAGTTCATAGCTGTGCACTCTCCTCAAACAATAGCATGGTATTCATGTCACTATAATAGCTACTGTAAATTGGACAGTGCAGTTAGATTAACAATCATTTAAGCTTTCTGCCCTTATCAGATATGTCTATGTCCTGGGAAATGTTCTTGTTACTTACAGCCTCATGCTAATCACATCAGCCTACGTTAGCTCAACCATCCCGTAGGGGGGACATCGATCATGTAGAGGTTTAATGTGAGCCTACTAGGTTACATCTAGGCTACATATTGAACTTCAATCGTCTCAGGCCAGTGGCACAACATTAATTTATGGTTAGATCAGAACCGCCATCATAATCATTGCCCTTTATGCAAAACCACAAGTCTAAATCCCCATCTCCATCCATGGCTTAGGAAATGGCCAATTTAGCAATCTAGCTAATGCAGGACATCAACACAAGCAGACCTAAAGCAGACACGTTTTCTGAAAAGTATGTTTTGCTTAGGAAGTGATTGCATTGGTTTGAAGACAATTCCAAGCTGGCCTTCCTTGGAAGGCGTTTTTCTGCACCAGGACAACCCACAGTTGAGCTCAGTGCAACGCTGATTGGCTAATTATTTTATATATTTTTTTATCAAGGGAGGCCAAATGCTTGCTGGCATCAATCAAACAAATGCTATGGCGCAAGGCAACATGTTATACTCTTTTGGTCCAGACAGCATCAGATGCATAGGCTGCACATACTGAGACAGAGGGGTGCTGTTTCCCTCACTAGTTTGATTTCTCCAGTGAGATTCAGCCACATGCGAATTTACAGAAAATTGTGATAACAAAGTAAGACGAAAAATGTATTATTTAATCATTTTTATTGGTCAAATATTTGGGGAAGCCTGGCTTCCTTTGGCATCCATGAATACACGACCACTGCATATACAGTGCCAGAATTGTTTTTCGGAGGGGCAAATTATGGAAATACATTCAAGGTAAATTTTTTCCTAAATGGAGTATGGAGTGACTTTAGTGCCAACAGAAATTGCATTTTGAATTCCATAATTTTGAACGGAATTATTGCATTCAGTTTTAAAAGTTTTATTTTTAAGTAGGCAGCACAAGTGCGCAACTACACAACCACTTACAGCAACACTGCTGACAAAACAGGCCGACTGTCCGTTTACAAGGTGTCCAGGAAGACCATGTGAGAAATTTTCCGGATCCGTATGCATTGGGTGCGAAACCCATTAGGGCTTCTACCCATGTCACGACTCCCGCTCCTCTCCTTGTTCGGGCGGCGCTCGGCGGTCGACGTCACCGGCCTTCTAGCCATCGCCGCTCCACCTTTCATTTTCCATTTGTTTTTTCTGGGGGTTTTTCCGCACACCTGTTCTACATCCCCTCATCACTCTATGTGTATATTATCCTCACTTCCCCCCATGTCTGTGTGTGTAATTGTTTGTTACGTGTCATATGTGACGCTTCATGCTGTTTTTTCACCGGGTCTTTTTTGGAACCCGTGGTATTGTATGCTGTACATTATTTGTGTGACGAGTGCGCTATTCGCCTTTGCCTTTGGCGGGAGTGTCGTTATGCAGTTGCGTCCGACTGTTTTCCTTCTGCCAAATAAAGTGTGCCTGTTCACTCATCTCTGCTCTTCTGCACCTGACTTCAGTTAACCAGTTACGCACACTGTTGACAGAATTACACATCTACCATGGAGTCAGCAGGAGCAGCTACCCCGGTTGTAGTGGTCGAGGAGCGCGTCAGAGAGCATGTGGCGATGCTGCAACATCTCGGCGCTGCGATGGACCTCGTCGTCCAGACCATGGACCGCTGGGAGAGACAGAGAGTCCCTCCAGCGCCTCCACCAGCATAACAGGGATTACCACTACTCGTCCGATGGCAACAGAGGGCTCTCACGGGGTGGTTGCGGGAGTGCTCGGGGAGGTGTTTAGGGGTTTCCGTTTGGTGCTACTATGGTGGAAAGTCCAGACCAGGTCTCCACCATGCGCATCCCCCCTGAATATGCCGATTTGGCTCACGCCTTCTCCAAAAAGAAGTCGACTCAATTACCACCCCATCGATGGGGGGATTGTGCGATAAATTTCCGGGTAGAAGCCACACTTCCCAGGAGTCACGTGTATCCTCTGTCAAAGGCGGAGACAGCGGCTATGGAAACATATGTCTCCGAATCCCTGCGTCAGGGATACATTCAGTCCTCCACTTCACCCACCTCCTCGAGTTTCTTTTTTGTGAAGAAGAAGGAGGTAGGTCTGCGCCCGTGTAATGACTATCGAGGTCTAACCCAGATCACTGTGAGGTAGAGTTATCCGCTACCTCTCATAGCCACAGCGATTGAGTCAATGCACGGGGTGCGCTTCTTCACCAAACTAGATCTCAGGAGCGCTTACAACCTGGTGTGTATCTGGGAGGGAGACGAGTGGAAGACAGCTTTCAGTACTACCTCAGGCCATTTAGAATACCTTGTCATGCCGTATGGGGTGATGAATGCTCCACCAGTCTTCCTTGCCCTTGTAGACGAGATTTTCAGGGACCTGTATGGGCAGGGTGTAGTAGTGTATATTGATGGGATCGGTCGGACGGTGCGATGTTTGAGTGGGAAGTACTGGTGGCCTACCTTGGCCAAGGATGTGAGGGTTTATGTCTCCTCCTGCTCGGTGTGTGCCCAGTGTAAGGTTCCTAGGCACCTGACCAGAGGGAATCTACACCCCTTACCCGTTCCACAATGGCCTTGGTCGCACCTATCGGTGGAATTTCTTACCGATCTCCCCCCTCACAGGGAAACACCATGATCCTGGTCTTTGTGGATCGGTTCTCTAAGCCCTGTCACCCCAGTAAGGCCCCGACCGAGTCTGGCTCTCGACCCGAAACCTGCCCCTCCGCCTGCCCTGCCGGGAGCTCTTTCCGCAGTTTGTCGGGCCATTTAAAGTCCTGAGGAGAGTGAACAAGGTTAGTTACAGGTTACAGCTTCCCCCGATTACCGTATTAACCCCTCGTTCCATGTGTCTCTCCTCAGGCCGGTGGTGGCTGGCCCGCTCCAGGAGTCTGAGGTGCGTCAGGGAGGGGGTACTGTCACGACTCCCACCAAAGTCGGCTCCTCTCCTTGTTCGGGCGACGTTCGGCGGTCGACATCGCCGGTCTTCTAGCCATCGCCACTCCACCTTTCATTTTCCATTTGTTTTGTCTTGTCTTTCCGCACACCTGTTTTAATCCCCTCATCACTCTACGTGTATATTATCCCCTTGTTCCCCCCATATTTGTGTGTAATTGTTCGTTACGTGTCATGTGTGACTATTCATGCTGGTTTTTACTGGGTCTTGTTTGGAACCCGTGGTTTTGTATGCTGTACATTATTTGTGTGACGAGTGCACTATTCGCTTTTGCCTTTGGCGGGAGTGTCGTTACGCAGTTGCGTCCAACTGTTTTCCTTTGTCCAAATAAAGTGTGTGTCACGACTGCCGCCGAAGTCGGTCCCTCTCCTTGTTCGTGCGGTGTTCGGCGGTCGACATCACCGGCCTTCTAGCCATCGCTGATCCACTTTTCATTTTCCATTTGTTTTGTCTTTATCTTACACACCTGGTTTCAATCCCCCAATTACTTGTTCATTATTTAACCCTCTGTTCCGCCATGTTTGTTTGTGAGTAATTGTTTATTGTATTGTGGTCTATATTTGTGGCCTTGTATATTTTGAGTATAATTGCTTTCATTACTCATATCTGCTGTCCTGCGCCTGACTCATCTCACCAGCTGCACACAGACACTTTACAGAATTACTCACCACCGAATGGAGTCAGCAGGAGCAGACACCCTCCCTGTGGCGGTAGAGGAGCGAGTCCAGCAGCACGCGACCATGTTGCAATGTCTGGGCACCACCATGGATCGCCATGGATCGCATGCTACAGACAACGCTCGTTGGGAGAGAGGAAGAGGTCGTCCAGCGCCTCCACCAGCCCCACTACATCAGGCCCCACTGTCCACCCCTCCTTCACCTGGTCCCAGCGGGATTCGGCTTGTGCTCCCGAGGAAGTATGATGGGACGGCTGCCGGATGCCAGCGGTTCATACTCCAGCTGGAGCTCTACCTGACGACCATCCACCCGGTCTCCTTCATGACGTGAGAGTGTGTCTGCACTCATCTCCTGCCTCTCAGGCATAGCCCTGGAGTGGGCCAACGCCGTATGGAGTGAAGAAGACGCAGCGTTGGAACAATATGCAGAGTCCACCTGCCACTTTCGGGCAGTGAATGCGGTGAATGTCTGTTCCACCTGAGGCAAGGGACGAGGAGCGTGCAGGATTTTGCTTTGGACTTCCGGACGCTGGCCGACAGCGCAGGATGGAACGACAGGGCCCTGATCGATCACTACCGGTGCAGTCTGCACGAGAACGTTCGTCAGGAGTTGGGCTGCCGAGGCACCACCATCACGTTGGACCAGCTGGTGGATCTGTCTATCCGGCTGGACAACCTGCTGGCTACCCGTGGACGTCCTGATCGGGGCCTGTCAGTTCCATCCCCCAGCACCTCCGCTCCAATGTCCATGGAGCTGGGAAATGCTGCGCATAGGGCGACTGGAAGAGGGGTCATTCCCTGCACCATCTGTGGCCGCAGAGGGCACACTGCTGGTCGGTGCTTGGGAGGTTCCTCAGGGAGTCGAGGCAGCAGGCAGGGCACTATCGTGTCAACCCAGGTGAGTCCGCACCAGGCTCACCCAGAGCCCCCTGTTGCTCATATGGATGTGTTTATTAAATTTCCTAAGTTTTCCCCGCATTCCAAGCATAAGGCGCTTGTAGATTCAGGCGCAGCTGGGAATTTTATTGACCGTTCATTTGCTCATAGTTTAGGGATCCTCCTTCTTCCTGTGGTTATGCCCTTCCCTGTGCATGCCCTAGATAGTCAACCATTAGGGTCAGGGCTGATTAGGGAGGCCACCGCTCCACGAAGCATGGTTACGCAGGAGGGTAACAAGGAAAGAATCAGTCTCTTCCTTATTGATTCTCCTGTGTTTCCCTTGGTGAACGGCCTACTCTGGTTGGCCTGTCATAGCCCCACTATTTCGTGGCAACAGAGGGCTCTCAAGGGGTGGTTACGAGAGTCCTCAGGGAGGTGTGTAGGAATTTCCATCGGTGTGACTACGGGGGAAAGTCCAGACCAGGTCTCCACCGTGTGCATCCCCTTAGAATATGCCGATTTGGCTCTCGCCTCCTGTAAGAAGAAAGCGACTCAATTACCACCCCATCAATGGGGGGATTGTGAAATAAATCTCCTGGTAGATGCAGCACTTCCCAGGAGTCATGTGTATCCTCTGTCACAGGAGGAGACGATGGCTATGAAAACATATGTCTCTGAATCCCTAGGGCAGGGATACATTCGGCCTCCACTTCACCTGCCTCCTCGACTTTATTTTTTGTGAAGAAGAAGGATGGAGGTCTGCACCCATGTATTGACTATCGGGGTATCAATCAGATCACATTGAGGTACAGCTCCCGCTGCCTCTCATTGCCAGTGCGATCGAGTAAATGCACGGGGCGCGCTTCTTCACAAAATTGGATCTCAGGAGTGCTTACAATCTGGTGCGTATCCGGGAGGGGGACGAGTGGAAGACAGCATTTAGTACCACCTCAGGGCACTATGAGTACCTTGTCATGCCGTACAGGGTGAAGAATGCTACATCAGTCTTCCAGGCCTTTGTAGACAAGATTTTCCGGGACCTGCATGGGCAGGGTGTAGCGGTGTATATCGACGACATTCTGATATACTCTGCTACATGCGCCGAGCATGTGTCCCTGGTGCGCAGGGTGCTTGGTCCACTGTTGGAGCATGACCTGTACGTCAAGGCTGAGAAATGTCTGTTCTTCCAGCAGTCCGTCTCCTTCAAACGCACTGTCCGGGTACCGCATTTCCACTTCAGGGGTGGAGATGGAGAGTGACCGCATTTCAGCTGTGCGTATTTGGCCGACTCCCACCACTGTAAAGGAAGTGCAGCGGTTTCTAGGGTTTGCCAACTACTACCAGAGGTTTATCCGGGGTTTTGGTCAGGTAGCGGACTCCCATTACCTCACTGCTGAAGGGGCGACATGTGCGACTGTAGTGGTCGGCTGAGGTGGACAGGCTTTTGGTCACCTGAAGGCTCTGTTTACCTCGGCTCCCATGCTGGCTCATCCGGATCCCTCATTGGCGTTCATAGTGGAGGTGGACGCTTCCGAGGCTGGGATAGGAGCCGTGCTCTCTAAGCGCTCGGGCACGCCACCAAAGCTCCGCCCCTGTGCTTTCTTATCGAAGAAGCTCAGTCCGGCGGAGCAAAACTATGATGTGGGGGACCGGGAGCTGTTGGCTATTGTCAAGGCTCTGAAGGTGTGGAGACATTGGCTTGTGGGGGCTAAACACCCTTTCCTCATCTGGACTGACCACCACAATCTGGAGTACATTCGGGTGGCAAGGAGACTGATCCCTCGCCAGGCAAGGTGGGCCATGTTTTTCACCCATTTTGTTTTCACCCTTTGTTACATACCAGGTTACCTAAACATGAAGGCAAACGCACTGTCTGGATACAGTATATGACACAGAGAACCGGTCCATGGATCACACTCCCATACTTCCGGCCTCTTGCCTGGTGGCACTGGTGGTGTGGGAGCCGGACGCGGACACCGAGCGGGCGTTACGTACAGAGCCCGCTCACCCCCCAGTGTCCAGCTTGGCACCTGTACGTTCCGTCTGCTGTCCGCGACCGGTTGATCTATTGGGCCCACACGTCACCCTCCTCTGGTCATCCTGGCATCGGTCGGACGGTGCAATGCCTTAGTAGAAAGTACTGGTGGTTCACCTTGGCCAAGGACGTGAGGGTTTATGTTTCCTCCTGCTCGGTGTGCGCCCAGTGCAAGGCTCCCAGGCACCTGACCAGAGGGAAGTTACTACAACCCCTAACCGTTCCACAACAGCTGTGGTCGCACCTGTCTATGGACTTCTTCACAGATCTTCCTCACCCCACAGGGCAACACCACAATCCTGGCCGCTGTGGATCGATTTTCTAAGTCCTGCCATCTCCTCCCTTTGCCCGGTCTCCCTAAGGCCCTACAGACTGCGGAGGCCCCATTCACTCACGTCTTCCGGCACTACGGGGTGCCTGAAGACATAGTATCTGATCGGGGTCCCCAGTTCACATCCAGGGTCTGGAGAGCGTTCATGGAACGTCTGGGGGTCTCGGTCAGCCTCACCTCAGGTTTTCACCCTGAGAGTTACCGGCAGGTGGAGGGAGTAAACCAGGATGTGGGTAGGTTTCTGCAGTCATATTGCCAGGACCGGCTGGGGGAGTGGGCGGCGTTCATCCCCTGGGCAGAGATGGCCCAAAACTCACTCCGCCACTCCTCCACTAACCTCTCTCTCATCCAGTGCGTACTGGGGTATTAGCCGGTTCTGGCACCTTGGCATCAGAGCCAGATCGAAGCTCCTGCGGTGGACGAATGGTTTAACCGCTCGGAGGAGACCTGGAACGCCGCCCATGTGTACCTGCAACCGACCGCGACCGCAGTGAGGCCCCAGTGTTCACACCGGGGGACCGGGTCTGGCTCTCGACCCGAAACCTGTCCCTCCGCCTGCCCTGCTGGAAGCTGGGTCCACGGTTTGTAGGGCCATTCAAAGTACTGAGGAAACTGAACAAGGTATGCTACTGGTTACAGCTTCCCCCAGATTACCGTATTAATCCCTCGTTCCATGTGTCTCTCCTCAGGCCGGTGGTGGCTGGTCCACTCCAGGAGTCTGAGGTGCGGGAGGTTCCTCCGCCCCCTCTGGACATCGAGGGGGCCCCAGCGTATGCTGTTCGAGCCATCCTGGACTCGAGGCATCGGGCGAGGTGCCTTCAGTACCTCGTGGAGTGGGAGGGGTACTGTCCAGAGGAGAGATGCTGGGTGCCAGTGGAGGACGTCTTGGACCCTTCGTTGCTGCTGGAGTTCCACCATCTCCATCCGGATCGCTGTTACGGATACAGTTATCCTGTGTGTGTGTGTGTATCCTGTGTGTGTGTTTCTTTTCTCTCCTTCTCCCCTCACAGGTGAAAATCATCACTCCCCAATCAATCATCAATCAGAAGACACACCTCCTCCAATTTCCTGACCTATCACAGTTCCTTCCCCATGGTTTAAAAACCCCATTTGTTTGTTCTAGAGCCCAGCCCAGCTCAGCTCAATCACTCTGTAAATGCCATGTCTGTAGGTCTCTGTGTTTCACTCTCGCTTTGTGTCGTAACCTCTCTTTTGTTTAAGCACCTCATAGCACTTTGTCATCACCTGTGAGTATTGTTTTTGGTTATGGTGTTTGTGTTTGATTGCTGGTGGAAAAGGGGGAAACCAAGACAAGTCGCCCATGGGCATACACTACCCGTAGGTGAACTTTGTTAAATACACTAGTTAGAACTGGGCGGACCACCCACTGTATTTTTGGTTAGTTAGTTAGCTGTTGTTAAAGTAGGCTAGTCTAGCTTAGGGGTGTTTTTGAATACTTATTGTTTCTTTCCTTGGGTCCAGCTCAGCCCCTTTTCCTGCTCCCCCCATTACCGTGTGTTTATAAATAAACCTAGAGTTTGACGGTAGATTTCAGTTGTCGTGCTTATTTCGTTCACACTTTTCCTTTGTCACAATAATAATTTGCATGAGTTATGTTACGAGTCTCATTACCATCCCCCCTAGACTGTCGGGCCAAAAGGGATTCGTAACATAAGTGGGGGCTCATCCGGGATCTGTCATATCTGACACCCATGCCGCTCATGTAGATTGTTGTAGTGGTATAGTTCAGTGTTGAGCGTCATAGCTGAAGTAGCATTAGTGTTTGCTATTTCCTTTGGCACTTGTGAAGTAGTGTAAAAATGACTACTTTTGATTTGAAATTTTTTTGGGATAACCCTTCGTGGGAGGTTTTTGACAAATGTCGTAGAGTTGATTTAATGACCTTGGCTGACCATTATTCAGTATCGATTCCGCAGAGTTTAGTTAAGGCGGAGGTGAAACGGATAGTATTAAATGTATTGTTGGAAGAGCAGGTGCTTGTGTTACCGCTGCCTGAGCCTACTACCCCTGTAGCGGATGTTGCTGCTCCTGTAAGACCATTGGTGTCTGATAATGAGGGAGAGGCTAAAACACCAGCCACATTGTCCCATTTTGATCCACTCTCCCCACTGTCAAATGGTGATGCCAGGAGGGATGTCTGTTTAGCACAGTTCCAACTGGAGGTGGAAGAGAGAGCCCAAATTAGGCGAGAGACTCTCCAGTTGGAGATGTGTAAAATAGAGGCAGAAAAAGAACGAGAACAACGGCATTTAGAGATGTGTAAAATTGAGGCAGACAGAGAACAAAGGCAGTTGGAGTTCAAAATGCGCCAGATGGAACTTGAGGCAGAGACAGCGAGGCTAGCCTCCGGTCCTACTGTGCCTGTTTGTGAGCCGTCCTCACCTGCTGTGTCCTCAAACACGTTTGACATTAGTAGGCAGATTGCCTTAGTACCTTTGTTCAGAGAGTCAGAGGTTGACTCCTATTTTTGTGTATTTGAGCGTATAGCCGTAGCATTGAAATGGCCTGAAGAGGTTTGGTGCCTATTACTTCAGTGTAAATTAACTGGTAAAGCCCAAGAGGTTTTGTCAGCGCTACCTCTGGAGGACAGTTTGAATTATGAAGTGGTCAAAGCTACTGTTCTTCGTGCCTATGAGCTTGTGCCTGAGGCATACCGACAGAGATTTAGGTCTCATAGAAAGTCTTCTAGTAAGACTTATGTGGAATTTGCTAGAGATAAGGGAAATCTGTTTGATAAATGGCATGCTGCTAGTAAGGTAACTGATTTCAACTCTCTCCGGGAGTTAATCTTGTTGGAAGAGTTTAAAAATTGCTTACCCGAACGCATTGTAGTTTACCTAAACGAACAGAAAGTATCCTCCCTGGCAGAAGCGTCTGTGTTGGCAGACGAGTTTGTGTTGACGCACAAGAGTGTGTTTTCGGCTCAAACTGAGAGTAGAGCTACTGAGTTTCCTACCTTTAGTCCTAGTCGGCCAGCAGTAGTATGTCAAGCACGCCAGAAGAATGAGCGTCCATGTTTCTATTGTCATAAAGTAGGACATATGATTAATGATTGCTTCCTGCTTAAACGCAAACAAGGGATGCCTCTTCGTGCCAAGCCACCAACAGGTGTTGCTCTAATTCGTACGGTTGTGAGGTCTGCAACAAAACAGGTGCCTCAGGGTAACTGTAGTTTGAAAGTCTCAGTCCCCGACCGCAGTTATGAACCATTCATTTTCGAGGGGTTTGTGTCCCTAACGAATGACGAAGCGTCTCAACGACCGGTTAAAATCCTTAGAGATACTGGTGCGGCGCAGTCGTTTATATTGTCTGATGTGTTGCCCTTGTCTGACGATACATACTGTGGTTCCAGTGTGTTAGTGCAGGGTATTGAAATGGGTTTTGTCCCAGTGCCATTGCACTTTGTGAAAGTACACTCTGAGTTAATCAGTGGAATATTCAGAGTGGGGGTACGCCCTATGTTGCCAGTGAAAGGTGTGACCTTCATAATGGGTAACGATATTGCCGGAGGAAATGTAGTACCCGTATTGGAAGTATTGGATAAAAGTGACCACTCTCTCTCGAATGAGCTGGCACAGAATTATCCACATGTGTTCCCCGCTTGTGCCGTCACTCGTGCTCAGGCACGACAAGAGGGTGATGAGATAGATTTGTCGAACACTGTTCTGTTCAAAGAGGTTGATCAAGAGGATGGATTGTGTGATACCTCTGAGAAGCTGATCACCTCTGACAAACAGCCTAGGAAAGAATCAAAGAACGTTGAACTTATTGCTGATGCAATACAGTTACCAGTCACTCGTGAGCAGCTGATTGCTAACCAAAAGGTTGACAACAAGCTTGCTAAATGTTTTTCTAGTGTTGTCTCATTGGAAGATGTAAAGAAGAAGAACGTGGCTTACTTCATTGATGGTAATCTCCTCATGCGTAAATGGAAATCCCATGTTGACGCGGATGGAGATTGGAATGCTGTTTACCAAATAGTAATTCCTACAGCCTTTCGACAAAATGTGTTATCCCTTGCTCATGATCACCAGTGGTCTGGTCATTTAGGAATCACAAAAACTTATGATCGGATCCTTCGACATTTCTTTTGGCCGGGTTTAAAACAAGATGTGGCTCAGTTCTGTCGGACATGCCACACATGTCAGATAATAGGAAAACCAAATCAGGTTATTCCTCCCGCTCCTCTTTGTCCCATACCTGTCATAGGTGAACCATTCGAGCATGTGGTGGTTGATTGTGTCGGACCGTTACCGAAGACAAAATCGGGTAACCAGTTTTTGTTAACGATAATGTGTATGGCTACAAGATACCCCGAGGCCATTCCTCTGAGAAGGATTACAGCCCCGGTAGTGAGTAAAGCCTTAATAAAATTCTTCACGACATTCGGGTTACCTAGGGTGGTACAAAGCGATCAAGGTACCAATTTCCTATCCAAGCTCTTCAGGCAGGTGTTAAAATCCTTGTCAATTACGCACCGTGTGTCAAGCGCCTATCACCCAGAGTCTCAGGGTGCACTTGAAAGATGGCATCAGACACTGAAGTCTATGCTACGTAAATATTGTTTGGAATCTGAGAAAGATTGGGATGAGGGAGTTCCTCTAGTTTTGTTTGCTGCTCGTGAAACTGTGCAGGAGTCCCTAGGTTTCAGCCCGGCTGAACTGGTGTTTGGTCACACAATGAGAGGACCAATGAAAGTCCTTAAAGAACAGTTCTTGTCCCAAGAGTTGTGTACCAGAGATGAGAATGTGTTGGACTACGTTAGTCGCTTTCGTGAGCGCCTACACCAAGCTTGTGCTCTCGCAAAGGAAGCTCTGTCTTCCTCACAGAGGAGCATGAAAAGACAATATGATAAAGAGGCTGTTTCTCGTCCACTACAGCCAGGTGACCAAGTACTGGTGTTATTACCTGTTCCAGGATCTTCACTGTCAGCTCGTTTCTCGGGTCCTTATTTAATTGAAAAGAAAATAAGTGAAACTGACTATGTGCTTCAAACTCCTGATAGACAACGCCAATCTCGTGTGTGTCACATTAACATGTTGAAAGCTTACCACACCCGACCCATCACACAGTTAGAGAGTTCAAAAACAGAGGAAGGTACTGCTGTCTCCTCTGCTACTACTGCTATGATAGTGGACTGTCATATTGATGATGTTGATGGCTTGGAGTTGCGCAATACTCAGCAGCAGTGTGTTAGATTGCCCAACTCAGAAATGCTGCTGTCTATCCAATCCGGTCTGGTTCATTTAACGGATGGACAGGCCAATGATATTGTGAGGCTACTACACAGTTTTCCATGTCTCTTTAATGACGTTCCTACTCGCACAAATGTGTTGGAACATGACATTAATGTTGGAAATGCTACACCTATCAAGCAACACCCATATCGTATCAACGCTTCCAAGAGGAAGATAATGAGGGATGAGGTGAGATATTTGTTGGAGAATGACCTGGCTAAGCCAAGTTCAAGCCCTTGGAGTTCTCCTTGCATTTTGGTTCCTAAACCTGATGGTACGTCCAGGTTATGTACGGATTATCGAAAGGTAAATTCTGTCACTATGCCAGATTCGTTCCCGTTACCCCGACTGGACGACTGTATCGACACTATTGGTGCTGCTAAGTATGTAACTAAGTTAGACCTCTTAAAAGGTTACTGGCAGGTTCCGTTAACTTCACGTGCTTCTGAGATTTCTGCCTTTGTGACCCCAGACAACTTCCTACAGTACTCAGTCATGGCTTTTGGGATGCGAATTGCACCAGCCACCTTCCAACGACTGGTTAACTCCGTATTAGCTGGCGTTCCTAATTGTAGTGCATACCTTGATGACCTAGTGATTTATTCGTCTGAGTGGTCAGATCATGTTGACTCGATAAGGGTAGTATGTGAACGGTTGGCAGCTGCTTCTCTAACCGTGAACTTGGCAAAGTGCGAGTTTGGGAAGGCTACTGTTACCTATCTCGGTAAAGAGGTTGGCCATGGACAGGTGCGCCCTGTTAATGCCAAGGTCTTGGCTATAACTGCATTCCCTGCACCTACCACCAGACGAGAGCTACGCCGCTTTTTAGGGATGGTTGGCTACTACCGTAGCTTCTGTAAAAATTTCTCTGCGGTAGTTGCTCCATTGACCGATTTGCTTAGTCCGGCTAGATCATTTGAGTGGTCCCCTGATTGTAAGAGAGCTTTTGAATCAGCGAAAGCACTCTTATGTAGTACACCTGTACTTGCTGCTCCTGATTTTGAACAACCGTTCAAACTTGAGGTAGATGCTAGTGCCAGAGGTGCTGGTGCTGTTCTACTGCAGCAGGACAAGAGTGGAGTGGATCATCCCGTTTGTTATTTTTCACGTAAATTTAATAAATGTCAAACAAACTATGCGACAATAGAACAAGAAGCTCTTGCTTTGTTGTTGGCTCTGCAATACTTTGAAGTATATATTGGTTCCAGTGCCCTACCCGTGATTGTATATACTGACCATAACCCCTTAGTTTTTCTCCACCGAATGTACAACCAGAACCAGCGCCTTATGCGTTGGGCGCTGATTGTACAAAATTATAATTTGGAGATCCGCCACAAAAAGGGTTCTGATAATGTGTTGGCAGATGCTTTGTCTCGTGTGTGAAAATGATTTCTGCATGTTTTGCAAGGTTGTTGCTTTGTTGGGAGTATTAATTGAAATACTGTAGTCGCAACCCCTAGGGTTGCTCTTTTAAGGGTGGGAGTGTTACGGATACAGTTATCCTGTGTGTGTGTGTGTATCCTGTGTGTGTGTTTCTTTTCTCTCCTTCTCCCCTCACAGGTGAAAATCATCACTCCCCAATCAATCATCAATCAGAAGACACACCTCCTCCAATTTCCTGACCTATCACAGTTCCTTCCCCATGGTTTAAAAACCCCATTTGTTTGTTCTAGAGCCCAGCCCAGCTCAGCTCAATCTCTCTGTGTTTCACTCTCGCTTTGTGTCGTAACCTCTCTTTTGTTTAAGCACCTCATAGCACTTTGTCATCACCTGTGAGTATTGTTTTTGGTTATGGTGTTTGTGTTTGATTGCTGGTGGAAAAGGGGGAAACCAAGACAAGTCGCCCATGGGCATACACTACCCGTAGGTGAACTTTGTTAAATACACTAGTTAGAACTGGGCGGACCACCCACTGTATTTTTGGTTAGTTAGTTAGCTGTTGTTAGTAGGCTAGTCTAGCTTAGGGGTGTTTTTGAATACTTATTGTTTCTTTCCTTGGGTCCAGCTCAGCCCCTTTTCCTGCTCCCCCCATTACCGTGTGTTTATAAATAAACCTAGAGTTTGACGGTAGATTTCAGTTGTCGTGCTTATTTCGTTCACACTTTTCCTTTGTCACAATAATAATTTGCATGAGTTATGTTACGAGTCTCATTACCATCCCCCCCTAGACTGTCGGGCCAAAAGGGATTCGTAACAATCGCCCTGCGCCTCTTCCTCCGGGTCGTCCCCAAGGTCGGTGTCGGCACATTGCTGGAGCCGCGCATCAAGGGGGGATACTGTCACGACTTCCGCCGAAGTCGGTCCCTCTCCTTGTTCTGGCTGAGTTCGGCGGTCGACGTCACCGGCCTTCTAGCCATTGCCGATCCACTTTTCATTTTTCCATTTGTTTTGTCCTTGTCTTACACACCTGGTTTCAATCCCCCAATTACTTGTTCATTATTTAACCCTCTGTTACCCCATGTTTGTTTGCGAGTGATTGTTTATTGTATTGCGGTCCGTATTTGTTACCTTGTATTTATACGATGTGTATTGTGATATATTTTGAGTAAAATTGCTTTCGTTCCTCATATCTGCTGTCCTGCGCCTGACTCATCTCACCAGCTACACACAGACACTTTACAGTGTGCCTGTTCACTCATCTCTGCTCTCCTGCACCTAACTTCAGTTAACCAGTTGCACACACGTTTGACGACCCAAGGTGCTCAGAATGACAGAAATGACATGTAGATTATGGTAATGAATGTTAACAGAACATGCACCTCCTGTAATGTAGCAGACAATAAAACATTCTTTTCAAAACATTTGCCAAAATGCAATTCGCAGGAAATCACCAATCTAAACAGCTCACCTGATGCCATTGGCACATGACAGAGATGAAAATCTCAGTTACAAGCTTAGAAAGAGGGTGAATCTAAAGATGCAACTAGGATAGGTTTCTAATATGACTAGCATTGTGCCTTTGGCCTCTGGACAATGACATAAAGTTGATATGAAAACAAATAGAACAGGAGAGAAATGGCATATGAGTAATTTTATTTAACTAGGCAAGCCAGTTAAGAACAAATTCTTGTTTACAATGACAGCCTTACGAAGAGGCAAAAATGCTTCCTGCGGGGACGGGGGCTGGGATAAAAAAAAAAGTAGGACAAAACATACATCCAGACAAGAGAGACACCAAAACACTACATAAAGAGAGCCCTAAGAGAACAACACAGCATGGCAGCAATGCAATATGACAACACAGTAGCGACACAACATGGCAGCAACATAACATGGTAGCAGCACAAACGTGGTACAAACAGTGTTAGGCAAAGACAACAGCGCCAAGGGCAAAAAGGTAGAGACAACAATACATCAAGTGAGGCAGCCACAAGTGTCAATAAGTGTCCATGATTGAGTCTTGGAATGTTGAGATGGAGATTAAACTGTCCAGTTTGTGTTTTTTGCAGCTCATTCCATTCGCTAACTGCAGCGAACTGAAAAGAGGAGCGACCCAGGGATGTGTGTGCTTTGGGGACCTTTAACCGAATGTGACTGGCAGAACAGGTATTGTATGTGGAGAATGAGGTTTGCAGTAGGTAGCTCAGATAGTGGGGAGTGAGGCCTAAGAGGGTTTTTATAAATAAGCATCAACCAGTAGGTCTTTTGTCAGGTATTCAGACATGGCCAATTTACAGAGGAGTATAGAGTGCAGTGATGTGTCCTATAAGAAGCATTGGTGGACAATCTAATGGCCGAATTGTAAAGGACATCTAGCCGCTCGAGAGCACCGTTAACGACCGATCTATAAATGACATCTCCATAATCTAGCATGGGTAGGATAGTCATCTGAATCAGAGTTAGTTTGGCAGCTGATGTGAAACAGGAGCGATTAGGATAGAATAAACCAAGTCTAGATTTAACCTTAGCCTGCAGCTTGGATATATGCTGAGAGAAGGACAGTGTACCATCTAGCCATACTCCCAAGTACTTGTATGAGGTGACTACCTCAAGCTCTAAACCCTCAGCGCTAGTAATCACACCGGTTGGGAGAGGGGCATT
Source organism: Oncorhynchus masou masou (assembly GCF_036934945.1). Classification (NCBI taxonomy): domain Eukaryota; kingdom Metazoa; phylum Chordata; class Actinopteri; order Salmoniformes; family Salmonidae; genus Oncorhynchus; species Oncorhynchus masou. The sequence goes on along the minus strand of NC_088236.1, from coordinate 42,658,416 downwards.
GTTCTTGCTGAACCACATTACCATTGTTTTGGAGGTGTTAAGGACAGAGAGAGCTTGTTGGACACTAAGAAAGCTTTGTTGTAGAGTGTTTAACACAACATCTGGGGAGAGGCCAGCTGAGTATAAGACTATCATATGCATATAAATGGATGAGAGCTTCCATCTGCCTGAGCTATGTTGAGAAGGTAAATGGAGAAGAGCTTGAGGTCTAGGACCAAGCTTTGGCGTACTCCCTTGGTGACAGGCAGTGGCTGAGACAGCAGATGTTCTGACTTTATACACTGCACTCTTTGAGAGAGGTAGTTAGCAAACCAGGCCAAAGACCCCTCAGAGACACACATACTCCTTGGAATGGAATGGTCTACCCTCTCAAAAGCTTTGGCCAAGTCAATAGAAATAGCAGCACAACATTGCTTAGAATCAAGGGCATTGGTGACATTATTTAGGACCTTTAAGGTTGCAGTGACACATACATGACCTGAGCAGAAACCAGATTGCCTACCATAGATGACACTATAGACATCTAGAAAGCCAGTCATTTGATTTTTGACAAGTTGTTCCAACACTTTTGATAAACAGGGCAAAATAGAAATTGCCCTATAACAGTTAGGATCAGCTTAACCTCCCCCTTTAAATAAAGGATGCACTGTGGCTGCCTTCCAAGCAATGGGAACCTCCACAGAAAGGAGAGACAGGTTAAAAAGGTCAGAGATAGCCGTACCTGTTTTTAATTCTCATCTTCTTTACGGGGGTGTGTGTCACATCTGCACCCACTACGCCCTCTGGTGTTCATCCGGTGGCGTCCTAACCTTCAGTTCTCTCTCTCTCTCTCTCTCTCTCTCTCTCTCTCTCTCTCTCTCTCTCGTTGGAGACAGGTGTGCTGGAGTCAGAGCAGGTCACTACCAGCAGCAAATCGTCCCATAAATCAAGATCTCTACATATACTCATCTCTGCCACCTCCACACTGCCAGATTGTAATCTCTGCTCATTAACACTCTGTCTCTGGCTCCTGTCTCCTGTTCCACATCTCACCACCAACCACCTTGCTCTAGATATCACTCACCACCTTTACTTTGGATTCCCCTCAGGACCTGTTCCTCTGCTCTACCCAGCCAACTCCAACCTCAGTCTACACTTCTGGTTTTTGCAACTCATCTGAGCTACCCCGGTTCTGCACTCCCCATTTCTCTGTGATCAATAAACCTTATTGTGCATTCATGCCGGCTTCCTCTTCTGAGTCCGCTCTTGGGTCGTCATCGTCGTCGTCCCCCCCCCCGCTCATCGTAACAGTGTGCTTGTTAACAACACCACTGAAAATGTAAAAAAGAAGGTCCAAGCATCTTCGAAAGAGGGGATCAAGCTGACTCTATAGCAATTTAAAGAGGCCAGGTCATGAAGGAAGGCTTGCTCATTGCAGTTTTTTAGCAAACGTCTATGACAAATCAGGACAGGTCAATTAACTGAGCAACCATTACAAACACAGGCTATAAAACAGTGATAATTAAGGTAATTACAGAAAACCCCAGACTAGACACCTAACAGGATTGTTTGTGAGGATAACATCAAGGAGAGTAGCCTTTTCTGTGTGTTTGGAGTCATACCTTGTGGGATTGTTAATAATCTAAGAGAAATTGAAGGAGTCCCATTTTTTTAAGACAATAGGTAGGTCAGGTGGCTTAAACATGTCCCCGTTTAGGTCACTTAGTAGGACACATTCAGACTTAGTCTAAGGGGCCAGGAGAGAGTTTAGTGCAAGTAGGGTACAGGCTGGTGCTGATGGAGGATGATAACACCCAGCAACAGTAAACAAAGAGCTATCTGAAAGCAGAATGCTTAAAAGCAGCAAATCAAATTGTTTGGGGAAAGACTTGGTGGAGACAAATGAGCACTGAATGTGTTCCTTGATAAAGATTTCCACTCCATCACCTTTGGAAGATCAGAAAGGTTAACATCAGTACTCAGAACACGTTCTTAACCACGTCTCAGGAATGACCAACACATCTGGATTGAAGCTGTGTTCCCACTTTTTCAATTGATACATTTTAGGTAATAAGCTTCTAGTGTTAACTTGAAGAAAAACCTGGCTTTTACAAGACCAGAAATCTGTGAAGCAGAAATCAGAGCACAAGTTAGAATTGGGGTTAGCAACGGGTGTACATGCACATTTCCAGATATCATCAGTAGTAATACAATCAGAGGACAGGGAGAGCTCTGCAGTGTTGATATTTTATTACATTTGAATGTGCATCAGTCAACAAGATCATATTGTACAGAAATTTCATCAGGTAACATGAATACAAAAGCTGGCGAGAGGTGGTTAGATTATAATAGGATGGGAGCCAAGATTCTGTGTAAGCAACAGAGTCAGAATCAAGAGTGTGGGAACAAACATCATCTGTCCCATGGTCGGGTAAACAAGCAAATTCATAGTCAACAAAGCGCATAGGAGTCATGGAACAAATAGCATGTAAAGCACAAGAAAAAAAATTAAACAGCCATTATAAGTTCAAGTGTCATTCAACACAACAAAATTACTTGAAACAGTAGCTCTCTAGTAGGCTATGAAAGTCCAGGAGTCTATAAAAGTCTAAAAATAAATAAATGGTAAGCCTATGCTAGTTAATTCTGAGAAAAGCTCACAGAATGAACATAAAAGTTAATTAGCCTACAAAACATTCAGATTGTCCAAAGTCTGTAGTGTGTGTGTGTGCATGTGTGCTGGAGGTGAGTGAAAGCACTGGAGAGAGGGGGGGGGGGGGGTGTGTGGCTGGAGTAGCTGTACCAGACACAGGGAGAAAGGGCAGACGGGGAGCAGATTATAATTAAACCTGGGCAACCGTACCACCGTGTGGCTGTCGCCTATCATTGAACGTCTGACATGATACCAACGCCTTACTGACGTCTACATTACACCTGCGTGTAACATGTCATCATACCAACGCCTTACTAACGTCTGTGTGACGCCTGTGTGTTAAGGAAAGTTATAAGGTGCATAGTTTATATTTACATTAATTCAATTCCAACCATAAATGTTAGAAATTGACAGTTTTTCCCGTGCAAGCCGACATTCCAAAGTAGCCACCGTGAGCTATAGTGTAACCTACGGCTTGTGTATTTCCTGTTATCGCTAATTGCCTAGAGAATATTATGCCCAATCTATAGGTAATCAGTCTTTCCCTCAACACCTCATGGCATGGTATGTTATCTTATCTTGCTGTATACATATCTAAACATTTCTAGCCAATCATTCACATACTGTGTTGTTACCAGTTCCCAGTAGCCTACATCGGACAACCAATACGAGTTGTGTCCATCGCTTTCGGTTGAATAGAGGAGTTCATAGGCTTTCCCTGAGGGTCCGTGCTATTCGGAATCCTTGGAATGTCCCTTCCTCAATCAAGTATAAATGTAACATGGTTAAGTTTAGTGTTAGTTAAGGGTTATAGTTTAGGGTTTAGGGTTCAGGGTACCTTGCTATCTCTGGGAGTATATTAATGAAGGCTTTTCAGCTGGTCGAACTAATCTCTAAATCTTTCTTTCAGTCAAGAAGTGATGAGCCAGAGCAACCAATCAGCGACACTGTAGATGTTCTACCCCTTTACCCACACAGCTCTCCCTCCACAAGCAACCATGTCCTCTTCTCCTGATCAATTAATTTGCCACCACGCTGAAAGGACTGTACATACATACATACCTCTGTGCCCATCTAAATGCAACATGTTCCATCGAGGCCATAACTGGACACCTAATATGCAAAAAATGTAAACAAGATGCTACAGCAGTGTGTGTGTGTGTGTGTGTGTGTGTGTGGATGGAGTTTCAAGAAAAGACATGAGAAGATGGAGATAGTAGAGAGATAGTGAGATAGTGATGAAAATGAGTGCATACAGTTTCGAAATAAAGACCCCATGGGATCTAAAATGAGTGTGGGGTGCCCTCTTGTCTTCTTTTTGTCCGTTTGAGGATACTACAGTCACCCCTGGTGGAGGTTCTTGGAACACTGCTATTTAAGTCCGAGCAGATGTTGACGAAAACCTTCTAAGGTGGTTGTGCTATGTTGCGTGAATACCATGCAGATGTTTGGGTACAGAATGAATTGGTGTAAACGTAACAAGCTAAACGGTTGAGTACATTTTTTAAGATAGGGGTTCCAACATGGTTCGTTGGCTGTCACCAAAGGAGAACCCTTTTTTGGTTCCATGTAGAACCCTCTGTGGAATGGAGCCCAAAAGAGTTCTACCTAGACAGAGAAGGGGTTCTACCTGGAACCAAAAAGGGTTCTCCTATGGGGACAGCGGAAGAATCCTTTTATTTTGTAGATAGCACCTTTTTATCTTAGTGTAGGACTATATTGCAGTGGTGGTGGGGAATTATTATAATCAGAAATACTATGAAACATCCCCACTTTTAGCACACATTTGCAAGCAGGCAAAGTGACCTATGTGTGCTGAGGTATGTGTGATCACTCAACATTGACAGGACCAACAAAAAAAGACATGCTAACATGCAAACAAATGATAACATGTGTCTAACCTGCACCATTATGCAATTATTAGGAGACTAAATACAAATAGCTAATCCTGGCTACCAATGTTCTAGCATTTATTTATTGAGGCAAGCAGATCAGAGATGTCAAGATGGTACCCAAGCATATGGTCATATTTATATGTTTTATTTTGTTTATTATTTTATGGAGCCATTTTCTAGGCATCCCAGGTATTTACATTTGTATGTAAACTAATGTATGTACAGTATATGATTACTGCCTCTAAGGGGAGCTGTGACGTCAATTGAGAGCTTGGAGATTTCTTCTATATTGGAGAATGACCACTTCTGAAAACAAACGTTTCTCAGTCTCATCATTTTACCCTATTAATTCAGGTATGTAATGTGCAAAAGTGCCATATGACTCAAAATCTTGAGGTAACATGTTTAATTTATGTAATTAAGTTTGGTGATGTTTGAAGTCAATTGAAAGGAGTGAAAAATTGGTTGGTATTTCCCCATTATAAGTAATGGTTGGTATTTCCCCATTATAAGTAATGGAGATAGGCTAGATTGCTAATGGTTTACATGTAAGAGAAGAGATCAAGATGGTGTCCGAACTTTCTGTACTTTTTTTCAACAATGTTTTAGATCCAATTTGTTTTATTTTCTAAGAACAAAGGCTCAGTTTACTTTAGGTAATGTACATCTGTGCTATCACAACAAAATGTGTAATTGTTAATTTTTGTTCAAAAATAGTGTTTAATAGTTTTCTAGCTTGATGCTAACCAAATTTAGCTTGGCTAAGCGTTCAAGGTTCAATTCTTGGACCGACTCTCTTCTCTGTATACATCAATGATGTCGCTCTTGCTGCTGGTGAGTCTCTGATCCACCTCTACACAGACGACACCATTCTGTATACTTCTGGCCCTTCTTTGGACACTGTGTTAACAACCCTCCAGGCAAGCTTCAATGCCATACAACTCTCCTTCCGTGGCCTTCAATTGCTCTTAAATACAAGTAAAACTAAATGCATGCTCTTCAACCGATCGCTGCCTGCACCTGCCCGCCTGTCCAACATCACTACTCTGGATGGCTCTGACTTAGAATACGTGGACAACTACAAATACCTAGGTGTCTGGTTAGACTGTAAACTCTCCTTCCAGACCGACATCATACATCTCCAATCCAAAGTTAAATCTAGAATTGGCTTCCTATTTCGCAACAAAGCATCCTTCACTCATGCTTCCAAACATACCCTCGTAAAACTGACCATCCTACCAATCCTCGACTTCGGCGATGTCATTTACAAAATAGCCTCCAATACCCTACTCAACAAATTGGATGCAATCTATCACAGTGCAATCCATTTTGTCACCAAAGCCTCATATACTACCCACCATTGCGACCTATACGCTCTTGTTGGCTGGCCCTCGCTTCATACTCGTCGCCAAACCCACTGGCTCCATGGGTAAAGTCCCGCCTTATCTCAGCTCGCTGGTCACCATAGCATCACCCACCTGTAGCACACGCTCCAGCAGGTATATCTCTCGTCACCCCCAAAACCAATTATTTCTCCTTCCAGTTCTCTGCTGCCAATGACTGGAACGAACTACAAAAATCTCTGAAACTGGAAACACTTATCTCCATCACTAGCTTTAAGCACCAACTGTCAGAGCAGCTCACAGATTACTGCACCTGTACATAGCCCACCTATAATTTAGCCCAAACAACTACCTCTTTCCCAACTGTATTTATTTTATTTATTTATTTTGCTCCTTTGCACCCCATTATTTTTATTTCTACTTTGCACATTCTTCTACTGCAAATCTACCACTCCAGTGTTTTACTTGCTATATTGTATTTACTTTGCCACCATGGCCTTTTTTTGCCTTTACCTCCCTTATCTCACCTCATTTGCTCACATTGTATTTAGACTTGTTTATACTGTATTATTGACTGTATGTTTGTTTTACTCCATGTGTAACTCTGTGTCGTTGTATGTGTCGAACTGCTTTGCTTTATCTTGGCCAGGTTGCAATTGTAAATGAGAACTTGTTCTCAACTTGCCTACCTGGTTAAATAAAGGTGAAATAAAAAATACATTTAAAAAAGCACTAGTTAGCTCTAGGCTAGTTGATTTTAGTCAATGTAATGGTTGTAGCATTGTTTTGCATAGGCCTCCAGTAATAATTTTGCCGAATGGACACTCATAGTACAGTGAGATACAGTATATATAATGTGAATGTGTAAATGTATGTTGACTCCAGGTTTGGATGAACGGACCAACGGGACTTGATGGGTACCAGGAATGGTGGGAGGACAATCTTAAGGTAATTATCTTTGCACACAACAGCTACAAAATATTGAATTTGAATATGCTAATACATTTAAATAAAAATGTAATTCAATTCAGTTTCAAACCAGGAAATACAAGATTAATTTATGAATTAAATGATTCAATTTGTGCATTACAAATGCAAAAATATTACACTTCAATGCTTTATTCTTATACAAATGATGAAATTCTAATACAATTTTGTTGGCACTGAAATTAACTCCATAGGGTGTACACCAGGGCTCTCCTATCCTGTTCCTGGAGAGCTACGGTCCTGTAGGTTTTCACTCCAACCCCAATCTAGCGCACCTGATTCTAATAATTAGCTAGTTGATCAGCTGCACCAGGTGAGTTACAACGGGGGTTGGAGCGAAAACCTACAGGAGGGTAACTCTCCAAGAACAGGGTTGGAGAACCCTGGTGCACACTAACTATGATGGGCCATTGCACCAAGGAGGCTACTAAAGTTCACTACGGTCTCTGAGTTGTCATGGCGTTGAAGTTTTGCTTCCTTGAAAAAAACGAATCCACTTCATCCATTGGGGGTGAGGAGAAGCTTGAAAGCGGCCAAATCTAAAAGAAATGTTGGAACAGGGCTTTAAACAATGCATGAGTGGCTTTCACTCATATCTCAGACATTTCCTTGTTTAAAAAATGCTGTTCTCATATTCTGATATACAAAGTCTCAATGTTTATGTCGACTCACCTGAGCTTTTGATAAGACTGTCCAAAGCAAGGAAGGCATACTTCACCACAAGCCTTGAATGTGATCGGAGGTGGAATCTTCAGTGACCTTGTCTTCAAATAAACCAGTAGCGAATCCACAGTCATTCGATCAATCGGGAAATCCGCACTTGCTACATCCAATTTTGGACCTTTAAATTAATTATACACAGAGTGTACAAAACATTCCGAACATCTTTCCATGACAGACTGACCAGGTAAATCTGGGTGAAAGCTATGATCCCTTATTGATGTCGCTTGTTAAATCCACTTCAATCAGTGTAGCTGAAGGGGAAGAGACATATTAAAGAAAGATTTTTAAGCCTTGAGACAATTGAGACATGGAATGTGTACAGTATGTGTGCCCATTCAGAGGGTGAATGGGCAAGACAAAGTATGTAAGTGCCTCTAAGTGTGGTGTGGCAGTAGGTGTCAGGTGCACTGGTTTGTGTCTAGAACAGCAATGCTACGCAATGCTTCACGCTCAAAAGTTTCCCATCTGTATCAAGAAGGGCCTATCATCCAAAGGACATCCAGCCAACTTGACAACTGTGGGAAGCATTGGAGTTAACATGGGCCAGCGTCCCTGTGGAATGCTTTCGACACCTTGTAGAGTCTATGCCCTGGCAAACTGAGGCTGTTCTGAGTGCAAGGGGGGGGGGGGGTGCAACTCAATATTAGGAATGTGTTCTTAATGTTTGTACACTCAGTGTATATTTAGTCTCCAGATGTATGTTAATACATTTGCACAATGAGCACTTGTCTTTACACCACATAGTTGCAGTTATTGGTTAGCTAGATAGTGAGTTTTAGCCATATTAGCTATTGACATTAAATCAGCCAAAACACCACAGAAAGTGAATTCACTCCTCCCTCGCTCCCTGGTTTTTAGCTTGCAGCTATCAGTCTAGCTGGCTAGGTTTAGGATGTTTACTAACTCATACAATACCAATGACAAACTTAGCTAGCTATGTTATCAACATATGGCAGTACACAAACAAAATCTAGGTCACTTATTTTGACAGCTAAAAAGAAACAGCATCGGACACCCCCTAAATTCGGACGCTCTCTAGCGGTTGGAGGATTAAATCACCCTGAACTCAACATTTAAATGGACTGGAAAATAATGGTACATTTTGCGACTAATAATGGTACATTTTGAGAGTTTTTAATATGTACACATTTTGTGGGACACGCTGTATATTGTAAAATTCGACTGCGTGACAGACCACACATCCTTTAATATCCAACATTTAACCTAAATTATTAATCAAATCAAACTTTTTTGTCACCTGTGCTGAATACAACAAGTGTAGACCTTACTGTGAAATGCTTACTTACAAGCCCTTAACCAACAGTCCAGTTCAAGAAGAGTTAAGAAAATATTCACCAAATAAACTAAAGTAAAAAATCTATTTAAAAAATAACACATAACATAATAACGAGGCTATATACAGGGGGTACCGAGTCAGTGTGTGGGGGTACAGATTAGAGGTAATTTGTACATGTAGGTATGGGTGAAGTGACTATGCATAGTAATTAACAGCGAGTAGCAGCAGTGTACAATGTAAATAGTCCGGTGGCCATTTGATTAATTGTTCAGCAGTCTTATGGATTCGGGGTAGAAGCTGTTAAGGAGCCTTTTGGTCCTAGACTTGGCGCTCCGGTACCACTTGGATGACTGAAGTCTCTGACAATTTTATAGGCCTTCCTCTTGACCCCAGTGATGTACTGGGCCGTAAGCACTACCCTCTGTAACGCCTTACCGATGCCAAGATGTCGAGCAGTTGCCATACTAGGCGGTGATACAACCAGTCAGGATGGTGGAGCTGTATAACTTTTTGAGGATGTGGGGATCCAAGCCAAATCTTTTCAATTCCTTGAGGGGGAATTTTTTTTGTCGTGCCCTATTCACGACTGTTTTGGTGTGTGTGGACCATGATAGATTGTTAGTGATGCGAACACCAAGGAACTTAACTCCCGACCAGCTCCACTACAGCCCTTTTGAGGTTAATGGGGGCCTGTTCGGCCCGACTTTTCCTGTAGTCCACAATCAGCTCCATTGTCTTGCTCACGGCACCACACTGCCAGTTCTCTGACCTGCTCCCTATAGACTGTCTCATAGTTGTCCATGATCAGGCACTGTTGTGTCAACAGCAAACTTAATGATGGTGTTGGAGTCGTGTTTGGCCACGCAGTCGTGGGTGAGCAGGGAACACAGGATCCAGTTTCAGAGGGAGGTGTTTAGTCCCAGGGTCCTTAGCTCAGTGATGAGCTTCGTGGGCACTATGGTGTTGAACGCTGAACTGTAGTCAATGAACAGCATTTTCATATAGGTGTTCCTTTTGTCCAGGTGGAAAAGGGCAGTGTTGAGTGTGATTGAGATTGCTTCATCTGTGGATCCGTTGGGGCGGTATGACCAGCCTTTCAAAGCACTTCATGGCTACCGACGTGAGTGCTATAGGGCAGTAATCATTTAGGCAGGTTACCTTCACTTTCTTGGGCAAAGGGACTATGGTGGTCTGCTTGAAACATGTAGGTATTACAGACTCATGTCACTGAAGACACTTGCTAGTTGGTCAGCGCATGCTTTGAGTACACGTCCTGGTAATCCATCTGGCCCTGCGGCTTTGTGAATGTTGTATTTTGTAGTGTTCTCGTTTATCGTCTATATTAAACATGTTGAACACGCTGCATTTTGATCCTCCTCTCCTTCAACAGAAAACCGTTACATTGTTGAAGGAAATTAATATATTAAAGTTATTTTGACATTGATAGAGAGAGATTATCTCCGCACCAGATATTACTCTTCAAACATTGTCAAATTAGAAAGCATGTGAAAAAGCATTTCCCTGAAACCAATATTATACCAAAGCAACATTGTTTGATTCATGTTCCATCTCAAATCCCATTTTTGCTCCAATGGTCAGACATACAGTGCCTTGCAAAAGGAGTCATCCCCCTTGGCAATTGTCCTAATTTGTTGCATTACATCCTGTAATTTAAATAGATTTTTATTGGAGTTCATGTAATGGACATACACAAAATAGTCCAAATTGGTGAAGTGACATAGAAAAATAAAAAACTGAAAAGTGGTGCGTGCATATGTATTCACCCCCTTTGCTCTGAAGCCCTTAATTAAGATCTGGTGCAACCAATTACCTTCAGAATTCATATAATTAGTTAAATAATGTCCACCTGTTTGCAATCTAAGTGTCACATGATCTGTCACATGATCGCAGAATATATACACCTGTTCTGAAAGGCCGCAGAGTCTGCAACACCACTAAGCAACGGGCCCCACCAAGCAAGCGGCACCATGAAGACCAAGGAGCTCTCCAAACAGGTCAGGGATAAAGTTGTGGAGAAGTACAGATCAGGGTTGAGTCATAAAAAATATCAGAAACTTTTAACATCCCACGGAGCACCATTTCAATCCATTATTTTTTTTTTATAGAATATGGCACCACAACAAACCTGCCAAGAGCGGGCCGCCCACCAAAACTCACGGACCAGGCAAGGAGGGCATTAATAATCAGAGGCAACAAAGAGACCAAAGATAACCCTGAAGGAGCTGCAAAGCTCCACAGCGAAGAATGGGGTATCTGTCCATGGGACCAGTTTAAGCCATACTCTCTACAGACCTGGGCTTTACGGACAAGTGGCCAGAATAAAAGCCATTGCTTAAAGAAAAAAATAAGCAAACACATTTAACCCCGAGAACCCCATCCTCACAGTGAAGCATAGTGGTGGCAGCATTATACTGTGGTGATGTTTTTCATCGGCAGGGACTGGAAAACTGGTCAGAATTGAAGGAATGATGGATGGCGCAAAATATAGGGAAATTCTTGAGGCAAACCTGTTTCAGTCTTCCAGAGATTTGAGACCGGGACGGAGGTTCACCTTCCAGCAGGACAACACAAGTGGTTTAAGGGGTAACACTTAAATGTCTTGTAATGGCCTAGTCAAATCCCAGTCCTCAATCCAATTGAGAATCTGTGATATGTCTTAACGATTGCTGTACACCAGCTGAACCCATCCAACTTGACGGAGCCGGAGCAGTTTTTGCCTTGAGGAATGGGCAAAAATCCCAGTGGCTAGATGTGTGAAGTTTATAGAGACATAACACAAGACACTTGCAGCTGTAATTGCTGCAAGTGTCTTATTTCTTGTGTCTTATTTCTCTTATTTCTAAATTATTTCTTGTTTGTTTCACAAGAAAAACATTTTTGCATCTTCAAAGTGGTAGGCCTGTTGTGTAAATCAAATGTTACAAACCCCCAAAAATCCATTTTAATTCCAGGTTGTAAAGCAACAAAATAGGAAAAATGCCTAAGGTGTGAATATATTCGCAAGCCACTGTATAACCTTTTGCGGCAAAGAAGGGGGACGAGTGACAAATGGCAGATATGTGAGAGCAGAACTAATAAACGGGCTCAGCCCAATCACTAAAATGGCCACCCCTGTCAGAACAGATCACAAAATGGCCGACCGCCAAAACTACAAGTCCCAGAAGCAAGGGGAACCCTCAGAAGGTAGAGCCAACCCACAGATAAAGGGTCAAGAAAAACCAGGAAGAGGGGGAGAGAGGGCTGGAAGGATCTATGAACAATAGAGATTGGCTGGATTTACCGTGCATGAGCTGGATTGTTTTGGACTTACCTGTTGGCGTTTGACCCTGGACCTACCGAGAACCCGATTCGTATTCCGAACCCTGCTGTCCTTGACCTCGCCTACGTCCTGGGTGGACCAGGACAGAGAAACAAACACACAGGTAATGTCCTGTTCGAAAGAACTCTCATTCTTAGGTGATTTGGTGACAGTTTACCACTTAATTTGTGACAAACGCTCCTAACCTTGAAGAGGTTTGCCACACTTTGACAATTAAAAAAAAATGCATCCACTTCTGTCTACGAACCTAAATATGATGCTGCACTGGTGGGAGCTATTCGACCGCTGTCTATGGCGATTCTGCCAGTTTGATGGGCAAGAATGGAAGGAAGGCTCTCCTCTCTCCCTCAGGTGGTTGCTTTCGCATGTCATGATTCCCAAAGCTGTAAAATCATAAAATCTGCATTTAGCTCAGAAAACAGGCCCTTCATTATTGACACACAGATTCAAATAGTATACCATAAGTGTAACAATGTGAATTTGCACAAAAGAAAATAAACAAAATCCTGTTTTCAATTGACCACTTTTCTGTTCACTTGTTCTTCCTCTGTCGAGTTCCTGATGTTTCTCTCCAGCTTTACAATGAACATGTAGTGCCACACCAGCCCCTGCCCTTCCAGTAACCTTATTGGCACTGAGCTCCACTCAGACCTCATAGCACAGCAGGGGTGAAGATACCTTCAACACCATCACCCTCATCCCCTTAGTAAGCACCATGGTATTTATATTTGGTATGAATCTCAATCTTGATTGAGAAAATACGTGTTTAATATGTTAATTTCCAATACCCACTCAACACTCAGGCGGCCTCAAATAGGCCTACCATAATCACTTTAGCACGTGCTGCTCCGTTCTCATCAAGTTTATGCTATGGGATGGGGACCAATCACTTGGCTTCTGATGTTCAAGATCTTACCTCTGAGTGAGCGGAGAGTCGCCTTGGGCCTGTGTGTGAGGGTCAGCTAGCTGACTGCCTTTCTCTTGACTTATGTCTTCATGCATGTGGTGGTGAGTTCATTGCTCCATTTCTCAGAATAGTTAACCTACGTGTGGGCACATTTAGTGACCCAATATTTAACATACATTGAACATATTAAACTCTTACTTTCACATTCAAAGACTGTAATTGCCCTACCCATCTTTTAAACTGAATTTGCCAGTTGTTATTTTTCAGTTTTCGTCCTTGACCCTTATACAGTATTACTCTCCCTAATGAGATTCCTAAATCACAACCCTACATTCAATGACTAATACCAAGTGGTTGTGTTTAGTTAAATAAAAAATTAAGCTCTTGCAATGAGATGTTGACCAGGTTCTCTACAGGAGATCCATGGACAGTTTGTGCCATTTCCATTTCTTCTCAGTGGTGTGTGGGGGGGGGGACATCATTTTCACTGCAGTGTTGGTCCCTGAGACCCAGAACAGATTGCTGGAGTATATTGAACTATTTCCGGACTGGATGGAGCGTCACCACAATTGAAGCATAATACCTGTTGCTTACTGGAGCACTGGGAGTAGACTTCATCGACATGATGCAGCCTTTTGCACAAATTGTTTTTATTCAGGTGTTGAATTTCAGCATTTTAAATGTTTGTTAAAGGAAAAAGACCCCGTTGCTGGGATTGTAGCCCTTTCCTGCAGTCAATGGCCAAAAGTGCCTCCTTATTAAGTAATTTAAAAAAACAACGAAAATCTGGTGTTTCTATGTTAAACAGTTTTGTTATATTTCAGTCTTCTGTGATATATAAAGTGTAATATTGGGATGAAAATTGAATACATTTCAACTCTATCTGACATGGTAGAGGTGTATTTTATTTTAAGCCCATAACCATGTGTGTGAGGTGTATATTTTTGTTCCAAAGTAGATTTGTTTAAGACCACCAAGAATCTCTGTGTTACCCTGATTTCTCACTCCAGTACAATGTTTTAATGACATAGTTTAATCACTCATACATGTATTTAATTGTAAAATTACATAAATACACATATATAAACACAATAGTCTGCCCGTCAACTTCATGTACTGTGCCTGTAACAAAATGTTATAGATTTGAGCATTGGGAATGGAGGTCAGACTATCAAAGTAACACACAGACAAATTAGCCATAAACCCGTTTGAATTAGGCAGCTCAATTCCCTTTCGGTATTCAAGCTCACCCTTCCTCTTTTGCCTTCTTCCACCAACAGCAGTGAGACGTTTTCTTTCACACAAAAAAATAGGGCAAAATGTTCATGCATCATTACACATTGACACACAATACAATATTGGTTTGGCATTTCAATAGTAACCTTGTTTTGCGACCTAGTTGTTTGACATTATGTTTCTTTTCCACTTCAAAAACCAGCCGCTTCTGGCATTTCTGCCTTTTCAGGCTTGTTTCCATCAGCCAGCCTTCATCAACCAGTCATCATGGTAGAGGTTCTCTGGTGGGAACAAAACCTGAGAGCGACAAAAAAATGTGATTTTTAACCTACTACCTCATGATTGCAAAATAACCACCACTGTGTTGGAGATGGATATTAGTGCTGAATAATAATCTAAAACATGTGATGATCATACACAAACCTAGACTTCATCAGACTGGCAATGGATCTCATTGATGTCCTTGTTTATTTCGCAGAGGACCCTGAGAGGAAATGCTCTGGCGCCCCCCTCGGGAAACTTGTATAGAAATATCCAAAGGTTTGACAGGACATATTGAAAGTGTGTAGTATAAAAAGACCAATTAGGGTTACCTGAGCATTGACATCACTGCACTGGTGGCCGGTGACAAACTCCTGGATGTGATCCAGATAGGCGATGGTCATCTCTAGCACAGTCACTAGGTCAATCCGGATGCCTGGGATCCTGGGTAGCAAGTTTTGGAGTTTACAGCAACTGACAGTGATCCGCCTCTTGCAATACGAAGGAGGGAAGAAAAGTAGAATGGTGTGGAACAACCATGGCCAGAAGGAAAGGTCTTGATAGATGTAGGCACGTGATATACATGAAGTAGGTTACTATAGAAGCATATTGGGTTTCAGTCAAGACAATTTGGTGTCATGTCACAGTGTGATATAATCCACATGTTGTTGAGTTGGAATGTATTGTACTAAACTGTCTTTCTATCTCCCTGATGACACAGCCCACTCGGCACAAACTGGTTGTATCAGCGTTGCTTCCACGTAATTTGTCCATGTAATTGTGACATGGAATCTATGTGTAAAAAAACATTAGATTTGCAAAAAGATTGAGTGAAAGTTCAACCACAGGATTATGTCACCGTGGTAACCGATTTTCAACATGGACAATGTTGTAAAATATGTTGAATTTGTACATTTGAAACAACATCAGATCTTCAACATTATATTCACTATCAGAAAAAAAAGATATGGTCTGGGCAGCACCTCCTGGAGAGTTGACCTATCTACAACTATACATTTGGTCTCCCATCCAGAGTTTTAACCAAGCCCAGTTTAGCTTTGATATTTGTCACTGACTACTACCAATTTTCTATCATGAGAATGATTATTGAGAGATCTCTTAATAACTAAATAGATTCACTGTTGCTATCGAAGTCATTCCAAAGGGTAGGTTTAACAGAGCAAATGAAATGTAACCATACTTAAAAATAGTACTGTATAAAAATCGACAAGTGATATATGCTTTTGTCTCCCCCTTTTGACACCCATAAGGGTGTTTTTGATAAGTTAAAACTTTGTTTATTGACATGTAAGATATAGGATCAAACTTTGGTCATGGAAAACAGAGTAAAGCAGAGCAAAGCATTATTATAAAAATATCTGGTCCTCACAGCTACTCCTATCCTGTACCAGGTGGGCTCCTTGCCACCCAGGGACTCTAAACCTTCACATAAGAGAGGACAAGTTATATCGTACATGTTATGTATTTAAGAAGTTATCATTCCATGACCTCACCCACAGCAAACCAGGGGTCATCCTCAGTCAGCCCCATCTTTCTCCGGAAGTTAGATTCCGTATCTGCATCAAGCAAGGGCATCATACCTGAAGCCTGTACCACATCTGTAACAGACTTCTTCAAACAAGGTATGACGCAAGCAACACAACACATCAATAACAAAAATACAAGAATTAGGGTCGGAAATCCAGTAACCACCATACCAGTGTACTTACCAAACCAGGCTTCCAACCAAGATAACAGTCCAGACTCCTCCAACCCCGCCATGGTCCTCATCTCAGCAGATAGATATACTACCATCTGGACTGGTGTTATTAGGAATAAACATGCAACATTGCTTGCCAAACATCATACTGACTGGCAAGAAGCATATCCAAAGCAAGTCTATTCTGTCTGGCAACCCTAGATGTGGCCTCCAGCTGTTCAGACATACCAGTGTGTGCATCACGGGAGTAGTTCACAAAACGCTGTTGATTATAGTAGATATAATTAATCCATGCAGTCTGCTGGGCATCCACTATGGCTGGCCCTATGATAGGTAGTAAATGCTAGAGTCCAACCTTCCTACCCAAGGCCTGAAACTCATGAGGAACCCCCACTGGCACCCCCAACAGATTAGTGTGTATGTCAACTACATCCTCCGTCCAAGGAGCACTACGTCTATGCCTCCCATAGGATGTAATGTTTTCAGGCCCTCTGGATACAGAACCCAACAGCTGTTCAGCAGTAACATCAACAATGGTCAGTGGAATTATCAAACTGGTCAGAGCACACATACCTTGCCAGTCTCCTCTAAGAATGGGTCTCAGTACTCTTTTGGGTCCACATATCCACCACACATCAGCCAGACCACTAGTTTGGTTTAGGCCTGCAACTGGCCAAGTGAGTCGTTGTAAGTTGTAAGTCGCTCTGGATAAGAGCGTCTGCTAAATGACTTAAATGTAATGTAAATGTTACTACTGCAATCAGCTTCAGGCAATCTCCCATAGTCTATACCATTACCTGTACCCGTGATGCAACTGTAATTGCCTTTCTTTTCGGGGTCTTAGCTGTATACCTCATAAGACAGCCACAAATTGTCCCTACCATCAAAACCAGTCTCAATGCCTAATTGATGATCAATAGCTGAATCGTCTCTAACGTTAATTACCTGAATGGGATTTGACACAGTGGTGGTGGGTGGCAGGCTCGGTCCAGGGGTGGTAGAGGAGTGTGTCTGGCACTGGTTCGTCTGGGACCTCTGTGGTTTTGGCAGCACCTTAATAGAAAACACACCCATCGTGTCTGTCCCGGTCCTTTGTAGTCCGAGGGTGTAAGTGCCTGCATCAGAGAGCTTAATGGTTTTGATGGTTAGTAGGATTTCATCACCTTTACAGAGTTCAACAGTGCTCCCAGGTTTCCCCCATATCATGGAAAACCTATCGACCTTTGTGGGATCCCCTATGCTATAAGGATACCCTCTTCTCCAATCCCAGAACTGTCCCAAGTTGGTTATCATGTAATCCCCATACGGACACCCTCCCCCGTTACATAGGTACACTGGCCCTCCTGTACACAGGTGTTAAAACCAAACACAAATATCTCAATTTCTTCCCTGCCCTGTTGGCTCAAAATCTGTCCCAAATACTTAACATGAGTCTACCATAATTAAAACTTATCCTAGCTAATTTTCACACCACATTCATCAGAGAAAATATGACACTATAATGTAAATTTCACTGCCTTTTTGTATTAAATTACCTTAATATCAGTGTTACAAATGACCCTAGATTCTCCATCCAAATGGCTTTCCAGTGAGGCTGATCAGACCACAAAGGAAAGTTACAATGGAGGTCATAAGTCATACCACCCCTCCAAATAAGTGTTTCTTACTAAAAGATTTCACCTATTAAATTAAGAAAATAAAAACGTATAATATTTAATATGTGAGTGTACCCCTTTAAGATATCTTGTCTCTGGGAACATTGAAATCAACTTAAACCCAAAACGTTTGCTACAAAAAAAAACTAATAATTATAATAATACCCTCAAATAATCTGTTTTAAATTTCCTCAATGTTTCATGTAACTCATTCAGTCTTTAAAATGCTTTATACCCGGCCAATAAACTCACACAATTGTGATAAACGTGCACTGTCCCTTTAACATAAAATAAACTCATCCGGCAATCCACTTTGCGGGCTTTTCATTGTTCCCCATAATGAAAACAGATTCTAATGTTAGTATACCTTAACACCATTTGAAGTTAATCTCCTGTTTATCTGAACAATCAAACCAAAATCAATAACCGGGAATTACTGTAAAACGATATTCAGCTACTTTAAAAAATGTATTTGGAACTTTTTTTTCTTGTAAAGTGACAAAGCTATAATGCACGCATTTTCCCTCTAAATGACGCAACCAATTTTCTTTGTCATAATTTGAGGAACGTTATTGTGTAGTCAACGTAATTACGCAGTTTTACCTTCCAACTTCCTCTACCCCAATATGTAAACGTACCATGTACATCGCTAAATTCATAAGACCATTTCGATGGGCATAAATCTATCGTAATTCCCAATAGGCTATTCCAGTGATCATTTGGGAAACAACGTATTACATAAAAATTGCCTCGCCATTATCTCGAACGAATTAGTCTCTCAATTCAACCTAAACAAACTATCAAAACGTTAAGTCATATCTTGAACAAATACTAATAACCGTATCAATCCGGGCAAAACCCATAAATATTTGAATTACAATCAGAATGAATTTTTGTCTAAGGATGTCAAGGTTGAGACACGAACCCCAGTCCCCCGCATCAAAGGCAAATACCCCAACGCCATTCAAATGATTGATTTTCCCCGCCAATAACCATACCATTATAATTGTCTATACTAGCAAACTCCGGCACCGGGACAATTTCCAGAAAACATTACAGTTCAAAGGCCCAAGCTTTTCCTCAGCGAGGATTCTCCTTATTCTCCGTTTTAGCGTCTCCAATATCCAACCAGGCTCCCCGTCGACTGGGAGCCCGTTGGGCGCGACAATGCTGCCTTCTTCTGTCCACTCCCTGTATAGCTTTTCTCCCCGCTTCTACCACCATTTATTTCTAAAGTGGACTTCAAAGTTTTCAACACCTTCTCAGCCTGTTGACGAGTCATTGTTAACTACATTTGGGGTGTGTATCATATAATTTTTAGAATTATTTCCAATTCGACACTTTTTTTCATGTCAACGTTGCTACCTCCTTAGTCAATTAACAGTATGACTTCAAGAAATACCCGTAGGTCGTTCAAACTGGTATTAGCTATTCCCACTCAATACCCAATGTACTACATTCATTCAGTGAACTTATCTTATTTCCAATAAAACCCATCTCATTACCCTTAGGTCATTCACCTGTTATTGTACGCCGACTAATAACTAATGTACCACAGTCACTCGAGGAAGTTATCTTATTTCCAATATAACACAGGTCTCTTGCCTGTACTATTATCTGTAGATCATTCAGCCCGTCATCAGTAGGCCGACTGATAACTAATGTACCACAATCCTTCGATTTGTCCTTATCAAATCTTCTTTCACACCAGTAGGTACGCCATCCCACCTAGTACATTACATTCGCTGTTATATTGTCGTTCATCTCACATTCACACTGGTAAGTACGCCAACCCACCCTCATAAACCAGTAGCTCCGCGGAACTACCTAGTATATTACATTCACAGTTATATTGCCGTTCACCTCACATTCACACTGGTAGGTTCGCCGACCCACGCTCACATAAACCAGCAGCTTCGACGGACTACCTAGTACATTACATTCACTGTCATACCATAAAAGTGATCGATCAGTTCAAAATTGCATTTACCACTATGTAATCCTTATGATCCTTTACCAATATAAATTAATAACATTTGGTTACTTACATCAAACAGGTGTCTCACAAAACTACATTTGTTTAACTCCAATGTGCAGAACTTTAGTTTTTCACAACAGGTTTCTGCTTACCTTCTTTAGTTTACCGGTCAGGATTTGTTAGACACACCGTCCTACCACAGTACTGGCCATTCGGCTGGCACACCAATGTCCAGCGAAATCCTTCACCAGATCACGTTCACACGGGTCACTAATTGTTAGATTTTGTCTGTTTTTAGTTGGTGCCATCGGTTTGAGTAATCCACTCGTTTAGCATGCAGAGAAAGGAATCTGAAAATCTACCCATAAGCTTTGTTTCAACAAGTCAAAATGCGTTTCTACTCACTCCTCAGATACCTTAAAATGTAATCAAACTATAATATTTCTTACGGAAGAAGTATGTTCAATAGGAAACCGATTTTTAGCAGGTGCGTCTTGTCAAACACGAATTTCCAAGACTATGTCCCTGAACAAAAACTGATATTTCTTATTCGTTTTTGAAATAACAAGCCTAAAACCTTGAACATAGACTGCTGCCATCCTGTGGAAGCCATAGGAATTGCATCCTGGGAGCTAGAATTCAGTATGCCCTTATGCTTTCAATTGTAAGAGCATGGTCTCTCAAAATAATAATCTGGTTGGTTTTTCTTTGGATTTTCTACTACATTATTTTAAAATTTCTACAAACTTCAAAGTGTTTTCTTTACAATGGTATCGACTATATGCATATCCTGGCTTCAGGGCCTAAGCAACAGGCAGTTTACTTTGGGCATATCAGCCAAGAGCAACTACATCAAGAAATGGCACCATAATGAGCAGTGATGCCTATTCGTGGATGCCAAGGGAAGCCAGGCTTTCCCCAAAAATGTAAAAAATAAACAATATCATTTATATTTTGTCTCACTGTGTTTCATAAATGTCATTCAATTTGCAGGAAGCTGAATACAGTGGGGCAAAAAAGTATTTAGTCAGCCACCAATTGTGCAAGTTCTCCCACTTAAAAAGTTGAGGCCTGTAATTTTCATCATAGGTACACTTCAACTATGACAGACAAAATGAGAAAAAAAATCCAGAAAATCACATTGTATCAGATTGGGTGCAAATTTGGCTAAGTAATTGACCATGCCAAGCACTGTTTTCAGCTCTGCGTGGTTCTTTGGTGGCTCCATCTCCTTTATGTCTAAGATCTGCTTGTGGATCTGGCTTGATTCCATTCGCTGTAAGAAGATGTCCGAAGTAGCTGACGTCTGTAGCACCGACTGTGCTCTTCTCGGGGTTGAGACATACTCCTCTCTCGCGGGACCTTTGCAGCATCGCACAGAGATTTCATTTTCCACTTTGGTTCATCAACAGACAAGGATGTTGTCCACAATTGTCACAACTCCATCGAGGCCTTCATACATCTCGTTGCTCTTTCGCTGAAACTCGACTTGGACTGAGATAATCCCAAAAGGCAGGTGATAAAACCTGTAGTGTCCAAACGGTGTGTTTAACGTTGTGAGCTTTGTTGACTCCACCGTGAGCTCGATAGCCCAGTAGCCTGATCTGGCGTCAGTAAGGGGTAATGGGGGCATTTGATAGCCTTGTTCAAATCTCTTGGGTCGAGACATACTTTGATCTTGCCTGTGCAAGTTCTGTAACCTTTCTCCATGCTCTCCAACTCTTTCTTCAAATGGGAGATGAGAGCAAGGGGAATTGTTCTCAGTGGGTAGACCACAGGGGTTGCGTCTGGGTGAAGGTGAATGGTACATTCTCCTGAGAATAGTCCTATTCCTGTAAAAACAGACATTCTCTGTCTCTTCTGGTGCTATCACTGATAAAACTAGCTTGATGAGGCCCATGTCTAAACATGCTTTAAGACCTATTACTGCAGCTACTCAAGTGCCGGCAATGTAAAAGTCCATCATGTCAGTGAAAGTGCATCTGCCTTTTACTGGGAGCTGTTCAACACCATAACCAGTCAGTCTGCGCATGGTGGGCTGTAGCTTGCACTCTGATGTCAAGCTGCGGTACTTATTCAGAGGAATAATGTTTACTTGTGCACCAGTGTCTAGTTTGAACTTTAGCTCTGTGCCTTGTGTTCCGATCTCAATGTCAGCATAGGCTTGCTCTGTCTGACTTTCCTGTGTCAATGAATCAGTAAACAGTTCATCAGCATTTGACTCTTTGATTGACATTTACTGTTTTCTCATGGTAAGCTCTGCAAACTTGCAAAGTGATTACGTTTTCCACATTTAGTACACTGTTTGCCTTTAGCTGGGCAACTTTGGCAAGACCTGGGTGGTCATGCACTTTGTATTCACAATATCCACATGTAATGGGGCGTTGAGTCTTTGTCCCTCTGTTTTGGATTTCTGTCTCTCTGTTCTGAAGCGCACTGTCTGGGCACTGGAGGTGTGCTTAGATGTTTGCCTGACTGTGTGCAATGCTTGTGCTGTGTGCACATGATGTGCTCATGTTGCCGCACAAAATGATTTTTTCATCTGAGCCTGTGCTAGCTCGTGAGATCTGGCTATTTTGATAGCTTTGTCCAACGTTGGCTCAGACCCAACATCCAAAAGTTTCTCTCTCACATGCGGTGAGTGTATTCCAAATACAATACGGTTCCTAACTATCTTATCCTTGTTTGCATAATCAGTCTTTCTCAAGCAGATATAGCTCAGTCACAGACTATTTTGATTCAGTCTCTAAGTGTCCACGTATTGTAAATGTCTCTCCCTTTTTCATCGATCCAGAGGAGCAGGAAGCTGCACTTTTCCTCTTCTCCTCTGTCCTTCAGAGGACCCGTGAACATTAGCTCCACATGCTGTTTGAACTTATGCCATGCATCGGGTATGATTGTAGACTTCCTGTCCATTCAAGTTGAAGGAACTCCAGCAAAATCCATCTTTTAGTCCTTTTACTCTGACACCATGTCTTGTTTTGCACAAAATAATAAAATGCAGTACGACAGGAGCTTTATAAAACATAGCTCTTTATTAGCTAGCTGTAATTGGCATGTTTATGTGTCTCCGGCGACGATCAACTGAAATAACCTCACGACCTGGGTGGTCTAACCAATCATAGCGCAGTATGATATTGTCACGTTCTGACCATCGTTCTTGTGTGTTTTCCTTGTTTTAGTGTTGGTCAGGACGTGAGCTGGGTGGGCATTCTATGTTGTGTGTCTGGTTTGTCTATTTCTATGTTTTGCCTGATATGGTTCTCAATCAGAAGCAGGTGTTAGTCATTGTCTCTGATTGGGAACCATATTTAGGTAGCCTGTTTTGTGGGTGATTGTTCCTGTCTTTGTGTTTGTGGCACCAGATAGGACTGTTTCGGTTTTTCACATTTCTTGTTTTGTAGATTGATGTATTTTCATATTTAATTAAGATGTACAAAAATAACCACGCTGCATTTTGGTCCGCCTCTCTTTCACCAGAAGTAAACCGTTACAGATATGACCATGCTGTAGGTCATGTAACAGTTTGTTACATGCAAAATGTTTTGTGGACTCCAACGGACAGATGTTGGTCTCTTTTTTTGTAATGAAACCAGTGGCGATTTTAGCATGTCAATCTTGGTTGGATTCAGCAAAGCCACTACAAAACACAGCACTAAACAATACAGTAGTTGATCTATAACAGTGACAAGCGGTTCCCACAAACTGTTAGGACCTACATAAAGTTGTCGCAACAGCAGAGCTTTCTTTTCAGCACCATGGAGTGAATCCTTACCACCACTACTAATGGCTGTCAGCGAAACAGTTCATTCAGCCTCATTTACTGCCTTTTGCAAAAACATACACTACGGTCAAAAGTTTTAGAACACCTAGTTATTCAAGTGTTTTTGTTTTATTTTTACTAAAGACCCTTGAATGAGTAGGTGTTCTAAAACTTTTGACTGGCAGTGTATGTTTTATAAAAAGGCAGTAAATGAGGCTGAATGAACTGTTTCACTGCCAGTTAAGGCACATTCTTATTGGTGAACGGAAAAGGCAATCCATAATTTCGATTAAGACATTAATGAGCGAGCTAAGATGGACATGGTCGATATAACTATTTGTTCAGCACTTTTGAAATGTACAGCAACAGAATTCAGAACATGAGCTGTTCTTAAAGTATTCTCCCTTTACACCAAGTCAGAAACGTAGGGTTAATAAAGGGGGCATATAAGCAGACAATGAAAGCTCTTACAATATTCTCTAAGGCTACATGTGCACCACCATGTCAGAACAGTAGGCTAAGTTATGAGTGGGAAAGGGACCAAATCACTAGGGTGAGGCACATGGGCTACAAACAGCTTACTACACAACATACACTTAGTATTACTTTCTTAGCTACAGTATACATATCTCCCTGGCATATTACATTTATGCAGCAGCATACAATACATTTTTGGACTCACATTGTTGTGCTTTGTTCACTTGAACAGGAAGGTGGAAACATTTTGTCATCAAAGTCTGGCATTCTCTGGATATATGGTACTTTCAAGACAACAGGAGACTCATGATGTCAGTGATCTTCAGGTTGGAAATCTAGAAAGAGGATGGAGTTCCCAACTTGGAATTCCAAGTTGGATGACCGTTCAAAGCGTATTTTCCCAGTCAGAGCAATTCCCCCCCAAGTTCCAAGTTGTCTTGAATTCACTGAAGTCTGAGATTTCCACGTTTCCAGTTTTTTTGAATGTGGCATAAGTCATGCGGGATTGACAGCATGGCCAATGTATTCAACCTTTTCTGGCCCATGGTGTTGTATGTGAATGTTTATCCTTTTAATTAAGCTTGGAAAAGAAAACCTTGGACCACCCACCCTCTCCACAGAATAGCAGGCTAGTGATTGCTTTTGCAACGCTTGCAGTTAGCCACTGATTCCTTCCAAACCACTCATTGTTGAATTTGCGATTTCCAACTTGTTTTGTAATGTTAATATCCAATGGCCGACGAGCACTGATACGTTGTATCTATAATTTCTCTTCATATGAAAATCGTTGAAAATTATTTGCCAGTAGATTGTCGACTTGATTCATGATGATGACTGCTTGTCTACCTTGCTAGCAAAGATTCTGAAAGTATAATGTTGACATGATCATGCCTGCTAGAGTTAGCGGCAGGCGGACGAGCAATATCCACAGTATGGATGAAGCCGGAGCTGGAATGTGAAGCTATCTGAAGGTGGTTAACTTTAGAAAACCCTGAGTAGATCTAGCTTGCTTAGTTGGATACCCCCTTGGTATAGGCTCTGACATTAAATAGGCTATGATGTCGTGCTTCTACCTCACAGCAATGATGTAGCCTACCCACACTGTCATAAAACTACATAAGCCTACAGGTCTATTTGCTTTCAAGCATGCTTGGCTATTGAATGAGCGATGGATAAATGGTAGCCTAATATTTGTTGTGCAGCAGGAATAACCCAGTCATGTCTGAAACGGAAAGACCTGCAATATTATGATAAAGGCCTATATACAGTAAGTAAAAGGAACACATTAGGCTACATGCTTCTATGTGATCTCCATACCAACTGCAAATATATTGGTTTTATCATTAGGCCCACGTTTTAATGATTTTATTAGCCTACTATTATTATAATTCCCCTGCATCAAACACCTCAATTTTCCGCATAAGAACAATATTTGCTTGCAGTATTGTTCAAAATGTATAAATACCAACCTTTGCAGGAAAACTGGTGCACGCACACAAGGTAGTCTTTTTTTTGTGCACAGACCTTTGATACATTAAGCCCCAGGTGTGTTGAATTTAAGTCTTCACGGAACTTATCAATTAGCTCAGTTGGTCGGGGAAAGATGGTGAAAGTGGATACTGAGGTAGAATCAAGCAGCGCGTTGGGCAAAGTTGGTGAAGATGAATGTTCTGAATGGACAACAGTAGTAGTGAGAACTGTAACAAAATGAAAATGGTCTAAAATTGGAGTGGAGGATACATGTATGAATGATAATGAATCACTTCTTGTTGGAATGGTGTC
This sequence comes from Oncorhynchus masou masou, assembly GCF_036934945.1. Lineage (NCBI taxonomy): Eukaryota > Metazoa > Chordata > Actinopteri > Salmoniformes > Salmonidae > Oncorhynchus > Oncorhynchus masou. Next base: position 42,632,420 of record NC_088236.1, on the reverse strand, counting down.
AAATGGTGAAGTATGCTTGGGAATTGAAAAAGACTGTCAGAGTGACCAGGAGTTGTCTTATTTTGATTAATTGTATTTCAGAAGAACAGAGGAAGATTGGAGTGCGCCTCGGAGTAGAGTACCCGTCGAAGGAGTGATCTCAGGGTTGACGACCGATGTACAGGTTGAATACCTGAAGAAAATTCCTGGTGTGTTTGGTGCCTGGCATCTGACCTGCTGGGTAAATGGAGAAAAATAAGAAAGTCTGTCAGTCCTGTTGTTTTTTGATAAAGAGCAAATACCTATACATGTGAAGCTTGTTTATGTAAGATACGTTGTAAGAGCTTTCATCCGCAAACCATTGCAGTGTGGGAGTCATGAATTGTAAAGGATTTGGCCATGTTTCAAGTTTGTGCAGACGGACAGAGTATATTGAAGAACAGTGTGTAGAAGGATGACGGTGTTGCAATTGTGGTGAGGATCATGATCCTGAGTTCTTGGAGTGCCCTGTAAGAGTGAAGGAGATTGAGGTGGCAAAAGTTAGAGCGGTCAATCATATCTCCTTTACGAAGCTACTACCAATTGTAGTAAATGTTAGCTGTTAATCAAAACATACCCTGTGTTAAAAAGGTGGATTTTTTGGCGTTCGATGCCACCGTGGTAAACTGTACGTCTTGTACGTGATAAACTGTACAAGTCTTAAAGAAGTCTCAGAAACTGGACATTATTGAGACTGCGGCAGAACATTTTTGTGACTAAGATTTTACATCTGAAGACTTGCAGGTTCTCCCTCCCAGGTTCCAATTGAACCTGTGTACTGATCAGATCAATTACATTTTTTTTTACAGAAAATTGACTTCTTTTAGTTCATTGCCTGCTGCACTCCAGGAACAAAGTTGCCAACCCCTACTCTAGTAACTTTTGAAGTAAGGTGAAATTGCCCCTAGATGCTGACCTTGGGTCAGTTTAGAATTTCCCCTACGTATGCTTAAGGTTAGGATTGGGGGAGGGGTAGCTGATCCTAGTCATGTTGAGTCAAGTTTCCTCTCCTGATTGGTAGCATCTAAAGATCATATACCTCTGATAATTCCCTGGACCTCATGGTCAACATCAAACAATATCCATTACAATGAAATGCACAATATCATTGCTCAGAAGCAGTGTGATACTCTAATGCGCCATTTTTATTGATGCTGGTCCAAGACTTGAACTCTTTGTAACCACTAGATGGTGTTATGCACTTAGCAATGGAGTACCTCTGCCTGTCATTCTTAAAGATATGTTTGCTGTTGTGAATAAGCCAAATTATATATTACAATACATATCTATTTAGGTGATGGTGCAATGACAGTAAAAGGTATAATCACATGATAGGACCATTTTGGTTATAAGCTAAAATCCTCGTCTTTCTACAACACATCCTCACCAACTGGTAGTCAATACTGATAACTTGAACTTGACGATGACCATGCTTATAATAATCACAAAATCATGAAACATTTGAGGTTATTTGAATCTTTATAACTGCGAGTTGAGGTTTAAGATGAGGCTCCAAGGGTCCTAACAGCAGATGTCCAATGTTCATCATGTCCACTACTCTCGGATGGCCACGTCCTTTCTAGTCACCCAAAGAAAAGGTGACTGGACTCTGAAAGATGTATAGAAAATGATTTACTGTGCTCTTGTCGCTAATGAGCACACAAATTAAGCAGGCAAGGGCTCTACAATGGAGAAGATAACCCTAGGGCAATGGGTACATCTAAAATGGCACCCTATTCCCTACGTAGTGAACTACTTTTTAAAGATTCCGAAAAGACATCACAGTTGGTAAATGCTTTTTGGGTTGTGATTTGTGAATTGTTGCTTATAAATAAATGAGTTGAAAAGTGAACAAGACACACACAGTGAAACATTAAGTCACTGGAGTGCAGTTTGAAACAACTGATTGCCCCCTTGCAGATCTGTGTGCTATCAGCACAGTGTGTCTAATTTCACACCAGGAAAAGATTGGTGTGCAAAAGCCTTTGCATAATGGGGACCTATGTTTAAACGCATATATCAACCACAGGTGGCCGGTGGCACCTTAATTGAGGAAGACTGGCTCAAAGTAATGGCTGGAATGGAAACGAACACATCTAATACATGTTTTCCATTTGTTTATTACCATTCCAGACATTATTATGAGCCGTCCTCCCTTCAGCAGCCTCCTGTGATATCAACTCTGTCAGGGGTTTGATTCCTGGGGATACTTTGCTGCCAAAGCCTATGCCATGTGATTGTGAATGAGAGTTTGATAGCACTCCAGTGGATATTCTCAACGCACAAACCACATTAGCTCTTATTGACTTGCGAGCTATACTTCTCACAGACTCTCAAGACTTAGAATGCTGCTTGTTCTCTGGATGATGGTAAAACAAAATGGCAACCTCAATCTTTAAAAAAAATATATGCAGTACCAGCCAAAACTTAAGACACACCTACCTACGCATTCCAGGATTTTTCTTAATTTCTACTAATTTCTACATTGTAGAATAATAGTGAAGACATCAAACTATAAAAAGCACATATGGAATTATGTAGTAACCAAAAAAGTGTTAAACATATTTTATATTTGAGATTCTTCGAAGTAGCCATCCTTTGCCTTGATGACAGCTTTGCACAATCTTGGCATTCTCTCAACCAGCTTCATGAGGTAGTCATCTGGAATGCATTTCAATTAACAGGTTTACCTTGTGAAAAGGTAATTTGTGGAATTTCAAATCAAATTGTATTTGTCACATGCGCCAAATACAACAGTTAAATGCTTACATAGAAGCCCTTAACCAACAGTGCAGTTTTAAGAATAGCTAAGTAAATACAATTAAAATAAAAGCAACACCATAATTAAAGAGCAGTAGTAAAATATCAATAGTGAGGCTATATACAGGGGGTACCGGTACAGAGTCAATGTAATGATGTACGCTGAGAGTCGGGAAGCAAGTTCAGGGAGTGAATACATTTTAATAAATAAATAAATTAACAAAATAAGAAACACAAACAGCGCACCGACATGGAACAGAAGCAATGACGACTGGGGAAGAAACCAAAGGGAGTGACATACAAAGGGCAGGTAATCAAGGAGGTGATGGAGTCCAGGTGAGTGTCATTATGCACAGATGCGCGTAACGATGGTGACAGGTGTGGGCCATAACGAGCAGCCTGGTGACCTAGAGGCGGGAGAGGGAGCACAGGTGACAGTCAATGGGCGGGTGCACCGGTTAGTCAAGGTAATTGAGGTAATATGTATATGTATGCATAGATAATAAACAGAGCAGCAGCAGCAGCATAAAAGAGGGTGGGGGAGCAATGCAAATAGTCTGGGTAGCCATTTGATTAGCTATTCAGGAGTCTTATGGCTTGGGGATAGAAGCTGTTAAGAAGTCTTTTGGACCTCGACTTGGTGCGCCGGTACCGCTTAACATGTGGTAAGTGGTACCTCTGACACTATCTGGTATAGAGGTCCTGGATGGCAGGATGGCTTCATTTTTGCAAATCTAATAATAAAGCTGTTGTGGGTAGAATCTACAGTCTCTTTCTTCCTATAAAATTTCCCCGACAAACATTATGTAAAAAAGAAGTTACAAACAACGCAAAAAAACTACGAAAATAGCACAGTTGGCTCGGCGCACGTCAAATATCAGCCATCACCTCCGGCACCATTCTACAAGATATTGTGGCTTTCTGTTGTGTTTTGTGGAATATGTGTTACTGGCTGCAGATGTTTCACTCCAACATTGGAATTGGTGTCATCAATCAATCATTAGGATATCAATGCACCATTTAACATAATAGATGATTGTCTATTATTGACCTGTTATACTGCAGTTAAATCCATTTCAGACTGAGAGGAGAGGTCCATGTGTTGTACGCTATATGAAGGATGTGTTGGTAGGGGAACAACTAAAGCCCAAGTGACAGGGTTCTGGCCCGATATAAAAACAGTGTGGGCGTCTGTCCCCTGTCAGAAAGCTTTGTCTGCATTAGAAAGTCTATGGAGAGAAAAGGCTGGCGGCGCTCTCACTGAGCCAATATTCAGGGCTCATTATGGTCATAGACAATGGAGATCAACACCATTTATTAGTCCCCCCAGCATCCTCAGATACCCTCTAATGGAGCTTTCTTATGGCTATTATGGAAGTAATTTACTCACATTCTCTTCCCCTGCCCTCGCTGTCACTTTCACTAGGGGATGTACTGTATGTAGGGGGATCTATGTATTCTCTCTGGGCTTGGCTAAAACCACAACAGCATGCCTGCAGTAACAAAAATAAAACTGCCAGAATGCTCAAATCTCCTCCTCCTTTGCCTATCTAACTGGGCCATATTTCACTTTTGAGGGAGACAGAATCTGTGGTTTTCTAACGTATGCCTGTTATTTGGATCATGCTACACAGGGGTCCTACTTCCCCATTGTTTTGCACCCAACAATGCCACCAGTAAACTAAAGATATCCTAAAATCTAGGATTGACTCTGGATCCATATACTGCTTCTTGGGTATCCATAAGATGAGGTAAATCTATTATGTCTAAACGACCTCCAACCTTTACTCCCTCTTGTGGAACATTTTGTAAAATTGTAATAAGCTGACCACTTGTGACTGCATAGCTTTAGCTGCGACTCTTCATTATGCTTCAAATCAAATTTTATTTGTCACATGCTTCATAAAAAAATTGTTAGTGCAAAAAGGGCCAATGCAGATCATCCAGTTAACTATTTAACTAACTATGTCGCAGTCTTATGGCTTTGGGGAAGAAGCTGTTCAGGGTTCTTTTGGTTCCAGACTTGGTGAATCGGTACCCAGTCAAGATGCTCTCAATGGAGCAGTTGTAGAACTTTTTGAGGATCTGGTAGAGAATGCGTCAACTTTGGATTTGTTGGAATGGGTTAATGTGAGCCATGACCAGTATTTCAAAGCATTTCATGGCTACAGATGTGAGTGCTATGGGGCGGATGTTATTTACAGGGCTGTGATGACACCAGTATTGCAATATACTTTCCATGACAAAAATAAAAACTCAAAGCAGACCAAATTCGTTGGTCCTTCAAAAACCTGCTCTATGTAACATATTGTGGGCTACAGCTTGAAAAATAAATACATGTGACTCTGTATGGTCAGGATAGAACAGCAGCCTCTGCTAAGAAAATGGGTGGCGGTCTAAATATATTTGTAAACAACAGCTGATGCACGATATCTCAGGGAGTCTTGAGGTTTGCTCACCTGAGGTAGAGTATCTCATGATAAACTGTAGACAAACACTATCTACCAAGATAGTTATCTATATTCCTTGTAGCTGTCTATTTACCACCACAGACCGATGCTGGCACTAAGACCATACTCAATGAGCTGTATATGGCTATAAGCAAACAGAAAACGCTCAGCCACAGGCAGCACTTCGAGTGGCCGGGGACTTTAATGCAGGCAACTTTCTACCAGTGTGTTAAATGTGTAACCAGAGAGGAAAAACTCTAGACCATCTTTACTCCACACACAGAGACGCGTACAAAGATCTCCCACGCCCGCCATTTGGCAAATCTGACCATAATCTTATCCTCCCTGGTTTACAAGCAAAAACTAAAGCATGAAGCACCAGTGACTCAGTCAATAAAAAAAGTGGTCAGATGAAGCAGATGCTAAGCTACAGGACTGTTTTGCGAGCACAGACTGGAATATGTTCTGGGATTCTTCTGATGGTATTGAGGAGTAAACCACATCAGTCACTGGTTTCATCAATAAGTGCATTGATGACATTGTCCCCACAATACATATCTCAACCAGAAGCCATGGATTACAGGCAACATCCGCACTGAGCTAAAGAGTAGAGCTGCCGCTTTCAATGAGCAGGACTCTAACCCGGAAGCTTATAAGACATCCCGCTATGCGCTCCGAAGAACCATCAAACAGGCAAAGTGTCAATACAGGACTAAGATCGAATCTTACTACACCGGCTCCGACAATCTTCGGATGTGACCGGGCTTGCAAACTATTACAGACTACAAAGGCAAGCACAAATGTGAGCTAGCCAGTGACACAAACCTACCAGATGAGCTTTGAGGCAAGTAATGCTGAAACATGCATGAGAGCATCAGCTGTTCTGGATGACTGTGATCACACCCTCTGTAGTCGATGTGAGTAAGACCTTTAAACAGGTCAACATTCACAAGGCCACAGGGCCAGATGGATTACCAGGACGTTTATGGCTCACATCAACACCATTATCCCAGAAACCCTAGACTCACTCCAATTTGCATACTGCCCCAACAGATCCACAGATGATGCTATCTCTATTGCACTCCACACCGCCTTTTCCCACCTGGACAAAAGGAACACCTATGTGAGAATGCTATTCATTGACTACAGCTCAGCGTTCAACACCATAGTGCCCTCAAAGCTCATCACTTAGCTAAGGACCCTGGGACTAAACACCTCCCTCTGCAACTGGATCCTGGACTTCCTGATGGGCCGCCCCCAGGTGGTAAGGATAGGTAACAACACATCCTCCATGCTGATCCTGAACACAGGGGCCCCTCAGGGGTGCATACTCAGTCCCCTCCTGTTCTCCCTGTTCACTCATGACTACATTGCCAGGCACGATTCCAACGCCATCATTAAGTTTGCAGATGACACAACAGTGGTAGGCCTGATCATCGACAATGACGAGACAGCCTATAGGGAGGTCAGAGACCTGGCCATGTGGTGCTAGGACAACAATCTCTCCCTCAAGGTGATCAATACAAAGGAGGTGATTGTTGACTACAGGAAAAGGAGGAACGAGCACGCCCCCATTCTCATCGACAGAGCTGTAGTGGAGCAGGTTGAGAGCTTCAAGTTCCTTGGTATCCATATCACCAACAAACCAACCAAGACAGTCATGAAGAGAGCATGACAATACCTATCCCCCCTCAACAGACTGAAAAGTTTTAACAGGGGTCCTCAGATCCACAAAAGGTTCCACAGCTGCACCATCGAGAGCATCCTAACTGGTTGCATCACTGCCTGGTATGGCAACTACTCGGCCTCCATCCACAAGGCACTACAGACGGTAGGGAGTACGGCCCAATACATAATTGAGGCCAAGCTTCCTGCCATCCAGGACCTCTATATCAGGCAGTGTCAGAGGAAGGCCCTAAAAATTGTAAAGGCACCAGCCATCCTAGCCATAGAGGGTTCTCTCTGCTACCGCACTGCAAGCAGCACCAAGTCCTGGTCCAAGAGACGTCTAAAAAGCTTCTACCCCACAAGCCATAAGACTCCTGAACATCTAAATGGCCACCACCCCTCTTTACACTACTGCAACACTCTGTTTATTAGCAATGCATTGTCACTTTAATAACTCTACCTACATGTGCACTACCAGTCAAAGGTTTTAGACCACCTACTCATTCAAGGGATGTTTCTTTATCTTACTACTTTCTACATGGTAGAGTAATCGTGAAGACATCAAAACTATGAAATAACACATTTGGAATGATGTAGTAACCAAAAAAGTATTAAGCAAATGAAAATATGTTTTATATTTGAGATTGTTCAGATAGTCACCCTTTGCCTTGATGACAGCTTTGCACACTCTTGGCATTCTCTCAACCAGCTTCATCTGGAATTATTTTTCCAACAGTCTTGAAGGAGTTCCCACTTATGCTGAGCACTTATTGGCTGGTTTTCCATCACTCTGCGGTCCGACTCATCCCAAACCATCTCAATTTGGTTGAGGTTGGGTGATTGTGAAGGCCAGATAATGTGATGCAGCACTCCATCACTCTCCTTCTTGGTAACATAGCCCTTACAAAGGCTGGAGGTGTGTTGATTTAATGTCCTGTTGAAAAACAAATGATAGTCCCACTAAGCCCAAACCAGATGGGGTGGCGTATCACTGCAGAATGCTGTTGTAGCAATGCTGGTTAAGTGTGCCTTGAAATCTAAATAAATCACAGACAATATCACCAGCAAAGCACCCCCCATAACACCTCCTCCTCCATGCTTTACTGTGGGAAATACACATGCAGAGAAAATCCGTTCACCCACATCGCGTTTCACAAAGACATTGCGGTTGGAACCAAAAATCTCCAATTTGGACTGCAGACAAAAGGACATTTACACTGGTCTGATATACATTGCTCGTATTTCTTAGCCCAAGCAAGTTTCTTCTTATTGGTGTCTTTTAGTCATGGTTTCTTTGCAGCAATTCGACCATGAAGGCCTGATTTCACACAGTCTCCTCTGAACAGTTGATGTTGAGGTGTCTGTTGCTTGAACTCTGTGAAGCCTTTATTTGGACTGAAATTTCTAAGGCTGGTAAGTTCTTGACATTTTCCGTATTGACTAGCCTTCTTGTCTTAAAGTAATGATGGTCTATCGTTTCTCATTGCTTATTTGAGCTGTTCTTGCCATAATATGGACTTGGTCTTTTACCAAATAGGGCTATCTTCTGTATACCGTCAAGAGTGTGCAAAGCTTTCTTCAAGCCAAAGGGTGGCTATATCAATTATAAAATATATTTAGATTTGTTTAACACTTTTTTGGTTATTACATGATTCCATATGTGTTATTTCATAGTTTAGATGTCTTCACTATTATTCTACAACATAGTAAATAGTACAAATAAAGAAAAACCTTGAATGAGTTGGTGTTCTAAAATATTACCTAAATTACCTCGATTAACCGGTTTCCACACACATTGACTCGGTACCGGTACCCCCTATATATATAGCCTCACTACTGTTATTTTACTGCTGCTCTTTAATTATTTGTTACTTTTATTTCATACATTTTTGACTTAACACACATTTTTCTTAAATCTGCATTGTTGGTTAAGGGTTTGTAAGTAAGCTTTTGACTGTAAGGTCTACACCTGTTGTATTTGGTGCATGTGACAAATACAATTTTATTTTATTTTATTTGATGACAACATAATGATGTTTGTTTCCCGAAATAACAGCTGTTTTCCTAAAGAAGTTAAATTACTTTTGTCTTTTGTTTCCTTGCCACGATACACACAAGTATTCCGATACTGGTATCGTCCAGGCCCTAGTTATTTAGACACGTTACCTGTGCGTTGTTGGGCACTGGGACTATGATTGTCTTCTTGAAAAATGTACGTATTACAGACTGGGTCAGGGGTTGGTTGAAAATGTCAGTGAAGACACTTACCAGCTGGTCAGCGCATGCTCTGAGAACTCGTCCTGGTAATCCGTCGAAATGTTAGTCTGTTTAAATGTCTTACTTACATTTTTAGGTGGACTGCATGCCCAAGGCATTATTACAGACCTGGGTTCAATCTTGGGCTGTATCACAACTGGCCGTGATCGCTAGTCCCATATAGCGGCTCAGTATTGTCTGTAATCCATGGTTTCTGTTTGGGATATGTAGGTACGGTCACTGTGCGGATGACGTTGTCGATGTACTTATTAATGAATCCGGTGACTGATGTTGTAAACTCCTCAATGTTATAGGATGAAACCCGGAAAATATTCCAGTCTGTGCTAACGAAACAATCCTGTAGGTTAGCATCCACTTCATCGGACCACTTCCGCATTGAGCACACTGTTACTTCTTGTTTGAGTTTTTGCTTATAAGCAGGAATAAGGTGTCATGTCTTGTTATGTCTGTTCCTGTCCTTTCTCTTCACTCTCTCTCTCTGCTGGTCTTTTTAGGTTACCTTCTCTGTCTCTCATCCTTCAGCTGTTCTACATTTCCCCTAACTAGCTCATTCTCTCTTTCCCCACCTGTTCTCTCTTCCCCCTCTGATTAGGTCTCTATTTCTTTCTCTGTTCCTGCTACTTTCAGTGTCTGATTCTTGTTTGTGTTTTTTGATGCCAGAAGCAAGCTGTCGTCTCGTTTGCTTCCACCTTGTCCTGTCCTGTCGGAGTCTGCCTGGCAGGTGCCACCTGCACTATACTAACGTTCTTTTTGTTCCGCTGACAACGTTGGAAGAGGATTTATGCCATTCCTGTTTTTTCATTAAAGAACTCTGTTTTCTGTTAAAACCGCTTTTGGGTCTTCACTCAAGTTCATAACAGAAGAATCAGACCAAGAATGGACCCAGCGGCTCCGGACCCTTTTCACTCCGCCGTCGAGATCCAGGGAGCGATGCTAGGCAGACACGAGGAGGAATTGTCTGCTGCTCGACATGCCGTTGAGACCCTGGCCGTCCAAGTCTCCGACCTCACAAGACAGGTTCACCAACTCCACCTCGATCCACCGCCCACTTCCAGGGTTTCCGAGTCTCCGGAGCCCAGGATCAACAACCCGCCGTGTTACTCTGGGGAGCCCACTGAGTGCCGCTCATTCCTCACTCAGTGTGATGTGGTGTTCTCTCTCCAGCCCAACACTTACTCCAGGAGCGCAGCCCGCATCGCCTACGTCATTTCTCTCCTTACCGGACGGGCGCGTGAGTGGGGCACGGCAGTCTGGGAGGCGAGGGCTGAGTGTATTAACCAGTATCAAGACTTTAAGGAGGAGATGATACGGGTTTTTGACCGTTCTGTTTTTGGGGAGGAGGCTTCCAGGGCCCTGTCTTCCCTATGTCAGGGGAATCGATCCATAACGGATTATTCTATTGAGTTTCGCACTCTCGCTGCCTCAAGTGACTGGAACGAGCCGGCTTTGCTCGCTCGTTTTCTGGAGGGTCTCCTCGTCGAGGTTAAGGACGAGATCCTCTCCCGGGAGGTTCCTTCCAGTCTGGACTCCTTAATAGCTCTCGCTATTCGCATAGAGCGACGGTTTGATCTTCGTCGCCGAGCTCGAGGAAGGGAGCTCGCGTTCTCCGCTGCTCCCCTCTCCACATCACTGCCACCTGCCGCATCACTGCCACCCTCCTCCGCCGGCTCGGATGCTGAGCCTATGCAGCTGGGGGTATCCGCATCTCGGCCAAGGAGAAGGAACGGAGAATCACCAATCGCCTCTGTCTCTACTGCGGCTCCGCTGGTCATTTTGTCACCTCATGTCCAGTAAAAGCCAGAGCTCATCAGTAAGAGGAGGGCTACTGGTGAGCGCAACTACTCAGGCCTCTCCTTCTGGATCACGCACTACTTTTCCGGTCCATCTCCGCTGGCCCGGTTCATCTGCTTCCTGCAGTGCCTTGATAGACTCTGGGGCGGAGGGCTGTTTTATGGACGAGACCTGGGCTCGGGAACATGACATTCCTCTCAGACAGTTAGGGAGCCCACGGCCTTGTTCGCTTTAGATGGTAGTTCTCTCCCCAAGATTCAGCGTGAGACGCTGCCTTTAACCCTCACTGTCTCTGGTAATCATAGCGAAACCATTTCTTTTTTAATTTTTCGTTCACCTTTTACACCTGTTGTTTTGGGTCATCCCTGGCTAGTCCGCCATAACCCTTCTATTAATTGGTCTAGTAATACTATCCTATCCTGGAATGTTTCTTGTCATGTAACCTGTTTAATGTCTGCTATCCCTCCTGTTTCCTCTGTCTCTACTTCACAGGAGGAGCCTGGCGATTTGACAGGGGTGCCGGAGGAGTATCACGATCTGCGCACGGTGTTCAGTCGTTCCAAGGCCACTTCTCTCCCTCCACACCGGTCGTATGACTGTAGTATTGATCTCCTTCCGGGAACTACTCCCCCGGGGTAGATTATACTCTCTGTCGGCTCCCGAACGTAAGGCTCTCGAGGATTATTTGTCGGTTTCGCTCAACGCCGGTACCATTGTCTCCTCCTCCTCTCCCGCCGGAGCAGGGTTTTTTTTTGTTCAGAAGAAGGACGGGTCCCTGCGCCCATGCGTGGATTATCGAGGGCTGAATGACATAACAGTTAAGAATCGTTATCCGCTTCCTCTTATGTCTTCAGCCTTCGAGATCCTGCAGGGAGCCAGGTTTTTCACCAAATTGGACCTTCGTAACGCCTACCATCTCGTGCGCATCAGGGAGGGGGACGAGTGGAAGACGGCGTTTAACACTCCGTTAGGGCACTTTGAATACCGGGTTCTTCCTTTCGGCCTCGTTAACGCTCCAGCTGTCTTTCAGGCACTAGTTAACGACGTCCTGAGAGACATGCTGAACATTTTTGTTTTCGTTTACATGGACGATATCCTGATTTTTTCTCCGTCTCTCTCGATTCATGTTCAGCACGTGCGACGCGTCCTCCAGCGCCTTTTGGAGAACTGTCTTTATGTGAAGGCTGAGAAGTGCATTTTTCATGCCGCCTCTGTCCCTTTTCTCGGTTCCGTTATTTCCGCTGAGGGCATTAAGATGGATCCCGCTAAGGTTCAGGCTGTCATTGATTGGCCCGTTCCTAAGTCACGCGTCGAGCTGCAGCGCTTTCTGGGCTTCGCTAATTTCTATCGTCGTTTCATCCGTAATTTCGGTCAGGTGGCAGCTCCCCTCACAGCCCTTACTTCTGTTAAGACGTGCTTTAAGTGGTCCGTTTCCGCCCAGGGAGCTTTTGATCTTCTTAAGAATCGTTTTACATCCGCTCCTATTCTTGTTACACCTGACATCTCTAGCCAGTTTGTTGTTGAGGTTGACGCGTCAGAGGTGGGCGTGGGAGCCATTCTTTCTCAGCGCTCTCTCTCTGACGGCAAGGTCCATCCTTGCGCGTTTTTCTCTCATCGCTTATCGCCGTCAGAACGTAACTATGATGTTGGTAATCGCGAACTGCTCGCCATCCGCTTAGCCCTAGGCGAATGGCGACAGTGGTTGGAGGGGGCGACCGTTCCTTTTGTCGTTTGGACTGACCATAGGAACCTTGAGTACATCCGTTCAGCCAAACGACTTAATGCGCGTCAGGCTCGTTGGGCTCTGTTTTTCGCTCGTTTCGAGTTTGTTATTTCTTATCGTCCGGGCTCAAAAACACCAAGCCTGATGCTTTATCTCGTCTCTTCAGTTCTTCTGAGGTCTCCACCGACCCCGAGGGGATTCTCCCTGACGGGCGTGTTGTCGGGTTGACTGTCTGGGGAATTGAGAGGCAGGTAAAGCAAGCACTCGCTCACACTCCGTCGCCGCGAGCTTGTCCTAAGAACCTTCTGTTCGTTCCCGTTCCTACTCGTCCGGCCGTTCTTCAGTGGGCCCACTCTGCCAAGTTAGCCGGCCACCCCGGCGTTCGGGGTACGCTCGCTTCCATTCGCCAGCGTTTCTGGTGGCCCACTCGGGAACGTGACGCGCGTCGATTTGTCGCCGCTTGTTCGGTCTGCGCGCAGACTAAATCTGGGAACTCTCCTCCTGCCGGCCGTCTCAGACCGCTTCCCATTCCCTCTCGACCGTGGTCTCACATCGCTTTAGATTTTATCACCGGACTGCCTTCATCAGCGGGGAAGACAGTTATTCTTACGGTTGTCGATAGATTCTCTAAGGCGGCTCATTTCATTCCTCTCGATAAGCTCCCTTCTGCTAAGGAGACGGCTCAGATCATTATCGAGAATGTTTTCCGAATTCATGGCCTTCCGTCTGACGTCGTTTCCGACAGAGGCCCGCAGTTCACGTCTCAATTTTGGAGGGAGTTTTGCCGTTTGATTGGGGCTTCCGTCAGTCTCTCGTCCGGCTTTCATCCCCAGTCTAACGGTCAAGCCGAACGGGCCAATCAGACTGTTGGTCGCATTTTACGCAGTCTTTCTTTTCGTAACCCTGCGTCTTGGTCAGAACAGCTCCCCTGGGCAGAGTACGCCCACAACTCGCTTCCCTCGTCTGCTACCGGTCTATCCCCTTTTCAGTGTAGCCTCGGGTACCAGCCTCCGCTGTTCTCATCTCAGCTCGCCGAGTCCTGCGTTCCCTCCGCTCAGGCTTTTGTCCAGCGTTGCGAGCGCACCTGGAAGGGGGTCAGGTCGGCACTTTGCCGTAATAGGGCGCAGACTGTGAGGGCCGCTAATAAGCGTAGGACCAAGAGTCCTAGATATTGTTGCGGTCAGAGAGTATGGCTCTCCACTCAGAACCTTCCCCTTAAGACAGCTTCTCGCAAGTTGGCCCCGCGGTTCATTGGTCCGTTCCGTATTTCCCAGGTCATTAATCCTGTCGCAGTGCGACTTCTTCTCCCGCGCTATCTTCGTCGCGTTCACCCGGTCTTCCATGTCTCCTGTGTTAAGCCCGTTCTTCGCGCCCCCGCTCGTCCCTCCCCCCCCATCCTTGTCGAGGGCGCACCCATCTACAGGGTTCGTAAGATTTTGGACATGCGCCCTCGGGGCCGTGGTCATCAGTACCTAGTGGATTGGGAGGGGTACGGTCCTGAGGAGAGGAGTTGGGTTCCCTCTCGGGACGTGCTGGACCGTTCGCTGATCGATGATTTCCTCCGTTGCCGCCAGGTTTCCTCCTCGAGTGCGCCAGGAGGCGCTCGGTGAGTGGGGGGGTACTGTCATGTCTTGTTATGTCTGTTCCTGTCCTTTCTCTTCACTCTCTCTCTCTGCTGGTCTTTTTAGGTTACCTTCTCTGTCTCTCATCCTTCAGCTGTTCTACATTTCCCCTAACTAGCTCATTCTCTCTTTCCCCACCTGTTCTCTCTTCCCCCTCTGATTAGGTCTCTATTTCTTTCTCTGTTCCTGCTACTTTCAGTGTCTGATTCTTGTTTGTGTTTTTTGATGCCAGAAGCAAGCTGTCGTCTCGTTTGCTTCCACCTTGTCCTGTCCTGTCGGAGTCTGCCTGGCAGGTGCCACCTGCACTATACTAACGTTCTTTTTGTTCCGCTGACAACGTTGGAAGAGGATTTATGCCATTCCTGTTTTTTCATTAAAGAACTCTGTTTTCTGTTAAAACCGCTTTTGGGTCTTCACTCAAGTTCATAACATAAGGAGGATAGAGTTACGATCAGATTTGCCAAATGGAGGGCGGGGGAGAGCTTTGTATGCTTTTCTGTGTGTGGAGTAAAGGTGATCTAGAATTGTTTCGCCTCTAGTTGTACTGTTGACATGCTGGTAAAAATGAGGTAAAACGGATTTCAGATTCCCTGCATTAAAATCACCAGCCACTAGGAAAGCTGCCTCTGGATGTGCAATTTCTTGTTTGCTTATGGCCCTATACAGCTAGTTGAGTGTGGTCTTAGTGCCAGCATCAGTTTGTGATGGTAAATAGACAACTGTGAAAAATAGATAAACTCTCTTAGAATACCTCATTATTTATATATATATATATATATATATATATATATATATATTAGTATTTACTAACTCAGGCAAGCAGAACCTTGAGACTTTCTTAACGTTCGAGATTGTGCACCAGCTGTTGTTAAGAGACACACACCTCCCCTCTTAACCTTACCTGAAGCTGCCGTTCGGTCTTAAAGATGCATAGAAAAACAAGCTAGATGTATATTATCAATGTCCTTGTTCAGCCACGACTCTGAGAAACATAGGATATTACAGTTCTTCAGGTCTCATTCATAGGATTGTCTTAAACGGAGCTCATCCAGTTTGTTCTCTAGTGATTGTACGTTTGCCAATAGTACAAAAGATAGAGGTGGTTTGTTTACTCGCCGACGTACAATATATATATATTTTTTTTTTCAGAACATCAACTGTGTGTAGGTAGATGTGGAACGATAGATGCAAATTATTTTTTGCAAGTTGGGGGGGGGGGTTGAATAATCTATTGTTCAGCTAATAGCCATCCTGCTATGCTTGTGAAAAACAAATAATAATTTTTCTCCTTTCCACATGTTAAAGATTCCAATTGATAAAGTGTTTTTAGTCACAATCGGCCCCAACCCCAATTAATTTTGGGGGCACAGTCGATAGCATGCTGGAGTTCGGGCTAGAATGTTGAGGGTTCGAAACCTGCTCCCTGCTTATTTCCTTACATTATTATGCCGGTCTCAGAGCAAATAGCCTGGATTGTTACTCCCATCTCGTTCCTGCTCTCTTCCATGCATCATTCTCCACCTGAGTGGCTCGCTTGTGGGCGTGCTGGCAGGATGTACTGTTTTTTATTCTGTGCATATGAATTACAAATCAGCCTTTACTTAAATCATGTTTCTAGTCTATTATAATACATACATGAAGACACAGCATCATTCAAAGAATGGAGTTTGAGAAACCTGGTATTGGATATGACTGAAAAAAACTTGCTAAATAGCGATTTTCGTAAATGAACTTTATGACAAAAAAATATACACAATCATTTGTTTCTACATTAGCTAACATATTTCTCTCAATTGTACATTTTTTGCTTGACTTGTTATGACGTTATAATTACTTAAAATAGCTTTCACCGTAATGTTTTGTCAGCCATCTTTGCTGAAGAAAGTCACCAGGGAAGGCTTGCTTGCCTGAAATTCGTCATTGGAACCACTCAATATGATTGGTCATATAAAAACTTTGAGACTCAAATGCATAATGAGGGCTCTACCTCCCGCTTGCGGTGGTCTAGAGCTATGAAGCCATGACACTGGGAACCTCTAAGTCCCGCGGTGTAAGCTCGCAACTTCTAATGGAGGAACCACTGTAGTCTCATCAAGGAACCTGCTCTTTTGCCTCTCTTGCACCATCTCTTCCTCTTTTGAGTCCCGGGTATTAGGGCCTGGTCTGGAATGAGCAGCACATCCACAACTGCCGACTCCTTTAAGTAGAAATCTTCATCCAAATCAAGGTTAGTGATCACTGATCTGATGTCTAGAAGCTGATTTCGATCATATTAACAAAATAGCCTGTAAAACGTCCGCTCTCCACTGCAGCGCCATCTTCAAGGAGATTGGTTGCTTATTGGTTGGTTGAGAAGTCATTGGCGACAGCTCTTTTCTAAAGGCCATGAACATTGACAATTATTTTGGGCAATGCTGCTGGCAACAGAAAGGGGTATAAGACACTGGAGAAATGAGGAGTAAAGAATAACATGGACAGGAATAATAGATTATATATATATAAGACACCAGAATGGTGTCTTCTGCGTAGAGGTGGATCAGAGACTCACCAGCAGCGAGAGCGACATCATTGATGTATACAGAGAAGAGAGTCCGCCCAAGAATGGAACCCTGTGGCACCCCCATAGAGACTGCCAGAGGCCCGGACAACAGGCCCTGAACTCTATCAGAGAGGTAGTTGGTGAACCAGGCGAGGCAGTCATTTGAGAAACCAAGGCTATCGAGTCTGCCGATGAGGATGTGGTGATTGACAGAGTCGAGAGGCCTTGGCCAGGTTAATGAATATGGCTTCACAGTATTGTTTCTTATCAATGGCGGTTAAGATATTGTTTAGAGTCTCCCGGGTGGCACAGTGGTTAAGGGTGCTGTACTGCAGTGCCAGCTGTGCCACCAGAGACCTTGGGTTCGCGCCCAGGCTCTGTCGTAACCAGCCGCGACCGGGAGGTCCATGGGGCGACGCATGATTAGCCTTGCGTCGCCTGGGGTAGGGAGGGTTTGGCCGGTAGGGAAATCCTTGTCTCATCGCGCACCAGCGACTCCTGTGGAGGGCTAGGCGCAGTGCGCGCAAACCAAGGTTGCCAGGTGCACGGTGTTTCCTCCGTCACATTGGTGCGGCTGGCTTCTAGATTGGATGGCGCTGTGTTAAGAAGCAGTGCGGCTTGGTTGGGTTGTGTATCGGAGGATGCATGACTTTCAACCTTCGTCTCTCCCGAGCTCGTACGAGAGTTGTAGCGATGAGACAAGATAGTAGCTACTAAACAATTGGATACCACGAAATTGGGGAGAAAAAAATAAAAAATAAATATATTGTTTAGGACCTTGAGCATGGCTGAGGTGCACCCATGACCAGCTCTGAAACCAGATTACATAGCGGAGAAGATGCGGTGGGATTCGAAATGATCGGTAATCTGTCTGACTTGGCTTTTGAAGACCTTAGGGTAGGATAGATCTTGGTCTGTAGCAGTTTGGGTCAAGTGTGTCCCCCCCTTTGAAGAGGGGGATGACCGCAGCTGCTTTCCAATCTTTGGGGTACTCAGAAGACACGAAAGAGGTTGAACAGGCTAATAATAGGAGTTGCAACAATTTTGGCAGATCATTTTAGAAAGAGAGGATCCAGATTGTCTAGCCCGACTGATTTGTTGGGGTCCAGATTTTGCAGCTCTTTCAGAACATCAGCTGACTGGATTTGGGATAATGAGAAATAGGGAAGGCTTGGGCGAGTTGCTGTGGGGGGTACAGTGCAGTTGACCGGGGTAGGGGTAGCCAGGTGGAAAGCATGGCCAGTCGTAGAAAAATGCTTATTGAAATTCTCAATTATTGATTTACCGGTGGTAACAGTGTTTCCTATCTTCAGTGCAGTGGGCAGCTGAGAGGAGGTGTTCTTATTCTCCATGGACTTTACAGTGTCCCAGAACTTTTTTGAGTTTGTGTTGCAGGAAGCACATTTCTGCTTGAAAAAGATAGCCTTGGCTTTTCTAACTTCCCTGAGAAGTTGCTTATCACCTGGGTTGTTCGACGCTAATGCAGAATGCCATAGGATGTTTTTGTGTTGGTTAAGGGCAGTCAGTTCTGGAGAGAACCAAGGGCTATATCTGTTCCTGGGTCTAAATTTCTTGAATGGGGCATGCTTATTTAAGATGGTGAGGAAGGCATTTAAAAAAAATAACCAGGCATCTTCTACTGATGGGATGAGACCAATATCCTTCAAGGATACCCGGGCCAGGTTGATTAGAAAGGCCTGCTCGCTGAAGTATTTCAGGGAGCGTTTGACAGTGATGAGTGGAGGTCGTTTGACCGCTGACCCATTATGGATGCAGGCAGTGATTGCTGAGATCTTGGTTGAAAACAGCAGAGGTGTATTTAGAGGGCAAGTTGGTTAGGATGATATCTATGAGGGTGCCTGAGTTTACGGCTTTGGGGTGGTACCTGGTAGGTTCATTGATAATTTGTGAGATTGATGGCATCAAGCTTAGATTGTAGGATGGCTGGGGTGTTAAGCATGTTCCAGTTTAGGTCACCTAGCAGCACGAGCTCTGAAGATATATGGGGGGCAATCAGTTCACATATGGTGTCCAGAGCACAGCTGGGGGCAGAGGGTGGTATATAGCAGGCGGCAATGGTGAGAGACTTATTTTTAGAGAGTTGGAATTTTAAAAATAGAAGGTCAAATTGTTTGGGTACAGACCTGGATAGTAGGACAGAACTCTGCAGGCTATTTCTGCAGTAGATTGCAACACTGCCCCCTTTGGCCATTCCATCTTGTCTGGAACTGTTATACAGTAGTTAGGGATGGAGATTTCAGAGTTTTTGGTGGTCTTCCTAAGCCAGGATTCAGACACTGCTAGGACATCCGGGTTAGTAGAGTGTGCTAAAGCAGTGAATAAAACAAACTTAGGGAGGAGGCTTCTAATGTTAACATGCATGAAACCAAGGCTATTACGGTTACAGAAGTCATCAAAAGTATGAAGCATAGAAATATGAGGTATAGAACAATTTAAAACTTAATTTCCACATTTATTTACTCATCCTATAGCCTATAGCTTGTTATTGCCAGTTGACTGTTACAGTGGTACTGGAATTCCTCAGCTAACACTGTCATGTCTTGTTATGTCTGTTCCTGTCCTTTCTCTTCACTCTGTCTCTCTCTGCTGGTCTTTTTAGGTTACCTTCTCTGTCTCTCATTCTTCAGCTGTTCTACATCTCCTCTAACTAGCTCATTCACTCTTTCACACCTGTTCTCTCTTCCCCCTCTGATTAGGTCTCTATTTCTCTCTCTGTTCCTGCTACTTTCAGTGTCTGATTCTTGTTTGTGTTTTTTGATGCCAGAAGCAAGCTGTCGTCTCGTTTGCTTCCACCTTGTCCTGTTCTGTCGGAGTCTGCCTGGCAGGTGCATCCTGCACTATACTAACGTTCTTTTTGTTCCGCTGACAACGTTGGAAGAGGATTTATGCCATTCCTGTTTTTCATTAAAGAACTCTGTTTTCTGTTAAAACCGCTTTTGGGTCTTCACTCAAGTTCATAACAGAAGAATCAGACCAAGAATGGACCCAGCGGCTCCGGACCCTTTTCACTCCGCCGTCGAGATCCAGGGAGCGATGCTAGGCAGACACGAGGAGGAATTGTCTGCTGCTCGACATGCTGTTGAGACCCTGGCCGTCCAAGTCTCCGACCTCACAAGACAGGTTCACCAACTCCGCCTCGATCCACCGCCCACTTCCAGGGTTTCCGAGTCTCCGGAGCCCAGGATCAACAACCCGCCGTGTTACTCTGGGGAGCCCACTGAGTGCCGCTCATTCCTCACTCAGTGTGATGTGGTGTTCTCTCTCCAGCCCAACACTTACTCCAGGAGCGCAGCCCGCATCGCCTACGTCATTTCTCTCCTTACCGGACGGGCGCGTGAGTGGGGCACGGCAATCTGGGAGGCGAGGGCTGAGTGTATTAACCAGTATCAGGACTTTAAGGAGGAGATGATACGGGTTTTTGACCGTTCTGTTTTTGGCGAGGAGGCTTCCAGGGCCCTGTCTTCCCTATGTCAGGGGAATAGATCCATAACGGATTATTCTATTGAGTTTCGCACTCTCGCTGCCTCTAGTGACTGGAACGAGCCGGCTTTGCTCGCTCGTTTTCTGGAGGGTCTCCTCGTCGAGGTTAAGGATGAGATCCTCTCCCGGGAGGTTCCTTCCTGTCTGGACTCCTTAATAGCTCTCGCTATTCGCATAGAGCGACGGTTTGATCTTCGTCGCCGAGCTCGTGGAAAGGAGCTCGCGTTCTCCGTTGCTCCCCTCTCCACATCACTGCCACCTGCCGCATCACTGCCACCCTCCTCCGCCGGCTCGGATGCTGAGCCTATGCAGCTGGGGGTATCCGCATCTCGGCCAAGGAGAAGGAACGGAGAATCACCAATCGCCTCTGTCTCTACTGCGGCTCCGCTGGTCATTTTGTCACCTCATGTCCAGTAAAAGCCAGAGCTCATCAGTAAAGGGAGGGCTACTGGTGAGCGCAACTACTCAGGCCTCTCCTTCTGGATCACGCACTACCTTTCCGGTCCATCTCCGCTGGCCCGGTTCATCTGCTTCCTGCAGTGCCTTGATAGACTCTGGGGCGGAGGGCTGTTTTATGGACGAGACCTGGGCTCGGGAACATGACATTCCTCTCAGACAGTTAGGGGAGCCCACGGCCTTGTTCGCTTTAGATGGAAGTTCTCTCCCCAAGATTCAGCGTGAGACGCTGCCTTTAACCCTCACTGTCTCTGGTAATGATAGCGAAACCATTTCTTTTTTAATTTTTCGTTCACCTTTTACACCTGTTGTTTTGGGTCATCCCTGGCTAGTGCGCCATAACCCTTCTATTAATTGGTCTAGTAATACTATCCTATCCTGGAATGTTTCTTGTCATGTGACCTGTTTAATGTCTGCTATCCCTCCTGTTTCCTCTGTCTCTTCTTCACAGGAGGAGCCTGGCGATTTGACAGGGGTGCCGGAGGAGTATCACGATCTGCGCACGGTGTTCAGTCGTTCCAAGGCCACTTCTCTCCCTCCACACCGGTCGTATGACTGTAGTATTGATCTCCTTCCGGGAACTACTCCCCCGGGGTAGATTATACTCTCTGTCGGCTCCCGAACGTAAGGCTCTCGAGGATTATTTGTCGGTTTCGCTCAACGCCAGTACCATAGTCTCCTCCTCCTCTCCCGCCGGAGCGGGTTTTTTTTTTTTGTTCAGAAGAAGGACGGGTCCCTGCGCCCATGCGTGGATTATCGAGGGCTGAATGACATAACAGTTAAGAATCGTTATCCGCTTCCTCTTATGTCTTCAGCCTTCGAGATCCTGCAGGGAGCCAGGTTTTTCACCAAATTGGACCTTCGTAACGCCTACCATCTCGTGCGCATCAGGGAGGGGGACGAGTGGAAGACGGCGTTTAACACTCCGTTAGGGCACTTTGAATACCGGGTTCTTCCTTTCGGCCTCGTTAACGCTCCAGCTGTCTTTCAGGCACTAGTTAACGACGTCCTGAGAGACATGCTGAACATTTTTGTTTTCGTTTACATGGACGATATCCTGATTTTTTCTCCGTCTCTCTCGATTCATGTTCAGCACGTGCGACGCGTCCTCCAGCGCCTTTTGGAGAACTGTCTTTATGTGAAGGCTGAGAAGTGCATTTTTCATGCCGCCTCTGTCCCTTTTCTCGGTTCCGTTATTTCCACTGAGGGCATTAAGATGGAT
Source organism: Oncorhynchus masou masou (assembly GCF_036934945.1). Lineage (NCBI taxonomy): Eukaryota > Metazoa > Chordata > Actinopteri > Salmoniformes > Salmonidae > Oncorhynchus > Oncorhynchus masou. Next base: position 42,610,393 of record NC_088236.1, on the reverse strand, counting down.
CCCGCTAAGGTCCAGGCTGTCATTGATTGGCCCGTTCCTAAGTCACGCGTCGAGCTGCAGCGCTTTCTGGGCTTCGCTAATTTCTATCGTCGTTTCATCCGTAATTTCGGTCAGGTGGCAGCTCCCCTCACAGCCCTTACTTCTGTTAAGACGTGCTTTAAGTGGTCCGTTTCCGCCCAGGGAGCTTTTGATCTTCTTAAGAATCGTTTTACATCCGCTCCTATTCTTGTTACACCTGACATCTCTAGACAGTTTGTTGTTGAGGTTGACGCGTCAGAGGTGGGCGTGGGAGCCATTCTTTCTCAGCGCTCTCTCTCTGACGGCAAGGTCCATCCTTGCGCGTTTTTCTCTCATCGCTTATCGCCGTCAGAACGTAACTATGATGTTGGTAATCGCGAACTGCTCGCCATCCGCTTAGCCCTAGGCGAATGGCGACAGTGGTTGGAGGGGGCGACCGTTCCTTTTGTCGTTTGGACTGACCATAGGAACCTTGAGTACATCCGTTCAGCCAAACGACTTAATGCGCGTCAGGCTCGTTGGGCTCTGTTTTTCGCTCGTTTCGAGTTTGTTATTTCTTATCGTCCGGGCTCAAAAAACACCAAGCCTGATGCTTTATCTCGTCTCTTCAGTTCTTCTGAGGTCTCCACCGACCCCGAGGGATTCTCCCTGAGGGGCGTGTTGTCGGGTTGACTGTCTGGGGAATTGAGAGGCAGGTAAAGCAAGCACTCGCTCACACTCCGTCGCCGCGAGCTTGTCCTAGGAACCTTCTGTTCGTTCCCGTTCCTACTCGTCCGGCCGTTCTTCAGTGGGCCCACTCTGCCAAGTTAGCCGGCCACCCCGGCGTTCGGGGTACGCTCGCTTCCATTCGCCAGCGTTTCTGGTGGCCCACTCGGGAACGTGACGCGCGTCGATTTGTCGCCGCTTGTTCGGTCTGCGCGCAGACTAAATCTGGGAACTCTCCTCCTGCCGGCCGTCTCAGACCGCTTCCCATTCCCTCTCGACCGTGGTCTCACATCGCTTTAGATTTTATCACCGGACTGCCTTCATCAGCGGGGAAGACAGTTATTCTTACGGTTGTCGATAGATTCTCTAAGGCGGCTCATTTCATTCCTCTCGATAAGCTCCCTTCTGCTAAGGAGACGGCTCAGATCATTATCGAGAATGTTTTCCGAATTCATGGCCTTCCGTCTGACGTCGTTTCCGACAGAGGCCCGCAGTTCACGTCTCAATTTTGGAGGGAGTTTTGCCGTTTGATTGGGGCTTCCGTCAGTCTCTCGTCCGGCTTTCATCCCCAGTCTAACGGTCAAGCCGAACGGGCCAATCAGACTGTTGGTCGCATTTTACGCAGTCTTTCTTTTCGTAACCCTGCGTCTTGGTCAGAACAGCTCCCCTGGGCAGAGTACGCCCACAACTCGCTTCCCTCGTCTGCTACCGGTCTATCCCCTTTTCAGAGTAGCCTCGGGTACCAGCCTCCGCTGTTCTCATCTCAGCTCGCCGAGTCCTGCGTCCCCTCCGCTCAGGCTTTTGTCCAGCGTTGCGAGCGCACCTGGAAGGGGGTCAGGTCGGCACTTTGCCGTAATAGGGCGCAGACTGTGAGGGCCGCTAATAAGCGTAGGACCAAGAGTCCTAGATATTGTTGCGGTCAGAGAGTATGGCTCTCCACTCAGAACCTTCCCCTTAAGACAGCTTCTCGCAAGTTGGCCCCGCGGTTCATTGGTCCGTTCCGTATTTCTCAGGTCATTAATCCTGTCGCAGTGCGACTTCTTCTCCCGCGCTATCTTCGTCGCGTTCACCCGGTCTTCCATGTCTCCTGTGTTAAGCCCGTTCTTCGCGCCCCCGCTCGTCCCTCCCCCCCCATCCTTGTCGAGGCGCACCCATCTACAGGGTTCGTAAGATTTTGGACATGCGCCCTCGGGGTCGTGGTCATCAGTACCTAGTGGATTGGGAGGGGTACGGTCCTGAGGAGAGGAGTTGGGTTCCCTCTCGGGACGTGCTGGACCGTTCGCTGATCGATGATTTCCTCCGTTGCCGCCAGGTTTCCTCCTCGAGTGCGCCAGGAGGCGCTCGGTGAGTGGGGGGTACTGTCATGTCTTGTTATGTCTGTTCCTGTCCTTTCTCTTCACTCTGTCTCTCTCTGCTGGTCTTTTTAGGTTACCTTCTCTGTCTCTCATTCTTCAGCTGTTCTACATCTCCCCTAACTAGCTCATTCACTCCTTCCCACCTGTTCTCTCTTCCCCCTCTGATTAGGTCTCTATTTCTCTCTCTGTTCCTGCTACTTTCAGTGTCTGATTCTTGTTTGTGTTTTTGATGCCAGAAGCAAGCTGTCGTCCCGTTTGCTTCCACCTTGTCCTATCCTGTCGGAGTCCGCCTGGCAGGTGCATCCTGCATTATACTAACGTTCTTTTTGTTCCATTGACTACGTTGGAAGAGGATTTATGCCATTCCTGTTTTTCATTAAAGAACTCTGTTTTCTGTTAAAACCGCTTTTGGGTCTTCACTCAAGTACATAACAGTCTGGTATATGGTTTGCCTCATATACATTGTCTACTGGTATCATTTTAAATTGAGGACATAAAGCTCGACTTGTAAACAATGCCTGGGTTTATCTATTCTCTGCTTCAGGTGACAGATCCCCATGAGGCAAGTAATGCCATTATACTGTAGGCATATGGCAATGCATGCCATATGATAAGCTGCAAAATTGATTCAGATAGCTGATATAATAAGACTGCTGATATACTGAGACAGTGACAATCAAATAAAACAAATTGGAGAACTTAACCCCAGACAAAGAGGAAATGTTCATTTGAGAATTCAACAAAGACACATTAGAGAGAAAACCCTTCCCTTCTTTATTGCAGGATTGAGATATGTGATTAATCGACACTGACACTTTCAGTTTAAACACTTCACTTCAAAAAATCATCACTACAAAATGTACAAATAAGAACTAATACGTAAAGGTTATGCATCTCAGTCTAAACAACCATAGATAATTGGTTGGTAAAAAGTAGGCAATTATTACTGAAGCTAAAGACTTTGATAAGTTGAATCCCGTGTATTATTGCTGGGCTGAAACAGATCCCAGAACACTCAGCAAACCTCCAGCAGAGTTGGCCTCCTCCAATTATAATAGGTTCATACATTGTGTGTGATGTTAAACAGTTTTTTTGTATACATGTGCTAACATATGTAGGCCTACACATACAACCCATGGCATATAGGTAGGCCTACCTATGTTAGCACATGTATACAAAAAAACTGTTTAACATCACACACAATGTATGAACCTATTATAATTGGAGGAGGCCAACTCTGCTGGAGGTTTACTGAGTGTTCTGGGATCTGTTTCAGCCCAGCAATAATACACCTGATTCAACTTAATGTTGTATACAAAAAACAGTTAAACATACATCACACACAATGTATAAACCGATTACAATTGTTTCTTTTTCAGCCCAGCAATAACACACCTGATTCTTCTATTGATCAAATACTGCTCGATCAAATTGATCAAAGTTGCAATTGAGAGAAGGTGTTAAAGTTCACAGTTAGCCATTCTGCCCCTAGTGAGAGCATGTCCAGTGGAGATATGGCCCAGTGAGATACGCGTGCCAGCCCGCGTAGATGGAAACAAAAGTCTGAGCGTTCTGTGTGAAACAGTGGGGTAAATCCTATATGGAAATGCGCCAATGGTCTATTTGGACATTCAATTGGGACCTCTCTCTTCATCTGCAAACACAGGGTTTCACAGCATTTCGTATCTGAGGACTGAAAACATCACAAAGAAACAGGCTTCATCATATTAAAATTAGACGGCAATTATTTTGCAATTCTCTCTGGCCTCAAAGGTTTTCTCTAGGGACTGGAACTGGAGAATCTTTTCATAATGTCCTCCTACAGTTACCTGCACTATCCATTATCCTTTACTGACAGCTGGAGCTGCAATTTCACTCTCTTCCTTGGCTGCAATCTAAAAATGCATTTGGAGACTTTTTTAAATTTGCAATGATTACATCACGATAGCTAGTTTATACAAAGTTAACTAGCTGATGACATGTAATTCTCTTAGCTAAACAGTGTGTAATGCTCAGTTGAGTTAGCCTACAAAGAGGCATACTTCCAGTACTGTAATACATAGTTCTTTTACATTTACTTACTTGAATAGGTTCTCCCACTGCCTCTGTTTTTTGAGTCCTTACAAAAACTACATTTGATTCGATTTGATTTTTCTGGTGGTAGAACAACTCAACCAGCAGCCATGTGGACGAATGGTGCAATGCAAAATGTGTTTGTCACTAGATTAGTTTAGAACATACTGTATTGTGACTTGACCAGTGTAATCCACTTTCAGTTCAAATAAATATAAATCGCAGTTGTTGGCCACATTTGATAAGCTGAAAACTAGCACTTGAAATTAGAATACGCAACAACTCTTTACAAAATGTGTCCTACCTGGACAGAAAACAGTGATACACACAGCACCCCTTCTACGGACGTGTGGGTGGACAGTTCTTGAAATGTAACAGCTAATCAAAATCTTGCAGCTGGGAGCCAGCAGACCATTCAAACTGTTTTTGCCATACAAAATTCACAAAATCTTCCAGACCTCCTAGGGAGCCATGACAATGAAGTGATTTTGGAAATAAGGCATCGCGAGACTAAGTCAATTGCAATGTAGACATAATGTAGACTTAAAACTATCTAAAACAGAAAACAAAATGTAAATGGATACAGCTAGCTAACAATCTATGTGGCTAGCTAGCTAATTTAGCCAGTATGTCTCATTGACTTTGCATGAGCTCCTGTTAGCAGGCTGACCAATTAGTGTGCACCCCACCATGCATATTTTTGTCAGTTAAACATGACAAACGGAACGTATGTATGTATGTAATGTAATGTAATGTATTAACGTATCATGGTCATATATTGTAGTGAGGAAACAACTGAGACGTGAATGGCCAACATTTCACTCCAAAATGAGAGTTGATATTCTCACTTGAGCTCAAAAATAGTCCCCATGTTTTCCAAAATATTTTAAAATGGCAGAATGATCACATGACAAATATCTGTGCTCTGATTGAAGGGTTTCAAAACATTGCTAACTTGGTGGCACTGCTGATCAAAACTCCCCAGATAATAAAAGGTTACTCATTTTCAACGGCAAAATGTTGCAGGAACCATTGCCTGCAACACTGCTCCAATAATGTCTATCTGCGGTTACTACATGCAGTGCTCACTATGCGTCACTTACTACATGCCACACCCACTGGCATTGAAGCTCCTAGTGCTGTCTCTGGCCCACACTCCAGCGCAGTAGGTGGCGGTAATGCACCGATATTAGATACCAACCACCGAAAAAACCCACAGAAGGAGGCAGACAGCTAGCTCGACACCTTTGCCCCTGCCTGCCGAACACTACGTTCCCTCAGTTCCGTTATCGTTACGACGAGGGAAGTAGCTAGCAAGTGTGACCAACTGAACTCGCATGGCACTATCGGATAGTTTTTACCCTCGCCGTAACGTTAAAATAACTGCAGAAAAGCAGTGCTTTTTTTGGCATGGGGGGGAAAAGGACACTGTGCCGGTGTCCAAGCTAGTTAGCGGCCTCAAAGGCAGTGTAATAAGTGATGCGTAGTGTGGAGCAGCATGTAGTGGGCGCGGCATGTAGTACACGCAGTCTGCAGATATTGTAGACCCTACTCCGTTGCTCTGCAATATTGCCCCCAAAAATGTACAATAGTCCCAACTGCTATTAAATTGAACTATGCAGCCCCAACCGCATGTGGGCAAAATAACCCAATGGTTACCCAATTTGGCTCACAGCAAAAAAAATCGCCTTTTTCAAATACAATGTTGTTGTCTGCTTGTTTTAGTCAATTACAAAACAACACTGAACAAAAATTTGAAAGCAACATGTAAAATGTTGGTCCCGTGTTTCATGAGCTGAAATAAAATACCTCAGAAATGTTCCATACACACAAAAAGCTTATTTCTCTCAAACATTGTGCATAATTAAGTTTACATCCCGGTTAATGAGCATTTCTCCTGTCCCAAGATAATCCATCCACCTGACAGGTGTGGCATATCAAGAAGATGATTAAACGGCATGATCATTACACAGGTGCACCATGTGCTGGGGCCAATAAAAGACCATTCTAAAATGTGCAGTTTTGTCACACAACACAATGCCACAGATGTCTCAAGTTTTGAAGAAGCATGCATTTGGCATGCTGACTACAGGGATGTCCACCAGAGCTGTTGTCAGAGAAATTTATGTTAATTTCTCTACCATTAGCTGCCTGCAATGTCATTTTAGAGAATTTGGCAGTACATCCAACCGACCTCACAAATGCAGACCACGTGTAACCAAGACAGTCTCCAAATCCAGCCATCTGGGCAGCCACTGAAACTGTGGGTTTGGACAACCGAAGAAGAAACCAACTCAGGGAAGATCATCTGCGTGCTCGTCATCCTCCCCATGGTCTTGAACTGACTGCAGGTCTGCGTTGTAACCGACTTCAGTGGACAAATGCTCACCTTCAATGGCTACTGGCACGCTGGATGAGTGTGCTCTTTACAGATGACTTTTCAACTCTACCGGGCAGACAGCCTGTATGATGTCATGTGGGCGAGCGGCTTGTGGAGATTAAAGTTGTGAACGGACTGCCCCCATGGTGGGGTTTTGGTATGGGCAGGCATAAGCTACGGACAACTTCATTTTATTGATGGCAATTTGAATGCACAGAGATACTGTGATGAGATACTGAGGCCCAGTCGTGCCATTCATCCACTGCCATCTCCTCATGTTTCAGCATGATAATGCCCATCTTGTAAGGATCTGTACACAATTCCTGGAAGCTGAAAATGTTTCAGTTTTTACATGGCCTGCATACTCACCAAGATATGTCAACCATTGAATATGTTTGGGATGCTCTGGATTGGCATGTACGACAGCGTATTCCAATTCCCGCCAATATCCAGCAACTTTGCACATCCATTGAATAGGAGTGGGACAATATTCCACAGGCCACAATCAACAGCCTGATCATCTCTGAGACGGAGACATTTTACGCTACATGAAACAAATGGTGGTCACACCAGATACTGACGGGTTTTCTGATCCACGCCCCCCCCCCCCCCCACCCTTTTTTTTTAAAGGTATCTTTATTCCCAGTCATGTGAAATCCATAGATTAGGGCCTAATTTATTTAAATTGACTGATTTCCTCATTTGAACTGTAACTCAGTAACATCTTTGAAATTGTTGCATGTTTAGTTTAAATTTTTGTTCAGTGTACATTTAACAAAACTAAAAGGTCTAAAGATTACTTTTCAACATTGCCTGCTCCCAAGCATTCTCACTTCTTAGAAAAACTTCATATTGTAGGGCTTTCCTCATGCCCCTTTTCATGACAGAGCTAACGTTAGTCATGTGAGTGCTACCTAGTTACATATACCAACCATGACAATAAGCTAGCGAAGACCAACAATACAAAACAAATGGACTATAAAGCTACAATGGAGTGAGTGGAGTTACAAACGGACTATACGAAACAAGTTAAATGTCTTACCTGTGATTGTTTTCCCTGCCAGGTCCCCACAATTTCCATCTCTTTCCAACCGAATAGCCTGAAGCTACATGGATGTTCTCACAGCCTCTATTTCCCTCCGTGGAAGCATTGCAAACCGTAGGTCGGGAATTTGGACCTGGTTACATTAAACAACACAATGTTATTTAGTTATTTCTGTAAAACAAAATATCTTCGAAGTTGGCTCTTTTACATTGGGGGTCAATGGGAAAGAATGTTTGTTTTCTCCAATTTGTGGGCATGGTTGAGGGGAATTCTTTCTAATGACATGAATGCTGACTCTGAGTATGTACAGTGGGGCAAAAAAGTATTTAGTCAGCCACCTATTGTGCAAGTTCTCCCACTTAACAAGAAGAGCAAGGCCTGTAATTTTCATCATAGGTACACTTCAACTATGACAGACAAAATGAGAAGAAAAAAAAAACAGAAAATCACATTGTAGGATTTTTTATGAATTTATTTGCAAATTATGGTGGAAAATAAGTATTTGGTCACCTACGAACAAGCAAGATTTCTGGCTCTCACAGACATGTAACTTCTTATTTAAGAGGCGCCTCTGTCCTCCACTCGTTACTTGTATTAATGGCTCCTGTTTGAATGTGTTATCAGTATAAAAGACACCTGTCCACAACCTCAAACAGTCACACTCCAAACTCCACTATGGCCAAGACTTAAGAGCTGTCAAAGGACACCAGAAACAAAATTGTAGACCTGCACCAGGCTGGGAAGACTGAATCTGCAATAGGTAAGCAGCTTGGTTTGAAGAAATCAACTGTGGGAGCAATTATTAGGAAATGGAAGACATACAAGACCACTGATAATCTCCCTCGATCTGGGGCTCCACACAAGATCTCACCCCGTGGGGTCAAAATGATCACAAGAATGGTGAGCAAAAATCCCAGAACCACACGGGGGGACCTAGTGAATGACCTGCGGAGAGCTGGGATCCAAAGTAACAAAGCCTACCATCAGTAACACACTGCGCCGCCAGGGACTCAAATCCTGCAGTGCCAGATGTGACCCCCTGTTTAAGCCAGTACATGTCCAGGTCCGTCTGAAGTTTGCTAGAGAGCATCTGGACGATCCAGAAGAAGATTGGGAGAATGTCATATGGTCAGATCAAACCAAAATATAACTTTGTGGTAAAAACTCAAATCGTTGTGTTTGGAGGACAAGGAATGCTGAGTTGCATCCAAAGAACACCATACCTACTGTGAAGCATGGGGGTGGAAACATCATGCTTTGGGGCTGTTTTTCTGCAAAGGGACCATGACGACTGATCCGTGTAAAGGAAAGAATGGGGCCATGTATCGTGAGATTTTGAGTGAAAACCTCCTTCCATCAGCAAGGGCATTGAAGATGAAACGTGGCTGGGTCTTTCAGCATGACAATGATCCCAAACACATCGCCCGGGCAACGAAGGAGTGGCTTCGTAAGAAGCATTTCATGGTCCTGGAGTGGCCTAGCCAGTCTCCAGATCTCAACCCCATAGAAAATCTTTGCCCAGCAACAGCCCCAAAACATCACTGCTCTAGAGGAGATCTGCATGGAGGAATGGGCCAAAATACCAGCAACAGTGTGTGAAAATCTTGTGAAGACTTACAGAAAACATTTGACCTCTGTCATTACCAACAAAGGGTATATAACAAAGTATTGAGATTAACTTTTGTTATTGACCAAATACTTATTTTCCACCATAATTTGCAAATAAATTCATTAAAAATCCTACAATGTGATTTTCTGTATTTTTTTTCTCATTTTGTCTGTCATAGTTGAAGTGTACCTATGATTAAAATTACAGGCCTCTCTCATCTTTTTAAGTGGGAGAACTTGCACAATTGGTGGCTGACTAAATACTTTTTTGCCCCACTGTATCATGGCCTTAATGTAGTAATCAAACAAAAACAGCATGTTGACATGAGCAGTGCTCCATGATTAGATGTTTGTAATGACACCCAGGTTCAATTTAACTGTAATCTGCATTTCAAATGAGTTGTTTCCACAATTTTATGGATGAATGAGCCTGAAAGTGTTGTCAGATTTATTTGCTCTGTTGATTGCATTTTAGAGCTTTGCTTATTTATTGGAAGTTCCCCACTGGGCGCACATTTATTGATTCAATGTTGTTTCCACGTCATTTCAACCAAATTACATTGAACCGATGTTGAATGCGTGTCTGTTATCTTAGAAAACAAGTGCTAGTTCATAAGTAATTTCTTACATCAATGGTTGTGTGATGTTTACTATGAGGAGATTCTCACTGTCACATCTGCTCCTGCTACACCCTCTGGTATTCATCCGGTGTCTTCTTAACCTGCAGTTACTCCCTCAGTACACTCTCTCTCCCTCTCGTTGTGATTGTGTGGTTGGAGACAGGTGTGCTGGAGTCAGAGCAAATCCCTTCCAGCTGCAACTCGTTCCATAATCAAGACCTCTACAAATACTCAGTCCTGCCACTTCCGCTCTGCCAGATCGTAGTCTCTGCTCAGTCAGTTCATGATTCTAGCCATTTATGATTACGTAAGATCATGTTACTCTGTTGTGCCTGTTTCCCTGCCTGACACAGTTTATCCTCTCATTGCGGTTACCATTCTGTCTCTGTCTCCTGTTCCACATCACAGCGATGTAGAGGTGAATCCAGGCCCTGCAGTGTCGAGCTCCACTCCTATTCCCCAGGCGCTCTCTTTTGATGACTTCTGTAACCGTAATAGCCTTGGTTTCATGCATGTTAACATTAGAAGCCTCCTCCCTAAGTTTGTTTTATTTACTGGTTTAGCACACTCTGCCAACCTGGATGTTCTAGCTGTGTCTGAATCCTGGCTTAGGAAGACCACCAAAAATTCTGAAATTTTCAACCCAAACTACAACATTTTCAGACAAGATAGAACTGCCAAAGGGGGCGGTGTTGCAATCTACTGCAGAAATAGCCTGCAGAGTTCTGTCCTACTATCCAGGTCTGTACCCAAACAATTTGAACTTCTACTTTTAAAAATCCACCTCTCTAAAAACAAGTCTCTCACAGTTGCCACCTGCAATAGACCACCATCTGCCCCCAGCTGTGCTCTGGACACCATATGTGAACTGATTGTCCCCCCATCTATCTTCAGAGCTCGTGCTGCTAGATGACCTAAACTGGAACATGCTTAACACCCCAGCTATCCTACAATCTAAGCTTGATGCCCTCAATCTCACACAAATTATCAATGAACCTACCAGGTACCTCCGCAAAGCCTTAAACACGGGCACCCTCATAGATTATCATCCTAACCAACTTGCCCTCTAAATACACCTCTGCTGTCTTCAACCAAGATCTCAGCGATCACTGCCTCATTGCCTGCATCCGTAATGGGTCAGCGGTCAAGCGACCTCCACTCATCACTGTCAAACGTTCCCTGAAACACTTCAGCGAGCAGGCTTTTCTAATCGACCTGGCCGGGGAATCCTGGAAGGATGTTAATCTCATCCCGTCAGTAGAGGATGCCTGGTTATTTTTTTTCAATGCCTTCCTAACCATCTTAAATAAGCATGCTCCACTCAAGAAATGTAGAACCAGGAACAGATATAGCCCTTGGTTCTCCCCAGACCTGACTGCCCTTAACCAACACAAAAACATCCTATGGTGTTCTGCATTGGCATCGTACAGCCCCCGTGATATGCAGCTGTTCAGGGAAGCTAGAAACCATTATACACAGGCAGTTAGAAAAGCCAAGGCTAGCTTTTTCAAGCAGAAATTTGCTTCCTGCAACACTGACTCAAAAAAGTTCTGGGACACAGTAAAGTCCATGGAGAATAAGAACACCTCCTCCCAGCTGCCCACTGCACTGAAGATAGGAAACACTGTCACCACTGATAAATTCACTATAATTGAGAATTTCAATAAGCATTTTTCTACGGCTGGCCATGCTTTCCACCTGGCTACTCCTACCCCGGTCAACAGCACTGCACCCCCCACAGCAACTCGCCCAAGCCTTCCCCATTTCTCCTTCTCCCAAATCCAGTCAGCTGATGTTCTGAAAGAGCTGCAAAATCTGGACCCCTACAAATCAGCCGGGCTAGACAATCTGGACCCTTTCTTTCTAAAATTATCTGCCAAAATTTTTGCCAGCCCTATTACTAGCCTGTTCAACCTCTCTTTCGTGTCGTCTGAGATTCCCAAAGATTGGAAAGCAGCTGCGGTCATCCCCCTCTTAAAGGGGGGGACACTCTTGACCCAAACTGCTACAGACCTATATCTATCCTACCCTGCCTTTCTAAGGTCTTCGAAAGCCAAGTCAACAAACAGATTACCGGCCATTTCGAATCTCACCATACCTTCTCTGCTATGCAATCTGGTTTCAGAGCTGGTCATGGGTGCACCTCAGCCACGCTCAAGGTCCTAAATTATATCTTAACCGCCATCGATAAGAAACTTTACTGTGCAGCCGTATTCATTGATCTGGCCAAGGCTTTCGACTCTGTCAATCACCACATCCTCATCGGCAGACTCGACAGCCTTGGTTTCTCAAATGATTGCCTCGCCTGGTTCACCAACTACTTCTCTGATAGAGTTCAGTGTGTCAAATTGGAGGGTCTGCTGTCCGGACCTCTGGCAGTCTCTATGGGGGTGCCACAGGGTTCAATTCTTGGGCCGACTCTTCTCTGTATACATCAATGATGTCGCTCTTGCTGCTGGTGAGTCTCTGATCCACCTCTACGGAGACGACACCATTCTGTATACTTCTGGCCCTTCTTTGGACACTGTGTTAACAACCCTCCAGGCAAGCTTCAATGCCATACAACTGTCCTTCCATGGCCTCCAATTGCTCTTAATTACAAGTAAAACTAAATGCATGCTTTTCAACAGATCGCTGCCTGCACCTGCCCGCCTGTCCAACATCACTACTCTGGACGGCTCTGACTTAGAATACGTGGACAACTACAAATACCTCGGTGTCTGGTTAGACTGTAAACTCTCCTTCCAGACCCACATCTCCAATCCAAAGTTAAATCTAGAATTGGCTTCATATTTCGCAAAAAAAGCATCCTTCACTCATGCTGCCAAACATACCCTTGTAAAACTGACCAATCTACCAATCCTCGACTTCGGCGATGTCATTTACAAAATAGCCTCTAATACCCTACTCAACAAATTGGATGCAGTCTATCACAGTGCAATCCGTTTTGTCACCAAAGCCCCATATACTACCCACCATTGCGACCTGTACACTCTCGTTGGCTGCCCCTCGCTTCATACTCGTCGCCAAACCCACTGGCTCCATGTCATCTACAAGACCCTGCTAGGTAAAGTCCCGCCTTATCTCAGCTCGCTGGTCACCATAGCATCACCCACCTGTAGCACACGCTCCAGCAGGTACTGTATATCTCTCTGGTCACCCCCAAAACAATTCTTTCTTTGGCCGCCTCTCCTTACAGTTCTCTGCTGCCAATGACTGGAACGAACTACAAAAATCTCTGAAAATGGAAAACACTTATCTCCATCACTAGCTTTAAGCACCAACTGTCAGAGCAGCTCACAGATTACTGCACTTGTACATAGCCCACCTATAATTTAGCCCAAACAACTACCTCTTTCCCTAATGTATTTTATTTATTTATTTATTTTGCTCCTTTGCACCCCATTATTTTTATTTCTGATTTGCACATTCTTCCACTGCAAATCTACCATTCCAGTGTTTTACTTGCTATATTGTATTTACTTTGCCACCATGGCCTTTTTTTGCCTTTACCTCCCTTATCTCACCTCATTTGCTCACATCGTATATAGACTTGTTTATATTGTATTATTGATTGTATGTTTGTTTTACTCCATGTGTAACTCTGTGTCGTTGTATGTGTCGAACTGCTTTGCTTTATCTTGGCCAGGTTGCAATTGTAAATGAGAACTTGTTCTCAACTTGCCTACCTGGTTAAATAAAGGTGAAATAAAAATAAAGAAAATAAATCTCACCACCCAACTACCTTGATCTGGTTTTTACTCACCATCACTACCTTGGATTCCCCTCAGGATCTGTATACCTTGTTCTACTCAGCCAACTCCAACCTCAGTCTCCACATCTGACTTTTCTGCAACTCATCCGAGCTTCCCCGGATCTGCACTCCATGTCTCTCTGTGTAACAATAAATATTTTGGTTCATTCATCCCTGTTTCCTCATCTGAGTCTGCTCTTGGGTTCCCCGGTGTCGCTCTGCTTAACATTCACTTTCTCTCTCTCTCTCCCCCTAATCCTACTCTCCATCTATCTCTCTGTCGGTCCCTTCCCCCGTTGTGTACTATTTCCTTCTAATGTTCAGAACATGAGGCTGGTTCCATGACATCTGCCAGTAGATAAGAAGCAGTAAAAGAGTACTTGAGACACGCTGCTTAACCATTTCTGTATGTCACAGGGAAATGAGATCCTCTTCATCACAGCTGGAGGGCTGCCTTCACTGTCTGCATTTTGTCAAGGCTTTATTTCTTATTTAAACACAAAGGGTGATATTTTGACATGCATAAATGAAAAGATATGGCCACGATGTCCACATTGTGCAGCTCACCCTGAACTATTATAAATAACATGAGAACATCTACTTCTGCTAAGCTTCCCAGTAAAGCAATGAAAACAAGCAAGCATCCCAGAAAAGTGCTCAAAATAGCCCACGTTAACATATGTAGCTTAAAATCTGCCTCTTTTTTTCAATTTTCGCCTAAAATGACATACCCAAATCTAGCTGCCTGTAGCTCAGGCCCTGAAGCAAGGATATGCATTTTCTTGTACCATTTGAAAGTTTAACATTTTGAAGTTTGTGGAAATGTGAAAGGAATGTAGGAGAATAACACATTCGATCTGGTAAAAGATAATACAAAGAAAACACAAACCATTTTTTAGTTGTTGTAACATTATGAAATGCAACAGATTGGCCATAATGTATTATTCAAGCCCAAGTGAAATTTTGATATTGGACACTAGATGGCAGCAGTGTATGTTCAAAGTTTTAGTGTGAGCCAATGAACCATTGCATTTCTGTTAAGATTTTTGTGTCAGGACTGCCCAAATGTGCCTAATTTTGTTTATTAATAACTTTTCATGTTCAAAACTGTGCACTCTCCTCAGACAATAGCATGGTATTCTTCATCTGTAATAGCCACTGGAAATTGGACAGTGTTTAAGCTTTCTGCCCTTATCAGATATGTCTTTGTCCTGGGAAACATCCTTGTTACTTACAACCATATGCTAATCGCTTTAGCCTACGTTAGCTCAACCGTCCCTCAGGGGACCCACCAATCCTGAAGCAATGTTAATGAAATCAATAATTTGCTAGTAACATATGACATTCATAGTCTGACTCTCTCTGAAACTCACTTAGATAATACCTTTGATGAGACAGTGTTAGCAATACAAGGTTATAACATTTACAGAAAATGCAGAAAGGCCAGTGGTAGAGGTGTTGCTGTTTATATTCAGAACCACATTCCTGTAAAGAGTAGAGAGGATCTCATGTTAAATACTGTGGAAGTAATATGGCTACAGGTTCCTCTGCCTCACCTAAAGCCCATTCTTAGAGGAAGCTGCTATAGACCACCAAGTGCTAACAGTATCTGGATAACATGGGTGAAATGCTTGATAATGTATGTGATATCAACAGAGAGGTATATTTACAGGGTGATTTACATATTGACTGGCTCTAATCAAGCTGCCCACTCAACAAAATCTTCAAACGGTAACCAGTGCCTGCAACCTGGTTCAGGTTATCAGTCAACCTACCAGGGTAGTTACATACAGCACATGAATGAAATGATCAACATGTATTGATCACATCTTTACTAATGCTGCAGAAATGTACTTGAAAGTAGTATCTAGATCCATCTGATGTAGTGATCACAATATAGTCTCCAGAACTAGGAAAAACAAAGTTCCAAAGGCTGGGCCTAATATAGTGAATAAGAGGTTGTACAATAAGTTTTGTAGTGATTCCTATGTTGTTGATGTAAAGAATGTGTTGGTCCGTGTTGTGTAATGAGGAGCAAACAGACGTTGCACTTGGCACATTTATGAAGTTGCTTATCCCAGTTACTAATAAAAATGCACCCATTAATAAGTAAATGACTGTAAAAAGCTGTTAAGTCCCCGTAGATTGATGAGGAATTTAAACATTTTGTGCCTCATTATTGAGAGATGAGGCAAAAGGAATGGCAAATAAGTCTGGCTGCACAACCAATTGGAAAATGTACTGTAAATTGACAAATCATGTGACTTAACTGAATAAAAAGAAGAAGAAACTACACTACAGACATCAACCTCTATACCAGGCTGTGTCAGAGGAAGGCCCTAAAAAGACTCCAGCCACCCTAGTATTAATTAGACTGTTCTCTCTGCTACCACACGGCAACCGGTACCGTAACGCTAAATCTAGGTCCAAGAGGCTTCTAAAAAACTTCTACCCCCCCAAGCCATAAGACTCCTGAACACCTAGTCAAATGGATACCCAGACTATTTACATTTCCCCCCCCCTCCCCTCTCCACACCACTGCCACTCTCTGTATGCATAGTCACTCGAATTAACTCTACCTACATGTACAGTACATACTAACTCAACTAACCAATGCCCCACACATTGACTCTGTACCGGCACCCCCCCCTGAATATATATATATTTTTTTACTGCTGCTCTTTAATTACTTGTTGTTTTTATCTCTTATTCTTATCTGTATTTTTTTTAACTGCTCTGTTGGTTAGGGGTTCGTAAGTAAGCATTTCACTGTAAGGTCTACACCTGTTGTATTCGGCGCATGTGACTAATAACATTTGATTTGATTTTGATTTGAACCTGCTTGGAATTATGTTAATTCAACCAGACTTCAACCTGGTTGCATTGACATATTTTCACCCAGGTTTTCTCTGATCTCTCTCTCTGGCAATCAAGGCCAACTGTTTATTGCTCTGAAATCCTTGACCTCCTCATTCTCATGATGCTGCAGTCGTCTGGCTGTGTGCCATCTTATTCTCTCCCTCTCGAAGGGCTGCTAAGTAGGACCACATCTGAGTTTAATTGTAGCCCAGGGGCGTAAAATGTAATGCTTTAAGGACTCTATCCTACCAGGTTTCCCTTTGTCTCTTAAAAATAGACACTCATTTGTTGTGATCGGGCGACATTGTGGTGACAGAAATACAGTGGACGATGCAGAGTCCTCATCATTTCTTTTACCGTGATATTTTTAAAGGGAGGTACTGTGGGATCAACCAACAGGCATGTGGGTCGTTTCTGCCTTGCATAGATATGACAGCTCAATGTCAACAATGCTCTTATTGGGGGAGAACTATGGAGGACGTGTTGGAGTGCATAGCCTTTTATCATGAGTGACTGTTTCCAGTCTGTACAAAACTGCTCCTTAACTAACATTGGCATCTCTATGCTAGAGAGAGCGATAGAGAGAGGCAGAGTTGTTTTGATGTCTTCGACAAACTCAGCCTCGCCTTGTCCTGACCCAGTAGCAAACCTAATGAATATATTCATGTGAATCTCCAGGCAGTGTACTCTGGCCGGGTCAAGGCTACGGCCCTTCTCACTTTGACGAATTGAGAAACTCACTAGGTATCGAATAAAAAAAAAACAGAGAATAGCCTTATTACTAAAATGTAAAGCTGTGAATTTCTCAGGTCTCGACCACTACCTCCAGAAGTAGTGCATGACATTCTCCTGAACCCCCCCCCCGAACCCCCCTCCCCACCACCAAAGCGGGTCGGTGTAAACAGAATTGTCTAGTTGAGTCCAACACACTTACAGTAAAAAATATTAGCTGAACAATGTTTTTGAAACAGCTGAAATCTTTAGAAATTTTGCTTATATTTGAGACTTGTTATATTGAGTTTTAACCTGGAAGGGGAGTGTAAGGGGGGCATGACGTGCAGGATGGATTGCACATGACTTGAGGCTTGGTAATGGCTGGTGGCCTCTGCTGAGATTAGCTGGCAGGCTGGGGCTGAGGGTAACTCGCAGGCTCGGGGTAGCTGGTAACTTGGTAGGGCTGGGCTGATTTCTGAGCAGGGGCTTGGTAGGGTTGTCCCAGAGAATGGTAGGGTTGGGCTGGGGACTGGTAAGGCTGAGCCAAGAACTAGTAGGGCTGAGCCGGGGACTGGGCTGGAGACTAGTATGACTGAGCCGGAGGCTGGTAGGGCTGAGCTGGGGCTTGATAAGGCTGAACTGGTAGCTGAAACGGGCCTGGCAAGGCTGGACTGGAAGCTGAGCCGGGGCCTGGTAGTGCTGAGCTGGGGATTGGTAGGGCTGAGCCGGATACTTGTAGGCTGGGCCAGATACTGAGTGGGGGCCTGGTAGGGCTTGGCCTGTTGGTGGGATGAAGCCTGATGGCGGTAACTGGCAGCCTGGAGAGCGTAGGGGGCCTGTGGGTCGGGTTAGACGCACTGGTAGTGGCTGGATTGACCGCTTTGTTGGCCTTGTTTGGGCCCTGAATGGCTTTGGTTGAGGCCTGGATGGCCTGGATTCGGGTTTAGGCCTGGATTGAGGCCTGTGTGGCCTTGGTTGAGGCCTGAATGGCCGCTTAGTTGGCCTGGGTTATAGTATGTGAGCGGAGCAAGGAGTGTAGCGTGCCCAATTTGACTGGAGCATGGAGCGAGTTTCCCAAAGGCTGGCGCGTCTTCAATTTTGCTCCAGTAGTGCTCACTTTGCGAGTTCAGGGCATGCTCGGCCAGCATGCATTTGTACTATAATTGTGTGCTGCTGTAGACCTTGTTTTAGCTATTGTCATGTAGTATGCTACTGTAAATATTTTCATAAAGAAACTGATAAAACACACAGGTGAAAAACCAAGGTGACTTACAAAGATGGGGATGACCAAGAGCAAGAGAGGGAGTGTGGTGATGTGGTGTCCATAACTAAAGACACATATCCCGAAAGCATGTTGGTGTACTTACTACATGCACATGCTAACAGAAAGGAAAGAGGTGGGTAGCTAGCTAAGTGTTTCTAAACCAAAAGCAGGTCTCTTAAAGGTTTTGTTAATTTTCATTCTATTATCTATACAATAGGCCATCATTGATTTTGGCCCAATAGGCCTGGCATATTACCTCTTTCAAGGATCCATTTTGATAGGGTTATTTTACCTAGAATACTTTAAGCCTACCTACAGAAAAAAAAACTATGCATCCCTACCCAACCTGGCAAGAGTGTGAACCGAATGGTATTTAGCATCCCCAGTGGCTCTGCAAGTGCTGAGAGGGTATTCTCCACTGTTGGCCTGCTCTCCAGGCACCATCACAAGAGTCTGAAGCCACAGACTCAGGCCAAACTCATATTTATTTAAATAAATTCAAAGGTACTGTAGATGGAGCCTAATGAGGCAATTTGTATTTAATTCTAAGTAATTTATATCCTATATGTGCAATTTATAGATCATAATGATTTAATGTCCCTGCCAGCCTAGTGTGTCACGATTCACAATTTATTTCTTTGTGAGTATAGTCTTGCAATAATTGAAATAATAATATAATTTAATAATTAGGCTCCCTGTCTGGCTCCTGACCTACAGTTTTTAGAGTGTTTATTTGATGTTTAATACGACATGTAGCCTATTTGAAATAATGAGCGCTTCTGAAAAGTCACATTTTCCTGTTGTTTATTAAAAGACTTTTCATTCAAATCATGTGGTTTGGTTTCAATACTTCAAAACCAAATGGAAGGTCCAGGTAGTCACAAAAATAGATGGGTGTTTGTTAAATTATGATTTTAATGAACAGAGATCATTTGGAGCTGGTTTTTTTTCTCCTTTGAGCGAGGAGCATTTTTTAGCGGAGCCTTTACAAACTCTGCTCACATACTTTGGCCTGTGTGCCGCTTGGTTAGCCTGGATGGATGTTTTGGAAGGCTGGGGTGGTTTCTTGGTAGGCCGTATGGTAGGCCGTTTGAGAAGCCAGTTGGCCGGCGTAACCCTTCCCCCATCGCATTACCATCCGATGTTTCGACACAATGAAAAATAACTCAAGTAACTGGTAAGGAATGGGTGGGAGGCAACACAATGTGTGTGTCTGTAAGAACACATGGTGAGAGAAGGGTAGCCTTTGACCAATTTATTTTATCTATAGCCAGAGGACTCCTGATATCTCCAATTTCTGACCTAAACTGTCATTGTCTAGTACTGTCCTTTTGCTAACTACGGTCATCTACTTTAAGTGCTCTGTCTTCCCAGGAGTGTACCTGGTGTGTGAACTGCTGAGTGATCATGACTTGCAGTTGATTGTTAACACATCAACCAGGAGTAAGGGGCAAATTGTGACTGGTGTTGTTTTCGTAATCAGTGGCTGAATTGCAGGGGGAGTGGTTTCTCCTCTCCTAGGCAATCCGCAATTAGTACCAGGAGGTGTGCTCTTCCCCTCTGCTAGGCAATTAGTGTTAGTACTTCAGTCTCCGCTGTTTTCTCAGTCTAACGTACACTGCTCAAAAAATAAAGTGAACACTTAAAACAACACAATGTAACTCCAAGTCAATCACACTTCTGTGAAATCGAACTGTCCACTTAGGAAGCAACACTGATTGACAATAAATTTCACATGCTATTGTGCAAATGGAATAGACAATAGGTGGAAATTACAGGCAATCAGCAAGACACCCCCAATAAAGGAGTGGTTCTGCAGGTGGTGACCACAGACCACTTCTCAGTTCCTATGCTTCCTGGCTGATGTTTTGGTCACTTTTGAATGCTGGAGGGGCTTTCACTCTAGTGGTAGCATGAGACAGAGTCTACAACCCACACAAGTGGCTCAGGTAGTGCAGCTCATCCAGGATGGCACATCAATGCGAGCTGTGTCAAGAAGGTTTGCTGTGTCTGTCAGCGTAGTGTCCAGAGCATGGAGGCGCTACCAGGAGACAGGCCAGTACATCAGGAGACGTGGAGGAGGCCATAGGAGGGCAACAACCCAGCAGCAGGACCGCTACCTCCGCCTTTGTGCAAGGAGGAGCAGGAGGAGCACTGCCAGTGCCCTGCAAAATGACCTTCAGCAGGCCACAAATGTGCATGTGTCTGCTCAAACGGTCAGAAACAGACTCCATGAGGGTGGTATGAGGGCCCGACGTCCACAGGTTGAGGTTGTGCTTACTGCCCAACACCGTGCAGGACGTTTGGCATTTGCAAGAGAACACCAAGATTGGCAAATTCGCCACTGGTGCCCTGTGCTCTTCACAGATGAAAGCAGGTTCAAACTGAGCGCATGTGACATACGTGACATAGTCTGGAGAACGTTCTGCTGCCTGCAACATCCTCCAGCATGACCGGTTTGGCGGTGGGTCAGTCATGGTGTGGGGTGGCATTTATTTGGGGGGCCGCACAGCCCTCGATGTGCTCGCCAGAGGTAGCCTGACTGCCATTAGATACCGAGATGAGATCCTCAGACCCCTTGTGAGACCATATGCTGGTGCGGTTGGCCCTGGGTTCCTCCTAATGCAAAACCTCATGTGGCTGGAGTGTGTCAGCAGTCCCTGCAAGAGGAAGGCATTGATGCTATGGACTGGCCCGCCCATTCCCCAGACCTGAATCCAATTGAGCACATCTGGGACATCATTTCTCGCTCCATCCACTAACACCACGTTGCACCACAGACTGTCCAGGAGTTGGCGGATGCTTTAGTCCAGGTCTGGGAGGAGATCCCTCAGGAGACCATCCGCCACCTCATCAGTAGCATGCGTTGTAGGGAGGTCATACAGGCACATGGAGGCCACACACACTACTGAGCCTCATTTTGACTTGTTTTACGGACATTACATCAAAGTTGGATCAGCCTGTAGTGTGGTTTTTCACTTTAATCTTGAGTGAGTGTGACTTGAGTGTGACTCCAAATCCAGACCTCCATGGGTTGATAAATTCGATTTCCATTGAAAATTTGTGTGTGATTTTGTTGTCAGCACATTCAACTATGTAAAGAAAAAAGTATTTAATAAGAATATTTCATTCATTCAGATCTAGGATGTGTTATTTTAGTGTTCCCTTTATTTTTTTGAGCAGTGTATATGCAGTAAGTCATGAAGCAAGTGCACAAGGTGAGTTAAATAATAAACATGATGAAAATACAAAACAGGAGACGCGTACTGAATGTAACCAAAACCAATACTGCCTGAAGACTGAGGCCAGTAATCAGGGTGGTGGTGAAGTCCAGGTGTGCGTAATGATGGGGAGCAGGTGTGTGCAATGATGGTTGCCAGATGTGCACAATGTGGGTTGACAGGACCGATGGTTAATAGATCAGCGACATCGAGCGCCAGAGGGTGGGAGCAGGAGTAAGCATGACACCCAACGTCAGCCGTGTAAGTTGTGGTAGTGTCAGCGGTAGTGTCAGCGGTGGTTTCATCTGCGAAACAAAGACCGTTCTGCCTAGTTGTTCTGCAGAGTTATTCTAGGAAGGAAAGAGAAGACTCCACACCACTCACTTGAGTATTTTACCTAGTTACTTTCAGATGATCTAATTTCGCTCTTTTGAAGCTTTGTCAAGTATGTGTTTTCTGTACCTGTTCGCTCCTCTCCCTGTAGACTTTACAGACTCTCCCCACCCCTTGGCTGCAACCCTTCAAATTTAGTGAATCCTGCACACATAACCCATGTGGAATTCCTGATCTCGGTGAGTGTTTGGAACTGCCGATCTGCGGTCAAGAATGCAGAGTTCATCTAAGCTTATCATGCCCTTCAGTTCCTAGACTTTTTGGCCCTGAGAGATATGGATCACCCCAGAGAGCACTGCTACTCTCTCTTCATCTGACTCTGTTTTCTCATTGTCTGAGAGCATCTGGTCGTCACGGCGGTGGCATAAGTGGAGATTTTCTCTTTTCTCCCTCACTTGAATTATATGCTGTCACTGTCACTTGTTCACACATGCTTAACATTTGTCAACTGTCGCCCACCAGGTGTACTTAGAGATCCTCAATGAGCTTGACACCTTGATAAGTTGATTTCCTGATGATTCGTACTGGTACCACCACCTCAAATTCAACCTTCCTCCACGGGAAGGCCTGCTCGCGCCAAGACCTCTCCATCACAGTTGACAACTGCACGGTTTCCCCCCTCCCAGAGAGCAAAGAACCTTGGCGTGACCCTGGACAACACCCTGTCATTCTATGCATCAAAACAGTGACTCACTCCTGCAGGTTTAGCCCAAGGCAAAAAATACTTGAAATTCATGTTTGAACAACTTACTTAATCGCTCAAGCGAGATACTATCTCATTTGAACCCCTTAGTATCTCGTTTGAACCACTTAGTAAAAAAAAATCTCTAATTTATGCTGCTTGTTAGACTATGTAATGGTTGCTGTAGCCTTTAATTCACAGATTCCATTTCTATAATTATTAATTGACAATTCTTTGATAGCCTAAAGCAGGACTGCTTTTGAATGCCAGAGCACTATTCTTTTATTAACTAGGCAAGTCAGTTAAATTCTCTGCAGCAGCTCTGGTGGACATACCTGCAGTCAGCGGCTCGAACATGTCTGGAGGGACCTGAAAATAGCTGTGCATCAATGCCACCCATCCACCCTGACAGAGCTTGAGAGGATCTGCAGATAAGAATGGGAGAAACTCCCCAAATACAAGTGCCAAACTTGTAGCGTCATACACAAGAAGACTTGCTGCTGTAATCGCTGCCAAAGTTACTTCAACAAGGTACTGAGTAAATGGTCTGAATAATTATGTAAATGTAATCAGTTTTTTATATTGAATAAATTAGCAAACATTTCTAAAAATCTTGCTTTTGCTTTGTCATTGGCATTATGGTGTATTGAGTGTAGATTGGGGGGGGGCGGTAATTTAACCCTTTTTAGAATAAAGCTGTAACGTAACAAGATACTGAAAAAGTCAAGGGGTCTGAATATTTTCTAAAGCCACAGTATATATAAATATGCTACTGTGGATGGGTTAGGCTAAATAATTACAACCATATGGGCCTAATAAAAAGTAAAAGGAAACAAAACAATTCTAGGTAGAGAATGCCTAGAGCTTTTTGTCGAGCAGTACTAGAGCGAATTTGGAGCGGGAGAAAAGGCTGACACCACTTTTTAAATCTGCACGAATGACGTTGTGCTCCTCGCTCCACACTCAGCCATTTACATGCTCTGGCATTCAAAAGCAGCCCTGCTTTAGGCTAACTGTCAATGAGTAACCATATCAATGGATGGAATCAGCGAACCAATGGCTGCAGCAACCATTGCACAGACTGACAAGCTGCATAACAAACTGGCCTAATTAGACAAAATAATTCAATTGTTCAAATGAGATCCTAAGTCGTAATACGAGAATTCCATTTTCCATTCCAATTCCATTTTTCTTTTTATTGCCTTGGACTTTCAGTGTAGAGGATCTTCGCTTTTTCAACAGCGCTCCAACCCGGAACCCAAGTGAATCCTACATTTTTCCACGGTTCTTGGTTCTCAGGTAGCAATTCAAATTGATTCACCTACTGGACCTGTCCTCTGTTAACTTAGTGTTTGTGTGATGAGAACTGCTTAAGCTTGTCATCTGTGTCAGCCAATTGCAACTCAAAATGTATAGCTTATTCCAGCTGAAAATGGTTGTGGCTGCTCACCTCATGTTCTCTGTTTCATTCACATTTCTTGAAGAGACCACTGCTAGGCTGTACTTGGCATGTGTGAAGTAGGAAACCACATCTCTGAAAGTGCTCGTGATGGGTATGATAGGCTAGTGGACCAGTGCCTTTTAATGGTGTCAAATGCCTTCTAATGCTGTTAAAATGTGACAACACATGCTCAGTAGGTCTACGGGTGTAGGATCTTAATTTGAGCCAGTTGGCTACAGCAACAGGAAATGTGGATTATAATTCATGGACTTTTCATAATGGAAATTACAAACTTTAGAAGCCTTTTTAAACCTCAAAATACACTACAAGTTTTACATTTTCTGCATTGCAGAAAGTTCTCCTGCAACAGGAGATCAAATTAGATACATTTTGGAGGTCGGGAGATAACAATGTCTGCTTTTGTTTTTATATCCCCACTGCAATTGGCCTTGACCTGTAAAAGAAATGGACTTCGACTCCAATGCAGTTGTTGGTTATCAAGAGCTTGTCAGCAGGCACGCTTAGAGGGGGATCATCTGACAGCGACCTGGGGGGCCTCCTCACAATCTATTATTGTGCTGGGGAAAGTGAGAGATTGAGATTAGAGTTCTGTCATCCTCCCTCACAAGCACTTGGGTGAAACTGAGACATATACAGTAGTTCCTAGTCCACGGGACAGTGAGGAGGAATGTGCTGATGTCCATTTTGGAGAAGCAGAGCTCCCTGCTGTGTTAGGATGAGCCAGGGCCAGCTGGGGTTAAATAAAGAAACGTTGAAGGACGTTTGAAAAGCCCTCGGACCATTATTTTCAGTCTTTTGCATTTTTTTTCTACATTTTTGCCAACCTGCTACAGTATGTGATCTGGGTGTGATCTCCAGGCTTTCATACATGACCTCCAGACCCTCCAGGCTTTTGTGTGTGGTAAGACATATCTTAGTCCATGAACTGATTTCAGAATCAATTTTAGTTGTTGTACATATGTTCAATGTATTTTAGTGGTTTAAAACTACTAAAACACAGATGTGCATTTGCATTTTAGTAATCATCCAGAGTGACATACAGTTAGTGCATTCATCTGAAGATAACTAGATGGAACAAGCACATATCATAGTCATAGTAAGAGATGTTTTTCCCCTCAATAAAATAGCTATCAGCAAATTCAGAGCTTGCAAGGGGGAGGGGAAGTCTAGTGTGGAAGCTGTTTCCACCATTGGGATGCCAGGACAGAGAAGAGCTTGGAAAGGACTGAACGGGACCTACCTTCCCGTAGAGGTGGGAAGACCAAGAGACCAGAGATGGCAGAATGGAGGGCACGGGTTGGGTTGTAGGGTTTGAGCATAGCCTGAAGGTTGGTAGGGGTAATTCCTTTTGCTGCTCCGTAGGCGATACCATGGTCTTGTAGTGGATGCGAGCTTCGACTGGAAGCCAGTGGAGTCTGCGGAGGAGCAGGGTGACATGGAAGAACTTGAGGTTAAACACGAGGCGGGCTGCAGCATTCTGGATAAGTTGCAGGGGTTTGATGGCACAAGCCGGGAGCCCAGCCATCAGGGAGTTGCAGTAGTCTAGCCGTGACATGACAAGTGCCTGGACTAGGACCTCCGTGGCATCCTGTGTGGGGTACAATAGCTACTAGCTACCATTTTCTATTCTAATGTTATTTTTAAGTAACACTGCATACTCCATCATCCCTGAGGGGGTACTGACTGACTGGTCCATTGTGACAAAGCTCTTAAAAGAAAAAAAGAAAAAAAAGGAGAATGGACTCAAACTACATCTGTATTTATCCTACTGTTTTTACCAAACAAATGTTGAGTCACTGCTTTGATGTTTGCAGAGAATGACAGGGTGTTGTCCAGGGTCATGCCAAGGTTCTTTGCACTCTGGGATGGAGACACCATGGAGTTGTCAATCGTGATGGAAAAGTCTTTGAGCAGGCAGGCCTTCGCCGGGAGGAAGAGTGGCTCCATCTTGTCGAGGTTGAGCTTAAGGTTGTGGGTGGACATCCAACCTGAGATGTCTGCCAGGCACGCCACCTGGGTGTCAGAAGGGGTAAGGAGAAAAGTAGTGTCATCCGCATAGCAATAATAGAAGAGACCTTGTGATGATATGACGGAGCCAAGTGACTTGATGAATAGAGAGGAGAGGGCCTAGAACTGAGCCCTGGGGGACATCAGTAGTGAGAGTATGTGGTACAAACACAGATTTGAGATTAATTTAGCATCCTTGACCACAGATCGTCAATTCCAAATGCTGTCAGAGACCAGGAATTCCACATGGGATGTGCGCGCAGAGTACACTAAATTGGAAGGGCTGCAGCCAAGGTGTGGGAGCGTTTGTAAAACCTACAGGGAGAGGATCAATCAAGTATAGAAAACAGACACATAATTGCCAAAGCTACAAAAGAGCAAAATTAGATCATCTGAAAATAACTAGGTAAGATACTCAAGTGAGAAAGTGGTGTGGAGCTTTCCTCTCTTCCTTCAACTAACTGTGCAGAACTGTCTTTGTTTTGGCGACGGTCTTAGTTTTGCAATGAGACCGCCGCTGACACAACCACAAATTACAGCTGACGCTGAAAAACAAGGGAGACTGAAGTACTAATACTAATTGCTCATTGCCTTGCAAAGGTGAAGAGCACACCTCCCGGAACAAATTGCTGATTGCATAGTAAAGGAGAAAACACTCTCCCTCCAATACAGTCACTTATGAAATTATTGTCAAATTTAAGATGATGAAAGTGGCCGGATGATATATGAGAAAGTCCAATGCAAAACTCTCTAGAGGGGATACATTCTATGTTTAGGTTGCTATATTTAAATTCTGCCCAGTCCTTTCAGTGTTCTGGCATGCTATGCTTGTAGTCATTTGTGGAGTTGTGTGGATTATTCAGTGAAGCTACTGTAATCACACGAAGTCGATGCATTCAAGGGTTCTTACAGTATGATTGTACACCAAGTGATGGCACAAGTATTGCAAATACCTTCAAACAAGGTATTATAACAGCTAAGTAGATGTTGAGACACATGTTGACATACAAAAATTGTGTTCTGTCTTTACATCCTCTGCTAAGCATTCAAAATAAAACAAGTACTTTTGGGTGGCAGAGAAAACGAATGGAGTAAAAAGTGCATTCTTTTCTTTAGAAATGAAGTCAATTTTAAAGTAAACCAAAAATATACATACTAAAGTGAAGTGCAGATACCACAAAAAACAACTTTTGTAACACTCGTTGTCTGGGGAAGGCGAGGAGGACCAAAGCGCAGCGTGGTAAGTGTCCATAATGTATTTTAATAAAGACAAATGAACACTCGAACAAAAACAATAAACAATAACGTGAAATCTACAAAAACCAAAACAGTACTGTGTGGCGACAAACACACACGCGGAAATGATTCAAAGATGAATGAGGTCCACATTCCTGTCCAGTTGGTGGCGGTGATATGCACCTTAGTTGGTTACCGACCACCATATAGAATCCACAGAAGAAGTAAGATTACCAAGGGAAGATTTATCAAAGAAAACAAACTAAAAACTAAGTAGGTTTCCCCTTCAGATCTGTGGATTAATTGTCGGAGTAGAGAACACACATTTTTTGTATAACTCAACATGTGTCAAAATTCTACAAAGATCCAGCTAAAAAAAAGGACCATAAGCATTTCAGGTGAAATATCAACTCAATGTTTTTTTCCCAGGACAAATTTGCTAGCAATAGCAAGCTAGCTAAATGTCCATGAATGTTTTGACCTGTCCCAAAATTAATGTAGTTAGTTCACAGTTGGTTTTGGTATTTTAACTTACGTGTCATGAATGCGTCTTGGTGGGGATAGACAAAATCAACATGCACGCGATGTTGCATTTAACACACGCGCTCTACACACATGTACATTTTAATACTGTAATATTGTTGTATTGTGGTATTATACATTTTGTATTGTTTAAATGTAGCGGTAGAGTAGTGGTGTAATAATGTATGATGTCCTCTTTTATTTAAAAAAAAAATGGTGATGTAATTGCCTTAATCTTTTTTGGACCGCAGGAAGAGTAGCTGTTGGCAGCTAATGGGGATCCTTAATAAATACAAACACAAATCAAAGGAAAGGCTGTAGCACAAATCAATCCAATCATTCTACCACCTGAACATCCCAAAAAGACTTGGACACCTTAAATGAATGTTTAATGGTACCCTAACTTGAACCTGGTAACCTGTGGCACCTTGTGTTGTGTCAATGCTTTTGAAGTTCATGTTAAACTCACCAATTAAATGCACAACTAGATACACACAAACACTGTACAGATGCACATTCTACATGGGATTATTTCCGGAACACTTTGGAGAATTTATCCTTGCCGTAAATCCTTCAAGTTAAAAGCTGTTGGAGGATGCCGCCTGTCGTTGACGTTAATGCGCTCTCTGATTTCACGAAGGTCTGTAATCCTCTCAGCTTGCTTATCCTGCCTGGCAACATGACTTACCACCATCTGACATTGGGAGCCTAGACACGTGCTAAAACAACCCACATCCATACACTCAAACAAAACACCATTACAATATGTACTCATATTCAAATGGCTAATAACACTATGAAAGAGTGCAATATTTATTTATCTATGAATGAGAAATCAACTGGCACTCTGTAAGGGACTACAGTACCTATTGTCTCCAATCCCCTTCATATGTATTTGTACACTGCTGCTAAAATGTGGAATTTGGCACTTTGCTCCAGCAATTTGGATTTGACATCAGATGTTTCATATGAGGTGACAGTACAGAATGTCACCTTTATTTGATGGTATTTTGGACTATGTTTTGTCCAATTGAAAGTGAATAATTAATAATGTATTGTGTCATTTTGGAGAACCTTTATTTGTAAGCAAGATGTTTGTGAACACCTCTACATCATGGTGGATGCTACCATGATTATGGATCATCGTTAATTAATTGGGAATGATGATGAGCGAGAAAGTTACAAAGGAGACAAAGATCACACTCCCCCCCCCAAAAAAATGCTAATCTCCTACATTATTGTTAATAGTAAGAGGATAGCATGTTGTTGTAACCTCTAACTTTCTCAATCATCAATATTCATGATTCATTCATGATTTTTATTAGTAATGGCAAGATCAGGTTTGATTTAGAAGTGTTCAGAAACATCTTAACTTGAGTAATTTCCTTTCTGAGTAGTAATCATTCACCATTCAGTTAGTTTTGGGCAAAACATGACCCAAAACACAACCAAAACAAACTGTAATTGCATTCAACGAGTTGGTAGAGTCACAAGCTTGATGTAGTCATTGTGTGTTAGCAATATGGGACCAAATACTAAACATCTGATGACTTTGGTACATTTTCCAAATACTTCTGACAAGTTCAAATGGGGGGATTAGCTCTATAAAGTGCTTATATTTCTCACATGTCTGAACACCCTCAAATAAAAGGTAGCATTCTGTACAGTCACCTATTATCCCAAATAATGGGGCACAGAGCCAAATGTAAAATAAAACATTGCATCACTGTCCATCACACAGTACCAGTCAAAAGTTTGGACACACCTACTCATTCAAGGGTTTTTCTTTATTTTACTATGTTCTACATTGTAGAATAGTAGTGAATACATCAACATAATGAAATAACACATATGGAATCGTGTAGTAACCAAAAATGTGTTAAAGAAATCAAAATGTTTTATATTTGAGAATACAAAGTAGCCCCGCTTTGCCTTGATGACAGCTTTGCACATTCTTGGCATTCTCTCAACCAGCTTCAGGAGGTAGTCACCTGGAATACATATCAATTACAGGTGTACCTTGTTAAAAGTAAATTTGTCGAATTTATTCTCTTCTTAATATGTTTGTGTCAATCACTTGTGTTGTGACAAGGTAGGAGTGTTACACAGAAGATAGCCCTATTTGGTAAAAGACCAAGTTCATATTATGGCAAGAACAGCTCAAATAAGCAAAGAAAAACGACAGTCCATCATTACTTTAAGACATGAAGGTTCATCAAGCCGGAAAATGTCAAGAACTTTGAAAGTTTCTTCAAGTGTAGTTGCAAAAACCAACAAGCGCTATGATGAAACTGGCTCTCATGAGGACCACCACAGGAAAGGAAGACCCAGAGTTGCCTCTGCTGCAGAGGATAAGTTCATTAGTTAACTGCACCTCAGATTTCAAACCAAATAAATTATTCACAGAATTCAAGTAACCAGCACTTTTTTGGTTACTACATGATTTCATATGTGTTATTTCATAGTTTTGATGTATTCACTATTATTCTACAATGTTGAAAACAGTAAAAAATAAAGAAAAACCCTTGAATGAGTATGTGTATCCACACTTGTGATTGGTGCTGTACAGTCCTTTCAGAAAGCATTCACATTCCTTGAGTTTTTCAGCAGTTTGATGTTACAAAGTAGGATTCAAATGGATTAAAAAATATATATATATTGAAAACAAAACACACAAAAAACACTAATATATCTTTATTATAGAATTATGCAACCCCTTAAGTTAATACATGTTAGAATAACCATATGGCAGTGATTACAGCTGTGAGTCTTTCTGGGCAAGTCTCTAAGAACTTGTACAATTGTACAATATTTGCCCATTATTCTTAAAAACCTCTTCGGCTTCTGTCAAGTTGGTTGTTGATCATTGCTAGACAGCCATTTTTAGGTCTTACCATAGATTTTCATGCCGATTTAAGTTAAAACTGTAACTAGGCCTCTCAGGAACATTCAATGTCATCTTGGTAAGCAACTTCAGTGGATAATTGGCCTTGTGTTTTAGATTATTGTCCTGTTGAATTTGTCTCCCAGTGTCTTTTGGAAAGCAGACTGAACCAAGTTTCCCCCAGGATTTTGCCTGTGCTTAGCTCTATTCCGTTTATTTATATCAACAAAAAAACTCTAGTCCTGGTTGATGACAAGCGTACCCACAGCATAACGGAGCCACCACCATGCTTGAAAATATGAAGAGTGGTACTCAGTGATGTGTTGTATTTACCCCAAACATAATGCTTTGTTTTCAGGACAAAAAGTTTTAAAATTGCCACATTTTTGCAGTATTACTTTAGTGCCTTATTGCGAACAGGATGTATTTGTTTGAATGTTTTTATTCTGTACTGAGTGGTATTAAGATCACTGCCATTGGTCTCTGGAGCAGTGGAAAAGCATCCTCTGGAGTGATGAATCATTCTTTACCATCTGGCAGTCCAACAGACACATCTGGGTTTTGGTGGATGCCAGGAGAACGCTACCTGCCCCAATGTATAGTGCCAACTGTAAAGTTTGTTGGAGGAGGAATAATGGTCTTGGGCTGTTTTACATTGTTCAGGCTAGTTTAGGAAGTTCACATTCAGCGAGAAAGCGTTCCATAGTTTGTGGATCAGTAGCATCGCATTTTGATTGGCATAGCTCTGAGTAAAACTGTGCAAAGCATTTATTAATATTCTGCGGATCTGTTACTATTTTACCCTTCTTGTCTTGTATTTTGTGAATAGATGCCTGTACATGCCTTAGCTGTCTTGCTAATCATTTATGTGGTTTGTCACCCAGTTCAAAATAACTTTGTTGCGTTCTAGCAAGTAAAGAGCCCACCCGTTTCGAAAGGATGGTATTGTATTCATATTTTAACTTTGTGATCTTGTCAAGGACTGTATACGAGGAATTCGTCCTAAAAACGTTCTCCTGTTCCCTCTGAAACTCTCTTTCAATTTCTCTCAGCCTAGTATTGGCACGTTTCCTGAAGACTATTATTGCACACAGAGTGAGTTCATACTGTTGATTATGTGACTTGTTAAGCACAACATACTCCTGAATGTATTTAGGCTTGCCATAACAAATGGGTTGAATACTTTGACTCAAGACATTTCTATTTTTTATTTTAAAATAATTTGCCAAAATTTCTAAAAAACAGAATTCCACTTTGATATTATGGGGTATTGTGTGTTGATCAGTGACACAAAATATCAATTAAATCCATTTTAAATTCAGGCTGTAACACAACAACATTTGAAAAAAAGTCAAGAGGTGTTAATTATTTCTGATGACACTGTATGTAGGGGGTTTATACAACTGGTGGGTCTAATCAGGGGCAGCAGGGTAGCCTAGTGGTTAGAGCATTGGGCTAGTAACCAGAAGGTTGAGAGTTCAAACCCCCGAGCTGACAAGGTACAAATCTGTCGTTCTGCCCCTGAACAGGCAGTTAACCCACTGTTCCCAGGCCGTCATTGAAACAAAATTGAAAATAAGAATTTGTTCTTAACTGACTTGTCTGGTTAAATAAAGTTAAAATTAAAATCCTGAATGTTGATCAGTAAAAAGCTCATTCCTGCTGGTGTCTATTCCACAAGTTACCACCAGCTAAATCTATGATGTTAAGATGCCTATTTACTCTGTTCCATCTGACTGTGCAATCCACTTTATAAACTTGATCTCCACTATAAATTATATCCAGACATTATCTCACATTTATTTTAGACCATCATTTAGTTTTCAACAGCGGAGATTTGTATAAACCTTGTTGTCTGTCTCTCCGACATTTCCAACATTGTTTCAATATTCAAATTCGATCTCCAGCTTGTCCAATATTAATGAATGTGTCGGGATTCGGGACGAGACAGGCAGGCAGCATTTGTCAGCCAGTCGAAATCATGAATCAACTGGCATCATTTTTATGGATACAGTTGAAGACTGAAATTTACATGCACTTAAATTGGAGTCATTAAAACTTGTTTTTCAGCCTCCTGGGTGGCACAGTGGACTAAGGCAGTGCATCACAGTGCTAGCTGTTCTGGGTTCAAGCCCAGGCTCTGTTGCAGCCAGCCTTGACCGGGAGGCCCGGGGGTGGCGAACAATTGGCCCAGCGTCCGTCCGGGTTGGGGAGGGTTTGGCCGGCAAGGATATCCTTGTCTCATCACACACTAGCGAATCCTGTGTCGGGCCGGGTACAGTGCACACTGACCAGGTCGCCAGGTTTATGGTCTTTCCTCTGACACATTTGTGTGGCTGTCTTCCGGGTTGGATGGGCTTTGTGTCAAGAAGCAGTGCTGCTTGGTTTGGTTGTGTTTCGGAGGATGCATGTGTTTCAGAGGATACCATGAAATTGGGGGTAATAAACAGAAAGGAAAAAAGAAAAACAGGTGTTTTTCAACCACTCCACAAATTTCTTGTTAACAAACTATAGTTTTGGCAAATCCGTTAGGACTACTAGGATTAGGATCTACTTTATGCATGACACAAGTAATTTTGCCAACAATTGTTTACAGATAGATTAT
Source organism: Oncorhynchus masou masou (assembly GCF_036934945.1). Classification (NCBI taxonomy): domain Eukaryota; kingdom Metazoa; phylum Chordata; class Actinopteri; order Salmoniformes; family Salmonidae; genus Oncorhynchus; species Oncorhynchus masou. The sequence continues at coordinate 42,576,986 of NC_088236.1, read as the reverse complement.
TTCACTTATAATTCACTGTATCACAATTCCGGTGAGGCAGATGTTTACATACACTAAGTTGGCTGTGCCTTTAAACAGCTTGGAAAATTCCAGAAAATTATGTAATGGCTTTAGAAGCTTCTGATAGGGTAATTGACATCATGTGAGTCAATTGGAGGTGTACCTGTGGATGTATTTCAAGTCCTACCTTCAAACCCAGTGCCTCTTTGCTTGACATCATGGGAAAATCCAAAAAAATTAGCCAAGACCTCAGAAAAAAATTGTAGACGTCCACAAGTCTGGTTCATCCTTGGGAGCAATTTCCAAATGCCTGAAGGTACCATGTTCATCTGTACAAACAATAGTACGCAAGTATAAACACCATGGGACCACGCAGCCATCATACTGCTCAGGAAGGAGACGTGTTCTGTCTCCTAGAGATGAACGTACTTTGGTGCGACAAGTGCAAATCAATCCCAGAACAACAGCAAAGGACCGTGTGAAAATACTGAAGGAAACAGGTACAAAAGTATCTATATCCACAGTAAAAACGAGTCCTATATCGACATAACCTGAAAGACCGCTCAGCAAGGAAGCAGCCACTGCACATGGGGACAAAGATGGTACTTTTTGGAGAAATGTTCTCTGGTCTGATGAAACAAAAATAGAATTTGACCATTGTTATGTTTGGAGGCGAAAGGGGAGGCTTGCAAGCCGAAGAACACCATCCCAACCGTGAAGCGTGGGGTGCTTTGCTGCAGGAGGGACTGGTGCACCTCACAAAATAGATGGCATCATTAGGTAGGGAAATTATGTGGATATATTGAAGCAACATCTCAAGAAGTTAATTCTCAGTCAGGAAGTTAATTCTTACGGATCATTGGGACGCTAGCGTCCCACCTCCACAACATCAGGTAAAATTGCAGAGCGCCAAATTCAAATTACAGAAATCATAATATTAAACATTCATGGAAATACAAATGTCATACATGATTTAAAAGCTAAATATCTTGTTAATCCAGCCGCTTTGTCAGATTTCAAAAAGACTTTACGGCGAAAGCACACCATGTGATTTTCTGAGGACAGCTCCCCACACACAAAAGCATTACATACATTTTCCAACCAAGCAGATGCGTCACAAAAGTCAGAAATAGCGATAAAATAAATCACTTACTGTTGATGGAATTTATAGCTTAAAAGGAATGATTAGAATACTCCAATAAGAAACCATATAATTGTAGAAATTGACTAGAATCATAAAGTTATAATTAATGATGTGTGTAGTTCTAGTCAGTCAAACAATAAGTCTGTGCTCAAGACACTATAATAGACAATCTGAGCAGGATTTGGGGCCGACCTTGGCTCGGGGCCACTGAGAGATTGGGGAGAAGACAGGGAGTGATTCTCACAGTGTTTTCATTGTCCCTAATCTTTGTCGGTTGGGTAGGAGGACATTGTGTGAATGTCTGTGTGTGAGAAGCCAGTATAAAATGAATTGTTTTGTACAACAGGCTAGCGCGCTCTTGTGAATAAATTTTCTTAGCTGGGCCTCCGTCTGATTAATTTCAACCAGTTTCCTACAAATTAGTTGATTGATTTGGGGTTATGAACATTGAGAACATAGTTCTCGTGACACTTACCTTTAAAGATCTTCATCTGGTTGCAATCACAAGGGTCCCAACTACATAACAAATGGTCCTTTGTCCGATAAAGTCCTTCTTGATATCCCAAAAAAGCATGTTTCATTGGCGTGCTTGACTCAGTAATCCACCGGTTTCCCTCTTTCAAAATGCATACAAAATGAATCCCATAAGTTACCAATAAACTTCTTTTAAACAGTCAAACAGCTTTCCTAATCAATCCTCGGGTACGGGTTTTCACCTGCCATATCAGTTCTGTTATACTCACAGAAATTATTTTAACAGTTTTGGAAACTTTAGAGTGTTATCCAATACTACCAATACTACCAATTATATGTATATCATAGCTTCTGGGCCTGAGTAACAGGCAGTTTACTTTCGGCACCTCATTCATCCAAACTTCCTAATACTGCCCCCTAGCCCGAAGGAGTTAAAGCTTAGTCGCATATGGGTCTTCTAAATGGGTAATGACCCCAGGCATACTTCCAAAGTTGTGGCAAAATGGCTTATGGACAACAAAGTCAAGGTATTGGAGTGGCCATCACTAAGCCCTGATCTCAATCCTATAGAACATTTGTGGGCAGAACTGAAAAGCGTGTGCGAGCAAGGACGCCAACAAACCAGTTACACCAGCTCTGTCAGGAGGAATGGGACAAATTTCACCCAATTTATTGTGGGAAGCTTTTGGAAGGCTCGCATCGAAATGTTTGACCCAAGTTAAACAATTTTTAAAGGCAACGCTACCAAATACTAATCGAGTGTACGTAAACGTCTGACCCACTGGGAATGTGATGAAAGAAGTAAAATCTGAAATAAACCATTCTCTCTACTATTATTCTGACATTTCACATTCTTAAAATAAAGTGGTGATCCTAACTGACCTAAAACAGGGAATTTTTACTAGGATTAAATGTCTGGAATTGTGAAAAACTGAGGTTAAATGTATTTGGTTAAGGTGTATGTGAACTTCCGATTTCAACTGTATATACAAAGGAATGTCAACAGAAAAAAGGAACAACCTAACGAAGGACAGCTGGTTTGCAGTCTTTCCAGCTTCAGTTTGAAATGATTGTGTTAGCTGTGTTGTTGGCTAGCTCCTTTGAACAACAGTGTCCTGACGAGGGAGCCCATTTTCTATGACAGGGGAAATCGCACCTCATTAGCTCATTGTTATGGATGCATCCAAATAAATGTCATTAGAAAACTGCTTAAACAAATGCAAATGCAGCTTCTTTGTGGTTATTCTTGCTGCACTTTTTGACTTGACTGTAAATTAGCTGTAGTTGGCTAGCTAGCAAGTAAGGGATAGGAACGTTGCCAGACAGTATGACAATGGAACATTTAAAACAAACAACTGGGTCGCATCCATAGATACAGAACAAAAATACTGAACAAGTGGGTCGTTTCTCGAGCAACCGAACCGATAGAATGATCAACCAGCCGGCTTGGGTAGCAAACCCTAGATTTCTGTCGGGACTATATATATTCATCAAAATTAACATTTTTATTGAAAATATGTCAATCATTATTTGAATATGTTGGTAACCTGCTGTTTCAAAGTGATAATGCCTTCGAAGCCGGTGTTTGGTGGATATATTGGCACGGTTTGCTGGCTCTCGACTTCCTCTTGGGCCTAAGAACACCCGTGCCAATATATCCTCCAAATGCCAGCTTCTCGGGTATTATCACTTAAGTAAATGTCATGTAGTGAATTATCTAACACGAGTTAGGCTCCTACTTCATTTTGTTAGATCTTAGCGTGTACTGTAAATGTTTGACACACTCCTACATGTTGATCTTGTCTTCGGCATGGAATAATAACTTGTGTGTGTGTGTGTGTGTGTGTGTGTGTGTGTGTGTGTGTGTGTGTGTGTGTGTGTGTGTGTGTGTGTGTGTGTGTGTGTGTGTGTGTGTGTGTGTGTGTGTGTGTGTGTGTGTGTGTGTGTGTGTGTGTGTGTGTGTGTGTGTGTGTGTGTGTGTGCAACCTGAAATAAGTATTTGACATAGCACTAGTACTCTGCAGTATTTTGGCTTTCAGACTGAACATAGATAAAGGGGAAACGGGAATAGTCTACATTATATCCTCTATTTCAGCCTACCACATCAGTCATATCTCGGGGTGCTTTGAGGCCACTGGCAGAGTATCCCACCTATCCTCACACTCTGCTGGGGTTTAGCCTGGAAAGACCTCTGTCACTGGTTATTCCTCACTACAGATTACCAAGTCATAATCGGTAGGCCTTTCTAAGAAGCGCCAGCAAGGTTAAAGGTTCTTCTCGGTTGCCAGGCTAGCTTCCCAGCTCCAGAGAATTACCATGGCAGCTGCACAGCACAACACGGTCCCAGACACACGGCCACCTCCAACACGCAGTCCAAGTCATAACAAAATCTAACGACTTGTCCTTTCCAGGTTGACCTTTCCAGCTGGCCTGGCCAGAGCCCCAGGTCCAACACCTTCGCATAGAAAACAAGTCTGGAAGCACAGGGACAGTGTCAACAGACTCTTCCATTTCGAGGAGTTAGCTGAATTGGGCCAGCAAGGATAGGATCAGATCAGGACTGTCAGTTCAAGTTTTAGGTTGAGGAGATGTGATCAAAGATGTGGGTTTATGCCGGGATTTTCCTCTTCCTAATACAACCCTATGTCTCCAAGTTAATTAATCTGCAGCCGTCTCCATGATTAATGCTGAACAGACAGGCTTTTCCAATCACACATTCAGAAAGGTCACTTATCCCCTGTCTGTGCCACTTCCTCCAATACTCTGTGAGCATGTGGTCATAGAAACAGCTGAACTTCACCTCTGGAGTTTGCTTTCTCCCATGTTTGCTATATGTATTGTTACCACTACAAACCAGCCCCAATAGACCCTTGTCTTCAGTGTACTGCTAAACTTTATTCTACCTCCACAGAACTACATGCATGTTTCAGTTCCTGAGTTTCTTCTCCAACACAAATCACTGTGAGATTATCCCCTAAACACAATGTCGGGATTGAGAACCAGATTGCATCGCGTCAGAACTCAAATCGATTACCCATCTGATGCAGTTACAGGACACAGAAGGCAGTGAAATGAGTACAGCTTATGATTGTTTGCAAACTGTAATAAGCTGTGCTGCTTGGAGGCAGCTCTAGCTTAGCCCCATGGCAAAGCTTCATTTCACATCAGCTTGGAAAGGATAGCAACCCTGTTCCTGGAGCGAGCTCCTCACTTGTCCTCTCCCCTGGGCTGTCTCATTCAGATACGCTCCTGCCGCCTGTAATATGTGTCATCTGGCAGTCATGTTTACTGGAGCTGCAGTGGGATCAAAGTGGAAACCGTGTAACAAAAGGGGCCTCTGGGAAGGAACAGCAGTTGTCCACCGTGGTTGCCTGGGACTTTAATTACCCGTACCCTCTTGTCTTTTCCTTTTGCCACCAATCTTCCTTTCATTCACTTGGCCTTAGTCACCCCAGGTTTTGTTCAACCATTGCTCTCCAAAGAACGCTCTACCTGAATCCATTACGTTTCCCCCTTTCACTTTACTGTGGTACTGTTTCTCTCTCTCCATCTCTCTCCTTTTCTCTCTGCCCCGTATTATCTCACTCACTTAATGTCCCGGATTTCAATGTAAGATAAGTGTAGGTGCCAGTGAGAAAAGAGCAGGATTCATATGGTGGTGGCCAGAATGTTTTTCTTTGTAGATCTGTTTCATGTGGTATTTATCTGGTATTTATGAAGAAAATATGTGGTAACAATTTGTACTGTTTTTTTAGTGATGGTTTATTATAGATGTGTGTTCCGTATAGTCCGACAAGTTGTATTTAGAACGTGTTTGATCAACAAAACAATATTTTTCGACTTTCATTTTCCTCTCCTGAGTAATTGTTCAACTTCATGTGGAGTGTTGGTGTTTCTGATGGCCTTGTTGTCCTGATTATCTTGGGGCCGTTATGACAGGCAAGGTTAATTATTAACAGCATGCATGTCACTTATAATTGTGTGATTAAGAGGATCAACGAGGGAAAACAGCTTTGCGAACTGTTTGTATCTGAGCCTGTAGCCCCAACCCTCACCTATGGCCTGCATGGTTATGTACTGTTTGTTATGGATAACATTATCTCTCAGAGTTAATAGCATGGTGACAGGAAGACAGCCCCGTGTAATATCCTGACCCAAAACCTGTGTCTGCTTTGAAAATAGAAGGAAATCTGGATTAGGTTAGAATTGTTTACACATTTTATTAATATTTTCTATCATTACACAATGGAACAGGAGGTATTTTTAAGCCAGTAATAAGAACGTATTAGTCAACTTCCATCAGGAAATCAATTGCCATTACAGTTCTTAATAAGCAGCTGTTCTTTACATCGCTGTATTAATAGTAGATTTGCCACATAATTGCCATAATTCTGATTATTCTGTATGTAATGTAAAAGGATCAGTTAAAATTATAACATTACCGTATAAATTGATTTAATACATTTGTAATTTAGGAGACATGGTAGAGCTTTGTATGTAGCTTTGGATGAATGACTACCAATAAAAGGTACATTCATCCATACTTCATCCATCTCCCAGCCCATTGGAGCTGCTACTTCCCAATTTCCCACAACACTCTTAGCACATCGCTGTACCCGTCAAGGCTATGAGAGAGACGACTGCTGCTCCCCTCCACAAAGATACAAACAGAAGGCAAAGTGGCTTCTAGAACAAACCGAGCGGTTGTCTGGTCAGCACTCTCGTGAGCAAATAAATAAAATGGGGTAAAGATTTCACTAAAAGAGAGATTGCATTTTCTGTTATTAAGTATTGATATGTCTAGACAAAACCACTAGGGTGTGTTAGAATTTTTATTTCAGGCATTCCACTTTGACCAGAAAGAAACAGTATATCCTGAGTGCAAAGATGAAGACATTTCTTAATGTTTGTTCTGTGTCAGATCTTGTATCGTCTGTATACTTTCACCATACTCTCTACTTTCATTCGTGCAATCCACGGTTGAGAGTCAGAGTGGAGAAGATGTGAGGGCTCATGTGACTGAGCAGCGTTCAAACCCAGGTAGTCTTTGCATTACAAGCCTGTTAGCCTGCTGAGCTTAAGCCTAGGTGGTGGTTAGAAGTGCTTGACAGAACTAAACCTGAAAGGTTATTGTCTCCAGTGTCTTTGCGGCTTTAATTCAGTGGTGGTCAAAAAGTGGAATGAGAAATACAAAAACTTGTATTCAACTCAGTTCTCCAATTTGTGCAGTCATTTATATATCCCTAATGAGAAAGTTGTCACAATAATGAAAATATTGATTATGCTGCTCTAGAGCCCTTTCCTTTCAAACCCCATGGGAAACTAAACTTCCCCCCATAATACACTTTTATGATCATTCTGTGACAGGCATTTTCATAAGGTGCCCTTTTGGAGAGACTGTGCCTGTCATGAATTTGTGTGTGTTCCGAGCAAAGCCCCCCTCGCCTCTCACACACACACACACACACACTCTTGGCTGACTGTCTGCAGGGGACTCCATGCGATTGATTGTCTGATGTCGCCACATTCAGTACTGTCTCATCACCCTAAAGCGGGGGTCTTGAAGCGGCTCCAATCGGGCCAGAATATTCTGAGATAGGCTCTAGAAATTGTTTCACTTCTCAATGGCAGCAGTAGAACAGGCCCACAGATCCCTAGCAACCTTCCACTGCTCTCTGCATGACTGGCAGAAATATGTGAACAGATTTCAGTCTTCTGAACAAGACGGTTTTATAAGCAGCCTTGCTGAAATGAGCTTCATCAAGTAGGGTACCCACCATCTCCTACTCAACTATACTTGCTGCATTGCATTGAGGTTTTTGGATCATGTGTGTGTCACACATGACACCTGCTACAGTATCCCTTTGTAATTGCGATTACCATTAAACAACTTTCAAATTGTTGTGCCGACCGGAGCTGTACTGTGATGACTCAGTCTTTTCTGTTCACGTGCACAGCTCCAGCAACTACGGTAGATAACCAAGCCGACACAGTACAGCTCAGCAGGGTTCAGCTCTGGTTGAATGTGCAGGATGTGTTGAATATGCATTGACTTTCAGTAATGAACTGAAAACGAATGGTAAAATAACCTCACTGCATGTCCTCTGACTCACTTCTCTGCACATTTCTACCCCAAAACGTTATGCTCCAGACCAGAGTGTTGCTGATTTGTACTATGCTTCGGAGTCTGCCCATCACTCCTGTGTTGTATTAGCGTTCTGACCTATGGCAAGGAAGCTTTCCTCCATTTGGAACGTATGTTTATGCCTTGATTAGGAGGCTGTTTCATGACACTAGTTGTTATTTTGAGGGAGGAATTAATTGCTTCATATCTTGTACATAAATGGTGGGACCAGACATGTCACCCCCCCAACTTTCATCATAAACATGCCATTACACAGGGCTCTGTGCCCAGTGAAATGTCACAATGGGAATTGCCTTGCTCCACGAAGAAGAGCAGCCGCAGCAGCACAGTGAGCCTGTGTGATTGAGTGGCATGTCATCACTTGTGGATAAATCAACTCCCACTCAATTTAGCTGCTTATTTACTCTCAAGTATTCCCATCTCAACCAAATCTGCATTTTGCATGTTGATGTCCGTGCTCTCGCTTCCTATTTCGAGTTTATTGAATGATTGCCTTTTATTCAGTGGGATTCTATAGCATGTCTTCATATCTGTTAGGGATGGTTGAATTCCCACTACTGTATATGAGAGGTGAGGGAACAAATGTGGACTTGAATTAGCAATGAGGCATTGCAGCCTGCTGCTGGTGGCACTTAATAAAACTATGGGCTATTGGATTATTTTGTGTCTATTCTTCTGATCCAGCTCTGGAAGCATGACTCTTTTCTGTCTGTACCCCAGAGCCATTGGAGAGGTATAGACAGCATGGGGAACCATTAAGGTCGTGTCTGTAGGTTATTTTGAGATGACAAAACCTTTCACATTATTGTGAGATGCTGCTTCCACTGTTGTGATACTCCCTGATTCTCTCTCTTTCTCTGCCATCACTGCAAGTGATCGCCATTAGGTACAGCAGTATCACCAATAGCTGACCCTCTCATTGAATGTGGAGTCAATACACCGATTCCATCTGGTGCCTCCATCTGTTTCTCGGTGGCTTAGTCCACTCCCCTAGACCACTACCTTTGGGCCCCATCTAGCTCCATCCAATGGAAAATCCACCCCCATCGGTTTTTGAATTGGTTATTTTGATTAACAAATGTATATTTGGGAAAGATAAGATTTGCATTTTATTTGTTTTAATCTTTTCCTTTCCAAGATTGCTCTTTGATCACTCAATGTAACAAAAAATGTGGTAATCCTTTGCCGGAGTAGTATTTGTGCTTTTGGAACACTCCCACTCTCTCATTGGCAGCAGTGTCCTGAACCAACTAGCCAACATTAATTGTATTTTGTCAATGTGCAGCGGATTCAAGGGCACATAATTCAAACAGATCCACTGGATCTGCCAAGCCCTTGCTTACTCATTTATGTTGAATAAATATTTGTGCCTTTCTCAGGTCAAAGTTGAAAGCCCCTCTGAGGTCATGAGTGGTTTCAGTCACCGTTGCCAATCATAATCAATGCTGTTTATACATTACATATCGCATAATGAGGCTGCAAGGAAACATTTAGCAGTAATCTACTTGAGTGAACACCCACTGTCTTGATACATGCTGGCATTTATGGGGCCCCGCAAAGAAATGTAAACAATATCATGGCACCAAAGCAATCAAATCAAAATCAGAACATTTCTACTACTAATCCTATGTCAACTTTCTATGCCTCCAAAGCATCCCTTTCGCTTGTTCTCTTCTCCCTACTTTCTATGTCTAATTGTCACAGTCTTTTGCTTCCAAGACCTTTCATCTCCATCTGCGGGAGACAAATCATGTGCTTACCCCTTCTGTGTGTAAATAATTATGGGGAAAAAGGCACTCCTCTTCCTTTTAGTATATATCTATTGCCAAATCACTAGATTCTCTCTTTAGTTAAACCTACCCACTCATTAGCATGCCTGAACCTAACCTGTCACGCTTGCATGTATGACAAATGTCTGTAGTTTTGCGATTGGGAAAATGAGAGTGTTTCTCAGGCTGTTGCAATTCATACATGAGCATTTGTGAGCATTTGGCAGTGAGATTAAGTTGTTCTTGAACCAGAGGAGATGGGAAGTGCAATAGGAAGACGAGCTTACTGTAATGGCTGGAATGGAATCAATGGAACGGTATCAAACATATGGAAACCACAAGTTTTATTCCTTTCCATTAACTCCATTCCAGCCATTAAAATGAGCCCGTCCTCCTATATCTCCTCCCACCAGCCTCCGTTGTTCTTTACTCACATGGAGTAGTAAAATGTCACTGGAACTGACATGAAAGGCCTGTTTCCCCATACATATAAATATATATATAAACTCTATTTCTTGAACTTCGTCGTTGGTTAAGGGCTTGTCAGTAAGCATTTCACGGTAAGGTCTACACCTGTTGGCGCATGTGACAAATGCAATTTGATTTGATATATATATACATAGTTATTTTTTGAATGAAAGAAAACAAGTGACAGACAATAATAAAGAGAAACAATTATAATATATATGTATTTAAACAAAATGGTGTGCAGGTTATATGGATTGTGAAAAATTGAGTTTAAATGTACAGTTGAAGTCGGAAGTTTACACCTTAGCCAAATACACTTAAACTCGGTTTTTCACAATTCCTGATATTTAATCCTAGTAAAACTTCCCTGTCTTAGGTCAGTTGGGATCACCACTTTATTTTAAGAATGTGAAATGTCAGAATAATAGTAGAGAGAATGATTTATTTCAGCTTTTATTTCTTTCATCACATTCCCAGTAGGTCAGAAGTTTACATACACCCAATTAGTATTTCTGCCAAGGATGAACCAGACTTGTGGAGGTCTACAATTTTTTTCTGAGGTCTTGGCTGATTTCTTTAGCTTTTTCCTTGATGTCAAGCAAAGAGGCACTGAGTTTGAAGGTAGGCCTTGAAATACATCCACATGAACACCTCCAATTGACTCAAATGATGTCAATTAGCCAGAAGCTTCTAAAGCCATTACATCATTTCTGGAATTTTCCAAGCTGTTTAGAGGCACAGTCAACTTAGTGTATGTAAACTTCTGACCCACTGGAATTGACCCACTGGAATTTGTTAAAAAGAAATTTGTGGTGTGGTTGAAAAAAATAGTTTTAATGACTTCAACCTCAGTGTGTGTAAACTTCAGACTTCATCTGTAAGTACAAAAATAAAAAGTTTTGTTAAAACATAATCCTACTAATTATCAATGTTTAAATGGATTGATCAGTAATCACAAAACATATATATATATATTTGTTTTGTTAAAATGATGTGTGTAAGTGTGTGTGTGAGACTATATGGAGGAGATTACTGAGTTGTTTGGTTCATTAAGGTTGACCCCCAGTCTTGGCTTAAAGTTAATCAGGGAAGATGAGGATTTGGCAATTTGAAGATAAGAATTCCAGAGTATAGTACCTTCTATATCTAATAGAGAATTGACTATGTGAGGTGCGGCAGTGGAGAGGATGAAGGTTATCGCAGTGTCTTGTGTTATAAAGATGGATTTCAGAATTAACCTTGAAGAATCCAGGGTTTAGGTAAACTGTAATGTAATCTCACTGTGGCTATGATGTGTAATGTTACAGAATAGCCACGCGCAAATACATTTACTTTTTTTTTTTAAAACATCCCTTGTCTGTCATGAATGTTGAATAAAATTATATTTGACCCTACTCTACTGATTGTCCCTGGGGTTTTTCCACAGGAATGTATGATTAAGTCGATTTCAGAGCGCAGATCTCTGTGTGTGGCAATCAGGATTAGTTTGCTTGTAACCTGCAGGCATACTAACCGAAGTCTTGCAGGTGTTTACATGGTTTTGCACATGTGGTAGGTGATAAAAATTTCAGCGGCAATTTCCTGTAGTTTTTCTCAAATTTAAACCCACTGAAGGTACCACTGCACAGACAACCAGTAGAGTAAGTTCACTTGTAGTTTTATTCAACGTTCTGGCTTGTGACTTTCCTAGTTTTTTGCGGTGCTTTGTTTCAGACCGTATACAAATAATTGGTATCACAGACTGATTTATTAGGCAGGATATAATGAGTTGGTTGCAAGTTCAGAATTGGATACCCAAAAAAGCTGAGACATCTGTGTCCACTTACTGCAGATAGAAATAGAACATTTGTATCACAAATAAAACAAAACATCAAGAACCCTTTTAGCAAATGCATCTCCTTGATCATGTTTGGTTATACTGTTTGCTCTGTCTTTTATGATGAAAGATGTGGGTGGTTCAAACCAATTTATTCCAGTCCAAGTCTATTGATCACATTGCACTTATTATGTAACTTGCATATACATATGATCTTTTCTTTCTTTGTACAGCACTGATTAAGGCTTAAGGATGAAAAATATGCTATTTTTTTGTTTTGTTTAAAACACTTTGCACGGTCACCCTGTGTATTCTTTCAAGCATGGATTCAATTAAGTATATTATTTTTGTATCTCGGCCTCCTTGAGTTATTCTTTTTCATGTTTTTAGTTGGAGTACCTTTTGAACTCTCTTTACACCTTAACACATTTCTTTTCAAATTACACATTGTTCTGTAAAAAGCAGGATATTTTTTACAAACACTATTCAAAGCTTGAAAGCAGAAAATATATATTTTTAAATGTGCATTCCCGTGATGACATTTTCCACAGTGTTTTTGAAACTGGAAGCATTTTGGCTCATGTTTTCCTTTTCACCAAAGATGCTAAGAACATTTTTCATGGCATCTGATCCTCAGCATCAGACACTTCATGATCCTACAAACCAACAATAGTAGCTCGCGTCTGGGATTCCCTTTGTAGTCCATAATAGGTTTCAAGCCCTGACACATCCGATGAGCATCAGAGCCGTTGTAGTAGGATTCAATCTTAATCCTGGATTGACGCTTTGCATGTTTGATGGTTTGTCTGAGAGCATAGCGGAATTTCTTATAAGTGTCCAGATTAGTCTCCCGCTCCTTGAAGCGGCAGCTCTAGCCTTTAGCTCGATGCAGATGTTGACGGTAGCAGCAACATTATGTACAAAATAAGTTTAAAAATAAGTTACGGAAAAGGCAAAAAGATAACAAAATTGCACAGTTGGTTTGGAGAATGTAAAACGGCAACCATGTTCTTCGGCGCCATCCCATCCATCCCAATGATTGTGGAGAAGGACGCTATTTTATTATTAATACGCTGGCTAAACACAATGCAGCTGTCAATGCAAATCCTTGGCAGTATCTGCTTCTGAAATAATTGCCTGTTTATGGAGCCACTGAGGTGTTTCAGCAAAAATAGATGCCCAAGGAGGCTACTGTACGTCAGGTCTGCGGTCAGGTCTGCGGTCATGTCTGTTGTCAGGTCTGAGGAATGCTTCAGTGTTTCCCTCACCTACCTGCCCTCACTAGAGTTGTCTCTCTACTCACTTGTCACCTGCACTTTAGACCCCCTTTCTCAACCCCTTCTGCAAATGCTTGTGTAATATTATGCATGTGTAAAATTATGCTTGTGTAGTGTTATGCTTGTGTAATGTTATGCTTGTGTAATGTTATGCTTGTGTAATGTTATGCTTGTGTAATGTTATGCTTGTGTAGTGTTATGCTTGTGTAGTGTTATGCTTGTGTAATATTATGCATGTGTAATATTATGCTTGTGTAGTGTTATGCTTGTGTAATATTATGCTTGTGTAGTGTTATGCTTGTGTAGTGTTATGCGTGTGTAGTGTTATGCGTGTGTAGTGTTATGCTTGTGTAGTGTTATGCGTGTGTAGTGTTATGCGTGTGTAGTGTTATGCGTGTGTAATGTTATGCGTGTGTAGTGTTATGCTTGTGTAGTGTTATGCTTGTGTAGTGTTATGCTTGTGTAGTGTTATGCGTGTGTAGTGTTATGCTTGTGTAGTGTTATGCTTGTGTAGTGTTATGCGTGTGTAGTGTTATTGCTTGTGTAGTGTTATGCTTGTGTAATGTTATGCGTGTGTAGTGTTATGCGTGTGTAGTGTTATGCGTGTGTAGTGTTATGCTTGTGTAGTGTTATGCGTGTGTAGTGTTATGCTTGTGTAGTGTTATGCTTGTGTAGTGTTATGCGTGTGTAGTGTTATGCGTGTGTAGTGTTATGCTTGTGTAGTGTTATGCTTGTGTAGTGTTATGCTTGTGTAATGTTATGCTTGTGTAGTGTTATGCGTGTGTAGTGTTATGCGTATGTAGTGTTATGCGTGTGTAGTGTTATGCTTGTGTAGTGTTATGCTTGTGTAGTGTTATGCGTGTGTAGTGTTATGCTTGTGTAGTGTTATGCGTGTGTAGTGTTATGCGTGTGTAGTGTTATGCGTGTGTAGTGTTATGCTTGTGTAGTGTTATGCTTGTGTAGTGTTATGCTTGTGTAGTGTTATGATTGTGTAGTGTTATGATTGTGTAGTGTTATGCGTGTGTAGTGTTATGCGTGTGTAGTGTTATGCGTGTGTAGTGTTATTGCTTGTGTAGTGTTATGCTTGTGTAATGTTATGCGTGTGTAGTGTTATGCGTGTGTAGTGTTATGCGTGTGTAGTGTTATGCTTGTGTAGTGTTATGCGTGTGTAGTGTTATGCTTGTGTAGTGTTATGCTTGTGTAGTGTTATGCGTGTGTAGTGTTATGCGTGTGTAGTGTTATGCTTGTGTAGTGTTATGCTTGTGTAGTGTTATGCTTGTGTAATGTTATGCTTGTGTAGTGTTATGCGTGTGTAGTGTTATGCGTGTGTAGTGTTATGCGTGTGTAGTGTTATGCTTGTGTAGTGTTATGCTTGTGTAGTGTTATGCGTGTGTAGTGTTATGCGTGTGTAGTGTTATGCGTGTGTAGTGTTATGCGTGTGTAGTGTTATGCTTGTGTAGTGTTATGCTTGTGTAGTGTTATGCTTGTGTAGTGTTATGATTGTGTAGTGTTATGATTGTGTAGTGTTATGCGTGTGTAGTGTTATGCGTGTGTAGTGTTATGCGTGTGTAGTGTTATGCGTGTGTAGTGTTATGCGTGTGTAGTGTTATGCTTGTGTAGTGTTATGCTTGTGTAGTGTTATGCGTGTGTAGTGTTATGCGTGTGTAGTGTTATGCGTGTGTAGTGTTATGCGTGTGTAGTGTTATGCGTGTGTAGTGTTATGCTTGTGTAGTGTTATGCGTGTGTAGTGTTATGCGTGTGTAGTGTTATGCTTGTGTAGTGTTATGCTTGTGTAGTGTTATGCTTGTGTAGTGTTATGCTTGTGTAGTGTTATGCGGCTGTAGTGTTATGCGTGTGTAGTGTTATGCTTGTGTAGTGTTATGCGTGTGTAGTGTTATGCGTGTGTAGTGTTATGCGTGTGTAGTGTTATGCTTGTGTAGTGTTATGCTTGTGTAGTGTTATGCTTTGTGTAGTGTTATGCTTGTGTAGTGTTATGCTTGTGTAGTGTTATGCGTGTGTAGTGTTATGCTTGTGTATTGTTATGCGTGTGTAGTGTTATGCTTGTGTAATATTTGATTTGTTCATTTGACTTCAAAAGGTACTGAGAGACTGAGGAAATTCAAAATGATATTATTAATGAGAGAATAAAATTAATGTATCCCTCTTGAAGGGCACTCATTCAATGTGCAATGTATTTATGTGTGTTTTTGGGGTGTCACAACTCAACACGTGGCTATTTTCATAGCTCGTGTAAATCTATCCCATCATTTATTTAAGTTAAGAGTCAGAACTTATCTTTCACTACCAATTCAACCCAATTGACTGTTTCCTCTTTTGTCTGGTCATTCATATCAAGGAACTCATGTGGGCTCTCATTATAAATTGTGCGAAACAAAGGCTCGCCCTATTTTCATTTCTGCTCTTTCATCTGTTAATTGTGTTCCCTTATCAGCACTATACTGCAGATTGATAGCATCAATCTGATCAAAGAGAATATCTTGTCTTGTCTGCTGACTCAATGATGGACTGCTAACGATTGCTGATACACCATTTAATCTACCAGTTGCCATGTGAGAGAACCCTAAGAGGACCATGATGATCCATTGTACCTTCATGCAGCCAGGATGTCTTGTTTCCTGTGACATCAGTACACTTTGGCCATCGATCAGTGCATTTCATGTTTAAAGTGTCCGTCTCTCTCATCTTCACTGTTGTTGACTCTTTTCTCACATGGACATGCCAATTTGGTAAAGTCAGGTTACAGTGCTTTGGTGTTTCAGTGTTATGACTGTGGGGTTTCTGAATACGCTCTAAGTTGGATCAGCAAAGGACTTACAAGTCACAAAATGAGAATATTGCTTTATAATGCTATAAGGATATCCTGAGATTATTTGTAATGCTTTATCTAAAATACAATGTTATTGTCCATTGTAACTCAAATTTGAGGGGTTAAAGTGCCGGGCTCAAGGGCACAACGGCAGTAGGTGGCTCCAGAGATTTTGATACCAGCAACCCTCCGGTTAATGGACTGTGTTTCTAACCACCACCACCACCACCACTATAAAGAACCTGGCTCCACAATGCAACATGGGTGAGAGCAAAAGACCACCACAATAAGCCAGAGCAAATCTTTTACTAATGTTTTCACTTGATGTGTGAGTAAAGACAGAGGACAGAAATAATAGATGCCACCAATGCCTTAGATCAGTGCTGTGGCATCGTGCCACAAGAACAATAATAAAACACCTAGTGTTTCACCATCCATGGGAACAAAAGAGCAGAAAGGAAAATATACTGAACAATATATAAATGCAAACATGTAAAGTGTTGGTCATAAAGTGTTGTTTCGTGAGCTGAAATAAAAGATCCTTGAAATGTTCCATATGCACAAAAAGCTTATTTTCCTAAAATGTTTTGCACAAATTTGTTTACATCACTGTTAATGAGCATTTCTCCTTTGTCAAGATAATCAGCCACCTGTCAGTTGTGGAATATCAAGAAGCTGACGAAACAGCATGATTATTACAGAGGTGCACCTTGTGCTGTGGACAAAAAGCCACACACAAAAAAGCAACACAATTCACTGATGTCTCAAGTTTTAAGGAAGTGTGCAATTGACACACTGACTACAGGAATGTCCACCAGAGCTGTTGCCAGGTCATTTAATGTTCATTTCTCTACCATAAGCCGCGTCCATCATCGTT
The DNA here is from genome assembly GCF_036934945.1 of Oncorhynchus masou masou. Lineage (NCBI taxonomy): Eukaryota > Metazoa > Chordata > Actinopteri > Salmoniformes > Salmonidae > Oncorhynchus > Oncorhynchus masou. Next base: position 42,560,189 of record NC_088236.1, on the reverse strand, counting down.
TTAGAGAATTTAGCGGTACACCCAACCTGCCTCACAACCGCAGAACATGTGTATGGCGTTGTATGGGTGAGCAGTTTGCTGATGTCAACGTTGTGAACACCATGCCCCATGGTGGCAGTGGGGTTATGATATGGGAAGGCATAAGCTACGGACAATGAACACAATTGCATTTTATCGATCGCAACTTGAATGCACAAAGACACCGTGACGAGATCCTGAGGCCCATTGTCATGCCATTCATCAGCCGCCATCAACTCATGTTTCAGCATGATAATGCGCGACCCCATGTTGCAAGGATCTGTACACAATTCCTGGAAGCTGAAAATTTCCCAATTCTTCCATGCCCTGCATACTCAACAGACTTTCCAGCCACTGAGCAAGTTTGGGATGCTCTGGATCGACGTGTACGACAGCGTGTTCCAGTTCTCGTCAGTACTCCTATTTTTCCTGACATTTACTCCTGAGGTGCTGACTTGCTGCACCCTTGACAACTACTGTGATGAATTTTTTTGACCATGCTGGTCATTTATGAACATTTGAACATCTTGGCCATGTTCTGTTATAATCTCCACCCGGCACAGCCAGAAGAGGACTGGCCACCCCTCATAGCCTGGTTTCTCTCTAGGTTTCTTCCTAGGTTTTGGCCTTTCTAGGGAGTTTTTCCTAGCCATCGTGCTTCTACACCTGCATTGCTTGCTGCTTGGGGTTTTTGGCTGGGTTTCTGTACAGCACTTTGAGACATCAGCTGATGTAAGAAGGGCTATATAAATACATTTGATTTGAATATCCAGCAACTTCGCACAGCCATTTAAGAGGAGTGGGACAACATTCCACAGGCCACAATGAACAGTCTGATCCACTCTATGCGAAGGAGATGTGTCACGCTGCATGAGGCAAATGGTGGTCACAACAGATGCTGACTGGTTTTCTGATCCACACCCCTACCTTTAAAAAAAAGTTATTTGTGACCAACAGATGCATATCTGTATTCCTACTAATAAGAAATCCATAGATTAGGGGAAAATTAATTTCCTTATATGAATTATAACTCAGGAAAATCTTTGAAATTGTTGAATGTGGCATTCGTATTTTTGTTCAGTTTATATTAGTTCATTGGCTGACTGACTCAATGACTCAGTTAGCCCGATCTTTAATTTTCTGAACTCTAAGTCATACTTCCCATCGGAAAGCCAAGTCAGCCTCCAGTCCCAACAATAGAAAGTTTCCTTTCCAATTTATCTACATTTTCTTCTTTCGGGATGTGTTTCATATACTCCTATTCTTCATGCAGTTATTTATTGGTGCTTTAACTTAAGATAGTATTTTTCCTCCATTTTTAAGGGCCACTTTACAAATTAGACGGCTGCCTCTGACAGTCCTGCTCACTCTGCTAGATGATTGCAGGCTTCTACCCCTCCGTGCATGAAGGCTCTTCATATGATTGGTATGGCCAGAGCAGGTCACATCCTCACAGACACACACTTCCTCTGCACAGATTCAACAAGGATATTCATTATGGCACTGCTTGTGAATCCACATTGTAGGCTACTTTTCAACTATACCTCGGAAATCGGACAGGCTTCATTTGATGGTTGGTTTTTGAATGACATAGAATGAACAGGATGAATTGATTGGTTTCTTGAGAAGGATTTGAGACACTGCATTGTACGTGATTTTGCTCAAATTTGAATTCAACACCTTTTCTTAGACATGGGACCAACATATTCAAGGTTATAGCACAGACTCCTACATTTACAGTAGACATGTAATGTTTATAGGACCCTCTCGAAAATGAGATGGTGAAAAAAAAACTTCACGGTTGTTTTTGTATGGTTTATTGTTTTTGTCGGCGTCATCCCAATAAAAAGGAATATGTACGCTCACAACGCTGCACCTTGGTCTTCTTCCAGCAACGGCCGTGACAGATGACAGCTTTGAACACTATACACAGGGCATTGTCCCCAACCAGCAGATGGCACCTGAGAGGATGGCAGATGTTTTATGTGCTCATAAACAAGTGTGCTACTTTGGTAGTTTTTTTGCATTGTTTGTAACTTATTTTTTAACTTATTTTGTACATAATGTTGAGCTACCATCTCTTATGACCGAAAATAACTTCTGGACATCAGAACAGCAATTACTCACCTCGAACTGGAAGAAGCTTTTTCCTTTAACGAGTCCGACACAAAATATATATATATATATATATATATATATATATATATATATATATATATATATACTCCTTTCTCAGGAAAAGGCCCAAATCCCTGTCATTTGCGTGATGAAAAGAAAAAGAAAAAAGGGTGTGGAGGTTGGGCTGCCTTCTGAGAATTCCTAGGCGAGCGAGTAAACCTCCACTGCCATCCGTTCTATTGGCCAACTTGGAATCATTGGAAAATAAAATCGATGGCCTACGATCAAGATTACACAGAGACGCGTACAAAGCTCTCCCTCACCCTCCACTTGGCAAATCTGACCATAATTCCATCCTCCTAACTTCTAAGAAAGTGGTCAGATGAGAAGATGCTTTCACTATGACAGACTGGAATATCTTCCGGGATTCCTCCGATGACATTGAGGAGTACACCACATCAGTCACCGGCTTCCTCAATAAGTGCATCGATGAAGTCGTCCCCACAGTGACCATACGTACATACCCCAAACAGAAACCATGGATTACAGGCAATATCCGCACTGAGCTAAAGGGTAGAGCTGCCACTTTCATGGAGCGGGACTCTAACCTGGAAGCTTATAAGAAATCATGTTATGCCCTCCGACGAACCATCAAGCAGGAAAAGCATCAATACAGGGCTAAGATCGAATCGCACTATACCGGCTACGAAGTTCATCGGATGTGGCAGGATTTGCAGACTATTACAGACTACAAAGGGAAGCACAGTCGCGAGCTGCCCAGTGACATGAGCCTACCAGACGATCTAAATTACTTCTATGCTCGCTTCGAGGCAAGCAACACTGAGGAATGCATGAGAGCATCAGCTGTTCCGGATGACTGTGTGATCACACTCTCCCTAGCCAATGTGAGTAAGAACTTGTGAGAATGCTATTCATTGACTACAGCTCAGGGTTCAAAACCATAGTATCCTCAAAGCTCATCACTAAGCTAAAGATCCTGATACTAAACACCTCCCTCTGCAACTGGATCCTGGACTTCCTGACGGGCCGCCCCCAGGAAGTAAGGGCAGGTAACAACACATTTGCCACGCTGATGCTCAACACCGGGGCCCATCAGGGGTGAGTGTTCAGTCCCATCCTGTACTCCCTGTTTACTCATGACTGCATGGCCAGGCACGACTCCAACGCCATCATTAAGTTTGCCGATGACACAAAAGCGGTAGAACTGATCACAGACAAAGATGAGACAGCCTATAGGGAGGAGGTCAGAGACCTGGCCATGTGGTGCTTTGTTTACTGGCCATGTTTACTCGTGATCAAGACAAAGGATATTATTGTGGACTATAGGAAATGGAGGACCGAGCATACCCCCATTCTCATTGATGGGGCTAAAGTGGAGCAGATTGAGAGCTTCAAGTTCCTTGGTGTCACCAACGAACTAACATGGTCTAAACACACTAAGACAGTCGTGAAGAAGGCACGAAAAAACCTATTCCCCCTCAGGAGACTGAAAAAATGTGGCATGGGTCCTCAGATCCTCAAAAGGTTCTGCAGCTGCACCATTGAGAGCATCCTAACTGTTTGCATCACTGCTTGGTATGTCAACTGCTCGGCCTCTGACTGCAAGGCACTACAGAAGGTAATGCGTACGGCCCAGTACATCACCGGGGCCAAGCTTCCTGCCATCCAGGACCTCTATGCCAGGCGGTGTCAGGGGAAGGCCCTTAAAATAGTCAAAGACTCCAGCCTGCCTAGTCATGGGCTGTTCTCTCTGCTACTGCATGGCAAGCGGTACCAAAAGGCTTCTTAACATCTTCTACCCCCAAGCCATAAGACTCCTGAACAGCTAATCAAAGGGCCACCCAGACCCCTCTTTTACGCTGCAGCTACTCTCTGTTTATTATCTATGCAGTCACTTTACCTCTACCTACATCTACATATTGCTATTGTTCTTTTACTGCTGCTGTAAAATTATTTGTTACTTTTATTTTATACTTAACACTTATTTTTCTTAAAACTGCATTGTTGGATAAGGGCTTGAAAGTAAGCATTTCACTGTAAGGTGAAATGTTATCACTGTCACTGTTGTATTTGGCACATGTGACACCGGGGTGGTAGTGTAGCCTAGTGGTTAGAGCGTTGGACTAGTAACCGTAAGGTTGCAAGTTCAAACCCCCAAGCTGACAAGGTACAAATCTGTCATTCTGCCCCTGAACAGGCAGTTAACCCACTGTTCCTAGGCTGTCATTGAAAATAAGAATTTGTTCTTAACTGCCTTGCCTAGTTAAATAAAGGTAAAAAAAAATGAATCATTGCCCTGGGGCCTTGTGATTTTTATTTATTTTTCAGTCCAGAGGAGAGAGTGCCTCCTACTTGCCCTCCAACACCACTTCCAGCAGCATCTGGTCTCCCATCCAGGACCAACCCTGTTTAGCTTCAGAGGCAAGCCAGCAGTGGGATGCAGGGTGGTATGTTGCTGGCAAATGATAGAAGGGCAATGATAGAAGGGCAATGTTGAATGTCTAACTTCCATCACATGAAGAAGAAAGCAACAAGCTATCCTCCTGTCGAAATGTTAAGCGATTCAATTAATGACCTGCATCCTCATCTCAGAGGGAGTTGAAGCGGGTGCGTAAAGCCCATGCAGGTACAGGAATTAATGTAACATAGTGGCACACACACTGTCTGCGCACGCACTTGCACAGCGAACGGAATCATTGAGGGAGACACACGCGTTGAGGCTTGGATTTCACGTCTTGCCAAATGCAATATGCTTCTAATCTGAAAGACTGCGCCTTGAATCCTATCAGAGAGTTGCTTCATGCTTATTAAGTTAAGGTAAAACAGAGGCGGTTGAATATCTTACCCGAGCTCTCTCACATTTTAACAAGGACATAGCCCACGCGTAAAACCTTGACAGGACACTGGGCAACATTTTGAGTCTGAGAACAATTGAAATAGAAGGGGTTTTATTCTAGATTCAGGTTAACGACGGGTGAATTTTTGTTTCTTTAGGAACGGAAAATCTGCAACGCATCAAACGCGCACTGCCAAAGTGCACGTGGATTTTTTTTTTTTTTACACTGTAACAAGAAGGAACGTTGTAGCAATTTCACAATTGTGGAAATTCAAAGCAACTATTTGCAAGGGGTCCTACAAGTATGTATGATTTCAGCATATTTGTAGTACTAGATTCCCATGATCTGGACCTCCGTTAGAATTGTAGAGATCTGTGCAGTGAAGTAGCCTAGTTTTGTGTGTGAGAACCTTTTTTTTTCTTCTTATTGGAGTATTTCAAACACGCATATACCCTGGTATGTTGATGACACTCTTCCTTTACCAATGATGTCAAATCTCGGATTTTAAGAATTTCAGAGAATGGTCAATGATCGATGGACAATCATGAACAGTGTGTCAGAACTCGAAGATGGACAACAGCATAAATCGCAGGTAGGCATTGCATGCTGCACAGACTCATTAATTGATCTGCTCTGTTCAAAAACAAAAAACCCAGGTGTAAAGCCTGCAGGCACCATCAAAGTATTTCCTAAAATAGACTGTGGCTCCTAATAATGCAAAACTATTGCACCTAATTACACATAAAACGAATACACATTTATTTCGTGGGGAACTAAATGTGCCTATTTAGGGAAAGCCTGTACCTATGTTTATTCATTGTTTTGACTTTGAAATTATGCTAATGTGATGTGAATTATACATATTTAATTATAATAGTATATAATGTACTGGTAAATCCTTAAATTGCTATTGAATCGCTTGAGTTGATGATGATTTCTAATTGACAAATGGCAAGATGTCCGAATGATCCTGTAGAAACAGAAATTAGCTAAATCCTGTCTATCTTTGGGATTTATCCTTAATTTTTTTTATATTTTTTTTTTCATTCATTTGTGGGTCCACTTACTTTACAATTTGTGCATCTATAGGGACATTAGCCTTTCAGCTGTACAGCTGCAAATGTGTTTTTTTATTAGATTTTTGTATAAATATCCATCGAGGTAAAAAAAAAAAAAAAAAAGAAACGGAAAAAAAGGCATTACTGTAAAGTGGAGGAAACTGATGTTGAAACAGTTTCTTATCTCACATATTAACTTTATAACACTCACACAAATGAGTGAGGGCGCTTCTATGCTAGTTAAACATCTCAGTGGAGTATTTGGCATTGTGAAATGGCATACATACTAGGCTAAGTTTGTCAAGGTATTATGTAGCTTGGTGTATAATTATGTAGCTTGGTGTCTGAGATCATATTTATTTTTTTGGCATGATACTCTCTTCTGGCTGTGTATTAGAGAACAGCATTATGGGTCTTGTTACTAATATACTTCTGTAGGAAACCTGTGTTTTTCTGCTTTTTGTTCAGTTGAAAGCCTGTATTTCTGGCCACAGGTGAACCAGGGTATCAGAACCTCAGCAGCTGCTTATCACAGGTGGACAACCACCATGCATGTTTTTCTCTCATTATCATAATGAGTATGATGTAGACTTCACACACACATACACACACACACACAAGTTCACACACACACACACACACACACACACACACACACACACACACACACACACACACACACACACAGAGAGACAGACAGAGAGAGCTGTCTCCATGTAAGCCCAATGAATTTCTTTCATTGCTCCCATTTGGACCAGCTATCATTGACATGTTTGTTACAGTTGCATCATCAACACTGTTTAATGACTGCTTTGTTAAGTATTTCAACTGACCAAACCCAAATCTTGATTTTGTCCTTCACTCATGCAACACAATATAATCTCAATTAAGCCAGAACGAAAGTCTTGCATAATAGGTCTGCTGCCCAATCAAGTTATGGGTCCATTTATGTTAAAGGAGAAGTATGCCTTTTTTTTCAACCAAATCTCTATTTTTGATGTAAGTGGCATGTTATAGAAAGGACCAGACACTTTTTTTTCAATTTCACTTTTTATTTTCTACAACCAGCAATTCACTTCCTCATCCTGCAGTACAGGGGCTCTGAAAAAAGAATTGCTCCAAAAAACATTCATATTTCCTTTTAGAATCTGAAATGCTCCCAATATAGTGATGCACATCTTTAGATGTTGTACACATGAAATTGTGCCATTCTGAACTTTAACCGCAATGTTATATATAATTTTGTTCAACTCAAACTGTTTCCCCTTATCCATCTGTTTCATTCTCCGTGTAGCCTGCTGTTAGAATGGACAGAGTGGTATCGCAACAAAATGGAATATAACTTTGCGGATAAAGTTCGGAATGACACAATTTCATGTGCACAGCATCTAAAGACGTGCATCACTATACTGAGAGCTTGCACATTTCTAAAAGGACATATGTGCGTTTTTGGAACATTTGTTCATGTTTATTCATGCTGCAGGATGAGTAGTTGAAATGATGGTTGGGGTAAGTTTCTTTAAAAAAAGCATCTGCACGCTTCCTTAGCATGCCATTTACATTGAACATTGGTTATAAAAAAAGCTAACTATCCCTTTAAGAGAAGCAATTACAGGCCCAGTGCAGTCAAACGTGATTGTTCTGTGTTTTGTATGTATTTCCACACTAAGAGGTTGGAATAATTATGATAATTCCCTTTTAGTGTAAGAGCTGTTTGAAAAGACTGCCTGTAATTTCAGACAGTTTTGGTGGGATGGAGTTTTGGCCTTCCATGGTGACATCACCATGCAGTAAATTAGTTAATAGACCAATAAGAAAGAGTTCCAAACCTCTCTGCCAATAACAGCAAATCTTCAGTTTTGAGTTTGGACTTTAGCACGTTTTGCACATTAGCTCGTAGGGCGCAACGATTGGTGTCACCTCGTTTGTCAGTATGTGTTACAACTATGCTGGTTGCCCTCTCATTAGTGTTTCACCTGTGTTAGCCCAGGTGCTATTTAAGAGTGTCTGGTCCAGTGCTCTAATTGTCTTGAGAGATATGGAGGGTAAACACATTTAGTTGTTGCTCCTATTTAAAAAAATTCTAGACAAAGTCTCCTTTATCTGATTTAATTTTGTTCCACCTTTTTGGTTTGCTTCCTGTCTTTAAGTTTGATGTGGGTTTTCTTTTGTTTGCCTCTTCTTGCTCAAATTTAGTGGGTGCTCATTGTCTGTATCTTTTTTAGGTTCCAGTTGTTGTTGCTGGTCAACTTTCAGTGGTCACCCCCATGATCCCCTCCTAAAACCCCACCTGTTTCGTTTTGGTTGTTGTCAGTTACTCTGTGTTATTTCCCCTCTCTGTTTGGGTGACAATGTATGGTTTTCTTGCTGGGGAACGTAACAAAATGGGTGTGCGTCCAGGATATTGTTCCCCATGAGTATGGTAGTCGCTCAAGTCACCTACTCTGAAGCTCTGCTCTGCCCAGATATTTGAATGTTCAAAATAAGCTTTTGTGGTAGTTTATGTCCATGACATCAACCTTGAGGGGTTATAACATTGGTGGAGTCATTTTGACAGTTGCATAAAGGCACAGGCTTATAAAATTAAAGCCATCGAGTTGGAAGCATTTGTGGAAAACCCTACGTGGGAGATGCTAGATAAATGTATAAAGGTGAATCTACTTGTCATTGCAAAGCATTATGACATCAGTGGCATCTGACGATCCAAAAGCAGTAGCCAAAGAGTTGATCAGTACTGTTTTGGTGGAGGAGGAAATCCTCTCAGAGATAGGCTGATGAAAAGGGCGCTACGAGTAGAGTACATCCCGTAAAGTGCAACTCAGGGAGTTAGAACTAAAGGCAAAGTTGGAGCAAAAACTATTTTGAGCTTGAAAAACAAATTACTGCTGGAGCTGTGCCCACAGATAAAGATCGTATCCGCCAGTTTGTCATTACTGCCATGAGAAAGAAACAGTGTCTGTGTCCTAAGTTGAAACAGAAAAATGAGAGGGAGAAAATGTTGTTTCTTCTTGTTGGAGCACTCCAGTTCATCAAGATTTTGGTTCAGATGTGTATGAACCTTTTAAGTGGCGATGCTGTTAAGCAGCCAATGAAAATACTGCGAGACATTGGGGCAGCCCATTCCTTCATTTTGGAGGGTGTTTTACCTATGTCTGACACTTTTTATTTTTGTTATTTATTTTATTGAATATCCGAAACATACAATATACTTGCAGTGAAGCCACTCAACAACTACACCACACCAGTCATCCAACAGACTCCCATTCAGAGGGACACACAGAAACATCCAGGGTCAATTCCCTGCTCAAGGGCACGTTGACAGATCTCACACCAGGCCAAAAAACGTGAACCCGAACCCTCCAAGATCCCCCCCACAGTTCCCCAATAGCTGTCCCTCAACCATTCGAGACCCCTCCCACAGTCCCCCACAAGCAGAAAAATAAAAAATACAATTAATTCCATTCCCCACCCCCAAGAACCCCCCCCCCCCCCCAATGCACCAACAACCAAGAGAATTAACAAAAGAGACAGAAGTAAACAGCAAACAACAATACAAAAAAAACACACAAAAAAACAAAGGACAACTAAAATCAGAACAACAATGCCTATGTCTGACACTTCAGCAACTGGCTACAGTGTGTTAATACAAGGCGTGGAGATGGGTTGCATGGAAGTTCCTTTGAATAATGTGGAGCTCTAGTCTGATCTTATTCCTGGTTCCGTTGTCGTTGGAGAGAGGCCTAGCCTACCAGTGAAGGGGGTCTCATTCATTTTGGGAAACGATTTGACTGGAGGGAAGGTCGTGCCAAATCCTGTCATTTGTAAGGAACCCAGAGTAGAGGAACCTGATGGGTTATCAGAAAGTACCCTAGAGCAGTGATTCCCCCCATGGGGGTTGTGGTAGGATTTTAACAGGTCATGTGACTTGTGCAAGTAAATATATATATATATATATATATATATATATAACATTATTTTGAAAGTCAACCATCCCACAGCTTATTGTTGCTGACTTTACATAATGTTACCTGTAGCATGCGCTGCACCGCTTGTTGTTGCTGACGTTACATAACTTGACCGCTACACACGTGTGCATGTGCTGCACTGCTTACATGCTTTCAAACCACTCGCACAATCAAAACAAACTCTGAACCAATTATATTAATTTGGGGACAAGTCGAAAACCATTAAACATGTATGGCAATTTAGCTAGCTAGCTTGCAGTTGCTAGCTCATTTGTCCTGGGATATAAACATTGGGTTGGAATTTTCCTGAAATGCACAAGGTCCTCAACTCCGACAATTAATCCACAGATTAAACGATAAAACAATTTTCATTCGTCATCCCTCCTCCTTCCTTCAGGCTTCTTCTTTTTTGGACTTAATATGGTGGTTGGCAACCAACTTTGTAGCATTACTCCAACATACCGGAGTGTAGACCATCTTTTAATCACCCATGGCTATATGCTCCTAAAGACCTATCTGGAGATGGCAGATGGGTATATGCTTCTAAAAACCAATGAGGAGATGGGAGAGGCTGGACAGCTGAGCGTCACAAATGGAACCAATTTCTATTTTAGCGCCTGGCCACCCGGATGCTCGCTGAGGTGCGCGAGCAGTGTGGGTGCAATGATTGAATAACAATAAATTGTATGTGTACATTTATTTTGCAACTCTTGCGCACGCGACGTGTCCGGTCTGGTCAGCATGTCGCTGACCAATACAATATCATTCTCGCCCTACACACACACACACACACACACACTGATCGAATAAAAATTTCAGCCTGCAACATTGTTTGTTTTAAATGTGACACATCCAATCAGATAATACAGATCTTCTTCTGACTTGCTAGCTTGATGGACAGCTAACTATGCAGATATGTTCTGCAGGCATTGCACTTGTTGATTGTTAGTTTTCGTTTAACTCATGTAGGCAAGCTGTCAGAGTAAAATCTGCGACAATTTAAAAAAAAATGCAGTTCCCTCTTCATCTACAGCTGCTCCCAATGTCAACAACAAGGCAGACAACCCGGTCCTTGTCAAGAAGAGAAAATACTACCACGACTTCATCAAATATGGTTTTACATAAGACAGGCAGGGTGAGTGTGGCATGCAGTGCATCCTATGCAATGAGCTGTTAGCTAATGAGTGCATGAAACCCGCCAAAATGAAAAGGCATCTGGACACCAAAGATCCAAGCCACAAAGATAAGACAGATGACTTTAAAAAAACACAAGATTAATTGAAGAACGTATGCACGGTACAAGAAAAGGCACTTTGTGCATCATACCTTGTCGCCCAGTGCATTGCTAAATGCAGAAAATCCCACACCAACGCAGAGGATCTCATACTCCCTGCTGCAATTGATATGTGCACTGAAATCTTGGGAGAGTCACCTGCCAACAAACTTGACACCATGAGGATAAGAATCCAGGACATGTCTGAGGACATAATGCACCAGACATCAGAGCGCATCAGTACAAATGGCCATTACACACTGCAGCTTGATGAATCCACAGATGTGGCTAGCCATGCAATTTTAATGGTCTATGTCAGACACGCCTGGGATAATAACATAATTTTTTTATTTGTATTTAACTAGGCAAGTCATTTAAGAACAAATTCTTATTTACAATGATGGCCTAGGAACAGCAGGTTAACTGCCTTGTTCAAGGGCAGAATGACACATTTTTGCCTTGTCAGCTCAGGGATTCAATCCAGCAACCTTTCAGTTACTGGTCTGACGCTCTAACCACTAGGCTACCTGCCACCCTAAAACATCAACATGTTAGTGTTGGAGCAGTTAGTGCTGATTTGCCCACCACCACAGAGACTGTCTTTAACACAATGGATATGTACCTGGGCTCCGTGGGACTGGCGTGGGATGGGTACATCGGTGTGACCACTGAGGCAGCTGCCATGACGGGAAAGCACTCCGGAGTAGTAAAGCGGATCCTGTAGCGGGCACCGAGTGAGACTTGGAATCACTGCTTCCTACACAGGGAGGCATTGGCAGCGAAGGACATGGTGCCTGAGCTCCACACCATTCTCCAGGATGTGATCAAGTGTGTTAACTATATCAGAAAGAGTTCCACAAAAAGCAGGTGTTTCCAGGCCTTCTGCGGGGATATGGGTAGCGAGCACCAGCAGGTTCTTTATCATGCAGGGGTATATAGTGTTGGATCACTTTCATGAACTTCGAGCGTAGATTGCTGCGTTTCTTTTGGAAATCAAGTCACCTCTGGCCTAACATTTGGATTGTGAGGAATAGCTTGCACAGGTTGCCTACCTGGCAGATATTTTTTTATCATCTCAATTTGCTCAATCTGTCAATGCAAGTGAGGGGACACAATTGATTAGAACAAAGGGACAAAGTGGATGCCTTCAAGATTAAACTTACTGTTTGGGCAAATCATGTTTCTAACAGGATAATTGACATTATTTCCTTCAAGATTCTAAACCTGATCAACAAAGTGCACCGTAACACACTGAAAAAACAAACATTAAACAGCGTCTTGTCAAGCTGCAGGGAAAGTTTTGTGACTTCTTCCCGGAGAAGTACAGAAGACAAGATGACTGTAAGCAACTGTAATTTGATCACGGCCTGAGCATGCGCTTCCCGGAAATGACAGTTCTGGTGCAGCATAGTATGAGAGTATCCGGTTGGAAGGCCAAGATGGCATCTTGAACAGACACTTTTTTTTACCGAACTCCGCACCAAACTTCATAAAGATTGTAAAAAAAAACATGTTTACAGTCATTGCTATTGCTATTTCTATTTGTTCAAGATATAAGAGCTTTCCTGTGACAGGAATAATAATTGGATAATTGATTTTGGCATGTCCATGCGAAGTCATGACAAAAAAATAGAGGGGAAGAAGCTAGCTGTTCTATTGCTAATCAACAAGAGAGGAACGTGCCTGTAGACAACTACCTTAATGTTGCGTTGCGCAATCCCGGATCTGGGATTCTATTTATAGCCTCAAGCTCATTAGCATAACGCAACGTTAACTATTCATGAAAATCGCAAATGAAATGAAATAAATATATTTGCTCTCAAGCTTAGACTTTTGTTAACAACACTGTCATCTCTGATTTTCAAAATATGCTTTTCAACCATAGCTAAACAAGCATTTGTGTAAGAGTGTTGATTGCTAACATAGCTATAAGCCTAGAATTCAGCCAGCAACATTTTCACAAAAACAAGAAAATCATTCAAATAAAATCATTTACCTTTGTTTTCAATGAGGAGACTCTCAGTTAGATAGCAAATGTTCAGTTTTTCAAAAAAAATATTATTTGTGTAGGACAAATCGCTCCGTTTTGTTCACGTTTGGCTATGAAAAAAACCTGTATCCAGTTATAGGCTCAAGCTCATTAGCACAACGTAACGTTAACGATTTCTGAAAATCGCAAATGAAATGAAAATAATGCGCCTGCTCTCAAGCTTAGCCTTTTCTTAACAACACTGTCATCTCAGATTTTCAAAATATTCTTTTGAACCATAGCAAATCACTAATTTGTGTAAGAGTATGCTAAGCTAGCTTAGCATTTTGAGTAGCATTTAGCACGCAACATTTTCACAAAAACCAGATAACCAAATAAATAAAATCATTTACCTTTGAAGAGCTTCGGATGTTTTCAATGAGGAGACTCTCAGTTACATAGCAAATGTTCAGTTTTTCCTGAAAGAATCTTTGTGTAGGAGAAATCGCTCCGTTTTGTACATCACATTTGGCTACCGAAACGACCCGAAAATTCAGTCACCGACAACGTCAAACTTTTTCCGAATTAACTCCATAATATCGACCGAAACATGGCAAACGTTGTTTGGAATCAATCCTCAAGGTGTTTTTTCACATATCTCTTCATTGATATATCGTTCGTGGAAGCCTGCTTTCTTCTCTGAATTCCATGGAAAAATACTTGCAGCTGACTTTTGCGCACCAATTTCGGCGCAGGACACCGGGCGGACACCTGGTAAATGTGGTCTCTTATGGTCAATCTTCCAATGATATGCCTACAAATACGTCACAATGCTGCAGACACCTTGGGGAAACGACAGAAAGGGCAGGCTCATTCCTCTCGCATTCACAGCCATATAAGGAGACAATGGAAAACGGAGCCTCAAAAATCCTGCTGATTTCCTGGATGCCGTTTCATCTTGGTTTTGCCTGTAGCTCACGTTCTAGGGCACGCACAGAGAATATCTTTGCAGTTCTGGAAACGTCAGAGTGTTTTCTTTCCAAAGCTATCAGTTATATGCATAGTCGAGCATCTTTTTGTGACAAAATATTGCGCTTAAAATGGGCACGTCTTTTTATCCAAAAATGATATAGCGCCCCTAGAGTTTCAAGAGGATAACTACGCTTGGCCTATGGATAATCTCATGCTGTCGAATGCTGTTGAAGATGACGAATTCCCATCTTTACCAGTTACTCCGTGCAAACCTCCACCCTCCAAAAAACCCAACATGGACTCTGACATTGTGGCTACCCTCTCCGTACTCATCAACTCCAGGTCTGATGCCATTTAGAAAATCTTAGACGCGAACACCATGGTAATCGAAGGCTTGAAAAAGACTCGAGTTTGCATGTGGTGAAATCACAGATGTGAAAATGAGAGTGGCTAAAGTTGAAAAAAGTGTGGAAAAGGTGGAACAGAATAAAAATGTTTTCCATAGACGTCTCACTGATCTAGAGAAATACACAAGAAGATTGAATCTGAGACTACGACGTGCCAGAGGTGGAGAATGAGGATGTGCAACGAGAGGCTATCCGCATCTGCCAAGAAGTTATGCCTGCAGAGAAGAACAAAGTTGGTGACACCATCAACGTTATGCATCGCCTCGGCAAGAAGCAACAGCAAAATGATTCAAGACCAAGGGGTATCATCATCCTCTTCACTGCCATATTCTACAGGGATGCTGTCTGGAAAGCTGCTAGGAAGAACACATTCCTTCAGACCCATGGTGTGCGTTTTGCCGAGCAACTCAGCCCGGAGAACATAGAAGAAGGAACAAGTTCTGGCCAACGATCAAGAAAGCATGAAATGAGGGAAAGCCTGCTTGCTTCATCAACTGTTTGGAAATCCATACTCCTCTCTAGATTCTTACCAGAAGGAACCGATTGATGGTTTCAGCCATGGTATTCTCAATTTCCTTGTACTGATTAACATTAACTAACAAACCTCAGGTGACTATTTTTCGGGAATACTTAGGTACCGCAATAATTTATTAGCTTGTTATTGAATGACGACACCAGAAGAAGGCCTACATTGTTGAAACACAGTCTGGTTTTTCACTTTAAGTTGACTTAAATGGTGCAGATCTCTTCCATATCGCTTACATTCACTGCTCAGACGTTTTTGACTCATCCCACAGTTTATACTTTTATATTATCTTTGTTGTTTTGCATTTGTCTATAGTTCCTCTTAATGCTAGGGGTTACGAAACAATGTGAAGTGCAAGGCCTTATTTTTATTTGCTAAACAATTTCAAACAGATTTTTCAAGAGTCTCACTCAATTTCTGCGGATGCCAATTTAACCTTGGTAGAGCATCATACTGGAAGCTAAATAGCTCGTTATTAAATAATAATATAGTTCAGTTTAAGATTAAAGATCTGCTCTCACACTTTTGGGAAAGGGCTTGTGAAGAAAAATCTTATTGCAAGAACTGGGAGCTCTTTAAATTTGAGGTGTCCAAATACCTTAGAAAATGTGAATTCACCAATTTGTAAGTCGCTCTGGATAAGAGCGTCCGCTAAATGACTTAAATGTAAATGTAAATGTAAATGTAAAATAGGGTAGTAATCTTGCTAAAACCAGAAGAGCTGAGTAGGAATTAAGATAACTTCCCTTTTTCAGAGGTCCCCAGCTGGCCTCACTTGGGAGGAGAAGATGGAACTGATTGAGTTACAAAATAATCTGGATAATATACTGTATATAGATTAAAAACAGAAGGAGCCTTTGTTAGATCTAGGAAAACATTTTACTCTACAAATAACACTATCCATAAGTTAAACATTGATTGTTTTATTACAGATGACCAAAGATGAATCGCTAAATACTGTAGCAATTTTTACAGGAAATTCTATAGCTCTACATACCCGCAGGAATCCAAAGATATGTGGATTGTTCACTCTATCAGTGATACAGCATCTAAACAGTGTGATGAACCCATTAAAGTTGAAGAGATTATAGAGTCTATCAAACATCTAAAGAACAATAGATCCCCAAGTGTTGATGGAATTACATCAGAATTTTACAAATAATTTGTCAAATTTGTCTTCTTAATAATGACTATAAGATACTTACTACTTGCAAAAATAATTAAAGAAGTCCTGGATGCAATCATTGTTGAAACACAGTCTGGCTTTATGAGGAACAGACATATTTCTAACAATATCAGAGTAGTACTAGACATACTTGACTACTCAGACCTAATAACCGAGGATAGCTTCATATTATTATTTTTTAGATTTTTATAAAGCATTTGACACAGTAGAGCATCAGTTCCTCTTCCACTCCCTTGAGAAATGTTTTTTTTCTGTAAGGCTATTAAGACTCTCTATACAAATGGTAACAGCTCTATCAAACTGAAACATGGCACCTCACCTAGATTTGAGTTTAAGAGAGGAATTAGGCAAGGTTGTCCTATCTCTCCGTATCTGTTTTTATTTAATCACCCAACTTCTTACAATAATAGTCCTGTACAAGGTATTTCCATAGCTGGTGAAGAAATTATTATAAGCCAGCTGGCTGACGATACTACACTTTTTCTGAAAGACGCTAACCAAATTCCCATATCGATCAATATAATACAATCCTTTTCCAAAGAATCTGGGGTATATCTTAACATTAATAAATGGGAAATCATGGCTGTCAAAGATTGTGTGACACCTTCATGTTATGGTATTCCAGTGAAAGAAAAACTTAACTTACATATTTAGGCATAACCATTACTAAGGATCAGAAGTCGAGGTTTCTACAATTTAACCCTCTTATTAAACACATCTAAATCAATGGCTACAGAGTGACTTACCTTTAAAAGGAAGATTCCTAATAATTAAGGCTGAAGGTATCTCTAGGCTAACATATAGCACTCCATCTTTATATCGTGACAGTAAAATAAGGAAGGAGATAGACCAGATGCTTTTCAACTTTCTGTGGAGAAACCGTACCCATTACATTAGGACAACTGTTGTAATGAACACTTATGAGTATGGTGGGCTGAATTTTCTGGACTTACTACCTTATATAATACTTTTAAGATCAGTTGGATAAAACAATTCCTAAGAAGACCCACTTCTATGTGGAATTTTGTTCCTCATCATGTCTTTACCTTTAGTGGCCTTAACTTCATGTTGGTTTGCAATTATAATATTGACAAAGTTCCAGTGAAACTCTATTTTTCATCGGCAGGTTTTCTTGTCATGGTCATTAATTTATAAGCATAATTTTCTCCACACATATATTATATATGGAATAATCAGGATATATTGTAAAACAAATACCCCTTTGTTTTTAGAATGTTGTTTCTGAAAATAATATCCTGTTGGTGAGCCAACCTGTAAATGCAGAGGATTTTTTACTTAGTTATAAGGAATTCTTAGCACTTTACAAGGTCCCTGTAACACCTAAATATTTTGCAATTGTTTTAGATGCCATTCCCTCAGGTGTTGTTTTATTATTCAGGAATGTGTCAATACCAGACCCTCGGAACCTACCATCAATTAACCCTGTTAACTCATCAGTAGGAAAGATTTGTTTCTCTTTTGGTCCATTCAACAACAGAGCGATACGACCCTTGTTTCAGTAGGATATTGTATCTATACCTTATGTCATTCCTTATTGGAATGGTTTTATTGACAATATCCGTTGGAAAAAAGTATGGATGTTGCCACACACATACCTACTTGTTAACAAAATAAAGGATGTTTCTAAAGTATTCATAAGTATTATCCTGCCAACCACTATATGAAGAAGTTTAAGAAAAACATAAACTCTAATTGTACCTTTTGTAAAGCTGAAGATTTTTTCTGTAATTCATTTCATTAATCTTTTGGCCAAATTTCAGGACATGAATACTGACTATGTCCACTTCACCATCAGACCATTTTATTGGTAAACTAGACAGTATTGTAAAAGTTGTATTTTTTGGTTGGAATCCAGAGGTAGAAAAATGATCTAGATCCTTTGAGGCTATGGAGGGATCCTTAGGGGGATCCTTAAATTGAGGCTATGGAGGCTATGGAGGGATCCTTAGGAGGGGTCCTTAAATTGTGGATTTAAAGGAAAACATGAGCATACATCAGCATACAATGACACCTTTGTTTTTATGCCCTGGATTTCTATCCCCTTGATATTATTGTTGGATCTTATTTTAACTTCTTATGACTGCAGGGGCACTATTGGGTAGCTTGGATGAAAGGTGCTCAGAATAAAAGGCCTGCTCCTCAGTCTCAGTTGCTAATATATGCATAGTATTAGTAGTATTGAATGGGAAACACTCTGAAGTTTCTAAAACTGTTTGAATAATGTCTGTGAGTATAACATAACTCATATGGCAGGCAAAAACCTGAGAAGAAATCCAAACAGGAAGTGATAAATCTGAGGTTGGTATATTTTCAACCCATTCTCTATTGAAATCCCCTTGGGATATGTATGAAGATTCACTTCCTATGACTTCCACTAGATGTCAACCGTCTATAGAAATTTAAATGAGGCTTCTACTGTGTTGTGGGACTGAATAAGAGGGGAATGAATCAGACTACTGGCAGAGAGCCAGTTCCAGGTATCGCGCATAGCACATGATATTTTCATGCGTTCCGTTCCTCCTCAAGACACAAAGGAATTCTCCAGTTGGAACATTATTGACAATTTATGATAAAAACATCCTAATGATTAGTTTGAAATGTTTCTTCGACCTGTAATATAACCTTTTGAAGTTTTTGTCCGACGATTTGATCGTGGAGCACCAGCGTTTGGATAGGTGTACCAAACGTGCTAACAAAATTAGCTAATTGGACATAAATAACGGACATTATCGAACAAATCAAGCATTTATTGTGGACCTGGGATTCCTGGGAATGCATTCTGATGAAGATCATCAAAGTAAGGGAATATTTATCCTGTAATTTGTGGTTTATATTGACTCCAAAATGGTGGATAATGTTATAATATTTCTGAGTGCCGTCTCAAATTATTGCATGGCTTGCCTTTTCCGTAAAGCGTTTTTGAAATCTGACACAGCGGTTGCATTAAGGAGAGGTATATCTATAATTCCATGTGTATTATCATCTACATTTATGATGAGTATTTCTGTTGAATCGATGTGGCTATGCAAAATCACTGGATGTTTTTGGAACTAGTGAACGTAACGCGCAAATATAAACTCTGATATTTTGATAAAAATATGAACTTTATCAAACAAAACATACATGTATTGTGTAACATGAAGTCCTATGAGTGTCATCTGATGAAGATCATCAAAGGTTATTGATTCATTTTATCTCTATTTGTGCTTTTTGTGACTCCTATCTTTGGCTGGAAAAATGGCTGTGTTCATTCTGTGGCTTGGTGGTGACCTAACATAATTGTTTGTGGTGCTTTCGCTGAAAGGCATATTTGAAATCGGACACTGTGGTGGTATTAAAAACAAGATAACCTTTAAAACAATATAAGATACATGTATGTCTGAGGAATTTTAATTATGAGATTTCTGTTGTTTTGAATTTGGCGCCCTGCACTTTCACTGGCTGTTGTCATATCATCCCGTTAACGGGATTGCAGCCCATTATTAGCTAACATTTCGATGGCCATACTGAATAAATATGCTGATAATGGACAACCTTGTTTTACTCCCCTTAACCTCTTACACTTATGGTGGCGCTATTTCATTTTTGGAAGAAAAACGTTCCCGTTTTAAACAAGATATTTTGTCACAAAAAGATGCTCGACTATGCATATAATTGCTACTGTTCGAAAGAAAACACTCTGACGTGTCCAGAAATACAAATATCTTCTCTGTGCGTGCCCTTTAACGTGAGCTTCAGGTAAAACCAAGATGACTTGGCATCCAGGAAATGACAAGGATTTTTGAGGCTCTGTCTTTCATGATCTCCTTATATGGCTGTGAACGCAAGAGGAATGAGTCTGCCCTTTCTGTCGTTTCCCCAAGGTGTCTGCAGCATTGTGACGTATTTGTAGGCAGATCGTTGGAAGATTGACCATAAGAGACCACATTTACCACGTGTCCGCCCGGTGTCCTGCGCCGAAATTGGTGCGCAAAAGTCACCTGCCAGTATTTTTCCATGGGGCACAGAGAGAGAAGCAAGCTTCCACGAACTGCATGTCAATGAAGAGATATGTGAAAAAACACCTTGAGGATTGATTCCAAACAACGTTTGCCATGTTTCGGTCGATATTATGTAGTTAATCCGGAAAAAGTTTCACGTTGTAGGTGACTGCATTTTCGGTTCGTTTCGGTAGCCAGGCGCAATGTAGAAAACGGAACGATTTCTCCTACACACAGACGCTTTCAGGAAACACTGCGCATTTGGTACGTGGCTGGGAGTCTCCTCATTGAAAACATCAGAAGCTCTTCAAAGGTAAATTATTTTATTTATTTGGTTATCTGGTTTTTGTGAAAATGTTGCGTGCTACATGCTACACAAAATGCTATGCTAGCTTTGCATACTCTTACACAAATTAGTCAATTTCTATGGTTCAAAAGCATATTTTGAAAATCTGAGATGACAGTGTTGTTAAGAAAAGGCTAAGCTTGAGAGCAAACGCATTATTTTAATTTTATTTGCGATTTTCAGAAATCGTTAACGTTGCGTTATGCTAATGAGCCTGAGGCTTAGTCACAATCCCGGATCCGGGATGGGGAGTTTCAAGAGGTTAACAGTTTGATACTTTCTGAGAAGTAGCCATTATTTACAATTTACAATAAAACAACTCCAAAACCATAAATACAAATTAAACAAATAGGGTACGTGGACCCGTTGCGCACCAAATACAAACACGAAAATGAAACAAGAAACAATCTCTGACAAAGACATGATGGGAAATAGAGGGTTAAATACACAACAGGTTATGAATGGGATTGAAACCAGGTGTGTAGGAAGACAAGACAAAACCAATGGAAAATGAAAAATGGATCAATGATGGCTAGCAGACCAGTGATGACATCCGCCGAGCACCACCCGAACAAGGAGAGGCATCGACTTCGGCAGAAGTCGTGACACCTTGTTAGTGAGCATTTCTCCTTTGCCAAAATAATCCATCCACCTGACAAATGTGGCATATCAAGAAGCAGATTGAACAGCATGATCATTATACAGGTATTTGTATTTATTATGGATCCCCATTAGCTGCTGCCAAGGCAGTAGCTACTCTCCCTGGTGTCCGGCAAAATTAAGGCAGTTAGTTAAGGCAGTTAAAACAATTTTAAAAACATTACTATACATTCATAACAGATTTCACAACACACGAAGTGTGTGCCCTCAGGCCCCTACTCCGCTACCACATATCTACAACACAATATCCATGTGTACGTGTGTGTGTTTAGAGCGTATGTTATCATGTCTGTGCACCTAGTCTCAGTGCAGTGGGCAGCTGGGAGTAGGTGCTCTTATTCTCCATGGACTTTACAGTGTCCCAGAACTGAGTTTGTGCTACAGGATGCAAATTCAGTCGTATGTTTTTTGCCTTCTTTCTCTCCCCCCCCCTCCCATTTTTTACATAACATTTTTACCTTTGTTTACAAAGCAGTATATACAAAATCTGGCCATTTCTCTAAGCGAACCCTGAAGGCTTTTAAAGTCCTGTTATCACTGACACCCCAGACGCCAGGGATCACCCTGGTGTTAAGCCACCCAGAGGAGTTGCAAATGACTTTGAACTCCTCCAGTAGCCGACTAGCGAACAACGAAAAGAGCGAGTGCATCTTCCAGAGGGATGTGGTATCAACAGACACACGTGCACGCACGCACGCTCACACACACACACACACACACACACACACACACACACACACACACACACACACACACACACACACACACACAAGCCGTTAAAATTAGAGGAAATTACAGTGTAGTAGAGAGACATTAATGCTGTTGATGACTTTTGAGTGGACTTGGCATCTGTCACATCAGATCATAGACTGAAAGACTGTCAAGCACCATAATCCATTATGGACAATCTAATCAGGGTTTACAGTACATCTTAGAACTCTAACCAGCCATGTCAATCTGTCAGACTGGCCTCAAGTCATCCCAGTTCCAATGTGCATACCAAGCAGAGCAGTGTGGCCATTTGGCTTCCATCGCACTGTGCACACACTGGTTGAATCAGCTTTATTTCCAAGTCATGTCAACGAAATTATGTTGAACCAACATGGAATTGACATCTGTGCCCTGTGGGATGCATGTTGAAATAATGAATATGATACAGAACTCACCTGCATTGTTTTTGCACCGAATACAACAGATGTTGACCTTACCGTGAAATGCTTACTTACAAGCCCTTAACCAATAATGCAATTCAAGAAATAGTTAAGAAAATATTTACTAAATAAATTCAAGTAAAAAAAACAATTAAGAAAGAACACAATAAAATAACAATAATGAGGCTATATACATGGGGTACCGGTACCGAGGCAATATGCTGGGGTACAGATTAGTTGAGGTAATTTGTTAATGTAGTTAGGGGTAAAGTGACGATACCTAGATATTAAACAGCGAATAGCAGCAGTGTAAAAACAAAGGTGGTGGGAGGGGGTGTCAATGTTAATAGTCCGGGTGGCCATTTTGATGAATTGTTCAGCAATCTTGTTCAAAATTGTTCAGCTAAGGTGGGGGTAGAAGCTGTTAACTTCTTATGGTATAGGGGACGCTTGCGTCCCACTTGGCCAAAAGCCAGGGAAAATGCAGCGCGGCAAATTCAAATAAATTGATAAACAATCAAACTTTCATTAAAATCACATATGTAAGATACTAAATTAAAGCTACTCTCGTTGTGAATCCAGCCAACATGTCAGATTTTAGAAAGGCTTTTTGGCAAAAGCATAAGAAGCTATTATCTGTAAACAAAGAGGGTAGCATATTTCAACCCTGCAGGCGCTACAGAAAACGCAGAAATAATATATCCCATAAACATCACAATTGCTCCTTTTGTTCGATAAATTCCGTCCATATATATATCCAAAATGTCAATTTATTTGGTGTGATTGATCCAGAAAAAAAACAGCTTCCAAATTGCGCAACGTCACTACAAAATATTTCAAAAGTTGCCTGTAAACTTTGCCAAAACATTTCAAACTACTTTTGTAATACAACTTTAGATATTTTTAAACGTTAATAATCGATCAAATTGAAGACGGGTCTATCTGTGTTCAATACAGGAAGACATCAAACCAAGCTACTTTTTTAGTCTTGCGCAACTCTCAACAGTATTACGCAGTTCCTAGATGGCCGTACATCTTCATTGCACAAATTAATAACCTCAACCAAATTCCAAAGACTGGTGACATCCAGTGGAAGCGGTAGGAACTGAAAACAAGTTCCTCAGAAATATCGTTTCCCAATGAGAACTCAGTGAACAGACAGAGACCTCAAAAAAATTATTCTGAACGGTTAGTCCTCGGGGTTTTGCCTGCTACATAAGTTCTGTTATACTCGCAGACATGATTCAAACAGTTTTAGAAACTTTCAATCCAAATCTACTAATAATATGCATATCTTATATTCTTGGCATGAGTAGCAGGAAGTTGAAATTGGGCACGCTATTTATCCAAAAGTGAAAATGCTGCCCGCTATACCTTAAGAAGTTAAGGAGCCTTTTGGACATAGACTTGGCACTCCGGTACCGCTTGCCATGCAGTAGCAGAGAGAACAGTCTGTGACTTGGATGTCTGTAGTCTTTGACAATTTCCCTCTGACACCGCCTGTAGGTCCTGGATGGCAGAAAGCTTGGCCCCCATGATGTACTGGGCTGTACACATTACCCTCTGTAGCGCCTTACAGTCAGATGCCGAGCAGTTGCCATACCAGGCGGAGATGCTACCGATCAGGATGCTCTGTGCAGCTGTAGAACTTTGTAAGGATCTAGGGACCCTTGCCAAAACTTTTCAGTCTACTGAGAGAGATATGTTGTTGCACCCTCTTCACGACTGTCTTGATGTGATAGCTCCACTATAGCCCTGTCGATTCCTGTTCGAACCTCCTTTTCCTCTAGTCCACGATCAGCTCCTTTGTCTTGCTCACATTGAGGGAGAGGTTGTTGTCCTGGCAGCACACTGCCAGGTCTCTGACCTCCTCCCTATAGGCTGCCTCATCATTGTCAGTGATCAGGCCTACCACTGGTGTGTCGTCAGCAAACTTAATGATGGTGATGGAGTCGTGCTTGGCCATGCTGTCGTGGGTGAACAGGGAGTAAAGGAGGGGACTATGCACGCACCACTGAGGGGCCCCAGTGTTGAGGATCAGAGTGGCAGATGTGTTCTTGCCTACCCTTACCACCTGCGGGGTGGCCCGTCATTAAGTCCAGGATCCAGTTGCAGCGGGAGGTGTTTAGTCCCAGGGTCCTTAGCTTAGTGATGAGCTTTAAGGGTGTTGAACGCTGAGCTGTAGTCAATGAACAGCATTTTCACACATTTCTTTTCTCCAGGTGGGAAAGGGCAGTGCTGAGTTAGATTGAGATTGCGGCATCTGTGGATTTGCTGGGGCTGTATGCAAATTGGAGTGGGTCTAGGGCTTCCAGGATTATGGTGTTGATATGAATCATGACCACCCTCTCACAGCACTTCATGGCTACCGACGTGAATGCTACGGGTAGTCATTTTGGTAGGTTACCTTCACTTGAGACATGTAGGTATTACTGACTCGATCTAGGAAAATATCAGTGAAGACACTTGTCAGTTGGTCCTCGCATGATCGTAATACACGTCCTGGTAATACGTCTGGCCCCGCGGCCTTGTGAATATTCTCCTGTTAAAGGTCTTGCTTACATCAGCTACAGAGAGCGTGATTACACAGTCGTCCAGAGCAGCTGGTGCTCTCATGCATGCTTCAGTGTTGCTTGCCTTGAAGCGAGCAAAAAAGGCATTTAGCTCGTCTGGTAGGCTCGCGACATAGGGGCAGCTCGCGGCTGGGTTTCACTTTGTTGTCCATAATAGTTTGTAAGCCCTGCCACATCCGACGAGTGTCAGAGCAAGTTTAGTAGGATTCAATCCAAGTCCTATATTGACGCTTATCTTTTTGATGGTTCGTCTGAGGGCATACCAGGATTTCTCATAGCGTCCTGATTAGTGTCCCTCTCCTTGAAAGCATCAGCTCTAGCTTTTGTCTCGTTGCGGATGTTGCCTGTAATCCATGGCTTCTGGTTGGGTGTGTACGTATGTTCACTGTGGCGACAACGTCATTGAGGAAGCCGGTGACTGAAGTGGTATACTCCTCAATGCCATTCGGGTGAATCCCAGAACATCCCAGAGTCATGGGGAAAGCTGCAAACACATTAGGAGAATGCCAGAAATGTCCATTAGCCTTCCGATGAGATCATTCCAACAGACAGTAGTAGATAATGTGTTTCTTAAAACTCCAAAGATTTGTTTCGTGGGGTCTCTGTATTCTAGACTTCAATCCTTTGCATTTGGTATGGCTGATGTCGACCTTCTGCCAACATCTTCTAAGTTTCTAAACAACACATTGCTATGCATTGTCTGTGTTTCCCAGCTAATGCATTCTGTTCTGATTCATTCTGACCTATAGACATGCTGTGAGCCCCTAACTGAACAGACTGGATTACTGTGATTACCTACAGTGGCTGAAACTTTTCCTTTCCTTCCCTCCAATGATAAAACATTTCCATTTGCTTTCCACTTAAATGAGAGCTTACTGTTCATTTATCGTTGTAGTTGCAGGCAGGGCTGGGTCAAGATGAGGGATAAGGAGATGTATAATAATACAAATAATAACAAAACATTGAATTTACATTTTAATGTATATTTTCTACCTAGTGGTTGGTATTCATTTGATCTTATGGCAACATGGCTCCTAATTGATAGTTCTCCCCTGAGATGCATCTGCTCTCCACCACTGATTTCAATGTGACCTTTGAAATATAATTTAACTATTACGAACCCCATTACCACCTCGTGATTCATTAATTTATATTATATTTTAACATTGATGTCTAAGTCTTTATGCAACCGACTGATAGCAACTTTTTTCTGTTGAATGTAATAACTTTGAAAACAGCACAGGCACCACCCACTCAGTGGCAGTTATTTGTTTTTTCACTCCCTTATGACATACACAAATTGTGAAATGAAATGAAAAGAATTACCTGTTTCAAAAAATTATAACAAATAAAAACAGAAAAGTGATGCGTGCATATGTATTCCCCCTCTTTGCTATGAAGCCCCTAAATAAGATCTGGTGCAACCAATTACCTTCAGAAGTCACATAATTAGTTAAATAAAGTCCACCTGCGTGTTATCTAAGTGTTACACGATCTCAGTTTTTATTTTATTTTTTATTTTATTTCACCTTTATTTAACCAGGTAGGGTAGTTGAGAACAAGTTCTCATTTGCAACTGCAACCTGGCCAAGATAAAGCATAGCAGTGTGAACAGACAACAACACAGAGTTACACATGGAGTAAACAATAAACAAGTCAATAACATAGTAGAAAAAAATAATCTATATATATTGTGTGCAAAAGGCATGAAGAGGTAGGCAATAAATAGGCCGTAGGAGTGAATAATTACAATTTAGCAGATTAACACTGGAGTGATAAATGGTCAGAAGAACATGTGCAGGTAGAGATACTGGTGTGCAAAAGAGCAGAAAAGTAAGTAAAATAAAAATAGTATGGGGATGAGGTAGGTAAATTGGGTGGGCCATATACCGATGGACTATGTACAGCTGCAGCGATCAGTTAGCTGCTCAGATAGCAGATGTTTAAAGTTGGTGAGGGAGATAAAAGTCTCCAACTTCAGAGATTTTTGCAATTTGTTCCAGTCGCAGGCAGCAGAGAACTGGAAGGAAAGGCGGCCAAATGAGGTTTTGGCTTTAGGGATGATCAGTGAGATACACCTGCTGGAGCGAGTGCTACGGGTGGGTGTTGCTATCATGACCAGTGAACTGAGATAAGGCGGAGCTTTACCTAGCATAGACTTGTTGATGACCTGGAGCCAGTGGGTCTGGCGACGAACATGTAGCGAGGGCCAGCCGACTAGAGCATACAGGTCGCAGTGGTGGGTGGTATAAGGTGCTTTAGTAACAAAACGGATGGCACTGTGATAAACTGCATCCAGTTTGCTGAGTAGAGTATTGGAAGCTATTTTGTAGATGACATTGCCGAAGTCGAGAATCGGTAGGATAGTCAGTTTTACTAGGGTAAGTTTTGCGGCATGAGTGAAGGAGGCTTTGTTGCGAAATAGAAAGCCGACTCTAGATTTGATTTTGGATTGGAGATGTTTTATATGAGTCTGGAAGGAGAGTTTGCAGTCTAGCCAGACACCTAGGTACTTATAGATATCCACATATTCTAAGTCGGAACCATCCAGGGTGGTGATGCTAGTCGGGCGTGCGGGTGCAGGCAGCGAACGGTTGAAAAGCATGCATTTGGTTTTACTAGCGTTTAAGAGCAGTTGGAGGCCACAGAAGGAGTGTTGTATGGCATTGAAGCTCGTTTGGAGGTTAGATAGCACAGTGTCCAAGGACGGGCCAGAAGTATACATAATGGTGTCGTCTGCGTAGAGGTGGATCAGGGAGTCGCCCGCAGCAAGAGCAACATCATTGATATATACAGAGAAAAGAGTCGGACCGAGAATTGAACACTGTGGTACCCCCATAGAGACTGCCAGAGGACCGGACATCATGCCCTCTGATTTGACACACTGAACTCTGTCTGCAAAGTAGTTGGTGAACCATGCAAGGCAGTCATTAGAAAAACCGAGGCTATTGAGTCTGCCGATAAGAATATGGTGATTGACAGAGTCGAAAGCCTTGGCAGGATCAATGAAGACTGCTGCACAGGACTGTCTTTTATCGATGGCGGTTATGATATCGTTTAGTACCTTGAGCGTGGCTGAGGTGCACCCGTTTACATACACTTGTTCTGAAAGGCCCCAGAGTGTGCAACTGGCCAGGTCACAATTGCAAATGAGAACTTGTTCTCAACTAGCCTACTTGGTTAAATAAAGGTGAAATAAAAAATACATTTAAAAAACCTACATTTAGGCACATTGCACACACACCACACTCAAATTTATAGAAAGTACCGATACAGTCCTATTTCTGCAGGCGTTTACCTGGTATTCATTAAGACACTTTATGATAATGATGGATTCAATCTGGCACTTTTTTGAAGTAACTTACTCATCCCAAAGGATAGGGGTACTTGTTTAATTTAATCACAAAGAAAACAAACCATAATTATTAAGTATGTTTATCATTTACGCATTTACAATTAATACAAGGTAAAAAAAAATTGTCCCAGCGTCGTCCGGGTTAGGGAGGGTTTGGGCGGCACGGATATCCCTGTCTCATCGCGCACTAGCGACTCCTGTGGTTGGGCTGGGTGCAGTGCACGCTGACCAGTTCGCTAGGTGTACGGTGTTTCCTCCTACACATTGGTGCGGCTGGCTTCCGTGTTGGATGCGCGCTGTGTTAAGAAGCAGTGCAGCTAGGTTGGGTTGTGTTTCGGAGGACACATGGCTCTCGGGCTTCGCTTCTCCCAAGTCCGTGCGGTAGATGTAGAGATGAGACAAGACAGTAACTACTAACAATTGGATACCACGAAAAGGGGGTAAAAAAATGACGTGTCTGTTTTTCTGCATCATTTAAGAGGGTATGTATTGTATTGTACCTTTAAACTATCACAGAAAAATCACTTAAAATGCAGTTGCATAAAAATGCAGTCTGTCCAAAAAGAGCCATCCTCCTTAGTTTCTACCAGAATGCTCTGCTGAATTGACAAACAGAACAGTGGTTGCAGACCAGTGGAATTGAGCTTTCGTAATAAAATACGTTCTTCCCAACATCATAATTTCTTCCTGATATGAGGTAAAAAGGAGTTTACCTCTGTTAATGTTTTACTTTGAATGGCTTTGCATCATAGTTACTGCTTACTGTACATACCCCATCTTTCCTCTGCTCACCTGATGAATATGCATCCGGCCAACCATTATCTTAACATTGTACAAGACCAGTACAGTTCAGCTTAACGACAATTAGATTTGAGCTTTCTCCTCATTTTTGCTGATATACAGCCATGACCATTGCACTCACTATCAGTTTCTCAATTAGACACAGCCTCCCTACCACTGAATGGATCTATCGTTCAGTATTGTCCTAAATACGCTCTCATTGTGGTGTGAGGGAAAGGTGCAGATATCAGTGAGGAAATTCAATGAATGCTGACACAGAGCAGCAGGGTGGCCTGTGTGTTATACCCTCTTGGCTAAAGGATCAGACAAACAAACACGTAAGACGGAGTCTTAATCACCCAGCTGCGGAGGAGTAAGTTGACAACTGATTCCGGAGCACAAAGAGTCCCCTCTGGCCATTTCATTAGATATGCTGGACCATTTAAAAAGACAAAGAAGGACATGTCACCAAGACACATTGGGTGTTTCTGTTCGATAACCTAATTATGTTAGGGAGTTTTTTCAGTGAAAGTAATCAACATAAGGAAGTTCTTTGTAGCTGTAACGGCTGATGAAAGGAGAGGACCAAGGTGCAGCGTGGCAAGTGTTCATGCTTTTATTTGAACTGAACACTGAAATAACAACATTAACAAAGAGAATGAATGAAAACCGAAACAGCCCTGTCAGGTGCAGAAACACAAAACAGAAAATACCTACTCACATAACCCATGTGGGTAAAAGCTACCTAAGTATGGTCCTCAATCAGACACAACGGTAGACAGCTGTCCCTGATTGAGAACCATACCCGGCCAAAACAAAGAAATACAAAACATAGAAAAGGGACATAGAATGCCCACCCAAATCCACACACTGACCGAACCAAAATAGAGACATAAAAAGCTCTCTACGGTCAGGGCGTGACAGTAGCCAGCTATCGATATACGGTATAGCCCAGTTTTGCACTATAGATGTGCAGCTTTGCCACATCAAAGTAGGAGCCCAGTAGGAAATATGCCTAAAGCCATTTTGAAGCTCAACGGTAAGCCGCAGTATCTGGTTTCCTTATTACAGACCTATTTGTATGGATTGGTGCTCTCCCAAAGAATTATGTACAGTATGAGACATCCTCCTCTTGATTTGGGCCAACTCTTATAGCTTTCAGGGATTATTCTCCCATGGCTGTGGGGTCCAAAAGTCCATTTTCTTTTTTTTTCTTCCGTGCAGCCCTCTCCTACCCCAAAAGCTTGCCATTTACTTCATAAGTTTGGTTTAACACTCAGCAGTGTACTCTGGTAAACAAAGCAATCACTGTGTATTTATTTCTCTTCTCACTATTTCTGTATTTAACTCTACTTTAACTCTGCATTGTTGGACAAGGACCCATAAGTAAGCATTTTACTGTTTACACCTGTTTACGAGGCATGTGACCAATAACATTTGATTTGAATAGACCCATCCAGAGGTAATATTTACCATTGATTAAACAGAAGAACATGACACTATTTATGCATGGATGACAATCATAGCAGGTCAGTGGCGAAACGGCACCAACTCCCTCCTGAGTATGCTTGAAAGCATTCCGTGTTTGTCTTGACGGTGAGCTATTTCACCACTCTTATCTCTGGCACCTAGTGCCAGCTGCTGTTTGCAGATGCCTGTCAGATTGAATCCACTGTATGTGTGGTAAGAACATTACAAGGGAACACTTTGAATGTCAGGAAGTTTGCTTTAGCATTAACATCACACGGGATATCCAAATGTGAGACAAAAACAACAACACAGGTAGTGGTATACATTATGTGACTGTCTGTCTGCCCAAAGACTGATCTAGGACCCATGGTCTTTTCCCATCCCCAAGTGGAAGACCAAACAGTCTTGACATCTGCACTAACCTTCTAGAGAACGGGGAGTTCTCATTGTCTTCCATCCCCGGTAAAGCCTCAGGACAGCAGGCCAGTTAGGGGTTTGGCACTGAGGAGGAGCAGTTACATTTCCTGCATGATTTAAAAAATATATAAATCCACTTGGTAAATGTTCCCCATTAAAAAAAATAGATTAAGGATGAGCTCAGTAGATACGACTGCAGTGATAAAAAAAATCCTGCTCCTCTGGTGTGTGTGTGTGTGTGTGTGTGTGTGTGTGTGTGTGTGTGTGTGTGTGTGTGTGTGTGTGTGTGTGTGTGTGTGTGTGTGTGTGTGTGTGTGTGTGTGTGTGTGTGTGTGTGTGTGTGCGTGCGTATAATGCTCGAACCAGGCCTTTTTGTCATGTACTGTAATTAAATGAATTCGCTGCAGCGTCAGCCTCATTATTCCCAGCCGGCAGGAGGGTCAAGGTTTTTAATTAGGTGACAGGCTTTTAGCATGAGACACGTATCCTGGAGCCTGCATGCACTCCCTGTATCCACAGCACAGGTACACCGTTAATGCCAACACCCCTGCTCAAGTCACACCAGAGGGTCAGATGAGAGAACTTCATGACTTTCATTATCCCTCTAGTTTCTAATGGTACAGAGATCTGAGCTAGCTTCCCCTCTGCCTTCTTCCTCATAGGGTGTGTGTTTCAAGTGGCACTCTATTTACTATATTGTGTCCTAGCTTTGACCATTTCAAATTTCCCTTCTGCCTCCCTCCAAATAGAAAACTGCAGCTCAGTTATAGTCAAATCGAGGACAAGCTTCCTTTGTTTGAGTAAGGGCCACATCTTAGAACAGCTCAGATCCAAGGTTTTCTGCTCAAGTGGATTATTGTGTGTATAGTGTATCAGGGTAAGCTGTGATCAGGGAGCTATTCAACCACCGCCTGACAATTAATAGCCTGATAGCCTCCCAAATAGCACCGATCAGCATTATGTAGTACAAGCATATACTGGCCTTGTACAGGAGAATACACTGTAGCTCTGTTACAGGCAAGAGCTCCTAAAAGCATCTGACTTAATTCTTAATAATCATGCCTGGAATGGATCTCTTTAACTTGGGAAAGCTCCCATGCTATTGTTAATATACAGTACCAGTCAAAAGTCTGGACCCAACTACTCATTCTACATTGTCGAATAATAGTGAAAACATCAAAACTATGAAATAACACATATGGAATCATGTAGTAAACAATAAAGTGTTAAACAAATCAAAATTTATTTTATATTTGAGATTCTTCTAAGTAGCCACACTTTGCCTTGATAATGCTATGCACAGTCTTGGGATTCTCTCAACCAGCTTCATAAGGTAGTCAACTGGAATGCATTTCAATTAACAGGTGTGCCTTGTTAAAAGTTAATTTGTGTAATTTCTTTCCTTCTTAATGCATTTGAGCCAATCAGTTTTATTGTGACAAGGTAGGGATGGTATACAGAAGATAGCCCTATTTGGCAAAGGACCAAGTCCATATTATGTCAAGAAGAGCTCAAATAAGCAAAGATATGAAGGTCAGTCAATATGTAAAATTTCAATAGTTTTCAAAGTTTCTGTAAGTTCAGTCGCAAAAACCATCAAGCACTATGATGAAACGTGCTCTCCTGAGGGCCGCCACAGGAAAGGAAGACCCAGAGTTACCTCTGCTGCAGAGGATAAGTTCATTAGAGTTAACTGCACCTCAGATTGCAGCCCAAATAAATGCTTCACAGAGTTCAAGTAACAGACACATCTCAACATCAACTGTTCAGAGGAGACTGCGTGCATCAGGCCTTCATAGTCAAATTGCTGCAAAGAAACCACTACTAAATGACACCAATAAGAAGAAGATACTTTTTTTGGGGCCAAGAAACACGAGCAATGGACATTAGACCAGTGAAATCTGTCCTTTGGACTGATGAGTCCAAATTTGAGATTTTTGGTTCAAACCGCCATGTCTTTGTGACATGCAGAGTAGCTGAACGGATGATCTCCACATGTGTGGTTCCCACCGTGAAGCATGGAGAAGGAGGTGTGATGATGTGGGGGTGCTTTGCTGGTGATACTGTCAGTGATTTATTTAGAATTCAAAGCACACTTAACCAGGATGGCTATCACAGCATTCTGCAGCGATACACCATTCCATCTGGTTTTTATTTAAATTTTATTTTTTACCTTTAACTAGGCAAATTCTTATTTACATTGACGGCCTACCCACCCAGCCAAACCCTCCCCTAACCCAGAAGACGCTGGGCCAATTGTGCACCGCCTATGAGACTCCCAATCACGGCCGGATGTGACACAGCCTGAGAACGAACCATGGTTTGTAGTGACGCCTCTAGCACTGCATAGCAGTGCATTATACTACTGCACCACTCTGGAGCCCTACAAGTGGAACTTTCATTTGTAGGACAATGACCCAAAACACACCTCCAGGCTGTGTAAGTGCTATTTGACCAAGTAAAGTGATGGAGTTCTGCATCAGATGACCTGGCCTCCACAATCACCCAACCTCAACCCAATTGAGATAGTTTGGGATGAGTTGGACTGCAGAGCGAAGGAAAAGCAGCCACAGGTGCTCAGCATATATGGCCCTTCACTTTAGGTTAGGCTCAATTCCATTGTGAGTACTTGAAACTTTACCGTTCACAGTCTAAAGAAGTAGTCAGTAGTTCTGTCACCCCCTTTCTCCTGTGTGACAAACCAGCAGTGAACTCCCCTAGTCTTGAGGTGTTCAATGTCACTGCCTGTCTTGGCCTTGTCGGACAGCACCAGGTGAAACAGGAGATAGAGGAGAGGAGGAAACGATAGGGGAAGGAGTGATGGGGGTAGAGGAGAGGTAAAGGAAAGGAAAGGAAAAGTGGAGAACAGTAGAGGAGAGGAACAAGGGCGGCTCATTCTGTTCGACAGCTCCCTGCTGGTGCAGCCCAGGCCTGCACTCCCAGTGAGCCTTTCCCCTCTCTCTGCTGCATGGACGGATAAAAGTGGTCAAATATTGTCTCTGTTCAGAAGAGTGTGCTTTTCCAATCCCAACCCAAGTGGCTCACAGGGCCAGAGGTGGCAGAGATGCCAAGATATGAATGTCTGCTTTTGAGTTGTCTTATGTCAGATTCAAGGGCACGACGGTAGAATGGGATATAAGAGATGACTACTTGCCTGGCTTTCAAATGATTTCAAATAGTGATACACACACACACACAGACACACACACAGACACACACACAGCTCAATGTGGCTGCTTTGGTATTGCGTTACAAAGGGTAAGCAGCAGAATGTTTAGGCTCACAGGAAAAGTGTGGAGCCCCAGTATTCTCTGCTCTTCCTCGGCTAGATGTGTTCAGAGGGTTCTCATCTCTACAATAAAGGCTAATAATTCTTGCTGACAAGCGACATTGTTACTTTGATGTAACATATTTATCTTGTGCAGCATGGCACAGTAGGCTGTAATCCTTTCTGCACATTAATTATCTTTTAAAATAAAGATGACAATGCCTGCAGAGGATGCTGTGGGGGATAGGATAGGGAGTAGCTCCAGACTGTGGATGGGCCAGGCTGGGCCTAGTTTTAACAGGCTGAATGCTCCACTGCAGATGTGGCACTAAATCAATGACTGGCTCTATTTCTCATATCCTCTATGACACTGTGCCCCCACAAATGTTTAAAATATATATATATATAATAAACTGTTGCAATATGTATTCCTGATGTATTTTGTTTTGTCATGTTCATGTTTTGTGACGTGATGGTCAGGTTGTATACTGATCAAATTACTTTTTTAAACATATTCTTACAGAGCAGACAAACACATTCTTAACTTGTTGCAATCTGGTTGCAATCTTTCCCAGACCGTCTTAATTTAGTCATGACTGACATCTCTACCTGGTTGTAATCTAGTAATTTGGCTTCTCGACAATCACAAAGAACTGTTTATAACCATCCTATTCCAAATTGTGTCCACTAGATAACTGTATAGAGTACATACAGTACCAGGATGCAATATATACTGCATGAGGAAGCTGACATTACGACCATGCTATCAGTATGTGCCATTTGTAAGAGAAGAGACAAGGAATAGGCAGGAAACATTACTCTGGGGTCACACAAGTAGAAACAAATTGAAATGGCATTCGAAAAACAGCAAAAAATATAATAAGTCTGAACGCCTATAAAAAATGTAAGAAAACGCCTGCAAAGCAAAGTTTTCAATGTGGCAGTGAGAGGGTGCCTGCGTCCTAGTCTTTGCCCCTCCTGTGTCAATCACTTAATTTGTCATTATAGCTAACTGTCTGAAGTGCAATGGTATAGTAGTTCATGCATGCAGATACACATACGCATAAATGCGCACACACACACACACTCAAAGAAACAAACACTAGTTCTCCCACAGTTGAGAGAGCTGTTGTGTGGAGACGCCTAGCCAATGCACAGATGATTGAGCTACAAGCCAGACCCAGTTTATTTCCTGTCCCACTCTCCTTTCCTCCCCTGCAGAGATGCTTGCCTCAGCACCATGATGCAAAAGAGGAGAAACACAAAATGCAGATTCGGAGAGGAGAGGAGTTGGTTTTCCAAACCCCTTGTCAGCCCAAAGCAGTCGGAAGTGAAATATTGCAAAGCCTACTGTAGTTCCCATTTAGGTTATATTCTACGACAATGGAGGTCGTTAGTATGTCTTGGATATTTAACTATTTCTGTGTTTAAGGATTGTGAGACAGACTGAAGTGGACTGAATAATTTGTTTAGTGGTGAGAGTAGTTTGCTATGAGTAGATGGGTAAGAATTGGATTCATTGAGGTGAGGTTGGGTCCTAAATAGTTTTTGCCCATCTCAATCAATGATTTATTCACGAGTTGAAAGGGAAATTATGTACCGTATTTCAAGATATCGATTTTTATTTTGATGTTGATGTAAATAGAATGTATGCACCAGTTTGAGTTACACACAAATATCTCATGTTGGGATTCAGCCTAATAGCCTATCTTTGTCACGTCTAATCAAGGTGGGTGGAATCAGGCGCAGAGAGCAGATAGCGATATAAAGTTTTATTCTCCGGTGAACAAAATAAACACGGTCAACCCAAATACACACAGGGTGAACTTATCCAACACAGGATAACAGACTAACCGGAGAATAAGAAACAATAAACACCGACAGACAAAACGAATGACAAAATAAACAATCCCGCACAAAACAAGGGCAGGACAACCTACATTAAATACAGACACTAATTAACTAAACAACACACAGGTGAAACCAATCAGACAAAACCAACAGATACACGAAAAAGGGATCGGTAGTGGCTAATAGGACGGTGACGACGACCGCCGAGCACCGCTCGAACGGGCGGAAGTCGTGACAATCTTGCTTTAGTTACTATACCTACACTGATGTGATCCATTCTGGATGCAGTCCTAAACCCTTTATAAGGTCTATATATACTGAACAAAAATATAAACACAACATGCAACAATGTCAAAGATTTTACTGAGTTATAATTCATATAAGGAAATCAGTCAATTAAAATAATTGAATTATGCGCTGACCTATGGATTTCACATGACTGGGAATGCAGATATGCATCTGTTGGTTACAGATACCTTAAAAAAAAAGTAGAGGTGTAGATCAGAAAACCAGTCAGTATCTGGTGTGACACCATTTGCCTCATGTAACGTGACACGTCCTTCAAATAGAGTTGATCAGGCTGTTGATTGTGGCCTGTGGAATGTTGTCCCACTCATCTTCAATGGCTGTGTGAAGTTGCTGGATATTGGTGGGAACTGGAACACAGTGTCGTACACATTGAACCAGAGCATCCCAAACATTCTCAATGGGTGACATGTCTGGTGAGTATGCAGGCCATGGAAGAACTGGGACATTTTCAGCTTCCAGGA
Source organism: Oncorhynchus masou masou (assembly GCF_036934945.1). Taxonomy (NCBI): domain Eukaryota; kingdom Metazoa; phylum Chordata; class Actinopteri; order Salmoniformes; family Salmonidae; genus Oncorhynchus; species Oncorhynchus masou. Next base: position 42,523,197 of record NC_088236.1, on the reverse strand, counting down.
ATTGTCTAGAGATCTTTGCGACTTGGGGCCGTGCATTATCACTCTGAAAAAAATAAGGTGATGGCACGACAATGGTCCTCAGGATCTCATTATGGTATATCTGTGCCCACACAATTCCATACACGTGGTCTGCGGTTGAGAGGCCAGTTGAGTATACTGCCAAATTCTCTAAAACAACGTAGGAGGCAGATTGTTGACGAGAAATGCTCTGGTGGATATTTCTGTAGTCCGCATGCAAATTGCACCCTCCCATCTGTGGCATTGTGCACATTTTAGAGTTGTCTTTTATTGTCCCCAGCACAAGGTGCACCTGTGTAATTATAATGCTGTTTAATCATTCTTGATATGCCACACCTGTCAGGTGGATGGAGTATCTTGGCAAAATAAAAATGCTCACTAACAGGGATGGTAAGAAATAAGCCTCTTGTGTATATGGAACATTTCTAGGATCTTTTATGTCAGCTCATGAAACATGAAAGCAGCACCTTACACGTTGCATTGGCATGCTGACTGCAGGAATTCCCACCAGAGCTGTTGCCAAAGAATTTGCTTATTTCTCTACAGTACCATAAGCTGCCTCCAATGTAGTTTTAGAGCATTTGGCAGTACATCCAACAGACCTCAGCTGCAGACCATGTGTAACCACGCCAGCCCAGGACCACCACATCTGGCTTCTTCACCTGCAGGATCATCTGAGACCAGCCACCCGGACAGCTAATGAAACAGTGGGTTTGCACAACCAAAGAATTTCTGCACAAACTGTAAGAAACCATCCCTTGGCTTTTCCCACATTTTGTTACATTACAGCCTTATTCTAAAATGGATTAAATAGTTTTTCCCCTCATTCATCTACACATAATACCCCATAATGACAAAGCAAAATTTGGTTTTTAGAAATTAGTGCAGATTTATTAAAGATAAAAAATTGAAATATGACATTTATATAAGTATTTAGACCCTTATTTTCAGCATTTTGTTTAAACACCTTTGGCAGCGATTACAGCCTTGAGTATGATGGGTATGATACTACAAGCTTGGCACACCTGTATTTGGGGAGTTTCTCCTATTCTCTGAAGATCCTCTCAAGCTCTGTCAGGTTGGATGGGAGGTGTCTATTTTCAGGTCTCTCTAGAGATGTTCGATCGGGTTCAAGTGCGGGCTCTGGCTTGGCCACTCATGGACATTCAGAGACTTGTCCTGAAGCCACTGCATTGTCTTGGCTGTGTGCTTAGGGTCTTGTCCTGTTGGAAGGTGAACCTTCGCCCCAGTCTGAGGTCCTGAGCATTCTGGAGCAGGTTTTCATCAAGGATCTCTCTGTACTTTGCTCCCTTCAATTCTCCCTCAATCCTGACTAGTCTCCCAGTTCCTGCCACTGAAAAACATCCCCATAGCATGATGCTGCCACCACCATGTTTCACTGTAGGGATTTTGCCAGGTTTCTTCCAGACATGACGCTTGGCATTCAGGCCAAAGAGTTCAATCTTGGTTTCATCTGACCAGAGAATCTTGTTTCTCACAGTCTGAGTCCTTTCATTGCTGTTTGACAAACTCCAAGTGGGCGGTTATGTGCCTTTTCCTGAGGAGTGACGTCTGTCTGGCCAGTCTACCATAAAGGCCTGATTGGTTTAGTGCTACAGAGATGGTTGTCCTTCTGGAAGGTTGTCTCATCTCCACAGAGGAACTCTGGAGCTCAATTAGAGTGACCAAGAGGTTCTTGGTCACCTCCCTGACAAAGGTCCTTATCCCCAGATTGCTCAGTTTGACCAGGTTCCAAACTTCTTCCATTTAAGGATGATTGGGGCCGACTGTGTTCTTGGGGACCTTCAATGCTGCAGACATTTTTTGTTACCCTTCCCCAGATCTGTGCCTCGACACATTCCTGTCTCTGACAGTTCCTTCGACTTCATGGCTTGGTTTTTGCTCTGACATGCACTGTCAACTGTCAAACCTTATATAGACAGGTGTGTGCTGTCCAATCATTTGAAGTTACCACAGATGGACTCCAATCAAGTTGTATAAACATCTCAAGGATGATCAATGGAAACCTGAGTTCAATTTCGAGTCTCATAGCAAAGGGTCTGAATACCTTTGTAAAGGAAAATCTAAAACCTGTTTTCAGTTAGTCATTGTGTATAGATTGATGAGAAATGTTATCATTCTTAGAATAAGCCTGTAACGTAACAAAATGTGGAAAAAGTCAAGGGGTCTGAATACTTTCCGAATGCATTGTATGTCACCCATTGAGCATGTTTGGGATGCTCTGGATCTATGTGTACGACAGCTTGTTCCAGTCCCCGCCTATATCCAGCAACTTTGCATAGTCATTGAAGAGGAGAGGGACAATATTCCACAGGCCACAGTCAACATCCTGATCAACTCTATGCGAAGGAGATGTTGCGCTGCATGAGGCAAATGGTGGTCACACCAGATAATGACTGGTTTTCTTATCCAAGCCTTTACGTTTTATCTTTAAGATATCTGTATTACCAGTCATTTGACATCCATAGATTAAGGCCAAATTTCTTTATTTCAATTGGCTGATTACCTTACATGATCTGTAACTCAGTAAAATCTTTGAAATTGTTGCATGTTGCGTTCATCTTTTTTGTTCAGTGTAGTATGACTTTGCTCATAAATGATTTGTGAAGCATCTATGTAGTGCTTTTGAAGCCTTTATGAATGTTCTATAAAACCTGTAGAAATTGTTTGTGTAAAGTCGGTCCTAATCTCATGCTATTCTCTCCTCTGTGTCTCTCACCTGTCTCCCCAGAGGATGGGCTGTAGCTACTTCCTGTGCACCATTCTGTTCTTTGTGGCTGTCCTCCTGGCCGTCATGGCAACGGGTACCATCCTACTCATGAACCACTACCAAGCTCCACCCCCCGGCACCAACGACGGCCCCCCACTCATCTCCACCAACCACGACGAGGGCAACGCCCTGGTGACGGTCGAGCGGGGCGATGGTTCGCGCATCAACATCTTCATCGACCCCAACTGCCCCGACTACAACAACAACTTCATGCGGATGGAGGCCGTGCAGACGTCGCTGCTCCATTCGCTGACCGACCATGACACGGACCTGAAGTCAGTGAAGGGCCAGGACCGAGCCCTGTTGGTGAAGCTGGCTGAGGAGGTGGCCAAGCTATCGGGCCATGCCAGCCAGCTTAAGTTGGAGTACGAATCTCTGAGGCGAGGCCAGGGGAACCTGGGACAAGAGCTCAACACTCTGCAGACGGAGCAAGGTCGTCTTATACAGGTTAGAGGCCCTCCCTAAAGGCTCCATAGGCCCCAAAGCACCATTCCACTACTTACCCAGTGAAAGTGGGAGGTTAATGCTTTCTTTTCTTAGTGTATTTTATCCAAAGCCATTTCTACAACTCTCCCATTTCTTTTCCAACTGAGTATGTTCTGTACTGGAGTAAGCCTGGTTAATGAGCCAGGTTACTGTGCTCAAGGGCATAACTGCACTATTCTCCATCTGAATTTCAGGCCAACAGCCTTCTGATAAACCTTCTGATAACTATGTATGTAGGCCTACCATTTAATGCTTGGCTCTACTACTGCATAAACTGATGACGCCCATATACACGGAGTATACAAAACATTAACACCTGCTCTTTCCATGGCAGACTGACCCGGTGAATCCAGGTGAACGCTATGATCCCTTATTGATCTCATTTGTGAAATCCACTTCAAGTCAATGTAGATGAAGGGGAGGAGACAGGTTATAGAATGATTTTTAAGCCTTGAGAATTGAGACATGGATTGTAATGTGTGCTATTCAGAGGGTGAATGTGCAAGATAAAATATTGAAGTGTCCTTGACTGAAGTATGGTAGTAGGTGCCAGGCACACAGTTTTGTGTCAAGAACAGCAACACTGCAAGGTATTTCATGCTCAACAGTTTCCCGTGTGTATCAAGAATGGTCCACCACACAATGGACATCGAGCCAACTTGACACAGCTGTGGGAAGCATTGAAGTCAACATGGGCCAGCATACCTTTGAAACGCTTTTGACACCTTGTAGAGTCCTTGCCCCCATGAATTGAGGCTGTTCTGAGTGCAAGAGGTATTCCTAATGTTTAGTATAGAAGTGTATAGCGTATGAAGATTTTTTGTTTGAATAATAACATGAAGGTTGATCTCCTGTCCTTCTCACGCTCTCTACTACAATCTAGCTTCACCAGACTAGATTAACCGACAGGAAAAGTATTGCCGTGTTTAGGAAAGTTGGTTGGTTCAAATCACAAGCCTCATGTTCTCCAACTCTTAATAGAGGTCGACCGCTATTGTCCGTTCAGCTCTTTTGACTTGAACAGTTGTTTTTTTCCATTCAGCACTTAATTCAAAGTCACTCATTAGATCAATTCTGAGCGTGGTAAAAATTAAATTAGTTGTTTTACCATCATCTGCAATATTGCACTGGCAGCCTCACAGTGAGAGGAGTTCCTTCTCAAGTACCTGGGTAAACATTTGTCGAAGGCCCCCCCACACACACATACAGTACATACACCGTTGTAAACTGATTAGATGGACGGAATGTTAGAACATGTTCACGAAATTACAGTAAACGAAAATGTACGCTTTATCCAGTATAAATTAATGAGGCTTGCAAAAGCATTCATCCCCCTTGGCATTTTTCCTATTTGGTTGCCTTACAACCTGGAATTAAAATTGATTTTTGGGGAGTTTGTGTCATTTGATTTATACAACATGCCTACCACTTTGAAGATGCAAAATATGTTTTATTGTGAAACAAACTAGAAATAAGACAAAAAAACTGAAAACTTGAGCGTGCATAATTATTCACCCCCCCAAAGTCAATACTTTGTAGAGCCACCTTTGCAGGAATTACAGTGACAATTCTCTTGGGGTATGTCTCTATAAGCTTGGTACATCTTGCCATAGGGATTTTGCCCATTCTTCAAGGTAAAACTGCTCTAGCCAATTCAAGTAGGATGGGTTCAGCTGGTGTACAGCAATCTTTAAGTCATACCACAGATTCTCAATTGGATTGAGGTCTGGGCTTTGACTAGGCCCTTAAACCACTTGAGTGTTGCATTAGCAGTATGCTTAGGGTCATTGTCCTGCTGGAAGGTGAACCCCCGTCCCAGTCTCAAATCTCTGGAGACTGAAACAGGTTTTCCTCAAGAATTTCCCTGTATTTAGCGCCATCCATCATTCCTTCAATTCTGACCAGTTTCCCAGTCTCTGCCAATGAAAAACATCCTCACAGCATGATGCTGCCACTGTGGGATGGAGTGATGAGAGGTGTTGGGTTTGCGCTAGACATAGTGTTTTCCTTGATGGCCAAAAAGCTACATTTGTCTCTCATCTGACCAGAGTACCTTCTTCCATATGTTTGGGGAGTCTCCCACATGCCTTTTGGCGAACCAAATGTGTTTGCTTGTTTTTTTCTTTAAGCAATGGCTTTTTTCTGGCCACTCATCCGTAAAGCCCAGCTTTGTGGAGTATAGGGCTTAAATGGACAGATACACCAATCTCCGCTCTGGAGCTTTTCAGCTCTTTCAAAGTTATCTCTGATCAATGCCATCCTTGCCTGGTCCATTAGTGTTGGTGGGTGGCCCTCTCTTGGCAGGTTTGTTGTGATGCCATATTGTTTCCATTTAAAAAAAATGGAATACAATACTCAGTTTTAGAGATGTTCAGGACCAGTTTATTACTGTCCACCCATTCTAAAACAGACTGCAATTAAGGGTTTAAGGGTTTCAGTGACTTCATTAGCTGTGGTTGCTGATGCGTATATGGTTGAATCATCAGCATACATGGACACATATGCTTAGCTTAATGCCAGTGGCAGGTCATTGGTAAAAAATAGAAAACAAGACAAAACCAATAGTAAAGGTCATGGAATCGGTGGCAGCTAGTAGACCGGTGACGATGACCGCCGAGCGCCACTCGAACAGGGATAGGAGCCACCTTCCGTGGAAGTCGTGACAGTTACCCACCCCCCGACACCCGGCTCCTGCAGTGCGCCGACACCGGCCTCGTGGGCGACCCGGAGGCCGAGGCGCAAAGCAATCCGGATGGAGGCGGTGGAAATCACTCAGCAGTGATGAATCCAAGATGTCCTCCACCGGTACCTAGCACCTCTCCTCCGGACCGTACCCCTCCCAATCCACGAGGTACTGCAGGCCCCTTACCCGGCGTCTAGAATCCAGGATGGACGTACCGTGTACACCGTGGGCCCCTCGATGTCCAGAGGGGGCGGAGGGGCCTCCGGCACCTCACCTTCCTGCAGGGGATCAGCTACCACCGGCCTGAAGAAAGACATATGAAACAAGGGGTTAATGCGATAGTAAGGAGGGAGCTGTAACCTATAACACACCTTGTTTATCCTCCTCAGGACTTTGAATGGCCCCACACACCGCGGCCCCAGCTTCCGGCAGGGCAGACGGAGGGTTTCGGGTCGAGACCCAGACCCGGTCCCCCGGGGCGAACACAGGGGCCTCACTGCGGTGGCGGTCAGCGCTCACCTTCTGCTGCCCACCCGCCCGTTTGAGCGATTCCTGGATGGCTTTCCAAGTCTCCTTTGAGCGCTGCACCCACTCCTCCACAGCAGGAGCCTCGGTCTGGCTCTGATGCCACGGTGCCAGGACCGGCTGGTAGCCCAACAAGCTCTGGCAAGGCGGCAGGTTCGTGGAGGAGTGGCGGAGTGAGTTTTGGGCCACCTCAGCCCATGTGACATACCTCGCCCATTCTCCTGGCCGGTCCTGGAAATACGACAGCTGAAACCTACCCACATCCTGGTTCACTCTCTCCACCTGCCCATTGCGCTCGGGGTGAAAACCTGAGGTCAGGCTGATCGAGAACCCCAGACGCTCCATGAACGCCCTCCAAACCCAGGACGTGAACTGGGGACCCCGGTCATAAACTATGTCCTCAGGCACCCCGTAGTGCCGGAAGACGTGGGTAACCAGGGCCTCCACAGTCTGCAGGGCCGTAGGGAGACCGGGCAATGGGAGGAGACGGCAGGACTTCGAAAACCGATCCACAACGACCAGGATTGTGGTTTTCCCCTGAGACGGGGGAAGGTCGGTGAGGAAGTCCACCGACAGATGTGACCAAGGCCATTGTGGAACGGGGAGGGGCTGTAACTTCCCTCTAGGCAGGTGTCTAGGAGCCTTACTCTGAGCGCACACCGAACAGGAGGAGACATAAAACCTCACTTCCTTCGCTAAAGTGGGCCACCAGTACTTCCCCCTAAGACCCCGCACCGTCCTCCCAATTCCCGGATGACCCGAAGAGGGTAGTGTGTGGGCCTACCGGATCAATTTGTCACGAACACCAAGCGGCACGTACACGTCCACGTCCACCTCCCATACCACCGGTGCCACCAGACATGAGGCTGGAAGGATGGGAGTCGGATCGATGGACCGCCCCTCGGTATCATAGAGACGGGACAGCGCGTCAGCCTTAGTGTTAAGGGAACCTGGTCTATAGGAGATGGTGAACCGCAATCTGGTGAAAAGCATGACCCACCTTGCCTGGCGAGGATTCAGTCTCCTCGCTGCCCAGATGTACTCCAGACTATGGTGGTCAGTACAGATGAGAAAAGGGTGTTTAGCCCCCTCAAGCCAATGTCTCCACACCTTCAGAGCTTTTACCACAGCCAGCAACTCCCGGTCCCCCATGTCATGGTTTCGCTCCACCGGCCCGAGCTTCCTCGAAAAACAAGCGCAGGGGTGGAGCTTCGATGGCATGCCCGAGCGCTGTGATAGCACGGCTCCAACCCCAGCCTCGGACGCGTCCACCTCCACTATGAATTCCAAAAAGGGGTCCGGATGAGCCAATATGGGAGCATCGGTAAACAGCGCCATCAGACAACTAAAAGCTCTGCACGCCTCCGCTGACCACCGCAAACGCACCGGGCCCCCCCTTCAGCAGTGAGGTAATGGGAGAAGCCACCTGGCCAAAACTCTGGATAAACCTCCGGTAGTAATTGGCAAACCCTAAGAACCGTTGCACCTCCTTTACCGTGGTCGGAGTCGGCCAATTACGCACGGCTGCAACGCGGTCACCACCCCAGATGTGGAAATGCGATACCCGAGGAAAGAGATGGCTTGTTTGGAGAACACATGTTTCTCAGCCTTGACGTACAGGTCATGCTCCAACAATCGCCCAAGTACCCTGCACACCAGAGACACATGCGTGGCGCGTGTGGCGGAATAGATCAGAATGTCATCGATATAAACCACCACCCCCTGCCCATGCAGGTCCCTGAGAATCTCGTCTATGAAGGATTGAAAGACGACTGGAGCATTCTTCAACCCAAACGGCATGACGAAGTACTCATAATGGCCAGATGTGGTACTAAACACGGTCTTCCACTCGTCTCCCTCCCGGATACGCACCAAGTTATCCTGAGATCCAGTTTTGTGAAAAAGCGCTCCCCGTGAAATGATTCCACCATTATAGCGATGAGAGGTATCGGGTAACTAAACCCCACTGTGATGGAATTTAGACCTCTATAATCAATGCACGGACGCATTCCTCCCTCCTTCTTCTTCACAAAAAAGAAACTCGAGGAGACAGGTGACGTGGAGGGCCGAATGTACCCTTGTCCCAGAGATTCAGTGACATATGTCTCCATAGCCAGTGTCTCTTCCTGTGACAGTGGGTACACGTGACTCCTGGGAAGTGCTTTGTTTACCTGGAGGTTTATCGCGCAATCCTCTCGTCGATGAGGTGGTAATTGATGAGGTGCCAAATCGGCATATTCTGAGGGAATGCGCACAGTGGAAACCTGGTCTGGACTCTCCACCGTCATTGCACTGATGGAAACTCCTATACACTTACCTGAACACCTACCTATACACCTAGCACAGGCTGAAGAGGAGCTGGAGACGAGGTAGGGAGGCAGCTCCTCTCCCATCGGTCCATTCTCTCCATCTGGTCCATCGCCGTCCTGATCCGGTGTAGGATGTCCATGTGATGGAGGACATGGTCTTGCATTGATGAGAGAGGGGGCGCAGCTGCTCCTGCTGACTCCATTGCTTATGGTGCGGCCCTGACGGAGGCTGTCACGAAAGCTAGGAGTGGTGGGTGTGGAGTCGGGCGCAGAGAGCAAAGCTTCCAATGTAGACGTATTTATTCAGCTGGGTCTAGCCAACATACAGGCACAATGACCAATAAACAGTTAAGTCTCCCAAAACCCGGGAAAATAACGAACAGCAAAAATACATATAAGCAAAACAAAAATCTACCACTGACAGAGAGGAATAAGCCCGCACAAAAGCAGGCGGGCCCTGGAAGTTTAAATAGCCCTGAATTAACAACAAATAAGGTACAGGTGAAAACAATCAAGACACAACCAACAGAAAAGAAAACCGAATTGGTGGCAGCTAGTAGACCGGTGACGACGACCGCCGAGGGCCGCCCGAACAGGGAGAGGAGCCACCGTTGGTGGAAGTCGTGACAATAACTCACTGTATCACAATTCCAGTGGGTCAGAAGTTTACATACATTAAGTTGACTGTGGCTTTAAACAGCTTGGATAATTCCAGAAAATTATGTCATGGCTTTAGAAGCTTCTGATAGGCTAATTTACATCATTTGAGTCAATTGGAGGTGTACCTGTGGATCTATTTCAAGGCCTACCTTCAAACTCAGTGGTTCATCCTTGGGAGCAATTTCCAAACGCCTGAAGGTACCACATTCATCTGTACAAACAGTAGTATGCAAGTATAAATACCATGGGACCACGCAGCCGTCATACCTCTCAGGAAGGAGACGCGTGCTGTCTCCTAGAGATGGACGTACTCTGGTGCAAAAAGTGCAAATCAATCCCAGAGCAACAGCAAAGGACCTTGTGAAGATGCTGAAGGAAACAGATACAAAATTATCTATATCCACAGTAAAACATGTCCTATATAGACATGAACTGAAAGGCTGCTCAGCAAGGAAGAAAACATTGCTTCAAAACCTCCACCAAATAGCCAGACTACTGAACATGGGGACAAAGATGGTACTTTTTGGAGAAATGTCTGATGCCTGGTCTGATGAAACAAAAATTGAACTGTTAGGCCATAATGACCATCATTTTATTTGGAGGAAAAAGGGGGAGGCTTACAAACCGAAGAACACCATCCTAGCCCTGAAGCACGGGGGTGGCACCATCATGTTGTGGGGGTGTTTGCTGCAGGAGCGATTGGTGCACTTCACAAAATAGATGGCTTTAATGAGGAAGGAAAATTATGTGGATATATTGAAACAACAACTCAAGATATTAGTCAGGAAGTTAAAACTTGGTCGCAAATGGGTCTTCCAAATGGACAATGACCCCAAGCATACTTCCAAAGTCAAGGTATTGGAGTGGCCATCACAAAGTCCTGACCTCAAGCCTATAAAACATTTGTGGGCAGAACTGAAAAAGTGTGTGTGAGCAAGGAGGCCTACAAACCTGACTCAGTTACACCAGCTATGTCAGGAGGAATGGGCCAAAATTCACCCAAATTATTATGGGAAGCTTGTTGAAGGCTCCTCAAAACATTTTGACCCAAGTTAAACATTTTAAAGGCAATGCTACCAAATACTAATTGAGTGTATGTAAACTTCTGACCCACTGGGAATGTGATGAAAGAAATAAAAGCTGAAATAGATCATTCTCTACTATTATTCTGACATTTCACATTCTTAAAATAAAGTGGTGATCCTAACTGACCTAAAACAGGGAATTTTTACTAGGATTAAATGTCAGGAATCTTGAAAAACGGACCTCATCTTTAGCTTTAGAACAAAGTTCTATAGCATTAGTAAAAATGTTATCGATACATGTGGATGATATTGTTCCTGTAGTGTTTGTAAACACCCTGGTAGGTTGATTAATAACCTGAACAGGCACTGGTTACAGTAAGAAGCTTCCTCTTGAGTGGACAGCGTGATGAAAACCAGTCAACATTCAGGTCCCCAAGAAAGTAGACCTCTCTGTTTACATCACATACACTATCAAGCATTTCACACATATTATTTAGATACTGACTATTAGCACTTGGTGGCCTATAGCAACACCCCAAAAGAAAAGGCTTTAGATGTGCCAAGTGAACCTGCAGCCACAACACTTCAATAACACTTGACATAAGATCGTCTGTAAGCATTACAGGGATATGGCTCTGAATATATACAGCAACACCTCCCCCATAAGCTTTTCTGTCTCTTCTATGAATGAATTATCCAATTGAGTCTCAGAAATGGCTAATATATGAATGTTATCTGATGTTAGCAAGTTATTGATTTCATTAACCTTATTTCTAAGGCTACATCACTCAACTGTACTGTGTACTGAATCACAGTACAGTTGAGTGATGATATGATTGACAGTTGACAGTACAGTTGGCATTAATCTGTGATTCTTGTCTTGATTGGGTTTGGTTAGGATTGGCCAGTCGGTGGGTAATGTAGTATGTATGTATGCATGTTCTTCTGAAGGGAAAAAATGGCAAATAACAAGCAATAATGATGATAGTACGTGAATGCATAATTTGGTCAAATGCTTTAAAATGATAAATTGTCATATGAATATACAATTAATAAACATATCAATAGGTAAAATGAATAAGTGATTAAGCTATGAAAAGATACCACATGGAATTTTGAAAGGAAGGACAATCTTAAAATTAAAGGGGAATGGAATCACTTCAGGAAGTTAAGCTGAGCAAAGAGATGTAATTAATCCACTAATACTAAACATGTGCTTGTAACAAAGAAAACTCCATTTTGAACAATGTTTATTAGAGGTGTATGGTTGCACCATCTTCAATTTCCATAGTAACAACTGACACCAATGCTTCATGAATTTTTCTGAGCTAAACGACTACCGCCCCGTAGCACTCACTTCCGTCATCATGAAGTGCTTTGAGAGACTAGTCAAGGACCATATCACCTCCACCCTACCTGACACCCTAGACCCACTCCAATTTGCTTACCGCCCAAATAGGTCCACAGACGACGCGATCTCAATCACACTGCACACTGCCCTAACCCATCTGGACAAGAGGAATACCTATGTGAGAATGCTGTTCATCGACTACAGCTCGGCATTTAACACCATAGTACCCTCCAAGCTCGTCATCAAGCTCGAGACCCTGGGTCTCGACCCCGCCCTGTGCAAATGGGTACTGGACTTCCTGACGGGCCGCCCCCAGGTGGTGAGGGTAGGCAACAACATCTCCACCCCGCTGATCCTCAACACTGGGGCCCCACAAGGGTGCGTTCTGAGCCCTCTCCTGTACTCCTTGTTTACCCACGACTGCGCGGCAACGCACGCCTCCAACTCAATCATCAAGTTTGCGGACGACACAACAGTGGTAGGCTTGATTACCAACAACAACGAGACGGCCTACAGGGAGGAGGTGAGGGCCCTCGGAGTGTGGTGTCAGGACAATAACCTCACACTCAATGTCATCAAAACTAAGGAGATGATTGTGGACTTCAGGAAACAGCAGAGGGAACACCCCCCTATCCACATCGATGGAAAAGTAGTGGAGAGGGTAGTAAGTTTTAAGTTCCTCGGCATACACATCACAGACAAACTAAATTGGTCCACTCACACAGACAGCATCGTGAAGAAGGCGCAGCAGTGCCTCTTCAACCTCAGAAGGCTGAAGAAAGTCGGCTTGTCACCAAAAACACTCACAAACTTCTACAGATGCACAATCGAGAGCATCCTGGCGGGCTGTATCACCGCCTGGTACGGCAACTGCTCCGCCCACAACCGTAAGGCTCTCCAGAGGGTAGTGAGGTCTGCACAACATATCACCGGGGGCAAACTACCTGCCCTCCAGGACACCTACACCACCCGATGTTACAGGAAGGCCATAAAGATCATTAAGGACAAAACCCACCCGAGCCACTGCCTGTTCACCCCGCTATCATCCAGAAGGCGAGGTCAGTACAGGTGCATCAAAGCTGGGACCGAGAGACTGAAAAACAGCTTCTATCACAAGGCCATCAGACTGTTAAACCACTAACATTGAGTGGCTGCTGCCAACACACTGACTCAACTCCAGCCACTTCAATAATGGGAATTGATAGGAAAGGATGTAAAATATATCACTAGCCACTTTAAACAATGCTACCTAATATAATGTTTACATACCCTACATTATTCATCTCATATGTATACGTATATACTGTACTCTATCATCTACTGCATCCTTATGTAATACATGTATCACTAGCCACTTTAACTATGCCACTTTGTTTACATACTCATCTCATATGTATATACTGTACTCGATACCATCTACTGTATCTTGCCTATGCTGCTCTGCACCATCACTCATTCATATCTTTATGTACATATTCTTTATCCCCTTATGCACAGTGTAAGATATTAGTTTTGGAATTTTTAGTTAGATTACTTGTTGGTTATTACTGCATTGTCGGAACTGGAAGCACAAGCATTTCGCTACACTCGCATTAACATCTGCTAACCATGTGTATGCGACAAATAAAATTTGATTTGATTTGAATAGGAGAGAGCAAATTGTGAATTTTGGATTGGTGACTGAAAGTGGAGTTAGCCTATTCAATTTAGCTCTCGTATTTTTGATGTAAATGTTTTCATTATTAACTTTACAAAATAAAATACTCTTATTGACAATTTGAAGAGCATTTGTCATTAGGATGAGCTAGACCTAGCTAAAACAAAATGGCTAGTGATTAGATATGAAGCTAGCTAGGCAGCCAAGCAGAAGAGAGGGCTGCTACATGATTGCTATTTTACCAGTAAAATGCATGATCCACATATTATTATCTAGTTATAGTAATTATTAGCTTAACTAGCTAACTACGTACATAGCTAAATATATACATTTTATTTTTTATTTGTGATATCTATGATTCATAAAAAATAGTAAGCCTGCTGACAGTTGGTTGCAAGAAGTAATGTATCTTTGCTTTAAGCCTTAAGCCTAACCCTTATAATGATAGCTAGCTATCTGTAATGACCTTTGGACGCTCAGGCTGGTAGACAGCTTGGTAACTAAATTATCCTGGTCTAGCTGGTTCGTGACTTTACTACTTACAGGCATACATTATCATATTACCTCAGTTATGTTCTATCAGATATTAAATTATGTTGCATATTTTCTCAAATGAGTGAAAAACTTTAGATAATAAAATGCTACTTTGTCACCTTGCAAGCCAATTTATAACTGCAGGGTCATCGCTTGTACTATTAGGCCTAATTTGTAAGTCGCTCTGGATAAGAGCGTCTGCTAAATGACTTAAATGTAATGTAAATGTATAATATTAGGCCTATATATAAATAAGGTCTGTGTTTTCTTAAAATCTCTCTCTCACTCTCTCTCTCTCTCTCATCCATGTATACACTTAAGGTAGTCTAGCTAGCTACATTTTCTGATATTACACGTTTCTACATTTGTCAGAAGGTTGTTTTCATTTCAAGTTAAAGTTTACTATTAGCTGGCTGGCTTGCTAGCTAACATTACATTTATGATCTGTGTAGTAATATGCAGGGTAGTACAGTCATGAGTTGGGATTATGGTTAATTGTTTAGCTAGCTAGCTACATGTCTTAACAAAAGACTCCACTATGCAAGTATCCATTTCAATAGAATATTAATGATGTCACTGCGACAGCTGTTGATAGACGTAGCTGGTAAATTCGCTCTCTACTCTGATTTCAAAGTACTCTCATCTGAGTGTGACAGAGCGCAGAATAACTGACATATTTACAAACGCTCAACATCCATTGAAATGGCTGGTGTCAATGAACGTTGGCAAGAAAAGCATAATTCAATTGTTGCCATCAGCAACACTCTAGATAGCATAAACAGCCTAATCAACTCTACTAGGGTGAGTAAAATGGTCAGAGTGAGCTTTTTAGAGTGGTCTTTTAATGTCCCCAGCACAAGGTTCACCTGTGTAATGATCATGCAGTTTGATATGGTACATCTGTCAGGTGGATTGATTGTCTTGGCAAAGGAGAAATGCTTACAAACAGGGCTGTAAACAAATTTGTGCTAAAGAAATATGCTTTTTGTGCAAATGGAACATTTCTTGGATCTTTTATTTCAGCTCATGAAACATGGGATCAACATTCTACATGTTTTGTTAATATTTTTCTTCAGTGTAATTACTGGTCTAAATCGCCATACAACTTTATTCAAAGTCAACTTTGGTGCTGCAGCCAAAGGCATTGACCTACAATCTTCTCCTTTGCAAGGTATTGTAACTCTAATAAGCACAGCGTGCATGCACAATGATTTGGCTGTGGACTAATGCACTCTAAAAATACAGTCCTTTAAAATGTCAGATTTCCTGCCACAAATCCCCTATGAGACGAAACCTGACTGCACTAAGCAGACAAGGCTGCAAAAACAAAAATAGGTTGCATTTTGAAACTTTTTCACAAAGCAACTACACACTTGTATCTATAACGTATAACCGAATCAGACATTTTTCCTGTGGACTTTTAAGGTATTGATACAACAAATGGCCCTTCAAAATGTTCCATTCATCAGTGTAGAACGACCCCTGATCTCTGTGTAAAATATGAATACTTAGTAGGAGAGAAGTGCTTTAGGTATATCAACTGGGAACTTGCCCTGAAAAGGTGTTTAAAGTAGCTAAACTGTATCTCTTTACAAACTCACGACATGTTCAAAAATCTACTAATCGCGGCTTCAAATCACCATACCACTTTGTGCAAAGTCAACTTAGGCACTGCAGCCCAACTAATACTCTTCTCCTTTGCATGGTATTATAACTAATAAGTACAGTATGCATGCATGTACTTATTTGAGTCTTGTAGGTGTGGTTCTGCATTTGGTTAATGATGTTTGTCCCCTATGAGACACTGTAGATGTGGAAGCCTATTTTACTCTCCAAAAGAATCTCCAGAATAAATCTATGATACCTCAAGGAATCTGTGATTAATTTTGCAGAGGATGTTTTAGTTGCGTAATTTTACATCCTAACTAAGGTGTTTGGTGCACTATTCCTCAAGTTAAAAAAGTATGTGACGTGTTGACATATGCAAACAAAGTCGGAGCTGCCAGGCAGATCTGTCTCACTGTCTATGCTATTGGATAGAGAGTCATCACCGCAGCTGTTCACCCCATGTTCTTGTGCAAATGGACATCGTCAAATCAAAACCCAACCGTTATTTACCCGTTGTGACGCACCGATGTTCCAAACTCCATTTTAAATGAGATTGTCAAAGTCTACACTAGGGAAAGTAAGTCAATTCCCAGTGTCATCATGAAAATCCTCATCAATCAATATTTATGAGATAATCCATTTGAAGTTTAAAACCATTTGATTGTATGAGAGACAGTCTGCAAAAGCATTCTTTTTGTGTTTTAATGCTAGCATTTACATACACTGAAACACCAAAATGTGGTTTCACAACACTCTTAAATTCAAGTACCTCTTTGGTGTTTCAGAGTACTTCCGTTCTGTTTTGAAATATATTCAGTGTGTCGTAACACCTACATTGGGTTTACATTAAAACACCAGATCTTGGCTTAGGTTCACTAGTTTTCATGGTTTTACTGCACAATGATGGTGTTTTGAGTCTTTCTATTTTAATAGTGTGGAGCAGCAGAAGGAGAACTGCACAATACAAAGCAACACATTTTCAAGATCCATTCAACAGTAACTAGAGCCTAGATTTCACCAGAGTACTGAGTACTGTATGTCAGGATTCAAACAATAACCATAATCCATAGCCCAGTTGTCAAAGCTATCAAGGTCTGCCAGAGGAACACATTTTTTTTGTTTGAAGTGTTTGTATCTCCTCTCATACCTCTCTAACGTTTTGCAAACTCGCTCAACTTCTGTAATATTGGATTCAACTATAGAACAGAATGACAAAAGAGATCTACTTTCCTAACCTACTGTCTTTTATACCCTGTATCAGGGGGAATTATAACAGCTAAGTATGTCATAAGAAGAGTGTGAGATATATGGGCTTTGAAAGTGGATTTTGAGACAGTTGTGGTAGAAGTGGATGGTGTCAGTCTGGTCTCGTGGGCGTAAGGTAGCCTAGTGGTGTTGGGCCAGTAACCGAACGGTTGCTGGATCAAATCCCCGAGCTGACAAGGTACAAATCTGTCGTTCTGCTCCTGAACAAGGCAGTTAACCCACTGTTCCCTGGTAGGCTGTCATTGTAAATAAGAATTTGTTCTTAACTGACTTGCCGAGTTAAATAAAAAAATATATATTAAAAAATGGTGGTAGTTCTGTCAACTACAGACCATATCCCCCAAGGGTTCTAAACATGTTTGAGCCGTTCCCATTTGACTGCACCTCTATATCTGTCTCTCTGTCTCCTTTCTACTAGACTGTCCTAAATAATGAAATACGAAAGGGATTGGGATTCCAAAAGGAGAGGGGGTGGTGCTGTTAACTACCTTGATTCCCACTGTGAATTTAAAGTCCTGCATGAGCCCTGATGCCTACTGCCACTTTATTATCAACATGACCTCATTAGAATGATCACTACAGGTAATAGATAACCGGTCTGTTGCTACATTCCATCAGGGCTGTGGTGATTATAGCCTCTGTCACAGAAACAAACATGTCTTCCCTCGCAAAGTCATCGGAATCAAGAAGAATGTTCGACTCATCTTGACTCATCTGTCACCCTAGCCGTTAAATTAACACTGGTTGGCACTTCTCCCCCTCCCGTCTCCAAGTGGCATCTGCTCATTGACAGCCAGCCAAACTCTGCTGCACAGTCACATTCACACAGTGAGTGTCGGAGACACATAGTCTAAGCTGTAGGAACACTGTCAGGCGAAATGTACATTTAGAGAAGAGATCCAAAGCCTTCTCCTTCAGACAAGGTATCAGGTAAAAGTGAGGAGTGTCGTGCTTTCCAGGCAGTGCTTTCTGTGAAGCCATTTGACAGTGTTGATAATAGTACCCAGAGGGAGATAAGAAAAACATTTCGGAGGAAAGAAGAGAGAGGTGGGGTAATTTAGTTATTGATTTTAATGGAGAGACCTCTGGATGAGTTTTCACTTGTAAAAAAAACTGCAAAAAGAGTGATAACTGAAGCTCAGAGCACAATGCAATTTTTATATTTGGCGCCCCCTTGTCATTGTTCTTTCGTTCTAGGGCACATATGTTTTAATGAGAATTGTTGGCCTACATCACTTTTTACAAGCTGAGAGTTCAAGCAAATAATATCGTAGAGCATTTCCACAGTGACAAAAATGTATCGTGGACCAAATTTACAAAACAACAACATTATTTCTGGAACTACAGATACTGTCGAATCTCTGCTCGTAGTCTTCCATTCTGTATATTATTGTTCACAAAGTACAGTATATCAAACTGCTGTAGGACCCGCTACTGTGAGAGAGAGAGGGCTTCAGCAGATTAGAGGAGATGAGCAGAGAAAACTCCTAATAGCATGTATTTTTCATACCAGCGTTTTGGTTTGAGGCCCACTCGTGATTGACAGGCTAGTGCAATTGCTATAGAAGCATGTTAGGGAGGGGGACGAGGGGAAGGTGGGGGGGGGGGGGGCGTTTGGGAGAGGGAATCTGTGCAGAGAGCCGAGAGTGATCATGAAGTGCGCTGTCATCAATGTCAAACCCGAGGCATTGTGGGTCTCTAAAGAGTTCCTATGTCAGAGACAGAAGAGGAAGCGAGACACCTCACCCGCTGTTTTTTTGGGGGGTCTTTCTTGTTCAATGAAAGTCAAGGAACTAAGTAGACGAGACCCAGATGCTATTGCATTGGTGCCTATGGGAAACGCCCAGTTAAGGAGACTGGAACATAACTTTTTTTTCAACGGTAAACGGCCTTAGTGAACTATCTTCATTTATCCACCATCTTTCACGATGTCACCTTACTGTAGACCAGGCGTGGGCAACAGACCCGGCGCCAGGATAAAGTGACTAAGAAGGCAGTTGGAGTCGGTGAGGGGGCACAATTTTGGGGGTTCTCGCATTGGAATTATATTGAATTCTGCTTATACCACATTATACCACAATAAACATAAAGTTAAAATGCCGAGACCATAGATTGAGTGCTTTATAATCACAGGTTGGCGCGAAATCTGAAGCCTATCTCCACTGCACTGTATCAGCACAATGGACAGCGCCCTACACACTAAAGCGAGGCCATTTTGGTAATAGATTGGGTAATTCACCTACTAGAAACAGCCTGTGTCAATGCCGCCGTACACACAGTTGTCTTACCAAAATAATGAATAGCAGTTCGGCTTAGAATATCGACACAACTGCGAATGCAAACAAATGAATGTGAACAGAAGAAAACAGCGGTATCAGAGAGGCCTAGTAAGCAAAATATCAGATAGATAAAGACACGACACAATCTATATTTAGGCTAGTTGCGTTAACAGTAAACAAAAGACGAATGGAGATCCAAATGACAAAAACATCCTACTACAGTGAGTTGCAGCCATGCACAGCTGTCTTGCAAAACACATAGGCCAAAAGGCCTGCTTCAAGCATGGAAAACCGTGTCGCTCATGGGCACAGCAACACGTTGTGATATGTCACAATACACTTATGTGGATCACATTCCACCCACGTAATCAATTAAGCAATGCCAGCCTACCATAAACAGACAACCAATATGCACGGTTCCATTAACAACCACAAAAGCCATAATAGAAGTGATCTATTTGTATGAAGAAATAAAACGATATGTAGCTATAATCAGGGGCATCATTTTGGTTATTGCATTGGAATTATATGAAATTTTGTTTATATCACACTATACCACAATAAACATAACATTTTAAATGCCAACACCATTGAGTGCTTTTTACCAAGAAGTGTAAGGTTGGCTCGAAATCTCCGCTGCGCTCCATCAGCACCATGGACAGAGCCCTACACACATGGAAGTCATTTTGCCATTCCATGTCCTAGATTTTTGCTGAATGATGCCACTGGCTATACCATTAAGATTTTAAATAAAAACTAACCAGCTAGATTGTTTCTTACCTTTTCAGAAGAGTTGCAACCTCCTTGATGCTCTGTGGAACTTTCTGAGTTATCGATCATTCCATTCCCCCCCCCCAAGTCTTTTTGTAAGATCCCCCTTAAATGCCAATTGGATTAGTTGAGCTTTCCTCGGGTGTAGCATGCTTCTTGTGCTGAGGGAACACGTTTGTCAAAGTGGAAAATGAGTTCTCGCATGTAGCTTTGGATCCCCCACTATGATTTCATTTGAAATATCGTGTGACTTGTACAGTATGTAGTATTGTGGGGTTTGGTGCTCAACATCTTGGCAAGTTCCTTGTCTTTTCTGAGAATATATTCCATCATAGACAGAAAAGGTCCACTGCCACCCTCCCCTCTTGACTCTTTCGTGTCATTTGTCCCCCTCAGTGCTTACTGGTGGTTACTGGTTTGAAACAAGGAACTCAAGGATGCTCCAACAAATACATGCAATTTCTTGCCAGTGTTGACACTGATGTTCCCATAGCACTTCAAATTTGTTTTTCTTTCCACAATGCAGTGCATTTCAAATGCTCTTTGCATGCCTAGTGAATCCTTTGGTACTATCAATAGCATACTTACAATTAGAATACCCAGCTTGGGTGTAGTCCTTGTCTGCAATATCATTAACACAGAATTTCCGACATGGGAAACAAAAATAATTTGCTGTAGTAAAGCTCTGCTACCCGACCGGAGACCAACGAGCCCCAACATTATACATTGAGTTAGGGCCAGGCAGTGCCTGTTTTTAAATCAATAACTAGGGTATGGGTAGGGCTCGGGTATTACTCAATTGATCACTAACATTTTGAAGCTGAGCAATTTGCTTGTGCTCTGCTGTGCAGTCGTATCTGACTAAGACCATAACATGGTGTCAGAAGTCTTTAAACCCAAAAGAAAATGTTGAATGTTCCTTGAGATTTTTCAGAGTTAAGTGACCAAAAGTAGCTAACTGCTCTCTCATGTCTCTTCATTAGTTGATCAGAGCCAGAGATACTTTTGAGGACATGGGAAACTCCATTGGAATCATATTAACGTTGTGTACATTGCCCATGTCACGTCAATGGGCCGGACGGTGACTTCTGGGCGATTCTTGGACAAGGAGAGCTCTCCTTCAAGGAGTGAATGGGAGTCAATTGGGCGCTAGCACAAAACACAACATTACCATTAATTTAATCAACAAGAAGTACATTACACATCTTTTCCAAGATGTGATATAACTAACTTGCTATTTGTATTGTTGTATACCTTTGGAATCATGACATTATGTACTTTCGAGGAAACTAGGCACATTTCTTGACTCCTACCCTGACATTATCAGGAATGAAGGTAAGACCCAAGTGCAGACTGTGTGAAGTAACAATGTTTATTGTAACAACAGGGGCAGGCAAACGACAGGTCAAGGCAGGCAGGGATCAATAATCCACAGTAGAGGCCAAGGTATGGTACGGCAGGCAGGCAGGCTCAGGTCAGGCAGAGGTAGGTTATCCAGACGGGAGCAAAGGTACAGGTAGGTGGGCAGGCAGAGTGGTCAGGCAGGCAGGCTCGAATTCAGGACAGGCAAGGGTCAAAACCAGGAGGGCGAGAAAAGAGAGACTGGAAAAAGGATGAGCTGAGACACAAACCACTGGTAGGCATGAACAAACCAGACGAACTGGCACCGACAGACAGAAAAGACAAGTATAAAGCCCAGACGATAAGGGGGAAGATGGGCGACACCTGGAGCGGGTGGAGACCAGCACAAGGACAGGTGAAACAGATCAGGGCGTTACAGACTTTGAGATGGGATTGGGTGATGATTAGCTTAGCAACAGCATGACACAGCATGACAACGTGAATGCCCAGTGGTCGACAGTCGGCTGGGTGGGGGGCTATACTGTCCTCCATTCATTTCCCAACAGGATTCCTATCTGCAATATATCTTGCAGAGAAGCCCAAGCGGGTGACAGACAAAGAGGAGCAGTTGATGGATTTAATAAAGGAGGAAGTTCTTTCTGATTTCTGATTCTGTGCCTTAAATTTGGCAAAAGCAATCAGGCCTGGGTACGACCAGAACGTTGCGTGCATGTGTAGGGCTCGGGCTTAATTTTATGCCCGTGCAGTGCTCTAATCTGTAGTAACATAGTATCCCAGTCACTATCTTCCTATGAAATTAATGTTTTTGGACAGAAAACCTCGGCTAAGATAGAATTCTAGGCTAACCTGGGCTGGCTCCTCTGTTCCAAGATCGTCAGGAACAGTCGGAGGTGGAGGGGGCTGTGGAGCCATTATCCTGGCGACGGCTTGTGGAAGGATGGGTATGTTTTGCACGCAGAGTTAGCTAGAGCTCAACAGCATCATCGCTGCTGGGCTTGGGGGCGGCCTCTGTGGTTTGATGCTGCTGCTGCTCACAGTTCTCCTCCTCCTTTTGGCTTTTTGGCCCATTCATTCGAAACCCAATGAGGTGTGAGTAAACAAAACTAAATTAAATTAAATTATATTTGGGAAGTTATTATTTTGGGTTAAAAATACACTCCAGGCCACTATTAAAGGTCTAAAACTAGCTAGAAATGATGTCTACATTATAATAGGCCTATATATTTTCAAATAACTTTGCTCAGCAAATTGCTTTTGACTAATAAATCGGTCCAGAAAATGAAATGCCGATATCTTGAGATGAAATTATTGCCCACCCATGCTGTAGACTTACTTAAACATCCTCATTCTGCAGGGGGTCCACCCACTCTTCCTAGAATGGGTGAAATTGCGCTTTGGTGACAAATGTTCACTTCCTTATGTTATGAAATACATTTTACCAAGACAAATGTAATTATTAAGGTTCTGAATTGTTCAGTGGGGTCTTTGCTAACATATCATTAACATTATATTCAAAATGTCGGATTTCGTAACCAAATACATCCGATTATAAGTTCTGAGCTATGTAGACCCAGCAGTGCAGGTTTCTCATAACAACTTTTCAGGATTTTACATTTTGTCTTCGTCGTCTTCAATATTGTTTCCATTGTTAGCAAAAAGCTAAATTAGCATGACACAAACTGAATTACGGTGCATTCAGAAGGTATTCAGACCATTTCCCCATTTCGGCATTATGTTCTGTTACAGCCTTATTCTAAAATGTATGAAATTATTTTTTTCCCTTATCAATCTACACCCAATACCACACAATGCAAAAGTGAAAACAGGTTATCAGAAATACCTCATTTACATAAGTATTCAGACCCTTTGCTATGAGACTCGAAATTGAACTAAGGTTCTCCTTCTCCTTCAACTCCTTCAAGACTGTTGGAAAAGCATTCCAGGTGAAGCTGGTTTAGAGAATGCCAAGAGTGTGCAAAGCTGTCATCATGGCAAAGGGTAGCTACTTTGAAGAATCTCAAATATGACACTTTTTTGGTTACTACATGATTCCATATGTGTAATTTCATAGTTTTGATGTCTCCACTATTACTTTACGATGTAGAAAATAGTAAAAATGAATAAAAACATTTGAATGAATAGGTGTGTCCAAAGTTTTGACTGTACTGTATATGGGGAGAACAATTGGGGAGAACAAGTATATGATACACTGCTGATTTTGCAGGTTTTCCTACTTACAAAGCACGTAGAGGTCTGTCATTTTCATCATAAGTACACTTCAACTGTGAGAGACGGAATCGAAAACAAAAATCCAGAAAATCACATTGTGACTTAAACAGGAACAATAAATGATTCCTTACAAGAGTAGTGACTCGGCTTTGTTTAATTTATATAGGCCAAAATGAAAACAGTGCATCACAGGCCTATTAAAATGTAAAAGGTGCATCACAGGCACATCACAGTGAAAATAGTGCATCACAGGCACATCACAGTGAAAACAGTGCATCACAGGCACATTAAAATGTAAAAGGTGCATCACAGGCACATCACAGTGAAAACAGTGCATCACAGGCACATCACAGTGAAAACAGTGCATCACAGGCACATTAAAATGTAAAAGGTGCATCACAGGCACATCACAGTGAAAACAGTGCATCACAGGCACATCACAGTGAAAACAGTGCATCACAGGCACATTAAAATGTAAAAGGTGCATCACAGGCACATCACATTGAAAACAGTGCATCACAGGCACATTACAATGTAAAAGGTGCATCACAGGCACATCACAGTGAAAACAGTGCATCACAGGCACATTAAAATGTAAAAGGTGCATCACAGGCACATCACAGTGAAAACAGTGCATCACAGGCACATCACAGTGAAAACAGTGCATCACAGGCACATCACAGTGAAAACAGTGCATCACAGGCACATTAAAATGTAAAAGGTGCATCACAGGCACATCACATTGAAAACAGTGCATCACAGGCACATCACATTGAAAACAGTGCATCACAGGCACATCACAATGAAAACAGTGCATCACAGGCACATTAAAATGAAAATAGTGCATCACATATAGTGCATGTACCGAGGTGCCAATTACTGTGAAAACAGTGCATCACACCCGCATTAAAATGAAAACGGTGCATCACAGTGCATCCAAATGAAATCAGTGCATCACAGGCGCCTCAGTACATGTATTATATGAGAACAAGAGTATTTGCAGAGTTCCTATTTAACACAAGTGGAAGTCCTTAAGACGAGGCTATGCAATTTTCTTGACATAGTTGCCAATAATCTATTACTCAAATCAAATCAAATTGAATTAGTCACATGTGCCGAATACAACAGATGTAGACCTTACAGTGAAATGCTTACTTACAAGCCCCTAACCGACAGTGCAGTTTAAAAAAATACGGATAAGAGATAAAAGTACCAAGTAACTAAAGAGGAGCAGTAAGAAATAATAATATATACAGACGGGTGCCGGTACAGAATCAACTCGGCTTTCCGGGACCGCTTGTCGTGTGGTAGCAGAGAAAACAGTCTATGACTAGGGTGGCTGGAGTCTTTTTAGGGCCTTCCTCTGACACCACCTGGTATAGAGGTCCTGGATGGCAGGAAGCTTGGCCTCAGTGATGTACTGAGCCGTTCACACTACCCTCTGTAGTGCCTTGCGGTCGGAGGCCTGAGCAGTTGCCATACCAGGCTCGATGGTGCAGCTGTAGAATCTTTTGAGGATCTGAGGACCCATGCCAAATCTTTTCAGTCTCCTGAGGGGGAATAGGTTCTGTTGTGCCCGCTTCACGACTGTCATGGTGTGCTTGGACCATGTTAGTTTGTTGTTGATGTGGACACCAAGGAACTTGAAGCTCTCAACCTGCTCCACTGCAGCCCCGTTGATGACAATATGGGCGTGCTCGGTCCTCTTTTTCCTGTAGTCCACAATCATCACCTTTGTCTTGATCACATTGAGGGAGAGGTTGTTGTCCTGGCACCACATTGGCAAGGTCTCTGACCTCCCTATAGGCTATCTCGATGTTGCCAGTGATCAGGCCTACCATTGTTGTGTCATCGTCAAATGTAATAATGGTGTTGGAGTCGTGCCTGGCCGTGCAGTCATGAGTGAACAGGGAGTACAGGAAGGGGCTGAGCACCCACCCCTGAGGGGCCCCTGTGTTGAGGATTAGGGTGGCGGATATGTTGTTACCTACCCTTACCACCTGGGGTGGCCTGTCAGGAAGTCCAGGATCAAGTTGCAGAAGGAGGTGTTTAGTCCCAGGGTCCATAGCTTATTGATGA
This sequence comes from Oncorhynchus masou masou, assembly GCF_036934945.1. Classification (NCBI taxonomy): domain Eukaryota; kingdom Metazoa; phylum Chordata; class Actinopteri; order Salmoniformes; family Salmonidae; genus Oncorhynchus; species Oncorhynchus masou. Next base: position 42,497,564 of record NC_088236.1, on the reverse strand, counting down.
GCTTTGAGGGAACTAGGGTGTTGAACGCTGAGCTGTAGTCAATGAATAGCATTCTTACATAGGTGTTCCTTCTTGCAATAGAGACTGCATCATCTGTGGATCTGTTGGGGTGGTATGGATATTGGAGTTGGTCTAAGGTTTCTGGGATGATGGTGTTGATGTGAGCCATGACCAGCCTTTCAAAGAACTTAATTGCTACAGACGTGAGTGCTACGGGTCAGTAGTAACTAGGGGGCAGTATTTTCATTTTTGGATAAAAAACGTTCCAGTTTTAAACAAGATATTTTGTCACGAAAAGATGTTTGACTATGCATATAATTGACAGCTTTGGATAGAAAACACTGACGTTTCCAAAACTGCAAAGATATTGTCTGTGAGTGCAATAGAACTGATGTTACAGGCGAAACCCAGATAAAAATCCAATCAGGAAGTGCCGCATTTTTTGAAACCGCCTCATGCCAATGACTCCTTATATGGCTGTGAGTGAGCTACGAATGAGCGTACATTTTCTACGTATTCCCCAATGTGTCTACAGCATTGTGACGTCGTTTTACGCATTTGTGTTGAAGAATAGCCGTAAGGGACCATATTTAGCAAGTGGTCACATGATGGCTCCCGCAGAAAATCTTGCGTAAAGTACACAAGTAGTCATTTTTCCAATCGCTTCTTATGAGAAACCAATTGTCCCGACGGATATATTATCGAATTGTTATGTGAAAAACACCTTGAGGATTGATTCTAAACAACGTTTGCCATGTTTCAGTCGATATTATGGAGCTAATTTGGAAAAAAGTTTGGCGTTGTAGTGACCGCATTTTCCGGTCGATTTCTCAGCCAAACGTGACGAACAAACGGGAGCTATTTCGCCTACAAAAATAATATTTTTGGAAAAAAGGAACATTTGCTATCGAACTGGGAGTCTCCTGATTGAAAACATCTGAAGTTCTTCAAAGGGAAATAATTTAATTTGATTGCTTTTCTTATTTTTGTGAAAATGTTGTCTGCTGCCAGCAGAGCCTAGCATAGCATTATGCCATGATAAACTTACACAAATGCTTGTCTAGTGTTGGCTGTAAAGCATATTTTGAAAATCTGAGATGACAGTGTGATTAACAAAAGGCTAAGCTGTGTCTCAATATATTTCATTTGTGATTTTCATGAATAGGAAGATTTTGTAGGAAGATTTATGTCCGCTGCGTTATGCTAATTAGTTTGAGGCTATGATTACGCTCCCGGATCCGGGTTTGATAGTCGCAAGAAGTTAAACATGTTGCTATTACAGACTCGGACAGGGAGAAGTTGAAAATGTCAGTGAAGACACTTGCTAGTTGGTCAGCGTTCGCTCGCAGAACACGTCCTGGTAATCCGTCTGGCCCTGCGGCCTTGTGAATGTTGACCTGTCTAAAGGTCTTACATCGGCTGCGGAGAGCGTGATCACAAAGTCTTCCGGTACAGCTGCATGCATGTTTCAGTGTTACTTGCCTCGAAGCGAGCATAGAAGTAGTTTCACTTGTCCGGTAGGCTCGTGTCAATGGGCAGCTCTCGGCTGTGTTCCCTTTTGTAGTCTGTAATGGTTTGCAGGCCGTGCCACATCCGACGAGTGTCAGAGCTGGTGTCGTGCGTCTGGATCTTAGTCCGGTATTTACGCTTTGCCTGTTTGATGGTTCGTCGGAGGACATAGCGGGATGTCTTATAAGCTTCCGGGCTAGAGTCCTGCACCTTGAAAGTGGCAGCTCTAGCCTTTAGCTCAGTGTGGATATTGCCTGTAATCCATGGTTTCTGGTTGGGGTATGTACGTATGGTCACTGTGGGGATGACTTCATCGATGCACTTATTGAGGAAGTCAATGACTGATGTGGTGTACTCCTCAATGTCATCGGAAGACTCCCGGAACATATTCCAGTTTGTGCTAGCAAAACAGTCCTGTAGCTTAGCATTTGCTTCCTCTGACCATTTTTTTATTGATCTAGTCACTGGTGCTTCCTGATTTAAATTTAGCTTGTAAGCAGGAATCGGGAAGATAGAATTATGTTCAGATTTGCCAAATGGATGGCGAAGGAGAGCTTTGTATGCATCTCTGTGGGTGGAGTATGGGTAGTCCAGAGTTTGTTTCCTTCTGGTTGCACATTTAACATATTGATAGAAATGAGGTAAATCTGATTTAAGTTAACCTGCATTAAAGTCCCCAGCTACTAGGAGCACCCCCTCTGGCTGAGGGTGTTCTTGTTTGCTTATGGCAGAATACAGCTCATATCTCGGTGCCAGCCTCTGACTGTGGTGGTATGTAAACAGCTGCAACGAATATAGAGGAAAACTCTCTCGGTAGGTAGTGTGGTCTGCAGCTTATAATGAGAAACTCTACCTCAGGCGAGCAATGGCTCAAGACTTCCATAGATATCGTGCACCAGCTGTTGTTTACAAAAATACATAGACCGCCGCCCCTTGTCTTACCAGACGCCGCAGTTCTATCCTGCCGGTACATCGAATAACCAGCCAGCTGTATGGTATTATTGTTGTCATTCAGCCACGACTTCCTGAAGCATAAGATGTTTGTTTTTAATGTCCCGCTGGTAGTTTAATCTTCCCAAAAACTCGTACATTTTATTGTCCAAAGATTGCATGTTTGCGAGCAGAATTGAGGGGAGTGGGGTTTTCTTTGATCGCCTCCTACTCCTCAGAAGGCATCCCGCCCTCCGGTCTCTCTTTCTCCGCCTCCTCTTCACGCAGATCACTGGGGTCGGGGCCTGTTCCCGAGGGAGCCATATTTCCTTGGGCTCGTCAGAGTCGTGAAAGAAGAAAAGGGATTCTGCTAGTCCGTGGTGAGTAATCGCAGTCCTGATGTCTAGAAGTTATTTTCGGTCATAAGAGATGGTAGCGGCAGCATTATGTACAAAAATAGTAACAAAATAAGTTACAAACAACGCAGATAAACGAACAAAAAAACAATCGGTTAGGGGCACTAAAACCTCTGCCTTCTGCTCCAGCACCATTTTTAACGCTTGTCAAACAAAGGAACAGCATAAAGGCTCTCATAACTACAAACTAACAGTGCCTCTCTGTACTCCGTGCCATCCATCTTGACCCAGCTGGTAGAGTGTCTTTCTGCATAATGACTACAAAAAAGTGAGACCAATCAGAATACAGAGAGATAAGCCCCCTAGGTGGCAACAGAATGGGTCTGACCCAAATCAAGCCACAAGGGTTCAGTTACAAATATACATCAGACAGTTCATATATTCACCTTGATTGATGAAATCTCCATAAGAAAACTCAGGCTGCAACTTCATGAACTTCTTGCATTTTTGGTATTGGACCTTTACCAACATGTGAACTGCTGCAAAATGCAATTACACACAATGTAATATTGAAGTGAAAGTCAGTTGCAAACATTTTATGTTGTTGCTGTAAAATAAAGAAACAAATCACAAAAAATGCCCCCTTATACCCTCTCCCCTTTGTCTTCCCTGGTGTGGATCAACCATTTGTTCCAAATGCCACTTTAATGATGTAACAGGTGTCTGCTTGCCTGCGGATCTGGGGTTTGGCAAGGCAATATTCCAGTGAAGTCAACCAAACTAGCTAGCTATCTAACTAGCTACAAACAGTTACCACCACCACTCAAATCTATAGGAAAGAAACTGGCCAATACATTTCAAGCCATATTGGATTGAACAACAAGCACACACTATAGACATGTTAATCTAAATGACCGAGGACAACCCTGCCACGTGTGCTAGCTAGCTAACGTGAGCACTAAATTAGAAGATGTTGAGGTCGGTGTTGTAGCTAGCTATATAGCTCGTTAGTTATCTAACCATTTTTGGCCAGACAAACATTCTTAGTTTGATGCGTTTTGAAGAACAAATTAGTAGATATTAGCCATGTTGTTACCTTCATTTCCCGACTAGTTACATGCTGCACCAAACAAAGCTCAAATTGATCACACTAGGGCACACCCCAATTAACACCATGCACCTGCTGCATCACTAATGTTAGTTGGCCTCGTGAACTCAACACGCACATGGTTGAAATAAACTAATGGTACAACCTAACTCTGATCCTTTTGGATTTCAATTCATTTTTCTCAAATCACATTTTCTCAAAGTTGGCTCATTTTAGCTAGAATCCAGCCTACAGTAGATGACATGATGCAATTTTCCAGATTTGTGACCAGATTTTTTTCTCTGGGATCTATTATTTTAGTTACCCTAATTATGACCATCCTACATAGGTAAAAACACAAATAACATTTGAATGGATTATGATAGAGACATGAGGTTTGAACAAATCATTTTCTTAGAGGATTATCTACAGAATTAGCATATTATTTTAACCATTGGTCAAAAGATGCGTTTTTGATTGTACACCCTACATTCTGATTAATGAACACTCACACTCAGGGAGAGCCTAATTGCATTTTTTTTACACAATTGTGCAGTGCAGGTACGTGCAATGCCGCCGGAGGTACGCAAGATAAAAATGTGATACACATAAAAAATTTTTAAAAAAAATCCATTTAGATTTTCCAACATTTGGGTGAGTTTTTTTTTTCTCGCCTGAGTAGCCTCGATTCACTGCCAAAAAAATGTAACTATATAGTGTTCAGCGGGATAAAAACACATTCTCAAATACAGGTAGCCTAGTCAAATAATTAACTTCCAATCACATTAACCGTTACTCTTTCACAGGAATTCCACTAATGGTCCATATGTAGCCAAACGTAGCTGCTAATCATTCTGTTTGCTAGAAAATTGATTAATGTTTAAGAAAAAGTAAGGCCTACATCCATAGAGACACATACCAGCTCTACTGGTAGTACTGCTACTACCAGAAGTACTACACCTGTCGATGACACAAGTTGTTCTGCTTCCACGAGCACATCCAATGCTAGCATCAGTTATTCTACATTTGTTGTTAGCCCAGCTAGCATGGACACTGACAGTTATGAATCTGATGCAGCCGAAGAGCTACTGCCCCCTTACCCAGGAAAGAACCAAACAACAGGGACGTTGGACCATCGAAGAGGAGCAAATATGATGAGAACTACATTGATTTGGGGTTCACTTATATTGGGAGTAGTGCCTTTCCTCAGCCACAGTAAGTTATATGTGCAAAAGTAATATCTCACAACTCGATGAAACCTTCACTCTTGCGCAGACATTTAGAAACAAAGCATGCCAATTTGGAAAATAAGCCGCTTGAGTTTTTGGAGCGAGAATTTAGACGATTTTTGAGTTGTAAGCCGTATAAAAGCAAAAGACACCATTAATAAGAAGGGGCTAGAAGCATCTTACGTGGTGAGCTACCAAGTGGCTAGGACAGGCAAGTCCCATACTATTGTGGAGGACTTAATTCTTCCTGCTACCTCTGATATGGCTGGGAAAATGCTGGGGGAAAAGGCAAAAAAACTATACAGACAATGCATTTATCAAACAACACCATTTCACGACGCATCAGTGACATGGCAGGAGATGTTCTGAAACAATTACTGTTTCGCATACAAGCCAGTGAATTCTAAGCGTGACAGCTGGTTGAGTCAACAGACGTGGCGGGCCTGGCACAGCTCCTGGTATATGTCTGTTATGTTTATGAGGGGTCAATTAAAGAAGACATCTTCTTCTGCAACCACTGGAACAGGACAACAGGAGAGGATTAAAAAAATAAATGCTGGACAGCTTTGTGACATCAAATGGACTTTGGTGGTCAAGATGTGTTGGTATCTGTACTGATGACACAAAAGTCATGACAGGGAGACATAGTGGAGTGGTAACGTGCGTGCAAGCATTTTCTCCCGATGCTACTTGGGTAAACTGCAGCATCCCCCGAGAGGCTCTTGCTGCCAAGGGAATGCCTGACAGCTTGAAAGACATTTTGGACACTACAGTGAAAATGGTTAATTTTGTTAAAGCAAGGGCAGCGACCATGTACAGTAATGCTTTTACAACATACAGAAGTGTGCTGGTTATCAAGGGGCAAAGTATTGATACGTTTATTTGAATTGAGAGACGAGCTTAAAGTTTTCTTTACTAACCATAGTTTTCACTTGTCTGACCGCTTGCATGATAACGAGTTTCTCACACGACTGGCCTATCTGAGTGATGTTTTTTCTCGCCTGAATGATCTGAATCTAGGATTACAGGGACTCTCTGCAACTATATTCTGTGTAGGACAAAATTGAGGCTATGATTAATTAAGAAGTTGGAGCTCTTCTCTGTCTGCATTAACAACATCATTGTATGATTTTTGCGTGCAAATGAACTCAAGCTCAACTCAAATGAACTCCATGTCAAATGTGATATAGCAAATCAGCTGAGCGAGTTGGGTGCGCAATTACGCAGGTCTTTCCTGAAACGGATGACACAAACAACTGGATTCTTTATCCCCTTCATGCCCTGCCTCCAGTCCATTTACCGTTATCTGAACAAGAGAGCCTCATCAAAATTGCAATAAGCGGTCCTTTAAAATGTTTATTTAATCAGCTACTGCCAGATTTCTGGATTGGGCTGCGCTCAGAATATCCTGCCTTGGCAAATCGTACCGTTAAGACACTGATGCCCTTTCAACCACATACCTATCTGAGAGGCACAGACTGTGTGTGGGAAATTATTTAAGACTGAGACTCTCTCCAATACAACCCAACATCGCAGAGTTCTGTGCATCCTCATTAACCTGTGGTGAGTTATTCACAATTTTCTATGAACAAATAAGGTTTTATATGTAAGATGGTTAAATAAAGAGCAAAATGATTGATTGTTATTCTATTATTATTTGTGGCCTGGTCCTATAAGAGCTCTTTGTCACACGAGCCGGGTTCTGACAAAAACTCACACTCATTCTTATGTTTAATAAATGTATAGTATAGTGTGTGTGTGTGTGTGGCAGGCTTACAATTATGGCAAAAATACAATATTTGAGAATGCGCTGACCCTGGTGCTAGAGGGGGTACGCAGCTGGAGGTTGAATGTTTGAAGAGGTACAGGACTATAAAAAGTTTGGGAACAACCGGTGTAGGGTTTACTGTTAATGCCATGTCTACCGAGGGAAACGTAATCACATGGCCTCGTGTAAGAGAGCCTGCCTGAGCTATCTTTTGTTTGAGCACCTCCATAGCACTTTGTCATCACCTGTGAGTATTGTTTTTGTTTATGGTGTGTGTGTGTTTGTTTGCTGGTGGGAAAAGAGGAAACCAAGACAAGTCGCCCATGGGCATACACTACCCGTAGGTAGACTTTGTTAAATACACTAGTTAGAACTGGGTGGACCACCCACTGTATTTTTGGTTAGTTAGTTAGCTGTTAAAGTAGGCTAGTCTAGCTTAGGGATGTTTTTGAATACATATTGTTTCTTTCCTTGGGTCCAGCTCAGCCCCTTTTCCTGCCCCCCCCCCCCCGGTAGATTTCAGTTGTCCTGGTTATTTCGTTCACACTTTTACTTTGTCACTATTATAATTTGCCTGAGTTATGTTACGGGTCTCATTACCATCCCCCTAGACTGTTGGGCCAAAAGGGATTCGTAACAGTCAGGAGTACTTGTACAGTATGTACCTAACTATGCATTACATCCAAATACATTGTTCAAAACAGTTGCTGTTAGGACATTACATCCTAGCTCTGTCAGTAATTTCTCCAGCCCCATCCGGCAGCTTCATAGCAGGTGACAAGGCTGCTGTTTAGTTGTTTTTCCAACTACAGAGTGGCCTTCAATGGGCTATTTGTGCATTTGTTTCCAGCTGCTGTCCGAGAGCCAGATCAACATGGTGAAGGTGGTGAACTCTGTGAGTGATACACTCAACTCCATGCAGAAGGAGACGGGGAACCTGAAGAGCAAGCTGAAGGCAGACCTCCAGAGAGCACCTGTCCGTAGTACTCGGCCCAAAGGCTGCTCCAATGGTAGGTCTATGGATAGTGGCTGATGAAAGGAGAAATAGTAAATGAGTGCATGGACAACTCTTAAGTAACCCATGTCAACTGTGGGATAATTGTTGATCCCTTGAGCTGCAGTGAACCATATGTTAGATGTATTTTATGTCTGACATGGCTATTGTTCACAATTGCACTAGAGGGAGAAAAAAAGCATAGCTTCATATTGAAATAGGTTTAAACTGTGTTAACTGTTTGCGTACTCTGACATCCCAAGTCATTTTTGTACAAACATGGCGTTTCTATAAGGTACAGACAGGATTTTGACAGGGTGTAGTGAAGCTGTCTAGGTTGATTCAGAGATGGGACAGATTATTAAGAGAAGAAATTGATGGAGCTCGCTGGTTTAATTGAATAATTTCTATGAGAAGTTCTAGGATTTAAAAGTTAATCAGGTTTCTGATCACGCTAGGCTCTAGACCTCGGGACTGCAGTGATATCTTCACCAGTGGCCAGCGAGAGGATGGGATCTACTCTGTCTTTCCCACACACTACCCTGCTGGCTTCCAGGTCTTCTGTGACATGACAACGGATGGAGGAGGATGGACGGTGAGTGTCTCTTTTGTGTGTCAACCTGTCACGCCCTACTGTGTAGAAGAAACAATCATGTTTAGGTATGATACCAGTACTTGACAACAATGTACTATATACAATACATCCACACAACATATGGACAGACAGACAGATGCATGCATCAAACCAATGTTTGTTTCTTTTTCTTTTTTTAATCGCAGAGCAGTTAAAAGCATGGCCTTTTACTCACTCACTCAACAAACACATAGGCGCTTTAACAGCACACTATCAGAAAAGTTCTAACTAGGTCCAACTTTCAGGGTATGTTTGGAGAAATTAATTTGTGTTACTCTTCTCATCACTATTCCTAGAGTGTCCTCCAATACTTCATTGCTTAAAAAGCCAATTATTCTGTGCATGAAGGATCACTTAAAAGTACCTCTTTCTCTTTTTTTCATAAGAATCACAATGTGTTTCAAATACAAAGCCCATTAACTTTTCAAGTGCCTTGAAGGTAATACCTTGCGGCTTCTTAGCATTCCTTCCTCTCTTGCATTTCATGTTCTCTTAGACTGTTGTGTAGACAGAGCATTGTTTGTCTTGCTTTATTTCGAAAGCATTGAACTGATAGTGGGATAGGTAGAGTGGGAGGGCAGTAAAGCAACTGGCACAATGAAGATTGGAACCTCGGCTGGCCATGTTTTGTCTGGAGACGGCAGTGTTGATCACTAGACCAACCTCAAGCACAGGCCATTATACTTTAGATATGACAGCATGGCATCAGGTTAAAAAAAAAGGCCTGCATGAGGATTTATTTATTTATGTTTTAGGGGGTAGATCAGCTTTGATATTGCAGATAGATTGTGGCTTCCATCAACGTAAATGTCTGCATAATTTCCAATTCCCTATATTTTTAGTTTAGGGTCACTTAGAAATGTCCTTGTTTTTGAAAGATTTTTTGATTTTATTTAAAGTAACGTCAAATTGATCAGAAATAGTGTTTTCTAATGATCAATTAGCCATTTAAAATTATAAACACTGTGTTTATTAGCTAACACAATGTGCCATTGGAACACAGGAGTGATGGTTGCTGATAATGAGCCTTTGAACGCCAATGTAGATATTCCATAAAAAAATCTGCCATTTCCAGCTACAATAGACATTTACAACACTAACAATGTCTACACTGTATCTCGGGTCAATTTGATGTTATTTTATATATATATATATATATATTAGTACCAGTCAAAACTTTGGACACCTATTCATTTTTACTATTTTCATTGTAGATAATGGTGAAGACATCAAAACGATGACATAACACATATGGAATCATGTAGTAATCAAAATATATTTGAGATTCTTCAAAGTAGCCACCCTTTGCCTTGATGACAGCTTTGCATACACTTGGCATTCTCTCAACCAGCTTCATGAGATAGTCACCTGGAATGCATTACAGGTGTGCCTTGTTTAAAGTTAATTTGTGGAATTTCTTTCCATCTTAATGCATTTGAGCCAATCAGTTGTGTTGTGACAAGGTAGGGGTGGTATACAGAAGAGAGCCCTATTTGGTAAAATACCAAAAGTCCATTATTATGGCAAGAACACCTCAAATAAGCAAAGAGAAACAAGTCCATTATTACTTTAAGACATGAAGGTCAGTCAATACAGAACATTTCAAGAACTTTGAAAGTCTCTTCAAGTAGAGTCGAAAATCCATCAAGCGCTATAATGAAACTGGTTCTCATAGGGACCTTCACAAGAAAGGAAGACCCAGAGTTACCACTGCTGTAGAGGCTGCAGAGGATAAGTTCATTAGATTTACCAATTTCAGAAATTGCAGCCCAAATAAATATTTCACAGAGTGCAAGTAACAGACACATCTCAACATCAACTATTCAGAGGAGACAGCGTGAATCAGGCCTTCATGGTCAAATTGCTGCAAAGAAACCACTACCAAAGGTCACCAATAATAAGAAGAGACTTGCTTGGGCCAAGAAACACGAGAAATGGACATTAATGTATAAATAAACTTCTCTGGTCTTATATGTTTTTTGGGGTTATTATCCAGCTTGATTGTTATTGCCCAACTGGAAATAGATCTGTGTAGGATTACTATTTCGTCAGTTTTAGAGATATTGAATATAGCAATTTCTCATGAGGCATTCTGCACCACCATCTTTAGTCCGTCATATTAGCATTATTTGTCGATGCTCACCAGCAGGACATCATTTGCCTTTAAAATGGAAGACCTATCCCGTTTGTGGAGTTTGAATAAGTTCCATTTATTTCCTCGGCTGCAGTCACACTCAATGTCTGCAGAAACCCCCAGATGACTTATGCTGAGAAGCTGTGGTGAAATGGCCTTTTCAACTGAAAAGTGTGATATTCATAACTTCCACAATGTGGTTGGCAATAGCTGAGATAGTGACAGTGCAGTGTTTCCTCTGTGACTTGCTGAGGTTTTCAGGGCTCTAGAGTCATCTCCCTTTGGTGTCAGCTTGGTTTAACAGAGGAGTACTTGGAGACACATTCCCAGACCAAAGTCGAATGATCCAATGATTTCCAAAATCTTAAAAGAGACAAATAGTACCCAGTGATTACCGACCAACCTGCTTCCCACAGATGAGAGTATTAGTTTCTGGTAATTCAGAGACATTTTTTTACTTGACCACATCTCAGCAGTGGGCGACGGAAGGCGAAGAATGGAGCTTTTAAAAGGAATTAATAGTCACAGCGACCTTATTCATCATTGCTGGCCCCCAGCAGTTTTTAGGTGAGGATGCAGACTCCTCGTCTCTCTCTGCACAGCTGAAGATCTGTGAGCTCTGCATTCCTGACATACAGGAAGGCTGCTGCTTCCCACTCAGACACGCCGCGTCTCACTCTCACGCTCTTCCTCCACTCTCTTTCTCTCTCTCTCTGCTTTCTCTCTCTTTCCCGCTGTACTTTTTCTTCCATTTGGTTGACCATCGTATTGGCCTGATAGCCTCGTGTGAACAGCCAGGTCACCCGTGATACAAGTCAGTATTCGCCGTCCATCCATGTCTGACCACGTGGAACACGGCCACTAGGGACAACAGTGAGCGCTGTCGCCTTCAAGTAGGTTTCTGTTTTGCTCAGGAACTGTGGATGGGGATGGCAGATGGGCATATGCATCAGCCTGTGATACTCAAAGTTTTCAGGTTTAAATCCAGCAAGAACATTATTTTTGTTTTAAGCCTATCCCAAACCTTAACCCTTACCTTAACCATTTGGAGTTAATGCCTAAACATAATCCTGACTTTTAAAATTCATAGTTAAAACTTAACCTTAAAACCACTTCTAAATTTGCCATTTGGGATACATGGATGAACAGCTAATTCTGACGTGAGACTGTGAGAGTTAATTGCGTGTGAAAGCCAGATAATATCATGTTTTCACTCTGGTATAAATGATTCGGGAGACAGGTGCAGGAATGCTTAATAAGGTTTTTTATTAAGCCCAAATTACAGCGTGCCGTGTAAAGGCATGCGGACGAAGACCAAACAAACACGTAACAAAACACAGTGTAAAAACCCAAAACAAAAGAGCGAGGAGTACCTCGAATAAATACACACGTGCACAATGATTAACACACGGGACGAGACCCGTAATCATCTGTGCAATCCACAAGGGCACGGAAGCCAAAAACACACAGCACAGGTAATCATACGCACCAACGGACATTGTAACAATAATCGACAGCACCATGGTGAACAAAGGGCACATATATACAAATATAATCAGTGGGATTAGGGGCCAGGTGTGTGCAATGGAAGTTCCAGAGGGATCCGTGACACATATGACCCTAATGGAATGCATGGATGAAGGTATTTTCCCTGAGGTATCCCTTGCATTGACAAAGTGCACGACACTAGCCAGAGTGAGTTGACAGATGTCACTCAGATCACTCTGTTTTAAATTGAAATTTGTTCAGAAAAAAAAAAATACACTTTGACACAGTTTTTTTTTCTTGTCCTTTTCTTTTAAAGAGCTCTGTCACAACGGACCAGTCAGTCATGTTGGCTTACCATCAGCTGTGGGGGTGAAGGAGAGGCCAATAAACTGACCGCCTGATTGTAGCCCCATAGCCACGCCTTCTTTTAGATGAGATGCTGTGAAATACTGGGCACCTAACCTGTTTGGGACGGTGTTTTAATTCCTAAATGTCTAAGCCGTTGGGGAAGGGAGTTCTGAACTGACATATGGAATTGTTTTAAGATGATCATATTATGGATCATTTAGCATTGAATAACACATTCAAAAATGGCCAAAAAAAGACATTCAGACGCTGCTGACGTTTTCATAAGAATACAATTTCCCGGATGTTTCATGGTCTGACAAACACTGCTCTAGTTCTGCCACCTTTCACCGCAGATGCAGAAGTGCGACGTCAGCGGATGCAGTGGATTGAGACGCATCCAATGCAACCAAAATAGATATATCTAGTTTAAACTGACGGATTTTCATGTGGATTTTTTTATTTGGTTACTTACATTGACGCGCCGGTGCGTCAATCGACTCTACGGTGTTAATCTGGACTCCTCACGTTTTTCCTCTCCCTCTGTGATGACTGTAGCAGCTTGTCTTTGAAGGTTGCTCGAACCCTATTGGCAGTAGAGAGGTTAACAAACCCAGATCTACCCTATTTACATTGGGAACGTAATTAGTGTGTTTTGACAACCTTGACATTCACTCTTCGCCCATTTCACTCTTGGGTCAGCTTCAATGTGACAGGGTTGCCTCTCCCCACTGGCGCCCTGCGCTCAATAGACTGGTGGGTTATGACACTCTAGTGCGCTGATGTGCCTATGAGGGAGTGTCTCAATCAGGACTCTTCATGCACTGGAGGAGAGAGGTCAAAGGTCAGGACCTCAGGCCCAGCATCCTGAAATATCTTACACAGAACATGCTTTATTATTATCAGATTATAACCATCATCCGTAGTGGTGGTTGTAGTACTGTAGTGGTAGACAATAATGATAGTATGCCATCTGCTTTTATTCAATTTGATATAGGCCAAGGCCCAGTTGCAGTTGTAAACAGCAGAGTTGTAGTAGTGCTAGTGCTTTTGATATAAAAATGCTTTTGATATGTTTATTTTTTTCCTTTTAAAGAAAGTAAATGAAACCAGCCTCTCAGGGAGATGGTCTGACTGGGAACCAGTCATCCAGGAATCATTTTCTGTCTGTAATCAACTGGGGGGGATTGTACCAGCATTACAGGTCCTCACTGTCTCTGGAACGACAGAGCATGGGAATAAAATATAGCAATCCAGTTTCAATTTGACCCTATAATGTTTGACACGTTCTTTTCTATTATAGCTTCTTTCCAAGCTGAGCCCCCGCAGTTCTGCAGTTCTCTCCACATTTTCCATTTTTTCAATAATTGCTGTATTTTTCTGCCTCTCATAGCTTGGGACACGACGTTGGCGAGAACGTGGTCTTATTTCTGATGGCAGACTTTAAAAGGTGATGAAAAGATGAAAGTAACATTAATACCAGAGGGGCAACTCCGTGGCATATTTTCTCCTTTTCCATTGCGGCGGATTGAATTTTACATGACCACTAAAGGTCTGGCGAAACTCTAACGATTCTTGGAGTGGCTCTTTTAGATTCTGAAATAGGATGCGACCTTGAGATTAAAGTTGTTTTAAAACAACTGAAACCAGCATACTTAAAGTGGCTTAACCATTGATCCTGCAGAGTCATGATTTACCATGATTACAGATGGGTTGGAATTGTAATGCAGTTCTCAGTAGGGAAAGATATTAATAAAAAGCACATTTAATCCATATAGGGTTCATATGTCCCTGTTCCTAGCAAAACTAGATATTTTTTCATTTTCTTTTATTTGCTAAAAGGAAGAGTTAAAATGAATGGTTTATTCATTATGGCTCAAGGTTTGCTGAAATATTTATCTTTGGTATACAGTACAGCGACTTAAAGACATTTTCAGTAGTGCAGGCGTTTTATTTCTCGAGGTTGGATGTATTTTTGATGCACATACCACTTTTTCTAGTGTCCTTGAATTCTTCAATTCCTGAATTGTCCTTGTGTATATATATATTTTTTTAACTTTTAATTACCGACCGGGGGGCCCCCATTGATTTTGTTAGTCACTCTCACTCAGATACATGTATCATATTAAAAACTGCACATATTTCCCTATGCCCATGGCAAAATGTGTAAATTGCATAAAATTAGTAATACAATTCAAAATCTTCTCTACTCTCTAGATTTTAAAAATGTATTTCAGTGAATTTGCTTTAAATGTGCAACATTTATCCAGCACTATGGATTTTAAATTATGCAATAGCCCTTTTCATGCTGCATTGTTATTAGAACCTGGCTATCAATTAGCCCCAGGCTAAGACTGGCCACTAGGCTAGCTTTTCCTGTGTTCACACAAGCATATGTTAACCCTATAGGCTAAACTTTAGCCCTGGGCTAGGATTTACACTTTTATTCCAAATAGCTGGTATTAAAGACAAACACACATGCGACAAATATTCTATCTCTGCCACGCAACCAATTTCTTGCAAATAAGGCATTTATTAACACATTACTTCCCTTTGCTTCTAGCATTTTATTTCCAACAGTGATGGTTTGTATAAAGTTGATTTGTCTGCCTGTCCGACCTCGGAAACAATGTTTCACTGGCGACTTGTGATATCGCCCCGGCACAGCAAATACTGTGCACAGAGGAGATATCAACTTTTTTGATCCAAACAAAATTGTGCTACTATGATTGTGGCTTATCCTGAATGAATTGTGAATAATGATGAGTGAGAAAGTTAGAGGCGGTGGTGAGGTGAGCATGTCTTGGAGGTATGATATTATGCATCTATAACTTAACTCACTCACTCATTATTCACAATTCATTAAGGACTATCCCTAATCATGGTAGCATCCACATTAATGTAGAAGGGTTTAGAAACATGTTCTATTCTTATTTGCAATACATTCTTATTTACTCCAAAATGACACAATACATTATTTACCATCCATTTCTATTGGGCATAAAATAATCTAAAACACAACCAAAACAAACAACAAATGCATGCAACAAGTTTGTAGAGTCACAAGCTTGATGTAATCATTGCGTGCTAGGAATATGGGACCAGATACTAACATTTTTACTACTTTAATACACGTGAATTTGTCCCAATACTTTTGGTCCCCTAAAATGAAGGGACTATGTACAAAAAGTGCTGTAGCTTCTAAACGGTTCACCGTTGGATGAAAATTCCCTTAAATGTAACCTGTTGGTTTGCATTTTAACCCCATAGTCAATGTATCCTTTAAAAGGTCCTTGAGTACAGAGCCAAAACAACAATAACATTGTCACCGTCTCAGTACTTTTGGAGCTCACTGTAGATCATATGAATTCTTAATGGGTTTGATCATTCGGGACACCTGGAATTGGAAATCCAATGTAATTTTCATCCACAATATTTGAGCAGTTCATTTCCACAGTTCCTGTCTGAATTGGTTAAATATGATCTCAGCAGTCAATTGAACTTGTGTCACTGAGATGAGGATAAGAGTAGGGGGCCTATGGGGGAAGTGGAGGGGCAGTGGGTCTGCACACACAGTATCTATAAGACAAAGTCAATTTGAATGTGATCGAGATGAGAGTGAATTCTCCACCCTGGTGCACAGACTGCTCGTGCACTTCAAAGTGTTATCTCTAGTAGCATGTTCTTCATTATTCCAGATGAGGCGAGAATGCCTTTGCAGACATTAGAGGGGCTCTGCGTTGAAGTGACAGTTGTTTGGAGAGTATTGTTGGATCAGTGTGTATATACAGTGTATTCGGAAAGTATTCAGACCCCTTGACTTTTTCCAAATTTTGTTTACTTACACCTTTATTCTAAAATGTATTACGTTCATTGTGTTCCTCAACAATTTACACACAATACCCCATATGAAAAGGCAAAAACAGGTTTTTATACATTTTTGCTAATTTATTAAAAATAAAAAACAGAAACCTTATTTACATAAGTATTCAGACCCTTTGCTATCAAATCAAATGTATTTATGAAGCCCTTTTTACATCTGCAGTTGTCACAAAGTGCTATACAGAAACCCAGCCTTAAACCCCAAACATCAAGCAATGTTGATGTAGAAGCACGGTGGCTAGGAAAAACTCCCAAGAAAGGCAGGAACCTAGCAAGAAACCTAGAGGAACCAGGCTCCGAGGGGTGGCCAGTCCTCTGCTGGCTGTGCCGGGTGGAGATTATAAGAGTACATGGACATTAAGGCCAGATTGTTCTTCAAGATGTTCAAATGTTCATAGATGACCAGCAGGGTCAAATAATAATCACAGTGGTTGTAGAGGGTGCAACAGGTCAGTACCTCAAGAGAAAATGTCAGTTGGCTTTTCATAATCGAGCATTCAGAAGTCGAGACAACAGGCGCGGTAGAGAGTTGAAAACAGCAGGTCCAGGACAGGGTAGCACTTCCGGTGAACAGGTCAGGGTTCCATAGCCGTGGTCAGAACAGTTGAAGCAGCAACACGACCAGGAAAACTGGGGACAGACAGGAGTCATCAGGCCTGGTAGTCCTGGGACATGATTCTAGGGCTCAGGTCCTCCGGGAGTAGAGGGAGAGAGAGAGAACTAGAGGGAGGATAATTCAATTCACACAGGACACCAGATAACACAGGAGAAATACACCAGATATAACAGACTGACCCTATCCCCCCGGCACATAGACTATTGCAGCATATTTACTGGAGGCTGAGACGGGGGTGGGTCAGGGGCCACTGTGGCCCTGTCCGACGATACCCCCAGACAGGGCCAACCCGGCAGGATATAACCCCACCCCCTTTGCGGAAGCACAGCCACCACACCACTTGTATTCTATACTACTCCACTGACTGTTAAACAGCCATCTCCAGCACATCTTTCGCAACAAAGCCTCCTTCACTCATGCTGCTAAACATACCCTCGTAAAACTGACTATCCTACCGATCCTTGACTTCGGTGATGTCATTTACAAAATAGCCTCCAACACTCTACTCAGCAAATTGGATGTAGTCTATCACAGTGCCATCATTTTGTCACCAAAGCCCCATTTTTCACCCACCACTGCGACCTGTATGCTCTCGTTGGCTGGCCCTCGCTTCATATTCGTCGCCAAACCCACTGACTCCAGGTCATCTATACGTCTTTGCTAGGTAAAGCCTGTGATAGACAGTACTTTGTTGAAGCACCGTTGGTAGTGATTACAGCCTCAAATCTTCTTGGGTATGATGCTATAAGCTTGGCACACCTACATTTGGGGAATTTCTCCCATTCTTCTCTGCAGATCCTCTCAAGCTCTGTCAGGTTGGATAGGGAACATTTCTGCACAGCTATTTTCAGGTCTCTCCAGAGATGGTCGATTGGGTTCAAGTTGGGCTCTGGCTGAGCCACTCAATGACATTCAGAGACTTGTCACGAAGCAACTCCTGCATTGTCTTGGCTGTGTGCTTAGGGTCGTTGTCCTGTTGGAAGGTGAACCTTGCCCAAGCCTGAGGTCCTGAGCGCTCTGGAGCAGGTTTTCATAAAGGATCTCTATGTACTTTGCTCCATTCATCTTTCCCTCAATTCTGACTAGTCTCCCAGTCACTGCCTCTGAAAAACATCCCCACAGCATGATTCTGGCACCACCATGCTTCACCGTAGGGATGGTGCCAGGTTTCCTCCAGACCTGCCGCTTGGCATTCAGGCCAAAGCGTTCAATTTTGGTTTCATCAGACCAGAGAATCTTGTTTCTCATGGTCTGAGTCCTTTTAGCAATCTGCAAGCGTGCTGTCATGTGCTTTCTACAGAGAAGTCTCTTCCATCTGGCCACTCTACCATAAAGGTCTGATTGGTGGAGTGCTGCAGAGATGGTTGTCCTTCTGGAAGGTATTGCCATCTCCACAGAGGAGCTTTAGAGCTCTGTCAGAGTGACCATTGGGTTCTTGGTCACCTCCATGACCAAGGCCCTTCTCCCCCAAATGCTCAGTTTGGCCGGACGGCCAGGTCTAGGAAGTCTTGGGGGTTCCAAACTTCTTCCATTTAAGACTGATGAAGATCACTGTATTCTTGGAACTTCAATTCTGCAAACATATTTTTGGTACCCTTCCCCAGATCTGTGCCTCGACACAATCCTGTCTCGGAGCTTTACGGACAATTCCTTCCACCTCATGGCTTGATTTTAGCTCTGACATGCACTGTCAACTGTGGGACTTTATATAGACAGATGTGTGCATTTCCAAATCATGTCCAATCAAATTGATTGGAGTCGACCTGTGGTAAATTCTATTGAAGAAACATATCAAGGATGACCAATGGAAACAGAATGCACCTGAGCTCAAGTTCCAGTCTCATAGCAAAGGATCTGAATACTCATGCAAATAAAGTGTTTCTGTTTTTTATTTGTATAAATATGCCAACATTTCGAAAACCCTGTGTTCACTCTGTCATTATGGGATATCGGGTGTAGATTTATGGAGAAAATGTTTTATTTAATCCATTTTAGAAAAAGGCTGTAACATTTTTGGGGGAAAAAGTCAAAGGTTCTGAATACTTTCCGAATGCACTGTAAGTATTTCAGTACCTTTGTTGGATACAATGGAAGACAGAAAATGGTTGTGTTCTTTAGGGCATGCAATGGAAAATGTTTTAAAATGAAAATTCCAGGTAGTCCCGCCATTTTTATTTTAGCCCTCTTCACTGTCATTCGTTCAGTGTCACTCATTCCCTATTTCATCTAAAGCTTTTGCCACCTAAGCCGGGTACATTCTCCAAATGGATGTTAGCACATCATTTGAGTTGAGATTCAAAGCTCTTGAACAACTGTGATTCTGTCAACACAAGTCAGACTTGAAAGAGATCCTTTTGATTACACTACCAGCCAATCAAAGGCTAAAGATCTAAGTTTACCTCAATCGCCTTGTGACAGCCACCTCAGCCATGCTCCCTCTGTGTCCAAATAAAAAAACTGAACCCCTTACGGCTTATTGGAGCGCACTAAGTAGTTGATTAGTAATAAAAGAAGGATACCCTTGCCAATAAAGCCCTTGATAAGTAGAACAGTGCTTCACAGATCGCCATCATTGCATTTGGCTTGTTAGCATTGCTTTCACAGTATGGCTGCATAATCCAAAACACATTCAGTTAATGCGTATCAGCAGGCCAAAGATGATTCTTTACTAGATTGAGACCTGCGCCAGAGGAGTCCTATTGTACACTTAAATGGATTTGGAGAGGCACAGGTAGGCCACAGGGAGATCAGAGAATAATCTGCTATTTGCATCTTCAGACAAAACTAGATTGTCTTTCTCACGTACAGTATAAAGACACTGCTCTTGAAATGATGTACTGTAGCTTTTAAGCATGGAATATTCTATCCAGTTATGGTACATATTCTTTATTCTCTATTGTATGTCTGGTGTTTGGAACACCGTGTAGTCTAACATGGTCATTCCTATGTGATCATAACTGATGTACCTTATGCTTACTTGTATTGATCCATTCTGTATAGAGCATTGTAAAGTATCCTTTGCAGTGTGATCTATTTGAGACAATATACGGTTGGAAGAAAGACTCTTTGTTGTCGTGGAGTGATGCACTCCAGCTCTATGGCTTTGAAAGCTGGTGTTGGTTAGCCAGAGAAAAAGCAGGGGCCATGACACACAAGGAGGAGGTGCAGCAATCTTGCACAAATGACTGTCAGTGGAAATGCCTTTGGACTTGAATGGTGC
Source organism: Oncorhynchus masou masou (assembly GCF_036934945.1). Lineage (NCBI taxonomy): Eukaryota > Metazoa > Chordata > Actinopteri > Salmoniformes > Salmonidae > Oncorhynchus > Oncorhynchus masou. The sequence continues at coordinate 42,477,372 of NC_088236.1, read as the reverse complement.
TGTACCATTGGAAAGCGGTTTACGGAGACACTGTATTCCATCTGTATTTTGTGCTCATTAACAGCCCTGTATGGAGTCTTGTGATGGAGCTGGGTAATTTCAGTTGAGCAGAATACTGTAGGGAAGAGCAATTTGTACTGCCAATGTGGTGTAAAAACAACGAGCTCTGAACATGATGTTCCCCTCCTTCATCCCTATATGGGCCTTTCGATGAGTAATGAGTAACCAGTAGGCCTATTTATTTTCTCCCATCACTCTCGTGTAGGACTGTTCCCCTCATGGGTGTTATGACACGAGTGTACGTTATGAGTGACATTGGGTTGAGGGAAAAACATTTACAAATATTGTACTTGTGGAGCTGTTTATATGTTTACTATTGTGAGTAGCAATAGTTGTAGTAGTGGTCATCGTCATAGACATCATCGCAGTTGTAGTAGGTGTAGCAGGTGTCGTCGTAGCAGTAGCCGTCGTAGTGTAACGGAGTTTAGAACGTTGCCATAAACTCTCTCCACAGCTAGCTCGAAATGACACTGATGTAGCCATGCAATCTGTATCTTTTGGGTGGCTAAAAAAGTTGGTATGTAGTCAAGGAGGGTAGTCACGTGTGTTGCAAAGCAGAGGATCACTGGTTTGGACAGTGGAGGAAGCTAAATTGTTAGCAGCACACTGACCTCCGTTACGGTTGCAGCGGTCATAATAACAGTCGTATTTTTTGTATTAGGCATTGTAGCAGCAGTCGTAGTATTAGCAGTCGTCTGGGTCGGTGCAGCGGCTCACAGAGAACGGTTAAGTTTACCATCTCAGTTGATTGACAGCTCTGGGGGAGTACAGTACGTTATCAAGTTCTCTCCACGGTGTCGTGTAGTGTCTAATATTCCCTGCCAGATTGACAAGGAGAGGGCATGTTTGTTGGCACTGGAAAGGCCTCTCATTTTCCAAGCCAGCAGATTGGCATGCTATTCTACTCTGCCAGTCTTGGCTGCTCTGAGAGTCTTTCAGTGAATAGTCCAATGACATGAATAGGTTGTAGTGTCTTTGCACTGCATGGCTTTGTTTGAGAAGTCGGAACACAGCCCTCCAACACACCATGCACACACCACAGAAACACAAGCCACAGGCTATCTAATGTCTCATACTGGTCCATTAGGGTAATATGAAACTAACATTTGATGTTCATTCTGAGTGCAGAGATATGATCTGTGCCAAGGAGAATGATAACATTTAGAGGCATATTAAAAGAATGACAGAACAAAAAAAATCAGATGTGATTTTCAATTTCTTGGTTGAAAATGAATCCAGTGTTTTTCCCCCAAAGTTAAATTAAACATATTCCTTAGGTGATTAATCAGGAACTCCTTATGTAATAAAATCAACAAAGAGACATTCCATCATTATTTAAATATTTACCATCATTCTCAGATCCCTTTTAATGTCTTCTATCCCTCTCGCCTCCTCCCAAATACAAAAGTGATTAGGAGTTAGGTCCCCATGGAGATTCCCATGACATGGCTATAATGTTTTCCCCATTAACATTCAGTTAATACATTCTCGACACAAATGTGGCATATTCTTCTTCTAATGTTCATTAAATTATGTTTTCATTTTAAAAAACAGTCATGGGGATGTTGTCATCAGCTGGAAACCATATAGGGCTGCCATTGGAACGTTGGCTAACGTTGTTGGAACGTTCACTGTTTGCTGGGATGATAGGACTACGAGGCCATCTCAACATGCTGTTAATGAAGACCTAAGCTGTGGGAGTCTAGAATTCTCAACACATTCTCAGCAGAGTAGACCACCCAAGCACACCAGACAGATTGAGAGAGGGACTTCCGGCGATGGAATCATTAAGCTCTTCCCACACACAGGATGCATTATTCAAGCGATTATGTGGACTAATACCATGTTATGGGATGTGTACACCAGACCATTCCTCTTCCGATGCCCATCAGACAAGAGTGTCATCTCGTTTTCTGTGGAATGCTGTGATCTAGAATGGTGCTTCACTGTGAATTACTAAATGACTGCTCTGTATTGGGGGCTGGCAAAAAAAGACTCATTGGAATAGGTCAAGTTTCTTTCGCGACTCACTCTGTATTGCGAGGCACAACAGACAGACACATCACAGGATGGGTGAGAGCGAGCGCTTCCCCCGCCCCTTTGGATTTTATGCCACAATAACATATTTATTTTGTGTGTGTATCCAGCATGTGGGGCTTTCGAGTCAGCGCTTTTCGCTGCAACGTTATTACAAGTGCCCCCTAGCTCTACCCATCAATCATCCCCCAATTTACCATCTCTTCCCAACACCCAGGACTGTGTCAGCCAGCCTGTTATGCGAGCCCGGTTTCTTTACACCATCTAAATACCCCTTAAATTAAAGCCAGCATCAGGCCCGCTAATGGGAATAGTCATAGCCCAGCTCATCAAATATTTATTGAAACATGAGAATTTGCCTTTTATTTTAATCAACTGGCTTATACACAAGGTGCTGTGGTGATTTTGGCAGATTAATCATCGAGAGGTGGCTCATTGAACATTTCCACAGATTAGAGTGAATAATTAAAATCTCTTTGGCTGTGTGGTGGGTTGGAGCGGGGATAGGAGGAGTGAACATATTTATTCTCAGTAAAGCCTCAACACATTAATTTTGAATGTAGCCCAAAGCACCTGCCCAGAATGTTGGCATGTTTTATTAAGAGAATTACAGTGTCTTCACAGATCAGCTCACTTCAAAATACACTGCATGACCAAAAGTATATGGACACCTGCTCGTTGAACATATAATTAAAAATCATGGACATTAATACGGAGTTGGTCCCCCCCCCCCCCCACTCTTCTGGGAAGGCTTTACACTAGATGTTGGAATATTGCTGCGGGGACTTGCTGCCATTTAGCCACAAGAGCTTTACTGAGGACAGGCACTGAGGTTGGGTGATTAGGCCTGGATCACAGTCAGTGTTCCAATTCATCCCAAAGGTGTTCGATTGGGTTGAGATCAGGGCTCTGTGCAGTTCTTCCACAGCGATTTCAAGAAACCATTTCTGTATGGACCTCACTTTGTGCACAGGGGCAATGTCATGCTGAAATAGGAAAGGGCCTTCCCCAAACTGTTGTCACAAAGTTGGAAGCACAGAATGGTCTAGAATGTCATTGTATGCTGTAGCGTTAAGATTTCCCTTCATTGGAACTAAGGGACTTAGCCAGAACCATGAAAAACAGCCCCAGACCATATATCCTCCGTCACCAAACGTTACAGTTGGCACTATGCATTGTGGCAGGTATCATTTTCCTGTCATCTACCAAACCCAGATTTGTCAGTTGGACTGCCAGATGGTGAAGTGTGATTCGTCACTCCAGAGAACGTGTTTCCACTTCTCCAGAGTCCAATGGCGGCGAGCTTTACACCACTCCAGCTGACCCTTAGCCTTGCACATGGTGAACTTAGGCTTGTGTGCAGCTGCTTGGCCATGGGAACCCATTTCATGAAGCTTTCAATTAACAATTATTGTACTGATGTTGCTTCCAGAGGCAGGTTGTTACTCAGTAGTGAGTGTTGCAACTGAGGACAGACAATTTTTACATGCGCTTCAGCACTCAGCGATCCCGTTCTGTGAGCTTGTGTGGCTTACCACTTCGCAGCTGAGCCATTGTTGCTCCTAGACGTTTCCACTTCACAATAACAGCACGTACAGTTGACCGGGGAAGTTCTAGCAGGTCAGAAATTTGATTAAATGACTTGTTGGAATGGTGGCATCCTATAAAAGTGCCACGTCACTGAGCTCTTCAGTACGGCCATTCTACTGCCAATGTTACCTATGGAGAGTGGATGGCTGTCCTCAAATTTATACACCTGTCAGCAACGGGTGTGTCTGAAATAGCCAAATCCATTAATTTGAAGGGGTGTCCACATAATTTTGAAAGCAGATCAAATGACATTGACTTGAAGTGAGAGGAGTAGATGTGCGGTCAGTCATTAGGCTCCACATGCTTTGAAAGAGCCTCACCTTTAGTAACATTGACTAATTGAGCTTCTCCAATGGATCACAGATGACTGGGCTAGAGATGAGAATGCTAAGAGGTCATTTTGCCAAACACTCTGAGGAATAACACCTCAACTGTATCAATATCATAATTGAATTTCACATAGATGGTGCCTCTGTCACAATGTATTTGTTTTTCAGTCCATTTGGGAATAGGGACTCTCTCCTGGCTGTGGATACTTGGATTGGCAGTGTGGCACATGTGAGAGAGAGAGGGGCACTGGGCCTTGGCTCATTTACATTGATGGTGGATCTCGCCTCCGCTGGCATTTTCATCGGCCATTGATCCAGGGGCTGGCTGATTAATCTTCTATAAAGGGATCAGAAGTCAATTAGTGTCTGAAGCTCACTTCTAATTCCAGCCATGCATCAGCATCCTAGCAGCCCTCCTGGGGGCCACACAGTTTACACAGACTTTCTGGAGCTATTGAAGCCATTCACATCACCATTCCTCCCAAGTTTATGCTGTTTGAATGTTTTCATTTTTTTCTCTCTTGATTTCAAAAGGACATCTGCATACCAAAGCCCAACCTCTCAGGGGAAAGAGCATTGTTTTATGTTAGCTATTGGTTTTCGTAGCATTCAGCATTTTTAAGATAGCAAAATTAATTGAAGGGTGATGTGAAAATTGTGACAGATGGCTTTTTGGTTTTGTTTCTAATGCAAATCGAGCAGTTGTCACGTCCTGACCATAAAAAGCCTTTATTTTCTATGGTAGAGTAGGTCAGGCCGTGACTAGGGGTTTAGTCTAATTTATATTTTCTATGTGGGGTTCTAGTTTGGTTTAGCTATATTGGTGTTTTGGTATGATTCCCAATTAGAGGCAGCTATCATGGGCATTAATATAGGCAGCTATTGTTGTCTCTAATTGGGGATCATACTTAAGTAGCATTTTTTTCCACCTGTGTGTTATGGAATATTGTTAGTGCACATAGCGTCACGGTTCGTTGTTAGTTTGTTTATTTGTTTTTTGTCTTTGTTAAGATTCACTTTGTCATTAAAATTATGTGGAACTCAACATACACTGCGCCTTGGTCCAATATTCGACGAACATGACAACAGTGTCTTAGGCATTTTGGAGAAGAATATGTTGACATGATATAGACTGTTCGGTCCCGCTTTAAATGACATTCAGCTTATAATGACTTCATAAAGCCTTCATAAGCAATACATAAGTCTTACATAGCATCTATAACTATGACATGCTTTATAAAGAGTTTGTAAATGTGTCATAACTGACATAATCACCAATGTCAAATATGATATAATCATGTGCTTTATCTTCATGATCGGGGGGGTTCCCTGCGGGAATGTTGAGCTAACATAGGCTAATGCGATTAGCATGAGGTTGTAAGTAACAAGAACATTTCCCAGAAAATAGATATATCTGATATTGGCAGAAAGATTAACAAGAATTTAAGCTGCATTGTCCAATTTACAGTAGCTATTACAGTAAAGATACCTTAATAGAAAATTACTCAAGTAAAAGTGAGTCACCCAGTAAAATACTACTTGAGTATAAGTCTAAAAGTATTTGGTTTTAAATATACTTAAGTATCAAAAGTGAAAGTATAAATAATTTCAAATTCCTTATATTAAGCAAACCAGATATACTATAATAAGCACTTTCACGATACACTTGGTTTTTTAATTTACAGATAGCAAGAGGCACACCAACACTCAGACATAATTTAAAAACAAATCATGCGTTGAGTGAATCTGCTAGATCAGATTCAGTACAGATTCCCAGGGATTTTCTCTTTAAGTGCATGAATTGGACAATTTTCCTGTCCCGCTAAACATTCAAAATGTAAAGGGTACTTTTGGCTAACAGGGAAAATGTATGGAGTAGAAAGAACATTATTGTCTTTAGGGATGTAGTGGAGTAAAAGTTGTCAAATATAAATAGTAAAGTACAGATACGCAAAAAAACTACTTAAGTAGTACTTTAAAGTATTTTTACTTTACACCAGTGATGCACCGATATAAAATGTTTGGCCGATACCGATATCTGATATGTTCCTTGCCCCCGCAAAAACTATAACAATAACCTATTTTTAAAATTAACATACACACGGACGCAGTGGTCTAAGGCACTGCATCTCAGTGCAAGAGGCGTCACTATACAGCCCCTGGTTTCGAATCCAGGCTGTATCACATCCGGCGCACAATTGGCCCAGCATCGTTCGGCTTTGGCCGTGGTAGTGTAACGGCGTTCTTTTGTTGTTGAAGGAGAGTCGGACCGAAATGCAGCGTGTAAGTTACTCATGTTTATTATGTGAAGACAAAACGAACGAACTATACACGAATAACTATAAATACAAAAACAACAAACAGAACGAAACCTAATACAGCCTGACTGGTGCAACCTACACAGAGACAGGAACAATCACCCACGAAATGCAAAGCGAAATCAGGCTACCTAAATACGGTTCTAACTAACTGACTAACTAATAAACTAAAACACAAAATACTAAGACCAAGGCGTGACAGAACCCCCCCCCTAAGGTGCGGACTCCCGAACGCACCTCAAAACCATAGGGAGGGTCCGGGTGGGCGTCTGTCCATGGTGGCGGTTCCGGCTCCGGACGTGGACCCCACTTCATAATTGTCATTGTTCCTCCCCTTCGCGTCCATGGATAATCCACCCTAACCGCCGACCATGGCCGAATAGTCCTCACCCAGAACCCTACATAATAGAGGAGCAGCTCGTGACTGAGGGGCAGCTCGGGACTGAGGCAGCTCGGGACTGAGGGACAGCTCGGGACTGATGGGCAGCTCGGGACTGAGGGGCAGCTCGGGACTGAGGGGCAGCTCGGGACTGAGGGGCAGCTCGGGACTGAGAGGCAGCTCGGGACTGAGGGGCAGCTCGGGACTGAGGGGCAGCTCGGGACTGAGGGGCAGCTCGGCACTGAGGGGCAGCTCGGCACTGAGATGAAGCCCAGTACTGAGATGAAGCCCAGCCAGGAAGTTGAATCCGGCAGATCCAGGCTGACTGGCGGATCCTGGCTGACTGGCGGATCCTGGCTGACTGGCGGATCCTGGCTGACTGGCGGATCCTGGCTGACTGGCAGATCTGGCAGATCCTGGCTGACTGGAGGATCCTGGCTGACTAGCAGATCTGGCAGATCCTGGCTGACTGGCGGATCCTGGCTGACTAGCAGATCTGGAAGAGTCTGGTTGACTGGCAGATCTGGAAGGGTCTGGTTGACTGGAAGAGTCTGGCTGACTGGAAGAGTCTGGCTGACTGGCAGATCTGGAAGAGTCTGGTTGACTGGCAGATCTGGAAGAGTCTGGCTGACTGGAAGAGTCTGGCTGACTGGAAGAGTCTGGCTGACTGGCAGATCTGGAAGAGTCTGGCTGACTGGCAGATCTGGCTGCTCCATGCAGACTAGCTGCTCCATGCAGACTAGCTGCTCCATGCAGACTAGCAGCTCAGGCTGCTGTATACAGACAGGAGGCTCCGGCAGCGCTGTAGAGGAGGAAGGCTCTAGAACCGCTGAACAGACGGGAGACTCCGACAGCGCAGGAGAGGGAGAAAGCGCTGGCTGCGCTGAACAGGCGAGGCGCACTGAAGGCCTGATGCGTGGTGCTGGCACTGGTGGTATTTGGCCGAGGACACGCACAGGAAGCCTAGTGCGGGGAGCTGCTACTGGAGGGCTGGGGTGTGGAGGTGGTACTGGATAAAGGCCAGGCACAGGAAGCCTGGTGCGGGGAGCTACTACCGGAGGACTGGTGTGTGAAGGTGGCACAGGATGGACTGGACCGTGAAGGTGTACTGGAGAGCCTGAATGCAGGACTGGCACAGGACGTGCAAGGCTAGGTAGGTACTCAGGAGGCTTAGTGCGTGAGGCTGGCACACTTTCCACCAGCCGACTAACACGCACCTCAGGACTAGTATGGAGTGCTGACCCAGGTGCCATTAAATCCCCGACACGCTCCGTCGGCCGAATATTATATCTAAAGCACCAAACAAGCAACTCCCTCATTAAACACTCCTCCAATTTCCCCATTAACTCCTTCACAGTCTCTGCTTCGCTCACCTCCAACACTGGTTCTGACCTCCTCCTTGGCTCTTCACAATAAACAGGGAGAGTTGACTCAGGTCTGTCTCCTGACTCAACCACTCCCCCTGATAGCCCCCCCCCCCAAAAAAAATTTGGGGCTGCTTTTCGGGCTTCCATCCACGTCGCCGTGCTGCCTCCTCATACTTGCGTCTCTCCGCTTTAGCCGCTTCTAATTCCTCCTTGGGGCGGCGATATTCACCTGGCTGAGCCCAGGGTCCTTTTCCGTCCAGTTCCTCCTCCCATGTCCAATTCTCCAAATGGTGTAGCCTCTCCCACTGAAGCTGCTTCTGTTGTTTCTCGTGTAGCTCCTGTTTGCGCTGCTCCTGCCTGTTGACACGCTGCTCCTGTTTACTCTTCACCTGCTGCGCTTTAGGGCGGCTACACTCTTCTGGTTTAGCCCAGGGTCCTCTTCCGTCCAGGATTTCCTCCCATGTCCAGAAATCCTTAAAACGAGGCTCCTCTTTGCGCGGCTCCTCTTTGCGCTGCTCCTGCCTGTTGACACGCTGCTCGGTTCGTGTTTGGTGGGTGATTCTGTAACGGCGTTCTTTTGTTGTTGAAGGAGAGTCGGACCGAAATGCAGCATGTAAGTTACTCATGTTTATTATGTGAAGACAAAACGAACGAACTATACACGAATAACTATAAATACAAAAACAACAAACAGAATGAAACCTAATACAGCCTGACTGGTTTTTATAAAAATAATTTATTATCTTCAGTACCATTCATTCTTTACAAATCATAATTTACATACATACACAAATAAAGATATTTTTAATTAAACTAATTAAATTAAACTAAACATAAACCCCAAACAAAACCTCAGGGGAGCATCTTCCCTCCCCGTTACCCTACAAAACACCTTTCCCTATCTCCCCGTCCCTAATCTATCCTCTTACAAATCTAAATGACACCCAGCCCTAAACCCCCCTTCCACCTCTCCCGAGCAGCATGCTGCCCCCACTTCCTCTCCTCCCTCTTCATCCTCCCCCTCAAATCTCCTTCCACTCTCCTCACTATCCCTTCCACCCCCAATCTCTCCCTGTCTTCACCATGTTCTGCCTGGCTTCCCACAGCCCCCGTTTAAAGAGACTCATGAGAAGCCAGAGCAGAAACCTGTCCCTATCCGTCCCTCTCACTCTCCCTACACCCCTCTCTAACCTGGCCCACGTCAATACAAAATCCCCCTTTACCAAACCTAACAACACCCGTGCCCTAGCCCATACTACTCCGGCAAAGGCACAGTCCCAAAAGACATGACGCACAGTCTCCTCCCTGCCACAAGAGGATCTTGGACAGGTGGGGGATTGCACTAAACTAAACCGGTACAAGATGGAACGTACCGGCAAACACTTATGAAGGCTCAACCAATTCAGGTCCTTGAGCCTGTTGTCCAGACCCCGCACCTGCACTCCCTCCCAGACCGCTTCCGAGATGCCTACTACAGGCGCCCGACTCTCTGCCTTTCTGACCTCCTCGTACAGGTGCCTATGATCTAAACCTACTCGGGCAACTTCAACCTCAGGGTGCGCACGCAGCCACTTGGCCGCATGACCAAAGTGCCACGGCAGCTGTTCCGCCCGAGGACCCGTGTTAGACCACACCATTATGCTTCTCGCCTGATACGAGAAAAACACCCGCAGGAAGTAACCGGACGGGTGTATCACTGGCTGAGCAAGCTCCGTTAACAAGAAAGAAACAAAAATTGTGTCCAGCTTGAGGGGGAAATGTGGTACCCCCCTACCTCCCTCCCTGATGGGACAGATCATACGTGCCCTGGCGACCCACTCATACCTGCCACTCCACATAAACTGAAACACAAGCTTCACTAGAGGCCTTCTCAGACAAACCGGCAATGGGTAGATGTATGCCAAATACAAAAGCGACGGCAACACATCCACCTTTAGGACCAGGACTTTGCCCATAAAAGACAAATACCTAGCTTTCCACATTGCTAGCTTCCTCTGTACCACTGCAATACACATGTTCCAGTTTAGCGTCGCAGAGCCGGAGGTCTCAAAATGGACCCCGAGAATCCTCAGGGCCCCCTCACAGAGAGATAACCCCCCAGGCACATCCGTTCTACCGCGCCATCTTCCGAAAAACTTGACGGAAGACTTTGCATGGTTCAGAACTGCTCCCGACGCTCGAGTGAAATCCCCAAAGATGGCAAGGGACCTTGTCAGGCACGAGTCCTTGCACAACAACAAGGAAGTGTCGTCGGCGTACTGCGTCATCTTAACACGCAGTCCACCACTTCCAGGGATCAGCAGACCTTCCACCCCTGTGTCTGCCCTAATGGCAGCCCCCAGAGGCTCCATGTACAGAACGAAGAGGAGAGCCGAGAGTGGGCACCCCTGCCTGACCCCAGACGAGAGGTCAAAAACGTCACCCAAGTGACTATTTACACTAACTCGGCACCCCGCTCCGACATATAATGTACGAATCCATCCTATAAACTTCTCCCCAAATCCTAATCGACCTAACACTCTGAATAAAAAGGATCTATTCACGCGATCGAAGGCTTTCACCTGATCTAGCGCTGCTACCATAAAAGGCAGTCCTCTATCTTCAACCCAAGCGATGGAGTCCCTGATTAACTGTAGGTTCCATCTAATAGAGCGGCCCTCTACCCCGCACGTCTGATCCTCATGAACGACGTAGGGAAGGGCTGTGCGCAACCGGTCTGCTAAAACCTTTGCAAGTAGCTTGTAATCTACACACAGCATGGTCAACGGCCGCCAGTTGCCAAGGTCAGTTACTTCCCCCTTCTTATATAAAAGTGACAGCACACCAACAGCCATTGATCCCCCCGGGACCCCCGTCTCAAGGATGGCCTTCAAGACTTCGAGGACCACTGGTCCAAGTATACCCCAAAACTTGAGATAAAACTCAGCCGGCAGCCCATCCATCCCAGGCACCTTCCCTTTTCCCATCCTCCTAAGAGCGCTCTCAACCTCTTCTAGTGAAATCTGGGCCTCCATCACTTCTCTAATGTCCTCCGGCAACCGCCTGGACAAATGTTCTAAAAACACATTTCCCTGCTCTACATCTATTTCCCTTTCCTTAAATAAACCTTGGAAATGATCAGTTGTCACCCTGACCATATCCTCTGGTTCTCTAACTATACTACCATTTTCTTCCCTAACACCATGCATTACCTTCCTACTCTGTCTTGCCCTAACCAACTTAAAGTACATAGCAGAACAAGTCTCATTATGTTCTAGAAAGCCGCTATGCGCGCGCTCCAGGAAAGCTCGAGCCTTCCGCTCCTGCAACTCCCTGAGCTGCGCCTTTAGGGTTGAGGATCTCTCACAGTCAAACGACCCGCCGAGGTTGCCTGCCTCGTATTCGAGTTCAATTAACCTTTGGATACGATCCACCTCCCTCCTCTCCTCCCTTTTTTTCCTCTTGCAATACCCTATTATAAAAGCCCTAATCTTCACCTTAACTAATTCCCACCACTCTAACACCCCCTCGCACATGGACCGGAGACCCTCAAGCCTCCTAAAGAAAACATAAAACCCGTCAACAAAAGCCTGCTCCTCCAGCACATCCCGATCTAGCTTCCAGTACCCCTTACCAAAGAGGCAGACCGACGACCCCACCTGCAGGAGCACCCCGTCGTGATCTGAAAAGAAAACAGGCAACAGCCGCCCAGACAACTTTCCCAAAGACCTGGGTACAAAAAATATAATCGAGCCTCCGCTCAACCCCCCTGGAGTTACGCCATGTAGGACCGTCCATTTTCGGAGTAGTGTGCATACCACCATCTACCAGACCATGGCAAGCCATTAGCCTAGCAATGGCGCCTGCACTGTTATCCCCCCTCTTCCTAAATCTGTATTAAAATCCCCCCCATCACTAATTTCCTATTTGTAACACACAGGGGCGTCAGACAGTCCACCATCTCCGTCTGCCACCACCTGTGGCCCATACACCACCACTAATCTAAATTTACACTCCCTTATCGTGACATCCACCCCTATAACCCTCCCCTGCATTACAACAAAGGAATCTTCCACTTTTACCTCCCTGTGCCCACACAAAATCCCTACCCCAGATGAGTGCACCCCCCTACACCCCAAACCGACTCTCCCTTGTCCCACTCCCTCTTAAATCTACTAACATCCCCTCCATCCCTCAGGTGAACCTCCTGTAAAAAACAAAAATCAAAACCCACACCCTCCAAATAACTAAAAACCACCCTCCTCTTAACAATATCTCTTAAACCCCTGACAGTTAAACTAACAAAAGTAAAATTAGACTCCATGAAAAAAAAAAATACATAATATACTCAAATACTAAACCCAGACAGAAAAAAAAAAAAAAAACAGGAGACTCACCCGATGCTCCCCTGCTCCATATCTACCGGTGAGAACACCATCTGTAATCCCGACATCCCCCCCTCTTCCTCCATCACACCATCCCAGGATGCAGGAATAGTGTTTGGCTTCGGGGTGCCCTGCACCCTGGGTCTACCCCCACAATCCTCCCCCTCCCCAGTGTTGCAGCTGGTTTGGAAGAAAATTGGGGAGGCTGAGTCCCCAAACAAAAAACTCCCCACCTCCTCCTGTACCCAGTCCTGAGTCTTGTTAGGTGTGTCCCCACCCAAATGAAGTTGAGAGTCTTTGGAAACCAGCAGCAACCCAGAGGTTTCTCCCACCCCCATCACTCTCTTGGCCATCCCCTCCCCCTCACTGTCGGCCAATCGCACCCTCCTCTTCATTCTCTTCTTTGGTGATGGCGGCAGTGGAGAGATACCACCCCCTCCCCCCGCCAGCTCCTCCACCATACCCCTCATCTCTTCCACCATGTCACTTTTCCCCCAGTCCACTTGCTCTTCCACCGTCTTCTTCTCTACCATTCCTCCCTCACTTTCTTCTCTCTCATTCTCCTCCACTCGGTTGCCTTCTTCCACCGCTTTCCCTGGTTCTCCTACTCCCGTGCCTTCCGTTTCCTTCTCTCTTCCAACCACCGCTTCTTGCTCCTCTTCCTTCCTTGTGGCCTTCCCCTCTGGACTTGTAGTCTTGTCATGAGGCATGTTTCCTTCCCCTCCTCTTCTTCCCTCATCCCCCGCTCCTGCTCCCCCCCCCAGCCGCAGACGCATATGACCTCTGACGGGCCGGGCACTCCAGCCACAGGTGTGCTGACGAGCCACACCCATGGCATGTCTTAGGCTTGTCACAATCCCTCACCTCGTGATCCTCAGATCCACAAAATCTGCATTTTCTCATGCTGCACGAGGCGAAAATTTGTCCATAGGCCATACAGCGCCTGCAAAATGGGGGCTGACGTGCATAAAACAAAGTCCCCCTGTCAGCCCCAAGGGAGAACATAGCAGGAGGATGAAGGTATCCACCATGTCCCTTTGGGTCCTCCCTGAGGAGGGCCTGGAAACCTCTCCTCCCATTCCAAAACCCAAGGGAGTCTTTGAGGTGCCTAGCTGAGGAAACGTTATCCATGTATCTCCCCAGAAAAGCCCTCACCTCTTCATCCTTAACGTAAGGGTTGTACATGTTAACAGTTACAACCCTAAAGTTATTCTTCGCCAGACTTGATATTTCGTAGTGGCACATCGGCCTCTCACCTCCCACTGCTCTTGCCCTTCTAAGGATATCATCATGTTTTTCTTCAGTATATAGCGCGACGTCGTATGCTCCCTCCAACGAGTTAACTTGGAAACAAAACACGTCCTTCACCGTCAGCTTTAGAATCCCCATCAATATAATTCTTCCAAAAGATTCTCGTCCTAACGGCTCCAACTCCTTTTCCTTCCAAGCAAAACGAATCGTGTTAGCCAGCCCAATCCCAGGGATCGACCGTGATGATGTATTTAGCACCATCTCCACAAGGAGAATGCCGCTCGTTCTTTTCTCTTCCGATACAAGAAAAAAACGAAAATCCAAAAGTGACCGCAACTGACTGGTGCAACCTACACAGAGACAGGAACAATCACCCACGAAATGCAAAGCGAAATCAGGCTACCTAAATACGGTTCCCAATCAGCGACAACGAGAATCACCTGACTCACCTGATTGAGAACCGCCTCAGGCAGCCAACCTATTTAACACACACACACCCCTAATCAACTACAATCCCAAACACTACAAACCCCAATACGAAAAAACAATACATAATAATCCCATGTCACACCCTGGTCTGACTAACTAATAAACTAAAACACAAAATACTAAGACCAAGGCGTGACAGGTAGGCCGTCATTGTAAATAAGAATTTGCCTAGTTAAATAAAGTATGTCCCCATTACCAATAAAACATAATAAAAACATATTTTACTTTCTGTGCTGTTTTGTTGTTCATTTGTTCAGTCGTTTCATTCTCAACCAGGATTTCTATGGAAAGCCATTTGGGTCTTTGCATGTCGAAAAACATACACGTCAAATCAAATCATCTTGTTGACCAATCAGGACCTGAATATGACTGCACGTCACAATTCTTTACGTAGTTATTACGCATTGATTACACATGTCACAACGATTCATTTGCAATGATGCTGGTAAAGTTGTCTCGTGCACCTACAGTGCAGGTCATAAAAAAAAGCTAGCTAGCTCATGGATGCAAACAATATTCTTCCCCAAAAACATAGCTAGCTAACTATAGCTACTGAAATTTTTGCTAACTATATAGCTAGGTGTCACCTAAAATAACCATAATTAATAAGACAGTTATTTGACTAATGGTGTAACGGTTTTCTTCTGAGGATGAAGGATTGGACCAAAGCGCAGTGTGGTTTGTGTTCAACATGTTTATATAGACAATAAACTTGAACACTACAAAATACCAAAACAACAAATGTGAAAAAACCAAAACAGTCCTATCTGGCGCATAGACACAAAGACGGAAGACAGGAAACAACCACCCACAAAACCCAACACAAAACAGGCTACCTAAATATGGTTCCCAATCAGAGACAATGACTAACACCTGCCTCTGAGAACCATATCAGGCCAAACATAGAAATGGGAAAACTAGACACACAACAGAATGCCCACTCAGCTCACGTCCTGACCAACACTAAAACAAAGAAAACACAAAATAACTATGGTCAGAACGTGACAAATGCTCGACCAGTCGCAAAAGCCAACATCACCCACGACAGAGAATGGTTGATTGTCAAGGGCAATGAACTCCATTATCTTGGCGTTAATGGATTCCGCCTTTGAGTTGTCTCGCTGAAATGTTCTTACTCTTTCAAATGACTGTGCAACTTATTGACTGTGTAACGATGTTCTTATGTTGAAGGAGGAGCGGACCAAAATGCAGCGTGGTGGTTACTCATGTTTATTAATGAAAATACGACTAGACATGAAATAACTGAATGTACAAAACAACAGGCTTTATAGTTTTTCACGTTCCGTCTATCTGGTGAACATAAACACAGAGACAGGAACAATCACCCACGAAACACTCAAAGAATATGGCTGCCTAAATATGGTTCCCAATCAGAGACAATGATAATCACCTGACTCTGATTGAGAACCGCCTCAGGCAGCCATAGACTATGCTAGACACCCCACAAAACCCATGTCACACCCTGGCCTGACCAAATAAATGAAGATAAACATAATATATTTCGACCAGGGCGTGACAGACTGCTTGATCCACACAGCAGACATTGTGGGCTAGGTTAGGAATGCTGTGTTGCACGTGTAGCTGAGAATTTTACATGGCGTCATGTACCTACGTGGTATAGGCCTCCACGTCAGCTTTGACATTGGTTTTTCACATCGGCGTTAAACTAGACATCGGGCCAATACCAACGTTGACATTCTTAGCTAATATCGGCCCATTTCCGATATATCGTGCATCCCTACTTTACACCACTGATAAATTGTGGAAATGGGCAGGGATTAGCTGGAATTATGACTCTGTGGTTGTCCTTCATAAATCAGCGAACCTTAACCTATTTCATTACACTTTATGTAGTGTCCTGTAATAGTTTGAAGTGGGACATCTTCAGTCATTCATAACACATCCATAAGACTCTATATTGGATGAGGCCTGTACTTACTTTAAAGTCACACCCCTTTGCTCATTCATAACACATGAATAAATGCCTTGTATTATATGACGCTATACTTACTAGAAAGTCAGACATCTTTGGTGAGTCATGACACATACATACAGCTAAATGATGTTAACACAATTGTATTAACACTTAGAAAATTCACTAACAGCTAAAACATGTTTAAACCATGCTTTCTTTTATTTGTACATTTGTTCAAATGCATTGTTTCAAAAAGGTCCAGCAATGCAATTATATTGACCATTACACAGGGCTGTGACTAGCGTAACTTGATCCTGACCTGGCAGGTGACGGGTTCTTGCCTCTCAGCCTGCTGGAGTTTCTGCATGTTGGTTAAATCTTAAAAGTAACAACAAATTAAGTTCGTCACAGCATTTGGATAAGGGCACTGCGAAAATCTCTGAAGCTGGAGACTCATAGCTCCCTCTCTAGCTTTAAGCACCAGCTGTCAGAGCAGCTCACAGATCACTGCACCTGTACATAGCCCATCTGTAAACAGCCCATCTATCTGCCTACCTCATCCCCATACAGTATGTATTTATTTATCTTGCTCCTTTGCACCCCAGTATCTCTACTTGCACATTCATCTTCTGAACATCTACCATTCCAGTGTTTAATTGCTATATTGTAGTTACTTCGCCACCATGGCCTATTTATTGCCTTAACTCCATTATCTTACCTCATTTGCACTCACTGTATATACTTTGTTTTATTTTGTTCTACTGTATTATTGATTGTTTATTCCATGTGTAACTCTGTATGTGTCGAATTTCTATGCTTTATCTTGGCCAGGTCCAGTTGCAAATGAGAACTTGTTCTCAACTAGCCTACCTGGTTAAATAAAGGTGAAATAAAATAAAAACATTTCAAAATCTGTTTCGCCAGAAATAATCGAAATGAGTATATGGGAAACTCCATTTGATTTATTATATTCCTCTTTCATTTACAAATCTCACGATGTGACTGAGACGTGGCTGTTTCTAGGGGGATTCTTATTTAGCTGAGCCTACTAGCTAGCTGCTTTTCATTAGCTAGCTATCAATTAAAAAATATATTTAACCTTTAACTATTGCAGTGAAGTCACCAAGATTATTTGAAATAATGATTGAGGTATCTCTGTAATCTCACTTTACTACAAACTCATTTAAATTACAATCAATAATGGTGAACTTACTAGTTTTCACTGTCTTGTGGTGCCACAAGTGGGCATTTGATTTGCAAACTCATCAGATGTGCGCTTACTGAGCTACAGAAACACTGCTAACCAAACAGTGCAGGTTATGAGCACTGAATTAAAGGGCAACTACACTCTTAGGTCTTTCCCAGAACTCAAAAGTAAATAAAAAAATAAAATGTAAAAAAATAAAACCTTACTGTAAAGCAGTTGGCCTAAGTTTTCCCACAATTTGCGGCAAGCTCATATTTTCAGACAAATTGTTGCGGTAAATTTGCAGCAACTTGTGAACTTCTAGCAAACAATTCTGGGAAACTTGTGGCGAACATTCTACTGTTTGCCAAAAATTTGCAGCAAGTTCATATTTTTTAATGCAAATCATTTTTGGGCTAAACTGAAGCTGGCGAATAGTCTGTTTGCTGCTAACTTAGTATGAATATGCAAATTGATCAAGTTTTGGGTTACTGTGTGTTACACTGAAATGTATCTACATAAACCAAATCACAAATTTAAATGAATTTACTTCACAGAGAAAAAAAACACATACTAAATGTAGTAAATACACTAAACAACATGTTTTCAATGTCTAAATCAAATACATCTTGAAATCAGCATGGTAATGAAGAAAATACCTGCTACCTGCCTAACTATTTCATTCATAAAGCACTTTTCACAATCCCCAACATGTAACATTTGCATTTAAAATAAATTGTTGCGATAGAATGAAAGCGTACCAGAACGCACTTCTGTAGTTGAGCTAAAGGCAAACGAGCAACGTACTGTATGCAAAAAGCAGGCCCAAATGCATAAAAAAGTCAGTTTATCAGAGCTATAAGTAGTGCCTTAAGAGCATTTTAGCATCCTCCTGTCAATTCTCACACTACATAAATGAGCAGACACTTATCCACTATTGCTCAGTAGAAAAAAATAGTCTTACTGTGAGTGATTCTGTTTCTGGCAGCTGATAAACCGGGGTCTGTAGAAATTCCCATGCTGGGGCGCAGTGGGAAAGTTTATAAACACATGATAGGATTTCAACCGCACACACCCTGTGCCCCAAGTAGAATACCTTGCTCCAATGCCAATCCACTAATTATCAGGTATCAAGGTAAGACCCAAGTGCAGGCTGCGTGAAGTAACAATGTTTATTTTAACGGGCAGCCAAACGACAGGTCAAGATAATCCAGAGTAGGAGCAAAGTGTGACACTCAGTGTGACACTAATGACCATAAACACCTGTGAGCAGTTCCCAAGAGCCAACACAATGAAGCAGACAATGACATTTTTTTTTACTTTGTTTTTTTTGTCAACAAAAACATACATTGACCAAATCAACAGACAACTTAGCCTTTACGTACATATCCACAAACATTAATGACATCACACTTGCTCAAATCCACACATTCCCACTATATCCACAACCAATGAGGTTTCGAATTCTTGTGAGACTCTGCCCCCATATGACTGCAAATTGTGTCATGTTGTAGCCAGACAATGAGTTTTCCATTGCAGTTAATCACTAGTCTAGCTAACACCGAACTATTGAAGTCCTCCTGACTTCAGTCTAGAATGGCTCTTTGATGTTGTCGGCACAATGTTTCAATAATGAAGGGGGCTGTGCTTCTACTGGTTGGCTCTCCTCTGTGTCTTTCTCACTCAAACACACACAGCCCCTGAGCGTCGCCCCCTTCTGTTACAATGGTTGTATTTTCAAATACAAACAATGAGAGGTTTCAACCCTCAGGAAGAAAAAACACGTTTGAGAGAACCACTCAAACCCAGTCGCAGGGTCAATGAAAATCAGTGTTCTCCCCCCCCTCATGTGTAACTCTGTGTCGTTGTATGTGTCGAACTGCTTTGCTTTATCTTGGCCAGGTCGCTATTGTAAATGAGAACTTGTTCTCAACTTGCCTACCTGGTTAAATAAAGGTGAAATAAATATATGTGCCAAGATGTCTTAGCTCAGTGTAAGGGACATTTAGCTTGCTAACATTCTAACTTATAAACTGATAATGAGCTCCAAACACAAATGAAAGCATAATGTTAGCATAAAATGTACTATCCCTTAGTGAAGCAATCAATAGAAACCATATGTGCTGATCAACTGTGGACTCGGCTGCATCAGTCATACTATCAATAATCAAAACAACCTTTTATGACATTATCATGAGAAACAGTGCCAGTCAAAAGTTTGGACACACCTACTCATTCAAGGGCTTATCTTTATTTTTACTGTTATCTACATTGTAGAATAATAATAATAATAATAATATAATAATATAACACATATGCCAAGAGTGTGCAGGATGGTTATTTTATGAACCCTTTTATCGAGCATGACATATGTTTATAGATGATTTGTGACACATTCATGTTCTGTTCATGAAGCTTTTATAAACTGCACGTCTTTTAAAGCAGCACCAAATGTGTTAATGTCATTTTCACTAAATGGGGCTGGCGAAAACCAATTATTCAGAGTCATATTCACTAGGCACCAAACAGAAGAAAACAGACTGAAACAGGGAGAGACTACTTGAGCTTGTCCCAATAAGAAACGGTCATTTTTGTTTTCTATTGCAAAACATTTTGCTGTGGTGTGCACTAATGAATACTGCCCTGGATTAGGTTGCATTTGGGCACTTATGATCACAAAACAATATACTGAAATGTTGCCATGGTAATCATATGGGGTGTTTTTCTTTTTCTGTTTATCCTCCCAGGTCATTCAGCGCAGAGAGGATGGCGCAGTGAACTTCTTCCGAGCATGGGACGCATACCGCAACGGCTTCGGCAAGATTACTGGAGAGCACTGGCTTGGTGAGCACTCACAAATAGGATCAATACCATGAATAACTCAGTCTATTGTTTCGATAACACTCCACATTCTTGTCACATTCCCAAAGTCTGCCCAGAAGAAAGGAGAACATTTTATTTGGTGTGGGATTCTAAAACTTGTTCTACACACTAGAATAATTCAAGGTAGATAAAACAGCTGGATCAAATTTAGGCTTGCATAGAAGTTATGCTGGGTTTTCAGGAAAATAGTCATTTTTCTTACCTGCAACACTGGAAGCATAACTTTTGCGTCAAAATCTTGGAAATCGATTTAACACGGAGCAGCATAAGCCTCTCAGGTTTCATTCATTGTCGTGACTTGACTTTAAAATGAATCTGAGGACTGTTATTTATCTAATCAACAAACTATGTTTAATTGTACCCAATTAAATTAATCATGTAACAATTAACATGAGAGCGTTACCATCTCCCGAATTAAACTCCTAAAGGTCTTTACCTATCACATCTATAAAGTCAACTTATTAATCATAACCTCATATCATATCATCATTCTGAACAGTCGTGTCACATCTTTGTTTTAGTATGGTCAGGGCGTGAGTTGGGTGGGTTTGTCTATGTTCCGTTTTCTATGTTGTATTTACGTTTGGCCTGGTATGGTTCTCAATCAGAGGCAGGTGTCGTTAGTTGTCTCTGATTGAGAATCATACTTAGGTAGCCTTTTCCCACTTGTGTTTCGTAAGTGTTTATTTTCCGTGTCAGTGTTTTGTTCCACACGGAACGGTTGTGTTTTTTCACATGGTCGTTTATTGTGTTGTTCAGTGTTCATTATTCTTATTAAAAAACTAAGATGAACATTTACCACGCTGCGTATTGGTCCGATCCTTGCTACTCCTCCTCAGAAGAGGAAGAGGAAAGCCATTACAAGTCGTAACCTCCTTGCATCTGCAAAAACCAGAGCCTTACTTATTATTATGCACTACATAAATTGGTTGAATTATTTATTCACTAGCTAATTAAATGGGAACACAGGATAAACATGCACCCTTAATACGTTTAAAACAGGTCCCTAGAGGACTGATAACAATATGGCTGCTTGTTACAAAAGAGATGAAGAGGGCAGGGCGAGACAGAGAGGGATAGAGACACTTAACGTTGGTACGTTTAGAAACTACTCTCACCTACAGTAACCATATACTACACAAACTGCAGCCCGCTTTGAGTAAGAAATCATGAATGTATTTATGTGAAATGCCTGAGTCCGCGTGGATCTCTCTCAGTGGACAGGGCCGCCTTGGAAAGGGAGTTGGGCCTTTCCGCGGCACACTTGTAAGGCTCTGATTGTCAAAAAAAGGGTTCCAACTATAACGACACATGGCAAGACCCAGATGAAGACACAGGAGGAAGATGGTTCAAGTCTCTGATATTTATTAAAATACAAGGGACAGGCAATAGGCAGGTCGTGAACAGGCAGAAGTTCATTAACCAGGTCAGAGTCTGAAAGGTACAGGTTGACAGGTGGGCTCAAGGTCAGGGCAGGCAGAAGATGTTGCAACCGGGAGTGCTAGAAAACAGAAATTAGGAAAACCAGGAGCATGGAAAAAACACACTGGTAAGCTTGACGAGACAAGACGAACTGGCAACAGAGAACACAGTTATAAACGGGGGAAGATGGGTGACACCTAGAGGGGGTGGAGACAAGCACAAAGGCAGGTGAAACATATCAGGGTGTGACACCAACAAGTCTTCTACTGTTGTTCTTCTCTGTAGTTGTCCAGTATCCGGTGACTTGTCGTGTTGTCCTGAACAGAACTACAGAGTTTATTTTCCTTCCATTTGCTCTTGAAGATGCTTCTTTGAAGATAGGCTAGCCAGCTGTATCTATGGTTTGAGCAGAGTGCAGGATGGCCCTACTTAAATTCGCTTTCAAAGATACTTATTACAGCTAATCAGCAGTACCAGTGATTGTCCGGATGTGAGTTTATAATCTCTACCTCGTGTTGAGATTTACAGTTCAAACCACTTTAAACATGCAGCTGCAACTGACGCTTTTGTGGTCTGCTATGTTCATTTCTTGACTCATCAATTATAAAGTTTGTTCGAAAGGGGGCGTTTCCGTCAGGCTGATGCGCTCTCTGACATTCCTAGGGGGCATGACTTGTCACTTGTACAAAGTTACGTAAAATAATTATCTCTTATAGTTTTTCTAATCACATCCCTCTTAACACAATTAAAATAAAATAAAAGTCATGTTAGATGCACAAAACATAGGATGGACACTTCATAAATGTAGTGGGTATACTTTCCAAAATACATTATTTCCTTTAACATTTTTAATGACATCACAAAATTACATTAGTGTTCTGTAGATCTTCGCTGACCATTCTCCACATTCAATGCTAGAAATATTGTTCCGGTATTTGCTTTTGAACGTGTTAGAGATTCACCGGGAAAAGTCTCTTGAAACAAAGGACATTCCTTTGGTGAGTATTGGAGAGGGAGATCTGAATCTTCAGGACATGAGTTGTTAATCACCGCTAATCTACCTCCCCTCATTGCAAACCTGATCTGACCTATTTGGATTCTCGTGGACAGTCATGACATCATGAATAGGAATGGATCCCGTCCTGGTAATTGCGTTACTTTATCCCAGCAACCCAATCTCACCAGCAGAAAGTAAAAGGAAAATATTCTTTCTCAGGATTACAGAGACACGTGCTTTGTTATGTTCTTTCTTTTGCTGAAATTCATCGGTGAAGCTCAAAGGAAAAAGCTTAGATCAATTCTCTACATAAGTGTGTGTGTGTGTGTGTGCGCGCGTTTGGTGGGAGAGGCTGGTCCCAAAGGCCAATACAAAGAAGATTAATAGCTTTTTTCCTCATGCCATTTACTGCTGGGTGTTGCTACCTCATCAAAAATGTGAAATCTGCATACCGTGTTTGTTACATTTCTCAAGTTGCCTGTTTGGGTCACTGATGCTTCGGGGACATTTTTTTTATTGCTGTACTTTCCACCTGTCCTCTAGGAATGTGTGTGAAGAGTGTAGGTGTGTACTTGCATGGGTGGTTGCCCTCAGTGAGTGAACCGGAGCCCTAATTCAGGGTTGGGTGATTTGAAATGACAGGCCTGCCACAGAGCATCAGCATGTCAAGATTGACAAATTCTCCAAGAGAGGAGCAGGCAAGAGGAAAGCTGCTGCTCACTGCAGCAGGGTGTTTAATGAAATGTATTTTACCTACAGGCAGAGCAGTCTCTTTATGTACTGGTGGACCTGGAGAGGAAAAAAGCATGGAAGACAAGGGGTTCCAAACTGGTCCCATATGGGGGGAAAAAATGTTTAAAATGTATTTTTAGATAAAAAAGCATGTCTATCTATGTGAAATATTTAATATATTTTAAATACATTCCAATATACTGTCTTTTACAGAATGTATATAAAATGTATATATAAATGTATGTCAAATGCATATCATAATATATGTTGAATACATCGGGAATTGAAATACATTAATGTACTTTAGAATATGTATTTATCGATATATTTGCTAAATATATGATAAAATGTATTTGATAATGTTTTGTAAAATATTTACCAAAATGCTTTGAAATATTTTACATTATATTTAACCTTTATTTAACTAGGCAAGTCCGTTAAGAACAAATTCTTATTTACAATGACTATCATGGCCGTTGTTGGAAGGAGACCAAGGCGCAGAGTGGTGAGCGTACATTTTCTTTAATTTATATAAAATGTCGCCAACAAAACAACCGTGACGGTTAACAGGGCTAAGTGCCACAAACAAAGTTAACTACCTATAACAAAAGGAGGGAAAAAGGGCTACCTAAGTATGGTTCGATAGACAGCTGTCCCTGATTGAGAACCATACCCGGCCAAAACATAGAAACACAATCATAGAAAACAAACAGAATGCCCACCCCATATCACAATGTGTGACAATGTGTGACAATGTGTGACAATGACAGCCTAACAAAAGGCAAAGGGCCTCCTGCGGGTACAGGGGCTGGGATTAAAAATGAAAATATTGGACAAAACACACATCACGACAAGCAATTTATTTGTAAGAAATATATATTTTTATTAAGATATATGGCAAATATACAAAATTGGCCAAGTCATATTGTAATGAAGAGGTCACTGTATTAACAATGGAACTTTACTAGGCTCTTTGGTATCACATGCACTTATGTCAGTGTACACCAGTACGGGTGAAGAAATATATTTCAATATATTTAACATCGCGTAAAATGTATTTCAAATTCAAATAGATTTTGCATCTTCTATTTACCTAAATTTTCTCCATCTCCTTCTCCTGCTCTGCTTCCACCGGACATTATATACACATTTTAAATACATTTTAAATATATTCCAGAATATATGAAATAAAAGCTCATTAAATACATTATATGGCCAATTTCTTATATTTTGCATGTATTTTTTCTCCATACAGTATGACAAAGCTTAACCTTTAATTACACACGTGCATAATACATTCACTGGAATGACAATCCTTGTCACGGGAGGCCAAAAAGCACTAAGACAAAGCTACGATACCAAAAAGCCAGGCGTCCAAGTCTTCTAATAGGTTGCCAACTCTACAATACGTTTTGTCAAAATGTATTGTTGTTCTACTTGACACATTCCAAAAGCATTAACATGTATTTAAATGCATTTAAATGACTACAAAAATGACTACAAACATGATACATTATCGGTCATGATGTGACTCCATGTCTTTCATATCACAAATAAACAAACTTGACGAGAGCATTGTAACCAGCGTCCAACTGGCATAACATGATGTGTACTTAATATAGTCATTTTCTTTACCTCTTGGGAGGGGAAAACTAGTTTTTTATGAAGTCGAACATGTGCTCTTTATGACATAGTATTAAAATGAGGTGGGGGAAAAAATGTATATCACTGCCTGTCACGACTTCTGCCGAAGTCGTTGCCTCTCCTTGTTCGGGCGGTGCTCGGCGTTCGACGTCACCGGTCTTCTAGCCATCATTGATCCATTTTTAATTTTCCATTGGTTTTGTCTTGGCTTCCCACACACCTGTTTTCAATCCCATTCATTACCTGTTGTGTATTTAACCCTCTGTTTCCCCTCATGTCTTTGTCAGAGATTGTTTATCGTCAGTGTAGTGTTTTTGTATAGGTGCACATCGGGTCTTCGTACCCATATTTATTTTATTGTTCATTTGTATATTTAGTGTTATGGAGCATGTTACTTGGACTTTATTAAAAGACTCCATTTTACACTCCGTTTGACTCTCCTGCGCCTGACTTCCCTGCCACCTATACACATATGCCTGACACTGCCAAAGTTTACATTTACAATCATACCCATTTACACTTGTACCCGTATATTGAAAATACATTTGACATAATGTTAAATATATTGAAATGTATTTTTTATGGGGTGGTTATAACCAGTGGTTGGAACCAGTTCGGGTTTTATTTCCTGAAAAACAACAACATTTTGAGGAACAGAATCAGAGCCCATAACGAAAGTGATTTAGACTGTTCCGGAACAGAACCGTTATTTTAAAAGCATAGGAACCGGTTAAAAAAATCTAAGCAAACATATGGAATTGTTTTAAGATGGTCATACCATGGATCATTTAGCCATTTGATTTTGAGTTTTAGGACCCCTGTAAGTATCCCAAAAAAATATTAACCTTTCTAGCGCAGCTCGACAACATTCCGCTGAAAGGCGCGCAAAATTCAAAATTCTTTTTTAGAAATATGTAACTTTCACACGTTAACAAGTCCAATAAAACATATTAAAGGTAGGAGCAAGCCCATGTAATGCTTTGTAGGTTAGCAGTAAAACCATGGATCAATTTTTCTGCATCATTTTTGGACAAAGTTTCTGATTTCAGCAATGTTACGTAGATGGAAAAAAACTGTCCTTGAAACAGTCTTGATATGTTCTTCAAAAGAGAGATCGGGGTCCAGAGTAACGCCGAGGTCCTTCAGTTTTATTTGAGACGACTGTACAACCATTAAGATTAATTGTCAGATTCAACAGAAGATCTCTTTGTTTCTTGGGACCTAGAACAAGCATCTCTGTTGTTAGCGTGTTCAGCCCAGTAATCCATCTTCATGAGGCGCAGGCACTTCATCCAGACAACTAGAGAATTTCCGTTACAGTCCTTTAGAAACATGTCAATCGATGTATGGAATCAATTGTTAGAATGTTTTTAACATCAAACATCAATAATGTTCCAACCAGAGAATTCCTTTGTCTTCAGAAAAAGCACTGGAATGAGAGTTAACTCTGTCGGAAGCGCGCATCATGAGACCAAGGCTCTCTGCCAGACCACTGATTCAAAGAGGTCTCATGAGCCCCTCCCTTATAGTAGAATCCTCAAACCAGTTTCTAAAGAGAGTTGACATCTATTGGAAGCCCTAGGAAGTGCAACCTCATCCATATCTAAATGTGTATTTGGTAGGCCAAGCTTTGAAAAACTACAAACCTCAGTTGTCCCACTTCCTGGTTGTATTTTTCTAAGGTTTACGCCTGCAATATGAGTTCTGGTATACTCACAGACATCATTCAAACAGTTTTAGAAACTTCAGAGTGTTTTCTAACCAATACTACTAATAATATGCATATATTAGCATCTGGGACAGAGTAGGAGGCAGTTCACTCTGGGCACGCTATTCATCCAAAGTAAAAATGCTGCCCCTATCCCAACAAGGTTAAGGTTTTTTAGCGTTATATTGATTTTGGCATTTAATACTATAGCCCAGAGAAACACATTGAATAATACATGCATAAATGGCAAAACAGACAGTCAAAAAATAAATCATAAATAGTAATGTTTTGAAGTCTTTCCTATACATATTTTACCCCTTTTTTATGGCACAAAACTACCTCCATATTTCCATACATTTTTTAAACCGATACCGGTTACCTTCAGAACACCACTGTGTTTGTGAGAATCTCCCCTTTCTATAGTGGGGTCATATAGTTTATGGCCCAAACGGTTCAGAAGCCAAAGATAGAAGTTTGCACATCAGCTGTATTGACTTCAGACAAGTCCTATTAGGTTTGTGGGGGTCATAGAGCAAAATCATCTTCATCAGTATTCTCCATTTGTAGGCCAAACCATTCGGATGACACTGTCACGCCCTGACCAGAGATCTGTTTTCTTTATTTTTTTGGTTAGGTCAGGGTGTGACAAGGGTGGATACACTAGTTTTTGTATTGTCTAGGGGCTTGCGTTGTCTAGGGTTTTTGTATGTCTAGGGTTTTGTTGGTCTAGGTATTTGTATGTTTATGGTCACCTGATATGGTTCCCAATCAGAGGCAGCTGTTTATCGTTGTCTCTGATTGGGGATCATATTTAGGTAGCCATTTCCCCTTTGGTGTTTGTGGGTTCTTCTATGTTTAGTTGCCTGTCTACACTATTCATATTAGCTTCACATTTCATTCATTTTGTTGTTTTGTTCATTGGTTCAGTGTTCTTTCTTTATTAAAAGAAGAATGTACGCATACACCACGCTGCACCTTGGTCTCCTTCATATGACGAACATGACAAGAACCCACCAAAAATGGACCAAGCAGTGTGTTCAGGAGGAATGGACCTGGGAGGAGATCCTGGAGGGAGCAGGACCCTGGACGCAAGCTGGGGAGTATCGCCTTCCTAAGGATGAGATAGAGGCAGGGAAGGCGGAACGGCGATATTACGAGCAGTTATACCAACGAGGTAGGCCACAGCAACCCCAAGAAAAAAATGGGGTGTGGGGGGAGGCACATGGAGTCAGTCAGGTAGTCGCCTAGGAGCATGAAAGGACAGCTGCGAAGTCGGGGAAGAAAGCCACAGAAACCCAAAGAAGATTTTGGGGCACATGGAGCGGTCGGTGAAGTTGAGGGGTGAGTCAGACTATTCGATGAGTTATTGGACAGATTGGAGGAGATGGAACGGAGGGGAGAGTATGAGACCATCTGAGTTTTTGATCAAATTGGAGGAGAGTGAAGAGAGAGAGAGCTGTTGGTCTGGCGTAGTATGCACGGCATTCACCCTGAGGAGCATGTTAGCTGTCCGATGCTACCTGTGTCAGTTCCTCGTACTCGTCCTGAAACGTGTGTTAAAGTTCCGGGAACAATTGATGTCGGCTATACACGCCAGGTCTCCAGTGTACCTTTACAATCCCGTGTGTCCTGTTCCTGCAGCTACCACCGGCCTGAGGAGAGACACATGAAACGAGGGGTTAATACAATAGTAAGAAGGGAGCTGTAACCTATAACACACCTCGTTTTTCCTCCTCAGGACTATAAATGGCCCCACACACTGCGGCCCCAGCCTCCGGCAGGGCAGGCGGAGGAGCAGGTTTCGGGTCGAGAGCCAGCGCTCCTCTTCTGCTGCCCACCAGCTTGACGGCTCCCCAGATCTCCTTTGAGTGCTGCACTCACTCCTCCACCGCAGGAGCTTCGGTCTGGCTCTGATGCCACGGTGCCAGGACCGGCTGGTAGCCCAACACGCACTGGGAAGGCGACATGTTCGTGGCGGAGTGAGTTCTGAGCCACCTCCTCCACCTCCTCCTTCTCCTGCCTGGTCCTGGCAATACGACCGCAGAAACCTACCCACATTCTGGTTCACTCTCTCCACCTGCCCATTACCTCTCTCCACCTGCCCATTACCCATTTCTCTCGGGGTGAAAACCCAAGGTCAGGCTGACCGAGACCTCCAGACGTTCCATAAACGCCCTCCAAACTCGGGACGTGAACTGGTGACCCCGATCAGAAACTATGTCCTCAGGCACCCCATAGTGCCGGAAGACGTGGGTAAACAGGGCCTCTGCAGTCTATAGGGTCGTAGGGAGACCGGGTAACGGGAGGAGACGGCAGGACTTAGAAAACCGATCCACAACGACCAGTATCGTAGTGTTCCTCTGAGACGGGGGAAGGTCGGTAAGAAAATCAAATAAGCCACGGCCGTTGTGGGGGGGGCTGTAACTTCCCTCTAGGCAGGTGTCTAGGAGCCTTATGCTGAGCGCACACCGAACAGGAGGAGACATAAAACCTCACGTCCTTAGCTAAAGTAGGCCACCAGTACTTCCCCCTAAGACCCCGCACTGTCCTCTCAATACCCGGATGAACCGAAGAGGGTAGCGTATGGGCCCACCAAATCTATTGGTCACGAACACCAAGCGGCACGTACTGAAGACCCGCTGTACACTGTGACGGCGCAGCTTCCAACCATAATGCCTGCTCGATGTCCGCATCTACCTCCGATACCACCAGACATGAAGCTGGAAGGATGGGAGTAGGATCGATGGACCGCTCCTCGGTGTCATAGAGACGGGACAGCACGTCGGCCTTAGTGTTAAGGGAACCTGTTCTATAGGAGATGGTCAACCGAAATCTGGTGAAAAACATCACCCACCTTGTCTGACGAGGATTCAGTCTCCTTGCTGCCCGGATATAGTCCAAATTACGGTGGTCAGTCCAGATGAGGAAAGAGTGCTTAGCCCCCACAAGCCAATGTCTCCACACCTTCAGAGCTTTACCACAGCTAATAACTCCCGGTTCCCCAAGTCATAGTTTCGCTCCGCCGGACCGAGCTTCTTCGAAAAGAAAGTGCAGGGGAGGAGCTTCGGTGGCGTGCCCGAGCGCTGTGATAGCACGGCTCCAACCCCAGCCTCGGACGCGTCCACCTCCACTATGAATTCCAAAGAGGGGTCTGAATGAGCCAATACAGGAGCGTTGGTAAACAGCGCCTTCAGACGACTAAAAGCTCTGTCCGCCTCCGCTGACCACCGTAAACACGCCAGCCCCCCTTTAGCAGTGAGGGAATGGGTGCCGCCACCTGGCCAAAACCCTGGATAAACCTCCGGTAGTAATTGGCAAACCCTAAAAACCGTGGTCGGAGTCGGCCAATTACGCACGGCTGTAACGCGGTCTCACTCCATCACCACCCCAGAGGTAGAAATGCGATAACCCAGGAAGGAAACGGCTTGTTTGGAGAACACATATTTCTCAGCCTTGACGTGCAGGTCATGCTCCAGCAGTCGCCCATGTACGTTGCATGTACCAGTCACACATGTACCACGTGTGGCGTAATAGATCAGGATATCATCGATATATACACCACTACACCCTGCCCGTGCAGGTCCCTGAGAATCTCGTCTACGAAGGATTGAAAGACGGCGGGAGCATTCTTCAACCCAAACGGCATGACGAGGTACTCATAATGGTCAGATGTGGTACTAAACGCGGTCTTCCTCTCATCTCCCTCCCGCATACGCACCAAATTATACGCGCTCTGAGGTCCAGTTTTGTGAAAAAGCACGCTCCGTGAAATGATTCCACCGCCGTAGCGATGAGAGGTAGCGGGTAACT
This sequence comes from Oncorhynchus masou masou, assembly GCF_036934945.1. Taxonomy (NCBI): domain Eukaryota; kingdom Metazoa; phylum Chordata; class Actinopteri; order Salmoniformes; family Salmonidae; genus Oncorhynchus; species Oncorhynchus masou. The sequence goes on along the minus strand of NC_088236.1, from coordinate 42,446,870 downwards.
AAACCCCACTGTGATGGAATTTAGACCTCTATAATAAATGCACGGACGCAGACCTCCCTACTTCTTTTCACAAAAAAGAATCTCGAGGAGACGGGTGACGTGGAGGGCCGGATGTACCCCTGTCCCAGAGATTCAGCAACATGTCTCCATTGCCACTGTCTACTCCTGTGACAGCGGGTACACGTGACTTCTGGGAAGTGCTTTGTTTACCTGGAGGTTTATCGTGCAATCCTCTCGCAATGAGGTGGTAATTGGGTCGCCCACTTCTTACAGAAGGCAATATCCAAATCGGCATATTCTGAGGGAATGCGCACAGTGGAAACCTGGTCTGGACTCTCCACCGTCGTGGCACCGATGGAAACTCCTCTACACCTACCTGAACACTCCTCTGACCACCCCTGGAGAGCCCCCTGTTTCCATGAAATCCTAGGATTGTGACTAGCCAGCCAGGGAATCCCCAGCACCATTGGAAACGCAGGTGAATCAATAAGGAAGAGACCAATCTGCTCCCCATGATCCCCCTGCGTTACCATGTCCAGTGGAACCGTGGCCTCCCTGACCAGCCCTGACCCTAACGGTTGGCTATCTAGGGAGTGCACGGGGAAGGGTAGATCTATCGGCATCAGCGGAATAGTCCGCAATCCATAAAGTTCCCAGCTGCGCCTGAATCGACTAGCGCCTTATGCTGGAGAGAGGAAGAAAACTCAGGGAAAGAGATTAGTAAAACATGTGACCAACAGGGAGCTCTGGGTGAGTCTGGTGCTGACTCACCTGGGGTGACCGAGCAGTGCTCTGCCTGCCCTCTCGACTCCCAGACGAGCTCCTCCAGCACCGATCGGCAGTGTGTCCTCTCCGACCACAACTGGTGCAGGAGGAGCCTCCTCCTCCAGTTCCCCTCGATGCGCCCCCCCCCCCCCAACTCCATAGGTATTGGAGCGGGAGGGCCGGGAGGTGGAACTAACAGGGCCCGTTCTGGATGCCCGCGGGCTGCTAGCAGGTTGTCCAGTTGGATTGACATGTCTATGAGCTCGTCGAAGGAGAGGGTGGCTTCCGAACGCCGCCGGAGGAGTAGGTTGAGCAGGCGGAGGAGGAGCCGGAGGCGAGGTAGGGAGACCACTCCTCTCCCATCGGTCCATTCTCTCCATCATCTGATTCATCGCTGACCCGATTTGGTGGAGGATGGCCATGGATGGGAGAGGGGGTGCAGCTGCTCCTGCAGTGGTGCGGGCTTCTGTCACGTAGCTAGGAGTGATGGGTGCAGAGTCAAGCGCAGAGAGCAGAGGTTTAGGGAAAAAAAACGTATTTAAGTATGGTCACGCCAAAAACAACAGACGATATAATGACAGACCCAAACAGGACACCAAACAGTCAGAAAAATAACAAAACACAACCACCCACAAACAGAACAGAGAACAAGCCCGCACAAAAGCAGGCGGGCATAGAAGGCTTAAATAGCCCTGAAACAAACCCCAAACAAGAAACAGGTGAAACCAATACAGATATAACCAACAGAAAAAGAAAAGGGAATCGGTGGCAGCTCGTAGACCAGTGACGAGCTGGTCTCCGAACAGGAAGAGGAGCCACCTTCGGTGGAAGTCTTGACAGACATTCAAAGGTCCTTCATAGGAGACAATCCTCTGTAGGTAGAATTCTGTGGGGTTCATTCAGATAATGCATGTCATAACAAGATGCCCAGCACTTGAAGCCAAGCCTCCTCCTCCACCCGCTTTCGCTCTCTCCCCACCAGCAAAGTTTCAGTCACATCTTGCATCCTACACTTGTCTGTCCAATGCGGGAAAATCGTTTGCCCGCTCCATACCAAGCTGCTCTATCCGCACAGATTGGTGAAGTGATTTAATGTCAAGCTAGATGTAACTTTCTTTTGCTGATCGGGAACAGTTGGGGGGGGGGAAGTTACATCGTTTTGGTTCCAACCCCTTTATTTCTCATAAGTACAGTGAAATTCTTTACCTTTTCAATGCTAGTTAAGGATACAAAAGCTATATACAGGGATAATGCCAGTACCACATGTACAATGTGCAGGGATACTGGAGTATTTGAGGTAGATATGTACATGTAGGCAGGGATTAGGAGAAAATGACTGCTAGCAGGATAATTAATAATAATAATGCACATTTGTGGTGGGTTTATGTGTGTGGTGGTGAGTGTGTGGGTGTTAGTGTGAGTGTGTATGTGTGCAAGAGTGTCATTGTAAGTGTGATAGGCGGATATACTGTACACGTAAACAGGGCTGAAAAGGGTATATTAGCAGGAATATATAAATACTTATGGTCATATATTCATATAAACAGGAGTAATAGTGACCAGTAGTAGGATGAAGAGAGATACTAAGGTAATACTAATGGTAATCAATAATCAATTAATAATGTAGCAGCGTAGTGGTAGTAATACATCTAATCAATAATAATTTTAGCAGAAGCATCGGTGTGAGGGTTGTGTGTGTGTTAGTGTTGGTGTAAGTGTGTGGCGTCAGTAATGAGTGCGTGACTGAGGGTGTGTGTGAGTCAGAGTGACAGTGAAGGTGTGTGTATCTGAATGGGTGTAGACCTGTGGGTGGGCATAGAGTCAGTGTGGCTAATCTGTGGGAGAGGGAGAGAAGTAGCTGTTAACCATTTAAGAGTCTTGTGGCCAGGGGACAGAAGCTGTTTAGGAGTCTGGTCTGAGCCTTGATGCACCGGTACTGCCTGCCGGACGAGAGAACAGTCCACGTGTCTGGTGGTTGAAGTTTTTGAAAAAAATTCTGGTCTTTCACAGACACTGCCTGACATGTACATCCTGAATGGCTGGGAAATCACCCCCAGTGATTCACTGGGCCATCCGCACCACCCTCTGGAGGTCCTTCCGGTCGAGGGAGGGGCAGTTGCCATACCAGACGGTGATGCAACCAGTCAGGATGCTCTCGATGGTGCACCTAGAAAAGTTCCTAAGGATCTGAGGGGCCATGCCAAATCTTTTCAGCTTCCTGAGGGAGAAGAGGCGCTGCTGTGCCTTCTTTAGGACTGCGCTGGTGTGAGAGGACCATGTTAAGTCCTCAGTGATGTGGACACCGACTTTGAGCTCTTGACCCTCGCAAATGTAACCCCGTCGATGTGAATGGGGGTGTGCCCCTGTTTCCTGTAGTTTACGATCAGCTCTTTGGTCTTGCTAACGTTGAGGGAGACATTGTTGTCCTGGCACTACATTGTCAGGTGTCTGACCTCCTCCCTGTAGGCTGTCTCATTGCCATTGGTGATCAGACCTACGACCGTCAGCTTATTGACTAGCTTGGAGGGCACTATGGTGTTGAGCGCTGAGCTGTAGTCAATTAACAGCATCCTCACATACAGAGCCTTCAGAAAGTATTCATACCCCTTGACTTATTCCACATTTTATTGTGTTGCAGCCTGAATTCAGAATGTACTAAAACAAATAATAATTATCATGCATCTACACACAATACCCCATAACAACAGTGAAAACATGTTATTAGACATTTTAACAAATGTATTGAAAATGAAGTATTGAAAATGAAGTATTAAATGTATCGTATGTTAGAATCAGCTTTGGCAGCGATTACAGCTGTGAGTGTTTCTGGGTAAGTCTCTTAAGAGCTTTGCACAGCTGGATTGTACAATATTTGCACACTATACTTTTTAAATTCTTCAAGCTGTCAAGTTGGTTGTCAATCATTGTTAGACAGCCATGTTCAAGTTTTTCCCATAGATTTTCAAGCCGATTTAAGTTCAAATTGTAACTAGGTCAGTCAGGAACACTCAATCTCATCTTGGTAACAACTACAGTGTATATTTGGCATTGTGTTTTAGGTTATTGTCCTGATGAAAGGTGAATTTGTCTCCCAGTGCAGTGTCTGTTGGAAAGCAGAGTGAACTAGGTTTTTCTCAAGGATTTTGCATGTGTTTCTCTCTGTTCTGTTTCTTTTTATCCCCCCCAAATACTCCCTAGGCATTGCCGATGACAAGCATACCCATAGCATGATGCAGCCACAACCATGCTTGAAAATATGAAGAATGGTACTCAGTGATGTGTTGTGTTGGATTTGCCCCAAACATAATGTTTTGTATTCTGTACATAAAGTTAATTTCTTTGCCACATTTTTAGCATTTTAACTTTAGTGCCTTTTTGCAAACAGAATGCATGTTTTGGAATATTTTTATTCTGTACAGGTTTCCTTCTTTTCACTCTACAACGTTGTTGATCCATCCTCAGTTTTCTCCTGACCATGGTTGACCAACACCTTGACCAAAATGTCTGACCTTGTATACTGTCAAAAGACATTTCATACCCATTATAGTATTCTAATTCCTAATTCTATGGGGCCAAAGGCCTAACTGTAGACTGTTGTCACGTCCACACGCACACACAGACACACTCTGCTGCAAAATCAAGAATATTATACGTTTAAGATAGTTGATTCATGGGCCTACAGAGGGGCGCAGCGGTCTAAGGAACTGCATCGCAGTGCTTGAGGCGTCACTACAGGCTGTGTCTCAGTCGGCCGTGACCGGGAGACCCATGAGGCGGCGCACAATTGGCCCAGCTAGGTCCGGGTTAGGGTAGGGTTTGGCCGGCCGTGATGTCCTTGTCCCATTGCGCTCTAGCGACTCCTGTGGCAGGCCGGGTGCATGCACCCTGACACAGTCACCAGTCCTACAGTGTTTCCTCTGATACATTGGTGCGGCTGGATTCTGGGTTAAGTGAGCAGTGTGTCAAGAAGCAGTTGTCTTGGGGTAAAAAATATAGTTGATTTGTTATTGATATTATCTACATTGTTTATGTCGTGGTAATATGGTCCTACAGATTGATTTCAGTAAGATAAAAATGCTATTTATGTTTCATCTGAGCCTGAAATATGAATCTGCATATTATTTTGATATTGGGGAGACATGAATATTAATACAAGTATTTTTAAGTCATCAAGGGGTGAGGTTGAAATTGCCATTCCATATTTTTCTGTGGTAGTGTATTAGCATATTCAGTCAAAACCAACCTTGCAGAGGACTTCAGATAAGCATTCCCTTTTATCAGTTATAAAAAGAAAAAATTGTGATAAAAAGTTCATTCCAACACTCTGCTATAAAACTCTAAACCTTTACCCAGAATGCCAATTTATGGAGCATCTGCCTCAAAAGCACCTTTCAAATATAGTGGCAAGCACACCATGCAGAGAGACTCATGCACACGAACGCAGGTACACACACACACTTTCAGCTCCAGCTTCAGTGGTCCACAGAGGTAGGAGGTATTATAAAAGCCTTGCTTTGTGCACTGTTGGAATCCCATTATTGAAGCTCAAGTGTTACTTTTGAGATGGCTGTTTCTTTTTATGATGAAGTGAACAAAAAACACCAAAGCCTTATCCTTCATTCGCTCTAAAAGAAGGAATGTTTTCAATCTCGTAACCTGATCCCTTCGGTATTCCCTGTGTCATCATACCCCACCAACGAGAGCCAGGACAGTCACACACATATCAGCAGAAAGAGAGGCCCTTTAATATATACTGAACTAAAATATGAACGCAACATGCAACCATTTCAAAGATTTTACTGTGTTACAGTTCACATAAGCAACTCAGTCAATTGAAATAAATTAATTAGGCCCTAATCTATGGATTTCACATGACTGGGCAGGGGTGTAGCCATGGGTGGGTCTGGGAGGGCATAGGCTCACCTACTAGGGAGCCAGGCCCAGCCAATCAGAACGAGTTTTTCCCCACAAAAGGGCCTTATTAGAGACAGAAATACTCTTCAGCGCCCCCCTCAGATGATTCCACAGGTGTAGAAGCAGGATGTGGAGGTCTTGGGCTGCCGTGGTTACACGTGGTCGGCGGTTGATAGGCCGGTTAGACGTACTGCCAAATTCTCTAAAACGATATTGGAGGCAGCCTGTGGTAGAGAAATTAACATAAAATTCTCTGGAAATTGCACGCTCCCTCAACTTGAGGGAAACCGCACATTTTAAAGTGGTCTTTTATTTCCCCCAGCACAAGGTGCACCTGTGTAATGATCATGCTGTTTCGTCAGCTTGATGATGTGCACACCTGTCAGGTGGATGGATTATCTTGGCAAAGGAGAAATGCTCACAAACAGGAATATAAACATATTTGTCCACAATTTGAGAGAAATAAGCTTTTCGTGCTTGTGGAAAATTTCTGGGATTGTTGGGACCAATACTTTAAATGTTGTGTTTATATTTTTGTTCACTGTATAATCGCATTGATCCCAACCTTCCTCTATCAGTAATTCCTACTCAACCCAAGGTGAAAGGTCAATGGAGCTGGCTAATCAAATTATCCTTTGGCCCCTTATGTACCCCTGGTTTGAAACACTGGGAGGGAATCCCATGTCTGGTGTGGACCTGACACAACTGCCATGTCATGATTATGACAGTCATAACATAGCATAATGGCAGGCATTCTACCTGCCAGGCCTGTCGGCACACAACATTCTTCTCTCCCAGTAATTAATTCATGACATGGCCTATTTGCCAATGCCTCCTGGCGTATTGATCGCAGTCTGAATAGTGATTCCTTATTACATGCTGGTGATTGAGGAACAATCCAGAGAGTGTGCTGCTCACGATACAATCCCATCACTCTGCTCGATTAGAAGAACATGCACACATCTCAGGGACAGGCAGGGACCTTGCTGCAACGACAAAGATTTGCTGAATGTCATCACCCTGAAATATGACAGTCCATTAGAATGCATTTTAAGCACCTCACCAGTTAACATATGAAGTGGCACACATTTGATGTTCTGGGTAGGTTACTACTCTTGACCCAGATGTCTTTCGGGCATAATTGTTTTTCTCATGCTACAGACTCTATTTCAGCATCAGCAACTGATTTAAAAATTTGAAACTGTGAGCTTAGATGTTGGTCACCAAAAGTTACATTGCAGTGTTGAGAGACTTCTGTTTGTTGTCGTGCAGTTGCATTTGCATAACTCATATGAACGCATACTTTTTGCATTAAGAAGAGGTGAGTTATATATCAGGTCAAGTGTTCACATCCGCCTGGGATTTTCTTCCACCATTTTGAATTGCTACGATGTTATGATAAGAGTGTAACCAGGCAGGCGTCAGGGGCATACAGTCTATTTTGGACTGGAATCTAAATAACTTATACCCTTTTCACACTACTGAGCCGAGCTGTACTGTGCTGGCCAGTTAGCCACCATAGTTGCTGGAACTGGCCACAAGGCTGGAAAAGGATCATGTAAAAAGTTGGGCAAAAAAATAAAAATGTGTTTTGGAACCCAGGGCTTTGGTAGCCTGGGGAACTAAAGGAAGGGACTTACATGTACATCCAACCAGACACACTTATTTTTGTTTTCTGTTCCAAAACATTTTCAAATGTGTTCCTTTTCGTGCCGTAAGGAACACAATCCAGGCTAGGGAAGGCAGGCTAGTGGGATGTGGCCATGACCGTTTGTCTTGTCAGGCCGGTGCCCCACTTTCCCTGAATGGAATGCTGACTCTGTAACTTTTTAATCCTTCTGCAAACCCACTAGTTTCCTGCCACGCTCTCCCTCGCTCACTTTTACTCTTTGTTTTCATATTCAAATTTCGAGTTCAATTGATTTCAATAAGCTTAGATAAGCAGTCACCTTGCATCTCTACCCATTAGAATTTTAACAACTCCATAGAGAGTAGGCTATGGAGTCTGTGCAAAATAGCTTTTCCCATATCTCACTAGGTAGGCTGCTTTGTTCACTAATGGGAGGAAGGTCCATTAAAAATGACAGATGTCATAACAAGACTTTCTTAGCAGAATCCATGTGTTACCGCTATTGATCAGTCCTTACATCATTCCTTACTCTCAGGACTAACTGCTTTGTGGCAGTTTTACTTGGGTGCTTTAGCTAGGTTAAATGGCCTAGATGATTTGTTGCCATCTTAAATAAAGGAATTTGAACTTCAGCACACATTTCAGAGTGCCTTTTCTAAATATGCCTATATTTAATGCCTATATTTAATAGTTCTAACATTAATGGAGTCATTTTCTTTGGGACATTACTTTATACATGATCTACACTGAACAAAAATACAAAATGTAAAGTGTTGGTCCCATGTTTCATGAGCTGAAATAAAATATCCCAGTCATTTTCCATATGCACGAAAAGCCTATTTTTCTAAAATGTTGTGCACAAATTTGTTTACATCCCTGTTAGTGAGCTAAGATAATCCACCTGATAGGTGTGGCATATCAAGAAGCTGATTAAACAGCATGATCATTACACAGGTGCACCTTGTGCTGGGGACAATACAAAGCCACTCTAAAATGTGCATTTTTTTCACACAACACATTGACGTAGGTGTCTCAAGTTGAGGGAGCATGCAATTGGTATGCTGACTGCAGGAATGTCCACCAGAGCTGTTGCCAGATCATTTAATGTTAATTTCTCTACCATAAGCCACCTCCAACGTCATTTTAGAGAATTTGGCAGTACGCCCACCCGGTCTCACAACCGCAGACCATGTGTAACCACACCAACCCAGGGCCTCCACATCCGGCTTCTTCACCTGCGGGAGCCGGAAAGCTGATGAAACTGTGGGTTTGCACAACCAAATCATTTTTGCACAAACTGTATCATTGTCCAATGGCTGCTCATTGTCCTCACCAGGGTCTTGACCTGAGTGCAGTTTGGCGTCGTAACTGACTTCAGTGGGCAAATGCTTACCATCAATGGCCACTGGCATGCTGGAGAAGTGTGCTCTTCACAGGTTAATCCCGGGTTTCATGGCAGACAGTGTGTAAGGTGTCGTGTGGGTGAGCGGTTTGCTGATGTCACTGTTGTGAACAACATGCCCCATGGTGGTAGTGGGGTTATGGTATGGGCAGACAGGCATAAGCTATGGACAATGAACACAATTGCATTTTATCAATCGCAATTTGAATGCACAGAGATATCGTGACAAGATCCTGAGGCCCATTGTCGTGCCATTCATTCACCGGCATCACCTCATTTTTCAACATGATAATGCACAGCCACATGTCGCAAGGACCTGTACCCAATTCCTGGAAGCTGAAAATGTCCCAGTTCTTCCATGGCCTGCATACTCACCAGACATGTCACCCATGTTTGGGATGCTCTGGATTGACGTGTATGACAGCCTGTTCCAGTTTCCGCCAATATCCCGCAACTTCACACAGCCATTGAAGAGAAGACGGGACAACATTCCACAGGCCACAATCAACAGCCTGATCAACTCTTTGAAGGATGTGTCACGTTACATGAGGCAAATGGTGGTCACACCAGATACTGACTGGTTTTCTGATCCACACCACATCCTACTTCATTTCTTTAAGTATCTGTGAACAACAGATGCATATGTGTATTCCCAGTTATGTGAAATCCAAAGATTAGGGCCAAATGATTTTATGGCAATATCTGTCACACAGCTCTCCTCTGCCTGCTGTCTCTCAGGTTGATGTTCGCTCCAGCGTGGAAATCAGTGACGTCATCCCATTTTATTACTGGTAGGGATATACAGTACCAGTCAAAAGTTTGGACACACCTACTCATTCAAGAGTTTTTCTTTATTTTTACTATTTTCTACATTGTAGCCAATCAGTTGTGTTGTGACAAGGTAGGGGTGGTATACAGAAGATAGCCCTATTTGGTAAAAGACCAAGTTCATATTGTGGCAAGAACAGCACAATGGAAAATCAATATACAGAAGAAAAAAAACAATGTTAAAATGTATGTGTGTGTGGAGTGCATGTTTGTGTGTTTGTGTCTCTTCACAGTCCGCGCTCTTCCATAAGGGGAAGTTTTATCTGATTTTACTGCTTGACTGAATTACATGATGTTGTATAAATAGTATTGAATAAAGAATGTAGTCATGGCTCTATCTGTAATCAGTACAGAACAGTAATAGACAAAAACAAAATAGAAAATAAACATGTAATAAGTTATACACTGAGTGTAAAATGAAGTGATAATGCCCGAGAAGTCGGTATTTGGTGGATTCATTGGCATGGGTGTTGTTGTTATGTTGAAGGCTGGAAAACCATGCCAATATATTCTCTAAACACCGGCTTCGAGGGTATTATCACGTTTATACAACATATTCAAATAATGATTGACATATTTTCCTATATTGTTTTATTTTGATGAATTCAATTTCACCATTCCACAAGAGTCCCGACACAAATCTAGGGTAGCTACCCAAGCCGGCTGGTCATTTGTTCTGATTTGCTAGAAACACGACCGTCGTTAAATTTTTTTGTTTGTTCTGTATCTATGGGCGCGATCCAGTTGTTTATTCTAAATGTTCCATTGCCATACTGGCTGGCATTGTTCTTATCCCTTGCTTGATAACCAACTACGGCTAACTTACAGTTAGGTCAAAAAGTGCAGCCAGAATAACAACAAAGTAGCTGCATTTGCATTTGTTTAAGCTGTTTTCTAAAAACATTTATTTGGATACATCCATAACAATGAGCTAATGAGGCGTGATCTCGCCTGGTATGGATAATGTGCTCACTCATCAGGACACTGTTGTTCAGAGGAGTTAGCCAACACAGCTAAAACATCACATCAAACGGAAGCTGGAAACACTGCAAACTAGTTGCACTTCATTTCATTTGTATATATCCATAAAAATGATGCCAGCTGATTCATGATTTCGACTGGTTGAGAAACGCTGCCTGTCTGTCTCGTTCCGACTCTTGACACGTTCATTACTATGGGACAGCTGGAGAATGAATTTGAATATTGAAACAATGTTGCAAATATCAGAAAGACAAAAGGCAAGGTTTATACAAATCTCCGACGTTGAAAACTAAATGTTAGTCTAAAAGAAATGTCAGATAATGTCAAGATGCTTTTTATACTGGAGATCAATTTTATAAATTGCTTGGCTGGGCTGATGAGTCAGTGGATTGTGCAGTCAGATGGAACAGAGTAAATATGCATTTTAACTCAGATTTAGCCGGTGGTATTGATGTCACGTGTTAAATGCACTTCAATCAGTGTAGATGAAGGAAAGAAAACCGGTTAAAGAAGGATTTATAAGTCTTGAGACAATTGCAACATGTGTTGACCAGCAGCATACCACCCTGCATCCCACTGCTGGCTTGCCTCTGAAGCTAAGTAGAATTGGTCCTATTCAGTCCCTGGATGGGAGACCAGGTGCTGCTGGAAATGGTGTTAGAGGGTCAGTTGGAGAAACTCATTCCTCTGGTCCAAAAATAAAATACGCCAGGGCAGTGATTTGGGACATGGTGCTGTCTTTTGGATGGAATGTTAAACAGGTGACCTGACTCTCTGTGGTCACTAAAGCTGCTCTTGTAAGAGTAGGTTTGATAACCATGGTGTCCTGGCTGAATTCTCAATCTGGCCCTAATACCATCAGGGCGACCTAATGCTTCCAAATGGCTAATTCATCGCCCCTCTCCCCTGTAACTATTTCTCAGGTCGTTGCTGTAAATGAGAATGTCTTCTCAGTCAACTTACCTGGTGAAAGACAAATCATGTATGTGTGCCATTGAGGGTGAATGGGCAGTACAAAAGATTTAAGTGCCTTTGAACGGGGTATGGTAGTAGGTGCCAGGTACACCGTTTGAGTGAGTCAAACTGCACTCCGTAGTTGGGGGGTGTTTAGTCCCGGGGACCAAAGCTTGGTGACGAGCTTGGAGGGGACTATGGTGTTGAACGCTATGCTGTAGTAAATGAGCAGCATTCTCACATAGGTAATCCTCTTATCTAGGTGGGTGAGAACAGTGTGGGATGCAATTGAGATTGCATCGTCTATTGATCTGTTGGGGCGGTATGCAAATTGGAGTGGGTCTCTAGGATGTCTGGGATGATGGAGTTGATGCGTACCATAACAAGCAATCAGTTAATCAATCAAATGTATTTATAAAGCCCTTTTTACATCAGCAGATGTCACAAAGTGCTATACAGAAACCCGGCCTAAAACCCCCTAACAGCAAGCAATGCAGATGTAGAAGCACGGGGGCTAGGAAAAACTCCCTAGAAAGGCAGGACCCTAGAAAGAAACCTAGAGAGGAACCAGAGTCTGAGGGGTGGCCAGTCCTCTTCTGGCCTTTCAAAACACTTCATGATTGCAGATGTGAGTGCTACAGGGCAGTAGACTTGGAGTTCTTGGGAACAGGAATGATGGTGGTCAGCTTGAGACATGGGGATTACAGACTGGGACAAGGAGAAGTTTAAAATTACTGAATATGTCTGCCAGCAGTTCTGCGCATGCTCTGAGAACATGCGCTGGAATACAGTCTGGCCCTGCGGCCTTTGGGTGTCGACCTGATTGGAGAGCGAGATCACCCAGTCCCCTGGGTCAGCGGGGGCCCTCATGCACAATTGTTTTTGTCGAAGCGTGCATAATATGCTTTGCATTCGTCTGGTAGAGAGGAATCGTTGGGCAGATCAAGGCTGGGTCTTGCTTTGTAATCCGTAATGGACGTAGCCCCTGCTACTCCCTTCGGGCATCTGTGTAGTAGGATTCCACCCTGTTCATATATTGTCCTTTTGCTTGTTTGATGGCACTGCAGATGTCATAGTGGGACTTGTTGTACTTGTTTGTGTCCTCAGAGGTAGCCTCGTGGTTGGCTGCGATAGCCCTGTGTGTGGTAGCCCTGTCCTTTAGTTTAGCTCCATCCTCAGTGTTAATCCATGGCTTTTAATTGGGGAAGCAGTGAACCTTGACTGTGGGGACGGTGATGCATTTCTTAATGAGGCCAGTGACGGAGGTGCTTAGCAGGTCGATGCTATCAGCGGAGTCCTGGAACATATTCCAGTCAGCGTTAGTGAAGCAGTTTTGTAGCATAGCCTCCGATTCGGATGACCATTTCTCAACGGAGCGTTACGGGTACTTCCTGTTTCAGATTCGGCTTGTAGACAAGAAGCAGGAGTAATCTGATTTACAGAAGAGTGGACGAGGGAGGGCCTTTTATGCTTGCTTGTGGGTAGAGTAACGGTGGTCTAGGACTTTATCGCCCCTAGTGGAGAAGGAGATGTTGGAAAGCAGCATCCCGGTGCATAGTTTCCTGCTTGTTTATTGCCTTGTACAGTTTGTCATATGCTAGCTTGTTGTTCTTCTTGTCCTGAGGTGGAGGAATACATACAGCAGTCACTATAACAGATGAAAACTCTCTTGGAAGCTTGAAGGGTCGGCATTTGACCATCAGGTATTGCAAAATGGGTTAACAATGGGCCAATACTTCCACTGCGATAGAGTCAGCACACCATTTGCTGTTGATGAAGAGGCATACCCTTCCCCTCCACGGTTTCCCTGAATCCAATGTCCTGTCTGCTCGGTGAATGGAGAATCCATCGAGTTGGATAGCCACGGGGGTATCTTGTCCGAAAGCCATGTTTCAGAAAAGCAGAGAACATTGCAATCACCAGAGTCCCGTTAATAGCAAATCCGCGATCTGAGGTCATCCATCTTATTATAAAGAGATTGTACATTGGCCAATAGAATGGATGGAAGATGTGGCCGGTTTTCTCTTCACCTTAATCTCTCCTGCCGCTTTTTGGCCGGCGTTTCCTATTAGATAGCCCAAAAATTGGGTTGGAATTACACAAAGAGCCCAGTGCAAATGGATCAAAGTTGAAGCCGGAATTGTCTGCCGATCTGATGTAAAAAAAACAATATTTAAAAAGGTTATTGTCAATCCTAAGAAATTATAGCGGATACATTTTGTACAAAAAAAGTAAAGATAAATGCCAAAAGAAAATAGCAAACGTTGGGTCAGAGATCGCAAGATGGCAGCCATACAGTACGGCGCCATCTTCTCTGTTGGTGAGTCTATGTGTATGGCCTCTATTCATTTATCTAGAATGTTATCTTAAAATAGTACAGAGTGCATGAGCAGGCATCACCAACAGTGCATACATTGTTGTAGTTGTCAATATCTTGACAATAATGCATTGAGCTCCATGTCAAAAGAGAGCATAACTGTTCTGAGACGTTCTCATAATTAGTTATTTGTTAGCGTGACACTGGTGTGACGCTGGTGTGATGCCTGATCACACAACTAGTTTTGGTCTTTGTGTCAAGACTATTCTAACCATAGGTCTCCTTAAATACGTCTCCCATAGTGCTCCTTCATATCTACTTGTCAAATAACACCATGGAAAAAAGGTGTGGGAATGAATGGGCCCTAATCCGGTTCCAATCAGCCCTTTTCACACAATGCAGCACTTCCCACTCCGAGTTTCGCCTACTTTGAATGGACACAGCCAGCGAGCAGCCCTATTGTATTGAATTTCCTAAAGATGAGCCACCATGATATCAGCTCGTCCCTGTTGTTTCGTTCGGCAACATAAACACACAGCTAATTCTCTTATGTTTATGTTGTGTGGCCCATTCTCCTGCCATGTTGAATAAAACATTGTTTGGCTTAGATTGGGATTGTTTAAGACTAACTACTTACCTTACTCTGTGAGTCACTCTCTCTCTTCCACTGAAATAAATTAGAATCAACTTGCTAGTTTCAGACAATCTGTACCCTTTGAGCCTTTTTATTATTCCAATTCATACCTCCGCAATCTGCAGCCAACTTGGAAGTCATCGATTTTGAACACAAGGCAAGGAAATGGGATGAACAGACTAGAGCTACAAGCAGATACCATAACTACTTTCCCTTGACTAATGCAACATCTTAGCCACATACCATAACATATTTCCTCTGTATCTCCAACTTGAGTATTCATCATTTGGATAGGCTTGTTTTGAATAAAATGCATTTTGTAGAGTCAAAAAATAATATATTCGAAAGTACATCTGTGTGATCTTGTTGGTCACATACACATGGTTAGCAGATGTTATTGTGAGTGTAGCGAAATGCTTGTGCTTCGAGATCCGAAAGTGCAGCAGTGTCTAACATTTAATATCTAACAATTCCACAACAACACCTAATATCTAACAAATTCCACAACGAAACCTAATACTCACAATCTAGTAAAGGAATGGGATAAGAATATATACGTATAAAATACTGTATATGGATGAGCAGTGACAGAACGGCTAAGTTTCAATAGATACTAGTAAAGAATAGATAGTGAAGGATACAGTATACATTATATACACATGAGATCAGTAATGCGAGATATGTATGCATTCTTAAAGTGCCATTATTAAAGTGACAAGTGTTCTATTTATTAAAGTGGTCAATGATCTCAAGTCTGTAGGTAGGCAGCTGCCTCTCTGTGCTAGTGGTGGCTGTTTAACAATCTGATGGCCTTGAGATAGAATCTGCTTTTCAATATCTCTGTCCCAGCTTTGATGCACCTGTACTAACCTCGCCTTCTGGATGGAAGCGGGGTGAACAGGCAGTGGCTCGGGTGGTTAATGTCCTTGATGATCTTTTTTGCCTTCCTGTGACATCAGGTGTTGTAGGTGTGCTGGAGGGCAGGTAGTTTGCCCCCGGTGATGCGTTGTGCAGACCGCACCACCCTCTGGAGAGCCTTGCAGTTGTGAGCAGTGCAGTTGCCATACCAGGCTGTGATACAGCCCGACAGGATGCTCTCAATTGTGCACCTGTAAAAGTTAGTGAGGGTTTTTGGTGACAAGCCAAATTCTTTCAGCCTCCTGAGCGCTGTTGCGCCTTCTTCACCAGACTGTGTGTGTGGACCATTTCAGTTTGTGGGTGATATGTACACTGAGGAATTTAAAACTTTCCACCTTCTCCACTGCTGTCCCGTTGATGTGAATAGGGGGGTGCTCCCAGGGACGGACTGGAATGAAAAATGGCCCTGGACTTTTTGACTCAGACTGGCCCATCAAAAGAAAAACAGCGATACACCACCACCCACACAACCCACGCCACACTTTATGTAAACAAGATTACTAAACAATATTTGTAACAATAACTTTAGTAAAATAGATGTAAAATAGAACAATGGGAGGAGGTTGGCTAGAAGGAGAACATATTGGCACAATGGCACTGGCAGCAAGGTGGCAAGAATATCTGGAACCATCTGACCAGTAAAATAAATAATACAGGAAGAAATGTGTTGGTGAAAAGACTGGTGAGTAGGCAAGTCATAGAATAAAAATAAGCATATTTCCTACATCCTTAAATTAGCCATTTCTGCAGCAGCTCACTTCTCTCAGCAATGCCATCTATGACCCGGTCACTGCCCAGGGCCATTAAAACATCTCGCTCAGTAGCCATGAGCATAAAAGCTTCCAGGTGCTGTTGTGATAGAGTGCTCCAGAGCCTACCTGTGATGAATTTCAGAGTACAGAAGCTCCGCTCGTAAGCTACCTGGGTTGCTGACAGGGTAAGTAGGAACTTGTAAGCAAGGCCCAGGATGTGGTATGCGTCGGTCAATAGGTTGTACTGACTAAGAATACGGTAGCAACACACTGGACAGTCCTTGCAAGATGAACAGCTCTTGTTCACTATTCTTCTAGTCCACTGTTCTGCCAGACTCATGAGCTCACTATGTAAATTGGACACCATTGCTCTACTGTCAAATTTTATGAAACATTTGCTTAGTTCTTGGGGTTGGAGGCTGTCTGTGGAAGGTGTCGTGGAAATGTCCTCTATTTACCAAATCATAAGAGCAAACCACACACACTGTAACGTCGTTCTTCGTTTGTCGAAAGAGAGTCGGCCCGAAATGCAGCGTGTTGGTTACTCATGTTTATTAATTGAACAAACGACGATACATGAAAAAACAAAAACAACAAACGGAACGTGAAAAACCTATACAGCCTGTCCGGTGAAAACTAACACAGAGACAGGAACAATCACCCACGAAATACAAAGCGAAACCCAGGCTACCTAAATACGGTTCCCAATCAGAGACAACGAGAATCACCTGACTCTGATTGAGAACCGCCTCAGGCAGCCAAACCTATGCAACACACACCCCTAATCAGCTACAATCCCTATAACTAAAAAACCCCACTAAGAATTACAACAAACAATAAACCCATGTCACACCCTGGCCTGACCAACTAATTAACTAAAACACAAAATACTAAGACCAAGGCGTGACACACACGAGTCAGAGTTAGTTATCAAAGTCCATCTTTAATTATATTAGCTCTATCATAAACCCTGTGACTCTCAGATCAATTCAGAGTCCATCAATGAATTCTCTGAGAGTCCCTTCTTCAACTTCAATAATTTTGCACGCCCAATTTTTCAGTTTTTGATTTGTTAAAAAAGTTTGAAATATGAAATAAATGTCGTTCCACTTCATGATTGTGTCCCACTTGTTGTTGATTCTTCAAAAAAAATACAGTTTTATATCTTTATGTTTGAAGCCTGAAATGTGGCAAAAGGTCGCAAAGTTCAAGGGGGCCGAATACTTTCGCAAGGCACTGTATATCAAATTGTCATTTAGATACAATCCTGGACAAGCTCACAGAGAGGAGAGTGAGGCTATAGGTTAAGATAGGGGCAACAAAAGAGGGAGCATAGAATGATTCCAGACACTGCCATCTTCCTCTCCCCGATGGGAAAAGTAGGGAGTGACTGGCACACAGACACATTGGAGCAAAAGATATGTTTACACATGATGACACCTTGACCTCTCCCCTCTCTGTGGCCCAAGCAACTTAGTCCTGACAGAGAACAGATAACTGCCAATGGCCACCACTATAGTACAACAAAATACATTCTTATGAGAAATAACTCATAAGCATATCATGAAAATAAAACATCCTATCTATGTTACCCAACTAATTCTGATTATTCCCCAACAAAGGCCACTGGCACTGGATGTTATCTGACTAAAGTTTTTAGGGTCCAGAAGAGCCATGTCGGCATACAAAGTGTCATTACTCAGAAATCGCCGATGGATGCCATCTATAACTGTATCCAGAATTTGATTATGGACACCAATCCTGTATGCACTCTCTGCCCCAGTAAAAGTCTCATCTTGTGGCATCTCTCCAGGCATGGTTTTCTTCTTTCAAGCCCTTTTCGTTGGCAGAGTGGTCTCTAACTCCAGCTCTGTTTCCTCATCCCATCCCTGCAACTTCCTGTTAGCCCATGAACAAATGTGTCTGCAGCTGCCCTTGACTTTTTCAAAATGTCTTGCCATTACTTTCAGCTGCTCCTCTGTAGACACAACCACACGGTGCGCAGACAGAATGTCCATTCCACTTGTTTGAAGATATTTTGAGACTGGTGAGGTGACCTGAAATATTCTGAGTAATATCTGAGCTGGAAGTATTGTTTCATACTTCAGCATCCCCTCAACGTATCCTTGAGCCTTGACCCGTGCAGTAGTGTTGATGTTTTTTTTTATCTTGAAAGAGTAAGAAGGACATCAACATACAGGTCCTCACCTGGATTACCAAAAAGCTCCAAAGACCTTCTTTAAGGCACTGTCTTTAGCCCACCAGCGTGTCGCTCCAATTGGAGCAAGACGTCTGTCTCTTGGGGTCCTTGCTCTCCTTCTCCCAAATGTTCACCCTCTGGTAAGATTCACTGAAGAACACAGCTATGTTGTTAACAAGAGAAAAAAGTGACCCACTTGCCAAGACACTCTCGGTTGTGTCTGCCAAAACAAGGTTCAAAATGTGTGCATAGCACCACACATGCACTTGATTGGTGGATTTTGCAGAGATCAGGGCAGAGAAGCCTTTGTACTGGCCTTGCATACTGGAGGCTCCATCAGTAGAATTGCCAATGCTTCATGTTTTTCAGTACTTCACTCAGTACCTGGACAAGGTATTGTCTACTGGATGCTTCACATTTCACCACAGCCACAAGCCTCTCGTGGATGATGTTCGTCACATATCTGACTATGAAAGAGCATTCATCTTGTGTTGTAATGTCCTGCATAGTGTCAATCTGGACTGAAAACATACCAGCTTCATGGATTACACTTGCTATGGTGGCCTGGATTGTGTGTTGGATGGTGGTAATGACGTTATCGCTGGTAGTCTTTGATAATAGAGTGATTAGAGAGCCTCTGCCCCCTCTTGACCCAGACTCAAGCAGTTTTTTTGTCTCTACGCAGGCAGTGAGATGCTTTTTCATTCACATATACTTTCCCAGCAAATGTATCATCTCTAAAAAGTTGCCATGGTCAATGCTGCTGTCATCTAGTGTATAAGCTGCTTCAGACTGCATGCCTCTGGAGCTCAGACCCCTCTTGCCTTTAACGACATCTATAATGCGCTCTAGCACTTGCCTTCTTCTGCGCACTTGCTCTCCATGAGCAGACATCTGACTGGCGATGGACAGGCTTTCAATGTTACCTTTGGAGAACCTTAGAAAGTAGGCCTCAGCTTAACCTCTATACATAATGCTCTTCTCATGCTCTTCCACTCTCTGATGGATACGCTTCTAATCTGCCATTCCATTCATGAAAGGACTGTTCTCTGTGGGCTTTTCAAATGACATACAAATGAAGCAGAAGAAAGTATGGTTCTCTTCACAGCCACTTCCTGATTGGTCCCATCTTTACAAAAGAAAACCTTCTGCACCACAGACTTTTCACAATTTTGTTGGGGGTGGAAACTAAAAAACATATCTAGGTCCCCTGACCTCGGCCTCTTAAAATAATCAAAAATTGGGGTGGCTCAATCTACATCTGTCCACTGCAGATAAACGATCCTCAACCTGGATGAGTAATTAGTATAAATTAGTATATTAGTATAATATTATAACATTAAATAAAAATAGGATGTTAACATAGTATAATGTTAATATATAAATTATATAATGTTAGTATAATTAATAGTGATGATACTATACTATATAGCGCTAGTATAATATTAATTCCAATTGGACAATATAGCAGTTTAAGAAATACACAACCAACATTTATAATTTTTGTAGTTTTTCTGTCATTAAATTCTTGTGCAAGAAAAATGGTCTACATTGGTGGTTCATCTAAAATGTTTTAATGCTAAGTACTAACTTGTCAATAATCATAACCATTCATGCATAACAATGAGTTCAACATTTCAACAGTTTGTGGTAGCACAACCTTTTTTTAATGTCCCGCCCCATCCAGGCTGTGATTTGTTGGTTCACGAAAAGTGACATTGACGAGCGCTTGTTTCAACAAAAGGCACCCGATATAGCTAAACAGCCAGCTAGCCAAACCCAAACATTGCTTATCTTATCCCTATTGTATTCTGTCTTATCGCTTCAGCTGCAAAACCTTGACTAAAAGTTGAACTGGTATCGCTGGGCTCAATGGGCTGCTTTCTCTGCTCTCTCCTCTCTGCTGCCAGTGCCTTCAGGCTCACTATGCTGAGATGATTGACTGGTAACGGCACCAAATGAATCATTTGTTATTTTAAAACATTTGGCTACATCAGCCTCAAGGGACTTCAACCTATTCTATCAAGGCACAAGGCGAGACCCAAATGCAGAGATAGGAGGCAGATGGTTGGAGTCTTACAATGTTTATTAATCCAAAGGGGTAGGCAAGAGAATGGTCGTAGACAGGCAAAAAGGTCAAAACCAAATCCAGGAGGTACAGAGTGGCAGACAGGCTCATGGTCAAGGCAGGCAGAATGGTCAGGCAGGCGGGTACAGAGTCCAGAAACAGGCAATGGTCAAAACCGGGAGGACTAGAAAAAGGAGAATGCAAAAAGCAGGGGAAACTGCTGTTTGACTTGGAAACATACAAGATGAACTGGCACAGAGAGACAGGAAACTAAGCGACACCTGGAGAGGGTGGAGACAATCACAAGGACAGGTGAAACAGATCAGGCAATGACACTCTTCTCTCCGCTTTTCAGCACCACCTTTACTTTTTTCTCTTTTTGTTTGCTCATCTTGCTCCACTCAACTATTTATCCAAATGTCAACACTTAACAGAGATGGGAAAGGGGCAGGGCCCAGGTAAAGTTAGAATGGACTGGACCAAAAGTAAATCGCTGGGCGAGATAGGCTGACAGATGTAATATCCAACCGTAATGGCAGTGGGCCAGCAGCCCACTCACCTGAGACAGTCAGACACACAGCACTTGGTTATTTTTATTTAAGCGGGGGCTGGGGTTATTTATTTTTTGCTTTGCATCGGCCCCAATTGTCAAGCGGCCCACAGGGGAAAACTCCCAGGGCTCCAAATGTCCAGTCCGTCATAGGATGCTCCCTTTGCTATTTCTTGAAGTCCACGATTATCTCTTTTGTTTTGGTGACATTTAGTGAGAGGTTATTTTCCTGACACCACACTCCGAGGACCCTCACCTCCTCCCTGTAGGCTGTCTCGTCGTTGTTAGTAATCAAATCTACCATTGTTGTGTCGTCTGCAAACTTGATGATTGAGTTGGAGGTGTGTATGGCCACGCAGTAGTGGGTGAACAGGAAGTACAGGAGGGGGCTGAGAACGCACCCTTGTGGGGCCCCAGTGTTGAGGATCAGCAGAGTGGAGATGTTGTTTCCTAACTTCACCACCTCGGGGCGGCCCGTCAGGATGTCCAGGACCCAGTTACACAGGGCGGGGTTCAGACCCAGGGCCTCAACTTAACCTCTCTAGGGTACGTGGGATGGTAGCGTCCCACCTCGTCAACAGCCAGTGAAACTGCAGGGCGTCAAATTCAAAACAACAGAAATCCCAAAATTAAAATTCCTCAAACATACATGTATTTTACACCATTTTAAAGATACACTTGTTGTAAATCCAGCCACACTGTCCAATTTCAAAAAGGCTTTACGACGAAAGCAAACGATTATGTTAGGTGAGTGCCTATTCACAGAATAACACAGCCATTTTTCCAGCCAAAGAGAGGATTTACAAAAAGCAGAAATATAGATAAAATGAATCACTAAGCTTTGATGATCTTCATCAGATGACACTCATAGGACTTCATGTTACACAATACATGTATGTTTTGTTCAGTAAAGTTCATATTTATTTCCAAAAATCTGAGTTTACATAGACGCGTTGTGGTCAGAAATGCATTGTCTCAAACAAACATCCGGTGAAAGTGCAGAGCCACATAAAATTACATAAATACTCATCATAAACATTGATAAACTATACAAGTGTTTTCATGGAAATATAGATAAACTTCTCCTTAATGGAACCGCTGTGTCAGATTTCAAAAACGCTTTACGGCGAAAGCACACCATGCAATAATTTGCGATTATGTTAGCTAGCCACAGAAACCCATACAGCCATTTTCCAGCCAAGGAATGTCACAAAAGTCAGAAATAGCATTAAAATTAATCACATACCTTTGAGGATCTTCATCTGGTGGCACTCCCAGGTCTCCATGTTAGACAATAAATGTTTGTTTTGTTCGATAATGTCCCTCTTTATGAGCAAAAACCTCCTTTTTGTTTGCGTGTTTTGTCCAGTAATCCGAATGCAGAAGGCACGTGCACTATTTCCAGGACGAAAAGTTTTTAAAAAGTACAATAAAAGTTAGTAGAAACATGCCAAGCAATGTTTAAAATCAAACCTCAGGTTGTTTTTGTCATAAATAATCAATAATATTTCAACCGGACAAAAGCTTTGTCAATAGGAAAGGAGAAACAAGAAAGGCACGTTCACAATCAGGGCGCATGGCTGATGAATGGAAATTTGAATGGTAAGTGCTGTATCTCCCTCATTTTTTCAGAGTAAAAGCCTGAAACAATTCCTAAAGACTGGTCACATGTAGAGTAAGGCACAGAGCTCGTGAACTGGGTGCTAAGTCTTTGTATGGTGGATAAGCTTTCAATGTAAAAACTGCCTTTCAAAATAATAGTACTTCCTGGTTGTATTTTCCTCAGATTTTCATCTGCCATATCAGTTCTGTTATACTCACAGACATTATTTTAACAGTTTTGGAAACGTTAGAGTGTTTTCTATCCAAATATACCAATTACATGCATATCCCATATTCTGGGACTGAGTAGCAGACAGTTTAATTTGGGCATGCTTTTCATCCAAAATTCCGAATGCTGCCCCCTACCCTAGTGAAGTTAATGTTGAGTTTGGAGGGTACTATGGTGTTGAATGCTGAGCTGTAGTCAATGAATAACATTCTCCCATACGTATTCCTCTTGTCCAGATGGGATAGGGCAGTGTGCAGTGTGATGGCGATTGCATCGTCTGTGGACCTATTGCGTCGGTAAGCAAATTGAAGTGGGTCTAGGGTGACAGGTAGGGTGGAGGTGATATGATCCTTGACTAGTCTCTCAAAGCACTTCATGATGACAGAAGTGAGTGCTACGGGGCAATAGTCATTTAGTTCAGTTACCTTAGCTTTCTTGGGAACAGGAACAATGGTGGCCATCTTGAAGCATGTGGGGACAGCAGACTGGGATAGGGATAGATTGAATATGCAATCAATATGCTGATAGACTTTAGGTAGCCTTGTTCAGAAATTAACTTTGTTAAAATCCCCATCTATAATAAATGCAGCCTCAGGATATGTGATTTCCAGTTTGCATAAAGTCCAGTGAAGTTCCTTGATGGTCGTCTTGGTATGCGCTTGCGGGGGTATATAAACGGCTGTGATGATAACCGAGGAGAGTTTTCTTGGGTGATAATAAGGTCAGCATTTGATTGTGATGAATTCTAAGTCAGGTGAACAAAAGGACTTGAGTTCCTGTATGTTGTTACAATTACACAATGAGTCGTTAATCATGAAACATACACCCCCGCCCTTCTTACCGTTGAGAGGTTTTCCTGTTGGCGCAATGCACTGAAAATCCAGTTGGCTGTATGGACTCCGACAGCATGTCCCCGCAGCACAAAGCTATCAACAATGCAGTACTGTCCAACCTGGTTATTGCAACTTGCCTCTGTCTATTGTGGACAACAAGAGCTTTTGTCACTTTCTGTAAGTGGTTGACAGTAAGTACAGCCCAGTGTGTCATAGAACATTGACATCAAAAGTAGAGAACCTCGCTACAGAGAGATGTTCAAAACTGAAAATTCAGTTGAGCAACACAGACCTTGTTTCAGTCACAGTGGACATTCTGTCCGACCGAAAGTTGAGGGGGTTCCTTGGTGTCACTGTGCACTGTATGGAGAAAGATGGAGAGTGGATTCAGCTCAAGTCCAATCTCTTGGCCTGTGACCGCTTCAAAGGCCCACACACGGCCAAAAGAATCTGTGAGCAATTTGAGGCCATATGTGGTGAGTACAGCATTTAAGATAAATTGGACTATATCATTAGTGACAATGCTGCCAACATGAGAAAAGCATTCAGTGTGCTTCCCCATTGAACAAGAAGATGAAGTACATGACGAAGATCACCTTGATGATCACACTCTCCAGCTGGTGGTGGGAGATGGCTTGAAAGAAACAAAAGTGATGACTCCTTCTCTTTCAAAGTTATCAAAAATCAGCTCACTGCAGCATACAAGCACAACACTCAAAGAGGTGTTTGAGGCTGAATCCCTGCTGCTGTCAACACAAGATGGAACTAAACACTGAGACAAGTGAAGGCAGTCATCCAACGTGACCATCTAAAGCTCAGTCATGTTCTAGAAAAGGCTGGGCACAAGGAGTTGTTGTTCACAGTACGGGAGTGGAATAAGTTGAAGGAGTTGGTGGGCATCCTGAAGCCATTTGGAGAAGCAACAGATATGACACAGGGGGAGAAGATCGTCACAATCAGTTCTGTTGTTCCCTCTGTCCTGTCCCTGAATCACCACCTGGAGCAGCAGAAGGCTCAAGTCCATTTCCTGAGAGGCCTGGTCAGAAGTCTCCAGGCATCCATGAACAAAAGATTTCTTGGAATTTTCATCAATGTGAAAATGGCCAGGACACAAGATAGAAACACTTCCCCCTTTTCAGATCCAGTCTACCTCAGAGCAGCTGCCTTGGATCAGGTTTTTTCTCTGTGGGTGGGGCACCATGTGCTGGACAAGGAGAAGGTCAAAGAACAGGTGGCACAAAGAGTGAAAGTGAAATATTGTTTTACATGTTTTGCCAGATCTGATTGTGAAAGATGCTGCAGGGACTGAGCAAGCTGTGCTTCTTGTTGATGGGGAAGAGCAAGAGGACCATAGTCTTGGACAAGAAGATGGGCTGTTTGCAGCATACTGTAAGAGGCAGAAGAAAGCTGTTGGGACCTCTCCAGCACTACAGCTAAGTCACTACCTTGACACATGCGAAGGACAGAATGCCCTCTTGTTCTGAGCAATGAGCATGAAGCATCTTCCTTCACTGTCCTGAGTGGCCATCAGGGTCTTGGCAGTGCCTGCCTCCAGTGCTCCGGTGGAGCGTGTCTTCAGCCATGGTGGCATCATACCGCGACCTCATCGTGCACAAATGACTGACAGACTTTTATCAAATTTGGTGCAATGCAATACATCATAGCGCCATGAGAAAAGAGAAAATATTAAACTGTTTATGCATTACACACACACACACACACACACACACAGTCTCCATGTTCAGGTTTTAGCTCAGACATTCAGGCCAGTGTTCAAATTATAGGCCTACTTGAAGTTCAGTAGCAGTTGTTGTGATGTACCTTTTTAATACATGTTTGTAACTTTATGGCAGGATGGATTTATGTGTCTAGAGTATATCTGGAGGGAGAGCGAGAGAGAGCACTACAATATTTTGTTTTTGTTGTCATATTGATGTGTCTTCTCATGGCTACCCATGTATTTCCATGGAAATTTAAAGTTTATTTGGAAAGTAATATTTTTAAAAGCATTCATGATTTGCGTAAATTTAATATGCTAACTCTTACTCTTGTTAAAAATATGAAATGGTATTACATTTGTTGAAGAGCACATTATGACTTGTTTAGGACTCGAAACTCAAAGTTTAGGACTTGAGACTTGACTTGGGACTTGTCTTTCTTGACTTGAGACTTGACTTGGGATTGGTCTGTCTTGACTTTGGACTCTACTTGGGACTTGAGTGCTAAGACTTGAGACTTACTTGTGACTTGTAAAACAATGACTTGGTCCCACCTCTGGAACTCGCCATCACTCATTTTTACTATAGCTGCATCTGAGTGGCGTAATGACTAATCGTGTGTCCTTTGCCAAGTGCTCAGAGGGAGATAAAGCCTGACTAGCCGAGGAGGTCAAATCAGGTCAACACCATGGAAGATAAGATGCTGATGATCCTAAAAGTGAATTTAGCTTGGTTGTATCTCTGCGTTTTTCTCGATGCCATCATACAACTAGAATAGAATTTCAGAACGTCATCGCTATCATTGCTGATAGTTCCGATAGTTCAGAAGAGTTTACAGCAAAAAGATTTGAGCATCCAGTCATATTTATCTCAAGAGATAAGATTATTATCATCTTTGAATGAATTATACTGTCTTCTTTAAATGTGTGCATAAATCACTCAGCCCAACACAGCTGTTTGTGTGGTAAATACAATGTATCCATCTGTGGTGTTCAGCTACTTCAATTCTTCTGTACATAACAGGACACTGGTAATGCCATGTTTGACGAAAGTGTTCACCAACGGCCAACTTCTCATGAATTGACTCTTTGTAGAGAGTGGTTGACTACCAAGCTAGGGGGCCAATATTTGTTTAGTTGGAGTACGAGCAGAGGGAGACAATTGTGCTTATTTGTATGGCTAAATCCAAGAGGAGTGTGTGAGTGATGATGAACATCTAGGATTATTCTAAAGCAGTCCCTCTTATGGGGAGAAGAGTCTCTTCCCATCCTTATTGTACAATCTTCATTAGCTCAGCTTTTGCAGAGAACGGCACTTTATTTTTAATTGAATAATCGCTATTTCATAAGCCTGGAGGTTATACAATGACAGGGGTTAGCTGGATATTCGGGAGACTCCCCCGGGAGTGTTCCCCTCAGAATTGCTGATACCAGGAAGATTCTTCTCATAGAGAAGAATGTAAAATATAAAACAAGAGCCGCATCAAGCCTAATTAAATCTTCACCCTTATTTGCATAGAACTGCACTGAAGGCAGAGAACACTTTTGCCAAAGCAATCCTGCACAGAAAACCCGAGCCTCTTCAATGCAGACAAGCGCTGGAAATGAATCAAATCAATACTGATGCAGTGGTGTATGTCTGTCTATGGTGCCAAAGCCACAGAGAAAGACAGAAATGAGAAAATATGGGGACGTAGGGCGGGCCCCAGGTTTCATAGCGGGATGATTCATTTAGGACAAAACTGAGGGGATCCATATCTCCCTTTCTGAGAGGCGTTCAAAGACCCCCTAAACTAGACCTGCGACTCTCAAGGGTGGCACTGACATCTGTGTGATGTACTCTATGAAGTCAGCTCGTGTCTCCTCTTCCTCCTCATCCTCCACCTCCTCCTTGTCCTCCTCTACCTCTCACCTCCCTCTCTATGCCATTATCTGACAGGGAAGGGAGAACAGCCAAGCTAGATGTGTTACCAAGAAAGAACAAGCTCTACTGAGAAGTAGAATCCTGCTGATGTGCACAGTGTGTTCTTAATAATTGATGGCCAGGAATGTAGCATCTGAGGAGAAAGGGAGTCTAGTTGTGATCAGAACCAGGTTGAGAGATCAATGTTTCCCCCTGCCACAATGAGTATCAAATGTGGCCAATCTCCAAGCTGAGAATTAGTACAATAATTTCTCACCTTAAAATGTATGCAAACTTATTTTTGAATGAATAAGTCTTCAAATATTTGACCAATTTGCAGTTTCTACATAATCATTCCACTTCCGCGATAGTGACATGTAGGCATCACCATTCAAACCTACTTTGAGATGTAAACAACTGCCTCAACTTTATGTTACGTGTATTTTTCATTAAAGTCATATCTGATAATTACATGTCCAATACATTCATTTTTGTTTTAATCTCAATATCAAATCATTTATGGGTAAAATGTACCTTACTTTCAATTTAAAATGCTTAGAAAGAAACAAAATAACTTCTTAGCAAAAGGTAATTTCGCAAGCAAGAATGTTGATATGATGGTCTGGGAGTGGTCTGAGTTGGGAGGGGAAAACTGAAAATGTGTTGTTATTGGCAGAGAGGTTTGGAACTCCTTTCATATTGGTCTATTAACTAATTTATCACCTGGTGATTTCACCAATCAGGCCAAAACTCTAGGCACAAAATCTTTTCAAAAAGCTCTTACAGTAAATGGGGATTATCATAATTTTCACAATTTCACAGCATTATTCCAACCTCATAGTGTGGAAATATAAAACAAGGAATATCATGTTTTTGACTGCACGGGGCCATTAATGACTTTCATTATCTGATTATTAATAATTCCATCAACACCTTATCCACGCAAAGAGTAATTATGACACAAGTCTTCATTTATGTGTGTTCATATGTTCATATGTGTCAAAGGGATTAACAAAAATATTGAAGGCATTGCAAATTATCTGAATGTTCAGATTGAGTTTGAGATAATGAATATGCTGTTAAATGTCTCCACTGCAAAGAATGTTGTTTTTGAGAGTGAGAGATTCTCAAGGGGTCTAATTAAAACCTAAACACAATTATGAAAATGTACAGGAAAGTGCAGTTTAAATATAAGTAGTGTGCTTAATTTCCAAATGAATGCCTTTGATGCTCGTAAATGTTACATTTTTTGCCTTGAGATAGGTGTCTCCCCTTTTTTGTTGGGTTCCGGGTACCCCCCCCCCCCCCCCTTAAACAAAATATGTATAAGCACTGAATAGCTTGGTTCTTGTTAAGTTCGTTCGATGAATTAGACCAAGGTGCAGGGTGGTAGGCGAACATCTTACTTTATTTCAAATGAACACCGAAAAACAACAAAATACAAAACGAACGTAAAGTTCTGCAGGCTACACATCACCTATACAAAATCAAGATCCCACAAACTAAAGGTGGAAAAAAGGCTGCCTAAGTATGATCCCCAATCATAGACAATGATAAACAGCTGCCTCTGATTGGGAACCCTACCCGGCCAACAAAGGTCAGGGCGTGACAGTTCTGGTGACTTTTGAAAAGGAAAAAAATGTAATAAACCATCTAAAATATAATTTACACCCCATAAATGAGCTCAGTAACATATTGGTAAAATTATTATAGTATACAGGATGCAATTTAAGGTTGAATGCTGCAGCTATCTAAAGAAACACAACAGAGACCTTATTTATGAAATAAGTTTATCTTGACAAAATGAACAGAGGAACATTTGACAGAACATGAATTAGAGCCCACTTATCCATGTTCATCACAAAAAGAGAGCTGATAACCTAGTTCTGACATAGTTTACAGTCTTTGTCAGAGCACTTTTATTCTTCTGGGCTTTTGGAAAAAGATTTTCAAAGCTCTCCTGTAATTGAGCTCCTTGATGGGGGGGGGGCGTTGATGGAGAGCCACATGCAGGTGGCTAGATGCTCTCCCTGCAGTCTGTTCCTGCAGTCTGTTCCTCAAGTCTGTTTTGACCTGAAGTAAAAGAAAGTATAATAAGAGAAGGGAGAGGGACAAAGAGGATCTACTTCCACATTTAATTGTGTTTACTCGTTTCATTGCAGAGAAGTCCCTCTCACAATTAACAGAAGACAATAGTATGGTCAGTGTGATTGCTGCCAGCTGGCTAAGGCAGGGGAAGACTGCCCCCATCAAACAGTGAGGGCTGGTCTAAAATACATGAAAAACAAAAATATGTACAACATTAAAGAAGAGCCGGTGTCCCCGCACATTGACTCTGTACCAGTACCCCCTGTATATAGACTCGCTGTTGTTATTTTACTGCTGCTCTTTCATTATTGGTTACTTATATTTCTTTT
The DNA here is from genome assembly GCF_036934945.1 of Oncorhynchus masou masou. Classification (NCBI taxonomy): domain Eukaryota; kingdom Metazoa; phylum Chordata; class Actinopteri; order Salmoniformes; family Salmonidae; genus Oncorhynchus; species Oncorhynchus masou. Next base: position 42,417,256 of record NC_088236.1, on the reverse strand, counting down.
TTTTTGTATTTTTCTTAACTGCATTGCTGGTTTAGGGCTTGTAAGTAAGCATTTCACTGTAAGGTTGTATACCTGTTGTATTCGGCGCATGTGACAAATAACATTTTATTTTATTTTAACAGAGTGGTAGTTCAACAGGAAAAAGGGTCGAGCAACACTGGCCTAAAATGTTATTTTCAAAAGATTGTCACACTCATGCCATACCTTGAATGCCTCAGCTATCACATGTTGCTTGTAAGAGTGCCACTCTTGCAGCACAGCAGCCTCTGGCACTTGCAAAAAGTGCCTGGAGAGGAGGGTCAGGTTAAAGGTGTTTATCATCTTACTAGAGAACTCTACCTGAGGTCCCAACACACTGAAGGCCCCCAGAATCTCCAGGTGTTGGAACCTTCAGTCTTGGCTGTCCTGGAGGCCAACAAGACTTAATTACAACAACAACAAACAAAAAAATAAGCGATGAATCGCTATTTGTTTTAGTTATCCAACACACATGATGTAACATTGGTTTCATCACAGCATTTGAAAACATGTTTTTTTACCTCCTCTCTGAACCGAGCCCAGAACTGCTCCCTGGTCTTCTCCACCTGCCCCTCCTCCTCCCTTGACTAACCATGTGGCATATTATATAGGCACGGCTTCAGTCTGTCAATTTTAAGCCACTTTGGGTCTCATCCGGATTGCCGGTGGTGCGCACTTGGCCTTTTATCTATTCCTCTTTCTTCTCCTTCTCTCAGCTCTCCTCTCTCCTTTTCTCCTTCCATCTCCCCTCCTGGCTTTCCTCTCCTCTGCTCCATTCTGTCCCTCCTGCATCCCTACCTCACTCCCAAGATTCTGCCTCTTCTCTGTCTAGTAAAGTAAGCCATACACTTGTTATGAAACGATAGCTTAAGCTTTTAAAAAGTTAGCTTACTCAAGAAAGTTTTATTTAATTCAGGCTGATTTTACGTTAGCTAGGTAAGGTAACATTGCAAGACACTCTTGTCCCTGCCTTCCCTTTCTCTTTTGCTGCTGTGTCTGGAAATATTTCAATAAATTCATCTGAGAAAATAGCTATGTAGCTATTTTGCTTGCACTTACAGTACCAAACAAACTAGCTAGCTAACTTGCTTGACTAGTAACGTTAGAAACATAGTTATCTATCTATAGCTAAATGCCGTTATAATTGTGGCAACAATATTATAGATCTAAATTATGTTAGTAGGATTTTTAGGTTATAGCTAGCTTATGTAGTTAACTAGTTGGCAAGCTAACGTTAGTCAAACAAACAAGCTAGCATACCTTTCTTGCAGTTCCTCAGGCAGGAGCACACTGAGGTGATTCAAGTTAATTGTTTTTTGCGCTGCAGAGCATCTGTATCGAGCACTGGTCACTTGCACACCGGTCACTGGCACGATGTGTTTCTTGAGTTGCAGGCTGCCTACCACAGCTCACAGAGCTAAATAACCTTCAGAACTGGGTTGATCCAAGACAGATGATCTATTACCAAGAAAAGTGAATGTGATTTACAGAACTTTATTGAAACTTTGTTTGGTAGAAATAGGATGTTTCTTTTGGTGTAGCGGCAATGATCCTGCCATGGCAGAGCACCACACTTAAATGAATGCAGAGGAAACACTGCCTTGCAGTCCATACCACAATTAATTGAAGATGTTCTGGAAGCACAGCCGCGAGCTGCCCAGTGACATAAACCTTTCAGACGAGCTAAATTACTTCTATGCTCGCTTCGAGGCAAGCAACACTGAAGCATGAGAGCATCAGCTGTTCCGGATGACTGTGTGATCACGCTCTCTGTAGCCGATGTGAGTAAGACCTTTAAGCAGGTCAACATTCACAAGGCCACAGGGTTGGATGGATTACCAGGACGTGTACTCCGAGCATGCGCTGACCAACTGGCAAGTGGCTTCACTGACATTTTCAACCTGCCCATTACTCAGTCTGTAATGCCAACAAGTGTCAAGCAAACCACCATAGCCCATGTGCCCAAGAACACTAAGGTAATCTGCCTAAATGACTATCAACACGTAGCACTCAAGGGGCCCCTCAGGGGTGTGTGCTAAGTCCCCTCCTGTACTCCCTGTTCACCCATGACTGCATGGCCAGGTACGACTCAAACACCATCATTAAGTGTTGCCCGACGACGCAACAATGGTAGGCCTTATCACCGACAACAATGAGTGGCATTGGGGCGGCAGGGTAGCCTAGTGGTTAGAGGGTTGGACTAGTAACCGGAAGGTTGCAAGTTCAAACCCCCGAGCTGACTAGGTACAAATCTGTCGTTCTGCCCCTGAACAGGCAGTTAACCCACTGTTCCAAAGCCGTCATTGAAAATAAGAATTTGTTCTTAACTGACTTGCCTAGTCAAATAAAGATAAAATAAAAAATAAAATAAAAAATGAGACGGCCTATGGGGAGGAGGTCGGAGACCTGGACGTGTGGTGCCAGGATAACAACCTTTCCCTCAACGTGATCAAGACAAAGGAGATGATTGTTGAATACAGAAAAATAAGGACCGAGCACACCCCCATCCACATTGATGGGGCTGTAGTTGAGCAGGTTGAGAACTTCAAGTTCCTTGGTGTCCACATCATCAACATACTATCATGGTCCAAACACACAACACGACCATGCCTATTCCCACTCAGGAGACTGAAAATATTTGGTATGTGTTCTCAGATCATCAATTAGTTCTACAGCTGCACCATCGAGAGCATCCTGACTGGTTGCATCACTGCCTGTTATGGCAACTGCTCGGCCGTTGACCGCAAGGCACTACAGAGGGTATTACGTACAGCCCAGTACATCACTGGGGACAAGCTTCCTGCCATCCAGGACCTCTATACCAGGTGGTGTCAGAGGAAGGCCCTAAAATGTGTCAGACTCCAGCCACATTAGACATAGTGTTCTCTCTGCTTCCACACGGCAAGCTGTACCGGAGCGCCAAGTCTAGATCCAAAAGGCTTCTTAACAGCTTCTACCCGCAAGCAATAACTCAAGAACAGCTAATGAAATAGCTACTATTTGCATCTATGTTTTACTTAACACTTAAAACTGCATTGTTGGTTTCAGGGCTTGTAAGTAAGCATTTCCCTGTAAGGTCTGTTGTATTCGGCACATGTGACAAATACAATTTGATTAGATTTTACGGCAAATGGTGGGGGCGCTGCAACTCAATTTTAGGAAGGTTTTCTTAATGTTTTGTACCGCTCAGTGTATACAGACAGTCCCACATCATTGCCTGCATTTGTGCATCATGCATATAGTTTAAGATATCCTCGAGCACCACAGTTTCACATGTCCAGTCATCCTTTAGCTTATCATTCAATAAGGATTTCAATTTTGTTTGATGAAATAGACAGTGAATTCAGCACATGTTTAAAGGCACAAACAACACAGTGTAGTTGCCCAAAATTAAGACAACGTATTCCAGAATAGGAAGCTGTTTGCCTGCGGTGTTGTTCTCCTGTTCTCTGTTTCTTGTGATCTGCAGGCTCGGGAGAATGTCAGAGTCTCTGAAAAATGCTCCCTGCAGAGGGATTATCAGGCAGTGGCAGCGATCAATGCCTAAAAAGGCATGAGTATCAAAGAGGGTTTGTGTTGACAACACTGACAGCCACACAAGTTCACCCTGAGAGGACATTGAAGGCTGTGCTGGTTCATTTACTGTAGTTACTGGGTTTTCTGTGGGTGTCTTACAGTGAATGTATTTGGAATATGTCAAATTCTCGAGTCCATTGGTCCCCAAAATTATTATAGTCTCGTACCCATTCAAACATTCAACCTCCAGCTGCGTTACCCCTCTAGCACCAGGATCAGCGCACTCTCAAATGTTTTTCAAACTTTATTTGTCACATGCGCCAAATACAACACATGTAGACGTTACTGTGAAATGCTAACCAACAGTGCAGTTCAAGAAGAGTTAAGAAAATAGTAACCAAATTAACTAAAGTAAAAAATAAAAAGTAACATAACAATAACAAGGCTATATACAGGGGGTACAGGTACTGAGTCAGTGTGCGAGGGAACAGGTTAGTTGATGTAATTTGTACCTGAAGGTAGGGGTGAAGTGACTATACATAGATAATAAAAATTGAGAAGCAGCAGTGTACAAAACAAATGGAGGGGAGGGGTCAATGTAATAGTCCAGTGGACATTTGATTAATTGTTCAGCAGTCTTATGGCTTGGGGGTAGAAGCTGTTGAGGAGCCTTTTGATCGGATGAGAAGGGTGTGCTTGAAAGGATGCACATAACTGCAATGTTGGTTGTATTGGAGAGAGTCTCAGTCTTAAATAATTTTCCAAACACAGTCAGTGCCTGTAGGATACTTTATGTGCAGCTCTATCCAGAAATCTGGCAGTGGCTTCTGATTAAATTCAATTTTCATAGATCCTCTTGTTGCAATTTTGATTACGCTCGGTAAGTTGACTGGAGGCAGGGCATGAAAGGGATAACGAATCCAGTTGTTTGTATCATCCATTTCGGGATAATAAATAATAATAATATATCCCATTTAGCAGACGCTTTTGTCCAAAGCGACTTACAAGTCGGCTGGGGCCACTACTTTTACATATGGGTGGCCCCAGCGGGAATCGAACCCACGACGCTTGGCGTTGCAAGCGCCATGCTCTACCGACTGAGCCACACAGGGATAGTACCTGCGTAATTGCACACCCAGCTTACTCAGGTGCTTCGCTATATCACAGTTGACATTGTCCGTAAACTTGAGTTAATTTGCAAACAAAAAATCACACAATGATGGAAAGAACTGCGTTGTCCTTGTTAATGCAGACAGAGAAGAGGTCCAACTTCCTAATCATAGCCTCAATTTTGTCCCGCACATTGAATATAGTTGCGGAGAGTCCCTATAATCCTAGATTATGATCATTTAGGCGAGAAAAAACATCACCCAGATAGTAATGTGAGAAACTCGACATCATGCAAACGAAAATGATGGCCAGTTAAGAGAACTTTAAGCTTGTCTCTCAATACAAAAAAAACGTGTCAATACTTTGCCCCTTGATAACAAGCACACTTCTAGTATGTTGTAAAAAGTGTTACATGGTTGCTGCCCATAGCATTGCAAAATGCAGAAAATACACAAGAGTTCAGGGGCCTTGCTTTAACAAAGTTAAACCATTTTCACTGAGTGTGCAAAACGTCTTTCAAGTTGTCAAGCTTTCCGTTGTCAGCAAGAGCCTGTCAGTGGATGCTTCCGTATACCCAAGTGGCGTCGGAAGCAACAGCTTGCACTTGCTTTACCACTCCACAGTGTCTTCATGTCATGACTTTTGCGCCATCATTACAGATACCAACACATCTTGACCACCATTTGATGTCACAAAGCTGTCCAGTACTTTAAAAAAATCCTCTCCTGTTGTCTTGGTTTCCAATCGTTTGTAGAAGAGGATGTCTTCCTTAATTGACCCCCCATAAAAGTAACGGACATATAACAGGAGCTGTGCCAGGCCCGCCACATCTTTTGACTCATCGAGCTGTAATGCATAGAATTCACTGGCTTGTATGCGAAGCAGTAATTGTTTCAAAACATCTCCTGCCATGTCACTGATGTGTTGTGAAACAGTGTTGTTTGATGAAAGCATTGTCTGTATAGTTTTTCTGGTCTTGTACCCCAACATTGACAAAGCCATATCCGCGGCAGCAGGAAGAATTAAGTCCTCCACAATAGTATGGGACTTGCCTGTCCTAGCCACTTGGTAGCTCACCATATAAGACGCTTCTAGCCCCGTCTTATTAATGGTATCTATTGCTTTTATACATGTCTTACTACTCGATAGTCATCTTAATGCTCGCTCTAAAAACTCAAATAGCCCGGCTACTCAGGCAAGAAAAAAAACATCACCCAAAGGTATAGCCCGTTGGAAAATCGAAATGGACTGTTTGAAAATCTGAATGACCTTTTTATTTGGCGTACCCCCGACAGGATTGCCCCAGTTTGGGAATAGCCGCTCTCGTCCATATTGTCACGAACCGGCTCAAAGCCCGTAACAAAAGGGAGACAATGTGGAGGTAAGGAGTAACAAAATATATATTTATTAAATAAAGCAACTAAGGAAAATATACGATGGTGTGTGTAATCAGTAATCAGTAGTGTAAGTGAGTGTTTTGCATGCATGAATGTGGTAATGCAGGGTGTTGAAAGGTGCCAAAGCAAACAACAAAAAGGCCATCAAGAAACACAACAAAATCTAGAAAGGTGTCTGTATGGAGAGAGTCTCTTCCATGAATGTGGAAGAGGTCTATTTATCCTGGGACACACCTGGCCCAGTTGTTTCCCATGTAGCTGATGCCCCTCCCAACTCCGCCCACCGGCATCCTAATAAGGAAACAAGAACAAAGAGAGAATACGGCAGACAGAGTAGGAGGGTCGTCACAATATTCTTTCAGGGGCAAAACTAGTACATAGGATTTCATATTAGGGATGATGCCATGATAACATGTACAGCTCCAGCTTGGGGGTGGGTCCCATAGTTGAGAGTCGTAAAAGTAACTCATATACATAACCAAAAGTATGTGGACACCTATTCCAGAATCATGAGCACTGATATGGAGTTGGTCCACCCTTTGCTGCTATACTAGCCTCTACTCTTCTGGGAATGTTTTCCACTAGATGTTGGAACATGGCTGTGTGAACTTGCTTCCATTCTGCCACAAGAGCATTAGTGAGGTTGGGCATTGATGTTGGATTAGACCTGGCTTCCAGTAGGTGTTCCAATTCATCCCAAAGGTGTTCGATGGGGTTGAGGTCAGGGCTCTGCAGGCCAGTCAAGTTCTTCCACACCGATCTCAAAAAAACATTTCTTTATGGACCTCGCTTTGAAACAAGAAAGGGCCTTCCCCAAGCTGTTGCCACAAAGTTGGAAGCACAAAATCATCTAGAATGTTGAAGCATTAAGATTTCTCATCACTGGAACTAAGGGGCCTAGCCCAAACCATGAAAAACAGCCCCAGAACCTTATTTCTCCTCCACCAAACCTTTCAGTTGGCACTATGCGGTGGGACAGGTAGCAATCTCCTGGTATACGACAAACCCAGATTCATCCGTTGGACTGCCAGATGGTGAAGCGTGATTCATCACTCTAGAGAATGCAATTCCATTGCTCCAGAGTCGAATGGCGCCGGTCTTTACACCACTCCAGCCAACACTTGGCATTGCGTATGGTGAACTTAAGCTTGTGTGCAGCTGCACGGCCATGGAAACCCATTTCATGAAGCTCCCGGCGAACAGTTATTGTACTGAAGTTGCTTCCAGAGGCAGTATGGAACTCGGTAGTTAGTGTTGCAACCGCGAAAGACAGACAATTTTTACACGCTATGAGCTTCAGCACTTGGCAGTTCCGTTCTGTGAGCTTGTGTGGCCTACCACTTCTCGGCTGAGTCGTTGTTGCTCCTAGACGCTTCCACTTCACAATAACAGCACTTACAGTTGACCGGAGCAGCTATACTGTAGCAGGGCAGAAATTTGACAAACTGACTCGTTGGTAAGGTGGCACCCTATGACGGTGCCACGTTGAAACTCACTGAGCTCTTCAGTACAGGCCATTCTACTACCAATGTTTGTCTATGGAATTTGCATGGCTCTGTGCTCGATTCTATACACTTGTCAGTCACTTTTCTCTATGAACTTAAGTGACTTTTCCTCATTTAGGGTCATGACACCTAACTTCAAAATGTGGGAACACCGATGTGTTGTGGTATGTGTGTGTGTATATTTTGTATACAAACATAATGTTATGGGTCATTTTGACCCGGAGGCTTTAATGTGTATAGATATTTGCACAGGTCCAAAATTAACAAGTGTCTTTGATGTATTTTGTTCTAACTCGTTCTGGTTGCACTTTTATTATTATGTTTGGGTGAAAAGGAGCTTTCCCAAGCTTCTCCTTCTCAGTGCTAGAGCAGCAGATCTCTGACACAGACACTCAAAAATCAGCTCCAAACAGAAAATGCTTGTTTGTGAGAAAGGAAACATTTCTAACAAAAAAATCTTAAATATAGAGTTTTTGAAATCAAATGTTCTTGTATTTCTTCTTTCTGAAAGGTCTGACAAGACAAAATAACGTTTTGGCTATTTTCACTTGATTCTTTGACTGCCTTGAGTGTGTTTAAACTGTGCTGGTCAATCTGACTTTACTGACTGTGGACTTTAATGCAGGCAAACTTAAATGTGTTTTACCTCATTTCTACAAATCTAGACCACCTTTGCACCACACACAGAGATGCAAACAAAGCTCTCCCTCACTATCCATTTGGAAAATCTGACCATAATTGTATCCTCCTGATTCCTGCTTCAAGCAAAAACTAAAGCAGGAGGTACCAGTGACTCACTCAATATGGAAGTGGTCAGATGCCACGGATGCTACGCTACAGGACTGTTTTGCTAGCGCATACTGGAATATGTTCCAGGATTCATTCAACGGCATTGAGGAGTATACCACCTCAGTCATTGGCTTCATCAATAAGTGCGTCGACAACGTCATCTCCACAGTGACCGTACATATATATCCCAACCAGAAGCCATGGTTTACAGGCAACATCCGCATCGAGCTAAATGCTGGAGCTGCCAATTTCAAGGAGCAGGAGACTAATCTGGACGCTTATAAGAAATCCCGCTACCCCCTCAGACGAACCATGACTTTTATGCTCGCTTCAAGGCAAGCAACACTGAAGCATGCATGAGAGCACAAGCTGTTCCGGACGACTGTGCAATAACGCTCTCGGTAGCCGATGTGAGGAAGACCTTTAAACAGGCCGTGTGGCCAGACAGATTACCAGGACATGTACTCAATGCATGAGCAGACCAACTGGCAAGTGTCTTCACTGACATTTTCAAACTCTCCTTGACCGAGTCTGTAATACCTACATGTTTCAAGCAGGCCACCAATGGCATAATCTCGGATATCCTAGACCCACTCCAATTTGTATTCCTCCCCAACAGATCCACAGATGACGCAATCTCAATCACACTCCACACTGCCCTTTCCCACCCGGACAAAATTAATATCTATGTGAGAATACTGTTCATTGACTACTGCTCAGCGTTCAACACCATAGTGCCCACAAAGCTCATCTCTAAACGTAGAACCCTGGGACTAAACACCTCCCTCTGCAACTGGATCCTGGACTTCCTGATGGGCCACACCCAGGTGGTAAGGTTAGGCAACAACACACCTTCCACACTCATCCTCAACACTGGGGCCCCTCATGATGGGCCCTCCCATCATTAGGTTTGCCGACGACACAAAAGTGGTTGGCCTGATCACCAACGACAATGAGACAACCTATGGAGAGGTCAGAGAACTGTCAGTGTGGTGCCAGGACAACAACCTCTCCTTCAATGTGTGGAAGACAAAGGAGCTGATCGTGAACTACAGGGAAAGGCGGGCCGAACAAGCCACCATTAACATTGACAAGGCTGCAGTTGAGCGGGTCGAGAGTTTCAATTTCTTTGGTGTCCACATCACCAACAAATTAGTATGGTCCAAACACACCAAGACAGTCGTGAAGAAGGTACAACAAAACATTTTCCCCCTCAGAAGACTGAAAAGATTTGGCATGGGTCCCAAGATCCTCAAAGTTCTACCGCTGTACCATCGAGAGCATCCTGACCGGTTGCATCACCGCCTGGTATGGCAACTGCTCGGCATCTGACCGTAAGGCTCTACAGAGGGTAGTGCGTATGGCCCAGTACATCACTGGAGCCAAGCTTCGTGCCATCCAGAACTTATAAACTAGGTCGTGTTAAAGGGAAACCCAAAAAATTGTCAAAGACTCCAGTCATCCAAGCAGTACCGGAGCGCACAGCAAGCTGTACTCGGAGCGCCTAGTCTAGGACAAAGTCTCCTCAACAGCTTCTACCCCCAAGCCATAAGACTGCTGAACAATTAGTCAAATGGCCACCCGTACTGTTTACATCCCACCCCCCCATTTGTTTATTACACTGCTGCTACTCGCTGTTTATTATCTATGCATTGTCCCTTTACCCCTACCTACAAATTATCTCGACTAACCTGTAGCCCTGCACATCGACTCTGTAGCGGTACTTCCTGTATATAGCCCCTGTAACGGTTTTCGTCTGGTGAAGGAGAAGCGGACAAATGCAGCGTGGTATTTTTGAGACATGTTTAATGAGGAATGAAAAAACGAACTATACAAAAACAACAAACGGAGCGTGAAAACCTATACAGCCTATCTGGTGACAGCAAACACAGAGACAGGAACAATCACCCACAAAATACTCAAAGAATATGGCTGCCTAAATATGGTTCCCAATCAGAGACAACGATTATCACCTGACTCTGATTGAGAACCGCCTCAGGCAGCCATAGACTATGCTAGACACCCCCAAGACCAAACACACCACAATAAACCCATGTCACACCCTGGCCTGACCAAATAAATGAAGACAAACACAATATAATACGACCAGGGCGTGACAGCCCCATTATTTTATTGTGTTACTTTTTATTCTTTTTTACTTTAGTTTATTTGGTAAATATTTTCTTAACTCTTTCTTGAACTGCATTGTTGGTTAAGGGCTTGTAAGTAATAATTTCAACACCTGTTGTATTCGGCGCATTTGACAAAGTTTGATTTGATTTGAAACAACTACAAAAGAACACCAATAAGAAGAATTCACTTTTTTTCCACCTTTATTTAACCAGGTAGTTGAGAACAAGTTCTCATTTGCAACTGCGACCTGGCCAAGATAAAGCATAGCAGTGTGAACAGACAACACAGAGTTACACATTGAGTAAACAATAAACTAGTCAATAACACTTGCTTGGGCCAAGAAATAAGAGCAATGGACATTGGTCTGATGAGTCTAAATTTGAGATAATGTTTCCAACCGCCGTCTCTTTGAGAGACACATAGTTAAACGGATGATCTCCACATGTGGTTACCACCATGAAGCATGGAAGAGGAGGTGTGATGGTGCAACAGTATCTTCTAAATCAAAGAGGAATAGGTGAAGCATGAATATGTTGGCGACATGAATAACGATTTAGTGTAGTCAAAGCTTATAGGGTCCCCTGGGAAACACAGAACATCACTTTGTTTCCTTTCCATTTCCATGATTCCAAAAGTTCACCCAAGTGTTTTGATCTAAATCACAATTGCAACATTTGGTTAAACATAAGGCCTAGTATTTTTGCCCATATCGTGGCAGTGTGGAAATGATCTCAAATGAGTGCAAGAAATGCAGAAATTGATGGAAATGCAGGAAATTATTTTAGGTTGAAGTTGAATTTAACAGTATAAAACAATCCAAATGGAGAAAGACCCATTGAAATAATTTAGAATATATGTGTTGCCACCCTAGGGTCACGCACTACTACTAACTTTTATTAATCAAAAACATCAAATACCGTAAAAAAAAAAGAAAAACCATGATATGATATTTTGGCCATATCGCCCAGCCCCTGTGGCTACTTGGAAGAATCTAAAATATATGTTGATATGTATAACACTTTTTTGGTTCCTTCAATGTAGAAAATAGTAAAAAGAAAGACAAACCCTTGTCCAAACTTTTGACTGGTGATCTCATTCTATCGATACAGGTGTATGAGTGGGCAACCGTTGTATCTGTGGGTGCCATTGTTGAGACTGTAATGACGACCTTCCAGTGTAAATAGCCCATCTATTTGCTGTAAAAATGTATCCATTAAACAACACTGTTTATGCCTGATGATGAACTATGGCGATGTGCCGGCTGCTGGGAGGAGTCTATCAAGCGGAACCCGCTGTTTGAACTATGTCTCTCTGCACCAGGAGGGGGGCAGGTTAGGGTGTAGCGCGATTACTTGGTGTCGTTCTCCATGCCCAGTCACACTGTCGTATTAAGGTCATTCTCGAGTGCTGAACCTTTTGGAGTTTAACTTAATCTAAAATCGATTTAGACACTCCTCCAGCAGCCCTGAAGTGAATTGGTCAATCACTGTGCTAGCAATGCGTTCCAAGAAGTCTGTGTGAAAACATTAGCTATTTCAAAAAAAAAATGGGAGACCATCGTACCATAGCACAGCAAGGACAGTGTAAATACAGAGCATTATCGGTAATGTGATTAATGTTAATCGTGACTTTCTCCTAAATGTTATCCTCACTGGCTGTCTGTCTAATGATCCTATAGCATCTGCTAAGCATTTCAAACAGTAAGAAGCAGTCAGTAAAAACTAATGTGGCCACCTGCAGTGGGAGATTCACTTGTATGAACCATACGAGGTATTCCACAACTGTCGACAACAGTTGTAGAAAGGCAGCATGCTTGGCTTAGCAGCGGCAAAACCTCCCGGCCTATTGATTTTCTGTCCTGGTGGTACAGCACATAACACCAGTCTATGGCCTACAAAGAGAATTCATATGAGGCAGAGCACAGTAGTTCCTTACCAAGAACCCATATACAGCACTTGCAGAGAAAGAGGGGGGGATGGTGGTGTAAAGCCTCATCTCTCTTTTCTGCTTGGAATAAGGTCCCCCTGGAGCTATTGATCCAAGAGTGCGTTGCCCCTCTACAGCACCCTTGCCTCTGGCTGTCAGATGCCTTGTCTTCAACTATCGCTGCCCACAATGGCTGACAGCAAGACTGGGATCCCAGGGGGACAATTTTGCAAACTAATGGTTAACTCTATGAAAGTTTAGTCCAAAACAGCCAAAAAGTTGGTTTACTATGCCTTATAATGGTTCAATGCTGGAAAGTTATGTAAGTGCTTAATTTTTCCAAACCTAGTTCTACCATTGCATGAAGATGAACAGAATGTAAGCATGAGCTGACAATAATTGCAAATTCTAACAGTGTAATTAATACATTTCACATATGCTATAGCAAAAAATAATAATTTGGTTGTTTATGTAGGCCTTGGGTAACATTAGAATACCATTGTTTTTTTATTTCAAATAACAATAGCATTTTCATTCGTTTTTTATGTTACTGTAGGCTATACTAAAAACAAAGAAACACAAAAAAACACCTCAATTCAAGTGTTCAATCAGTTTTATTCGTGGTGTGCCTTTGTTACAACTATGAAACAGAAAGCATATGTGTTGGAACACAGTAACAGCTTCTTTTTATAATAACAAAATAAAATAAATACCCCAACCACCAAGACGCACGATCAGCAAGATGTGCGGTCAAATTATGAAAACATCAGTAGCCTAAACAGTAATATAAGCACGAAGTGGCCTTAATAAATAGCGAAAATCATCACATAAGCAATAATGGGGTTAATATAGGAATGTAGGCAATTATTGTCAGCTCGTGCTTACATTGTGTTCGTCTTCACACAATGGCATCAGTTGGATTTCATTTAGCTGTTAACTCTTATCCTAACAGTTGACACAAATCTTCGTAACTTTCACTTGCTTGACACACTTTGATATACCTTTGTTTGGTTGTACTGCTTAAGTCTACAGTTCTCTCTTTATTGTTGTCTTGTCGTTCAACAGCACCTTTGTGGAGTACAACAGCTGTGCTGGTGGCTTATTTTGCGCAGAGGGAGGGAGGGAGCGACTCACTTTGTTCATGGTGCCGACGAGGCTTGTTATTTGCAAGCAACTTGTTCGCCAATGACAGTGAAGTGAAGAAATTCTCCATGGTGACATTTCACCCTTTGCCATCATAAGGTTCCACAAGCCTCATCACAACATTCTCCAACACTTGCTCAACTGCTGCTCGACTTGGATCTTTTCCCAGATATTGAAAGCCGTTCAGCATGTACAATTGTTCCCTCTCTCACAGTGTAGCCCACTCCAAGTAGGCCAGATCAGACAGATAAGACTGTTTGGATTCGGAGGACTGATAGAGTACCTACCATTTTGAGATTAGAACAGATCAATACAATGGAATGGCCCACCCTGTTCTTCAATTGGTAATGACATTATCATGCATCGTTAGCTTCCCCTCGCTCATTAACTCACCAATTCACCCCCTTTCTCCCTCCCCATCATACTTCATTTATTTTATCTGTTGTGATATGTGTGGAATTAGTTTCTATATAGTTTAGGTTCAGTTTCGAGGCAATTATCGGGATGATTATCAGCTGGGCACTGCACATTCAACTGTCAGGAGAAGCAGAGGCAATGGGGGAAACCATTGAAAAATGACGTGCCCTCCTAAAACTGGTTATGACTCCAGTTTTGTTTGTAATATTAAGATACAGCGTGTTATATGGATGTATTGATGGAAAGTCAAGAACGGGCGGGGCATGACTTCAAAAAGGACAGAGTAATAACGTTTTCAAATACATGAACTTTATCGGTTCTAGTGTAAATCACAGCTGTTGAATTCAGATCATAACTAGCCTCTCCTCTGTCTTCAAACTCAGGTTTGAAGAGAATGCATGCCCTGACCACCCAAGCCAACTACGAGCTGCGCATTGACCTGGAGGACTTTGAGAACAGCACAGCCTTCGCCCAGTATGGAGCCTTTGGAGTGGGACTGTTCTCCGTTGACCCGGATGACGATGGATACCCGCTGACTATTGCTGATTACTCAGGCACTGCAGGTACTGCAATATCCAACTGTACTGTAGCCATTTATTATGGCTCATTCACATTTGTTTCATAGACTTCATAAATGCCCCTTAAAGCATTTAGAAATTGTACTGATCTTCCTATTGGTCAATGCCCCCCTCTCAGGGAAGAAATACAATTTCTAAACATCCAAATATCAGGAAAATCCAATTCAGACATCTGTTCACCAGTATGAGAGTCTTTCTCTGGCTGTTGTTTGTTCTACATCAGCTGTAGATCATGAGCAGCAGCATCCAGGCAATGTGTGTGTGATTCTCCACGGTTCAGCTCTTCTGTCGCGAAGGGCTCTTTTGGACATTAATTGGGTCCCTCCCCTCCGTTAGTCTCAGGTCCCCCCCCCCCAGCCCCTCACTCATGGTTGGGCCCAGCTGGATAAAATCATGACCTTCCAGGGCTGCTGGAAAGGGCAGGGATGATGAAGCTGTAGGATGCCTCTGTGGCCACGGCAAAAAAAAGCAGGCCATTAGGTTATTACGGCCTGACATAAACAAACAGTCGGCTTCCACTTGATTTAATTAGTGAAGTTGTCTTTAAACGTCTGCTGCCAGGGATTCATGCAACATTGATTCCCAATCTTATCAATTCAAGTTGACTTTTCATCCTCTCTTGTTGTTTTTGTTCAGACGAATTGAGGCTCCGGGATTTAAAAGAAAAAAGAAAAAAAATAAGTTTGTTTAAAGGCCTAGTGCAGTCAAAATTGTGATTTTTCTGTGTTTTATATACACTGAGTGTACAAAACATTAATAACACCTACTCTTTCGATGACATAGACTGACTATGTTAATACAGGTGAAAGCTATGATCCCTTATTGATGTCACTTGTTAAATCCACTTCAATCAGTATAGATGAAGGAGAGGAGAGGTTAGAGAATGATTTTAAGCCTTGAGACAATTGAGACATGGATTGTGTATGTGTGCCATTCAGACTGTGAATGGGCAAGACAAAATTATTAAGTGCCTTTTGAAAGGGGTACAGCATAGGTGCAACGGTTTGTTGTCAAGAACTGCAACTCTGCTGGGTTTGTCATGCACAACAGTTCCCCATGTGTATCAATAATGTTCCACCACCCAAAGGACATCCACCCAGTTTACCCAACTGTGAAAAGCATTGGAGTCAACATGGGCCAGCATCCCTGTGGAATGCTTTCGACATCTTATAGAGTCCATGCCCCAATTAATTTTCAGGGCAAAAGTGGGGGGAGCAACTCAATATTAGGAAGGTGTGCTTAATGTTTGTACACTCAGTTTATATTTCCATCCTATGAGCTTGGAATAATACTGTCAAATTGCGAAAATGGTGACAATGCCCTTTTAGTGTAAGAGCTGTTTGAAAACACTTATTTTGTTGGGATAGAGTTTTGGCCTGCCTCACCAGGCAGTAAATTAGTTGATATACCAATAAGAAAGAAAGAGTTTCAAACCTCTCTGCCAAAAATAACTAGTTTTCAAATTTCTCCTCCCCACTCCCAGACAGTTCTAGCTAAAATGATTGCTTGAGAAGTTGCTCTTCGCTAAGGAGCTTCACTACATTACCAAAAGTATGTGGACACCAGCTCATCGAACATCTCATTCCAAAATCATGAGCATTAATGTCCCCCCCTTTACTGCTATAACAGCCTCCACTCTTCTGGGAAGGCTTTCCAATAGATGTTGGAACATTGCTGCAGGGAATTGCTTCCATTCAGCCACAAGAGCATTAGTGAGGTTGGGCAGTGATGTTGGCCGATTAGGCCTGTCTCACAGTCGGCGTTCCAATTCATCACAAAGGTATTCAATGGGGTTGAGGTCAGGGCTCTGTGCAGGTCAATCAAGTTCTTCCAAATCGATCTTGACAAACCTTTTTGTATGGACCTCGCTTTGTGCATAGGGGCATTGTCATACTGAAACATGAAAGGACCTTCCCCAAACTGTTGCCACAAAGTTGAAAGAACAGAATCGTCAAGAATGTCATTGTATACTGTAGCATTAACATTTCCCTTCACTGGAACTAAGGGGCATAGAACCATGAAAAACAGACTATTATTCCTCCTCCCCACCCAATTTTACAGTTGGCAATATGCATTCGGACAGGTAGCGTTCTCCTGGTATCTACCAAAAACCAGATTCGTCCATCGGAATGCTAGATGGTGAAGTGTGATTCATCACTCCAGAGAGCACGTTTCCACTGCTCCAGAGTCCAATGACGGCAAGCTTTACACCACTCCAGCCGACACTTGGCATTGCGCATGGTGATCTTAGGCTTGTGTGCGGCTGCTCGGCCACGGAAACCCATTTAATGAAGCTCCCGACAAACAGTTATTGTGTGGACATTGCTTCCAGTGGCAGTTTGGAACTCGGTAGTGATATTTCCACACTATGCACTTCAGCACTCGGCAGTCCAGTTTTGTGAGCTTGTGTGGCTGAGCTGTTGTTTCTCCTAGATGTTTCCACTTCAAATTAATAGCACTTACAGTTGACCAGGGCAGCTCTAGCTCTTCAGTAAAGCCATTCTACTGCCAATGTTTGTCTATGGAGATTGCATGGCTGTGAGATTGCATGGCTGTGCATGACTCAATGTTATACACCTGTCAGCAACGGGTGTGGCTGAAACAACCGAATCCACTCATTTGAAGGGGTGTCCACAGACTTTTGTACATGTAGTGTTTGTTTTCAATTAAAATTGTGAGAAAAAAAATCACAGTAAGGTACTTAATTGTTACCCAGAAATGTTTTGATATTGAGATTTTAGAAAACGGCAGCATTGGACCTTAATAAAATGTTACTCTGCAGCAGCACTGTTTTGACTTCAGCACAGTCCTGAGTGTGCTTTCAATACCTGGATTTAAATGATTTGTTATTCATATATTTGGTTTCAGTTAAGTGGCATTTGGGAGGAACAGTTTGAGATGGGACAGTCAAAACCAATGATAAAGGATATGTTCACATATTGACTAAGACAGTACTTGTATTTCTTTCCCCCCGTTTGTTCTGCATCCGTTCACACAGAAAACTGTCGCTGCCTTTTAGTCTTTGATAATTAATCTTCAATCCTTGCAAAGATTATTTAACCATTATCCTAAACAACAAAATTATGGTTATATACTACAGAATTGTGTATCATATATAAACATGAAATGAGTACTCTACCGGCAGAGAAATAGGGCGAACGTGCAATTACCTGTGTTGATGAGGCACACGAGCTGTTCACACTTTTAAGTGCTTACGCTCAGAACTTGAAAGAAACTCTTTAATGACAGTTTGTTACCTAACCAACGTGTTTTAACCATATCATTACTAGGGCCACAGGAGTTTTGAATATGTTTTATTACAATGCTTGTGGAGGAACACATAATTTCCCTCTGATGTTTTTAATGTATTCATTGTGAATATGATTATGAGTTCTGGTGCATGTTTAAATACTTTCTCTGCTCTCATTGTAGGTTTCTCCCAGGATATTTGATTAAAATGTGTCCTACATTACATTACATTGCATTACAGTTGTTATAATGGTACAGTAGGCATCCATTTACACGGCATCTTAAGGAGTTTAAGAGGTTTAATCATCCATGCAGTGTGTCATTATCATATCCTGCCACTATGTTTACAATTATTCAATATTTAAAAGGTTGCCAACCTTTATTAGCGGTAATCCACGAGCGTGTTGAAGCGGTTAAAGTCAGAATAGAATAGATGTACAATAGGTGGTGCATACAATACACTGGGGTACTTTTTCCATAGGAAGAGAGGCAGACTCGTCCTACACTGCCCTAATAAACTGACTCTTCCCTTTGTGCACTGCATGGTTTTACTATTATCACCATGCTCTTTCATCAGCTGCACGAACAAAACAAGTAATGTGGTCTGTAATAACTCCATTTCATTGTTGTATGAGTCGGGGAGTAAACTGACATTTCAAAAATGTTCAACTTCATATTCATAATGTCCAGCACCACCCCAGCATGAACATGGGTGAAAATGGCCATTTCTATGTTTTTTTTGTAAAAAAAAAAAGATAGAGGAAGACAAGTGTTTCCTATGACATTGTCAACAATTAGTAGGAAATGCCTACTCATAATTGGTTAAAATCACATGATGCACACCAATGATGTCATTGGAATCACTTATCTTCCGCTATCTTTTTTTTACTACAAAAAAAAGTGCCATTTTCACCTACTGTATGTAGATGTTGGAGTGGTGCAGGAGATTATGAATATTTAGTAGAACATTTTTGAAATTTCCCTTTCACCCTGTGTCCTGGCTAAATTCCCAATCTAACCTCTTAAACTACAGTGTAACTTCGTGCTCTCAGTCAACTCACCCAGTAAAACAAGGGTTAAATAAGTCTATAGTCTGAGGCACTTGGTGGGAAATTGAAATGTATAACAGGATCTGTAATCTGCATAATGTGATAGTTAGGGGGAGATTTTTCTCCTTATCATCAGCCCATGATTACGAGGCATGATATGAAAGCCAAATCTGAGAGGATATCCATACAAAAAAATGGAGTTAGTGCTATGTGGGCAATAAGCAGCTGTCGCTAAGAGCTGCCTGGTCCAGCCACAGTAGAATTAGCACCTTCAGAGTAGAGCGTGGTGCTGCACAGAGGGGATTTGATTAATGCACCACTGGCTGCTGCATTACATCCCTGAAACATACATCATAGGGTTTAATAAGGCCACCACCACAGCCTACAGCCTCTCCACCAGTCTTCCTCTGATCTACACACACACACACACACACACACACACACACACACACACACACACACACACACACACACACACACACATATCCTACTGGGCACACACTGGTTGAATAAATGTTGTTTTAATGTAATTCATCAATGTATTGTGACGTGGAATCATAGTGGAAATTAGATTGGATTTGAAAAACGTCATCAACCAGCACCGTTTTCATCTCATTTCAACCAACTTTGTAAACATTGAAATGAGGGTAAAACTTCAACTTAAATACATTAACTTAACTTGACTAACAAGTTGTTACATCAATCTAATTTCAATATATTCATCAGAACTATATATATGTTGAAAGTTCCACATAGACATTTTACTAATATTTTTATCCTATATTGATTACATATTGTGTGGTTGAATTTATGTAGAATTTCATATTTGATTAGAGATATTTTATTTGACCTTGTTTCAATGTTGATAGTAAAATGGTATGTTTAAATCAACGTCGTTGTTTCAACGTCATGCCATCAATCTAAATAAAGAGCTATTTTGAATGTGAAGCCACAGTCCACCAATTCCTGCCTGAACATTGACTCATACTGGTATATAATGGGCAATAATCTTCAGTGAGAACAAGTATACCATCCAGATCAACCTCTATCTACTCTGCTTAGCTTTGAAAACAAGCTGTGTTCGATTCAGCTGAGCTAACATGTCAACACATTTCTCTCTCTCTCTAACACAGAACCTGACAATAGCAAAGTAATTTACTTGCCCATCCCTGTGGTTTTCATTTATTTCAGTATAATGTTATTTCACCAAGCAGTAATGGTCTTTCTTTTTAAACCTCTCACACATATACCACCATACATGTCATCATGATCCTGTCAAAGTGCTAAAATGCTGGCAACCTCTCTCATTCCCCACCCTCTCTCTCTCTCTATTTCGCTCTCTCCCTCTCCTCCCTGTTCCTGCACCCACCCCTCCTCCCGTCTGTCTGTCTTTGTAAGGTGACTCAATGCTCAAACACAACGGGATGAAATTCACCACCAAGGACCAAGATAACGACCACTCGGAGAACAACTGTGCCTCCTTCTACCACGGTGCCTGGTGGTACCGCAACTGCCACACGTCCAACCTGAATGGACAGTACCTGCGTGGGCCACACACCTCCTACGCCGACGGCATCGAGTGGTCCTCCTGGACGGGCTGGCAGTACTCCCTTAAATTCACTGAGATGAAGATTAGAGCCACAACAGAGGAGAACAAATGAGAGGGAACCGATAGCACGAGAAACAGTAGATGGATGGACTTAGGCGTTATTAAAGACACTCGACCTGCCGAAAATTAGAATAAGGACTCTGAACCTTAATCTGCTCGTACTGTAACCCCTGTCCAAAAACATTCTTAATGCCCTCCAAACGTCGACCATTTTGTGGTGTTGTGTTGAAACCTCAGCTTCTTGCTGATCTGATCATGTTTCTAATAATTATTTAAAAAAATAATGCAGGCAATGTCAGAACCACAGTATTGTTGTGCTTTTAAAAGTAAAGCTGTGGAATTTTGAAATATGAAATGTTAGGATTTTTCTCATTCTCTTAAGTGAAATTGAATTGAACGAATTGAGTTTCCGACAATTTATTTGGGTTGTCCCAGCTGCTTGTATGTACAGTTAACTTTGCATCTGACAGCAGTCTGAGTTCTCCTAAGTGTTACGCAGGGGGTTCAGTGAACCACGCTCACGAGATGGGGAACCTTGCTTGAGACCTGAATACGTGTGATAGGTCCCTGAGCTAACACTCAGACTTTAGCTCAGTAGGTTAACACTGTCTTGAGACATGCAAGAGACACAGGTTTGAACCCCAGTCAGTTACATGATCTTGTGGTTTACCCCTAGCTCCTTTTTGACCCCTAGACATACCTTGTACAGATCATGTGTCAGTCCAGTGCCCCAGTAAGACACATTCATGACAAAGCATTATATCAGTCAGACAGGGGTTTGAAAGCCAACCCAATCACTTCACAAAAGGCAGCCTTGCCTTTTACATAACATTTACAAATACAATGATCCCACAAGAGTGGCTTTGAGCAACATGCATGTGTGACCTGTTACAATGAAAGTAGAGAGAATGAAGAGAATATGTGAAAGGGCTGGGCCAGCGGTGTGCCAATTATAATCAGAGGCCTGGATCTGTGTAGCCTTCCAGTTGTTGGTGGAAACCTCAGACAGTAGGTTCTAACCTATAAATTCATCTCCTCTGAGAACCAAGTCTCAGTGATATGCTATCTTGACTCAACTCAAATTAGTCCTTTCAATATACTGGATTGTGCTTACTCCTGAAGCCTTCTAGTCTGTCATCTTCAGTGTGTGTACAGGAGATGATTGATAAAGTCAGGCAAACGGTGTTCTTACTCAGTCAGAGTACCAAAAATTGAGATTCCCCTATGGGCAACC
This sequence comes from Oncorhynchus masou masou, assembly GCF_036934945.1. NCBI lineage: Eukaryota > Metazoa > Chordata > Actinopteri > Salmoniformes > Salmonidae > Oncorhynchus > Oncorhynchus masou. The sequence goes on along the minus strand of NC_088236.1, from coordinate 42,395,583 downwards.
AAAGTTTTAAAAAATACGAAAATATTGTGACATAATACAACAACTGCTGGTAATTCATTCCCTGCAAAAAGCAGCCTTTTCATCTGCCCAGATGTTGAATGACATTGTGTCACTGGTACAGTATGAGTGTGTCTTTCTCATTATTTACAGTGATATGATATAGTGTTCGATACCTTGGAGGCAGCAGACAGTTGTACATCTGTGTAGTTTCCAGACCTGGGTTCAAATACATTTGTATCTGCTATTAAAAATGCTTTCTATTGTGTATTTGAGAATTTTTAAATATACAGCCCAAAACAGACTTTTATTTGAGTATTTGAATGTTTATTTTTTTTTTAATTGAACAAATAAAGTCTATCAAATTGTATTTGAAAGTATTCTCAAATACTTTTCTGGAACACTATTTGAAACCCTTTTCAAATATATTTTCACCAAACATATTTCAAATACTCTAAATGTTTAGCAAAAGCCAGATGATTATATACAATCCTATGAATATATGTTCTAATATATGTTCTAAGTAAATCGATCAATGAATTGCTCAAAGGGACTTTAAAGTGGCAATCACCCCAACACTGTTCTGTTTACTTAAGAATCAGACTTTCCTTTCCAATTTTTGCCTAAAATGACACCCAAATCTAACTGCCTGTAGCTAATCTTTGAAATGCAAGAGAAATGCCATACTTTCAGATAGGAGATTGTAGATTTTGGCCACCAGATGGAAGCAGTGTGTGTGCAAAGGTTAAGACTGATCCAGTGGAGAATTACATTACTGCACACTATTTTGTATCAAGTCTGCCAGGAGTTTGCCCAAATATGGCAAATTGGTCAGTTGATACATTTTCAAGTACATAACTACAGAGAACATACAAAAATGCTATGGTAATAAATGTTTTTATCTTATACACTAACTTTCACACGTTGAGATGGCTGGGTGGGGTGGGTGTGGAGTCAGAGACAGCAGTGTGGTTAAACTGTAGACCCCAGTTCATACATTTGAACATAAAAATGGATTTTATCAAACAAAACGATGCTACATTTTATCTCTGGGACCCTCAGGATGACAAATCAGAGCAAGATGACTGATTGTAAGTACATTATTTACCTTCAGAGGTGAATGTATCAAACCAGTTGCCATTATACGTTTTTGTTGTTGTGGTGTACTCCTCAAACGGTAGCATGGTATTTGTTCACTGTAATAGCTACTGTTAATTGGACACTGCAGTTAGATTTACAAGAATTTAAACTTTCTCCCCATATAAGACATGTCAATGTCCCAGGAAAGTTGGCTGTTGGATACAAAGTCATTCTAGTCACATTAGCACACATTAGCAACAACCACTCCGGTTTAGGGATACCTATCCTGTAGAGGTTTTAAACTGCTGAGGGATGGGGCTGGTGAAATGTTATCAAAAAGAACAAAGATATCGAGGATTACCTAATCACCCGATATCTTCCACCAACTACTGATCTTCTGAAATTCTGGAAAACACACAGTCACACACACCCAACACTGAGCAGGGTTGCTGCTGAGTACTTACATGTCCCAGCATCCTCCGCAGCTGTGGAGCGGCATTTAAGCATTGGAGGGCGTATCTTCAGACCAGATCGCTGCTCAATGTCCGACAAGCTTTTAGAAACCCTGCTGTTTTTTAAATGTAACATGGCATCTTGCCATCTTTCATGAGACACCAACGTAAGGTAGCCTAGTGGTTAGAGCATTGGACGAGTAACCCAAAGGTTGCGAGATCAAAGATCAGCTTCCTGAGCTGACAAGGTAAAAATCTGGTGTTCTGCCCCTGAACATGGCAGTTAACCCACTGTTCCTGTGCTGTCATTGAAAATAAGAATTTCTTCTTAACTGACTTGCCTCGTTAAATAAAGGTAAAATAAATAGTGTGATTAAACAGTGAAGTAAGACATATACATGTAATATCTAAATACTTGTTTTGTAAAGTAATTGGAATACCTGAAATCGTATTTGAACCGAGATCTGGTGGTGCCTATAAAAGTCAGAGTGACAAAGGTCTGTTACAAAGTAGAAATTGCACATTGAGGCTCACAACTTGGAGTCAATATTGAGACAACATTGTGTGGTGTGTTTGCCGGGAATGTGGTGGTCTCCTATGCATTTTGTATTTATGTTTAATTTACTGTTTGTTTTTGTCATGATGCGGCTCGTCTTTCCATTTAAAGGTTGAGTGAAAATATTGCTTATATGGTGATAGGTAGAGAGGTCTGTTTAAGTTAGGCTGAAACACACTTAGTGAGATTTTAATGTTGGTATTATTATGAGTGTGTTTATAATGGTAAGCTGTTGTTGTAAAAGATCCCTCAGTCCAATATGAGCACTTAATAATCAGATCTTCTGATTGACATTCAGTATACTTTCTATGGTTTTTGTCTCAAAATGAATAAAACATTGTGTTTAGATGTGTAAAGTTGTCTCATCACAGTATTTTAAAATAAAGGTATACTATAAGAACTAACATTTATCACTTTACAAACTTAGTTTTTAATTTCTTATGTTTGTAGCCTAATCTTATCCCTCATTATAGTTACTCAATTAGATGATAATTCCACCATAAGAGGGAAATTAAATAAAACATTCTCAATAACAGAGTACTGTCAGTTTGTCATTGGGGGAAGGGACAAAAATATCGTTTTTCTACAGATATACTGTAGACTACAATATTAGTACAGTTTTTGAAATTGTTTTAGCGCTATTGGTTACACGTGGTCTGCGGTTGTGAGGCTCCAACAACATTGGAGGCAGGTTATGGTGGAGAAATGCTTTACTTTCAATTATTTGGCAACAGCTCTGGTGGACATTCCTGCAGTCAGCATGGTAATTGCACACTCCCTCAAAACTTGAGACTTTTGTGGCATTGTGTTGTGTGACAAAACTGCACATTTTAAAGTGTAATTTTCTTATTCCCTGTGTATTGATCATGCTGTTTAATCAGCTTCTTGATATTCCACACCTGTCAGGAGAAATGCTCACTAACATGAATGTAAACAAATTTGTGCCTAAAATTTGAGCTCATGAAACATGGGACCAACACTTTTCTTTTTACCAGTATAGTTATTTTATCAACCAGGTAATCCAATAGCAAAAAAAATTCAAGATACATTTCCCTTTAAATGTAATATGCTATGATACATTAAACTGTTTTCAAATTAGGCAAAACTCTTGCATTACCCATTAAAATCAACTGAACATGAAATTTCATTAAATTCTATCCCGTGTGTGATCAAAGGTGCGATCAATGAACACGACATTCACAAAAATTATTCACAGAAATAATTACTGTAATCAAATGAAACAAATGAAATAAATTAAAGAAGCAGGCACTCGTTTGCATCAAGTCTGTCTTGAGCATTTGGCCAAACATTCTCATCCCCAGTTCCTCATTGTTCATTCACCTGGGGAAAAACTTTTTGGCATGACGAATCCAAGCCTGACATAGGTCTGGATTGAGGTCATTGCATGCCTGATCCATGGCCTGAAGGAGAATGGGAATGGCATCATGGGAATGGCATCTTACACTTGTATCGTAATTGTTACAAGTTTTGGGTTTTTCCATTTTTGTTTTAAAGGTTGGACTTTAGCACGTTAGCACATAGGGTGCACAGATTGGTGTCACCTCATTAGTCCGTATGTGCTACACCTGTGCTGGTTGCCATCTCATTAGGGGGAAGATGTTTTACCTGCGCTGGCCCAGGTGATATTTAAGAGTGGCTAGTGCAGTGCTCCACTTGTCTTGGGAGATGTGAAGGGTTTAGTTGGCACTCCCTGTTTGATATCTAGAAAAACCGTTATTTGTCTGATCTTTAAGTTTAGTGTTTGCCTTGGGAAAATTTAGAAGGTGCTCATGGTGGGTGTTTTTTAGGTCACAGTTGTTGTTGCTAGTCAACTTTCAGTGGATACCCCCATGAGTGTCTTTTACGAATCGCTCTGAGAACCCTACCTTGTTTTGTTTTGGTTGTTGTCAGTGACTCTTTGTTAATTCCCTTTTCTGTTTGAGCAACAATTTTTGGTTTTCTTGCTGGGGAATGTAACAGTAATCATGTCTTGTATATTCTACTTATGTAGTGTAATGGTCCAGTACATGACTCTGTTCGTAAGAGCATGGCACTAGCAACACGAGTTGTGGGTTCCATTCCCACTGTTGTCACATAGAAAAATGTGCAGTCTCATACAGTGCATAGTGTATTCAGAAAGTATTCAGACCCCTTTACATTTTCCACATTACAGCCTTATCATAAAATGGATTAAAAGGAGAAAAAAAATCAATTTATCAATTTACACACGATACCCCATAACAACCAAGCAAAAACAGGTTCAGAGTTTTGCAAATGTGTGTATATATACAGTTGAAGTCGGAAGTTTACACACATAGGTCGGAGTCATTAAAACTAGTTTTTCAACCACTCCACAAATTTCTTGTTAACAAACTATAGTTTTGGCAAGTTGGTTAAGACATCTACTTTGTGCATGACACAAGTAATTTTTCCAACAATAGTTTACAGACAGATTATTTCACTTATAATTCACTGTATCACAATTCTAGTGGATCAGAATTTTACATACACTAAGTTGACTGTGCCTTTAAACAGCTTGGAAACTTCCAGAAAATGATGGCATGGCTTTAGAAGCTTCTTATAGGCTAATTGACATCATTTGAGTCAATTGGAGATGTACCTGTGGATGTATTTCAAGGCCTACCTTCAAAAGCAGTGCCTCTTTGCTTGACATCATGGGAAAATCAAAAGAAATCAGCCAAGACCTAAGAATAGAAATTGTAGACCTCCACAAGCCTGGTTCATCCTTGGGAGCAATTTCCAAACGCCTGAAGGTACCACGTTCATTTGTACAAACAATAGTATGCAGGTATAAACACCATGGGACCACGCAGCCATCATACCACTCAGGAAGGAGATGCGTTCTGGCTCCTAGAGATGCACGTACTTTGGTGGGGAAAGTGCAAATCAATCCCAGAACAACAACAAAGGACCTTGTGAAGATGCTGGAGGAAACAGGAGGAGGAGGATGGATGCTGGAGGAAACAAAAAAAGTATCTACATCCACAATAAAACGAGTCCTATATCAACAACCTGAAAGGCCTCTTAGCAAGGAAGAAGCCACTGCTCCAAAACCGCCATTAAAAAAAGCCAGACTACGGTTTGCAACTGCACATGGGGACAAAGATCGTACTTTTTGGAGAAATATCCTTTGGTCTGATGAAACAAAAATAGAACTGTTTGGCCATAATGACCATAGTTATGTTAGGAGGAAAAAGGGGGAGACTTGCAAGCCAAAGAACACCATCCCAACCATGAAGCACGGGGGTGGCAGCATCATGTTGTGGGAGTGCTTTGCTGCAGGAGGGACTGGTGCACTTCACAAAATAGATGGCATCATGAGGAAAGAAAAATTATGTAGATATACTGAAGCAACATCTCAAGACATCAGACAGGAAGTTATAGCTTGGTCACAAATGAGTCTTCCAAATGGACAATGACCCCAAGCATACTTCCAATGTTGTGGCAAACTGGCTTAAGGATAACAAAGACAAAGTAATGGAGTGGCCATCACAAAGACCTGACCTCAATCCTATAGAAAATTTGTGGGCAGAACTGAAAAAGCGTGTGTGAGCAAGGAAGCCTACAAACCTGACTTAGCTCTGTCAGGAGGAATGGATCAAAATTCACCCAACTTATTGTGGGAAACCTGTGGAATGCTACCCGAGACGTTTGACCCAAGTTAAACAATTTTAAGGCAATGCTATCAAATACTAATTGAGTATATGTACATTTCTGACCCACTGGGAATGTGATGAAAGAAATAGTCCCTGAGATTTCACATTCTTGAAATATAGTGGTGATCCTGACTGACCTAACAATGGAATTTTTACTAGGATTAAATGTCAGGAATTGTGAAAAACTGAGTTTAAATGTATTTGGCTAAGGAGTATGTCAACTTCCGACTTTCACTGTATATATAAAAAACAGTTATCTAATTTGCATCAGACACTTTACTCAGTACTTTGCTGAAGCATCTTTAACAGCAATTATGGCCTCGAGTCATCTTGGTATGACGCTACAAGCTTGGCACACATGTATTTGGGGAATTTCTCCCATTCTTCTCTGCAGATCCTCTCAAGCTCTGTCAGGTTGGATAGGGGGCGTCGCTGCACAGCTAATTTCAGGTCTCTCCAGAGGTGTTAGATCGGGTTCAAGTCCAGGCTCTGGCTGGGCCACTCAAGGACATTCAGAGACTTTTCCCGAAGCCACTCCTGCGTTGTCTTGGCTGTGTGCTTAGGGTCATTGTCCTGTTGGAAGGTGAACCTTCGCCCAGTCTGGGGTCCTGAGCACTCTGGAGCAGGTTTATATCATGGATCTTTCTGTATTTTGCTCCGTTCATCTTTACCTCGATCCTGTCTAGTCTCCCAATCCCTGCCGCTGAAAAACATCCCCACAAGCATGATGCTGCCACAACCATGCTTCACCGTAGGGATGGTGCCAGGTTTCCTCCAGATGTGACGCTTGGCATTCAGGCCAAAGAGTTCAATTTTGGTTTCATCAGACCAGAGTATCTTGTTTCTCATGGTCAGTGTCCTTTAGGTGCCTTTCGGCAAACCCCAAGCAGGCTGTCATGTGCTTTGACTGAGGATTGGCTTCCGTCTGGCCTCTCTACCATAAACGGCTGATTGGTGAAGTGCTGCAGAGATGGTTGTCCTACTGGAAGGTTCTCCCATCTCCACAGAGGAACTCAGGTTTTTGGTCACCTCACAGGTTTTTGGCCCTTCTCCCACGGTTTCTCAGTTTGGTCAGGCAGACAGGCAGAAGATTCTTGGTGTTTTCAAACCTCTTCCATTTAAGAATGATGGAGGCTACTGTGTTCTTTTTTGGGGGGCCCTTCCCCAGATCTGTCTTGACACAATCCTGTCTCGGAGCTCTACGGACAATTCCTTCCACCTCATGGCTTGGTTTTTGCCTTGACATGCACTGTCAACTGTGGGACCTTATATAGACAGGTGTGTGCCTTACCAGATCATGTCCAATCAATTGAATTTACCACAGGTGGACCCCAATCAAGTTGTAGAAACATCTTAAGGATGATCAAGTGAAACATGACGTCCCTGAGCTCAGTTTTGAGCCTCATTGCAAAGGGTCTGAATACTTAGTTGGAAGAAAAAGTTGTTATTATTGGGTATCGTGTGTAGATTGATTGGGAAAATATTTAATTTAATACATTTTAGAATAAGGCTGTAACGTTGAAAAGGCTAAGGGGTCTGACTACTATTTATTTGACCTTTATTTAACTAGGCAAGTCCGTTATGAACTAATTCTTATTTTCATTGACGGCCTAGGAACAGCGGGTTAACTGTCTTGTTCAGGGGCAGAATGACACATTTTTACCTTGTCATCTCAGGGATTCGATCTTGCAATCTTTTGGTTAATTGTCCAACGCTCTAACCACTAGGATACCCGCTGCCCCTATCTGAATGCACTATATATTATGGTATTACAGTACTGTATTGGCCAATGCAATTTGACTAAAACAGTGTGAATCCCACCCCAGCAACTTCATTGTGGATACAGGTTTACTGTATAGGGGATGCATGTTACATACAGTACATCTTGGATATTGTCAATGTCAGATTTAACTGTGAGTTAAGTTATAATATTACAGTACATATACTTTATGTTTCTAATTCACAGACATACACTTGCATTATGTTCTACATCTTATTAGTCGACAAACCCGTTTAAAATCTATAGGTTTACCAAATGGTTTAGTGATTATCAGTTAGGAGAAGTTAGATGAATTAATAGTCAAATGCATTTAAACAAATGAGAAGTATCAAATCAAAGTTTATTGGTCAGGTACACAGATTTGCAGATGTTATCGCAGGTGCGGCGAAATGCTTGTGTTTCTAGCTCCAACACTGCAGTAATACCTAGCAATGAAAACAATGCAGGCATAATACAAAAAGGAAGACATTTAAGAAATATCAGAACAAACAAAAATCATATAAAAAAATTATGTGAGAATTGCATTGTGAAAGGCAAATTACTTTATATGACCATGTATTGCAATGTGAAACGTGTATTTCTAGATGAAACACTGATTAAGTTTGGTGAAAAAGTGACTGATGTGTGTTGCACTTAGTCAGTTGAAAATGTGCTTAGTTTTGTAACAACTGCCTTTTTGATGATTTCTTTTTTGCTTTGTACTGAGAGTTGTGAAACTGTATCACACACTTGTGAAAAATGTACCAAAGGATTGAAAAACTGTTCAGGGGAAGAATGACAGATTTGTACCTTGTCAGCTCGGGGGTTTGAACTTGCAACCTTCCGGTTACTAGTCCAACGCTCTAACCACTAGGCTACGCAGAATACATTGTGTGTGTATATATATATAAATACACACACACAAATACACACACACAATGTATTCTATATATAAAAATAAAGTGAACACTTAAACAACACAATGTAACTCCAAGTCAATCACACTATATATATATATATATATACATACTGCTCAAAAAAATAAAGTGAACACTTAAACAACACAATGTAACTCCAAGTCAATCACACTATATATATATATATATATATATACATATATACATACTGCTCAAAAAAATTAAGTGAACACTTAAACAACACAATTTAACTCCAAGTCAATCACACTTCTGTGAAATCAAACTGTCCACTTAGGAAGCAACACTGATTGACAATTCATTTCACATGCTGTTGTGCAAATGGAATAGACAACAGGTGGAAATTATAGGCAATTAGCAAGACACCCCCAATAAAGGAATGGTTCTGCAGGTGGTGACCACAGACCACTTCTCAGTTCCTATGCTTCCTGGCTGATGTTTTGGTCACTTTTGAATGCTGGCGGTGCTTTCACTCTAGTGGTAGCATGAGACGGAGTCTACAACCCACACAAGTGGCTCAGGTAGTGCAGCTCATCTAGGATGGCACAACAATGCGAGCTGTGGCAAGAAGGTTTGCTGTGTCTGTCAGCATAGTGTCCAGAGCATGGAGGCGCTACCAGGAGACAGGCCAGTACATCAGGAGATGTGGAGGAGGCCGTAGGAGGGCAACAACCCAGCAGCAGGACCGCTACCTCCGCCTTTGTGCAAGGAGGAGCAGGAGGAGCACTGCCAGAGCCCTGCAAAATGACCTCCAGCAGGCCACAAATGTGAATGTGTCTGGTCAAACGGTCAGAAACAGACTCCATGAGGGTGCTATGAGGGCCCGACGTCCACAGGTGGAGGTTGTGCTTTACAGCCCAACACCGTGCAGGACGTTTGGCATTTGCCAGAGAACACCAAGAATGGCAAATTCGCCACTGGCGCCCTGTGCTCTTCACAGAAGAAAGCAGGTTCACACTGAGCACATGTGATAGACGTGACAGAGTCTGGAGACGCCGTGGAGAACGTTCTGCTGCCTGCAACATCCTCCAGCATGACTGGTTTGGCGGTGGGTCAGTCATGGTGTGGGGTGGCATTTCTTTGGATGGCCGCACAGCCCTCCATGTGCTCGCCAGAGGTAGCCTGACTGCCATTAGGTACCGAGATGAGATCCTCAGACCCCTTGTGAGACCATATGCTGGTGCGGTTGGCCCTGGGTTCTTCCTAATGCAAGACAATGCCAGACCTCATGTGGCTGGAGTGTGTCAGCAGTTCCTGCAAGAGGAAGGCATTGATGCTATGGACTGGCCCGCCCGTTCCCCAGACCTGAATCCAATTGAGCACATCTGGGACATCATGTCTCGCTCCATCCACCAATGCCACGTTGCACCACAGACTGTCCAGGAGTTGGCGGATGCTTTAGTCCAGGTCTGGGAGGAGATCCCTCAGGAGACCATCCCCCACCTCATCAGGAGCATGCCCAGGCGTTGTAGGGAGGTCATAAAGGCACGTGGAGGCCACACACACTACTGGGCCTCATTTTGACTTGTTTTACGGACATTACATCAAAGTTGGATCAGCCTGTAGTATGGTTTTCCACTTTAATTTTAATTTTGAGTGTGACTCCAAATCCAGACCTCCATATGGGTTGATGAATTTGATTTCCATTGATAGTTATTTTGTTGTCAGCACATTCAACTATGTAAAGAAAAAAGTATTTAAATAGAATATTTAATTCATTCAGATCTAGGATGTGTTATTGTAGTGCTCCCTTTACTTTTTTGAGCACTCTCTCTCTCTCTCTCTCTCTCTCTCTCTCTCTCACGTTTGTCCACGAGGCAGCTAACGATTAAGAATTCAACGGTTGAATGGAATAGCCTATAACATCCAAGCATCATCATGCAATTCACAGCAGGCCTTTATGGCACTGGGACACAAGTAGCTGATGCATTAACATAGTCCTCATCTGTGTGTGCCCTGTCCAGCCAAGCACTCTAATTATCCCACCATATTGCAGCAATATACTCATTTGGTGATGTACTTGACAATGACATTGACAGCACAGGGCTGTTATGTGAGGAATGCAAGAGGAAATGGAGAGCGATGTGGATTAAATAATATCATTGTGTTGAGCCACTATTACCCCATAAGAAGACTGCGTTCCTGCTGTTCTGTTCCTCAGCAGACATGGGTTACATGGGTTCAAATACTATTGGAAATATTTCAAATACTTGAGCTCTAGTTTGCTCTACTCTGCCTGGAGTGCCAAATGGGAGGGGTTTGCACAGATGATTCTATTGATTTGATTGTGCCAGGCAAGCTCAGTTTAAGTTTAAATAGTATTTGAACCCAGGTCTGTTCCTTAGCAGGGCCTCCTGGGGCATATACAGCGTTCCTCATTGAATTCCCTGAATTCCTATCGGATCTTGTAGTCATAGCAGATACTATTCTAATTTTTGGTGACTTTAATATTCACATGGAAAAGTCCACAGACCCACTCCAAAAGACTTTCGGAGCCATCATCGACTCAGTGGGTTTTGTCCAACATGTCTCTGGACCTACTCACTGTCACAGTCATACTCTGGACCTAGTTTTGTCCCATGGAATAAATGTTGTGGATCTTAATGTTCTTCCTCATAATCCTGGACTATTGGACCACCATTTTATTAAATTTGCAATTGCAACAAATAATCTGCTCAGACCCCAACCAAGCAGCATCAAAAGTCGTGCTATAAATAAACACAGACAACATAAAGATTCCTTGATGCCCTTCCAGACTCCCTCTGCCTACCCAAGGACGTCAGAGGACAAAAATCAGTTAACCACCTAACTGAGGAACTCAATTTAATCTTGCGCAATACCCTAGATGCAGTTGCACCGCTAAAAACTAAAAACATTTCTCATAAGAAACTAGCTCCCTGGTATACAGAAAATACCCGAGCTCTGAAGCAAACTTCCAAAAAATTGGAACGGAAATGGCGCCACACCAAACTGGAAAAATTCTGACTAGCTTGGAAAGACAGTACTGTGCAGTATCGAAGAGCCCTCACTGCTGCTCGATCATCCTATTTTTCCAACTTAATTGAGGAAAATAAAAACAATCCCTAAATTTATTTTTGATACTGTCGCAAAGCTTACTAAAAAAGCAACATTCCCCAAGTGAGGATGGCTTTCACTTCAGCAGTAATAAATTCTTTAAAACTTCTTTGAGGAAAAGTTCATGATTATTAGAAAGCAAATTACGGACTCCTCTTTAAATCTGCGTATTCCTTCGAAGCTCAGATGTCCTGATTCTGCACAACTCTGCCAGGAGTTCCTCAAGGTTGTTCCTCGAGGTTTCATTTTAGGACCACTATTGTTTTCACAATATATTTTACCTCTTGGGGATGTCATTCGAAAACATAATGTCAACTTTCACTGCTATGCAGATGACACACAGCTGTACATTTCAATGAAACATGGTGAAGAACCAAAATTGCCATATCTAGAAGCCTGTGTTTCAGACATAAGGAAGTGGATGGCTGCAAACTTTCTACTTTTAAATTCGGACAAAACATAGATGCTTGTTCTAGGTCCCAAGAAACAAAGAGATCTTCTGTTGAATCTGACAATTAAAATTAATGGTTGTACAGACGTCTCAAATAAAACTGTGAAGGACCTCGGCGTTACTCTGGAACCTGATCTCTCTTTTGACGAACATATCAAGACTGTTTCAAGGACAGCTTTTTTCCAACTACGTAACATTGCAAAAATCAGAAACTTTCTGTCCAAAAATGATGCAGAAAAATTAGTCCATGCTTTTGTTACTTCTAGGTTAGGCTACTGCAATGCTCTACTTTCCGGCTACCCGGATAAAGCACTAAATAAATAAATTAGTGCTAAATACGGCTGCTAGAATCCTGACTAGAACCAAAAAAATTGATCATATTACTCCAGTGCTAGCCTCTCTACACTGGCTTCCTGTCAAAGCAAGGGCTGATTTCAAGGTTTTACTGCTAACCTACAAAGCATTACATGGGCTTGCTCCTACCTATCTCTCTGATTTGGTCCTGCCGTACATACCTACACGTACGCTACGGTCACAAGATGCAGGCCTCCTAATTGTCCCTAGAATTTCTAAGCAAACAGCTGGAGGCAGGGCTTTCTCCTGCGACGGGGCTCAGTCCAGATATGGCGTCCAGTCCTGCTCTGTGGCAGGAGCCTTCCTCTGCACTGATGTCCAGTCCAAATCTGGTGTCCAGTCCCGCTCCATGGCAGGAGCCTTGCTTGATACCGAGGTCGAGGCACAGTGTTCAGCCCAGATCCATTGCTGCATCCATGGGATGAGCGGGTTCTTCAGCCCGCACCAGAGCCGCCACCAAATATGGTGGACCCGCGAACTTCCCTCTAGGAATGTGCCTAGGAGCCTTACTCTGGGTGCACACCGAACAGGAGGAGACATAAACCTCAATGTCCCTAGCCAAAGTGGGCCACCAATACCTCCCCCGAAGGCTCCCCACTGTCCTCGTCACCCCAGGGTGACCCGAGGAGGGTAGGACGTGAACCCACCGAATCAGTTGGTCCCGAACACCAAACGGCACGTACTTTCGCCCCGCCGGACACCGAGGAAGCGCGGGTTCCGCCCGTAATGCCCGCTCGGTGTCCGAGTCCACCTCCCATACCACTGGTGCTACCAGCCTCGAGGCGGGAAGGATGGGAGTAGGTTCGGTGGACCTATCCTCCGTGTCGTAAAGGCGGGACAGTGCGTCAGCCTTTACGTTCTGGGAGCCCGGTCTATAAGACAATGTAAACCGGAACCGGGTGAAGAACATGACCCACTTTGCCTGACGTGGGTTCAGTCTCCGAGCTGCCCGAATATACTCCAGATTCTGGTGGTCGGTCCAGATGAGAAAGGGGTGCTTAGCCCCCTCAAGCCAGTGTCTCCACACCTTCAGAGCTCTGACCACCGCTAGCAACACCCGGTCCCCCACATCATAGTTACGCTCCGCTGGGCTGAGCTTCCTTGAGAAGAAAGCGCAGTGGCAGAGTTTTGGTGGCGTACCCAAGCGCTGTGATAGCACGGCACCCACCCCAGCCTCGGAGGCGTCCACCTCCACTATGAATGCTAGAGAGGGGTCCGGATGCGCCAGCACGGGCGCATCCGTGAACAGCGCCTTCAACCTGTTGAAAGCTCCGTCTGCCTCTGCTGACCACTGCGACCACACCGGGCCCCCCTTCAGCAGTGAGATAATGGGAGCCTCTACCTGGCCAAAACCCTGGATAAACCTCTGGTAGCAGTTGGCAAAACTCAAAAACCGCTGCAGCTCTTTTACCGTGGTCGGAGTCGGCCAATTACGCACGGCCCTAATGCGGTCACACTCCATCACCACCCCCGAGGTGGAAATGTGATAACCCAGGAAGGAGACGGCTCGTTTAGAGAACACGCATTTCTCAGCCTTGACGTATTTGTCATGCTCCAGCAGTCTACCAAGCACCATACGTACCAGAGACGCATGCGTGGTGCGAGTGGCCGAGTAGATCAAAATGTCATCGATATAAACAACCACTCCCTGCCCGCACAGGTCCCTGAGAATCTCGTCTACAAAGGATTGGAAATCGGCTGGAGCATTCTTTAACCCATACGGCATGACGAGGCACTCATAGTTGCCCGATGTGGTACTAAATGCGGTTTTCCACTCATCTCCCTTCCGAATACGCACCAGACTATACGCGCTCCTGTGATATGATTCCACCGCCATAGCGATGAGAGGTAGTGGGTAACTATACCCCACTGTGATGGCGTTTAGACCTCTATAATCAATACACGGATGCAAACCTCCCTCCTTTCTCTTCACAAAAAAGAAACTCGAGGAGACGGGTGAGATGGAGGGCCAAATGTACCCCTGTCCCAGCAACTCCGTGACATATCTCACCATCGCCAACGTCTCCTCCTGGGACAATGGGTACACGTGACTCTTGGGAAGCGCAGCGTTTACCTGGAGATCTATCGTACAATCCTTTCCCGGTTGATAAGATGGTAATTTAGTCGCTTTCCCTTTACTGAAAGCGATTGCCAAATCAGCATACTCGGGGGGAATGCACACCGTGGAACCCTGGTCTGGACTTTCCACCGACGTGGCACCGATGGAAACTCCCAAACACCTTCCAGAACACTCCTCTGACCACCCCTGGAGAACCCCCTGTCTCCACAAAATTTTAGGATTGTGCCGGGCCAGCCAGGGAATCCCTAGCACCACTGGAAACGCAGGCGAATCAATAATATAAAGACTGATACGCTCCCTATGATTCCCCTGCGTCACCGTGGTCTCCCTGACCATCCCTGACCCTAATGGCCGGCAATCTATGGAGTGCATGGGAAAGGGAGAATCTATCGGCACCAGCGGAACCCCTAACTTACGGGCGAGTCCGCGATCCATAAAGTTCCCAGCTGCGCCTGAATCGACTAGCGCCCTATGCTGGGAAGAGGGAAAAAAGTTAAGACAAACATGTGGCCAACAGGGGGTCCTGGGTGAGTTTGATGCTGACTCACCTGGGGTGATCGAGAAGCGTTCCACCTGCCATCTCTACTCCCGGATGGACCCCCAGCACCGATCGGCCGTGTGTCCTCTCCGACCACAGCTGGTGCAGAGGAGGCCTCCTCCTCCAGTACCCATCGGCACGGGCTGGGGGGTGGAACACACAGGACCCTCTCCGAACGCCCGCGGGCAGCCAGTAGATTGTCCAATCGGATAGACATATTGATTAGCTCATCCAGGGAAAGAGCGGTGTCCCGACACACTAGCTCCCTGCGGACGTCCTCCCGGAGACTACACCTGTAGTGGTCAATAAGGGCCCTGTCGTTCCACCCAGATCCTGCTGCCAAGGTCTGGAACTCCAGCAAGTAATCCTGGGCGCTCCTCATCTCCTGCCTGAGATGAAATAGTCGTTCTCTCGGGTAGTGCTCCTTCGCTGAGTCCGGGCCAATTCAGACTGTGTTCGCCCACTCCAGAGCACGACCCATGAGGCAGGAGATGAGGACACTCACCCTCTCCGCTTCCGAGGGAATGGGCCTGACGGGGACCATGTATAGCTCCAGTTGGAGTAAAATCTCCTGGCATCCCGCCGCCGCTCCATCATAAGCCCTCGGGAGCGTCAGAGGGTGCCGAAGGTGGAGAGAGGAGACCACTCCTCTCCCATCGGTCCATTCTCTTCATCATTTGATCCATCGCCGATCCGATGGAGGACGGTGGTGTGGTGGAGAACCCGTTCCTCCATCGATGGGAGAGGGTTGGCCGCTGCTCCTGCTGACTCCATTCAAAAGGGTGCGGGATTCTGTAACGCTCTGGGTGTCGTGGGTGTGGAGTCAGACGCAGGAAACAGAGAGTGCAATACTGTGCTCTTTTAATGCACTCACGCAACACTGGGAGCTCAAAATCAAATGCCCCAAACACGGGGGACGAAAGCAGTACAGCAGAAAATACACGACCAGGAACAAACACGTTCCTCTACTACCTACACGAAGGTCACAATGATTAATCCCGCACAAAGAAACAGGCGGACCGGCTGTCTAATAAAGCCCAACTAATGACTCACTAACAGGGGCTAACAATAAACATACAAGGAGGGGGAGGAAAGACAATCAGTGGCAGCTAATAGGCCAGCGACTACAACCACCGAGCGCCACCTGACCGGGAAGGGGAGCCACCCTCGGTCGGTCGGACTCGTGACAACAATGCTAATTTCACCATTCTCCTATTTCTTTAAAATGCAGTGGTAAATATGTTTTACAGTGGCAAATATGAAAGTAAAAGCTTCCAAATTTCTACAAACAGTACCCCTGTCCATAATTGGTATAAATTCTGTAGAATACCTCTGTCCACTCAGTAGTGCTACAATTCGGCCTCAGTTGAGCTCCCTTAATAAACGCATAGATGTTCCTTTGTAATTCATCATTTTCGCCATTTGTTTAACATGCGTCCTTGAAAAAATAGGCTGCCGTTATTCCAATGCATTATATTTATCATTGTGGTGTTATCATTGGTGTTCTCCGTTATGTCCTTGGCCACAAGAAGTAGACCATGTATTTAGCTTTATTATTTTATATAAATATTGATTTTCTTTCCTGGATCAGCTGATGATGGTCGACAATTTCACTAGCCATCCAACAAGTAGGCTATAAGTAGTTGAGGTTAGATTTTGCAATGGCATAGGCCTACATTATTTTGGATTTGTGTGCCCATGAGAACTGTTTTCACAGTTACATGTACAGTGCGTTTTTTCTGAGATCTCAAAGATCCAGGATTCCTACGGAGTTTAAGGTCAATGTTCTAATACACTTGTTAAATGCGTAATAATGACAAATAGTAGCCATAAATGTCATTCATGTAAGGAAAGAAACATTGTGTTTTATGACATATGATCTGTGAAGACTCCAAGCTAATTTTACTGTTTACAATGCCTTTATCAAAACATTTTCTCTGTTTCTAAATGGTGATTGTGTGATGACAGAATATAATTGCTAACGTTATGATATCTTAATGGCGCTTTCAAGACAACTGGGAAATTAGGGAAAAAAAGTCAAATCATGACGCCAGTGATCTTCAGGTCGGAATGTCGTGGTTCTAGAAAGATGCCTGAGTTTCCAACTTAAAATTCCAAGTTGGATGATTCAAACTATTTTTCCAGTCAGAGCTCATTATTTTCCGAGTTCCAGTTGTCTTGAATGCACTGAAGTCAGAACTCTGCGATTTATGAGTTCCTAGTTATTTTGGACGCGGCATAAGCAGCTTTATCTGAAGCCTGCTTATGTTTATGTGTGTAAAATTGCCTCGACTGATAGGGTACCGGCAGTGGTGTATGCCAAGTGGAGGGTAAACACAAGTAAACACAGTTTACCCATCTTTTACAGACAAATGCATTGAAAGTATAGAGAGCGTTTTTTTTTTTACCACCACGACCGGCAATCGGTGTTTAGACACAATTTTTTTTTACCACACTAGAATACAGCACTGGCTACTGTTGGGCCTATTTGAAGTTAATGGTAATACACATTGTAGCCTAGTCTAGTAAATTGACTGTGTGTATTAGGATGGCCATGCCATTTTTCTGGGACAGTTTGTTTCAGCCCCAATCCCATGTCTCGACTTTTCAGGCTACAGAAAAAAATCCATTTGACAGCAAGACGCATCAATTAATGTAGCCCTAATCTATGACAATTGCAGAATGTCATTAGACTTTTTGGTGTTTCGTAACAGTTGTCTATTACCATTCATCAAATGGTGCAAGTGCACATGCAACCTCCACAAATGTATGAAAAGTTGACATGTTTTGGTAATGTGCTCATTGTTGTGATCATTTGATGAGTTCTTCTGTACAACACATTTTTACTGACAGTAACAGCAACAATACTCACACACCTGTCATGTAAATAATGGGCCTCTATCACAAATGTGGTGTTCTGTGCTAGATGACAGGCAGGATGTGTGAAAATTATGGCACAGGGACTTTCCTATTTGGCGGAAGTGACTGTAGTTGAGGCAATTGAACCTGCCTCACAAATTCAGAGAAATAAACTGCAATAAATGTTTGTGTGTGTATGTGTGAGAGAGAAAGGGAGAGACAACAGCATTGCAAAAACTGGCTCCTGGAAATGTTTTACCCCTCATTTGAACACCATGCGTACTCACTGTAAAGTACATTTTTGCTTGGCACCACACATGGGGTTTTTGGTTTTAACATGTTTCCCGGGTTACCATAGGGGGGAAACCCACTGAATTTTTCTCTCTTCAAAATGATGAAGGTTGACACTATTTAATGGACGCATCATATAGTGGAAGAGAATAGTGACAATTACAATCTTAAAAACAACTTGGTGATTTGTAGATGGAGTCTAGTTTAAAACCAGAGGACAACTTCTAGTGATTCATCTGCGAGTATCCTTCTGGATTTCCTCAAAGTATTTGCGATGATGTACCCCAGCAGAAGTACCTGTGCAGCAACTGTAATAACATACTGAAGGAGGCACGTCAGACTTTGGCAGCCACCGCTACTGCCTCGCTTGTTTTCATTGGTTAGTGAGGTTAAGGCATTCCAATTATTTATATTCTAAGTTTTGTGAAACATCTTCATTCATAACCAAAGTTAACCATTTCCTCATATCACACTTGTCAGGTCTTTGTATGTAATATAGCCTACATTTCCCTTTTTTGCCTTCCCCTTATGTTTTTAAAGGTTAAGATATTACAATTATATGTTAACATATTTGTGTTTATTGTATTTAAATCAAATCCCATATGTTCATTGTTGTTGTTTAGGAACATTTGCGAAATGTGCAAAGAAGAGGATCTGAGCTCAGAGAGTGAAACAAGCATACTGACATCAGACAATGTATGTATAGTATTACTGGACTTTGTATATATGCTTGCATAGTACAAGTGGATAGGATGGAATGATATGGCAGGCCTCTATAAAGTTGAGAAATAGAAAACTATTTTTATGGCACACATAGGTGGATGTCTTTGGTGAAAGACCTGCTTTGACAACACAAAGGATATCCTTTTATAAGACCATTTGAAATGTAGGCAGTTACCTTTTTTAGTCTCGATGTCATACTGCAGCCTCAATAAGTGGAATTTCCTGGGAAAAAAAACAACAACAATGACATGGGATGAATTGAATCAAAAATGAAACCGCTCTTAAAGAATTTCCCATTTCCCTGTATGTTTACATAAATGTGTGAATATCATTTCCCCTTTTCATTATTTGACTAATTTGCATGACACAGACACCAAGGTGCTGTGTGAATGAGCATGAAGTGGGTAGGGCACTGCTCTAACATTGGGAGGCAAGATTCAATGTGTTCCTACGGTAGGTACACAATCAAATAGAGGCTCTATAATAGTGGTGCTTCTAGTGTTATCCAAAGCATTCCCCTTTACTCATTACTTCTGGCATTCGAGCACTTGTGTTCCTATGCAAAATACGTGTGAATATTTTAGCTGGATAGAATAAATGATCCAGATAACACTGATTGAGTTACAGTTCATTCGTAAAGTATTCAGACCCATTCACTTTTCCCACAGTTTGTTACGTTACAGCCTCATTCTAAAATTGATTAAATCGTTTTTTCCCCTCATCAATCCACACACAGCAGGTTAGCTTAGTGGTTAAGAGTGTTGGACTAGTAACCGGAAGGTTGCAAGTTCAAACCCCCGAGCTGACAAGGTACAAATCTGTTGTTCTGCCCCTGAACAGGCAGTTAACCCACTGTTCCTAGACCGTCATTGAAAATAAGAATTTGTTCTTAACTGACTTGCCTAGTTAAATAAAGGTCAAATTTAAAAATAAAATTAATTAAAATACCCTGTAATGACAAAGCAAGTTTGGGCTCTGGCTGGGCCACTCAAGGACATTCATAAACTTGTCCTGTGTGCTTAGGGTTGTTGTCCTGTTGGAAGGTGAACCTTCGCCCCGGTCTGAGGTCCTGAGCACTCTGAAGCAAGTTTTCATCAAGGATCTCTCTGTACTTTACTCCGGTCATCTTTCTCTCGTTCCTGACTAGTCTCCCAGTCCCTGCTGCTGAAAAATAGGGATGGTGCCAGGTTTCCTCCAGATGTGACGCTTGGCATTCAGGCCAATGAGTTCAATCTTGGTTTCATTAGACCAGAGTATTTTGTTTCTCATGGTCTGAGAGTCCTTTAGGTGCCTTTTGGCAAACTCAAAGCGGGCTGTTGTGCCTTTTACTGAGAAGTTGCTTCTGTCTAACCAATCTACCATAAAGGACTGGTGGAGTGCTGCAGAGATGTTGTCCTTCTGGAAGGTTCTCCCATCTCCACTGAGGAACTTTGGAGCTCTGTCAGAGTGACCATCGGGTTCTTGGTCACCTCCCTGACCAATGACCTTCCCCCCCAGATTGCTCCGTTTGGCTGAGTGGCCAGCTCTAGGAAGAGTCTTGGTGGTTCCAAAATTCTTCCATTTAAGACTAATGGAGGCCACTGTGTTCTTGGGACCTTCAATGCATCAGAAATGTTTTGGTACCCTTCCCCAGATCTGCCTTCGACCTCATGGCTTGGTTTTTGCTTTGACATGCACTGTCAACTGTGGGACCTTAAATAGACAGCCTTTCCAAATCCTGCCCAATCAATTGAATTTACCACAGGTGGACTCCAATCAAGTTGTAGAAACATCTCAAGGATGATCAATGGAAACAGGATCCACCAGAGCTCAATTTCGAGTCTCATAGCAAAGGTTCTGAATACTTATGTAAATAAGTTATTTCTGTTTGTTATTTGTAATACATTTGCAAACATTTATAAAAAACTGTTTTTGCTTTGTTATCATGTAATATTGTGTGTAGATTGATGAGGAAATTTTTTTATTTAATCAATTTTAGAATAAGGCTGTAAAGTAACAAAATGTAGAAAAAGTCAAGAGGTCTGAATATTTTCCGAATGCACTGTATTGCATACTATTTAGCTCTCCAAAACAGGAGACATGATCAGAGCCTGTATTTGGATTTTAGCAGAAAGGTCATACAATTGGACTCACCAGAGAATTGCAGTAACCTGAACTTTTTCATTGCTCTGGTGATACTCCGCTCAGGGGATATAAGGTTTAAGAAAGAAATTGAATGTGAAAAGATGCTAGAATGGACTGGTGTAATTAGAATGTCTGTAGAGTTGACAACATTCCACGTGTTGATATTTGTCCAACGTGAATTAGTCCATTGCTGAGGCCCTGAGACCATAGAAAGAGAACAGCTAGAACAGACATTCCCATTCAAGTCAATATTGTATTTCTATGGCTGAGACGTGTCTCACCAATACATCATTCTAGTGATAAGTGATATGTTATGTAAGCAGGTAACATATAAACAATACTTCATTATTGTGATAAGTGATATGTTAAGTCAGCAGGTAACATATAACTAATACATCAGCATACGTGACAACTAGATTGGTAAAAAAGCATTATTTCAACTTATTCTAATGAGACCATTTCGGTCAGCATGTGGTTCTATAAGGGCACAAGGCGAGACCCAGATTCAGACACGGAAGGCAGATGGTTTGAGTCTTGATATTAATTAAACAGTCCAAAAGGGGTAGGCAAGAGAATGGTTGTGGACAGGCAAAAGGTCAAAATCAGTTCAGAGTCCAGGAGGTACAGAGTGGCAGGCAGGCTCAAGGTCAGGGCACGCAGAATGTTCAGGTAGGTGGGTACGGAGTCCAGAAAACAGGCAAGAGTCAAAAACCGGGAGGACTAGCAAACGAGAATAGAAGCAGGAGTACAGGAAAACCGCTGGTTGACTTGAGAAACATACAAGACGAACTGGCACAGAGAGACAGGAAACAAAGGGATATATACACCAGGGATAACAAGTGATACCTGTATGGGGTGGAGACAATCACAAGACAGGTGAAACAGATCAGGGTGTGACAGGTTCAGCATCAGAATGGGGTTCAGTATCAAGAATTGGGGTTCAACCTCAGCTCCTCCAAACATCCTAGGCAGAAGAGACACCCCATAACCGTCTGACTTGTTTAATTAGGATTTTGGTTTGTTGTGCTAAAATAATAGGCCTTGAATATATTCATATCAATATCAGTTGGAAAAGTCTATTTTCAGGACAGATGACTCCTATATCTTGATTCAATTGGGTTAATTGGCCACAGCGAATACTTTGAGCATCAGAGTGGAATGGAAACTAAGCTTGTTATACAGTAACTCAAATGTTTTACTTTATATTTAAGTTAATCTTCCCTTTTATGCTCACAAAGCAAAGGCTTGACTGTCTCTGACTGTTACTTACACAGTGGGTTCATTGTTGGTTGTCAGTTTTAAGAAGCTACTGTTGTATTGAATGATTCATTGTTATTATTATGTTTAGAGAGATAAAATGGCTTGGTGTGTTTGTTGCTTTTGAGAGGTAGAGACACAGCAGAGCTTAAAAGTTCCACTTCAAGGTGTATCAACTAACAACAATGACAGCCAGAGAACGTTGTCATTTAAACCAGTTTAGCACTGAAGATTGCACCGGTGTGATATGTAGAAATCAAATAAAACACATTTTCCCTCTGAGGAAAATTTAACATGGTGGGACTGAATTAAGGACTGAATTAGTAATTGAAGTACTGAAAGTTGATATTAATTCTCCTATGTGTTACTGCAGTTATTCAGTGATGCTTCCATCAATGAGGAGATCTTGGAGTATGTATGTATTGTGCTAACCAAGGGTGCTCCTGGAGGAGTATTCTCAAGGACTTTGAGGTATTGACACAGTTTTACACATTTGTGAATG
This sequence comes from Oncorhynchus masou masou, assembly GCF_036934945.1. Lineage (NCBI taxonomy): Eukaryota > Metazoa > Chordata > Actinopteri > Salmoniformes > Salmonidae > Oncorhynchus > Oncorhynchus masou. The sequence continues at coordinate 42,372,873 of NC_088236.1, read as the reverse complement.
ATACAATAAAAAATGGATTTTTATCACCATGTGACCATTTTAATACCTACCCACTGTAATTAGATCAGGGTCAGGGCCCATTTTTCACTAAAACAAAAGTCCTGTTGAAGAAAACCTTCAGACAATTTAAGAACAAAATATTTTAAATTGGTACCAAAATAATGAATACATTTTAGAACTAATGAGGACAATTGCCCCTGATGGCTGATATTGACTTTACGCTGCTATCAAGATGTTTATCCTCCAAGTGGATTGATTCACTGAAATGTTGTGCTGAGCTTGGGTTAGTTTATTGTGATTTCTGAATTGTCTTGAATCCTCTTTCAGGAGCACCAGGAGCAGTGTGAGTATGCCCTGATCCCCTGCAACATTGGCTGTGGTCACATGGTTCTGCAAAAGGCCTTGGCCTGTCACCTGGAGAAGGCCTGTCCAAACAACATGTCAGTGTTCCCCACATGCTGCCGCTCTATGTGCCCCTCAGAGCTACAGGTAAGACAGGTCCAAATAATTAACTTCCATCCGTGCACTCAGTAGCTGTCAAACTAACCACCTCGTCTAAGTTGCAAGTCCTGCCACTAACAATCTTGCTGAGATTCTCAAATGTTCAGCCCTGGTATGAAGTGTTTTTACTCCTGGAAATAAATAGCCAGTGTATGGTTTCCTGTGGTTTTATACTGCAGGGGCTACAGTCGCTGGGAATTGTACAAAATAAGTTAGAATTGGTCTCTATTGGAAAACCTTGTTGGGGACGAGGTCAATGTGACATTGGTTGGGTCCCCACAGCGCAGCTCAAGCAGCAGTGTCTCCAATGTTTACTGCTGCCCCATATTCCCTTTCACCACTGATCTGGGAAGGGCAGGGGGCTGCCGAGAGCTTTGGACCACAGCAAAAGAGAGCAGAAAGCCACAGAACTTTAGACTCAAGAAAGGTTAGGTTAACCATTAGGGGGAAGGTCATCATGATTCGGGAAGAAATGTATCAAATGTATCGTAAGAAGCAATTGCAAAAGCATTCTGTGTGTAGACTAATGACTACACTAAAATTGTAATACTGTACTCCTTAAGTTGTCCAGTCTCTTGACAACAAGGTAGATGAAATTCGAGCAAGGGTTTCCTTCCAGAGAGACATCAGAGATTGTAACATCCTGTTTCACAGAAATATGGCTCACTCGGGATATGTTATCAGAGTCGGTATAGCCACCTGTTTTTTTTCACGCATCGCGCCGACAGAAACAAACATCTTTCTGGTAAGAAGAAGGGCGGGGGTGTACGCCTTACGATTAACGAGTTGTGGTGTGATCATAACAACTTACAGGAACTCAAGTCCTTTTGTTCACCTGACCTAGAATTTCTTACGATCAAATGCCGACCGCATTATCTATCTACCAAGAGAATTCTCTTCGATTACAATCACAGCCGTGTATACCCCCCCCCCCCAAGCAGACACCTCGACGGCCCTGAAAGAACTTCATCGGACTCTATGTAAACTGGAAACCACATATCCTGAGGCTGCATTTATTGTAGCTGAGGATTTTAACAAAGCTAATCTGGAAACAAGGCTCCCTAAATTTTATCAGCATATCGAATGCGCGACCAGGGCTGGCAGCATTCTGGATCATTGCTACTCTAACTTACGCGACGCATACAAAGCCCTCCCCCGCCCTCTGACCATGACTCCATTTTGTTGCTCCCAGCCCATAGACAGAAACTAAAACAGGAAATGCCCGTGCTCAGGTCTGTTCAACGCTGGTCCGACCAATCGGATTCCACGCTTCAAGATTGCTTCGATCACGTGGACTGGTTTATGTTCCGGATAGCCTCAGACAACAACATTGATGTATACTCTGATTCGGTGAGCAAGTTTATTAGCAAGTGCATAGGTGATGCTGTACCCACGGTGACTATTAAAATGTTCCCCAACCAGAAACCGTGGATTGATGGCAGCATTCTCGCAAAACTGAAAGCGCGAACTACTGCTTTTAATCATGGCAAGGTGACCGAAAACATGACCGAATACAAACAGTATAGCTATTCCCTTCGCAAGGCAATTAAACAAGCTAAGCGTCAGTATAGAGACAAAGTAGAATCGCAACTCAATGGCTCAGACACGAGACGTATGTGGTAGGGTCTACAGACAATCACGGATTACAAAAAAAAAAAACAGCCCCATCGCGGACACTGATGTCTTGCTCCCAGACAAACTAAACAACTTCTTTGCTCGCTTTGAGGACAATACAGTGCCACTAACACGGCCCTCTACCCAAACCTGCGGGCTCTCCTTCACCGCAGCCAACATGAGTAAAACATTTAAATGCGTTCACCCTCGCAAGGCTGCTGGCCCAGACAGCATCTCTAGCTGTATCCTCAAAGCATGCGCAGACCAGCTGGCTGGTGAGTTTACGTACATATTCAATCAATCCCTATCCCAGTCTTCTATTCCCAAATTCTTCAAGAGGGCCACCATTGTTCCTGTTCCCAAGAACGCTAAGATAACTGAGCTAAACGACTCTTGCCCCGTAGCACTCACTTTCGTCATCATGAAGTGCTTTGAGAGACTAGTCAAGATCATATCACCTCCACCCTACCTGACACCCTAGACCCACTCCAATTTGCTTACTTCCCCAATAGGTCCACAGATGATGCAATCGCCATCACACTTCACACTGCCCTAACCCATCTGGACAAGAGGAATACCTATGTGAGAATGTTGTTCATCGATTACAGCTCAGCATTTAACACCATAGTACCCTCCAAACTCGTCATTAAGCTCGAGACCCTGTGTCTTGACCCCGCCCTGCGCAATTGGGTCCTGGACAACATCTCCACCCAACTGATCATCAACACTGGGGCCCCAGAAGGGTGCGTTCTCAGCCCTCTCCTGTACTCCCTGTTCACCCATGACTGTGTGGTCATGCACGCCTCCAACTCAATCATCAAGTTTGCAGACGACTCTACAGTGGTAGGCTTGATTACCAACAACGACAAGACGTCCTACAAGGAGGAGGTGAGGGCCCTCGGAGTGTGGTGTCAGGAAAATAACCTCACACTCAACGTCAACAAAACAAAGGAGATGATCGTGGACCTCAGGAAACAGCAGAGGGAGCACCCCCCTATCCACATCGACGGGACAGTAGTGGAGAAGATGGAATGTTTTAAGTTCTTTGACGTACACATCATAGACAAACTGAAATGATCCACCCACACAGACAGTGTGGTATTGAAGGCGCAACAGCGCCTCTTCAACCTCAGGAGGCTGAAGAAATTTGGCTTGTCACCGAAAACACACAAACTTTTACAGATGCACAATCGAGAGGATCCTGTCAGGCTATATCACTGCCTGGTATGGCAACTGCTCCGCCCACAACCGTAAGGCTCTCCAGAGGGAAGTGTGGTCCGTACAACGCATCACCGGGTTCAAACTACCTGTCCTCCAGGACACCTACACCACCCGATGTCACAGGAAGGCCAAAAAGATCATCAAGGACAACAACCACCCGAGCCACTGCCTGTTCACCCCGCTATCATACAGAAGGCAAGGTCAGTACAGGTGCATCAAAGCTGGGACCGAGAGCCTGAAAAACAGGTTCTATCTCAATGCCATCAGACTGTTAAACAGCCATCACTAACATTGAGTGGCTGCTGACTCAAATCTCTAGCCACTTTAATATTTGGAAAATTGGATGTAATAAATGTATCACTAGTCACTGGAATCAATGCAACTTTATATAATGTTTACATACCCTACATTACTCATCTCATATGTATATACTGTACTCTATACCATTTACTGCATCTTGCCTATGCCGCACAGCTATTGCTCATCCATATATTTATATGTACATATTCTTATTCATTCCTTTACACTTGTGCGTATAAGGGAGTTGTTGTGAAATTGTTTGATTAATTGTTAATGTAGTGTCTTTCAAATCCAATGATGTTATTTGTTGTTTAGCTACTGATCGTTTTTGTGTAACACTTTTTGTTGTTGTTGCATGACGTGTTAATTGTCAAAATTGTCTTGATTCTACAGAAAAATCCTCTTCCAGGTTCCAAAAGGCAAGACTCTTGTGTTTTCTCTGAAGAGCGTTGCCCATTTAAGCCAATCTAATAATTCCAATATTGCATTACAGTAAAATGATTGAATTAGAAGAAATGGGGCATCAAATACAAAGAAGGTGTGGCATATTATAAAGCTTTTGCTGTATAGTTATTGACGTTTTTGTCTTTCAATCCCATGTATCTTAGCGGACCGTAGAGAAGGTGAGAGGCCATGAGACCAGCAGCCACGTCAGCCACCTTCAGCTCCTGCTGCGTGCCGCCACCACCAACAGCAGTGACCTGCAGTTCGCCCCACAGGTAGCCCAGTTCTCCTTGCCTGGTGTAGCAGCTATGGTTGAGCAGCTGCCCCAGCTCAGAGAGGCTTTGTCTGACTTGTAAATCCATTAGGACAGGGGGAGCTGGAGGCGGATGGAAGGGACAGATGGGATAGCTCAGCAGCTGAACAGTCTGTGAGATGATGACCAGGTGACCATCCTCATGAACATAAGGCTGCAGATAGACACACTGCAGCAGAGGGTCCAGATATCGGAGAACATCATCTCTGTCCTCAACAGGGAGGTGGAAAAGACCCAGCTGAGAGTGGAGGCTTTGGAGAGGGAGAACCAGAGCAGCCAGAACATGATTCACCAATTAGAAATAAAGGTACAGTATATTGTGAGTCATAGAACACAGTCATCTTTGGTGGACCAGTTATATGACCTCGTGCTGTTTCATTCCAGGGCATGCTGTGAACTAAAAAAAAAAGCGTTTAATTATTCTTCTTAAAGGTCCAATGCAACCATTTAAAAAAAATCTCAATATCAAATAATTTCTGAAAAACAATTAAGTACCTTACTGCGATTGTTGTCAATTAAAATGGTCAAAAAAAAAAAAAAAAATGGTTCTTAGCAAAGAGCAATTTCTCAAGAAATAATTTTTGCTAGGACTGTCTCGGAGTGGTCTGAGGGGGAGGGGAAAACTGAAAACTAGATGTTACTGACAGAGGTTTGGAACCCTCTTTCTTACTGGTCTATTTGTTACATCAGCTCCTGCCACGCCCTCTACTTCTCATCCCGTGTCTCCATAACCTGCTGCCACTCCCCCAGTGCTCTCTCCCTCCCTCCCTCTCTCTCTGTGTGAGTGGAGACAGGTGTGCTGGAGGCAGAGCAGATCCCCACCAGCTGCAACCTGTTCCATATTCAAGAACTCTACAAATACTCAGCCCTGCCACTTCCACGCTGCCAGATCATAGCCTCTGCTCAGTCAGTCTGCGGTTCAAGCCTGTTCCTGCATAGATCTTGTTATCCTGTTGAGCCTAGTTTTCCCTAGCCTGACGCTCCTTTTCTCTCCACCACAGTTCCGCCCGCTCTGACTCTGGTCGCTGTCTCCAGTCCTTCATCTCGTCAGTCCTGCCCCCCCCCCCCCACCCACCCACTCTACTGCTTTCTTGGATTCCACTCCGGACCTGCTTACCCTGCTCCTACTGCTTTTCAATAAAAACATGTCCCTGTGTCCTCGTCTGAGTCTGCACTTGGGTACACCTGCTCCACCACACGTTTCACTAACTAATTTACCACCTGATGTCACCAGGCAGGCCAAAACTCTATCCCACCAAAACAGTCTTTTCAAACAGCTCTTACACTAAAGGCATTGTCATAATTTGCACAGTATTCTTCCAACCTCATAGTGTGGAAATATATATAAAACACAGGAAATATATTTTTTTAACTGCTCTGGGCCTTTAAGAAGTGCATGCGTGAACTATCCTCCCAAATTACAGAAAGTAACTTTTCTGATGCTCCTAATTTGCAGTGGTGGAATTGTAGCCTTACAATAGCTCTATACACTCACTGGTCTTGAGAATAATAAAATGCTGGTCTGGCTGAACATTGAGGGGGAAGGGAGAGCATCAAATGTCACATCTTGGTTGGAAAAATGGACTGTTGACAAGAATGTATTTCACTTTCCTGAAAAATATCCATTTATATCCCGCTTCTGCAAACATTCCTCTCCTACTCTTATAGTAGAGAGCCTCTTCTCATGTAACAGTGCATAGAATAACCCCTAACCCCCCTACCCACAAAATGAAACAGATTTTATCTCCAGCAAACAATAGTTATGAGTGTACATTTTTTTATAGAAACACATTACCAGGATCTCTCTGCTTTTTTCACTGGCAGTTGAAATGTCAGCTTAATTAAACAGAAAAATGCGATGTCATTTTATATTTTAAAATGTCATCTTAAATCACTGTCCTAATTTCTCTCAAATCCAAAACAAAACGTTATTGAACAGTAAACAAAACGAAGCAGTAATTGTATATTTAAAAAAACAAACATATCTCAGACAGTTAGCTGAAATTGAAAGGTCCTAAACATCATTTTTAGTTACGTGTTATCTGACCAGGATAATGGGGGTGATTCAGCTACACTGCAATGTCAAGACCTGCGACAACAATACCATTTCAGAAAGCTCGGCGAGAACAAATTATAGAGGGGACCAAATAGATGTATCTGACAACAGACATCAACAGTTTTCTGCGTGATGTCTGTTGTTTGTATCAGCCTACTTTATTGTGGAGAATGTTGATATTTGTATCCTAACTATGCCTTCTTAAGAAGATGAAATCTGTTTCATTGTGTGGGGAGGGGGGTTAGGGGTTATTCTATGAGCATGAGAAGAGGCTCTCTACTTTAAGAGTAGGAGAGGAACGTTTGCGGAAGCGGGATATAAATGGATATTTTTCAGGAAGGCGAAATTCATTCTTGTCAACAGTCCATTTTTCCAACCAAGATGTGACATTTGATGCTCTCCCTTCTCCCTCAATGTTCAGCCAGACCAGCATTTTATTATTCTCATTTTCTTCAAGAATAGTGGGTGTGTGCATCAATACTAAGGCTACCACTCCACCACTGCAAATTAGGAGCATCAGAAAAGTTACTTTGATTGTATTAGCCTACCTTTCTGTAATTTGGGAAGATAGTTGACGCATGCACTTCTTAATTGCCCCTGTGGGGATTAATAAAGTTGAATTGAATTGGTTGTTGCCCTGTAGGTGACAGAGCAGCAGCACAGACTGGCCAGGAAAGATCTTGTCAACAGCTCCCTGATAGAAAGCCTCTGCGCCCACCAGGAGGTCTCCTATGATGGTAATTTCATCTGAAGGCTGTCTGACCTTAGCTACAAAATGAAGGAGGCCATCTCTGGCCATTGGAATAGGCCTAACCTGTACTCTCCTGGTACAGTATTCTTTCAATTTCACCGAATACGGAAAAGCCAGTGGTGTAGGACAGTCAATTCACAGGGACAGTCTTCTATGCACATGGACTAAAATAGGCCTTCATTAGAGAGTGCTTAATTTGAACAAAATTGTTTTTTTTTATGTACCACCTTTGAAACACTACACAGACAGACAAGTTCCCTTGTCCATTCTACACATCCAGGTACGGATTCAAGGTGCGCATGAGGCTGAATCTGAATGGTGACGGGGTGGGAAAAGGCACTCATATCTCTCTGGCCATTCAAGCACTCTCTGTAATACCTGTGTAACAGACATCATAGATTGTTTATTTAGAGGGCTGAGGTTTTCAACTGAAATGTTAGTTGAGATACGTATTTCCCGAATGTCAAAAAACAAACAAACAACAAAATCTCCTCATGAGTCATTATAGTTCTAGTTCTTATCTCTGTCCCTCTGCATCATTAAGGTAAGTAAGCATTGAGTCAACCATCTTGTGTGGTATGTCTGTTACATGGATTAAACATGAACATGTCTGCCTCCTTTCCAGGTCACTTTCTTTTTGCTTGATCATAATCACTGAGAACATGTGATTGACGCCTTGTTTTATGCATAGATATGTCCACAACATGAGCCCGTGGTAGGTAGGTAGGTAGGTAGGTAGGTAGGTAGGGGGAGGAATAGGAATGGGTCGTACCTACTAAGAAAGGGGGGGGGGGTGATGGGAGATGGGACAGATACTGTTAGCCAATTATCAACTTTTCATTTTATTTTGGTGTTTTTTCCATGGTTTTTTTGTACTGTTTTTCGATTCCTTATCTATGTACTTCTTGAATATAATTTCCTGTCTTTGATCTGAACCCCTACCAGGAAAAAAAGACAAAAAGTTGGTAAAAAAAAATTATCCACAGGCTCATGCAGGCTAATTACAATGTGTTCGATTAGTTGCATTTAGATTGCTTAAAACTTCACCATTTAAGATAATTTAAAAAGTCTTACAAGAGTGTACTTACAAGTTATATAAAGATCAGCAATTATATAACATAACTGATTTTTAGAAAGCATAGAATTGGCCAAATAATTGTCCCCTCAACTCATCTGCTAAATGACATTTCAGTTGATCCCTGACATTTCCCCTCAGCATAGAGCCATTAGAAAAATCCTCATGAGCAGCACAGTGGAAGTAAACAGGGATCTCTTTGGATTTCATGTTTTTTTATTTGCTTGAGAGTAAGCTCAAATAAACAGGGCAGAATCCGCAATCTTACGTCAGTGCTAGTATAGCAATCCTAGGATTCTCAAGGAATTTGATTTGAAAACCTCTCAAATGACTTGTCCAAGCATGTTATTTGTTTAATGTTGTGTGTTATTTATTACATTAAAAAAAGGTATACATTTAATCGTGCAACAGTAATGTTAAATACATGTTTCAGGCATTTCAAAATCATAATTCTTTACAAAAATATATTATTAGTCGTACGGTGATGATGGTGGTGGTTATGATGAATAGGGTAGTAAAGCCTGGTGGTAGTACAGTGTTGCGTAATCAGTAGTAGTGGTAGATTGTAATACTATCATTGATGATAACAAATAGTGCGTGAAAATATATGTGATTGAAGAAAAATAATACATGTAGAGATTTGAAAAACGTAAGGGGCTCATTTGAAGAAAACAAATGCTGTTCCTCCGCACCTTGTGAGGAAATATTGAACTTCCTGTATGGTGATGATGTGTTTATGTTAATCGCATAGCTAAGGCAAAAACCCAAATGATTCGCGGGAAAAAGTAAAAAATGGCGACTAGCAGAGTTTGAACTTTAGCGCCTGTACACATATTTGCAAGAAGAGACAACTCCTCGCTAATGGAACGTTACTCAACAGCAACAACAATATTTCGAGTTTTATCGAACCTGGGTTGGAAGTTTATCAAGGGGGTAAGAAGTCTGGATACATTAGAGCTAAATTTGATGTGTTTTTTTGTTGTTGTATCTCCAAGTTTTTCTGTCTCAAACTAGTATTTTATGTAACGTGCTCAAACTCCTATGTCGGTTATTCATTATAGATTACATTTAGCAAGCAAGCTGAAATATATGTTCCGAATGCATATGCGATACACTATACCCAGGGCCAAACAACAGATACGTTTCATTGCATTGACAGTTGCAGCACAGTTTTGCAGGCTAACTTCACTAGCAGCTACTTTATCAGTTACCAAGCTAGCTATATTCAATATTGCTACTATAGTTAGCTACATTTGATAGATAGCATTTTAGACTAACCAGCAACGTTTTGTGACTCTAGAAAACATCCTGTTGAGATGCAAAAGTGTCCGATCAGATTTGCAGAATAAAATACTTTAAACAGCTTGAGCTGGCGATATGACCATCATCTTATGGATGTACGTTAACTTAGCCAATCAACCAGTCTATTATCAGTTTGATATAAGTTACATTCGAGAGTTGCTATAGTTTGATAGACTACTAACTACTACACGTTTGTAAGCCATGTTACATTTTCATGCTGTGCACGATTGTTTGGCTCGAGCAAGTGCTGCAATTTGCGACTGCTTTGACAAGACCAACTCAAATGTGCAGGCTGGCTGTAGTTAGCTGATGAGTCAAACCTGTAGGCTGTGCTGCGATCTACACGCAGGAGAAAATTGAGTCATCAGACATCAGCCTCAGAACAGGGGAGGGGTGTTAAAACAAATATGTTGAAGGGCTGGAATTCCTGATAGCAAGGGCATATGTCGTAAATATGTTTTTGTAGGCTTTGTATGACACCGTAATAATACATACATGTGATCAACAACCCCAAAATTACAGGACGATGTTCAACCACCACTAAACCTCCATAACGTTGTGATCAGGAGGACATACAGTGTCTACCACAATGACGATGTAACCCCCTGATTCACCTAGGAAGTGTTGTAGTGTGTGGACAGCCCAGCTGCAGCATGTTGGAGTCAGCATACAGAGATGACTTCTGCAGTGTGGAGCCGAAGAAGGGGCTGGATGCCAAGCGTCTACCCCAGAAGAGGGAGCGGAGCTTCACAGATCTGGAGAGCAGCCTGACCGTGGGCCAGTATGTCCTGTGTCGATGGTCTGATGGCCTATACTACCTGGGGAAGGTCCAGAGAGTAAGTGGTCAATAGAAAACATTCCTGTTATCAGTCAAATACTGTAGTATACTGCCACACAATGGTTTGGATTCATTTGATTTACTACCCAAATACTGCTGTTCACAAGCTGATGGTTTCTCTGTAGTTTTCTGGGACCACATCTGTTATTCGTGTTTTATGAAAAATCTATTGTAATACACTATTAGAATAAAACTGTAATAAGGTTGCTGTAAACAACTTGCCTCCTGCCTCATACTGGCTGTTTTCACTTTTCCATTCAAGGTGAGTGCCTCCAAGCAGAGCTGCTTTGTTACTTTTGAAGATAATTCAAAATTCTGGGTTCTCTGGAAAGACATCCAACATGGTGAGTGAAGAGGGACTAGAATGTTGTTGTCACAGTTTTCAATAAAAACATGAATTAGTCAAACATCAAACGTACTACACCCAACATCTTCAATGAATGTACAGTGGGGCAAAAAAGTATTTAGTCAGCCACCAATTGTGCAAGTTCTCCCACTTACAAATATGAGAGAGACCTGTAATTTTCATCATAGGTACACTTCAACTATGACAGACAAAATGAGGAAAAAAAATATCCAGAAAATCACATTGTAGGAATTTTAATGAATTTATTTGCAAATTATGGTGGAAAATAAGTATTTGGTCAAATCAAAAGTTGATCTCAGTACTTTGTTATATACCCTTGGTTGCAATGACAGAGGTCAAACATTTTCTGTAAGTCTTCGCAAGGTTTTCACACACTGTTGCTGGTATTTTGGCCCATTCCTCCATGCAGATCTCCTCTAGAGCAGTAATGTTTTGGGGCTTTTGCTGGGCAACACAGACTTTCAACTCCCTCCAAAGATTTTCTATGGGGTTGAGATCTGGAGACTGGCTAGGCCACTCCAGGACCTTGAAATGCTTCTTACGAAGCCACTCCTTCGTTGCCCGGGCGGTGTGTTTGGGATCATTGTCATGCTGAAAGACCCAGCCACGTTTCATGTTCAATGCCCTTGCTGATGGAAGGAGGTTTTCACTCAAAATCTCACGATACATAGCCCCATTCATTCTTTCCTTTACACGGATCAGTCGTCCTGGTCCCTTTGCAGAAAAACAGCCACAAAGCATGATGTTTCCACCCCCATGCTTCACAGTAGGTATGGTGTTCTTTGGATGCAACTCAGCATTCTTTGTCCTCCAAACACAATGAGTTTTTACCAAAAAGTTCTATTTTGGTTTGATCTGACCATATGACATTCGCCCAATCCTCTTCTGGATCATCCAAATGCTCTCTTGCAAACTTCAGACGGGCCTGGACATGTACTGGCTTAAGCAGGGGGACACGTCTGGCACTGCAGGATTTGAGTCCCTGGCGGCGTAGTGTGTTACTAGTAGGCTTTGTTACTTTGGTCCCAGCTCTCTGTAGGTCATTCACTAGGTCCCCCCGTATGGTTCTGGGATTTTTGCTCACCATTCTTGTGATCATTTTGACCCCATGGGGTGAGATCTTGCGTGGAGCCCCAGATCGAGGGAGATTATCAGTGGTCTTGTATGTCTTCCATTTCCTAATAATTGCTACCACAGTTGATTTCTTCAAACCAAGCTGCTTACCTATTGTAGATTCAGTCTTCCCAGCCTGATGCAGGTCTACAATTTTGTTTCTGGTGTCCTTTGACAGCTCTTTGGTCTTGGCCATAGTGGAGTTTGGAGTGTGACTGTTTGAGGTTGTGGTCAGGTGTCTTTTATACTGATAACAAGTTCAAACAGGTGCCATTAATACAGGTAACGAGTGGAGGACAGAGGAGCCTCTTAAAGAAGAAGAAGTTACAGGTCTGTGAGAGCCAGAAATCTTGCATGTTTTTTTAGGTGACCAAATACTTATTTTTCACCAAAATTTGCAAATAAATTCTTAAAAAATCCTAAATGTGATTTTCTGGATTTTTTTTCTCATTTTGTCTGTCATAGTTGAAGTGTACCTATGATGAAAATTACAGGCCTCTCTCATCTTTTTAAGTGGGAGAACTTGCACAATTGGTGGCTGACTAAATACTTTTTTGCCCCACTGTATGTCTGCTGATATATGGATCTACACCATACATGTTCAACATATCTAAAGCTCGCTCTAAAAGCCATTAGTAATGTAATCCACTTTGGACCGCATTGCACAACATCCTAACGGGAAATCATTGACATTTTGTGCTGTAGCTCTGTGGAACCTCGTGAAGCTGTTTTAGGCCTTTATTCCTTAACACTTTTTCATTGGCTAGCCGACACTTGTACTATGTAGTAGGCCACTTAATGGTACATTTAGATACTTCCCTAAAGGATTTAGCTGTCCTTCAAACTCTTCAACTGTCACGTTTCATTGAAAGGCTGATTTATGTCAGTAATTCCCTGCCAATTGCTTCTAATTTTATATCTTGTATGTTTTGTCTACATGTTGGTTTCATGTAGCTGAATGATGAGAAAGCGGAGAATCCCACTCCAGCTCTTCATTCATCATTGAATATACCCTAATGCTATTCTTCTCTCCCAAAACATGCAGCTGGAGTTCCGGGGGAGGAACCCAAATGCTCGGTTTGTTCTGAAATGGTGCTGGTGTCTGACAATGAGATCCTGATATGTGGGAAATGTGGAATAGGTGAGTCACTGTAGAGTAATGTATAGTCTGACACTTCAACATTAAAACATAAGTGGTGAAGTTCCCCTTTAAAGGAGGGTGTGGCTACACCCATCTATCTTGCCCTGATCTAGCCTACAAGAGGATGTTGGTTCTTTACAAGCCATGGTTATGTGGGAGGAGATCGCATTGCTTATTGCATACAGGGTTCTGTATGCTTCTATATTTACTTCAATAGCTTTGTTTAACTCTTTTAATGATTTAACACTCACTCTAAAAGCATAAACTGTATCTTTGAACTTTGGTAAATAGACTGGAACAACATACAGAACTTAAGATGGGGACAATGTGTCCAACTTGGTCAAAAGTAGCCTAACTGCATCAAGTTATCTTCTACAGTTAAAGTGGAACTGAACATTTTCAAGTTGGACAAGGCAAGTGCACACCAAGCCTCTGTGACTCATAACATCATTTACTAAAGCCTGTGTACGTTAAACTATGTACTTTCCATGGATGTCTGTCTTATAGAGGTCCGGTCCCATTTGCAGTCTACGGTTTGCAGGTCCTGTCTTCAGGCTGTGGTCTTGTTGGTTCGGTTTTTTACATGGCACTTAATTAAAGTCATTGGGAGAATCTCAATTGCATCCTCTCTCCTCGCCTCCTTCTGGAAACCCATTGAAGGAGAATGTCAGAGGGGAGGGACCTCTGGCTTTCTCATCAAATGGGTTGAGAGAAGAGGGCGAGAGGAGTATGTAATTGAGATTCTCCCATTGATTGCTTTGGGAGTCCACTCCTGGCTTACTCTAACATTTGCTGATCAAGGGATTAAAAGCTTCTAGTTGGTTGGGTGCCACCTTCAGATAAACATAACACATTGATGTGGCTGAAAGTGCGGCCGGCAGTAGCACTTTCATTAATCCATTAATTTATTTCTATTGGGTTTGAGATGATCCAAGGCAAGAGATATTTTCAAATATTTAACCTTTATTTAACCAGGCAAGTCAGTTAAGAACAATTTGTTATTTACAATGATGGCCTACCCCGGCTAAGCCCTAACCCAGATGACGCTGGGCCAATTGTGCGCCGCCATATGGGACTCCCAATCACGGCCAGTTGTGACATAGCCTGGAATTGAACCAGGGTCTGTAGTGACGCCTCTAGCACTGAGATGCAGTGCCTTAGACCGCTCCGCCACTTTGGAGTTCCGGGGGAGGAACCCAAATGCTCGGTTTGTTCTGAAATGGTCTTGGTCCTCTTGTTGTTGGTTTTTCCAGGTTACCACCAGCAGTGCCACCTGCCAGAGGTGGAGAGCTCAATGGATTTGTCACCATGGTTTTGCAGGAGGTGCATCTTTGCTTTAGCTGTGCGGGTGAGTATTATTAATAGAACAACCTGCTCAAGGAAAACAAAACTGTCTAATATAATATATAAATGACTGTTTATCTAGGGTCTTGTTCAGTAGTGAGAAAACGTTTGGAAAAGGAGTAAAATGGAGAGGCACTATCTAAACACGTCCAATAAGAAAACACATTTTTGTTTTCTGTTTTAAAACATTTCGCTATGATGTGTCCTACAGATCACTGTCCTATTGCCGAACCATGTTGATGTGGTTGTTTCTTCTCTTCACAGAAAGGGGGAGCTCTCAAAAAGGGCGCTATAGCAAAAGCACTGCAGGCCATGAAGCAGGTGCTTACCTACAACCCAGCAGAGCTGGAGTGGGATTCTCAGCACCGCACAAATCACCAACAGTGTTATTGCTACTGTGGAGGACCTGGAGAGTGAGCGTGCTGGCTAGACACACTGTAGCATAGCATTTACATATCCACACTTTTAAAATCCAGTAGCAGGTTTTGTGACTCAATGAAGGCACAGCAGCTGTATTTGATTCAGATGGGCACAGCAGCTGTATTTGATTCAGATGGGCACAGCAGCTGTATTTGATTCAGATGGGCACTGCAGCTGTATTTGATTCAGATGGGCACTGCAGCTGTATTTGATTCAGATGGGCACTGCAGCTGTATTTGATTCAGATGGGCACTGCAGCTGTATTTGATTCAGATGGGCACTGCAGCTGTATTTGATTCAGATGGGCACTGCAGCTGTATTTGATTCAGATGGGCACTGCAGCTGTATTTGATTCAGATGGGCACAGCAGCTGTATTTGATTCAGATGGGCACAGCAGCTGTATTTGATTCAGATGGGCACAGCAGCTGTATTTGATTAAGATGGGCACAGCAGCGGTATTTTATTCAGATGGGCACAGCAGCTGTATTTGATTCAGATGGGCACAGCAGCTGTATTTGATTCAGATGGGCACTGCAGCTGTACTTGATTCAGATGGGCACAGCAGCTGTATTTGATTCAGAAAGATGCCTCTTAGCACTCTGTTGCTCATTCAGTGACTACTACTTTTCTCTAAATGGCTGCTTTCCACCCAGGTGGTACTTGAAGATGCTGCAGTGTTTTCGGTGTCAACAGTGGTTCCATGAGGCCTGTATCCAGTGCCTACAGGAGTCCATGATGTTTGGAGATAGGTGCGTAACATTGTTATCAAACAAGGTTTTATTCCCACGGTCCGTTAGGGCTGAGCGATATGGCCTAAAAATCATATTTAGATTTTTTTCAAAGTCATGGGGGATTTACGATATACTGTATATTTTGATTTTTTTTAAAAATGTTTCCCCTGAATAAGCCTTGTTGTGCAATAAGGGAAAGGGTGATACCTAGTCAGTTGTACAACTGAAATGTGTCTTCCGCATTTAACCCAACTGCTCTGAATCAGTGAGGTGCGGGGGGCTGCCTTAAATCGACATCCACGTAAAGGTCAATATACTGCATGTAAAATTCTACCTAGGCTAACTATAAGCCTTCCACAACCATAAAACCCACTAATAATTTTTTTATCAAAATAGTTTAACCTGCTATTTTACAGTAATCACTGATCTGGCTTTCAAGTCTGTCTATGAAAATGCAATTTCTAAAGAAAATGTAACCAGAATCATGCACATGCACTAATAATGACCAACTTCTAGTAGTAGGCACATGCTAGTGAGTAGCCAGCTCATATTTAAAGTCGAGCCAACTTGGATCTATTTGCTTGCTGAAAAGAGAGTAACTGTTATGAATACACCCTCCTGTCCATCTCAAACTGTTTGAACATCATAGCCTGTGCACAGTGCACACAGCACAGAAGAGTGAAGGAGACGAGACCAGAAAGACATAAAAAGCTCATGAAAACAAACAGAAATACATGATTCTTTTGATACAGGCATTTGGAACATCGCGCTATAACATCAATTGTAATTAATCAAATTGATATACAGTGCATTAGGAAAGTATTCAGACCCCGTGACTTTTTCCAAATGTAACGTTACAGCCTTATTCTAAGATGTATCAAATTAATGTTTTGCCTCAATCTACACAATACCCTATAATGGCAAAGCGAAAATGTGTTTTAGACATTTTTGCAAATGTATTAAAAATGAAAACAGAAACACCTTGTTTACATAAGTATTCAGACCCTTTGCTATGAGAGTTGAAATTGAGCTCGGGTGCATCCTGTTTCCATTGATCATCCTTGATGCTTCTACAACTTGATTGGAGTCCACCTGTGGTAAATTCATTTGATTGGACATGATTTGGAAAGGCACACACCTGTCTATATAAGGTCCCACAGTTGCCAGTGCATGTCAGAGCAAAAACCAAGCCCTGAGGTCGAAGGAATTGTCCGTAGAACTCCGAGGCAGGATTGTGTCGATGCACAGATCTGGGGAAGGGTACTAAAAATATTTCTGCAGCATTAAAGGTCCCCAAGATCACAGTGGCCATGGAAGAAGTTTGGGACCACCAAGACTCTTCTTAGAGTTGGCCGCCCGGCCAAACTGAGCAATCGGGGGTTAAGGGCCTTGTTCAGGGAGAGATCAAGAACCCAATGGTCACTCTGACAGATCTCCAGAGTTCCTCTGTGGAGATGGGAGAACCTTCCAGTAGAACAACCATCTCAGCAGCACTCCACCAATCAGGCCTTTTTGTGGTAGACTGGCCAGACGGAAGCCACTCCTCAGTAAAACACACATGACAGCCGCTTGGAGATTGCCAAAATGCACCTAAAGGACTCTCAGATCATGAGAAACAAGATTATCTGATGAAGCCAAGATTGACCTCTTTGGCCAGAATTCCAAGCGTCACATCTGGAGGAAACCAGGCACCACTCATCACCTGGCCAATACCGTCTACAGTGAAGTATGGTGCTGGCAGCATCATGCTGTGGGGATGCTTTTCAGTGGCAGGAAGACTAGTCAGGATTGAGGGGAAAATGACCGGGGCAAAGTACAGAGATGAAAATCAATCAATTACATTTATTTATAAAGCCCTTCTTACCTCAGTTGATGTCACAAAGTGCAGAACAGAAACCCAGAGCGCTCAGGACCTCAGACTGGGGCGATGGTTCACCATTCAACATGACAACGACCCTAAGCACACAGCCAAGACAACGCTTAAGTGACTTTGGGACAAGTCTCAATGTCCTTGAGTGGCCCAGCCAGAGGCTGGACTTGAACCCGATCAAACATCTGTAGAGACCTGAAAATAGCTGTGCAGCGTTGCTCCCCATCCAACCTGACAGAACTCGAGAGGATCTGCAGAGAGAAATGGCAGAAACTCCCCAAATACAGGTGTGCCAGGCTTGTAGCGTCATTCCCAAGAAGACTTTAGGCTGTAATCGATGCCAAAAGTGCTTCAACAAAGTACTGAGTAAAAGGTCTGAATACTTATGTAAATCTGATATATCATTTTTTGTTGTTGAATAAATTAGCTAAAAATGTCTAAACAGTTTTTACTTTGTCATTATGGGGTATTGTGTGTAGATTGATGAGGGGAAAACATTACAATTGATTCAATTTTAGAAGGCTGTAACAAAACAAAATTTGGATAAAGTTACGCGGTCTGAATACTTTCCGAATGCACTGTAATGCTCAGCCCTACGGTCAGAGCAAATCCTGGGAAGTCATAAGACATATCATGGAAGTCGAAGGTGTAGCCAGGTGACCGAGGGCCAATATTGATTTTGATTTCCTCTAGAGGCATGTGACCTGTGCTTTCTCCTCCTCTGATCTCTCTTCCTTTCTCTTTCAGGTTTTACTTGTTCATCTGTTCCGTGTGTAATAAAGGACTGGAGTATATTAAGCGCCTGGCTCTCCGATGGTAAATGGCTACTATTATTTTCCTACCTACCTCTGAGGCTCACTCAGGGGTACTTTAAGAATACAAAAGGCATTTGTGTCGTATAGTGCAGGATGTATACATGTATGCAATGATTGTGCTCTTGTGCGCATAATGTCGTAGGGATAGATAAAGTTGTACAGTATTGCACTGTATTGGTGTTAATAGACATAATGGTGCTGTGAACGATTCAGGCAGCACAATAGCTCTGATTAAGAGGACTACATTTACACCTCTCGCTAAACCCAATTTCTTATCTGCTAACCCATAGGGATGTATAATTGAGAATTCCATTTATGAAGATGATGAAAGACATTGTCATACTCATACCTTATTATCTGATATGCACCTTATACTTGTGAATGCTTCAGGTGAGGGTTCGGCACTCATTAATTGCTATCAGCTCTAGATACATTACAATCAGTTCATCTTTAGATTTTCAGGCCTTCAAGGAATTTTGTGTGATTTATTTTTTATTGTAGAACCTTTTAAGGATCTGAGGACCCATGACAAATCTTTTCAGTCTCCTGAGGCGGAATAGGTTTTGTCGTACCCTCTTTACGACTGTCTTGGTGTGCTTGGACCATGTTAGTTTGTTGGTGATGTGGACACCAAGGAACTTGAAGCTCTCAACCTGCTCCACTTCAGCCCCGTCGATGAGAATGGGGGCGTGCTCGGTCCTCTTTTTTCTGTAGTCCACAATCATCTCCTTTGTCTTGATCATGTAGAGGGAGAGGTTGTTGTCCTGGCACCACCTGGCCAGGTCTCTGACCTCCTCCCTATAGGCTGTCTCGCCGTTGTCGGTGATCAGGCCTACCATTGTTGTGTCATCGTTAAACTTAACCTCTTGAAACTCCCCATCCCGGATCCGGGATTGTGACTAAGCCTCAGGCTCATTAGCATAACGCAACGTTAACGATTTCTGAAAATCGCAAATAAAATTAAAATAATGCGTTTGCTCTCAAGCTTAGCCTTTTCTTAACAACACTGTCATCTCAGATTTTCAAAATATGCTTTTGAACCATAGAAATTGACTAATTTGTGTAAGAGTATGCAAAGCTAGCATAGCATTTTATGTAGCATGTAGCACGCAACATTTTCACAAAAGCCAGATAACCAAATAAATAAAATCATTTACCTTTGAAGAGATTCTGATGTTTTCAATGAGGAGACTCCCAGCCACATACCAAATGCGCAGTGTTTCCTGAAAGCGTCTGTGTGTAGGAGAAATCGTTCCGTTTTCTACATTGCCCCTGGCTACCGAAACGAACCGAAAATGCAGTCACCTACAACGTGAAACTTTTTCCGGATTAACTACATAATATCGACCGAAACATGGCAAACGTTGTTTGGAATCAATCCTCAAGGTGTTTTTTCACATATCTCTTCATTGACATGCAGTTCATGGAAGCTTGCTTCTCTCTCTGTGCCCCATGGAAAAATACTGGCAGGTGACTTTTGCGCACCAATTTCGGCGCAGGACACCGGGCGGACACGTGGTAAATGTGGTCTCTTATGGTCAATCTTCCAACGATCTGCCTACAAATACGTCACAATGCTGCAGACACCTTGGGGAAACGACAGAAAGGGCAGACTCATTCCTCTTGCGTTCACAGCCATATAAGGAGATCATGAAAGACAGAGCCTCAAAAATCCTTGTCATTTCCTGGATGCCAAGTCATCTTGGTTTTGCCTGAAGCTCACGTTAAAGGGCACGCACAGAGAAGATATTTGTATTTCTGGACACGTCAGAGTGTTTTCTTTCGAACAGTAGCAATTATATGCATAGTCGAGCATCTTTTTGTGACAAAATATCTTGTTTAAAACGGGAACGTTTTTCTTCCAAAAATGAAATAGCGCCACCATAAGTGTAAGAGGTTAATGATGGTGTTGGAGTTGTGCCTGGCCGTGCAGTCATGAGTGAACAGGGAGTACAGGAGGGAACTGAGCACCCACCCCTGAGTTAATAACATATCCGCCATACTGATCCTTATCTACCCTTACCACCTGGGGGCAGCCCGCCAGGAAGTCCAGGATCCAGCAGCAGAGGCAGGTGTTTTGTCCCAGGGTCCTTAGCTTATTGATGAGCTTTGAAGGCACTATGGTGTTGAACGCTGAGCTGTCGTCAATGAACAGCATTCTCACATAGGTGTTCCCTTTGTCCTGGTGGGAAAGGGCAGTGTGGAGTGCAATAGAGATTGCATCATCTGTTGGGGCGGTATGCAAATTGGAGTGGGTCTAGGGTTTCTGGGATAATGGTGTTGATGTGAGCCATGACCAGGTATTCAAAGCACTTCATGGCTACAGACATACGAGGGCTACGGGTCGGTAGTCATTTAGGCATGTTGCCTTAGTTTTCTTGGCCACAGGGACTATGGGGGAACATGTTGGTATTACAGACTCGGACAGGTAGAGGTTGAAAATGTCAGTGAAGACGCATGCTTGCAGTACACGTCCTGGCAATCCGTTTCTCCCTGTGGCCCTGTGAATGTTGACCTGTTTAAAGGTCTTACTCACATCGATTGCGGAGAGCATGATCACGGAACAGCTGGTGCTCTCATGCATGTTTCAGTGTTATTTGCCTAGAAGCTAGCATAGAAGTGATTTAGCTCATTTGGTAGGCTCATGTCACTGGGCAGCTCTCGGCTGTGCTTCCCCTTGTAGTCTGTAATGGTTTGAAAGCCCTGCCACATCCGACGAGCGTCTGAGCCGGTGTAGTACGATTCGGTTTTAGTCCTGTATTGACACTTTGTTTGTTTGATGGTTCTTCGGAGGGCATAGCGAGATTTCTTATAAGCTTCCGGGTTAGAGTGCCACTGCTTGAAAGCGGCAGCTCTAGCCTTTAGCTCTGTTGCTTGTAATCCATGGCTTCTGGTTGGGGTATGTACGTACGTTCACTGTGGCTGCGACGTCATCAATGCACTTATTGATGAAGCCAATGACTGATGTGGTGTACTCCTCAATGCCATTGAAGGAATCCTGGAACATATTCCAGTCTGTGCTAGCAAAACAGTCCTGTAGCTTAGCATCTGCTTCATCTGACCACCTTTTTTATTTATAGAGTCACTGGTGCTTCCTGCTTTAAAATGTGCTTGTAAGCAGGAATCAGGAGGGTAGAATTATGGTCAGATTTGCCAAATGGCGGGAGAGCTTTGTATGCGTCTTTGTGTGTGTTTGTGTGTGGAGTAAAGGTGGTCCAGAGTTTTTTTTTTTTTTTCTCTGGTTGCACATTTAACATACTGATAGAAATTTGGTAAGACTGATTTCAGTTTCCTTTTATTAAAGTCCCCAGCTACTAGGAGCGCCGCCTCTGGGTGAGCGTTTCCTTGTTTGATTATGGCGGTAATGCATCTCATTCAATGCTGTCTAATTGCCTCAGTCTGGTGGTATGTAAACAGCTGCGAAAAATAGAGAACTTTCTAGGTAGATAGTGTGGTCTACAGCTTATCGTGAGATACTCTACCTCAGGCGAGCAATAGCTTGCACCAGCTGTTATTTACAAAAATACATAGTCCGCCACCCTTTGTTTTACCAGACGGCGCTGTTCTATCCTGCCGGTACAGCGTATAACCAGCCAGCTGTATGTCGATAGTGTCGTCATTCAGCCATGACTCCGAGAAGCATAAGATATTACAAGCTCTTGCATAATATGTGGGGATTTGTTGATTTGGCAAAAACAATTGCAATCGTGGGATCCTTGAGGGACTGGTTTCTGTTAAACATGCATATCTTTTTCCCCCTCATTTCATCTCTATTTTGAGCTCACTGATTGTCCCTGGTTTCTTATCCAGGGTGGACGTGGTGCACTTGGCACTTTACAACCTGGGAGTCCAGAGTAAGAAGAAGTACTTTGAGCTGGAGGAGATCCTTAACTTTGTCAGCAACAACTGGGAGCATTTCCATTTGGGCAAGGTTAGAACCACCAAATGAATTCCTGTCTGAATTCTGAGTATGAATCCGGATAGGAAGTTGATTAATGCCATCTCAAGTCAATTGCATCAGACTAACATTTTGATATTCCCCACAGCTCTCCAATACTCCTCCAACAGAAAGAGGCCAATATCTCCTTGATGCTCTGAACAACTACAAGAGCAAGTAAGACATCTCTCTCCGTTGTACTCAGATAATGCATTATAAAACGACTATTTAATTGGAAATCCCATCAACAGCATATACTGAGTCTGCCAATGTAATTCTCATGTCCAGCTAACAATAATATAGTATGGCCCCCAACATTCAGTAAGTTGTTTACTTTTTGTTCTGGGTGATAAGAGTATTTGTTACAACAGACATGTTACTCGGCTGAAGGTTTATTTGTTGACATCACACCTCCTTTACCAGACCATGACCTTAACATCCCCTCTGTATTTCTCCAGGTTTCTCTGCGGGAAGGAGATCAAGAAGAGGAAATGTATCTTCCGCCTGAGGACACGCGTTCCACCGAACCCTCCCTCCAAACTCTTTCCTGAGAGGGCCCAAAACGAGGGATGGAGAGGACGAAAGAAAGGCCCAGACAGGAACAGGTATTTCACGGCGTTGTGATATGCTTGTTTTCATGGGAAACCGTGTATTTCAATGAGGCCTGTCTTGGCTCAGTCAGAAAGTGTTAATCAATGTTAATGATGCTATAAGGCTGTGCCGAATTGTCACCCAATAATCATATTGTTTGGTCAGAAAGTGAAAGTTGTCTCTTTAGCTCTCTCCCAGCAGAGAAGAGGAGGAAGAAAAGGTCGAAATGGTTGCTGGAGGACGCCATTCCCAATGTAAGTTCTCGGATTGTCACAAGATCCTCCCTCATTTTCAAAACACCTCACATCGAACCACCTTTCTGCTGTTTGAACTAGAGGTCGGCTGATTCTGATTTTTCAACGCCGATACCGATTATTGGAGGACCAAAACAAGCAGATACCGATTAATCGGTCGATTTTATTTTAAAATTTGTAATAATGACAATTACAACAATACTGAATGAACACTTATCTTAACTTAATATAATACATCATAAAAAATCAATTTAGCCTCAAATAAATAATGCCATTTGGTTCAAATAATGCAAAAACAAAGTGTTGGAGAAGTAAAAGTGCTATATGTGCCATGTAAAAAAGCTAACGTTTGAGTTCCTTGCTCAGAACACGAGAACATATGAAAGTTGGTGGTCCCTTTTAACATGAGACTTCAATATTCCAAGGTAAGAGGTTTTAGGTTGTCGTTAATATATTATTTATAGGACTATTTCTCTATACCATTTGTATTTCATATACCTTTGACTATTGGATGTTCTTATAGGCACTATAGTATTGCCAGTGTAACAGTAGAGCTTCCGTCCCTCTCCTCGCCCCTACCTGGGCTCGAACCAGGAACACATCGACAACAGCCACACTCGAAGCAGTGTTACCCATGCAGAGCAAGGGGAACAACTACTCCAAGTCTCAGAGCGAGTGACGTTTGAAACGCTATTAGCGCGCACCCCGCTAACTTGCTAGCCATTTGACATCGGTTACTCCAGCTATTAGGCTGATAGGCTTGAAGTCATAAACAGCGCTGTGTTTGTGAAGAGCTGCTGGCAAAACGCACGAAAGTGCTGTTTGAATGAATGCTTATGAGCCTGCTGCTGCCTACCATCGCTCAGTCAGACTGCTCTATCAAATCACAGACTTAATTATAACATAACACACAGAAATACGAGCATTATGTCATTAATATGGTCGAATACGAAAGCTATCATTTCGAAAACAAAACATTTATTATTTCAGTGAAATATGGAACCGTTCTGTATTTTATCTAACGGGTGGCATCCCTAAGACTAAATATTCTTGTTACATTGCACAACCTTCAATGTTATGTCATAGTTATGTAAATTCTGGCAAATTAGTTCGCAATGAGCCAGGCTGCCCAAACTGTTGCATATACCCTGACTCTGCGTGCAAGAGAAGTGACACAATTTCACCTGGTTAATATTGCCTGCTAACCTGGATGTCTTTTAGCTAAATATGCAGGTTTAAAAATATATACTTCTGTGTATTGATTTTAAGAAAGGCATTGGTGTTTATGGTTAGGTACAGTCGTCCAACGATTGTGCTTTTTTCGCGAATGCACTTTTGTTAAATCATCCCCCAGCATTGCATCGATTATATGCAACGCAGGACACGCTAGATAAACTAGTAATATCATCAACCATGTGTAGTTATAACTAGTGATTATGATTGATTGATTGTTTTTTATAAGATAAGTTTAATGCTAGCTAGCAACTTACCTTGGCTTACTGCATTCGCGTAACAGGCAGTCTCCTTGTGGAGTGCAACGAGAGGCAGGTGGTTATAGCGTTGGACAAGTTAACTGTAAGGTTGTAAGATTGGATCTGACAAGGTGAAAATATGTCGTTCTGCCCCTGAACAAGGCAGTTCCTAGGCCGTCATTGAAAATAAGAATGTGTTCTTAACTGACTTGCCTAGTTAAAGTAAGGTATTAATATTTTTTATTTTTTAAATCTGCAAAATCGGCGCCCAAAAGTACAGATTTCCGATTGTTATGAAAACTTGAAATCGGCCCTAATTAATCTGCCATTCCGATTAATCGGTCGACCTTAAGTTTCAACCACACTGAACGATCCAAACCCCTGGTTATTTCACTCATTCCTATCTCTGATGGTTATCAACGTGGCTGGAATCCCTCCCTTCTCCAATTGTCTGTGCTCTTTCTTTTTTCTTTCCCTCTGACCACTGTCCATCTTCTAAAAGTCTGTCTTCTCTCTGCCATGTCCCATGAAGAACTTATGTGTCATTGCCCTCATCAATGCCTCTCTCCACAGTTCTACTCAAAAGGGGATTACAGTTGGCCTTTGAGGCATTTTACTGACAAATCCTACTGAACAGAGCAGTGCATGTCTGGTCCCCAGGCATATTCATCTCAAACAACAGACCTCTGACATTTCTTAGTAATTAAGCTAATACTGCCTCGCTGGAAGGAGGAAGGTGCTCTGATTTGAAAATGTAGACAAAGCATATAGTAGGGTTCTCCAACTAGCAGTCCGCAGGCCAAGTGATTTTTATTTGGCCCCCAAGTTTTCTGAGCAAAACACAACGTATTATTATTAATTGTTGGAAATATACGGGTTGGCTGACCACGTCACGAAAATCATGTGCACGCATGGATGTGACCGGAAAGTGTGTGCGTTATGATTCTGGACAGTCCGATGGCTAGCAACAAATAAAAGAAGATTCCACGTGGGGAAGCGTAGGTGGCTCGTTTCTGCTTGTTGTATCTTGTTATTGATGTTGTCTTGTTTTGACTGCTGTCATGTCTATGCTAATATGATAAACATTCGCTAGCTAGCTAACCAACATCGCTAACTATGTATTTGAGAGACAACAAGTGCTCATTGTGCAAATGTATTTGTTTTCAATAAACATGTGGAGGCAAAATATGGTTGTCAACAGTCTAAGCTAACCCAGTCTGTTTTGCACGCATCGGTGTTGTTGCTATACAACCAACCCGTCTATAAAAGACTGTAAAAAGACCAGCAAATCAGCTCCAAATGTAAACAAGGTTTGAAATTAGGCTTTGACGGTATCCAGATTTTCATATCGTCATACTGTCCTTTTCTCATCCTGGGATTTATGGTATTATCATCATAGCACACGGGGGGTGCAAGAAAAGCCCATCGGGCCTCTATCACCAGAATGCTAACAAAATTAGAACAAACTACTTGCAAAATCAGACACTATTAGCTAAATGCTAAAAAAAACAGATACTTTATTTACGGAAGTATTCAGACCCTTTGTTATGAGACTGGAAATATTCAGACCCTTTGTTATGAGACTGGAAATTGAGCTCAGGTGCATCCTGTTTCCATTGATCATCCTTGAGATATTTCTACAACTTCATTGGAGTCCACCTGTGGTTAATTCAATTGATAGTACATGATTTGGAAAGGCACACACCTGTCTATATAAGGTCCCACAGTTGACAGTGCAAAAACCAAGCCCTGAGGTCGAAGGAGTTGTCCGTAGAGCTCCAAGACAGGATTGTGTAAAGGCACAGATCTGGGGAAAGTTACCAAAAAATGTCTGCAGCACTGAAGGTCTGCAAGAACACAGTGGCTTCCCTCATTCTTAAATGGAAGAAGTTTGGAGACACAAAGACTCTTCCTAGAGCTGACCGCCTGGCCAAATTGAACAATCGGGAGATGAGGGCCTTGGTCCTTTTTATGGTAGAGTGGCCAGACAGAACCCACTCCTCAGTAAAAGGCCCGCTTGGAGGCACCGAAACAAGATTCTCTGGTCTGATGAAACCAAGATTGAACTCTTTGGTCTGAATGCCAAGCGTCTGGAGGAAACCTGGCACCATCCCTACGGTGAAGCATGGTAGTGGCAGCATCATGCTGTGGGGATGTTTTTCAGCGGGACTGGCAGATAAGTCAAGATCAAGGGAAAGATGAACGGTACAAAGTACAGAGAGATCCTTGATGAAAACCTGTTACAGAGCACTCAGGACCTCAGACTGGGGTGAAGGTTCACCTTCCAATAGAATAACGACCCTAAGCACACAGCCAAAACAACACAGGAGTGGCTTTGGGACAAGTCTCTGAATGTCCTCGAGTGGCCCAGCCAGAGCCCGGACTTGAACCCAATCAAACATTTCTGGAGAGACCTGAAAATAGCTGTGCAGCGTTGCTCCCTATCCAACCTTACACAGCTTGAGAGGATCTGCAAATAAGAAACTCCCCAAATACATGTGTGCCTAGCTTGTAGCGTCATACCCAAGAAGACTCAAGGATGTAATCGCTGCCAAAAGTGCTTCAACAAAGTACTGAGTCAAGGGTCTGAATACTTATGTAAACGTGATATTTCATAAACGTTTTCTTATCTGTTTTTGCTTCGTCATTATGGGGTACTTTGTGAAGATTGACTATTTAATCCATTTTATTATAAGGCTGTAATGTAACAAAATCTGGAAAAAGTGAAGGGGTCTGAATACTTTCCGAATGCACTGTAGGTTGGGAAGAGATTTTTCAATGTACCAATTCCATGGCACATGGTTTATGAACTGATACACAAAACAACGCTGGATTCAAAACTTTGAGTTTTTCAATTTTAAATCATTATACAAAATTATTGCAACCAGTAGAATGTTATATACAGTTGAAGTCGGAAGTTTGCATACACTTAGGTTGGAGTCATTAACTTGATTTTCAACCACTCCACAAATGTCTTGTTAACTTCTTAGTGATCCCTTCCCGCTCGAATCCTGGTAACGGGATTGATTTGACAACATCCAGTGAAATTGCAGCTCATAATAATACTCATAATAAAAACTCTCAAAACATCCATGTGTAATACATCAAAATAAAGCTTAACTTCTTGTTAATCCAGCCACAGTGTCAGATTTCAAAAAGGCTTTACGGCAAAAGCAGACCATGCGATTATCTGAGGACAGCGCCCCGCATACCAACACATGAAAATCATATTTCAACCAGGCAGGTGCTACACAAAAGTCAGAAATAACTCTATAATTCATGCCTTACCTTTGAAGATCATCTTCTGTTGGCACTCCAAAATGTCCCATAAACATCACAAATGGTCCTTTTGTTTGATAAAGTCCTTCTTTATATCCCCAAAATGTCCATTTATTTGGATCATTTGATTCAGAAAATACACCGGTTCCAACTCGCACATGACTACAAAGTATCTAATATATGACCTGTAAACTTGGTCCAAACATTTCAAACAACTTTCCTAATCCAACCTTAGATATCCTAAAACGTAAATAATCTATACAAATTTAAGACTGGATAAACTGTGTTCAATACCGGACGAAAACAAACGTTGACATCTAGTGGAAGCCATAGGAACTGCAAGCAGGTTCCTAATAAAAAGGATTACCATAGAAAACTAATGGAAAACAGATTGACCTAAAATAAATGTCCCTGGATGGATTGTGCTCGGGGTTTCGCCTGCCAAATCAGTTCGGTTATACTCACAGAAACTATTCAAACAGTTTTAGAAAGTTCAGAGTGTTTTCTATCCAAATCTACTAATAATATGCATATCCTAGCTTTGGGCCTGAGTAGCAGGCAGTTTACTTTGGGCACGCTTTTCATCCGGACGTGAAAATACTGCCCCCTTTCCCTAAGAAGTTTTAACAAACTAGTTTTGGCAAGTCGTTTAGGACATCTACTTTGTGCATAATCTGTTGTTTAACAATTGTGCAATTTATAATTCACTGTATCCCATTTCCAGTGGGTCAGAAGTTTACATGTACTAAGTTGACTGACTTTAAACAGCTTGGAAAATTCAGGAAAGTGATGTCATAGGCTAACTGACATCATTGAGTAAATTGGAGATGCACCTGTGGAAGTATTTCAAGACCTACCTTCAAACTCAGTGCCTCTTTTTTTGACATCATGGGAAAATCAAAATAAATCAGCCAAGACATCAGAAACAAAATTGTAGACCTCCACAAGTCTGGTTCATCCTTGTCAGCAATTTCCAAAAGTGAAAATCAATCCCAGAACAACAGCAAAGGACCTTGTGAAGATGCTGGAGGAAACCGAAACAAAAGTATCTATATCCACAGTACAACGAGTCCTATATCGACATAACCTGAAAGGCCTCTTAGCAAGGAAGAAGCCACTGCTCCAAAACCGTCATAAAAAAGACAGACTACAGTTTGCAACTGCACATGGGTTCAAAGATCTTACTTTTTGGAGAAATGTCCTCTGGTCTGATGAAACAAAAATCGAACTGTTTGGCCATAATGTCCTTCGTTATGTTTGGAGGAAAAGGGGAGACTTGCAAGCCGAAGAACACCATCCCAACATTGATGCATGGGGGTGTCAGCAACATGTTGGGGGGGTGTCAGCAACATGTTGGGGGGGTGCTTTGCTGCAGGAGGGACAGGTGCACTTCACAAAATAGATGGCATCTTGAGGGAGAGAAATTATGTGGATTTATTGAAGGGTCTTCCAAATGGACAATGAACCCAAGCATACTTCCAAGATTGTGGCAAAATGGCTTAAGGACAACAAAGTCAAGGTATTGGAGTGGCCATCACAAAGCCCTCACCTCAATCCCATAGAACATTTGTGGGCAGAACTGAAAAAGCGTGACACGAGCAAGGAGTCCAACAAACCTGACTCAGTTACACCAGCTCTGTCAGGAGGAATGGGCCAAAATTCACCCAACTTATTGTGAGAAGCTTGTGGAAGGCTACCCAAAACATTTGACCCAAGTTCAACAATTTGAAGGCAATGCTACCAAATACTAATTGAGTGTATGTAAACTTCTGACCCACTGGGAATGTGATGAAAGAAATAAAAGCTGAAATGAATGATTCTTTCTACTATTATTCTGACATTTCACATTCTTAAAATAAAGTGGTGAACCTAACTGACCTAAAACAGGGAATTTTTACTGGGATTGAATGTCAGGAATTGTGAAAAACTGAGTTTAAATGTATTTGGCTAAGGTGTATGTAAACTTCCGACTTCAACTGTATATGGGGACACAACCATCCCTGCTCTGCAGATTTTGCTGTGAATAGAGAATTATTAGATCATTTATTTTGGTACTGGCCATATTTAGCTGGTTTTTGGTCGAAGGTTCAGGAATAGCTGAAGAATTGCAACATTTACCTGAATCTGTCTCTGCAAATAGCACTGCTGGGTGATTAAAAAAATGCATAGTCAATCGATCAATGATGTAATAATACTCTTAGGGAAATGCTGTATCTTTAGTTTTTACAGATTGTAAATTATGAGAATATAAAGGTTCAGAATGTTTGTGAAACATCACAGCACAGTTGAAAAATAGATGGTCTCAGAGATGAGTTCCCACATATGCTGAGCACTTGTTGGCTGCTTTTCCTTCACTCTGTGGTCCAACTCATCCCAAACCATCTCAATTGGGTTGAGGTCAGGTGACTGGAGGCCAGGTCATCTGATGCAGTGCTCCATCACTCTCCTTCTCAGTCAAATAGCCCTTATACAAAATAAAGGAAAACCCTTGAATGAGTAGGTGTGTTCAAACTTTTGACTGGTACTGTACAAAAATATATATATGGGAGATTGAAAATTACGCATACAATTACATTGATGGAAGCCACAATCTATCTGCAATATTAAAGCTGATCTACCCCTAAATACATTTAGTTAATAAAATGTTTTATTGATATCAAATATGATATCTGTTAGGGTTTCTTGCGGTCAATTTGTCGTAAAAAAATATTATTAGTAACTATGTTTCGACCCACCCCCTGATCATCTTCTTATGAAAGAAAAGAATTACCCCAGGCTGAATCTAGTTGATCTCTGGCATGTAGCATTTAAACAGTAGTGATGAAGACAATGATGACTGTCTGTTTATGACACTGGCTGAGTACTATAATACCGTGTGTGTGTGTGTGTGATTTGTTATGTAGAATGACCTGACCTCAGCCTGGAGCACCAACCATCATATGGCCAACATCTTTGACTTCACATTGGACGAGTTACAAAGCCTCAAAAGGTAAATGGTTTGAATACTAAGGTCCAGTTTCCCTGACAGATTAAGATTCAGCTTGGATTAAGTAGCATGTTCAATGGAGTTTATCAATTTAAAGTTATTTTAAATCTAGGACTGTGTCTTGAAAACCAGCTCTAAGTGTAATTTTGAACACCTTTTGTCACTTTTGTCTCATTTCCGATGAACTCTGTACAACTGCAAACATTTGACATTGACTTCGATTGAACGCAATCATTTTCAAGGCCCTAGCTATCTACTTAATTTACATGAATTTCCCTTTGAAAGACAACCTCTGGCAGTGTTGTTTTGTCACCCCTCTGATGATTTTCATCAATGTGTCGAACGAAGAGATTTAATTACGCTTTCCTGTAAAGGTTATCTCCCGAACAGTGCATAATAATAAAGGAAAGACAAACACTTTGGGGACTGTTGAGAATCGACCAAGCTTTCTTAGAGGAAAATGAGAGATGGGGAATAGCTGGTGCAACGCCAAAAAGTGGACGAACACTGTCGGAATGTGAGGAGTGGAATAGGCTTGGTCATAACTCTATAGCACCTGAACTGAGCTGAGGGATGAGAACAGCTAAAATAGTCTGTGGGAGCTTTGAAGCATTACATTAACTTTCTTCCATTAGCTAGATATAGTACTTTCTCACACATACACACGCCTTTAGCATGCAGGCTCTTTTATTATATGGGCGCAGAACAGTGACTTGCAAATTCAAGTCGCAGGGTGAGGGACCAGGGGCCACAAAATCCTCTGATTAGCACTTATTTCCAGCATCTGAACGGAGCTGACGCTGTTTACTCCTCAGCACTAGCTCGGGGCGGACCTTCAGTCTTGACCTGGACTCCACAGACGCTGCCAGCACCTCTGGGTCCGCCACCACCAGTGTCTCCTACGACTTCAGGTACAGTACGAGAGTCACCAAGACTTGTATTGTTAGAAAAGGCAACTCCCTCACGCACGGTTACCTCTGCAAATTGTTCATTGTGTTGGCATTAGGAGGAGGTCCTGTCTTCTTTATTTTGCTCCACTGTGTGGAATGTGTTGCAAACCGATCGATAAGACCCCCGACTGGAACCGCTGCAGCCCGGGCTGTCAGATGAGATTTTGTCTCCCACGCTTTCTAAGCTCTTAGACATTGTCCTATGTGAGGAGTTGAGGAGAGCCAAAACATGTTTGACAGCACACAAAAATAAGTATGATGTGAGGTCCTGGATTATTTAATGTGGTTGGCTCCTCTACATCTTCCAATATTTGCTTGAATATTTGCTTAAACTTGGTTGGAACCTAGCAATGGAAGTGACTATACATTCACTCTATCCACATTCACAACCCCCCAATGACAGAATTATTTGAACACTGTGAATGAAACACCACCCCTCTCCATATCTGCGAACACCCCTGGGCTCCCTAACTGACTGGCTTAATTTGGCGACACTCGGTGCTGGCTCCTCGCACGAGGGAGGGGCTCTGAAGTCTGACATACAGAGTGTATTGACACTCTATGCTAGGTTTAAAAAAATATATATTAAAAATAATTTGTCTTTGCCTTTACTGTGTTTTGTTTGATGACTGAAAATCATACTGTTTGGCATCCCGGTGGAGCTGCTGACATCTCCTGTTGCTCTATTTCCAACTGGCACTAAGGAGGCACATGTTAGTTTGCAATTTCGTCATGTATAAACTGGCATTTTACGGCCCTAATGCAAGGTTTGGTAATTTACCTGTCTATCGTCATCTCGCTTGCCCTGAGGTGGGAGGGGTGGCAATATTTAATTTCATGCAGAGCTAATGGGAAGTTCAGACCCACAAAAAGCAGGTCTTAATGGTAACGCAGTTTATAATGGCATGGAGTTTGAGAGCGGAAACACAGCCGTGCATGACACACAGTGCCTATGGAAGGAGAAATGTGCCTTTTATGCCAATTCATCTGGTTTAGAAACATAATTTAGTTTAATTTGATTCAAAACCAAGCATAGCCTACCCTCCCCTTAATCAAGGCTGGTTTAGCAGCATCAGAAAGGTGCTCATTTGTATTCTGGCTTATAGCCAAAAGAAGCCTATGGTTCAACAGCATTGCGTTTTGCCTTTTTTTATCCTGGTCTTGCAAAGTAGCATTTCCATAAAAGTAGCCATCCCCATTTCCAAAGAGCGCCTCGTGTTTTTACGAAAGACTCCCTTATCCAAACTTATTGAAGGATTCAGTGCTATAATGCAGTATCAACGGTAGGCCAAGGCTGTATTTTGCTTATTGACAACATGCCTCACATACAATACAATTTACGGACCCTAGTATTTTTGTTATTTTAGGAGAAGTGCGATACGTAAAGATATGTAGGCTAGGCTCGTTGAAGCCAATTACAACTCCAAACATACTGTTGCTATTACTCATTACCGTAGCCTATGCTATTTAATAAACTGTAGTATCAATCCACAATGGACCTGGACGAGAATTAAAGTTGATGACAATAACCTACAGAACTTGAGACAAACGCAGGCAGTATTAAGCCTATGGACCGCGTTGATTGGCCAGTGAGGGGCCAAGCCCTCGTCACAACTACTGTTTATTCATCCAAATCCAGCCCTTTCGGGCCACCGCCAGCTATTGCATTCATAATTACGGCTGTGAAAATAGCTAACATATTTCTGAAACACCCCCAGGACCTACAGTTAAAGTCAGAAGTTTACATACACTTAGGTTGGAGCCATTAAAACTTTTCAACCACTCCACAAATTTCTTGTTAACAAACTATAGTTTAACCTAAGTTGGTTAGGACATCTACTTTGTGCATGACACAATTAATTTTTCCAACAATTGTTTACAGACAGATTATTTCACTTATAATTCATTGTTTCACAATTCCCGTTGGTCAGAAGTTTACATACACTAAGTTGACTATGCCTTTAAACAGCTTGGAAAATTCCAGAAAATGATGGCATGGCTTTTGAAGCTTCTGATAGGCTAATCATTTGAGTAAATTGTAGGTGTACCTGTGGATGTATTTCAAGGCCTACCCTCAAACTCAGTGTTTTTTGCTTGACATCATGGGAAAATCAAAAGAAATCAGCCAAGACCTTAGAAAATAAATTGTAGACCTCTACAAGTCTGATTCATCCTTGGGAGCAATTTCCAAACGCCTGAAGATACCACGTTCATCTGTACAAACAATAGTACGCAAGTATAAACACCATGGGACCACGCAGCCATCATACCGCTCAGGAAGGGGACGCGCTCTGTCTCCTAGAGGTGAACGTACTTTGGTGGGAAAAGTGCAAATCAATCCCAGAACAACAGCAAAGGACCTTGTGAAGATGCTGGAGGAAACAGGTGCAAAGTTATCTATATCCACAGTCAAACGAGTCCTTTGTCGACATAACCTAAAAAGCCGCTCAGCAAGGAAGAAGCCACTGCTCCAAACCCGCCATTTAAAAAAAGCCAGACTACGGTTTGCAACTGCACATGGGGACAAAGATCGTACTTTTTGGAGAAATGTCCCCTGGTCTGATGAAACAAAAATAGAACTGTTTGGCCATAATGACCATCGTTATGTTTGGATGAAAAAGGGGGAGGCTTGCAAGCCGAGGACACCATCCCAACCGTGAAGCACAGGGGCGGCATCATCATGTTGTGGTGGTGCTTTGCTGCAGGAGGGTGGTGCACTTCACATCATGAGGCAGGAAAATGATGTAGATATATTGAAGCAACATCTCAAGACATAAGTCAGGAAGTTAAAGCTTGGTCGCAAATGGGTCTTCCAAATAGACAATGACCCCAAGCATACTTCTAAATGTGTGGCAAACTGGCTAAAGGACAACAAAGTCAAGGTATTGGAGTGGCCATCACAAAGACCTGACCTCATTCCCATAGAAAATGTGTGGGCAGAACTGAAAAAGCGTGTGCGAGCAAGGAGGCTTACAAACCTGACTCAGTTACACCAGCTCTGTCAGGAGGAATGGGCCAAAATTCACCCAACTTATTGTGGGAAGCTTGTTTAAGGCTAACCGAAACATTTGAACCAAGTTCAACAATTTGAAGGCAATGCTACCAAATACTAATTGAGTGTATGTTAACTTCTGACCCACTGGGAATGTGATTAAATAAGTAAAAGCTGAAATAAATCCATCACTCTACTATTATTCTGACATTTCACATTCTTAAAATAAAGTGGTGATCATAGCTGACCTAAAACTAGGAATTTTACTAAGATTAAATGTCAGGAATTGTGAAATACTGAGTTTAAATGTATTTGGCTAAGGTGTATGTAAACTTCAGACTTCAACTGTATAACGCTATTTCCAGTGCTTGTATTTATCATTGCTTTAGGTTTGTTCAAATAGAGCCCTGAGAGAGAGGACTGATTGTATAGCCTAGTGGTTAGAGCAAGTGGTTGCAAGTTCAAATCCCCGAGCTGACAAGGTACAAAATCTGTCGTTCTGCCCCTGAACAGGCAGTTAACCCACTGTTCCTAGGCCGTCATTGAAAATAAGAATTTGTTCTTAACTGACTTGCCTTGTAAAATTTAGGTAAAATAAAAAATAAAATTGTGATGATGTTTACATTGATGTTACTCTGCCCTGTCCGTTTCCCCTCTGGTACACTGCCTACACATACACACACACACACACACACAGTCCTGGGAGATGAGTAGTGTTCAGGTGTGTGCGTGCAGTAAGTAACTGGTTTATGCTGTCGAGGTGACACCAATTTGATTATTTGAATGTTCAAGATATCAACCCAGAATTTAGAATCTGAGGCTTATAAAAATGTTAAAAATTGTGTGTGAATTTTTACCCCTTTTTCGTGGTAGCCAATTGTTAGTAGCTACTATCTTGTCTCATGGCTACAACTCCCGTACGGGCTCGGGAGAGACGACGGTTGAAAGTCATGCGTCCTCCGATACACAACCCAACCAAGCCGCACTGCTTCTTAACACAGTGCGCATCCAACCCGGAAGCCAGCCGCACCAATGTGTCGGAGGAAACGCCTTGCACCTGGCAACCTTGGTTAGCGCGCACTGCACCCAGCCCGTCACAGGAGTCTCTGGTGCGCGATGAGACAAGGATATCTCTACCGGCCAAGCCCTCCCTAACCCGGACAACGCTAGGCCAATTCTGCGTCGCCCCATGGACCTCTCGGTCGCTGCCGGTTACGACAGAGCCTGGGCGCGAACCCAGAGTCTCTGGTGGCACAGCTGGCGCTGCAGTTCAGCACCCTTAACCACTGCGCCACACGGGAGGCCTGAGGCTTATAATTGAGGTTAAATATGACATTGTATTGATGTTCCTTGTTTGATATGTTCAGAGTGTAAAGAATTGGGGAAACTACCAGATACGGGGTGCCACACAGAACATTTTCAAAGGGATTTATTGCTTTTTAAAGGCAGTTGCTCTTTAAGTGTGACATTGAGGAGGGAGTGTAAAAGCAGCACAGTTATTGGGCATGAAAATGAGACCGAGAAAAATCATGTAGCGGACCACAGCTACCCCTGGAGGCTGATCCAAGTCATGTTAATAATCGCAGTCTTCTTTTGGATTGGGTTGGTGGATTGCATCCAACTTAAAGGTGCATACACCACCACCTATTGTACTAATGTGTGAGGCCAGTCACGGCCTACCTACATTACATTCTCTTCATTATTTCTGTTCCTAAAAGGAAAATCTTGTACCACCAACTAGCCCTCGACCGATATACCACTATTTAATAAACATTTAAATCATCACCCCATTAACTCTTCTGCAGTAAAATCTTGCACACCCAGGTACTTCTCTGCAGCTGCCAGTTTCCCACGACCCCATTCCCACTACTTTGACCCTATCTGCTCCTGCACCATGCCAAGGGCCTGGGATGACGGGACGTCGCTCTTCAACACACCCTGTAACACTTTTGAAGTCGAATCTCATATACCCAAATACTTCTCTGCAGCTGCCACCACAACATTTATTCTCTGTGATGTACGTTCCATTTCTGCAGTACATTTGATAACCATTGCTAAGAAGCCAACCTTACTGAAGCAAAACTCACTTGTTAGCCTATCCCCCTGTGCTGGCACAAATCTACTAGGGCTAGGGCTGGGCGGTATACCATATTTTACTATATACCAGTATTGATGCACGGACCGTTTTAGGTTTTTACTATACCTTCTATAACAGTATTTGAATGTTTGGTTTGTTAAATGTGATACGCTGTGTGTAACATCCATTTTTATAGTTTACTACACACGTAGCTTTCCACACAGACCTAGTTCCACCCCCGTCACTAAAGGAGCTCATTTGTTGTTGCTATAGATAATGTGTGGACAGAACTGAAAAGGCGTGTGCGAGCAAGGAGGCCTACAAACCTGACTTAGTTACACCAGCTTTTTCAGGAGGAATGGGACAAAATTCACCCAACTTATTGTGGGAAGCTTGTGGAAGGCTATCTGAAACGCTTGACCTAAGTTAAACAATTTAAAGGCAATGCTACCAAATTTAATTTGGTGTATATAAACTTCTTCGCTACTGGGAATGTGATGAAAAAAATAAAAGCTGACATAAATCATTTTCTACTATTATTCTGACATTTAACATATTAAAATAAAGTGGTGATCCTAACTGACATAAAACGGAATTATTACTAGGATTAAATGTCAGGAATTGTGAAAAACTAAGTTTAAATGTATTTGGCTAAGGTGTATGTAAACTTCTGACTTCAAATGTATGTGTTGCCACCAGAGGGTCACACACTACTCATAAAGCAAATTTAGAACTTTTATTAAGCAAAAATATAAAATACCATCAAAAATGTGAAAAATACAATGATATTTTGGCCATATTGCTCAGCCCTACTGGGATCCTCACCCTTGACCTATCCTCCTCCACTTTCATCACTGCCTCAGCATACGAAACTCTCTGCACTACTCTGACTCTGGCCACTTGCCTCTCCTGCACCGGACACTTCCGATCCCCAGAATCATGAACACCCCTACATTTGACACACAACTTTATCCCCCGAAACTACACAATCATCTATCCCTTTCCCTCCTGCACACTTCCCACATCTTGGAATCTCCCTCCTACAAACTGCTTTCACCATGCTTCCTACCGGGTCTGCGTCACACCAAACAGCGGGTGTCACAAAAACCAGGAATTTCTACTTCAATTGCTCCACCTCCACACTTAATACTACCCCAAAAATGACCCTTTTCAATGTTGCCCTGTTCCTAACAGCAAGGCAAGAAACATATCTTTACCCATGTTGTGTAACGCAATCGCAGTAGGTGTCCAATGTCCAGTTGTACAAAAGTGTTTGTTGACTCCACAAAGGTATGACTGGTGGCACAGCAAAGCACAAAAAGCAGTAAATTCATGAAACATTCGTTACTTTTGTTTCAGTAGGTTGCTGATATCAGGGTCATTACGTTCATTAGGCATCAAATGGAATAAAACAGACTGAAAGAGGGAGGGACTAACTGGACTTGTCCAATAAGACAAGGTTTCCCAAACTCGGTCCTGGGCAGGGTTAAGGGTTAAGTTTAGTGCCAGGTGAAATGTTACTGATAGTCTGTAGAGCAGGGTTTCCCAACTCTCCTCAGGCCCGCACCGATGTTTCAGAGTTTTCGTTTTAACCCTAAACTGGCACTCCTGATTTCAATTAGTCAACTAATCATCAATTGAATCAGGTGTGCCAGTGTAGGGTTAAAACAAAATTTGAAACTTCTGGGGGGACCGAGGAGAGGGTTGGCAAACCCTGCTGTAGAGCATCTACAGATGGATTATCCAAATAAAGTGTTACCAAATGTTTTTTGCTGCATGCCCTAATGAACCCGTTATTCTAACTTGTTGCAGGAAGAATGTTGGCAGTCGTAAGAGGAAGCTGCCCACCTCTAACTATACGGTGCTGGCCACCAAGAAGGAGGTGGTGGAGAGCGAGCTGAGCCCCATGGAGCTGAGCCTACCAGGAGAGGAGGCTGCCTCCGCGATGCTGGACAACGCGATCGACAGCCACACCTTTGACAGCATCAGCGAGGATGACTCCTCCCTCTCCCACCTCAAGTCGTCCATCACCAACTACTTTGGGGCGGCGGGGCGGCTCACCTGCGGAGAGAAGTACCAGGTGCTGGCCCGCCGGGTCACTCCAGAGGGGAAGGTGCAGTATTTGGTGGAATGGGAGGGCACCACTCCCTACTGACCTAGCCGGCCAGACCGGCTGGCTGCTGCAGTCAGGAGGTATCGCAGAGGAAGGGGGAGTAATAGGCAAGATCGGCCGAGCAAGGCCTACCTGGTTGTACTCGTTTATTTTTTTCATGTTACTTTCTCTTGCCCTACAGTGCTATCTTAATTTCAGTATATAATATTATTTTGGGTATATTGAACCAATTTGGTAGTGTCCTCTTGAGCATCATGAATAGTAACAAAGCCTGAAAAACTGTGTTCCGAATGCTAGTTTGAATAGGTTTGTGATGGTAAAGATAACGAAAGAGTTGGCTCAGAGTTCCAAGATAGAACAATACCACTGATTCTAAAGGATGGGAGCAAAACTGTCGGAAGAACACTACTAAAACACGGACTCTGTGTCCCTAAATTCAACAATATTCTGCTCTATTAATAGTTTTTCCACAGTATTTTTGAAAACGTCCTGTTTAGAATTATTTCACAATAACAGCAATATGCCATATCTATGCCACATTTACAGAGCCTTCAGAAAGTATTCATGTCCCTTGACTTATTCCACATTTTGTTCTGTTACAGCCTGAATTCAAAATGTATTGTTTCCACCCATCTATACACAATTACCCCATCTACACACACTACCCCATGTTGCAAATGTAGGGAAAATGAAATACACAAATATCTAATTCACTTAAGTATTCACAGCCCTGAGTCAATACTTTGTAGAAGCACCTTTGGCAGCGATTACAGTTGTGAGTCTTTCTGGTTAGGTCTAAGCGCTTTCCACACCTGAATTGTGCAACATTTGCCCATTTTATTATTTTCCAAATACAAGCTCTGGAAATTGGTTGTTGGATCATTGCTAGACAACCATTTTCAGGTCTTGCCATAGATTTAAATCAAAACTATATCTTGGCCGCTCAGGAACATTTGCTGTCTTGGTAAGCAACTCCAGTGGGCTAGCTATGCCACTAGCGATTCTGGGTTCGAGTCCTAGGCTCTGTCGCAGCCAGCCCTGTCCGGGAGACCCATGGGGCGACGCACAATTGGCCCAGCGTCGTCCGGGTTAGGAGAGGGTTTGGCGTGGATGTCCTTGTCACATCGCGCACTAGCGACTCCTATGGCGGGCTGGGCGCAGTGCAAAAAAAAAAAAGCTACTCCAGTGTATATTTGGCCTTGTGTTTTAGGTTATTCTCCTGCTGAAAGGTAGATTTGTCTCATGGTGTCTGGTGGAAAACAGACTGAATCAGGTTTTCCTCTAGGATTTTGCCGATGTTTTAGCTACATTCCGTTTCTTAGCCCCCCAGTCCTTAACAAAACAAATTGATTGGAGAAGATTTGGAAAGGCATACAAGTGTCTATATAGGGCCCCACAGTTGACAGTGCATGCCAGAGAAAAAACCAAGGCATCAGGTCGAAAGGAATTGTCCATAGAGCTCATAGACAGGATTGTGTCAAGGCACAGATTTCGGGAAGGGTACACAAAACATTTCTGCAGCATTGAAGGTCTCTAAGAAAACAGTGGCCTCCATCATTCTTAAATGGAAAAAGTTTGGAACCACCAAGACTCATCTTAGAGCTGCCCGCTCATCCAAGCTGAGCAATCAGGGGAGAAGGGCCTTCGTCAGGAAGGTGACCAAGGACCCAGTTGTCACTCCGACAGAGCTCCAGAGCTCCTCTGTCGAGTTAGGAGAACCTTCCAGAAGGACAACAATCTCTGCAGCACTCCACCAATCAGGCCTTCATGGCAGTGTGGTCAGACGGAAGCCACTCCTCAGTAAAAGGCAAATGACAGCCCGCTTGGAGTTTTCCAAAAGGCACCTAAAGACTCTCAGACTATGAGAAACAAGATTTTCTGGTCTGATGAAACCAAGATCGAACTCTTTGGCCTAAATGCCAAGCATCACGCCTGGAGGAAACCTGGCACCAGCCCTACGTTGAAGCATTGTGGTGTCAGCATAATGCTGTGGGGATGTTTTGGGACAAGTCTCTCTCTGGAGAGACCTGAAAATAGCTGTGCAGCAAAGCTCACCATCCAACCTGACCGAGCTTGAGAGGATCTGCAGATAAGAATGGGAGAAACTCTCCAAATACAGGTGTGCCAAGTTTGTAGCGTCATACCCAAGAAGACTCGAGGCTGTAATTGCTGCCAAACTTGCTTCAACAAAGTACTAAGTAAAAGGTCTGAATTCTATGATATTCTTGTTTTTAATAAATATGCCAAATGTTTTAATTTTTTTTGCTTTGTTGTTATGGGCTATTGTGTGTAGATTGTGGAAAATGTAATCCATTTTAGAATAAGGCTGTAATGTAAAAAAAAATGTGGAATGCATCAAGGGGTCTGAATGCACTGTATAATTTCATATTTTTTGGAGTGGTGGCAACAATTTAGCAGCGGCAGCTCGCCTCTGCTAATGAATATAGGTGGAAACACTGGCAAACACTGCAAGCACCTCTTATATAGTGTATAGTCCTGGTTTTCCTTTGGCTCTGTTTATGCTGACATAGGTAGTATGGCTAAGTAGATACAAAACTTGTAATTTCCCGGAAATGCAATGCAGATGGTGGAGAGCTTAACATAGTACTTTTAGACACTGTAAGATCTTTTTTGACATTTAAAATCTAGAAAGTTTCAATGAGAATATTATGGACTTCAAGGGGTAGTCTTGGTTTATTTTCTTACAATATCCAAAGATTTCTTTACATATTCCTCCCATCCATAGTTATTTCTGTGTTGCCTTAAGAGATATATATATATATATATATCTGTTGATTTACTTTTCACTAACAGTGAAACCTGGGTCGTGTTCCTTCGGGCGCTCAGTGGAAAAAACAAATATTTGTGTTTAGGGCTTCATATGACAAGTCCAGGTCGTCCCTCCCTGTTTCATTTTGTTTCCTTCTTTTTCTGCCTAATGAACATGATACAGAAAATAAATATTTGATTTCAATAAGTCAGTACATTATAAAAGATAAATGATGCTTTCCTATTAACATTTCTACCTGCATAACCCCCTTTGCTTCATTGCACTATTGACATCTTAAACTATGCAAGTATTTTTTTTTCAATTCCTTTTTACTAAATAACCAAATATTATTTACAAATAGTTTTAATTGATGAATATGGAAATTTGTGATCAGAAGTCACATGCTATATGCGTTTATATTATTAATAAGAAAAGTTTGAAGCTAATTGTAATATTTTTCCCAAATGGCATTTTGCAACCATTTATGCTCTTATGTCTTTAAATTACAGTATGACTGTATTCACTCTAAAACAAAACTGTTTACATGAGTAGATTCATATCTATCCTATGGAGTCTCCATTTAATATAATTTTTTTGGATGATTCTTGAAGTGACATGTCAATGGTAAACTTTGTTCAATGTTTTACAATAATAGGCCTTTTTACCATGTAACATGCCCAGAGCTGTGTAGATAGAGAACATACTGTATACCTTTCTCCTATTTGCTATGCTTGTTAGAAATGATATCTCTAAGCGAGTATTGTGCATCCTTTATTTGTAATTTGTAAAATCTTTATTTGTTATTTTGAATTGTAATTAAAAGCATTTTGAGATGTGTGTATTTGCTCCTTGTATAGATGCCATATCAGTTAACTCCATGGTAACGGCAAAGTGCCCAAGAAACCCGATTCACACAGGACTATAAATGTAAAATGGTGCATGATCTAAAAACCATACCCACATATGTTCACAAAAGGCTTCAGCATTACTAAAAGCCAAGCCTGGTGGTTTTCCAGAGCAGCATGTGTGAAGTGTTACAGGATGTCTTTTCCTTTAATAATTGTTCAACCTCTTATCTTTGCTCTCTAAACGTTGGACATCACTGGCACTAGAGGGCAGCAAAATAGCACGATACAGACTGATCAGATCTGTTGTGATTGAAAGTCATAATGATGATGTTTGAAGACATCTTCAGCAAGGCGGAATACACCCATGTCCCATAAGTTTCCAAAGTCAAAAAAAAAAAAGTGCAACCGACCGAGACTTTATCCCACCCACGTCCATGCCAGACAGTTAATTCTTCAATATAATTAAGTCGTTTTACGCTCCAGTCAGTGTGTCAAAACACGGCCCTATAGTCTGTCAGCGAGAGTTTGTCTTTGGAGTCTGAAATGCGGAGTTCGTGGCGAAGAAGTTGTGGAAGTCGTGCATAATTATGGTCCTGAAAAGTGAAAAAATGCTTAACGTAAAAGTACCTCAAACAATAATAGCCGAGGGAGACGCCACTGTATTTTTGTTATCCCCGTGAAAAGTGCGCTCTACGAAATAATGAGAATTTGGTGACCCCATCTTTCACGATGTCAATTCCAAGGCTGGATGAGTGTTTGCGGTAAGGTAACGTTAGCGGTTAATAAACACCGCAAATGTTTTAAATTAAACCTCCAACTCAAGCACCGATGAAAAAGGGATGTATCTCAAATCAATGGGCTGCTGTGTATTTATTAAAAGCTTGTAGCTACGTTAGAACTGTTGACGTTCATGTTAAATGTCATTCGATTCATGCGAAAGGCCAGTCAGCTAACCTTACCTATCAAAATAACTAAGTTACGCATGAGTCAAGACGGGTAAGAACACTCAGCACCTAGAGAGATATTGTATTAATGTCTCTTTCCTTTTACTTGTTTACAAGTTGTGCAACCAAAATATAGATATTAAGATGCAGGATAAAAGCTTTGTCCTGTAAAAACAGTAGTTGACCGAATATAAACAAGTGATGCAACCATTGAAAAAAAAATCAACTGGAGGAGCACTAAACTCAACTCGTCATCGACAACACTCAAACGTATGTCTTCAATCTGATAGGTTACACCAGTATTGTCAGTCAGTGTGTACCCATATCATACGGTTAACGTCAAATTAGTCAAAAAATCCATCTTCAAGCAGTAGACAACTTCAATTTGCAGACAGGATGTCACAAGCAAGGGACATTTGACCCCGGGTAGTAACCTTATTCTCCAGCCAAATGGGGATTACTGAAAATACAGCATTGCCCTGTAATGACATGGTCTATGCTGCCTGCCTACAGTGCCTAGCATAGGCAATAATCCCCTACC
Organism: Oncorhynchus masou masou; assembly: GCF_036934945.1. NCBI lineage: Eukaryota > Metazoa > Chordata > Actinopteri > Salmoniformes > Salmonidae > Oncorhynchus > Oncorhynchus masou. The sequence goes on along the minus strand of NC_088236.1, from coordinate 42,328,902 downwards.
CTTAACTTAATTTTAGTATGAAAACAGTCAAACTCAGTAGCTAAATTACTGTGCCTGATGGACTTGAGTCACCTAACCATTCTGTACCACAGCATTGATGAGCCCAATGCCCTACTGCGAAAGGTGGAGGATTATTGAAGGATCCCATTGAGTCTTGATTAGAGGTCGACCGATAAATTAGGGCCGATTTCAAGTTTCATAAAAATTGGGTAATCTGCATTTTTGGACAGGGGTTATGGCCGGTTACATTGCCCTCCATGAGGAGACTGCGTGGCAGGCTGACTACCTGTTATGCAAGTGCAGCAAGGAGCCAAGGTAAGCTGCTAGCTAGCATTACATTTATCTTATAGAAAACAATCACTCTTAACATAATCACTAGTTAACTACACATGGTTGATGATATTACTAGTTTATCTAGCTTGTGCTGTGTTGCATATAATCGGGTGATTTAACAAGCGCATTCGCGAAAAAAGCACTCATGTGTACCTAACCTTAAACATGAATGCCTTTCTTAAAATCAATACACGAGTATATATTTAGAAACCTGTATATTTAGTTAATATTGCCTGCTAACATGAATTTCTTTTAACTAGGGAAATTGTGTCACTTCTCTTGCGTTCTGTGCAACAGAGTCAGGGTATATGCAGCAGTTTGGGCTGCCTGGCTCGTTGCGAACTGTGTAAAGACCATTTCTTCCTAACAAAGACTGTAATTAATTTGCCAGAATTGTACATAATTATGACATAACATTGAAGTTTGTGCAATGTAACAGCAATATTTAGACTTAGGGATGCCACCCGTTAGATAAAATACTGAACGGTTCTGTATTTCACTGTATTTTTCTTTTCGAAATGATTGTTTCCGGATTTGACCATATTAATGACATTAGGCTCGTATTTCTGTGTGTTACTATATTATAATTAAGTCTATGATTTGATAGAGCAGTCTGACTGAGCTGTGGTAGACAGCAGCAGGCTCGTAAGTATTCATTCAAACAGCCCTTTCCTGCATTTGCCAGCAGCTCTTCGCTGTGCTGCAAGCATTGAGCTGTTTATGACTTCAGGCCTATCAACTCTTGAGATTAGGCTGGCAATACTAAAGTACCTATTAGAACATTCAATAGTCAAAGGTATATGAAATACAAATGGAAAAGAGAGCAATAGTCCTATAATAACTACAACCTAAAACTTCTACCTGGGAATATTGAAGACTCATGTTAAAATTAATCACCAGCTTTCATATCTTCTGAGCAAGGAAGTTAAATTTTAGCTTTTTTACATGGCACATATTGCACATTTAATTTCTTCTCCAACACCTATTTTCTTGCATTATTTAAAACAAATTGAACATGTTTCATTATATATTTGAGACTAAATTGATTTTATTGATGTATTATATTAAGTTAAAATAAGTGTTCAGTATTGTTGTAATTGTCATTATTACACACATATATATTTTTATATATCATTTTTTTATGTAAATCGTCAGTTTAATCGGTATCGGCTTTTTTGGTCCTCTTTTTTGAAAAATCATAATCGGTCGACCTCTTGTCTTGATGCTGTCTGTGTCATATGGGTAAGTAAATGAATGTATTGTTTGCCCCTTTATCAGAGCTCACATGGATCACATCTCCACTGTACCATCCGGGATGCTGACATTTAAGTTTTATGTGCACACATTTTTCATCCATTCCAATAAAGGGACTTGCTTATATGTACAGATAGACTACTGTTAGTAATAATATCTTAGTTTGTACACGTTTTGCAGATATTAAGAGCTCATCAACTAACTGGATATCCTGCAGCCAGCCTTTCACTGAGCCTGCCATATTGAAGCCCAAGTTCGGCACAGTTACTGACTATCAGCTACTTCTATTGGACAAATGAGGTATTTAACCCGTGTCCAAATAATGAATAATATATGGTGTGAGTATTGAAGAGATTGAAACTAATTTAGGCCTATATTTGTACCTTTTTAAGGAGAGTGGAATTCCACCCTCCTGGAGTGAATTGTCCCATTTGTTCAGTAGCAACTGTAGCCTAAGTTTCCCTCATTCCCTGCTGTCCTGGTTGCTCCTCAGATCCACCCATTGCTGTTGCTGGAGCGCCGGGCAGTTTGGCTACTACGTCACATGCCCACTGTGCCCACAGACAGCCACACCCCCGGAGACTACACAGCCACAACCCCACTGTGCCCACAGACAGCCACACCCCCGGAGACTACACAGCCACAGAAGACAGTGAGTACAACCCCACCAACTCCTCCCCTACCAGACTGGTAAACATCACTCCACTATACTATGTGATGAAACACTTCCCTGACAAACAACAGAGTACAGTGGTAGTAAAATATACAGTGGCTTGCAAAAGTATTCAACCCCCCGCCCCCCCCCCTGAAATTTTTCCTATTTTGTTGACTTATAATCTGAAATTAAAATATATTTTGGGGGGGGGGGTTGTATAATTTGATTTACACAACATGCCTACCACTTTGAAGATTCAAAATATGTTTTATTGTGAAACAAACAAGAAGTAAGGCAAAAAAAACAGAACTTGAGTCAATACTTTGTAGAGCCAACTTTTACAGCAATTACTGCTGCAAGTCTCTTGGGGTATGTCTCTATAAGCTTGGAATATCTAGCTACTGGGATTTTTGCCCATTCTTCAAGGAAATACTGCTCCATTTCCATCAAGTTGGATGAGTTCTGCTGGAGTACAGCAATCTTCAAGTCACACCACAGATTCTCAAGTGGATTGAGGTCTGGGCTTTGATTAGGCCATTCCAAGACATTTAAATGTTTCCACTTAAACCACTTGAGTGTTGCTTTAGCACTATGCTGAGGGTCATTGTCATGCTGGAAGGTAAATCTCTGGAAGACTGAAACAGGTTTCCTTCAAGAATTTGCTTGTATTTAGCACCATCCATCATTCCTTCAATTCGGACCAGTTTCCTAGTCCCTGCTGATGGGGAAAAACATCCCCACAGCATGATGCTGCCACCACCATGCATCACTGTGGGGATGGTGTTCTCGGCGTGATGAGAGGTGTTGGGTTTGCGCCAGACATAGTGTTTTCCTTGATGGCCAAAAAGCTAAATTTTAGTCTCATCTGACCAGAGTACCTTCTTCCATATGTTTGGGAAGTCTCGCACATGCCTTTTGGCGAACACCAAATGTGTTTGCTTATTTTCTTCTTTAAGCAATGGATTTTTTTCTGGCCACTCTTCCGTAAAGCCCAGCTCTGTAGAGTGTACGGCTTAAAGTGGTCCTATGGACAGATACTCCTATCTCCTCTGTGGAGCTTTGCAGCTCCTTCAGGATTATCTTTGCCTCTCTGATTAATGCCCTCCTTGCCTGGTACGTGAGTTTTGGTGGGCGGCCCTCTCTTGGCAGGTTTGTTGTGGTGCCATATTCTTTCCATTTTTTTAATAATGGATTTAATGGTGCTCTGTGGGATGTTCAAAGTTTCTGATATTTTTATATAACCCAACCCTGATCTGTACTTCTGAAAAACTTTGTCCCTGACCTATTTGGAGAGCTCCTTGGTCTTCATGGTGTCACTTGCTTAGTGGTGCTGCAGACTATTGGACCTTTCAGAACAGGTGTATATATACTGAGAGAATAAGACAGATCATGTGACACTTAGATTGCACACAGGTGGACTTTATTTAACTAATTATGTGACTTCTGAAGGTAATTGGTTGCACCAGATATTATTTAGGGGCTTCATAGCAAAGGGGGTGAATACATATGCACCCACCACTTTTCCGAAACAAGTTATTTTCTTCACTTCACCATATTGGACGATTTTGTGTATGTCCATTACATGAAATCCAAATTAAAATCAATTTAAATTACAGGTTGTAATGCAACAAATTAGAAAAAAACGCCAAGGAGGATGAATACTTTTGCAAGGCAATGTATAGTCTTGTCTTCACTCCATCTTTGACAAAGAAAATACAAAGTATTCATCAGCAGCAATTGGAAGCATAGCAAACTAGGCTACTCGTTGTAAATATTGGAATTATTAATTTAATATCACACCAGAAAACATTTTGTGCAGGCTTTAACTTGCCTTAGGACTGGAGTAAGCGAACACATTTTCTTCTGCATTTGAGTCATAGTGCTGATAATGAATTTAGCCAAGATTTAGGTTAATGGAAAATGAAACTTTGATTGGAAAAAGTTGCTTGTGGTTATGAAATTAAGGCTGTTTGTCAGAATGGGGATAATAAAAATAAAAAATATATATATAAAAATAAAGAGATAAAACATCAACAAAAAAGTGTGGAAAAACAATGGAAAAGAGTGCTCCGACCCATATGCCGGTTGAAAATGGCAGATGTTTAAAGCCTTTATTACAGATTTAAAAACAGCCAAATTTGTGAAATTGTTTATCCATCATGTTGTGGTCGACTGAGGCTTGGTGCTCTTGGAATCAGTGGGCTATTAAACAACTGAGCAAGAGGACAGGTATATTAGAGTGTCTAGTTTGAGAAACAGACGCCTCACAAGATCTCAACTGGCAGCTTCATTAAACAGTACCCGCAAAACACCAGTCTCAACGTCAACAGTGAAGAGGCGACTCCGGGATGCTGGCCTTCTAGGCAGAGTTCCTCTGTTCGGTGTCACTTCTTTTGCTCATTGTAATATTTTATTTTTATTGGCCAGTCTGAGATGTGGCTTTCTATTTGCATCTTTGCCTAGAAGGCCAGCATCTAGGAGTCACCTCTTCACTGTTGACGTTGAGACTGATGTAGACAATTAAGGCAAGGACTGTTTTCTCGTCTTCTGCTGCGTCCGCCGCATTGTTCTCAACACCAATGCTGGGTAACTTTGCTATTATGCACCATAGCAACATGGTCTAGGAGAAGGTGCCAATTCAACAGCACACTTACGTGTTTCAGAACCGCGAACAGCAACCACTATTCAACACTGGATAACCCCCACATTTGTTATAAAGTATGATTTTTATTTTTGTTGCACCATTGTTCTTACGTAATAAAACCACATACAATTTCAGTAGCAAATGTCTTAGACTGATGTACTGTGCCGCCTCCACAAAGGATGAGTCCTCTCAGACATGCACTAATCAGACAGGTGTCTTGTATACCATGATTTAATATGTTCTTTTGCTACTGCTTGACTAAAGACATCTCGGATGACGAACAGCCTATCGACCAAACAATCGACCAGTTGACTAAATGGGGTCAGCCCTAGCCAACATTTATGATCACTATGTTTGATGTACAGTTACACGATGACATGGTGTCATCCCCTGGGACGTTTGTCTTTTGTGAAGAAAATTTGCCACAGCACACACCTGAATGCACTCATGACTCCTTTTTATGCGCACCAAATTGAAAAACTTTTTCCCTGAATTGCATTGTGAAAGCCTAACAATAAAATATCATATTTTATAATGTTTTATAACTAGTCATGTTGGCAATAGAATAAGCTTTCAAATGATGCCCACCTGACCCAAATTACAATTTATAATGGACCTTTTTAGGATTGCGTAAACAAATGTAGTTTGAAAACGTAAGGAAGGCTGGTCTGAATGTCGTTTAACTTAATCAACCAGCATAACATAATTCACTCTGTTTCCAATTATATGGAAATTAATACAAAGGGATCATCAGCATAGTGTCTCTTTCTTCTCCTCTTCCTATTAATCATGTGCGGAATGTCATTTACCTTTAGCATAATAATGCACATTCTGCACGCTTGCTGGTAGGCCGTCATTGTAAATAAGAATTTGTTCTTAACTGACTTGCCTGGTTAAATAAAAATGTATCTATGGGCTCAATCATTAAAGTATTGCTTTTGTCTCTCCAATGGGTGTAAATCTTGGGATGTATTTATATGTCAACTTACCCATGTTCTCTCACTTGCTGTTTTTCAGCAACAGTTTTCTACAACCATCCATCTCCCCACCACCAGCTATAATAACCCGGAGGCCCGTCATTGTTACTCCTTTCCACAAGCGGGGGGGTTTTCGATGACAGCTTCCCAGGGCTACTTGTCATCACTATCGGGCTCCGAGGAGCATTCCTCGGAGATGAGGCCATACCCCAAACTATTTAATAAAATGCCATATTGCGTTCCGTCTCTGTTGTTCATTCAGTTGAGCCTGCACTCGATTGAACAATAATTGTGTGATGGTGGGGATGCCGGGTTGTGTTCCAAACTTAACAACTACAAGTGTGCCTGCTCTAGTTCCTCAAGGGCACAGCGAGGATAGCTCAAAAATACACCTTATAGTTGAAGACTCTTCTTTGAGTCATAAAAGTGCATTGAAATTACTTAAGAACTGTACTTATGCTGAGCGATTAGTCTTTTTGAGGTTGGATTCGATTATTAAATCACGGTTTTCGGTTTCGATTATTATTTTTGACATGAAATGCACTATGCGGATTAAATGCTGTAAGAACACGGAAAAACAATTAATAAAAGCCCTATGATGGTACTGACTGCTTATAACTTACTAACCATAATTTATTCACATTACTTTCAGAAAATATTTGGTTGTTGTGTATATTACATTTGTTTCATTCCAAGTCATCATCTCTATATAGTTGCTGCATATGCTATCTGAAAGAGAATTTTCCTGATGCATCAGGAAATTAAAACGAGCCTTGTGATTGGCTAAAAATGAGCAGTTCTTTGTTTCCATTCTGGGGCAGTCGAGTCATTTGGATCAGGGCTTTCTATTGTACAATGTTCTCTCGCTCGCTCAAATGCTATAGGCCTATGTCCTAATACTACAATATTCAAATATGCAAAAATGTATCTGAAATTCAGCCATACATATCAACAACCGTCATTTTATATAACTTAATAACAAGATTAGTTATTGGTCTCCACTAGGCTACGACATATATTTCTAGTGTATCCTAAGATAATGAATGAACTGTCAAAATTGAGTTTAATCTCGGGCTGGGGTGGTTTAGCGGTTAGGGCCACTGCCTTCAGCGCGCACATACAGGCTAATCTCCAGATTGACTTGATGTATTTCAAATATGGGCAGTCCAGGGTCATTTCTTATTTTTCATGATAATAAATGACCATTATGGATAACATAAATATTAAACAATTAAAATTACACCAACCTTGGTTTCCATTCATACAAAGTGTCAGTTAAATTGCCACAGTAGATTTGATGTGGTAAACAAGGGAATACTTTATTTCTATTGTACAGAATGCTTGTAAAATAGATAAATTGCCCGTAGTCTTTTCAAAAAGGACTAAATTGTTCCAATGACAATACCAACCGGAGGGCGAACATACAGTGCATTTGGAAAGTATTCAGTCCACTTGACATTGTTACCTTACATCCTTATTCTAAAATAGATTTTTTTTAAATCCCTCATCAAACTACACACACAACCCCATAATGACAAAACAAAAGCAGGTTTATTTTTCTGTGCAAATTTATTAAACATAAGTATATGAATAAGGTATATATTTTTTTAAAGTCAGACCCTTTGCTATGTGACTCGAAATTAAGCACAGGTGCATCCTGTTTCCATTGATCAACATTGAGATGTTTCTACAACTTGATTGGAGTCCACCTGTGGTATATTAAATTGATTGGACATGATTTGGAAAGGCACACACTTGTCTATATAAGGTCCCACAGTTGACAGTGCATGTCAGAGCAAAAACCAAGCCATGAGGTCGAAGGAATTGTCCATAGAGCTCCGAGACAGGATTGTGTCGAGGCACAGATCTGAGGAAGGGTACCAAAAAATGTCTGCAGCATTGAATGTCCCCAAGAACACAGTGGCCTCCATCATTCTTAAGTGGAAAATGTTTAGGACCACCAAGACTATTCCAAGAGCTGAGCAATCGGGGGAGAAGGGCCTTGGTCAGGAAGTTGACCAAGAACCTGATGGTCACTCTGTGGAGATAGGAGAAGTTTCCAGAAGGACAATCATCTCTGCAGCACTCCACCAATCAGGCCTTTATGGTAGAGTGGCCAGACGGAAGCCAAGTAAAAAGGCACATGACAGCCTGCTTGGCCAAAAGGCACCTAAAGGACTCTCAGACCATGAGAAACAAGATTCTCTGGTCCGATGAAACCAAGATTGAACTCTTTAGCCTGAATGCCAAGCATCATATCTGGAGGAAACCTGGCACCATCCCTACAGTGAAGCTTTGGGGATGTGTTTCAGTGGCAGGAAGACCAGTCAGGATCAAGGGAAAGATGAATGGAGAAAAGTGCAGAGATCCTTGATGAAAACCTGCTCCAGAGCACTCGGGACCTCAGACTGGGGCGAAGGCTCAACTTCCAACAAGACAATGACCCTAAGCACACAGCCAAGACAGCACAGGAGTGGCTTCGGAAACAAATCTCATAATGTCCTTGAGTGGCCCAGCCAAAGCCCTGACTTAAACCCTATTTGAACATCCCAGGAGAGACCTGAAAATAGTTGTGTAGCAACACTCCCCATCCAACCTGACTGAGCTTGAGAGGATCTGCAGAGAGGAATGGGAACAAAATGTGGTTGCAAGATTATATGGCAGAGAGGAAGTGAGAGGGTTCACTCTCGCCAAAATAAGCCCAGTGCGTTTCTATGGGCTTAAAACTGTATGCAGACCAAAAACTTGTTGGCTGCCTTCCTGCCTTTGGGACGATGATTGTTAAGGCGGAGACATGAGATTGATGTTGCCTTAGTTTGAGATCAATCTGACAATTAATCTTGATTGTTGTACAGTCGTCTCAAATAAAACGGTGAAGGACCTCGGCGTTACTCTGGACCCTGATCTCTCTTTTGACGAACATACCAAGACTGTTTCAAGGACAAACTTTTTTCCATATTTCTGCAAAAATCAGAAACGTTCTGTCCAAAATTGATGTACAAAAATGTATCCATACTTTTGTTACTTCTAGGTTAGACAACTGCAATGCTCTACTTTCTGGCTACCCGGATAAAGCACTAAATAAACTTCAGTTAGTGCTAAATACGTTGCTAGAATCCTGACTAGAACAAAAAATTTGATCATATTACTCCAGTGCTAGCCTCCCTACACTGGCGTCCTGTCAAGGCAATGGCTGATTTCAAGGTTTTACTGCTAACCTACAAAGCATTACATGGGCATGCTCCTACCTATGTCTCTGATTTGATCCAGCCGTACATACCTACACGTACGCTACGGTCACAAGACGCAGGCCTCCTAATTGTCCCTAGAATTTCTACGCAAACAGCTGGAGGCAGGGCTTTCTCCTATAGAGCTCCATTTTTATGGAATGGTCTGCCTACCCATGTGAGAGACGCAGACTCTGTCTCAACCTTTAAGTCTTTACTGAAGACTCATCGTTTCAGTGGGAAGGTGAAGGTGAACGGAAAGGCTCTGGAGCAATGAACCGCCCTTGCTGTCTCTGCCTGGCCGGTTCCCCTCTCTCCACTGGGATTCTCTGCCTCTAACCCTATTACAGGGGCTGAGTCACTGGCTTACAGGTGCTCTTTCATGCCGTCCCTAGGAGGGGTGCGTCACTTGAGTGGGTTGAGTCACTGACGTGATCTTCCTGTCTGAGTTGGCGCCCCCCCTTGGGTTCTGCCGTGGCGGAGATCTTTGTGGGCTATACTCGGCCTTGTCTCAGGATGGTAAGTTGGTGGTTGAAGATATCCCTCTGGTGTGGTGCTTGGCTGTGCTTTGGCAAAGTGGGTGGGGTTTTATTCTTCCCCTGTCTAGGGGTATCATTGGATGGGGCCACTGTGTCTCCTGACCCCTCCTGTCTCAGCCTCCAGTATTTATGCTGCAGTAGTTTATGTGTAATTGGGCTAGGGTTCGTTTGTTATATCGGAAGTACTTCTCCTGTCTTATCCGGTGTCCTGTGTGAATTTAAGTATGCTCTTTCTCTCGCTCTCTCTCTCAGGACCTGAGCCCTAGGACCATGCCTCAGGACTACCTGGCATGATGACTCCTTGCTGTCCCCAGTCCACCTGGCCGTGCTGCTGCTCCAGTTTCAACTGTTCTGCCTGTGGCTATGGAACCCTGACCTGTTCACCGGACGTGCTACCTGTCCCAGACCTGCTGTTTTCAACTCTCTAGAGACAGCAGGAGTGGTAGAGATACTCTTAGTGAGCGGCTATGAAAAGCCAACAGACATTTACTCCCGAGATGCTGACTTGCTGCACGTTTGACAACTACTCATTTGGCCGCCTTTCGTTCCAGTACTCTGCTGCCTGTGACTGGAACGAATTGCAAAAATCCCTGAAGTTGGAGACTTTTATCTCCCTCACCAACTTCAAACATGTGCTATCTGAGCAGCTAACCGATCGCTGCAGCTGTACATAGTCTATTGGTACCAGGAGTTTGACCAAGATGGCGTAGCAGTAAGACGTAAGACGTGTCCTGTCCCTTGTATATATCGTCTTTTTTCGTTTTTACATATTTTTTCTTCGCATATCTTTTAAAACATTTTGCTAAACCTCAGCTTCCAAATACTCTCCTGCAACCCTCCTCACCCAATGTAGCTATTTTTTCCTAAAGTATATATATTTACTTCGGAACTGGTACCCCCCAACTGAAGCTAGCCAGCTAACTACCAGCTATGCTAGCGGTCTTCAGCTAACCGGTCATCAGCTAACCTTTAGCTCGGAAAGCTCTCGCCAGTTCGAACAACGCGACTCTAACCAGAGCATAACGGACCTATTCATTTTTTATCCCCGGATTCCCACCGCAAACGGAACATCTTTCAGCCGCAACCCCGGACGACTACTGCTGGCTAGCGTTTCCACCCACTTGGCTTGAAGCTATCCTGGCCAGAGCCCCAGTGCTACCACCGTAGCATACTCCTGGGCTACAATACCTACCACCGTAGCATACTCCTGGGCTACAATTACCCGGACCCACGACCGGTCTATCGATGTCACCGCATGAAGAGGAATAAACAGACTCACCCCATCGCCACGTCCCCCAAAGGCTAACTCTAGCCCTTGCTATCTCCTTGCTTGCTATTTCGGCCTGCTAACTGCCAGCTTGTTTAGCCCCGGTCCGCTAACTGCTACCTTGTTTAGCTCCGGCCTACTGTTAGCTTGTTAGCACAGGCCTGCTAACCGTCTGAATCGCCGCAGCCCAAACACTCACTGGACCCATATTTACTCTCTTATCTCTTTTCGATTTTTAATTTGTTTATACCTTCCGGTAACCTGCCTCACCCAATGTGATACGGAATCGCTATTATTTTTAATTTTTAGAACACACTCAAGAACCTCCAGAAGCTAACTAGCTACAAGCTATTTAGTCATTGTTAGTTTTTTTTTACCTGGATAACACTCACTAATCCAGCTTCCCTGCACCCTGGACACTGATCACTTGGCTATATAGCTGATAATAATAATATAATATAATATATCCCATTTAGCAGACGCTTTTGTCCAAAGCGACTTACAAGTCGGCTGGGGCCACTATTTTTGCATATGGGTGGCCCCAGTGGGAAACGAACCCACGACGCTTGGCGTTGCAAGCACCATGCTCTACCGACTGAGCCACACAGAACTGTCCATTAATCACGCTGGACTGTCCATTAATCACGGTACTCCATTCTGCCTGTTTATGTTTTATCTGTCGGCCCCGTTGCCTAGTCAACGCCATTTTACCTGCTGTTGTTGTGCTAGCTGATTAGCTGTTGTTGTCTCACCTACTGTTTTAGCTAGCTTTCCCAATTCAACACCTGTGATTACTGTATGCCTCGCTGTATGTCTCTCTCAAATGTCAATATGCCTTGTATACTGCTGTTCAGGTTAGTTATCATTGTTTTTTAGTTCACAATGGAGCCCCTAGTTCCACTCTTCATACCCCTGATACCTCCTTTGTCCCACCTCCCACACATGCGGTGACCTCACCCATTACAACCAGCATGTCCAGAGATACAACCTCTCTCATCATCACCCAGTGCCTGGGCTTACCTCCGCTGTACCCGCACCCCACCATACCCCTGTCTGCGCATTATGCCCTGAATATATTCTATAATACACGCAGTCAGTCAGGAAAGCTAAGGCCAGCTTCTTCAGGCAGAAGTTTGCATCCTGTAGCTCCAACTCCAAAAAGTTCTGGGATACAGTGAAGTCCATGGAGAACAAGAGCACCTCCTCCCAGCTGCCCACTGCACTGAGGCTAGGTAACACGGTCACCACCGATAAATCCATGATTATCAAAAACTTCAACAAGCATTTCTCAACGGCTGGCCATGCCTTCCGCCTGGCTACTCCAACCTCTGCCAACAGCTCCGCCCCCCCCCGCAGCTCCTCGCCCAAGCCCTTCCAGGTTCTCCTTTACCCAAATCCAGATAGCAGATGTTCTGAAAGAGCTGCAAAACCTGGACCCGTACAAATCAGCTGGGCTTGACAATCTGGACCCTCTATTTCTGAAACTATCCGCCGCCATTGTCGCAACCCCTATTACCAGCCTGTTCAACCTCTCTTTCATATCGTCTGATATCCCCAAGGATTGGAAAGCTGCCGCAGTCATCCCCCTCTTCAAAGGGGGAGACACCCTGGACCCAAACTGTTACAGACCTATATCCATCCTGCCCTGCCTATCTAAGGTCTTTGAAAGCCAAGTCAACAAACAGGTCATTGACCATCTCGAATCCCACCGTACCTTCTTCGCTGTGCAATCTGGTTTCCGAGCCGGTCACGGGTGCACCTCAGCCACACTCAAGGTACTAAACGATATCATAACCGCCATCGACAAAAGACGGTACTGTGCAGCCGTCTTCATCGACTTTGCCAAGGCTTTCGACTCTGTCATTCACCATATTCTTATCGGCAGACTCAGTAGCCTCGGTTTTTCGGATGACTGCCTTGCCTGGTTCACCAATTACTTTGCAGACAGAGTTCAGTGTGTCAAATCGGAGGGCATGCTGTCCGGTCCTCTGGCAGTCTCTATGGGGGTGCCACAGGGTTCAATTCTCGGGCCGGCTCTTTTCTCTGTATATATCAATGATGTTGCTCTTGCTGCGGGCGATTCCCTGATCCACCTCTACGCAGACGACACCATTCTATATACTTCCGGCCCGTCCTTGGACACTGTGCTATCTAACCTCCAAACGAGCTTCAATGCCATACAACACTCCTCCCGTGGCCTCCAACTGCTCTTAAACGCTAGTAAAACCAAATGCATGCTTTTCAACCGATCGCTGCCTGCACCCGCATGCCCGACGAGCATCACCACCCTGGATGGTTCCGACCTTGAATATGTGGACATCTATAAGTACCTAGGTGTCTGGCTAGACTGTAAACTCTCCTTCCAGACTCATATCAAACATCTCCAATCGAAAATCAAATCAAGAGTCGGCTTTCTATTCCGCAACAAAGCCTCCTTCACTCACGCCGCCAAACTTACCCTAGTAAAACTGACTATCCTACCGATCCTCGACTTCGGCGATGTCATCTACAAAATTGCTTCCAACACTCTACTCAGCAAACTGAATGCAGTTTATCACAGTGCCATCCGTTTTGTCACTAAAGCACCTTATACCACCCACCACTGCGACCTGTATGCTCTAGTCGGCTGGCCCTCGCTACATATTCGTCGCCAGACCCACTGGCTCCAGGTCATCTACAAGTCCATGCTAGGTAAAGCTCCGCCTTATCTCAGTTCACTGGTCACGATGGCAACACCCATCCGTAGCACGCGCTCCAGCAGGTGTATCTCACTGATCATCCCTAAAGCCAACACCTCATTTGGCCGCCTTTCGTTCCAGAACTCTGCTGCCTGTGACTGGAACGAATTGCAAAAATCCCTGAAGTTGGAGACTTTTATCTCCCTCACCAACTTCAAACGTGCTATCTGAGCAGCTAACCGATCGCTGCAGCTGTACATAGTCTATTGGTAAATAGCCCACCCTTTTTCACCTACCTCATCCCCATACTGTTTTTATTGATTTACTTTTCTGCTCTTTTGCACACCAGTATCTCTACCTGTACATGACCATCTGATCATTTATCACTCCAGTGTTAATCTGCAAAATTGTAATTATTCGCCTACCTCCTCATGCCTTTTGCACACAATGTATATAGACTCCCCTTATTTTCTACTGTGTTATTGACTTGTTAATTGTTTACTCCATGTGTAACTCTGTGTTGTCTGTTCACACTGTTATGCTTTATCTTGGCCAGGTCGCAGTTGCAAATGAGAACTTGTTCTCAACTAGCCTACCTGGTTAAATAAAGGTAAAATTAAAAAAATACTGTGATTATTATTATTTGACCATGCTGGTCATTTATGAACATTTGAACATCTTGGCCATGTTATGTTATAATCTCCACCCAGCACAGCCAGAAGAGGACTGGCCAGCCCTCATAGCCTGGTTCCTCTCTCGGTTTCGGCCTTTCTAGGGAGTTTTTCCTAGCCACCGTGCTTCTACACCTGCATTGCTTACTGTTTGGGGTTTTAGGCTGGGTTTCTGTATGGCACTTTGCGATATCAGCTGATATAAGAAGGGCTATAAAAATACATTTGATTTGATCATCTTTTAGGGAACGGTAGAGGTGACCAATAATGGTTCATTTGAGATCAGCTGTGCTTGTGAATTTAGCGCATATTGATGGTTTAACGAGACCTCAGTTGTCGATAATCTAGTGCCATCGATGGTTGCAATAGGCCTTTTGTTATTTGGTTATATTTCTATAAGCTACATTTTGTCGGCTACCCATTAGCCTATCAATAATCACAAATGAAAGGTGTGAAAACCGATAATCCACTGTGTTTACCTGGCTAAATCAATTGGATTTTTTTGTGCCATCAGTTGATTGACAGATGTAGGCCTACTGTGGAATGATCAACTTTCCTGCGGTGTGGATGCTTGCCCATCTTTTATAGTTAAGCTATGTATAATTTTCAGAGGTGGGTAGAATACTGAAAATCTACCTCAATTGGACCGACCAACCAGTGCTCCCGCACATTGGCTAACCCGGCTATCTGCATTGTGTCCCACCACCCCCTCTTTTACGCTACTGCTACTCTCTGTTTATCATATATGCAGTCACTTTAACCATACCTACATGTACATACTACCTCAATCAGACTAAACGGTGTCTGTATGTAGCCTCGCTACTTTTATAGCCTCGCTACTGTATATATCCTGTCTTTTTACTGTTGTTTTATTTCTTAACTATTGTTCACCTATCACCTTTTTTGCACTATTGGTTAGAGCCTGTAAGTAAGCATTTCACTTTAAGGTCTACACCTGTTGTATTCGGCGCACGTGACAAAGTTTGATTTGATTTGAATACTCAGCTATGAAAAGCCTCTACAATTACTGATTTATTATTTGACCCTGCTGGTCATCTATGAACATATTAATATCTTGAAGAACAATCTGGCCTTAAATAGCCATGTACTCTTGTAATCTCCACCCAGCACAGGCACCCTTCAGAGCCTGGTTCCTCTAGGCTTCTTCCTAGGTTCCTGCCTTTTTTCATGGTGTTTTTCTGAGCCACCGTACTTCTACATCTCTTGTTGTTTGGGGTTTTAGGCTGGGTTTCTGTATAGCACTTTGACATCAAATCAGCTATCCCCTAACTCTTTTCCTTCACCCTACTCCTCCTACTTTAATTATCTTAACCTTCTTGCGAAAAGTTTATTTTATTGGCTGGCCAATTCTTCTCCCCCTCGGTTGTGCTGCTAAACGCTTGGAATAAAAAGAAAATATAGATTTTTATATGGCGCAAAAAGTTTACTGTATACTGATGATACACTGACTGTGTATCTTACTCAAGTATGTGTGCCATTATCAGCAGCTTTATCCACTGGACCGCACAGTTACTGAGATAACCATGAATTTATTTTGCCTAGTTCTTGACTTGAACATATAATAAAATAATTGATCTAAAAAAAAAAATATTTTCCCTACTCAAAAATACATCTACCCCCTATACATATGGTCTATTTTATTATAATACACACAAGAATTCACACGAGAAGCGATGTAGCCTGCACATAGCCACCCAGTCTACTTGAACTGGCGTCCAGTACACCTGCAGTCTAAATTATTGTATAGCCTACAAACACTGCTTCCAGCTGCCTCCTGGCATCGATTATGCATATTAAATAGATATGCAAATCTTCCTGCTGCATGATTATTATCCTCTTGTGACAAAATGGTTAATATTAAAATGCTACACCTGTACAGGTATATTCAACACCACTGGTTGGTCAATCAGAATAGGTCTTTTCAGTCTCAAACGGCCGTGATCCTTTGATTTGAATGCTTTGGGGCGATAAAACAACAGAGCCCCATTCAATGAGGGGAGTTGTTTATCTGGCCTGTGGGATGAGTTTGAACCGGGTGAAAAGTGATTGCTTTCGTTTTGGAGCCGGGCTGCCTCCTGGGCATGAGCCCAGCTTTGACAGTGCTACTGATAGTAGTGGTGGCGCTTGGCTTGCACGTACAAATTCAGCACACACAACATTCTAATAGAATTGTGTTTTTTGATGTGTCAAATTGTGTTATGACATTCTCTTTTTGACACGCAAAGACCCAAACAGCTTTCAATGTGCCTCACCCTAATAATTTGGTATAGTTTCACCTCTTAATTTCGCCTACTGTTCTGACTTGGTGGTGCACATATAGCCTATAACCTGTTTTAGAGAAATGTAATCATCGAATATTGTAAGAGCTTCCATTGTCTGTTTATATGCCCCCTTTATTTATCCTACAGTTCTGACTTGTACACTGTAAGAACAGCCCATGTTCTGAATTCTATCGCTGTACATTTCAAGTGCTGAACAAATAGTTATATTGACGTCTGTCATTGCTTGCTCATTAATGTCTTAATCGAAATGACAGATTGTCTCTTATCCGCTTGTCATCCCCTTATGCCATAGTTTGTACATCTCAATTGTCAGTAGAATCCACATTTGTTTAAGCAAGTCAGCCATATCAGCTATTTTTGTTTTTTAAACGGCAGTAAATGAGGCTGAATGAACTGTTTCGCTGCCAGACAAGGCTACGCTGAAAGCCAGGTGTAGCAGCGGTAAGGTGTTGGGACAGCTTTATGTAGGCCTTAACAGTTGGTGGGCACCGTTTGTCACAGTTATAGTGCAATTCATGTATTGTTTAGTGGTGTGTAATGGCTTTGCTGGCATGCATCCCAAATGTTTTTATTTTGCCCCACCAATATTTACATGAAAAATCGTCACTGTATAGGATAAATCAAATGCATTTAGAAACACAAAAACTATATAGGCTAAAGGTTACAAATTAGGGGGCATGATTTGTTAACATAATTGTAATCCAAACCCAACGTTCATTTACTAGTGACACGCTGAGGTTCCAAACTCCGTTTTAGATGAGACTGACTTTATGACCAAAATTATTATATTTACAATTTGTAGTCAAATGATTCAGACTCCTATCGATGCCATTTTCAAAGGGATTTGTTGGTTTTTAGGATGCAGTCGTATTCTAGACAGTGACGCCTTGCTGCTGAGTAAGGTAAACTCTACGGTTGCTTCTACAGCACCTCTTACTACTGAGACACGGGTGAATCTAGTCTTGTAATTCTTTCACAGTACGCTGTAATAATGGCTAACCGTGACCACAGGACTCAAAATGGAAATTAATTGATCTAATCCATCAATTTGCCTGCTACTGCTTGTTTTTGCTCAGTAGCGCCCTTAGCTGTGCTGCTGCATCACCACGTGTCCATGTAGTGGAGGATCTGGTTGTCGATGGCCATTGGTCAGGATCTCAGAGAACTGAAGTGAGAGGGATTCTGAACTTGTTAAGTGACCATCTGGTGAAAGGCAGATTATAACAAAATGTGCTGTGTCTTTAAGAGTTGAGGAGCGAGAGCTGGCAGTGAGGCCCTATGTTGAGCCCAATTTAATCATAGACTTGGAAAGGCTGCCAGATGTAGCACAGCAGCAGGCAGAACACAGCACAGCAGCCCCTGCAAAACCAGGAATCGCTACTCACTCTGGTAGGCGTGAGACGAGGCTAGGTTTCAGTGCCTCACTCGATTCTACATCCGCAAGCACACAAACACAATTTGCAGAGAGGAGCATGCTTCATTCGGTGCTTTGAAGTTATGGAGTTGGACAACGCGGCCGAACTGGGGAGCTACAATGGTAAGGGCAACCTGTTGAAGTCTACCTCTGTCCCCGTGGCAATGGGAGCTTTGAGATCAGCCAGATCGGCTGTTCTCTTTGCTTCTTTTTCACTCATTTCCAGATTGGAGTTCTAGTGAAGTGGGGTTGTTTGCTGTTGATGCAGATTGCATGTGGAATTCCTATGAATCAAATGTTTTGTTCGAATAGACGGTGCAGATGCCGGAGGGTTACTAAAACTGTAATCAAGAGAATGTTTGACATTACTAGGAATAGTTATTAGTCCATGTGAATGCTTTAGTCAAAAAAAGTGAGTGGGCACTTTTTGCTTATAATGCTGTCTGTAACAAGAGAATAATATTTATATAAATCTGTCTCAGAATAAATTCAAGCAATCTGTGTTTAACTGGATTTTCACTCTGTACTCTGTGGGCTGAATGACCCATACAAATCTGGTTATGCGTCTTCTATAGAATAGCATGAATATTGTGCAAAGTGCGCAGCACCGGTTCAAGTGTGAGGACGTGTAGGAGTCGTTACATTTTTGAGAAGGGAGAAGTAATTGTTTGTCTTGAAAGCTTTTACATGTATAACATTTTCAGGAGAACAACTGTTCAATGAACGGTTGAGGATAAATTCTACTTTTTATTAAATACCGATCAACTTGTGTGGCTTTAGTTCCAACATGAGTTCAGGTTAGAATATTTCCAGAGCCACACTTGGCTGACTTGGATTTATTCCGTTTTATTAGCCGGGCTCTGTGCCACTAACAGTTGTCACGAGAATACCATACCAAAACCACTGTTTGGCCCAACTTAACTTGGAAATATTAAAATCACACAACTATCTGCTTCATCCAATTGGAAGTAATTGTCTATCTACAGTACACACTCTAGTATGGGTTAGAATAGCCATCCATCCTGATGCTCAGACGGTCTTCCTCTAGTGTAAAATTGTCTGGGTTCCAAACAACCCTTGATGCACCAGTATGTAATCTAGACACCTATTTGTTCATGACTGCCAGGTAAGCTTTTATTTTGTGTGACTGCCAATGAATTCATGTCAGTTCCCTGATACGATCAACACATTTTCTTATACTGTTCTGTAGTACGTTAGCGTTTGAATGAGTTTGAAGGAAGACACCAACCTATTTTTCTATTTAACATGCCCCATGGTTAATGTGAATGCATATTTTTGCATTTCTAGCTTCACGAGCATGCAATGTTGTGGTGTGATGAATAATTAATTTTATTAGCACTTGCAGGAGTCACTGTCAGTACTAGAATATCCTTGCGAACAGTCTAGAAAGATACTGGTACGGGCCTTTTTGATGACAACTATGGCTGAAAAACACAATCATAAATTCCTCCTCAAATGTGAATGAATGATGTGCTGAAATATCGATATCAAACAGTCAATTTTACATAATGCTATCTCGTCATTCTCTGAAGTATCCCAGAACTATTTGTTTTGTTAACACTGTAAGGGATTACATGCTCCAGACAGCCTGCATTAGCCCTAGATGTAACACAAGGAATTAGCATAATCCTGATGACATATCAAAATTGACAATCTGCTTTAGCATGAAATTAGAGTCAACATTTTAATGCTGTGTTGCAATGACGAGTTGACGATTGCCTAGAGATGGGACAATAAAGCGAAAGTTATCGATACCAATCACTTATCGCAGGCATTTTGCTGATATTGTTCTTTACGATAAATAGCCTATACTACAGAAATGGGAAGTTTGAAATGAAATTAGTTTGCTAATTATATTACTTAATTAATATTGAGTGATTGCCGCGATAATGATAAACAGACAATCTGTCCATATTGTCCAGGTCTACAATAGCCTATGATGAATTTGTTATTTTAGTTTGAGAGATGATCTCAAATCAAACTTTATTTGTCACATGCGCGAAATACACAATTTCACCTTACCGTGAAATGCTTACTCACAAGCCCTTAACTCTTCTTGAACTGCACTGTTGGTTAAGGAAATATTTACCAAATAATCTAAAGTAAAAAATAACACACAAAAAATAACAATAACGAGGCTATTATACACAGGGAGTACCGTTACCGAGTCAATGTGCGGGGGTACAGGTTAGTTGAGGTCATTTGAACATGTAGGTAGGGGTGAAGTGACTATGCATAGTAATTAACAGTGAGTAGCAGCAGTGTACAAAAAAAATGGAGGGGGGTGTCAATGTAATAGTCCGGTGGCCATTTTGATTTTATTGTTCAGCAGTCTTATGGCTTGGGGATAGAAACTGTTGGGGGTAGGAGGGTAGGAGCCTTTTGGTCCTAGACTTGGCGCTCTGGTACCACTTGCCGTGCGGTAGCAGAAGAATCCGTCTATGGCTTGGTTGATTGGAGTGTCTGACAATTTGTTGGGCTTTCCTCTGACCCCACCTATTATATCGGTCCTGGATGTCAGGAAGCTTGGCCCTGGTGATATACGGGGCTGTACGCACTACCCTCTGTAGTGCCTTGCAGTCAGATGCCGAGCAGTTGCCATACCAGGCGGTGATGCAACCGGTCAGGATGCTCTCGATGGTGCAGCTGAGGATCTGGATCTTAACTATTGTTGGGGAAGCCTAACACATTTTTGGGAGAGGTTCTCTTCCGCACAGTTGAACCGATCCAGTAAATGTGGAGGAGGAGTTAAGATGGTGTGTCGCCTTGTTAATGTCCAAAAGTGGAAGTTGCGTCACAGGCTCTCTTTAATTTCCCCTGAAAACAGGATGCATACGGTTGTTTACCGGCCCCGCAGAGGGGGTACTGTTGGGGAGAAAGAACAGATGTACATACCTCAGTGGCATTACACTTGGGTCCCATCTGTTGTTCATCTTGTCATTTTAGATGTCTCCCTAGTAACCAAAGTTGTCATATTCACTGCCAACATTTAGATACAGTATGTCTTACAAGCCGAAAACCAAAGAACCTAACCACTCAGGCGTATTGCAAACATAATCAAAAAAGTATAAAATTGTAATGTGTTGTATGGCGGCTTACAAAAATCTCCCATGTTTTAACTTTTTTTTTAATGCAAGTTAACAAGTTTTTATCCCCTCTTACATGGAAGGAAATGCCTGCTCAGGATGAGTCCCCCCTCCAGATTGAACAATTATTCCAGTGTACATAAGTGTCTGCCTTATTTCTGTGACCAAAAACAGATTCCTATTTGGTACAAAAACTATTTGCATATTGTATCAATTACAATGCCCTCAAAAAACATGGTACGGCTTGCTAATGCCCTTTGAGTTAAAAATGGCAGTGAATCCCAGCAAGCTCTGAAATATAGTGTTAAAAAAAAGATGAGGATTGTGGACGACATTTTATTGGGTCCCAGTCCATTTTCGCCCTCTTGAAAAGAAAACCGCTTGCCTCTGAATTTAATGGGATGACTGACTGAACAATGGTGCACTTCGTTTTGACTCAACTTTGTGGGAGTTGAACTGCGTAGATGCATTACGTACCTAGCTTTAAACTGACAGATGTTACATTTGAACCTTTTTTTTAGTCTATATTTTGCGATGGTATATTTTGTGTTTCTAAATCCACGTGGCTTATCCTGTACTGTTGTGAAAGCATGTTTGAAATGAAGGCCAGCTGACATCTGCTCTTCCCATGTTACGAAGGTGAAAAGATGAGACTGCCACTTCTAATTTTTATCGTCATTCTTCGGCTTGTCTTTAAATCAAGTAACAAGTCTAAGCTGTCGTTGCTCATGCTATGTGCTTCTGTGGTTTTACTTTGGCACTTCAATTCACCTTGAAGGCAAGGGAGTGATTCGAGAAATTTAACATTTCTATGAAATGTTTGCAGTAATGATAAGGGTCCTTTTTCAGCGCAGTTGTATTAGAGCGGACTAACTTATTTTAGTTGTCAAATATGAAGTTTGACTAAATTATACTACACGGTTATACTACAAGGTTTGACAAAATATTCCCCTTGGTGTGAAACATTTGACCTGTTGGACTGTTGAGCTTTTGAAGGCGGAGGGGGAGTAAACAAACATCCTTTTATACTATAGAGCTTGTGCTCCATCTTTGACATATTTAACAAGTAAAAGCATGTGGGCTTGTGACATTTGAAGTTTGAATTCCTTCGGCGAGGGCTCAGCTAGCCGTCATACGTCAGGGCAATTTGCTGACCTCACGTGCTGCACACAAGTGTCTTTGTCTGTAAAAAAAGCAGCTGTATAAATCCTCTGCCCAATCTTCTCTGTTTCTATAGTCCTTCGCTCAGGAAGTTCTGTCTCGCACAGCTTGTTAGGCCAATAGACTGGAGTGCACCATGCAGTGAGAGACAATGATAAACTCATAGCAATGGGCTGTAGACCAGGCGACGGCGTCAGACCAGAGATGCAGGCCAGTCCTTAGCCATTTTTCACCCTCCTATTTATACTCATTATACATGTTTTACTCAGCTTTTTTTTTTGTCTTCAAGAGATCCAGGGCTGGAAGTATAATGCCCTATAGTTGCTTAAAGCCCAGTGGATTGCTGGGATTAAAAATGTGAACGTTTATGAAACTGTTGCTGTCTGTAGTCAATAAACAATGTGCAAGTTCAGACATACCAGTTGCAGTGACAGCATAGAAAGAAAAATATTATTTTACAGAAATTACCCCTCTTTGTGGACCATGAAGCTCCCTTGTTCAAGAGACTGGATTAAAAAAAACTTCCCAAAAACAAGGCCATATCTTTTTTAAAGCCCTGTATTATTATCAATCTTATGTAAGTGAAAAAATGATACATTTGACTATGCCTCTATTTAAAGGGTCAAGCCACAGTTGAAACAATACAGTGTCGTCACTGTTTTGGTAAAACGTAGAGGGGTGGGCCTGGAGGAAATATGTAACCACTCTCAAATTCATAGACAGAGCTATGGACTGAGCAGCCATGATATCACAATCGCTTTAACCAATATTTGAGGCTAGCACATTTGGTACCTTGGAAGTTGTGGGAACATATGTTTTTGGTTTGCCATTGGTTCTGGGAACGGAGCCATAAGTTTCCCGACCGGTAAAACTGAATGCTTTTTTTTTTAAACATTCTGAGAATGGAAGTGAACTTTTCTCCAGTTCTGGGAATGTACATTTTTAGGTTGCAGGGGGGTTCTGAGGAAGGTTCCCTAAAGTATTTCCTGGGAGGTTTTATAAAAGTCCTGAGAATGGAAATTATAGGTTATTTGAAGGAAATTAAATACAGTTTCTGAGAACATTCTCTAAATGTTTTGAATATAAGAAAAACCTCCAAATAACCTTTACATTAACTTTCACTGAATGTTTCAATAAGACTTAGCAGGTTTATTATCTTAGTTTGGGTTAAAGGTAAACATCACTTTTTTAACTTCATATTCAAAATCTCCATGTTTCTATGTTTTGTAGTAAAAAAGATGTTTCCAATGACATCATCAACCAATTAGTAGACAACTAGTAGGCAATGCCTACTCACAATTGGTAAAAATCACATGAATAAGAAAACATAGAAACGCAGCATTTTCACATGTTGGGATTGGGCTGAAGACGATAAATATGAAGTTGAAAAATGTAGACTTTTCCCTTTAGCTTTTCCCTTTAACTCCAAGCACAGATGGGACAAATGGAAATGAATTTGCTTTGGCATTAATCATGCAAACACATTTCTTTTTTTTTATTTTGGCACGGTGTCATTGAGATTCAAACCTGTGATATTCTGTTCTCTGGCTTTGGAATTAGTCCTCTGCTAGCAAGCCATGTTTTTTTAAACTCCTACAAAGCTGTTCATTTTTGTTTATTAAAACAGACCCCATTTCAATGGAAACACTCATTAGGATCAGGAGTGGCCAATTAGTGGGCCAACACACCTAAATAGGCTTGGGTGGTATCCAAATTCTCATACCTTCATACCAACCTTGTGCCATACCGGGATATTCTGTAATTGTCAACGGTGGGTGTAGCTGGTGCATGGAAGTCAGGCGCAGGAGAGCAGAGATGAGTGAACACGAAGCACTTTACTGAGGCAAATAGTAAGACCAGAACGCAACAGCGTCACCAAAACCAAATGCCCAAAACGAGTAAGGCAGCACGAAGTACTGCAAACAAAGTACAGGCTGCCACAAAACACAGGTAATACATAAAACTTGGCGCTAACCAGCCGGAAGCGTGCCAATCTCGACAAATAAGCAATACCCCACACAGACATGGAGGAAACAGGGGGCTAAATACACGTAGTAATTATGACACGTAAACCAGGTGTGCAGGAAAACAAGACAAAACAAATGGAAAATGAAAGGTGGAGCGACGATGGCTAGAAGACCGGTGACGGCGAACGCCGCCCGAACAAGGAGAGGGACCGACTTCGGCGGAAGTCGTGACAGTACTACTGGCACTGAACATAAGGGGTGCAGTTTTTGAACCCCACAGCCTCTAATCCAAAGGTTAACAATGCTAACAAGTAGATGTAAAAATCCCATAGTGAATGCTAACGAGCGCTTTGTGAACATTTTGTACAGTCTCTGACCTAAATTATTTTCAGGACAGACATCACAGCTCAAAAGGTTAGAGAAGTATCCAAAAAATGCTACTCGCAGTTTGCTGCACGTACAAAACAAATATTAAACAGCAAGGATCTAGATCTAGGAGGGGATTCTCTGCTGTTACCAAGCAAAACTTGATTTTGGATGAAGCTAACTAGCTACTAAATTAGCAAACCAAATGCACAACTGCAGAGCATGTCACATTTCAGACAGTTAAGTTATAACATATCCAGCTGGCGTGTGTGTGTATATACAGTGCCTTGCGAAAGTATTCGGCCCCCTTGAACTTTGCGACCTTTTGCCACATTTCAGGCTTCAAACATAAAGATATAAAACTGTATTTTTTTGTGAAGAATCGACAACAAGTGGGACACAATCATGAAGTGGAACGACATTTATTGGATATTTCAATTTTTTTTTACAAATCAAAAACTGAAAAATTGGGCGTGCAAAATTATTCAGCCCCCTTAAGTTAATACTTTGTAGCGCCACCTTTTGCTGCAATTACAGCTGTAAGTCGCTTGGGGTATGTCTCTATCAGTTTTGCACATCGAGAGACTGAAATTTTCCCCCATTCCTCCTTGCAAAACAGCTCGAGCTCAGTGAGGTTGGAAACTATCCTGCACTATTCCCAGAAAGTTATGGGAAGGTTGTATGCAAAGCAACCATATGACAATCACATTCTCACAAAACTCTTAAACATATGGTTCTCAGACTGTTAAGTGCTAGCTGGGTATACAGTGTTTGTTTACATGTACGTCTAAACATTGGAGTAAAACAAGTTTATATTTTGGGTTCTGATGGGGTTCAACAGTTGAACTATATTTATAAGTTATATTATACATACACAGTATAGTGTATATACACAAAAGTATGTGGACAGTCCTTCAAATTAGTGGATTAGACTATTTCAGCCACAACCGTTGTTGACAGGTGTATAAAATTGAGCACACAGCCCTGCCATCTCCATAGACATTGGCAGTAGAATGGCCTTACTGAAGAGCTCTGTGACTTTCAACGTGGCACCGTCATAGGATACCACCTTTCCAACAAGACAGTTTGTCAAACTTCTGCCCTGCTAGAGATGCCCCAGTCAACTGTAAGTGCTGTTGTTGCTGTTAGACATTTATACTTCACAATAACGGCTCAGCTGCGAAGTGGTAGGCCACACTAGCTCACAGAATGGGACCGCCGACTGCTGAAGCGCATAGCACCTAAAAATCGTCTGTCCTCGGTTGTAACACTCACTACCGTGTTCCAAACTGCCTTTGGAAGCAACGTCAGCCCAAAAACTGTTTGCCGCCATTGGACTCTGGAGCAGTGGAAACACGTTCTCTGAGGTGATGAATCACGCTTCACCATCTGGCAGTCTGATGGACGAATCTGGGTTTGGTGGATGCCAGAAGAACGCTAGCTGCCCCAATGCATAGTGCCAACTGTAAAGTTTGGTGGTGGAGGAATAATGGTCTGGGACTGTTTTTGATGGTTCGGGCTTGGACCCTTAGTTTCAGCGAAGGGAAATCTTAACGCTACAGCATACAATGACATTCTAGACGGTTTTTGAGCTTCCAACTTTGTGGCAACCGTATGGGGAAGGCCCTTTTCTGTTTCAACATGACAATGTCCCGTGCACAGATGTCCATACAGAAATGGTTTGTTGAGATTGGTATGGAAGAACTTGATTGGCCTGCACAGAGCCCTGACCTCAACCCCATCGAAATCTTTCAGATGAATTGGAACGCTGACTGCAAACCAGGTCTAATCGCCCAACATCAGTGCATAACCTCACTAATGCTCTTGTTGTCTCACTAGTCCCTGCAGAAATGTTCCAACATCTAGTGGAAAGCCTTCGTGGAAGAGTGGAGGCTGTTATAGCAGCAAAGGGGGGACCAACATATTAATGCCCATGATTTTGGAATGAGATGTTCGTGCAGGTGTCCACATACTTATGATAATGTAGTGTATCAATCATTTAAAAGTCCAAATATTGCCCCCTTTTTTTAAGCACATTTCACAAGGCTTGTGAAGCCTGCCTTCTCAGTTGTAACTGGTACTTTAGAGAGGGACTTCAGGTCCAGGGTCAGCTTGGGCCTACTCACTCTATACTCTGTCCTCTGATTGGCTCTTCTAAGCCAGGAATGTAGCTCTCTGCAGCATTTGTTCCCCTGAATGCCACAGAGAGAGAGTGTATTTCTGTAACCCAGTACCCAAACAGCTCCTGAATAGTAAAATGCCTTTTCTTTACTCTTGAAAGAGGGAGGGACAGAACTCGGAGAAGCAATCTTGACTTTGTCATGGGTGCTCCTGTGACTGCCTCTGAGTTAAGAGGAAGGGAAATGGCATGGGACATTTTGGATTGCTCCAATTTACTATTCAGCTTTCAGAGGAAGTCACTCTCTCTCTTCCTTTGAAGTGAGAAATTAGAAAAAGTCCTCTGAAGTTCCTTCATCCATTCACTTCACATGTGTGATCTTTTGCAAAAACTAAAATCTCAGGCCATGAGCGCGAGAGGTTCTCATTTCTTTGTGTTCTTTGTGGTAGACGGACATGCGTTGCAGTGAAATCCACAGGTGGTTGGAATGTACAGCACAACTCCAGAGTCGGAAATGCTTCTAAATGCTTTGTTTTCAAATCTAGTTTACCGCCGTTGTAATGCCAGTATAGAAATGACAGCAGGTTGCTTGTGACTTCACCACCCATAAGTCACCAAAAGTGAAGTTCTTCTTTGCAGTATGTTTTGTATAATCCTCCATCAGTAGTCACATTTCAATACTCTGAAACAAGCCACGGAAATGTGGCAAGGCTGTAAGAGCCCGTGAACTTTAGTGAAACCATGGGGAATGAGGATTTTTTTTATTTTTTTTACATTTTTTTTTTGCTGTTTGCTTTATGTGCTGTGTTGAAGTGCGTTTCTCTTAAATGTTTTCAAATTTGGTTGGTTGCTGTATGTACATGACACCCTATCTAGTGATTTGTGTGTTTAGAATTTTGTCTCTTGACTGCTCTCATCAATGTACACTGGCTCAGAATCATACTGCTTTGCAGAAACAACAGTTCTCTACCAGTTTACCACCAACTGGCTCGAGAAGGTGCCTCCAGAGAGAAAGTACACCACTGCTTATTATCCTCCCATCAGGGCATTATTTCCGCAAACGTTTTCCACCCTGGGTTTTAGAATAATCCATTCCTTTACTAAACTCACTCACTCCTAGAATCTTCTCTGTGCTCAAGCAAAAAGCTAGACATTTAGCTTAGATGATAAGTGAAAGGAAATTCACCCATTTTGAATGTTATATTGTTTTTGTGCGTCTGAGCAATGTTCTATT
Organism: Oncorhynchus masou masou; assembly: GCF_036934945.1. Taxonomy (NCBI): domain Eukaryota; kingdom Metazoa; phylum Chordata; class Actinopteri; order Salmoniformes; family Salmonidae; genus Oncorhynchus; species Oncorhynchus masou. The sequence goes on along the minus strand of NC_088236.1, from coordinate 42,300,986 downwards.
GATTCCTGGGGTGTTTTCATGTGTATCTGAGCTAATCGCCGTTCAAGCAGGCAGAAATACAGTGTCACGCCCTGACCTTAGATCCTTTTAATTCTCTATTTGGTTAGGTCAGAGTGTGACTAGGGTGGGCAATCTGTGTTCTATTTCTTTGTTGGACCGGTATGGTTCCCATACCAAGCCTCCAGTTACAATCCATGGCACAAAGCATCCAGTGACCGAGCATCCAGTGACAATCCGCGGTCCGGAGCCTCCGGCGGCGATGATGCCCACCCTCCCCTATAGGTTCAGGTTTGCGGCCGGAATCCGCACCTTTTGGGGTGTACTGTCACACCCTGACCTTACAGATCCTTTTTATTCTCTATTTGGTTAGGTCAGGGTGTGACTAGGGTGGGCAATCTATGTATTCTATTTCTTTGTTGGCCGGGAATGGTTCCCAATCGGAGGCAGCTGTCTATCGTTGTCTCTGATTGGGGATCATACTTAGGTAGCCTTTTTCCACCTGTAGTTTGTGGGATCTTGTTTTTGGTACTGTGCTGTTTAGTCCTACTAGACGCTACGTTTCGTTTTGTATTTGTTGTTTTTTCGGTGTTCATTTAATAAATTAAAATGTACGCCTACCACGCTGCACCTTGGTCCGATCCTTCCATCGACGAACGTAACATACAGC